>NC_064566.1:81377500-82627500 GCF_937001465.1 Orcinus orca | reverse complement strand
AATATCATCAGAATAATTAATTTAATGAGATGAAGGATATGCCTCTATAAGTATGAGATAGAGAAACATTGAGGCCATGGGAACTCATTTGGGAAGGAGAGGACTGGGTCTGTCCCATGTGGCATCGTTGAGCTTAAAAAGAAGTGACAAAGGGATATAGCAGCAGTTTGTACTTACTCAAATTAAAGCCTCTTTCATTAATTTTATAGATTGCTATGCAGGTACCCACTACTACCCAATTTCTCTGATCTGGCATAATTACTGGCATCCAAAGCTAGTATATTCCAAGAGAAAGGTGTGTATATCTGAAAGTCTACTTTATACTGTATTTTAATCTCAGTCATGAGAGGAATACGATTCTGTAAACCTCACGGCATTTAACGCCATCATAATGGCACTACAGAGCCGATTTAGTAACCATTTGGTTTGGACTCTTTCCAAAGCAGCCTAGGTACTGAAATAACATGTTCAAAGGCTACAGTCTGAACTCTAAGATCTCAGAACACAGAAGGAGTAACCAACATTGTAACTTGGTTAAAATTATCGGCAGCTGTGACTATAGCATTTATTTATGCCATAGTTCAAGAAGGGCATAGTGAAAATAAGCAAAGATCTGCCAACTTACACAGTTTGAAGCCATACATATAAACCTGAGGTAAGATGGAATGTCTTGAGTTTTCCCTTTTCTACAAAAAATCAAGAGTAAAAATAGAAAATCCTTCTTCAAAGATGGTTATGTTGGGTCTTAGATTTTCCCTAAGTCCTCTTGTATTTTCTGACAATAACATTTATTGTCTCTTGACCACTACATTGTAGTGTCCATATTTAATTCAGAGATATCATACAGGGGAATTTGATACTTTAAAACTTTAAAGTTTTCTGTCAGTTGCAACTGAACCTAATCTTTATTTATACAGGCATATAGCAAATATTTTCAACTATTTGCCACAGGTTCAAGGCACTAAACTCCTCCTCCCAGGCATGCGTTATTTTCTTATTTCTCTTGGGCTTTTCTAGAACTAGACCACTGGAGAATTTTATTTCACTTGTTTACATGGCAACTAGACTAATCTTTGTCTAGTTTGTTTCTGTCTGGAAAGTCTATGGTACTTCCTTGAATGAAGCTTTCAATGTTTTCCTATTCTTTTATGTTACATACCAAAATCTGGTCATACTTGTCTCCTCCCTCTCTTTCTAGTCTCATTTTGTACCATTATTCTTCTTGCTTTCTAACCTCTAGCAGCATTGTCCTTCTCAGATATTTTAAAAGGTAGCATGCATCTCCACCTCATTGCCTTTACACATGCTAGTGTTCCCTTTAAAAGACTATTTCCTTCCATTTTTGCCTTCTATTCATTTTTCAGACCTCACCTTAGACATCACTTACCTTCTAACTAGATCACTTACTCCTCATATAATCTCTTGTAGCTTTCTGTACATTTCTTTCAGAGATTTTTTTTTACCAGTTTCTAACCATATATTTTGAATGATGATCTGATTAGTGTCTTCCCTCTCCTCTCCCCACTCCCATACTGTAGGCTCCATGAAAGTAGTGAGTATTTCTGTGCTCAGTATTTAGTCTAGTGGTTCTCAGTAGATGCTCAGCAAAGTTGTCTGAACACAGAAATAAATTAATGGGAATTTCATAGAGAGGAATCAGGATGTCAAGAGGATCAGAAGAAGCATGGCAGGTCACATTCAGGAACTTCAAATGCTTCAGATTATGTTGTGTGTTTGGAAGAACAAGGAGCGTGTGGAAAATTGGTGTGGACTGTGGGAAGAGCTTCAAAGGCTGGAGAGGTAACAAGAAAGGGACACCTCATAAGGGCCTTCTCTACCATATTATAAAATTTGGCCTTTACTCCTCAGGAACTTTAAGAAGAGACTGACAGAACTGCATGTGTTTTAGAGGGATTGTTTAGCTAAGGTGTGAAGGATACAATGGATGAAGGTAACACAAAAAACAGGAAAACCAGTTGGGAGGCCATATTGAAGTAATCCAGGTGAGAGATAATAAGGAAGGAGAGTAATTTCTAGATTAAAGTGTCAGAATAAATCAACTTGGTTATTGTTGAAACATAAGGAATAAGGAGAAGGAAGATTTGAGCATAATGACAATCTGTTCTTCTGGTGTTCATTTTACTTGTTTTCAGAAGAAACTCTTAGGTCTTTTTGATCTCCTGAAGAAACGAATATTTTTCTATTTGGATTTCAGATGTCAAGTAACTTCTAATGATATGGTCTTTGCAGTCACCTCCCTCATCACCCAAAGCAGTATGCTAAATTCTGAGACAGGTTTGAGAAACCCAGTTTTCTCTCTTGCTATAAACATCAATTTTTCAAGAGACCATCTCTGTAGATTTTGAACATTCCCTAAGAATAATTGGATATTTTTTCAAGCTTGTTTTTTATCTCCTCAGCACTATGGATATTTATCAATATCTTTTTATAATATAAGGGAATCTCTTTTTATGCAAGAAAAGCATTCTTGAAAAATTTGTGTAATTTTAAAGCCAAATGACTGAAGACCAATTTCCTAAAGAAATAGATATCTAGCATAATTTATATAGTTACTATTTTGCTCATCAATTGAGATTTTATCTACTTTTTATAGTACACTACATAAAATTCACAATTCTGATTTTACCTATTTTTTAATATCACAATATATAAAGTTCACAATTCAAACTTGCATAAGATACAACCATTATATCTTCATAAGGAGATTAAAATATAGATTTATGAATTAACAGTCACTCAAATAATGTTTGTTTCATATTAAACACTTAAAGTACTTAAGACCTAATTTTCTTTTTTTTTTTAACATCTTTATTGGGGTATAATTGCTTTACAATGGTATGTTAGTTTCTGCTTTATAACAAAGTGAATCAGCGATACATATACGTATGTTCCCATATGTCTTCCCTCTTGCATCTCCCTCCCTCCCACCCTCCCTATCCCACCCCTCCAGGCTGTCACAAAGCACCGAGCCAATATCCCTGTGCCATGCGGCTGCTTCCCATTAGCTATCTACCTTACGTTTGTTAGTGTGTATATGTCCATGACTCTCTCTCGCCCTGTCACAGCTCACCCTTCCCCCTCCCCATAACCTCAAGTCCGTTCTCCGGTAGGTCTGCGTCTTTATTCCTGTCTTATCCCTAGGTTCTTCATGACATTTTTTTTCTTAAATTCCATACATATGTGTTAGCATACGGTATTTGTCTCTCTCTTTCTGACTTACTTCACTCTGTATGACAGACTCTAGGTCTATCCACCTCATTACAAATAGCTCAATTTCATTTCTTTTTATGGCTGAGTAATATTCCATTATATATATGTGCCACATCTTCTTTATCCATTCATCCAATGATGGGCACTTAGGTTGTTTCCATCTCTGGGCTATTGTAAATAGAGCTGCAATGAACATTTTGGTACATGACTCTTTTTGAATTTTGGTTTTCTCAGGGTATGTGCCCAGTAGTGGGATTGCTGGGTCATATGGTAGTTCTATTTGTAGTTTTTTAAGGAACCTCCATACTGTTCTCCATAGCGGCTGAACCAATTCACATTCCCAACAGCAGTGCAAGAGTGTTCCCTTTTCTCCACAGCCTCTCCAGCATTTATTGTTTCTAGATTTTTTGATGATGGCCATTCTGACTTGTGTGAGATGATATCTCATTGTAGTTTTGATTTGCATTTCTCTAATGATTAATGATGTTGAGCATTCTTTCATGTGTTTGTTGGCAGTCTGTATATCTTCTTTGGAGAAATGTCTATTTAGGTCTTCTGCCCATTTTTGGATTGGGTTGTTTGTTTTTTTGTTATTGAGCTGCATGAGCTGCTTGTAAATTTTGGAGATTAATCCTTTGTCAGTTGCTTCATTTGCAAATATTTTCTCCCATTCTGAGGGTTGTCTTTTGGTCTTGTTTATGGTTTCCTTTGCTGTGCAAAAGCTTTGAAGTTTCATTAGGTCCCATTATTTTTGTTTTTATTTCCGTTACTCTAGGAGGTGGGTCAGAAAGGATCTTGCTGTGATTTATGTCATAGAGTGTTCTGCCTATGTTTTCCTCTAGGAGTTTGATAGTTTCTGGACTTACATTAAGACCTAATTTTCATATTAAAGTTATATACCAACACTTTGGGAAAGCAAAGTGTTGAATTGAGAGGAGGAATAGCGCCCCTCAGAGAGAACTTCACTGCAGAGAGAATGACCTGTACTATGATTTGGTCCTTAGAGGACAGGGAGGGTTTAATTGGTGGAGATGGTGAAGAGGAAGGAGTTACTGCAGCATAAGGCAAAGACAGAGAGGTGGAAGCTTAAAGAATACTTAATAGGGGCTTCCCTGGTGGCGCAGTGGTTGAGAGTCCACCTGCCGATGTAGGGGACACAGTTTCGTGCCCCAGTCTGAGAAGATTCCACATGCTGTGGAGCGGCTAGGCCTGTGAGCCATGGCTGCTGAACCTGCGCATCCGGAGCCTGTGCTCCGCAATGAGAGAGGCCACAACAGTGAGAGACCCGCGTACCGCAAAAAACAAAACAAAACAAACAAACAAAAAAAGAATACTTAATAAATTATTAATAGTTAATAGACTAGTTTTCTAGAGTAGTAGATTCATAAACTATATTATGCTTTATTATCATTTTACAATACAGTTGAATCACCTAAGAGCCTTGTGAAGTAGGTATTATTATCCCCGCCATATAAGTGAAGATATAGACATAAAGATAGATTATGTGATTTATGTCAAATCATTACCCTAATAAGTGGCAGAGCCACAGTTTGAACTCAGGCCTTCCATTTTTAATTTTAGGGACTTTTCCACCACACTTTAGTGAACAGGGAAAGCAGGAGATAAAACTAGGCAGGAAGGTTGAGGCTGTGTTGTGAAGGCCTTTAAATAACAGTCATCATCAACTCTTCTTGTTCACAAACACATCTCATATTTCAGCATATTCTGTCAGTGCTATCTTTAAAATATATCAAGAATCTGACCATTTCTCCCTATAGCCACTGCCAGCATCTAGGTCCAAGTCACATTGCCTCTTGTCTGGATTATTACAATTATCTCCTTACAAGTCTCCTTGCTCGGCCTTTGCCTCCTTCAGACTAGTCACAGCAAGCAAGTCAGATCATATCACTCACAGCCCAAAGCTTCTCACTGATTCTTTACAGTAGCCTGCATAGCCCCACATCTCTGACCTCATTTACTCTCATTCTCAGAAGTCAGTAGCAAACTTGCCTTTTTGCAGTTGCAATAACCAGGTGATACTCTAACTCAGGCTTTTGCCCTCGTGTGCTCTCTCCAATGTGGGTCTGCAAGGATTATTCTTTCATTTCCTCTAGGTCTTTACCCAAATGCTTTCTCTTCAGTGGGCCCATCCTAGGCTACTTTCTCCGAACTTTTGTCCTGAGATTTCCTATTGCCCTTTTTTGCTTTATTTTTCCCTAACATCACCATCTAACATACTATATATTTTTTTCAGTTAGCCTTGTTTATTGTCTATTTCCCGCACTAGAATATAAGCTCATGAAGGTAGATTTTGTTTTGTTCACAGTGCTAGAAGAGTGCCTGGCAACTAAAAAGCACTCAGTGAAACTTCTGAATAATAAACTACTAAAAGTTAAATTTTACTCCATTGTCAACAGGGAAACTCTGGAGATTTTGGAGCAGAGAGGAGACAAATTTATAAAATTGCTTTCAGGGGCTTCCCTGGTGGCGCAGTGGTTGAGAGTCCGCCTGCCGATGCAGGCGACACGGGTTCATGCCCCGGTCTGGGAAGATCCCATATGCCGCTGAGCGGCTGGGCCCGTGAGCCGTGGCTGCTGAGCCTGCGCGTCCGGAGCCTGTGCTCCGCAACGTGAGAGGCCACAGCAGTGAGAGGCCCGCGTACCTCAAAAAAAAAAAAAAAAATTGCTTTCAGTATATTAGAATTTATAGTATTAGAGGAAATGAAGGATACAGTAGAAAGAGAAGAGAGAAAGATAGTCCAAATAGGACGCTACTAAAATTAATATAGGTGTAATGGAATAACTCCTCTAATCTAGATAGGTTCTGAAAAAAAATACAGAGAAAGGAGAATGTCAGTTGCTTGCTTTTCTCTAAATTCTATACATTTTCCCTCATTCTGTATTTATCTATGTAAGAGTCAGGAGATTTTTCATTATATCAGGTGGAACTATAAGAAGTTGTCATTCCTGTTAGTCTAAAATATTCAAATTTTGGCAAATGTCTTATGGTTCAATCTAATTTCTGAATCTATAATAAATAATATTCAGTGGAATTAAAGTGATATGAAAATGACTTAGTTTATATAGTTAGACCCTAAAAGAATGTGACAAGTAAATGCAAAAACTCCCAAACTGGGGCGGAGGGAGGTCATGAGTGGTATGAGCCAAGAGCCCTGCACACCTCAGCAAGTCCTTAGGTTATCCCTGGAAATTGCTCTAAAGTTTTCATGATCAGTCTTCATAGCAACCTTCTTGAGTCATTAATAAAGGCTAAAATAAGTCTCAAAAAACGTAGAATTAAAGAAATTGTGAAATCCATTTTAGAAAGGACTATATTCTGAATGATAAAAACAGGCATACTTTTGGTTCATAAAAACAGATCCTCAGCTAACCCTGAAAAGTTGGTTCATTGGTTAAGGATGCAGGAGAGCCAATGCTATACATAGAATTCTGGTTCTTAAAACAGCAATTAACTTATTCATCAATACACTATGTTGAAGTTTGAGGCCAATATATCTCCTTAATTAATCATGAAAACATCACTAGCAACAAAACATACAGAAGTGTTTCACAACATATTAAATATCAGTTTATTAGATTTAAATTCCAAATTGTGTACTATAAATAATATTAATTTGGATCTGGCTTTTACACACAAAGTCAAAACAATTCATTTGTGTTGATTTGAAAGTGATATTTTAAAATGTTACTTTTGTCTTCTCTTTAGAAAAGGAGTAGCAATGCATAATTTTCTGTGATGATTCTGGTGAAAGAATTTGCATACAATTAGTGAGACAATTTCTGTTTCTAGTAGGGACAAGCACAGGATGAAGTAAGTATTCACCATATGATTAACCTAATTTTTATATCCCACTGAGGCTAGCTCAGTTCCAAGAAGTAATTGTAAACTCATGGCAGGGACCATGAGCATGAATACATTTAATTACTCACTATTAAATTTCTTTAGTAGGGAAATGATACTGAGTTTATCATCTAAATAAAGAGAAACTTCTTCAACAGCATGCCAGGTGACAAATGATGGGTTCAGTGGAAGACTCAGTTATGTTCAACTGCAAAAATTTGTTTTTCTCATTTCAACTATATGGTTCTGAGGCAGGTTATTTGAATTTCTCAATTGTCCACTTTTGACTTCTGTGCAATGAAGATGATAATGTAGGGTTTTATTAGTTATAATAGTTTGCTCTGTAGCTGTTAATAAAAATCAGCTTCATTCCTTATGGTAGAATGAATGTAGACTGCTGTTGTACCTTTGAGGGAAATACTTTGTGAATTCTTGATAGGTGAGGGAATTCCTCACTACAACTCTGGGAGAATCATAATGTATGACTCAACATCCGACACCATCACAAAAATGAAAACAAAAACTTAACTCTTACTCTTGAATCCATATTTGGTTATTAGCCATTTACTCAGTCACTTTAGTCAGAAACCCAGGAGATACTCTCAGACTTGGCACTCTTCTCTACCCTTATACCAAGTCAATCCTGATATTTCTTCCTAAATATTATATTTAAGGTCTTTAATAAGCAAATCCCTACTTATTCTTTCATTTTTCATTCAATGAATATTTACTGAGGGTCTACTATATGTCAGGCCATTGCTCTAGAGGCTGCAGGTATTGAAATAATAAAAACAGTAAAAGATGCCTACCTTCATGAAGTTTACACTCCAGTGGCTGAGCCAGACAAACAAATATACAGATACATTTATAGTATAATGACAAGAGATGGTAAATACTTTGAAGAAAAATGAAGGAAGAACAGGACAGAAATGACTGGAGATGACAGTGGGAAGGGTGCTTATCTTTCCAAACCAATCTTTCTTAAGTATGCATCACTCAAGTAATACTAAAGATTGGTAGTTTGCTGAATAAACCAGGTTCTCTCTTGCCTTAATGCATTGCAATGGCAGTTCCTTGTGCTAAGAGAGTCTGTATTCTTTATCCTCATTTGCAACTTCTAATCCTACTTTAAGTCTAGCTTTAGCTTTAGGCCATTTTAGACTTCTCTGACCTTCCTATATTGAGTTGTTGTCTTTTTTCTTTATATTTCCCTAGCTATCTGTACAATAATTATAACCTCATGTCTCACTGAATTAATTAAATTTTTTATCAAGTAAGCACTATATGCTACTTTTGAAAGTACTAAGTATACAGTAAGTCACAGTTATTTATCTCAAGGGTTTGAATTACAATAATTGCAATTTCTAGTTTACCTGTCTAGCTCTCATTAAGTATGAGATGAGTTCTTATTCATTTTTGTTTCTCTAGTTTTTTTTTTTTTTTTTTTCACACAAAGGAAAGAATATGGTCAGTATGAGTTATATTGAATTGAATGGCAGGGTAAAAATCCTGCCTTTTTATATAACCCCTCCCTCATTTGATCAAGCATAATAATAATAAAGATAATAATAAAAATAACTAACAATTATTGACTGTCTACATAATCCATAATAGACTGTAGTAATTGTTTTATGAGCATGGTGATAGTTTTATTGTCTTCAATTTGTATAAAGAAAACTGATGATAGAGAAGTTAAATTCTTGGCCCAAACTACTTAGCTATTGATTGGTAGAGCCTCATTCTGTCTGATATTAAAGTCTGTCTTTTATTCTCCTCTATGATATGTAATAATATGTAATATTATTACAAGAAACAACTGTATAATATAATAATAATATATATATAATAATATATATATAAATAATATATATAATAATATATATATAATTATATATATATTATTTATATATATATAATATATATAATATATATAATATATATATAATATGTATATATATAATATATATATAATATATATATATTATATATATTATATATATAATAAATATATATATAATATATAATTATATATATAATATATATAATAATATATATATAATATAATAATATAATATATATATAATAATATATATATTATATATATAATAATATATAATATTATTACAAGAAACAACTTCTGTAATACAAGAAACAACTCTATTCTGTTTGGGTTAATCTTATCCCCTTATTAAGAATTAATTTCTGCCACAGAAATATCCCTGAATGTGAAGCATTCTTAGGTACCATGGATATTTCCAAGGAGTGCTGTGTCCTCTATTCATGCTGGGGATATGCTTGCTGCTTTAATTCCAGGTTCACAGAGAAGTGAAGTACCTTCCCTTCAGTACCGACTCCCCAACAATTTCTGGCAGATCTGATCCAAATGTTACAACCACTGAAAAGATTACAATAACACAAAGTTTCGTCTTTGACAATAGCCTGTGAATGCTGTCCTGTGGTCAAGTTTGGTTAATGATGTCGTCCCTGGCACTGCTCAGGACATACCATCAACTGCTTTCTCTCTGTAAGGATATCAAACATTAAATCATAGAATTAGGTAAACGCTGGTGGAAAAGCTTTTGAATTACTATTTAGATCAATCTATATGCTTGCCCAAGTTCTTCCCTTCTAGAAGGAGTCACAAAACCCTACAGCAATATTTCATAAGTTATACTTGAATCACAGTATGGGATGCCTTTTGCTGATGGAGGGATTAATGTCGGCGACTTATTTGAATAGGTATTAAGATAGTAAAACCAAAAAGTACTAGTATTTTTAATTAGAATACGGTTGCCTGAAAATTGTAATGGATTTAGAAACAATTGTATACACTTTTATTATTGTAAGAAATTTGAGCCAAGTTTGTATAGTCAGGATGAAAAGTCAGATCAAGCTATTCATGT
Source organism: Orcinus orca (assembly GCF_937001465.1). Lineage (NCBI taxonomy): Eukaryota > Metazoa > Chordata > Mammalia > Artiodactyla > Delphinidae > Orcinus > Orcinus orca. Next base: position 82,617,505 of record NC_064566.1, on the reverse strand, counting down.
TTTTCAATCAGCTATTTGCAATATGGCAGTAAGTCAGTAAATCAGTGTCTGCTTTGGTTTCTGAATCAACAATCTATAGATTGTCTATGTACCACTGACATCTTGACTGAAACTCAAGGTTTTCAAGGTTCATTCTGATGAAACTAATAAGTCACTATCAAATTAGTTGTGTTAGTGAATTTGATTTTTATTAGTTTAGTTATTATAAAGCATCTGATGAATTAATTCATAAAGTTGGTACAAATTTCTTCATTATGTGCTTTTAAAATGTAAAATTTGAATTATATTATATACTGACTATTTTAAACACCAAGTGTTCCCTCAAGGCTCATAATGTTATGAATGTAATTATAATACTTGGACTTCCCTGGTGGCACAGTGGCTAAGAATCTGCCTGCCAATGCAGGGGACACAGGTTCGATCCTTGGTCCAGGAAGAACCCACATGCCACAAAGCAACTAAGCCCGTTTGCCACAACTACTGAGTCTGAGTGCCACAACTACTGAAACCCGTGCACTCTAGGGGCCCACATGCTGCAACTACTGAGTGGCATGCTTCAACTACTGAAGACCGTGTACCTAGAGCCTGTGCTCCACAGCAAGAGAAGCCACCACAACGAGAAGCCTGCACACTGCAACGAAGAGTAGCCCCTGCTTGCCACAACTAGAGAATCCCTGCACACAGCAAAGAAGACCTAACACAGCCAAAAAAAAAAAAAGAAAAGAAAAAAAGAAAGATAATACTTGAACTCAACTATTGTCTTTGTTCTAAAAAGCTTTTAGTGCTGGGATTTGTGAAAATATATTATAGTCCATTTCTGAAATTATGCCCATTTGCAGATAGATACTTAGAATTAAATGAGTCTATATGCAATATTTCCTCAAATAATGCTGACTTCTTTAAACATGGGTTGCATTTTATGATACCCCCTTGATAATTCTAGCAATGTTTGTAGATTGCACTATTTCAGTACAATCTGGGGAAAAATTTTTTTTTTTTTTAATCAAATTGAAAAACTCTAGAGTTCAAAAAAGACTTATTTTTTTCCTGGGACTCACCTCTTTGTAGATGTGGGGTGGTCTTGGGTCCAGAAGAGAGTATAAGTTGGATTTCTGAATTTTGTAACAGAATGTTGATTTTTGCCATCTGTATATATTTTACATGAAGTATATAGACTCTCTCTGCAATTGGGAATGCAATTCTGCTCCCCTAGCAAATCTAAGATCTCATTGACTATTTGCAACCCAAAGAGACTTTAGGGATAATGTAGTCCAAATTCTTGAACTTGAGGGAATGAAGGCCCCCACCCCCCAAAAAAAGGACTTACCAAGATGTAAGTGCTAGGTATGGTAGACACTAAAACAGAGGTCTCCTGACTTCTAAATTAGTATACTTTCCTGCATATCACTGTCTCATATTCCTGTTACAAAATTCCAGCTAGCAGTTACTATTTGAAGAAAGTGATCTAAAGAATATGCTATTCACTAACGATCTAATTATCAGATATGAATCTTTATATTCTACTTATTTATTTGGACCTCAGCATCAGATATTTTGCAAGGTAATAAAGCATACTTAATGACCCTTGTAGAAGAAAGAACCTTGATAAATTCCTTTTATAATGCAAATGAAGAAAGAGTTTGCCTCTCTAAATCAAGATCCGAATCTAGATCTTCCTAATCTAGATCCTTTTGTAAAACAGTATGAATAAAAATTTAGCTAAACATGTCTCCTGTTTTGCTTTGGATCCAAGAAAGATAAGACTGAACGCTAAAATCATGGTATATCTTTCTCTGAGTATACTTCTACTGTATTATGATGCCATGTTTCAAATATTATTGCACTAAATGCAAAGCAACTATTATTATGCTACCAAATGTAAGCTAATGATCACAAGTGGCCCAGGTAGGGAATGGGAAGGTGTGTTTGTAAATGTTGGAGGCCTGTAGGAAAATAATTTAAAATTATTGAATATGGCTGAGTAGTTACTGAATGCGGCTGAGTGCTATTTTCATATTTAGCAATCATAAAATTTTAAAGAGAGAAGAAAACTCTCATTTTATAAATAAGGGAACTGAGTCTTAGGTAGAGGAGATGCTAGACACCTCTTAAGAAGTCAATGGCAAAACCAGTAGCTGAAGACTAGAGACTATGAAATATTACACATATAATGAGGATCCAGAAGTCTCTCTTTCTCTCTCCCATTCTTCTCATTCTCTTTCTCCTCTATTTCTTTCTGTTTCTCCCCATCCATCTAACCCTCCTTCCCTTCTTCAGTAATCATTTCATCTTACTACACTTAAGATTATTTACACTAATTACATTTCACTTTACAAAATGATTTACTGTACATATAGACATGATATCCAAAATATTTAACAAATCATGTAATACTGGTCATTCAAAATGATCACTGGTGCAGCATTGTCCTGGAGGGAAGAATATAATTTCTATGCACATGTTTTTTTTGTAACCCTCATTTTTCTTTAATAATAGATCATTTGTATCTTTTCAAGTCAAAAACATAGAACTATATCATGTTTATTAATGGTAACAGAGTATGCCATTGCATGGTGTGTCAAATTTTATTTAACATTTAGGTTATTTCAACTTTTTTTCTTATTATAAACAACAACATAATTTTTCATTTTAAAATGTAACTCAGATCAAATCAATGTTAATTAATAAATTGGTGAGCAATAAAAAACAGGCTAAAATGTTACAAATAATTTTTGTTTTCAATAAATGTGTAATTACTAAATTGCAATATAGCTTTTTGGCTTTTATAAACAGAAACCAAATAGTATTGGAGTATTCTCTTTCTGGCAAAAATCCTTCCATGTACATTTAAAACTGCACATAAAATCAAACTGATTTCTCTTTTCTTTGCATGTGGCTGTGTGCTTGTGTATGTGTCCACATGCACACATTTACTTAGGTCTTTACATTCAAGCATCAGTCTAAAAACTTTAAAGGCTCCTAAATAATGTAAATGTAAATGAACAAAGAATATCTTAAACTTGAAAATAAACCAAATGTGCCATTTGAGAGATTTAATCATATAAAATAAATGTGCTTTTGCGTATTTGTCTTTCTTTTGCCTCAAAATGCTCTAATCTCAGTTTTAACACACTGTTAGAGCTGAGAGCAGGTAAAGTGTGAGATGAGTTAACTTCTCTTCCATGACAGGGACTGTCTTGGGTCTTTCTTGAATATAAGCCTTGATCAGGTGATCGAAACGTTTCTGCTGTCACTCAAAAATATCTCAGATGTCAAATCAGCACAAAATTTAGAAAAAGACTATGCTCAGGTAGGTACACCTTTGCAACTTTCTGATACTGGAAGAAAATTTTAAAGGTTTCAATGGGTTTTTATCAACTGTAGCTATTTAATGTTTTCCTATTTCTAAAAGTAATTCATCCAAATCTCTGTCTACCTATGTAACTATTTGTCTGTCTAACTATCTGTTGAGAGAGAGATAGAAAGAAAGAGATAGCAAGAGATATGTACAAAGTAAAACAAAAATTAAAAAATCAACCATATAGATCCTCAAGATGGCAGAGGAGTAGGAGGATGTGGAATTCATCTCTACTTACAAACACATCAAGAATACATCGACAAATGGAACAATTCTCACAAAGCACCTGCTGAACACTAGCAGAGAAACTCAGACACCTAAAAGGACAAGAAAGATCTACATGTAACTGGGTAGGATGAAAGAAAGGACAAGGGAAAAGGAAGAGGAGAGGAATGGGACAAGACCTGTGTCCCCAGCAGGGAGCTGAAGGTGAGGAGAGGTTTCCACATCTGGGGAAGACCTCACCACTGGGGAGATCAGCTGGGACAGAAGGAGAGATTTGGGGGTTCAGAGGAGAACCCAGCAACCAGTCTGTGGCAGGTAGGACAGAGTGAGACCTACACAGATGGTTCGTGCCACAGCCCTGTGTGCCACAACCTGGATTGGGTGTCCACTGATGTGCACAGGGGCTGGGTACTGGTTTGGAGAGCAGACCTGAGGAGGGGACTGCAGTTGGCTATGAGGAGACAGCCTGAGGGGATGGGAGTGAGTAGGTCCACAACCAGGAATGCTCATGGAGGAAGCCCAGACCACCAAAGTAGTGAAGTGCCATTGTTGAGTGATGTGCAAGAGGCAGGGCCACCATTGCAATCTCTCTCCCCATGCACCAACCCATGACTCCATGGGCACTAGGAAGGGCTCCTGCTGCAGTCAGCTTCTGTGACTAAGGAAGAAGAGCTGAAATCTCTCCTCACAGCTACATGAACTGCAGAGTTACACCTCTGCTGATGGTTTCCTAAATTCAGCACCTGCAGGATATCCAAAATGTACAAGTGCTCCTGCAGCTGAGAAGGGCCTGGCTTTAGCAGCTGTGGGCTTTGTGGGCACGGACACTGGGGGTTGGGCCAGGCCAGTTTCTGAGCTTCCTCCATAGCTCCCAAGCAGGTCCAGGTGAATGACTACGGCAGTCCTGGGACCTGACCTCAGTGGATCTGCAACAGTGGCCTGGTGAAAACAACATCTGAGGGTTAGCAGGGCCAATTGCTGGCATACCCACAGTTAAGGTGGGACTGAGAACAAAGCCAACAACAGTGTACTTTGTAAGCCCACACAGTGGGTGAAAGGGGACACAACAGAGCACATACACACATGAACATGTCCAGAGGAGGAATACTCAGTGGCTTCTCTCCTGGTTGGAGTGCTCCATTCTTACCTACCTCACACTGCAGATTGGAAACACAGCTAAGAAACAGACCTAGGGCCTCTACTTCAGTAACTAGGGAGCAAACCCCACCCTTGACAGGGCATTGACAACCACAGAGCAAAGGGGAAGTCCCACTAAATATCCAGGGCAGGCTCTGGTCAATACAACACCAGTTGACCCCCCTATCAAAGGGATACTGGCACAAACCTCTGGACCAAACTCATCCACCAGGGGGCAGTCACTGGAAGCAAGAAGAACTAAGATCCTGCAGCCTGCAGAAAGGAGACCACAAACACAGTAAGTTAGACAAAATGAGATGACAGAGAAATATTCTGCAGACTTAGGAGAAAGATAAAAACCTATAAGAAAAACTAAATGAAAAGGAGAAAGGCAATGTACCAGAAAAATAATTCAGAATAATGATAGTAAAGATGATCTCAGAAAAAGAATAGAGGCATGGATCAACAAGATACAAGAAGTGTTTAACGAAGACCTAGAAGAGCTGAAGAACAAGCAGAGATGAAATCACAATAACTGAAATGAAAAATACACTAGAAGGAAGCAGTGGCAGAATAACTGAAGCAGAAGAGAGAATAAAAGAGCTGGGAGACAGAGTGGTGGAAATCACTGCCATGGAACAAAATAAACACAAAAGACACTAAATAACCAATGGATCACTGAAGAAATCAGAGAGGAAATAAAATACGTACAGACAAATGACAACGAAAACACGACGATCAAAAACCTATGGAGCACAGCAAAAGCAGTTCGAAGAGGGAAGTTTATAGCAATACAATCTTACCTCAAGAAACAAGAAAAAACTAAAATAAACAACCTATTCTTACACCTAAAGCAACTAGAGAAAGAAGAGCAAAAAAACCCTCAAGTTAGTAAAAGTTAGATAAAAATCAGAGCAGAAATAAATGAAATAGAGACAAAGAAAACAATAGCAAAGATCAATAAAACTAGGAGCTGGTTCCTTGAAAAGATAAACAAAATTGATAAACCTTTAGCCAGACTCATCAAGAAAAAAAGGGAGGGATTCAAATCAATAAAATTAGAAATGAAAAAGGAGAAGTTACAATGGACACCACAGAAGTACAAAGAATCATAAGAAATTACTACAGGCAACTATATGCCAATTAAATGGACAACATAGAAGAAATGGACAAATTCTTAGAAAGGTACAACCTTCCAAGACTGAACCAGGATGAAATAAAATATATGAACAGACCAATCACAAGTAATGAAATTGAAACTGTGATTAAAAATCTTCTAACAAGCAAAAGTCTAGGAACAGGCGGCTTCACAGGCAAATTTTATCAAACATTTAGTGAAGAGTTAACACCTACCCTTCAGAAGCTCTTGCAAAAAATTGAAGAGGAAGGAACACACCCAAACTCATTTTATGAGGCCACTGTCACCTTGATTCCAAAACCCAACAAAGATATCACAAAAAAAGAAAATTATGGGTCAATATCACTGATGAACACAGACACGGAAATCCTCAGCAAAAAACTAGCAAACCAAATCCAACAACACATTAAAAGGATCATACACCATGATCAAGTGGGATTTATCCCAGGGATGTAAGCACTCTTCAATATATGCAAATCAATCAATGTGATACACCACATTACCAAAATGAAGAATAAAAACCATATGATCATCTCAGTAGATGCAGAAAAAGCTTTTGACAAAATTCAACACCATTTATGATAAAAACTCTGCAGAAAGTGGGCATACAGGGAACTTAACTCAACATAATAAAGGCCATATACAATCAACCCACAGCAAACATCATTCTCAATGGTGAAAACCTGAAAGCATTTCCTCTAAGATCAGGAACAAGTCAAGAATGTCCAGTCTCACCACTTTTATTCAACATATTTTTGGAAGTCCTAACCTTGGCAATCAGAGAAAAATAAGAAATAAAATGAATCCAAATTGGAAAAATAAGTAAAACTGTGATTGTTTACAGATGACATGATACTATACATAGAAAATCCTGAAGATCTTACCAGAAAACTATCAAAGCTCATCAATGAATTTGGTAAAGTTGCAGGATACAAAATTAATACACAGAATTCTCTTGCATTCCTGCACACTAACAATGAAAAATCAGAAAGAGAAGTTAAGGAAACAATCCCATTTATCGTTCCATCAAAAAGAATAAAATACCTAGGAATAAAACTACCTAAGGAGGCAAAAGACCTGTACTCGGAAAACTATAAGATAGTGATGAAAGAAATAACAGATGACACAAACAGATGAAGGCATATACCATGTTTTTGGATTGGAGAATCAATATTGTCAAAATGACTATACTACCCAAAGCAATCTACAGATTCAATGTAATCCCTATCAAATTACCAATGGCATTTTTCACAGAATTAGAACAAAAAATTTTACAATCTGTATGGAAACACAAAAGACCCTGAATAGCCAAAGCTATATTGAGAGAGAAAAACACAGCTGGAGGAACCAGGCTCCCTGACTTTAGACTACACTACAGAGCTACAGTAATCAAACAGTATTATACTGTTACAAAAACAGAAATGTAGATAAATGGAACAGGATAGAAAGCCCAGAGATAAACCCACACACCTATGATCACCTAATCTATGACAAAGGAGGCAAGAATATACAGTGGAGAAAAGGCCATCTCTTCAATAAGTGGTGCTGGGAAAACTGGATAACCACATGCAAAAGAATGAAATTAGAACACACCCTAACACCAAAAAATAATCAACTCAAAATGGATTAAATATTTAAATGTAAGGCCAGATACTATAAAACTCTTAGAGGAAACCATAGGCAGAACACTCTCTGACATAGATCACAGGAAGATCTTTTTTGATCCACTTCCTAGAGTAATGAAAATAAAAGCAAAAATAAACAAATGGGACCTAATTAAACTTAAAAGGTTTTGCACAGCAAAAAAAAAATAAACAAAATAAAAAGACAACCTACAGAATTGGGGAAAACATTTGCAAATGAAGTAACTGACAAGGGATTAATCTCCAAAATGTACAAACAGCTCATGCAGCTCAATATCAATAAAACAAACAACTCAATCAGAAAATGGGTGGAAGATCTAAATAGAAATTTCTTCAAAGAAGACATACAGATGGCCAAAAAGCACATGAAATGATCTTCAACATCACTAATTATTAGACAAAAGCAAATCAAAACTGCAATGGAGTATCACTTCACACCCTTCAGAATGGCCGTCATCAAAAAATCTATAAACAATAAATGCTGGAGAGAATGTGGAGAAAAAGGAACCCTCATACACTGTTGGTGGGAATGACAACTGGTAGAACCACTATGGAAAACAGTATGGAGATTCCTTAAAAAACTAAAAATAGAGCTACCATATGATCCAGCAGTCCCACTTCTGGGCATTATCCTGAGAAAACCATAATTCAAAAGATACATGCACCCCAATATTCATTGCAGTGCTATTTACAATAGCCAAGACATGGAAGCAACCTAATATCCAACCACAGAGGAATGAATTAAGAAGATGTGGTACATATATATACAATGGAATATTACTCAGCTATAAAAATGAACAAAATAATGCCATTTGCAGCAACATGGATGGACCTAGAGATTGTCATATTGAGTGAAATAAGTCAGAAAAAGATAAATATGTGATATTGCTTACATGTGGAATCTAAAAAATGGCTACAAATGAACTTACAAAAGAGAAATAGAGTTACAGGTGTAGAAAGCAAACTTATGATTATCAGAGGGTAAGGCTGGGGGTGAGATAATTTGGGAGATTGGGATTGACATATACACTCTATTATATATAGAATGGACAACTAATAAGGACCTAGTGTATAGCACAGGAAATCTGCTCAATACTCTGTAATGACCTATATGGGAAAAGAATCTAAAAAAGAGTGAATATATGTATATATATAATTGATTCATTTTGCTGTATGCATAAAACTAACAGAACATTATAAATCAACTATACTCCAATAAAAATTTTAAAAAGTCAACCATATATCCACAATCCAAACTATCTTTTAATATTTATTGAATTTCTTCTAGTTCTTCTTATTTATATTCTCACCAACATGAATGCTAATGTTGTATGCATATTTTTGTTTCCTAAAATAATTATTTATCTCTGCTATTAAAAACCTAACAAGCACTATTTTAAAGGCTGCTTAATATTATTTCATGATGGTTTTCTAAAGCTCATTTGTATCCTTATTAAGATTTTTCTCTTTTTTGTTCTTGTAAACAATATTGTAATCAATATATGGCTTCTAATGCTCCATTTCAACTGTTTCAACTCCATAGAGGTAGTTCTGTATTATGTGTCAATAGATATTCATAATGTTAAACCATTTTATTTGTTTTCTATTTGGGAAAACATTCATTATCATCTCTCTAAAACTGGAAAGTTTAGTAAGGCAATAAGACATATAGAACACAGAAAATACACTGATTTATTAGGTACAAATCCTTTTAGAAACTTTGTTAAAATTTTTTTGAGAATGATAAATTCCAGTAGGAAATCCTAGGGTTTGTTTTTAAGGCTAATTATGAATGTAAATCTTGAGGTATTTATATCCATAACATATCTTTAGTAGTCGAGGTTGCAGAAAGGAAGGGATCGCTACTGTTGTTTGAGGTTCTATTTATCTTAGATTACTAGTCCTAGAACAACTGCTTCCAAGTTTATATAGCTTAGACTCTCCTTATCTGAGGCATGTACACTGGTCCTACATCATTTGATCCATCACTTCACACTAAAACTACTTTGGCTGTGTTGCTGCTGCTGATTTGTTTAAACAGGTAGTTCAGCATCATTGCCAAATTAACCACTCCAATACTCAATTAGCTATTCATTTTTAAAAAGGCAAGCTTGTAAATTCAAAACTATAGACTTATTATCTTGCTAGTTATCTGTACTCAGATTTTATGCTAAGTGTTTCTTTGGGAATTGTGCTGGATTGTCCATCCAGATACACTTTTTAAAAAATTGAAGTATAGTTTACTTATAATGTTATGTTAGTTTCTGTTATACAGCAAAGTGATTCAGTTATACATATGTATACATTCTTTTTAATATTCTTTTCCATTATAGTTTATCACAGCATATTGAATATTGTTCCCTGTGCTATAAAATAGGATCTTGTTGTTTTTCCATTCTATATATAATAGTTTTTATCTGCTAACCATATGATATCACTTATACATGGAATCTAAAATATGACACAAATGAACCTATCTACAAAACGGAAACAGATTCACAGACATAGAGAACAGACTTGTGGTTTCCAAGGGGGAGGGGAAGTGGGGGAGGGATGGATTGGGAGTTTGGGGTTAGTAGATACACTTTTCATTTTTCCCCATCTTGCCTTGGGTTGATGGAAGAGAAGCCTGACCAATGTGGTCTGAATTTATGATATTTGACTTCCAGTTGAGTTGATTAAAGGAAGTCAGTTGCAAGAATACCAAAGAGCTGGAGAAGAGTGAGGTTAGGCTATTCTTTCCATGATTCCTTTCCTGCCAGGTCAATGTGGGGTGACCGCATCCATTAAATAACCTGCCATTCAGCATTCTCCATACAGCTACACTCTCCATACAAACATATCATCCACTTACTTGTGCAGTCACACTTATGGATGTAAAGTCTCCATGCTGTTGCTAGCTTGAGGATATAGCACAATCCTTTTTCTTGTTGGTGTCCCTAAACCCTGCCAACAATTTTTCAAGCAGTTCTTGATTACTGTTTCAGTCTGCTCTGGCTGCTATAACAAAAATAACATAAACTGAGTGGCTTTTAAACAACAAACATTTATTTCTCACAGTTCTGGAGTCTGGGAAGTTTAAGACCATGGCACTGGGACATATTAGATCATGGCCCACAGTGCGGGCCAGCTTACTCATTGACAGCTCTTTCCTCACTGTAACTTCACATGGCAGGAGGAGAAGGAGAGTAAGCTAGCTCTCTGGGATCTCTTTTAAAGGCACTAATCCCAATCATGAGGGCTCCACCCTCATGACCTAATCACTTTCCAAAGGCTCCACTTCTTAATACCTTCACACTGGGAGTTAAGGTTTCAACATATGGGAGAGGGGGAAGATGGCAAAAGAGTAAGACATGGAGATCACCTTCCTCCCCACAGATACATCAGAAATACATCTACATGTGGAACAACTCCTACAGAACACCTACTGAACTCTGGCAGAAGACCTCAGACCTCCCAAAAGGCAAGAAACTCCCCACGTACCTGGATAGGGCAAAAGAAAAAAGAATAAATAGAGACAAAAGAATAGGGACGGGACCTGCACCAGTGGGAGGGAGCTGTGAAGGAGGAAAAGTTTCCACACACTAGGAAGCCCCTTCGCGGGCAGAGACTGCGTGTGGCAGAGGGGGGAAGCTTCGGACCTGTGGAGGAGAGCACAACAAAGGGGTGTGGAGGGCAAAGCGGAGAGATTCCCGCACAGAGGATGGGTGCCGACAGGCACTCTCCAGCCCGAGAGGCTTTTCTGCTCACCCGCCAGGGTGGGCAGTGCTGGGAGCTGAGGCTCGAGCTTCCCTCAGAGCGCAGGAAGAGGACTGGGGTTGACGGCGTGTACACAGCCTGCAGGGGGTTAGTGCAACACGACTAGCCAGGAGGGAGTCCTGGGAAAAGTCTGGACCTGCCGAAGAGGCAAGAGACTTTTTCTTCTCTCTTTGTTTCCTGGTGCGCAAGGAGAGGGGATTAAGAGTGCTGCTTAAAGCAGCTCCAGAGACAAGCGCGAGCCGCAGCCAAAAGTGCGGACCCCAGAGACAAGCATGAGAGGCAAAGGCTGCTGCTGCCGCCACCAAGAAGGCTGTGTGAGAGCACAGGTCACTATCCACACCTGCCTTCTGGGGAGTCTGTGCAGCCCGTCACTACCAGGCTCCCGGGATCCAGGGACAACGTCCCTGAGAGAACGTACGGCACGCCTCAGGCTGGTGCAACGTCACGCCGGCCTCTGCCACCACAGGCTCGCCCCACAATCTGTACCCCTCCCTCCCCCCGGCCTCAGTGAGCCAGAGCCCCCAAATCAGTGGCTCCTTTAACCCTGTCCTGTCTGAGCGAAGAACAGACGCCCTCCGGTGACCTACACGCAGAGCCAGGGCCAAATCCAAAGCAGAACCTCGTGAGCAGTGCAAACAAAGAAGAGAAAGGGAAATCTCTCCTAGCAGGCTCAGAAGCAGCGGATTAAAGCTCCACAATCAACTTGATGTACCCTGCATCTGTGGAATACCTGAATAGACAAAGAATCATCCCAAATTGAGGAGGTGGACTTTGAGAGCAAGATTTATGATTTTATCCCCTTTTCCTCTTTTTGTTACTGTGTATGTGTATGCTTCTGTGTGAGATTTTGTCTGTATAGCTTTGCTTTCACCATTTGTCCTAGGGTTCTATCCTACTTTTTTTTTTTGTTTTTACTTAAAAAAATCTTTTTTCTTAATAATTATTTTTTATTTTAATAAATTTATTTTATTTTATCTTACTTTATATTATTTTCTTTTATCCTGTTTCTTTCTTTCTTTCTTTCTTTCTTTCTTTCTTTCTTTCTTTCTTTCTTTCTTTCTTTCTTTCTTTCTTTCTTTCTTTCTCTCTATTTTTCTCCCTTTTATTCTGAGCTGTGTGGATGAAAGGCTCTCAGTGCTGCAGCCAGGAGTCAGTGCTGTGCCTCTGAGGTAGGAGAGCCAACTTCAAGACACTGGTCCACAAGAGACCTCCCAGCTCCATGTAATATCAAACAGTGAAAATCTCCCAGAGATCTCCATCTCACCACCAACACCCAGCTTCACTCAAAGACCAGCAAGCTACAGTGCTGGACACTCTATGCCAAACAACTAGCAAGACAGGAACACAAGCCCACCCATTAGCAGAGAGGCTGCCTAAAAGCATAATAAGTCCACAGACACCCCAAAACACACCACCAAACGTGGACCTGCTCACCAGAAAGACAAGATCCAGCCTCATCCACCAGAACACAAGCACTAGTCCCCTGCACCAGGAAGCCTACACAACCCACTGAACCAACTTCAGCCACTGAGGAAAGACACCAAAAACAATGGGAACTAGGAACCTGCAGCCTGTGAAAAGGAGACCCCAAACAGAGTAAGATAAGCAAAATGAGAAGACAGAAAAACACACAGCAGATGAAGGAGCAAGATAAAAACCCATGAGACCTAACAAATGAAGAGGAAATAGTCAGTCTACCTGAAAAAGAATTCAGAATAATGATAGTAAAGATGGTCCAAAACCTTGGAAATAGAATAAATGCAAGAAACATTTAACAAGGACCTAGAAGAACTAAAGATGAAACAAGCAACGATGAACAACACAATAAATGAAATTAAAAATACTCTAGATGGGATCAATAGCAGAATAACTGAGGCAGAAGAATGGATAAGTGACCTGGAAGATAAAATAGTGGAAATAACTATTGCAGAGCAGAATAAAGAAAAAAGAATGAAAAGAACTGAGGACAGTATCAGAGACCTCTGGGACAACATTAAATGCACCAACATTCGAATTATAGGGGTTCCAGAAGAAGAAGAGAAAAAGAAAGGGACTGAGAAAATATTTGAAGAGATTATAGTTGAAAACTTCCCTAATATGGGAAAGGAAATAGTTAATCAACTCCAGGAAGCACAGAGAGCCCCATACCGAATAAATCCAAGGAGAAACACGCCAAGACACATATTAATCAAACTGTCAAAAATTAAGTACAAAGAAAACATATTAAAAGCAGCAAGGGAAAAACAACAAATAACACACAAGGGAATCCCCATAAGGTTAACAGCTGATCTTTCAGCAGAAACTCTGCAAGCCAGAAGGGACTGGCAGGACGTATTTAAAGTGGTGAAGGAGAAAAACCTACAACCAAGATTACTCTACCCAGCAAGGATCTCATTCAGATTTGATGGAGAAATTAAAATCTTTACAGACAAGCAAAAGCTGAGAGAGTTCAGCACCACAAAACCAGATTTACAACAAATGCTTAAGGAACTTCTCTAGGCAAGAAACACAAGAGAAGGAAAAGACCTACAATAACAAACCCAGAACAATTTAGAAAATGGGAATAAGAACATACATATGGATAATTACCTTAAATGTAAATGGATTAAATGCTCCCACCAAAAGATACAGACTGGCGGAATGGATACTAAAGCAAGACCTATATATATGCTGTCTACAAGAGACCCACTTCAGACCTAGAGACACATACAGACTGAAAATTAGGGGGTGAAAAAGATATTCCATGCATACGGAAACCAAGAGAAAGCTGAGGTAGCAATTCTCATATCAGACAAAATAGACTTTAAAATAAAGACTATGAGAAGAGACAAAGAAGGACACCAAATAATGATCAAGGGATCGATCCTAGAAGCACATATAACAATTGTAAATATTTATGCACCCCACATAGGAGCACCTCAATACATAAGGCAAATACTAACAGCCATAAAAGGGGAAATCAACAGAAACACATTCATACTAGGGGACTTTAACACCCCACTTTCACCAATGGACAGATCATCCAAAATGAAAATAAATAAGGAAACACAAGCTATAAATGATACATTCAACAAGATGGATTTAATTGATATTTATAGGACATTCCATCCAAAAACAACAGAATACACATTTTTCTCAAGTGCTCATGGAACAGTCTCCAGGACAGATCATATCTTGGGTCACAAATCAAGCCTTGGCAAATTTAAGAAAATTGAAATTGTATCAAGTATGTTTTCTGACCACAATGCTGTGAGACTAGATATCAATTACAGGGAAAGATCTGTAAAAAATACAAACACATGAAGGCTAAACAATACAATACTTAATAATGAAGTGATCACTGAAGAAATCAAAAAGGAAATTTAAAAAACCTAGAAACAAACGACAATGGAGACACGATGACCCAAAACCTATGGGAGGCAGCAAAAGCAGTTCTAAGAGGGAACTTTATAGCAATACAATCCTACCTTAAGAAGCAAGAAACATCTCGAATAAACAACCTAACCTTGCACCTAAAGCAATTAGAGAAAGAAGAAAAAAACCCAAAGTTAGCACAAGGAAATAAAACATATAGATCAGATCAGAAATAAATGAAAAATAAATGAAGGAAATGATAGCAAAGATCAATAAAACTAAAAGCTGGTTCTTTGAGAAGATAAATAAAATTGATAAAGCATTATCCAGACTCATCAAGAAAAAAAGGGAGAAGACTCAAATCAATAGAATTAGAAATGAAAAAGAAGAAGTAACAACTGACACTGCAGAAATACAAAAGATCATGAGAGACTACTACAAGCAACTCTACGGCAATAAAATGGACAAACTGGAAGAAATGGAAAAATTCTTAGAAGTGCACAACATGCCAAGACTGAATCAGGAAGAAATAGAAAATATGAATAGACCAATCACAAGCACTGTAATTGAAACTGTGAATAAAATTCTTCCAACAAACAAAAGCCCAGGACCAGATGGCTTCACAGGTGAATTCTATCAAACATTTAGAGAAGAGTTAACACCTATCCTTGTCAAACTCTTCCAAAATATAGCAGAGGGAGGAATACTCCCAAACTCATTCTACAATGCCACCATCACCCTGATACCAAAACCAGACAAGGATAACACAAAGAAAGAAAATTACAGACCAATATCACTGATGAACATAGATGCAAAAATCCTCAACAAAATACTAGCAAACAGAATCCAACAGCACATTAAAAGGATCAAACACCATGATCAAGTGGGGTTTATTCCAGGAATGCAACGATTCTTCAATATATGCAAGTCAATCAATGTGATACACCGTATTAAAAAACTGAAGGAGAAAAACCATAGGGTCATCTCAATAGATGCAGAGAAAGCTTTTGACAAAATTCAACACCCATTTATGATAAAAACCCTGCAGAAAGTAGGCATAGAGGGAACTTTCCTCAACATAATAAAGGCCATATATGACAAAACCACAGCAAACATCATCCTCAATGGTGAAAAACTGAAAGCATTTCCACTAAGATCAGGAACAAGGCAAGGTTGCCCACTCTCACCACTCTTATTCAACATAGTTTTGGACGTTGTAGCCACCACAATCAGAGAAGATAAGGAAATAAAAGGAATCCAAATTGGAAAAGATGAAGTAAAGCTGTCACTGTTTGCAGATGACCTGATACAATGCATAGAGAATCCTAAGATGCTACCAGAAAACTAGTAGAGCTAATCAATGAATTTGGTAACGTAGCAGGATACAAAATTCATGTACAGAAATCTCTGGCATTCCTATACACTAATGATGAAAAATCTGAAAGTGAAATCAAGAAAACACTGCCATTTAACATTGAAACAAAAAGAATAAGATATCTAGGAATAAACCTACCTAAGGAGACAAAAGACCTGTATACAGAAAATTATAAGACACTGATTAAATTAATTAAAGATGATAGAAATAGATGGAGAGATATACCATGTTCTTGGATTGGAAGAATCAACACTGTGAAAATGACTCTACCACCCAAAGCAATCTACAGATTCAATGCAATCCCTATCAAACTACCACTGACATTTTTCACAGAACTAGAACAAAAAAATTCACAGTTTGTATGGAAACACAAAAGACCCTGAATAGCGAAAACAATCTTGAGAATGAAAAACGGAGCTCGAGGAATCAGGCTCCCTGACTTCAGACTATACTACAAATCTACAGTAATCAAGACAGTATGGTACTGGCACACAAATAGAAAGATAGATCAATTGATCAGGATAGAAAACCCAGAGATAAACCCATGCACATATGGTCACCTTATCTTTGATAAATGAGGCAGGAATATACAGTGGAGAAAGGACAGCCTCTTCAATAAGTGGTGCTGGGAAAACTGGACAGGTACATGTAAAAGTATGAGATTAGATCACTCCCTAACACCATACACAAAAATAAGCTCAAAATGCATTAAAGACCTAAATGTAATGCTAGAAACTATCAAACTCTTAGAGGAAAACATAGTTAGAACACTCTATGATGTAAATCACAGCAAGATCCTTTTTGATCCACCTCCTAGAGAACTGGAAACAAAAAAAATAAAGAAACAAATGGGACCTAATGAAACTCAAAAGCTTTTGCACAGCAAAGGAAACCATAAACAAGACCAAAAGACAACCCTCAGAATGGGAGAAAATATTTGCAAATGAAACAACTGACACAGGATTAATCTCCAAAATTTACAAGCAGCTCATGCAGCTCAATAACAAAAAAACAAACAACCCAATCCAAAAATGGGCAGAAGACCTAAATAGACATTTCTCCAAAGAAGATATACAGACTGCCAACAAACACATGAAAGAATGCTCAACATCATTAATCATTAGAGAAATGCAAATCAAAACTACAATGAGATATCATCTCACACCAGTCAGAATGGCCATCATCAAAAAATCTAGAAACAATAAATGCTGGAGAGGGTGTGGAGAAAAGGGAACACTCTTGCACTGCTGGTGGGAATGTGAATTTGTACAGCCACTATGGAGAACAGTATGGAGGTTCCTTAAAAAGCTACAAATAGAACTACCATATGACCCAGCAATCCCACTACTGGGCATATACCCTGCGAAAACCAAAATTCAAAGAGTCATGTACCAAAATGTTCATTGCAGCTCTATTTACAATAGCCAGAAGATGGAAACAACCTAAGTCTCCATCATCGGATAAATGGATAAAGAAGATGTGGCACATATATACAATGGAATATTACTCAGCCATAAAAGGAAACGAAATTAAGTTATTTGTAGTGAGGTGGATGGACCTAGAGTCTGTCATACAGAGTGAAGTAAGTCAGAAAGAGAAAGACAAATACCGTATGCTAACATATATATATGGAATCTAAGAGAAAAAAAATGTCATGAAGAACCCAGGGGTAAGACAGGAATAAAGACACAGACCTACTAGAGAATGGACTTGAGGATATGGGGAGGGGAAGGGTAAGCTGTGACAAAGTGAGAGAGTGGCATGGACATATATACACTACCAAACGTAAAATAGATAGCTACTGGGAAGCAGCCGCATAGCATGGGGAGATCAGCTTTGTGATTTTTGACCACCTAGAGGGGTGGGATAGGGAGGGTGGGAGGGAGGGAGATAGAAGGGGGAAGGGATATGGGGACATATGTGTGTGTGTGAGTGAGTCACTTTGTTATGAAGCAGAAACTAGCATACCATTGTAAAGCAGTCATACTCCAATAAAGATGTAAAACACAAAAACAAACAAAAAAAAACCCCCAAAGATTACAACATATGAATTTTGGAAAGGGGTGGAACACAAACATTCAGACCATAGCAATTAGCCAGTTACAGTGCACTGTTTGTTTCCTCCCAGGATCACAACTAACTGAAGTAGTTTGAGTCCAAAGAAATACAAGTTTCGTAGAAGGTATTTATAGGTATGATTATTTTACCTATCCTGTTACATTTCTCACCTTAATATAAATTCCAAAAATTTCATAAGACAGTTCGTTACTTTAGCTGTGTGATTATTTCTTTCTGTGGTCAGAAAAGCCTGTGAGCTAACCCTTTATCCAAGATATCACTACTTCCAAATATGCTACATTTTAATATTGCTTCAAAAATTAAGAAGATCTAATGCAACAGTTTATAATTTCAAAGAGTATAAAAAAGAGCTGTATTCTGGCCCTCCTTATTTTTGGGTTGTACCTTAATGATCTTGTATTCTTTTTACATTTTCAACAAAGGCTATTTTATAATAAATAATAAGCAAACCTTCTCCATTATGTTAGTGATATATCATTTTTATGAAACAGATATGATTTGAAAAGACAAAGGTTTTTGTTATCCAATTGCTGCCACAAAGATTGGCTTACTTGACCAAAAAAATCTGTCAAAATTAAAATTATATTTGTTAGACATTATCCAAAATTAAATTGTTTAATTCTACAAAACTTCATCCAGCAAGTTTTAAATTACATTGAGTATATTTTCTAATTCACCCAGGCTGGCAGGCACACCAGATGGTTAAGTGCTTCATAGCCAGATAGTCTATAGGGACCTCAATAGGGGATTTTCAGTGACTCAAGTGGATCAGTTTTAATACTTGTTATTAAAGTTTTCCAAATCTAAATATTTCTCCCTTATGATTTGGAACTTTGGGGTTACAGTCAAGCAAGTATACAAATGTTTGACTTGACAGGTACAAAGATGCTTTGTGGGAAACATTCCAGCCTTGTCTACAAATTATTTTCTGCAGGGAGATAGGGATACCTTTTCTGTAATTTTTCGACATTCAAAATAAAATATCTTATCCTGCCACCTGATCATCTGATTCTCAAAACATATGGATGCTGTCTCAGTCAGTAATAAGAAACAAAAAACAGTGTTTTAGGACCTCATTAAATATACTTGAATAATCTGCTATCTTTTCATTAAGTACAGATAGAGAAAAACAGGTTGATTAGTTTTACCCTTTAGTTGCTTACACATTTTACAGTATAGCCTGTGTCAAAATAGGTTACTGGATGGCACCTGCTTAGCCCCACCTACAGAATTGGGTTAACAAATATCCTATAATATTATATACTCAACTTTTATTGAGAAACACTATTTAGACCATTTCTGCATTTGTTGTAAACTATCTCTAAAGAAAATATTTTTTACCCAATGTCCTCCAAATAAGTCTCACATTTAACCTATTTTTATGACTTCATCATCAGGATGATCCTTCTTGGAGAACTTGTAAACTCAATATTTTATGGTAACAGGGATTACACGATCAATACTTTTCCTTTTGTCCCCACTGATTACCAAGCAGTTCAGGACAAATGCTATATTCAATTATTATAACTGTATTAGCCCTTGTGTTTCCATAGTTGTTCTTTCCTTCTTTTTCATGCCTTTGTCTTTTATTTCTTTTAAAATAATATACATGTATGTGTGTGTGTGTGATATTCAGATATATATGTAATGCATATATACATATATGTATAATTATATAAATATGTAATTGCATATATGTGAATTCCATAGTATATTATGTATATACATTTTCATTATGTTTTAAAACCATCTCAGTTCCATTTTGTTAAGAATCAAGTTATGAATAGATATGAAAATACTTTCTGAAATTTCATATGAATACATGTAAAAATAATTTCTTCTTCTCTTCTTCAAAACTAACTGCAGATGTCAAAACAATTTACATGCAATGGACATTAGAAAAATCAGTAATTTAAAAATGGGGTTTGTTTTCCAAATTCCAAATACAAGTTTCCTAATTTTTAGAATTATTAACAAAGAACCATTATATATACAAAAGAAGTATGTATATGTAGATTCCCAAAGTATTTAAATATTGTCATCAGGAACTTATTCTTATCATTTATTTTACAGACAAACACATCATGACTAGTTAATGATCAATTATTTTTCTTCTTTTCTTTGACAAATGAAAGCATTCCCTCTAAGAAGAAACTGCATGAACCATAGTTCATGAGTGCTTACTTAATTCTCACATATACTCAGTGGCTTTTGTGGGAGGCCTATAGCTGAAATGAGTGTGGGCTGAGGCTTTTTCTGGGACTCACCAGGATTGCTGCCTTGGTAGGGGTGCTGGAGCTGGAGCAGCTAGAGCTGAAGCCTGGCATGGGATAGGCCCTCTCCTGGGGTGCACTGGGAGTTGCAGCTTTGGCAGGGGGTGTTGGAGCCAAATATGGGCTGGGGGTGTGCTAGGGTGGACTTGGCAGGCTGGCTAGAGTACCAGGTGCTTTTCAGTCTGCTGCCTCTGTGTTGGGACTTGGAGAGAGTAAATTTGTGTCTGTGCCCTTCAAGAGCAAAGTCTGGTTTCCTACAGCCCTCTGGCTCTCTCTGTGGTAAACTGGTTTTCAAAACCAGTTAATGGGGCTCATCTTTCCGGTGATGGCCCCTGGTGTTGGGGTGCCCAATGTGGGGCTTGAGCCCCTTGATTCTTAGGGAGGACCTCTGAGTTTGTGATAGCCCCTTTCTCTTTTGGGTTGCCTGCTGGGGGTTGTGGATCCTGATTAGATCAATTTTCTTCTTCTCTTAGCCATCCTGGTGAGGTTTTTTCTTTACATCCTTAATTGTAGAAGAGCTGCTCTGCTAGTCTTCAGGTTGTTTTCAGAGATCATTATTTTATATGTAGTTGTAGTTTTGATTTGTCCTTTGGAGGAGATTAAGCTCAGGATCTTCTTACTTTGCCATCTTGATCACTAGTAATAGACTATTCATCCGTTGAAAAATCTGAAATTTTTTCAAGCATGGCTGACAGGGATCTGCATCTCTAATTCATTCAGACTGGATTGGTCATTTCTTAGCCCAACAATATTTAACCTTGCTTATAGGTAGAATGATTATACAATTTATCATGCAAACTGAGATATTTTCAAGAGTAAAAGGGGGCACTGTTAATATTACACTAGGGTGTCAAGTGTAAACCAGAACTTTGCAGTCAAACCAAAATATAGGGGTCAGCTGTAAGCCTATGTTCTGGGGACAACAGAGGTAAATAAGGCATTGCAAGCAGCTCATAATTTTTGAATTTCTCTTATGTTGTAATTGAGAACTGATCAAAACCATTGACAGAAAAAAATGATCAATGGGAGAGGTCATGTGAAAGTCCAGAGGTATTATCTGTGAAGTGGTCTTAGTTGTCCAGGCAATCTCTGAGTCTCCTTTATTGTTTTTCTTGTTCTTACTTGGCTAAAGTTTAATTAATCCATGTCTCTGAGGACTTACATGTGAACCTATCAACACTCTTTTTTTTTTTTCAAATCTCAGAAACTTAGGATAATAGAAATTCTGTGAGGTGTCTAGAGCTGGGGATCTGGAATAAGGATCCAGTGTTTGAGATCAGAGAGTTCTGGGCCCAATGGAAAGCAATTCAAGCTTTCTCAGTTTGGAAAGATATTAAAAGGGTGATGCACTTCGGTTAATAGAATGGATTCAATGGATTCTATTTCTGAAAAGCCAAATTAACTTTTACACATATAAGAAAATTCAAAAATAGGCCTAATACATTATTTATTGAAGCTTTGTTTATTGCATATTATATTTTATACTTTTGAAACCAATTTAAAGGTGTTAACAAATAAACATAATAGTACCTTTCTAAACAAAACAACATAGACTAGTAAATTTGAAGATCAAGTGACTTTATCAGGCAAGCAAATTTCACTTCCAATTCTAATCTATGTTGAATCAAAGCATTTTACAGCTGGGAGGAATTATAGTGCAATTTAATCAAACTTCTGATGTGAACACAAAGGCTGAGCCAGTGTGCTTATATGACTTGCCCAAGGCAAAGGGCAAGTTATGGGAAGCTGATTGGTGGCAGAGAAGGATCTAAAAAAAAACCTTCTCGTGTCTCTGAGAACATTGTCCTTGTCCTTGGGGAAATCTGGATGAGGCAAAGCTAAAAAGAACTCAGCAGTGCTCAAAAGGATTTGGACTTCCATTAGCTTTGGGCAGAATAAAGCAAAAGAGGAAAAAGAGCAAAATAACGTGCCTATTGAGTTCCTATGAAAATAAATATTTTAAGAAGGCTCTTAAGGATTATCAAAGGTTTAGTTTTCTTTTTCCTCAGCTTCATATCTTTCTAGAAATAGATTTGTATCAAGAATTCTTGAATCATTCAATGATTGGTTGGTTCCAGACTCTGTGGACATGAAACTCCACTTTCCATTGTATCTCATTGCTTTCACTCTTTCATTTCTCCTTTAAGAGGAGTGGCTGCCACATCTTTGAAAGAGATCAAGAGAGTATGGGTTGAAAATTATCATGTGATTGTCTCATGGCCTACTTAAGCAAACTTACAGTTAAAGTATTTGCTGGTAGAATGCTCTAGGAAGTCATTTATCCATACCTTCCAGGAAAGTATGATCTAATATTGCTAGATCCTGTACTCTCTGCATTCTCTCGGTTCTGCCTTCAAAATTAAGGTGGACACTTCTCAACATATTCACTACTGTTGCTCTGGTCCAAATCACCATAATCTCTCATCTAAGTTATTGCAATAACCTCCTAACAGCTTTTACTGTTTTGGTCCCGGTCTCCTTCCAGTCTATTCTCATCACAGTGGTCAGATTGATCCTGTTCTGATCCTACATCTCTGCTCAAAGTCCTCCGATAGCTTTCCATATCACTCGGGGAGTACATACATAAAATACATACATACATAAAATAAGTAGAAATTTTAAAAAATAAAGTTTTTACAATGGCACTTTCCTCCCACTCTTGGACTTCTTTACCTTTCCTCAACAATTTGCTCACTCTGTTTTTGTTAACTGACTTCATTTATATTCCTTAATTATACAAGGCATACTCTCTCTTCAAGGCTTTGCACATGCCGTTCCCTCTACCTTCCATGTTTTTCCCTCAGAAAGCCACACAGCTTCCTCATCTCTTTCAAGTTTCACTCAAATAATACCTTCTCAGTGAGACCTTCCCTGAGCATCCCATTTAAAAATTAAATTTAAAAAATGTTTAAAAACTAAAACCTATATCCCCAGTGGTTAGTATGTGGTAGGCATTCCGTAAATATTAATTCAGTGAATGAAGGACAATCACTTGTGCCCCATTAGCTGTGACATTCACAACTATCAGCACTAAGCATCTCTTCTTGTCTCTAGCTTCTCTTGGGGAGCATAAAATGACATGTGTAGATTTGACGGTTTCAAATCCAGAACTGGAGTGAAATCTCCATGTGACTTCGGAATCAAGACTACAATCTTTGGAACAACAGCAACAATGAAAATGCAGGTACCCACTTGAATTTGTTTTTATTTTAACAAATCAGGATGATAAAAAATACACAAAAACCTTATAACTACCATCTATATCTGCACAATTTTATATGAGAAAACATTTTAATTCTAAAAGAGTAGGAAAGATACAGTTTTAGAATAAGGAACGTTTCTTCAAATTAAAAAAATTAGCTTCACAGAAACTCTCTACAATCTCTTGATTTTGTCTCCTGTGCTCACTAGGGTAGGTGGATCCATAAGAGACATGAACTTTGGACTCCAGACTTGCAATCCTGCTGTGAATGAGTCCCAACCATCCACAGACAGAGCAGGCTCCCTCTGCCCACAAGGCTGCAAGACAGAACAATGCCTGTGTCTTCACTTTATTAAAAGACAAAGCTAAGGGTTTAAGAAAAGGTTTTGGGGTTAAGATGTTGTATATAAAAACAAGAGTGAAAATTTTAAGACTTAAGGACTTTTCTTGGGAATACTCATTCTTTGTATGTAGGAACAAGAGTGAAAATTTTAAGACTTGAAAACTTTTCTTGGGAATGCCCATTCCGCATTCCTTTTGCAGTTCAAGTATCTGAATGTTGACTTATTTGACTTTACCAATAAGAATTGGTAGAATTCTGGTAGAATTTGGGAAATTCTCATACTCCACTGTCTGACATACTCCACTTAGTATGATATTCTCTAGGTCCACCCACATTGCTGCAAATGGCAATATTTCATTTTTTTTATGGTTGAGAGGTATTCCATGATAGATGGATAGATAGATAGATAGATAGATCGATCAATAGATAGATAGATAGATTATAGATATAGATAGATATAGGTATAGATAGATATCACATCTCCTTAAACCAATCATCTGTTGATGGGGACTAAGGTTGTTTACATGTTTTGGATATTATAAATAATGTTGCTGTCAGACAGTATGTCAGACAGTGTAGTATGAGAGTTAAAGAGAAACCATTAAAACATATAGGAGGAATGTTAATCATCTGAATTTTGCTTTGGAGCAGATTGGAAGCTTAAGAAGCCCAAAACAAAATTCAAATTTTTAAGGCTTCTTAATAAATAAACAGTAATTTCTACACAGGTTGACTCCTTTGCTTGCTTTTAAAGCTTTCCATAAGACATAGAGGGCAACAGTATATGTTTTGAGGATTTAGGATGCTTAATTATGAAAAGGTCTAAAAGGTAAGAAAAGGTCAAACCTCTTGGTTAATAATTGATAATGAACAATGTATGAAACCACAGGCACATTAAAATGGAGGAGCAGTTCAGATTTCAATTTCTTTATAAGACTGGCTTTCTAACTAATACACAGTTTTCACCATATTTTGAGTCTGTGAGATGTTTGTACTTTTTGATGTCACAAGTTAAACTTACAGATGATATACTGAAGTTGAGAGCTTCCTTGAAACAATTTTGGGGTATATTATAATATTGTAAAGAAACTGCATCGTTCAAACCTTCTACATACATGTGAACGCAGCACATCACCACTAGTATTCTACAACATATCAGGATCCATTATGCTGTATTAATAAGGCATTCTAAATGCTGTGGGTATATGCTGCAGGTATATTTGGAAATTTCTATCAAAACAAATTATTTCATGTTCACCTATCATATTATGCTTATTAAGTTCCCCCATGAGTTATGTTGTCAATTTTGAGGGACAGTACTGGAACTTGAAACATAATAATGTACTTATGGACCATTTATTAGTGGCTTATACATTGTGGAAGAATACATATGTTTTAGTGTCAATAACAGGGTGATGCTCTTTGTTGTGGGTAATAATTTGGTTATTAAATATTTTAAACAGCTTCAGCGACAAAAAGCTTGTGTTCAAGAGTTTATAATGGAAAAAGAACATTAGTTTAATTTATGAAAAGAAAAATCTATTGACTTAAAATGAATTAGAGTTTTCATCTTTTCCAGATATATCCCCAGGAGTCGGGATTACTGGATCACATGGTAGCTCTATTTTTAAGTTTTTAAGAAACGTAGGTATTGTTTTCTATATGGTCTGCACCAATGTATATTCCCACCAATAGTGTAGGAGGGTTCTCTTTTCTCCATGCCCTCTCCAATATTTATTATTTGTAGACTTTTTAATGATAGCCATTTTGACTTGTGTAATTCAAAAAAATACATGCACCCCAATATTCGCAGCAACATTATTTATAATATCCAAAACATGTAAACAACCTTAGTCCCCATCAACAGATGATTGGTTTAAGGAGATGTGATATCTATCTATACCTATATCTATCTATATCTATAATCTATCTATCTATCAATCTATCTATCTATCCATCTATCATGGAATACCTCTCAACCATAAAAAAAAATGAAATATTGCCATTTGCAGCAATGTGGGTGGACCTAGAGAATATCATACTAAGTGGAGTATGTCAGACAGAGAAAAATATTATATTTTATCACTTATATGTGGAATCTAAAAAGTAATACAAATTTATCTATATACAAAACAGAAACAGAGAAACTTATGGTTACCAAAGGGGAAAGGGAAGGAGAGAGGGATAAATTAGGAATATGGGATTAACAGATACAAACTATTATACATAAAATAGGATTTACTATATGGCATAGAGAGCTATATTCAATATCTTATAATAGCCTATAATAGAAAATAATCTGAAAAATATATGTATAACTGAACCTCTCTGCTGTATACCCAAAACTAACCTAATATTGTAAATCAACTATACTTCAGTAAAAAAAAAAAAAAAAAAAGGAAAAAATGAATAAAAGTCTTCAGGGTTTTTAATCTACTATTCAAAGTAAATAAGAATTATTTGAAATGTCATAATGTTATCTATCTATAATAACTTGTGAAATATTAGTTAAATTGTTTTAAAACATAGAACTTTTGTTTTGACAGTAATAACAAAACAATCTAAAAAGACTTATATAGCATTAGCTAATTTAGCACTTGTAAAAAGTTCAGATAAGGTAGGCCCAGGTTTATATTTCCCTTAACTATTAATGAAATTTTGTAAGAAAATAATATTATTAAAATAAAATAATAAATTAAAGCTGATTATAGTTAAAAATATATTTTAGACAAATTTCTTTATAAGATGATTATGGAAATTATAATATTCTGATTAAAATTATATTAGATAAACATTTCTGTATAAGACAATAGTTATGATCATTATAAATAATGGTTATGTATATTATAGAAAACCTCTGAGGAGTTCTATTTGCTCACAGCGGTTGGTCAACAGCATGGTATTGAATATGCTTGATTCACATAAAATTTTATTTTTGTTAAAATGTTCTGTAACACTGATTTATGATTATTTCACATTATTGAAGTTTGAATGTATTAGAAAAAAGTCTACCTCCATTATTTTTACTAGACTTTCAATACTTGATATTTTTAAGATAGATTTTAAAAAAGAAACTAATAATATATTAACTTATACCCACCCATTTATCATTACACCTTTGAATACGGGGGATGGAGGGAGTTATGATTATTCCCATTTCACAAATAGAGAAGTTGATTATAGGAATTATGTATCAACCATTATTAACAAACTAGAGATAAAGTTAAGTGTGTAATTTGGGATCCTTATTTTCAATCTTTCATCCATTAATTCTTATAAATTATTGACTGTGCTTATATAAGATTTTCACACAGTATCCCATACAAACATGTGATACATTTTCAAGGAAGAATGATATCTTTTCTGTTTTATAGCCAAATAAAATGAGATAGAGATTAAATGACTTGAAAAAAGATAAAAAGGGAAACCATTATCAGAATAGAAACAAGAATTGAGAGAATCTTATTTCTTTGGTATCCATTCTTTCAATAAATATTTATTGAACACCTTTCTATATTTAGATATAGTGATTTAGACTTGAGAAATAAAGAGAAATAAAACTGGCCCATGCCCATGAACAGTTCACACTGTATCAGGAGGGGCAGGAATCCTCCTCTATAGTAGGAAAGATGACATGTATATAAATAACTTTCCTACAAGGCTGAAATTAGTAGATATAATTTGAGCGCTCTAGATACACTACTGTAAAATTTCAGTAACAATAACTTCTTTTTCTAGAGTGAGTAGAATCTTCCATATGTATATCTTTATAGCATCAGAAAGGAAGGAAACTAAGCTATAGCAGTAGATGGCAGGCTGGAGGAAGCCTGTATATGGATGGGGTAGGATGAGGGCCTTGTCTCTCAAAATGGGTATGGGGACATGGGAGACACTGAAGAAGCATATGAAATACAGTTGAGTAGCAAGAACTAGAAAAGTTCCCGAAGAAGAAAGCTGTGCTAGTAGGAGCCTGAATGTCAATTTCATGGAATGGTCATGTTTCAGGGGTCTGTCATTAGTCGCTATCCTGTCCCCAGGAGAGAGGCAATATTTTCTTCAATGCAGTAGTTCTTTGAGTTGACACGGGAAGCAGTGCTTCTGCTTCAGGTAGATTTGAGACTGTTTCAGGGGTCAGACGAGGGTCAACTCTTCTGTATCTTTTTAATCAATACTCCTTAGATCATTCTGCATAGCCAGAACCAGAACTCCACAGGCAAGCATTTACCTGGGAACCTGGGGAGTATAAGGTATGTATCTATAAAGTAGTAGGCTGGGCCTGTGAGCTCCACAACAGAAGAAAATGCATTATTTTACACAGAATGAAATAGGCCTGTGCCTATTAACACATGCCACATCATCATGTAGAAAAGGTTCATATTATTGCTTAATTTGTAGAAATGGAAATTCCAGGTTTTAATTTAAAACTTAAAACATTTTAACTCACAAAAAGAGAACTGTAATTATTTAGTTAGGTGATTTTTATCTTTATTAGAAAATAATACTCATTTTTTTTACCTTTACCTTTTAGCGAGCATTTTAATCAAAGTTTAATTTATTTTAATGATCAAAACCTAGTGTGATTTTGAAAATTGCCAGAAATTGGTCAATCATTTTGAAAACAATCTAAATAAATTGTCTTCAGTGTACTGGGAAGATAAGTGATTGTAATAGAAACAGAGTGAATTACTCTGTCTTGTTTTCTCACTCAGCACTGCAATTCACAATGATATGTAGTTCTTATTTGGAAATCATAATATGCTAACACTCTAATTTGTAATATTTTTGACTTAATTAAAAGATAGTAACAATAAATATCATACTAGACCTTAAAAATCAGGCAAAATTCAGGAATTCCTGATTGAAAACATTTCTTCATACCATGAGAACCTACTCCATGGCAGTATGGAATGCACTTATTGATTCTGGATTGAGTTCCACAGAATGCTTCTCTTTTCCCTTTTGATTTGTAGATCTAGTCTCTTTCTGTCCTGTATTAATCTCACCTTCAGCAGTTGGACTTACTGTTCTACCTGACTGAGAATATGAAAGACATCTGGAAGGATGTCCTTTAAGCACTCCCTAGCATGTGAATCTAGACTGTGCTCCTTGCCCTTTCCTCAATAATGGAGGGACTACTGGAAGGTGCACCTTCTTCTCTCTAATGTCAATGACTCCAGCTGTGGTCTCGGATATAGCATGTGAAGATCCAAAATGGTCCTAAGGTGTCTCTGGGAACATCCTCGCTAGTGGGAATCACTAATTTTAACTATGTCATCTGAGTCATCCTGCTGCTAGTTCAAGAATACTATGCAAATATTTTTGGAGTATGGATTATCACATATATAAAATATAAAATCAAAGTTATCAGTATTAAAAGTAATGCACACACATAATAAATTCATCCTTGTATATCACTTAAGACTATTTCTCAAAATGTTATTTTCAGATCATCTACATCAATATTACCCAGTGTGCTTGTTAAAAAGAGTATACTTGGGCTCTACACCAGACCTACTGAATCAGACCCTCGGGGTGTGGGACTCATAAGCTCCCCATGTGATTATTATGGAAAATAAAGTTTGAGAGTCATTGACTTAATATGATGGCAAAGGTAATATTAGCTATGAGTGCTCTGAAGTTGAAACCTAAGGTGAAGAAAAGTGTCCATAATATGAAGGAATATTTGCCAAAGCAAGGAACCCAGAGTAAACATAGGGCAATGGCCTCATGGGGAGGATAGGAACTCCACCAATCATCTAGTCCATGCTCTTGATATCACTGTACAACCTCACGATTACTTTCAGTTCAATGGCTAAAAGTTTTGAGTCACCACTCCATCTCTTTGGACAGTCTTCTCACTGAAATTAAGTGAGGTGGTCCCAATATTAGCTCCTCCCCCCACCGCTCAGAAGATAAGTAAGTCAAATAGAGCAAGTCAGCATCCAGTACTTTCTCCTTTCTCTTTTATGCTCTGGGTCTGGTGAAAAGGAGGAGGGGAGAGGAATATAAAAAAATTGCTGCTTCAAGAGTCCCATGTTGCGATGACTAATTACTTTCCCTTTCTACCAGCCTAGGAGCTTAACTTTTTATTATTGAGAAAAGCTAAGAGAATATTATTGAGCTGAAATTCTATTAATTCACAATATATTTTTGTTATCACTTTTATCCCCTTCTTCTCCCTGATACTCAAAATCTCCTTTTAACAGCTCTAACCTTCTATCCTCAAACATACTGAGACCCTTCCATCTTGATAAACTGTTTATCTTTCCCCCCTCTTACCTTAATTAATTACTGTATTATTTTTCTTCTTTCTTTCATTACCAATCTTCTCAAATGCCTAGTGTTTACCTGCTGAACTCATTTTCTTGCAACCCACTTTATTTCTACCCCCCCACTTTAAAGACACCACTCTCAAACAACAATGGTCTCTGCTTTTCTAAATCAAATGACTCACTCTTCTTCATGTTGATTAAAAGCTATAAAAGAATTATGCAGTTTAATATGTATCATCTGGGAATCCATTGGCCAAACTGTTAATTGATCACAAGTATTAGTGTGATATTTAATAAAAGCCCATGGATTTGTCAATCATTATTTGGACATAATTGGTTACATTTCATCACCATTTGATTCTGCCCACTGTTGCATTCATAGCTTTATTTCTAACTCATTAAAATGGAGGATGAGAATGCAAAATCATAGTATAGTATAATTTAAATAAAAATCACATCACATACATCTGTGTTTAATAGACTTTGTACAATTTACAATCGTTTTTGTATTATTTGTATATTATATATAAATTTGTAAATATTTACAAATCAAATATTTACTAATGTATTAGTAAAAACCATATCATATAATGAATGCATCCCTCATGTGTAAATCAAATTTTATAATCTGATTGTGGGATATTTTAATTTATGAAGAACATTCTCCACTTAAAATTTGTCAACATAATAAATCTTTTTGATTTGTTTTGCTCAAATTTTTAAATTTTTAAGTACAATGTTTAATAATAAAGTTAAAAATATTTTTAAAAAATTTAAATATATTATAAAATACATGGAGTAGACAATAACATATTTCAGCTCTTTGGATTTTCAGTTTAATATTAACATTTCTAGAAATAGAAAGTAAGAATTACTTTGTATTTTATGATAAAAGATAAATAATTAGAAATCTTAAATATCCCCCAATTTCATACATATATTGATCAGAAATTCTTGAATCAAATGCATTACACTAATGTATTTATTAGGATGATGTTAAAACTTATTGAAGACTATTTGCAGCAAGTTGAAATTTAAACAATCAGCCTGAATAGATTTTCTGTTTGTTAGAACATCAACTTGATGCAGGTATATTCAAGGACTGCATGTCTGCCTGAACCCCCAGGAAACTGAACTTATCCCTTAAGGTCACACAGCATGGTAGCTAAAAAAGGTCTTTATGTAGCAGGACTATAATACTTACATCTGCAAATTTATTTAAATAACTCTTTAGATTTCACTGCATATTTCTAGGTGAAAACCACATTTTCCATAACTCTTTGATTCACTTAAGATCTTTTCTATCTTCTTATCCTTAAAATGCTAGCATGCTTCCCACAGAGAATATTAGCATTGCTCTCCCCAAACACATTTCATTAGTGGGGACAGCATGCTACCATGTCATTCTCTATTTAGAGACTCTGTACTCAAGCCTGTGCTGATTTTAACATGGAATGGTCAGAGCTTTGTAATGGATAGGGCCATGTGTATAAACAGCATATGTGGGATAATTTGGGCTCTGAGCCCTCATCTGTCCTTAAATACTTTCCCATTGATCTTCCATTACATTTGCACAGATTAATTTACCATGTTAATAGTTATTATCTTGGATAATTTAGATATTATGAAAAGATTGAAAAATTGAGATATGGAAGATGGAGTGTGTGTGTGTGTGTGTGTGTGTGTGTGTGTGTATGAACATAAAGACAGCAACCTCTGGAACAGTGTCAGCTCTTCTGTTCCTCCTCTAATTTTTTCTGACTATGATATGCTCAGATATTCCTACTGGCACATCATAATATCCTGTATTTCCCAAGTCAGGACAATTACAATACTTTATTATAACTATTCTTTACATTGACTATATTGAACTAGTCAATTAATCAACATATGAATTAAAATAAAGTATTTTATAAATGGAGACTTAACAGCCAGGAATTATGTTTATAGAAACACAAAGTGAATGTAATAAATATTAATCATGTAAAAATAGTAACATAACAAAAAAATTTGAAGATGGTTGGAGATAGGTAGGAGAAAATGTAAGGGTACTATGTACCATGGCTTATATAGCACAAAGCCAATCAGCACCTTTTAAATAAAACATATAAGGGGACCAAAAAGGTGGAGTAGGAGGATATGGAACTCACCTTCCCCCACAAACACATAAAAAATGCATCTACATATAGAACAATTCTCACAGAAAACAAACTGAAAACTAAAACTGTATAGAAGAAATCCTATACAACTAAAGCTGCAAGAAATATTTCCACAAAACAAGGTAGGATGGGAAAAAAAAGGCATTAGATTGGGACCTGTGCCCCTGGGAGGGATCTGTAATGAAGAAGTAGTATGTATGGACAGATCTGAGCCCTGGGGAGTGAGCAGGTCAAGCCACAACCTGGGCATCACAGTCCTGGGGTCCTGCATGGAGGAGATGAGAACTTTGCCTGCTGGGAGAACCACTGGGATGGAGGAAAGGTCTAGGGAAGCTGAAACTGTATTTGTGAGGAGTGCCTGCAAGCTGCTTTGCCAACAATCAGGGCAGAGAGAGTCTTGCACTGGTGGCTGCCACCTCACCACAACCCCCAATCTGAATGGGGTAAACACACTGGCCCCACTCACTCCCCACCACAGACTTGCACTAGGTCTGGGATAAATACAACAGAGAAAGGGACGAGATTTTGCACTACTTCTGAGTAGAACCAGGACACATCCACAGGCAGTGCATAGGTCCTCTGTGACTGCATGAGCCTTACTTGTTTCAGCAGACCCCTTCTCTGACAGTGCAGCAACAGCCATGGAGCAGGGAGGAAGTCTCACCTCACATCCTGAACAAGCTTTAAATTCCCCACCACCAACCACATACTCTGTCAAAGGGATAGTAGCCAGCACACACTGAAGAAAGATGCGTCTGGCATCCATAGTAAAACCAGCACTCACAACAAAGACATTAGACACACACAGTCTAGACAGGAATGCTCCCACAGAAAAACACCCCTTCAAGACCACAATAGACAACTGTTTCTCCAAAATGCACAGAGACAGAGAAAGTTAAGTAAAATGAAAAGACAGAGGAACTACTCTCAATGAAAAGAACAAGAGAAATCCCCTGAAAGAACAGATAATGAAACAGAACTCACCAATCTACCAGACCCCAAGTTCAAAGAGATGGTAATAAAATCCTAACTGAATTAAGAAATATTATCTATAGAAATGCAGATCACTGTAACAAGGAACAAGAAACTATAAAGATGAACCAATCAAAAATAAATAATTCTGTTGCCAAGATAAAAACCAATCTAGAAGCAATGAATAACTGATTAAATAAAACAGAAGAAAGAATAAGTGATCTGAAAGATGGAATAATGGAAATCACCCAATCAGAGCAGCAGACAGAAAGACAAATGAAAAAAATAAAAGCAACATATAAAATATATGGGATAATATAAAGATGCCAACATATGGATAATAGAGGTTCCCCTAGGAGAAGAGGGGATCCAAAAGCTATTTGAAGAAATTATGGCTGAAAAGTTCCAAAATCTAAAGAAGAAAGCAGATATCCAGGTATAGGAAGCACAGAGGGTCTCAAAAAGATAAACCCAAACAGACCCACACCAAGACATACCATAATTAAAATGGCAAAATTTAAAGATAAAGAAGATTCTAAAGGCAGCAAGAGAAAACCAAAAACTCAGTTACAAGGGAACTCCCATAAGGCTATCAGCTGATTTCTCCACAGAAACCCTGCAGGACAGGAGGGAGTGGCATGATATTTTCAAAGTCATGAAAAGGAAAAGTCTGCAACATAGAATATTCAACCCAGGAAGATTATCATTTAGAATAGAAGAAAAGAGAAAGAATTTCTCAGAAAAGCAAAAATTAAAAGAATTCAGTCATACTATTCCTACCCTAAAAGTAATGCTGATGGCTCTTCTCTAAATGGAAAAGAAGCAAGAATCTGTAGGAATGGGAAAATTACAGTGGGAAAGGCAAATATATGAAAAGATTGAAGATCACTTAAATACATCAGTACATAGATTAAAAAAACATTTAAAAATTTGTAAAAGTGATTACAACTATGATAAACAGTAACAGGATAAGCATGAAGATATAAAATAGGACATCAAAATCACAATATTGGGGGAGTATAAAAATGTAGATCTTTTAGAATATGTTTGAAATTGAATGACTATCAGTTTAAAGCAAGTATGGATCAACATACCTGAACTCCATGGTGACCACAAATCAAAAACATACAACAGATACACAAAAACCAAAAATAAAGGAACTCAAGCACACTACAAAAGAAAATTATCAAACCACAAAGGAAAAACAAAGAAGAAAAAATGAACAAAGAACTACAAAAACAACTGGAAAAGAAGGATTAAAATGACAATAAATACATACCTATCAATAATTGCTTTAAATGTCAATGCACTAAATGTGTCAATCAAAACACATAGAGTGGCAGATTGGTTAAAAAATAAAACAAGAGCATGAAATATGCTGCCTACAAGAGACTCACTTCAGTGCAAAAGGCACACACAAACTGAAAGTGAGGGGCTTGAAAAAGATATTTCATGCAAATGGAAAATGACAAGATATTGGAGGTAGCTATACTCATATCAGACAAAATAGACTTTAAAACAAAAAATTATAAAGAAAGGCAAAGAAGGGCATATAATGATAAAAGAATCAATATAAGAAGAGGATATTACACTCATTAACATATACATACCCAATCTAGGAGCACCTAAATATATAAAACAAATACTAACAGACATAAAGGGAGAAATTGACAATAATACACTGATAGTAGAATTTAACACTCCACTGACTTCAATGGCCAGATGATCCAGATAGAAAATCAACAAGGCAACAGAAGTTATAAATGACACAATAGACCAGTTGGACTTAATTGACATCTACAGGACACTATATCCCACCAAAACAGAATACACATTCTTTTCAAGCACAAATGGAATGTTATCTAGGATAGACCACATACTAGGTCACAAAACAAGCCTCAACAAATTTAAGAGGATGGAAATTATTTTAAGCATCTTTTCTGATTACAACAGTATGAAACTAGAAATCGGCCACAGAAAGAAAAATGAGAAAAGAATGAACACATCGAGACTAAACAACATGCTATTAAAAATCCAATGGGTCAACAATGAAATTAAAGAAGAAATCAGAAAATACCTTGAGAAAAACAAATATGAAAACATAAATTTATAAAATCTATGAAACGCAGCAAAAGCAGTTCTAACAGGGAGGTTTGTAGTGATACAGGCCTTCCTCAGAAACAAGAAAAATCTGAAATAAACAACCTAACCTAACACCTAAAAGAATTAGAAAAAGAAAAACAAACAAAATCTAAAGTCAGCAAAAGGAAATAATTAGGATCAGAGAGGAATCAAATACAATAGAGCTAAAAAAATAATAAAAAGGATCAATAAAACCATGATCTGATTTTATGAAAAGATAAACAAAATCGACAAACCACTAGCAAGGCTCACCAAGAAGAAAAGTGAGAGGACCCAAATAAGCAAAATAAATAATGAAAGAGGAAGAAATAGTAACAATACAACAGAAATATAAAAAAAAATCATAAGAGAATACAATAAACAGTTATATGCCAACAAATTGGGCAACCTAGAAGAAATGCACAAGATTCTAGAAACATGCAGCCTGCCAAAGTGACTCAAGAAGAAACAGATAATTTGAAAAGAAATCACTAGAAGTGAAATAGAATCTATAAAAAAAAAAAAAAAATCCTTGCAAACAAAAGTCCAGGACCAGATGGCTTCACTGGGGAATTCTACCAAATATACAGATAAGAACTTATACCTATCCTTCTCAAACTATTCCAAGAAATTGAAGAGGAGGGAACACCCCCAAATTCATTCTATAAGGCCACTATCACCCTGATACCAAAATCAGACAAAGACAGTATAAAAAGAGAAAATTATAGGCCAATATCTTTGATGAATATAGATGCAAAAATCTTCAACAAAATGTTAGCAAACTGATTCCAGCAATATATAAGAAGGATCATACACGTGATCAACTTGGATTCATTTCAGAGTTGCAAGGATGATTCAACATATACAAATCAATCAATGTGATACACCACATAAACAAAAAAGATGACAAAACTACATGATCATCACAACAAACACAGAAAAAGTATTAATATTTGACAAAATTTAACATCTGTTCATGATAAAAACTCTCACCAAAGTGGCTATAGAGGGAACATACCTCAATATAATAAAGGCCATTTATGACAAATCTGCAGCCAACATAATATTCAATGGTGAAAAGCTGAAAGCCTTCCCACTAAATTTGGGGACAAGACCAAAATACCCACTCTCACCACTTCTATTCAACAAAGTATGGAAGTCTTAGACACAGCCACCAGACAAGAAAAATAATAAAATGTATCCAAATTAGAAGGGAAGAGATAAAACTGTCACTGTTTGCAGTGACATGATACTCTATATAGAAAACTGTAAAGTCTCCACACAAAAACTATTAGAATTAATAAATGAATTCACCAAGTTAACAGGATATAAGAATAATATACAGAGATCTGTTGCATTTCTTTACACTAGTAATGGAATATCAGAAAGAGAAAGTAAAAAAAGGAAAAAATCCCATTTAAAATCACGTCAAAAAAAACACACCTAGGAATAAAGTTAGCCAAGGAGGTGAAAGACCTATACGATGAAAACTATAAAACATTGATAAAGGAATTTGAAAATGATTCAAAGAAATGGAAAGATAGCTTGTACTCTTGGATCAAAAGAATTTGTATTGTTAAAATGGCCAGAAGCAATCTACAGATTAATACAACTTTATCAAAATATCTATCACATTTTTCACAGAGCTAGAACAAATAATCCTAAAATTTATATGGGATAACAAAAGACCCAGACTTGCCAAAGCAATCCTGAGGAAAAAGATCAAAGCTGGGCTTCCCTGGTGGTGCAGTGATTGAGAGTCTGCCTGCCGATGCAGGGGACACAGGTTCGTGCCCCAGTCCAGGAAGATCCCACATGCCGCGGAGCGGCTCGGCCCGTGGGCCCGTGGGCCATGGCCGCTGAGCCTGCACGTCCGGAGCTTGTGCTCCGCAACGCGAGAGGCCACAACAGCAGGAGGCCACAGCAGTGAGAGGCCCGTGTACCGCAAAAAAAAAAAAAAAAAGATCAAAGCTGGAGGTATAACACTTCTTGCCTTCAGGCTATACTACAAAGCTACAGTAATCAAAAGTTTGTGGTATGGCAGAAAAAACAGACATAGATCAATGGAACAGAATAGAGAGCCCAGAAATAAACCCACGCACTTATAGTCAATTAGTCTACAACAAAGGAGACAAGAATACACAATGGAGAAAAGACAGCCTCTTCAACAAGTAGTGTTGGGAAAGCTGGACAGCTACATGCAAATCAATGAAACTAGAACACTAGAACACTTCCTCACACCATATACAAAAATAAGACCCAAATGGTTTAAATACAAAACATGACATCATAAAACTCCTGGAAGAGAACATAGGCAAAACATTCTGTGACTTAAATCACAGCAATATTTTTGTAGATCAGTATCCCAATCCAAAAGAAATAAAAGTGAAAATAAACCTATGGGACTTAATTAAACTTAAAAGTTTTTGCACAGCAAAGAAAACCATCAACAAAATGAAAAGACAACCTATGGAATAGGAGATAATATTTGGAAATGATGCAACTGACAAGGGGTTAATATCCAAATATACAAACAGCTCATATAACTCAATATCACAGAAACAAACAACCCAATTGAAAAATGGGCAAAAAACCTAAATGGACATTTTTCCAAAGAAGACATGCAGATGGCCAACAGTCACAGGAAAACATTCTCAAGATTGCTAATTATTAGAGAAATGCAAATCAAAACCACAATGAGGTATCACTTCACACTGGTGAGAGTGGCTATCATCAAAAATAACACAAATAACAAATGCTGGAGAGGGTGTGGAGAAAAGGGAACCCTCCTACACTGTTGGTGGGAATGTAAATTGGTGCAGCCACTATGAAAAACAGTCTAGAAGTTCTTTAAAAAACTAAAACTTGAGCTACCATATGATCCAGCAGTCCCACTCCTGGGCATATATTCAGAAAACATGAAAACTCTAATTAGAAAAGTTACATGCACCACAATGTTCATAGCAACACTACTTACAATAGCCAAGATATGGAAACAACCCAAGTGCCCATCAACAGGAGACCAGCTTAAGAGGAATGAATTATTACTCAGTCATAAAAAAGAATGAAATGTTGCCATTTGCAGCAACATGTATGGACCTAGAGAATATTATACTTAGTGAAGTAAGTCATACAGAGAATGACAAATACTATATATCACTTATATGTGGAATTAAAAAAATAATATAAATAAATCTATATATAAAACAGAAACAGACTCAGAGACGTAGAAAACAAACTTTCAGTTACCGAAGGGGAGAGAGAGGGAGGGAGGGACAAATTAGGAGTATAGGATTAACAGATACAAACTACTATATATAAAATAGGTAAGCAACAAGTATTTACTGCACAGGGAATTATATAGCACAGGGAATTATATTCAATATCTTGTAATAACTTATAATGGAATATAATCAGAAAAAAATAACTGAATCACTATGCTGTACCTCTGAAATACACAATATTTAAATCAACTATACTTCAATAAAAAACTTTTAAAATATAAACACATGTCTCTAAGACAACAAAAATGACCATGATGACTCCAGCCTCTTAATATTTTTCAGTCTTTTTCTCAAAATTAAAATAATCTCTTGGGAAGTAATATCTTTTGTCATAAAGGAATTTATTTAAAGTTTATCAATTTCTTTTTCCTTGTCTTCTAATGAATTCAAGTAGAATAATTATTTATTATATATATAAAAATTACATTATTGCTCAAAGTCAATTATGTGAAATTATTTCCATCCTACCTTTTACATATATTTGTATATCTTCCATTATATTATCACAGGTTAATTTACAAGGTCAATAATTATTATCTTAATTAAATTAGATATTACACAGAGATGGAAGGATTGAAATATGAAGTAGGGTTATGGAGATATACCTGTCTATCTATCTACCTAGAAATAGTTGAAATAATGTTCATCAAATATTGACACCTGTTATTTTTGGGTAATAACTCTGTTCTGACTCAAGAATCTTATACAATGTCTAACATCTAGTAAGTGTTCAATAAATATTTGTTGCATGAGCTATGAGAAAGGAAACTCTGCTTAGAAATACAAAGTAAAGCAGTGGACACCCTCATAATTAACTTCTGACAGGGGAGTGCTAAAAAGGGGGGTGGTGAAAGATGTAGGAATTTGAAAGAAATAGTACTGTTAAACTCTTAAGAATATGTTTTATAATTACATATAATTATGTAATTATGAATATGTTTTATAATTACATATAATTATGTAATTCATATAATTATGAATTTGGGGGCTGAAAAGATAATGAGAGATGTTTCTATCAGTAAAAAGGCATGCTTGGGGCTTCCCTGGTGGCGCAGTGGTTGAGAGTCCGCCTGTTGATGCAGGGGACACGGGTTCGTGCCCCGGTCCGGGATGATCCCACATGCCACGGAGCGGCTGGGCCCGTGAGCCGTGGCCGCTGAGCCTGTGTGTCCGGAGCCTGTGCTCCGCAACGGGAGAGGCCACACAGTGAGAGGTACGCGTACTGAAAAAAAAAAAAAAAAAAAAGGCATGCTTGATTTCCTAGTTGTGAGCTTTGTTCAAGTGCATTTGTAAAGACAGTGACAACCAATTAACTTTCTTCATCATGTGGAAGAAGTAACATATACTCTGAAATTCACACCACAGAAAGAGAAAGAGTGGAATGCACAGCGACAAAAATATGGAAGGACATGTACCA
Organism: Orcinus orca; assembly: GCF_937001465.1. Lineage (NCBI taxonomy): Eukaryota > Metazoa > Chordata > Mammalia > Artiodactyla > Delphinidae > Orcinus > Orcinus orca. Next base: position 82,577,394 of record NC_064566.1, on the reverse strand, counting down.
GCCACCCTAGAAGCCCAGCTGCTGCCACACCTTTCCTGTCAGAGCTGTTAACTCTAAGGCAGGAAATTCTCAGTTTGGATAATACAGGCACCTGCGTAGATGAATGAAAAGCAAAGATTTGATCCTTAATGTAACAGAGCAGCTCAGTGGGAACAGAATTGAATTAGGTGTCAGAGGACCGAGCTCCACTTTGGAATAATCACTTCTCTCTGCTTCAGTTTGCTCCTCTGTAAAACGAAGGTACTAATACTTGCCTTGAGTACTTCTGAGGGTGATGGTAGATCACAAATTAGATAAAGGAAGTGACATGCTTGGTAAACTGTAAAGCACTACCCAAGTCAAACTTATCATTATTTAAGGTTATTTTTGATACTCTGCAGCAGGAAGAAAGTCAGAAAGAAAAAGCAGCTTTACCGTGAATTAATACCTTGTCTCAGAGAGTGAGTGTAAAGACAGTGATAGAAAGTTAATTGTCCCTGTTTTAAGCAGAGATCTTTACATTTGTTTTAAGAAAATGGCTTTTACTGATCTATCTCAACTAGCCGATACATGTCACGTCATGTCTGCTCTTTCTCAGAATGCTTCACTGCTCCCATCATTCTGTCTCTTACATTCCAGACTCTTCCTCTTCTATCCGAACCTCTTGTTCTTTGGTGATCTCATCTATTCCCCTGCCTTACTCTGCTCCAAATGAACACTTCCTATCATACACATAGACATAGATGTTGAATAGGCACTTCAAACCCAGAATGTCCAAAATGGAATTCATTGTCTTCCTTACTACACTTACCTCTTCTGCTGGGCTTTCTATCTCAGTTGGTTACATTGCTGTTTACCCAGTTTCTCAATTTTGAAATTATAGAACCAAGGATGTGGTAGATAGTTTTGCACTGCATAACTCTAAGGGATGCCATTCATACAGTAGTCTCTGTGAATGCAGCCAATGTTGTGCAGTGTACAACCTGCACAACTGAACATGGCAGTCCTCCCAACAGCTCCCCCACTTGTTCCGTTATCTCAATTGTCATTTATTTCTTGATTTTCTACAATAGAGAGAAGTCTGTGGACAATTCTCAATTTATCGGAGGACCCCACTTAAACATTCATGACACTTTATCACAGTTTATCTTTAGTTAATAAGTCAGAGACAGTATTCTCAGTATGGACTGTTATAGGTGAAAATGATAATGCAGGAACGTTTTTGTATTAATTTAAACATATATATTTTAATACCGCATACAGATGAATGTGGTGTGTATGTGTGTGTATATGTGTTTAGTAGAGAGTATACAAAGATAACCCTCAAAAATCCCCCCTCCCTGTATGCACATGCTGCTCCTTACATCAAGAGGTGGAGCTTATTTCCCCTTCCCTTGAATCTGTGTTGATCTTGTGACTATCCTTGGTCTATGGGATATTACAGAAGAGATGCAACTGAAGACTTGCCAAGTCTTGAACAGAGTGTGTGAACCTTGTCCTTGTCCTTCTGAAACACTACTTTTTAGAACCAAGCTACCATGTTTGAGAAATATACAAAGAGACATGTTGGTTAATAGACCCAGCTGAGATCCCAACTGACAGATAGTATCAACTTGACAGTCATGTCAATTAGCCATCTTGGACGTTCTCGCTCACTCAAGTCCCCAAATGACTATAGCCCTATCCATTGTCACAGGATTGCCCAGCTGAGCAAGTCACCACAAAAAGTCATTAGGAATAATAAATGCTCCTTTTAAGTCACTAAGTTTGGGGTGGTTTGTTACCCAGGGATAGATAAGAAAGATAGTATATGTATGTGTGTGTACACATGAGTGTGTATTTAATTCATCTCTTTAAGGAGCCTAAGGTAAAGGCACAAAAGGCCATTAGCTAAAAGTGGTATGTATACTTTTGGTGGGAACAGTTTCCAAAACAGTTCTCTCCAATATTCAGTAAAACCACCAGTTAAAGCCATGGGATAAATAATAGAAAGGAAGAGAATGCCCCAGTGATGAGGAGAACAGGGCCTGATCCTGGGTGGAGAATGTAGACAATGAGTCTCATAATCTAAGCTTCTGGTTATCCTTTTGTATGTCATATCTATGCCTAACTGAGTTGATAAAACTTCAAGCAAATGAATAAAAGTGAAGCAAGTGAAGATTGAGGAGTTTCAAACATGTCTTCCACCTTTAAATTCCATACATAGAGACCCTACCATCTGGTGACTTGTCTATAAGACCAGAAAACCTGCTGAGATGTAGCTTGTCATCTATGGGACTAGTACCATCATCAACTCTATGGGAGCTAGGAACCAGCAGGGAGGAGCTTGCTTCTCTCTTCCCAGTCCTTATCTAATGTAGATCCTCCAGATTTTGTCTAAACAGCCTTGAGACAAAACATTCTGCTTTTGAGAAAACTTAGATAAGTCTTAGCATTCTGAAATTCAAGTCCAATGCAATTCCCATTTCCACTTTCACTATTTTAGTTTATAGCCTTTTCATCTTTGAGACTAAACCACTACATTAGTTTCCTAAATCATTACCCTATAGTTTCTATTTCCTTCCATTAATACTCCATTCTGCTGTCAGTGATCTTTTAAAACACAAATCTGTCACTTTACTGCCCAGTTAGAAATGTGACATCGAATTTCTCAACACACAGAATGGAGTAATTGTTAAGAAAAACAGGGATGAGAGATCTTGGGTTTTATTCAATAGGGAATAGGTATAATGATTTTTCAGGCAGGAGTAAAATAATCAAAGCAGTATTTTGAAAATGTCTTTCAATATCAGATTCATTAATTCCTCTTGATTTTAAGAAGCCTGTTAGTTTTAGTTCATAGCAACTATTTTTTTGTGGGTCTTTTTTTTATCCTTTTTTCCATTTTAATCTGCACATGTCTCATGCTCCAATTCACACTCCTAGTCACACGTTTCCCTAACTCAGACCTCCCTATACTTATCTCTGTTTGAGTCTACAACTTTAAGTTTATATTTACATATAGATACAAAAGCTTTCTGCTTTTCTCCCTTCAATTTCTGTCATCTAAAGAAAATGGAACTAGTCCCAATAGATCAGATAAATATTTCCCTTTCCTTTGAACACCTCCCCAAACAAATATCAGCACCTCTGTTAGTATATGTTGACATGAAGTAGGGAATATATCTTATAACTGGGACATTTTAAGTGGTTTCTCTTGCATGAGGATTAACTCTCTGTGGGTAGTTGATCATGTTTCAATTTAAACTGCCTAGCACAGTCCCTTCACTCTCCACAAAGACAACTGCAGGGGTTGTTCCCAGAAGCCAGCAGTCATTGCTACTTTTGTCACTGGCAGATGAGACTGGTAAATTAAAATTATTCTATAGGCATCCTCTGAAGTCTTCTCAGTTTGTAGCAGATTCACTGAGTAAGAAAATTAAATATTAGGACATATTTCTTGACTCCATGTAGCTCCTGCTAAAGAGTTAGTTATTGCTCTTGCATTGTCAGAAATTTGGACTTCAGCTTAGAAGGGTCTTGATGTTTCAATTCCTCATTTAGACATGTCCACAGTTCAAATCTCTCTCTTCCGTGCAAGCTGGATGGTTTTCCATAAGTTACTAAATAGTTTCAATATTCTTGTCTGTAAAAGGGTTATAATGGTACCTTCTGAGAATTAGAAATTATCAGTCTGTGCGTACATGTGTGTGTATGTGTGAACATTACTGACATAGCACACAGTAAATAGAGCTATTATTATTAGGTGATTCTATGACTCTTTTCCCTATTGCAGGTCTGTCTGGGAATACTGGGAACTCTATGTCTTCCTCCCCACTGAGGAGCAGTTTCTCATTTGTAATGTCAGCAAGCTATTCTCTGAGGTAAATCTGAAAATTGTCTCTATACATTTGGAATACTTTAAGTAGCTGAATATAAGCAATCTCATGTCAAAAATCACATCTGTGACACTGCATGGAACAAGAGGTAATCCCCAAAGATATGTTTTCAGATAAACCATTTCTCAAGAATTGTGCTATGGCCCTTGGAAAATTTTGTTACACCATGTATAAAAAGTCAGATCATGGGGTACACAAAAACTGAAAATCTGAAAGCCTTACACTCTTTTTATGAAAACACTGAGATTTGTCTCACCTGTCTTTCATTCTCTAGGAAGTCTGCTGACCGGCAAAATGTCATGTTTAAATCTCTCCTTATTTTGAATTGTGATCAGGAGGTACAAGCTTTCTTAAATATGATTTTCATCTATTTTAGTAGCCTCCGTACCCTGTATTGGCCACCTCAGTAGGCACTAGCAACAGTGCTTAGCTGCATTTCCAACATATGGAATAATCTGGATACATACCACATACAAGGTCAGTGGTGGCTACTGTGTCAACCAGTTTCTCATGCGTAAGAAATGCGTGCCTGGCTATGTCATTTGTCCAACTTTAAAAATGTATCTAGACTCAGCATGAATACAGTGGCTCTTAAATAGAGCAAAACAGCTTGGGAGATTTTACTTTCCCTCAACAATGCCCAGAATCCCTTGTTCAGTTAAGAAATAAATTAAATTTTGTGGAGGAGAAACAATAGTATGTTTGAAATATCCATAGCTGTTCCCCTTTACTTATATTTTAAAATGACTAACCTTATTTAATTTACATTTGTGATGTCAATTGTCAAGTAGAAATAAAATCTTGTGGACCTATTTTTAATGGCTAAAAATAGTGTTGCAATAAAAATTCCAACTAAAAAAGCAGTCCTGTTACACTGATGGTATCTTAAGAAAGCACAACATATTGGAAGTGTTTGCTGAATGGTCTTTTCTTATGTGTACTAAAATTCTTTTTTTTTTTTTTTTTTTTTTTCAGTACGCAGGCCATGGCTCACGGGCCCAGCTGCTTTGTGGGATTTTCCTGGACCGGGGCACGAACCCTTGTCCCCTGCATCGGCAGGCAGACTCTCAACCACTGCGCCACCAGTGAAGCCCTAAAGTTCTGTATACCAGAAACATACCAAGTTGTTTGGCAGAACCTGTGATACATTGTTTAATCCTTGTTTATATAAGAAAGCAAATTGATTTTAAAATATTTATGCAGTGTAAAAAAATGTAAGGAGACTTAATAAATGCATATTTTTCCCTTTGGTATCCCCATTAGTTTCTCCTCTGTTCTTTTGATGATGAAAATTATAAAATAATCAGCAGTAATATCATATAGCTCTATTTCCTCTCTAGCTCTATAGCACTGATGATTGGAAGAGAATTTCAACAAATTTTTAGCTCTCATTATCTTTTACTTTTTGAAGACTTTTTTTTTTTTTTTTTTTGCGGTAAGCAGGCCTCTCACTGTTGTGGCCTCTCCCGTTGTGGAGCACGGGCTCCAGACACGCAGGCACAGCAGCCATGGCTCATGGGCCCAGCCGCTCCGCGACATGTGGAATCTTCCCAGACCAGGGCACGAACCTGTGTCCCCTGCATCGGCAGGCGGACTCTCAACCACTACGCCACCAGGGAAGCCCTGAAGACATTTTGAAAGTGTTACCAGGACAGCTATGCCATCCTCTTCTCATCCCCTAACTATAAAATAAAATTATACAATATTTTAGTAAACCCATGAGATGAAAGGGATTGATTTTAAGATAAGTTGCTTTAACATGAAAAATTTTTCTGAAATAGAAATTTAACTTTAGGTTATTTTTCCAGTTTACTGTTTCTTTTCTAAATATTTTATATTTTGCTTCATAGTGTCAACTTTAGTTGGCACTCACCATTGGCACTTGCTATCTACCTCTACAAAGATTAAATCATGTGCTGCTGCAGATGCTGATTTTTAACACCCCCTGAAAAGAGTTCAGGGTGGAGAGCAGAAATGAGGAACTCTGTGCAGAACAGGTCTTCAGATAGTTAGGTATTTTCAGGAGCCAATTTTATGAGGCCAATTCTTGTATCTCCTCATACCTAGAAAAACACTAAAATCCTTCATGATGATGTCTGCTCCTAATGACTAGCAATAACCTTCATGAGACTAGCAGAAACCTTCTACAAAAAATATGTGCTTGATTGCATGTACTCCCCCTTCACCAAAATCACATATATACTGACCTTCCCCCCTACCTCTTTGGAGCAGTTTCTCAGAGCTATCTGAAATGCTGTCTCCTGGGCTGTCGTCCTCATTTTGCCCCAAATAAAACTTAACCCACAACTCTCAAGTTGTGCATTTTTTTAAGTTGACAATAGTAATCAATTAACAATGTAATTTAGCAAATACAATGTCACTGACATTGGTATCTTGTACTGAATTAAATTACTAGGCCCAAGATGGAGCCAGTCCTGCCAGGGGGGCCATGTCAGCAGACTGAAACTTAGATAACTTTTGTGAATGAAAAAATGTCGCCTGCTATATTAGTAAACAAAGGATGTTGCAGCCATCAACCCATCAGCCACTGCAGCTGCCCCTGACTGTGTACCCTGAAGGGATTAGGGATGGAGAAAAAGAGGGTACTGGCTCTAGACCATTAAGATGCATATCAAAGGAATGATTTCAATAAGCTCAGACTCTTGCATCTTCCCATACATAGAAAAACCCTAAATTCATTAACTTGAGATGTCTGGTTTTCTTTAATTAACAGTAATTTTTTGATGTTCCAACTACCTGCTTTTTTTGCAAAAACTCCTATATACCCTGGGCTCCTCCCTTACCTCTTTGGAGCAGTCTCTCAGAGCTATCTGAGAGGCTGCATCCCAGGCTTAAGTCCTTAGCAATTAGGCTTAATAAAACATAATTCTCAACTTTTAGGTTGTGCATTCTTTTTTCCGTCGACACTTCTGTGTCCCTGTAAATGCTCTATTTAACCAGAAACTTAGTATATCCAGTCAGCCAGTCTTCAAACACCAAGCCAACTATCGGCTCTATACATATTTCCTTGTTCTTTATTCATTTTCTATTTTTCTCTTTCTTATTTCTTATTCTTTATCCTATAAAAGCTTCCTGCCTTCTGCCTCATTTTGCAGTTCTCTGGACCTTGGGAAGAGAGACTGACTGCTTTAGGAAGTGTTAAATAAAGTTTGCTTGCAAATTGTCTTCTTTAATCATCTTAACAGTTGTATATAACAAAATATTATTTTGCTATGGCAATATTTTATGAAGTTTTGATTTAAATGTATATTTTTGGAATCTGTTCAGATTTCAAGTAGACACTAGAATTACACAAGCTTGAAAACTATTTTTATCTCATGTTTTCAAGTGGGAGCCTAGATATTCTGCTAGGTCATTTGAAAGCAATTGCTGAGCTTAAAAACTTCTATTTTGGCATCTTTGCAGCTTTGCAAACAATGATGCTCAATTAACATATGAAGAAGCTCCATTTCATCTATAGGAAGTGAGAGTCTTTTCCTATTTTGCTTCTTTGTATCTCCATAGGCCTTCCCTTCCTTAAAAATCTATCATTGTTCTGGTTAAATATGGCAGACTGAATGCAAATGAATATTTTTTCTTCCTCCTTAAATCCAACTAAAATGACATTGCGAAGGGATAAAACTAAGGTAAAAACCCACAGAAACACAGAAAATTGGAGAAGATATGAAAGAACACACGAGATGTCAACAAAATATTGGAAGCTGAAAAGCAGATGGACAAGTGGTGACATTTAGACAAGCAGAGGCAGATGAAAGGTACTTGTTTGCAGTGAGGGAAGCAAGAATCAAGATAAATAATGCTGCAAAACACCAATGTCTCAGGATTTGGAGGTGTCAGTTACTTCTGAAGATTAGAAAATCAGTAAGGCTAAATAACAGAAATAGAGTGGGTTAGTCTTCCAGATTCTCTCTTTAATCCTAGCAGGAAACAAGTAGTTTACTGCCTGGAGAGGACACCAGCAGAGATGAGGGTAAGAGTACTGTATTGAGCAGAGGGGATAATGTGAAAGTCTATATGTTAAAAGGTGAAGAATCTCAGTCCCTTTCTCCAGCTCATTTCCAAGAATTGTGGCTGCTAAGGTTACATACAATAAGCAAGAGATTGATGATTCTTCCTGGGGATATTGACTAGTCCAAGAAGAAAGACCTAGGGAGTTGAAATGGCTAGGTTCTTCCCCAGTCATCCTATAATGAGGCCAATCACTTGACAAACTCCAGCCATTGCTACAGAGCTTCTAGTCAGCTTTTTTTGTTCTCTCAATCTTAAATAAGGGTAAATAGGCAAGGAACATCACACATTCAAAAAAAGTTGTAAGATTAAAGATAGAGATCAAAACAAAAAAGAACTTAAAGGGAACACATCAATTCAGGGAGCAGAAGAAGACTCAGAAAACAAAACAAAACAAAACAAAAACATTATAATCAGTATGCTCAGAGAACTAAGAGAAAGTACTGTACCCATGAAACAAAAAAGTGTAAGCTTTTGAAAAGAAACATTCAGAAACTTAAAAGAAGGAATTTAAAACTTAAATTTGGAAACTAAAAAAATGACAGCAGAAATGAAAAATTTAGTAACTGAGTTGGAAGAAAAAGTTAAGAAAAATCTCTCATAAAGTAGAACAAAAAAAGAGAGAAAACATAAAAAAATTAGAAGATAAGTCCAGAAAATCTTATAGTTAAATAATAGGAGTTTTAGAAAGGGAAACAGAGAACACAGAGAAGAAGAAATTACCAAAGAAACAATAAGAAAGTTTCCCAGAAGCGAAGGGCAAGAATTTGGAAACAATTTACTCAGAGCAATTAATTCAAGAACAAATGTTTGTCTCACACCTACATTGGGAGACAATTCTTCACGACCTCTCACATTTATGCATGTCTTGTGAGAACTGCCTTTGTTACAGACTATCTTTTCATAGATATTTGTATAGCAAACAACCTTGGAAAATAGAGATAGCATTTACTTCTGGGGCAAATAGTAGGTTTGTTTACAGCTCTGGAAGATGAAGATAGTGTCTCCTCTGGAGCATAGGGTTAGGCATCCTTACTGCCCATGAAAAAGATTCCTCAGCTCAGGGTTCCTTTCCTTAGATGCAATGTACTGTGTATGCAGATGTCACCTGTCCCTTTTTGTTTCATCTTCTGAAAATTGGAGCTTGGGGAATGAACACAAAAATGATTGATACTCTAGCTACTATGATTGCTATGAGTAATAAACTGTCCTTCATCTTTGATCCAGGAGACTTTTGTCTTCTTCCAGCATTCATAAAACAGTATCAGGATAACTAAGCCTACAGATAGGGTAAAATTTCAGACCCATTACAACTCTTGACAGTTTTGGCAATGAGGATGAGATGTGGAGAGATAATGGCTTTCTGAGAGCAGAGGGGTATGTGTCTCACAGGATGATTGACAGGCTTTAAAGGAAATCCATAGGAATCAGTAGCAAAAATGTTGACTAAACTATATCGTCAAACAAGGCAGTAAATTATCCTCCACTTTATAACCTGTTAATGAGAAGGAACTGAAGATGTGGTTGCTGACTGAGTAACAGAAAGTAGGTTCAAAGACAGCTGCCCAAATAGTGCCCTATTTATTGTTAACTCTATTCCAGATAGGGAATTTCCTTGCCAGTGTGGTATTCAGTCTCAGGTCTGCCCTATTGTAATGAGCATTACTACTGCTCATTCTGTGTGGGAAGAAGGTTTTCCCACCTTTCACATAATACTTTCAGAGTTGTGCACTCTCACTGAGGGAGAAAGGAGAGAAATTTGTTACAATTTTGTCTGGTTTGCTTAGAAAATGGGGGTGGGGTACATAATGCTTGTTAAGGAATAATGTCAACAGCAAGGCCATCGTTAGGCTTAACCCCCCTTGCAGTCTATGCTGACAAACTCTGATCCATTCAGACACAATAACAAAATATCTAAGAGTTGTTTTTTGTTTTTGTAGTGGGTGTTGGTTTTTGAAACGGAGCTTTGGCCCTTTGGGGTAGATTTCCCCCAAAGATAAACTCTAATCAGAAACTACAGATGAGACATTGACTAGTTTGGGGGCTTTTAGTGCCCTGGATCTGGTTGTAACACTGATGCAGTTGACACACTGCAGAATGAGAAACTGACCCAGAGAAGTCTAAAAGTCTAGCAGTAACACAGCTTGAGATGGAAAGCAAAAGCAACACCCAGCTTCTACAGAGCTGCTTTCTTCCTCCAAGTCCTCTCCTGTCTCCACATCTCCTCCCTCCCAACTACCCCAACATCAGCTGCTTTAAGGAGAAAGATGTTTAATGGTGGGGTCAGATCTCCTCAAGGGGAACTGAAGGTTATATACACATGTCTAAGTATGTCAGGGAGGGAAGGGACTCAAACTTTTACAGCACTGTTGGATATAGGTGCCCATTATCCCAGTCTGTCCTGCTCAGGAGAGAAGACACCCACATTTAACTGATAGGATTTGAACAGAGTTCACAGTGGGGACCGGAGCTGAAATGACCTTGTGAGTCAGGCTTTTTGTGCTAATTTGATGTATTATTTTTGTGGCTTCCTCTGTAGAATATATAATTGGTATTGCATGCATGTCTGTACTATGAATGTTCATAAATGCCAGAGGGGGTGTTCCCATATGAAAAGAGCTATAGTTGGAGAGGTGATAGTATCTGCCCACAACCCTAAAGACCCTTTGAGATAAATGTCTCTGTGACTTATGATTTTGCCAATTGAAACCTCTGGCAAAAGGAGGCAATATCTATCCAGAGACACCCTTGGGGTTTGGGACTCTTTGTGTCCTTAGCACAGCTACCAGGTACATCCTTTTATAAAGCAGCTATTAATTTGCTTCTAGGTTCTTGCTGAAATCAAATGTCTGAAGCATAGAAGTTTTTTGACTCTTTGACCTGACATTCCCATTTTGGGGTAAGTCAACTTTCACTTAATGCCTAATAAGGTAAAAGGGCCCAGCAAGCCTCAACTGTTAGACAGCTGTGATGTATTAAAGAATGTAGCTGACCTAGACACAGCAGCATATCAATATTAGGTAAAAAATTGCACTGCCTAAACCAAATCTCTGGCTCAATGCTATCTCCAGTTCACAGCAATTTCTCTAAATGCCTGGGCCTAGTTTACTGATGGTTACTGATGATTCAGCTAGGCTGAAGTCTAGTGATATCCACTGAAATACTGCAGCTTTTACCAAACACACAGAATTGAAAATGGATGTGGTTACTTTGTTTAGTGGGCAGAACTCAAGTCCATTCTCATAGCTCTGGCTAATGCTTCCCTTCATAAACCTCATTATATTTTTACTGACTCATGGGTGATTGCCACTGGCCTTAGCTTTTTGGCCTGACACTTGGAAAATTATAAATTGGCAGATTAGTGATCTCCTCTTTGAGACCACAAACTGTGGGAAAAAATTGTGACTGCTGATTATACTGAGTTATTCACTTGCCTCAGTGACTAATGGGAATGGGTCCATTCTCTGATAAGACTGGAATCAAGGGCTGATTGAGCCTGCACCACTCAGACTGCCACCATTTCTTCCTGGATGCATCATTGTGCTAGCAATGACAACACATCCATCATAACAGACTGGGAATAAAATAAATGGCCCCAAGTGTTTAAGGAAATGTCTGCAGTAGATCTTGCAGCCTTCAGATGACTCTGGCAATCTCTTCAAAATGAGGCCACCCTTGGTTTATTGGGAGATCTTCTTGGAGAGCTAAATGAGTTGTTATTTGTGCACAATCTGTGAGGTAATTATTAACTCCAGGGAAAACAAAATATATTCCAGTTATAATCATGGTGCTCTACATGGCTCAACTATGAATAATATTTCAATAAGCACAGAAATGAAAACATCAAATATTATGATGAATCTATATTGTAAAGATGGGGGAAGTGAAATGTGTATGTAGATGTGTTTTTGTGTTTCTTCAGCAGAATAAGCCACTGAAGAGCTAAATCCCCATCTTTCTTAGTAGGGAGTCATTAGATATTGTTTAATGAAAAATTTAAGAAATAATGTAAAGTGCTATTTAAAAATATGTAGGTATATAACACCAGGAAGAAAAACTAAAAGACCTGGTAGCAATTGACTTTGTGGAGTGGGAAGTGGAATGTGGGAATTGGAATGAGCAGGGGGTGGAGCAGGAAACTACAGGGTGTTTTTAAGCTTAACTAAACTGTTTGACTCTTAAAACCATATGCATGCTGTATTAGTTTGCTAGGGCTGCCATAACAAAATACTGTACTGGGGGGCTTAAACAACAGAAATTTATTTCTCATATTTCTGGAGGCTGGAAGTCCAAGATCAAGACGCTGATGGGCTTGATTCTTTCTGAGGTGAGAAATGGAATGTTGTCTGCCATATCAGTAAACAAAGGATGTCACAGCTATCAGCAATTGCAGCCACCATGAGCCCTGAGGGAACTCAGGAAGGAAGGAATACCTGCCATCTAGCAGCCATCAGACTTCAGCCACTCCCTATGGTGACCTCTGAGAAAACTCAGGATATGGAAACACAGAATACTGGTCCCGGATAGCTGAGGTACATATCAAAGGAATAATTTCAGTGAGCCCAGACTCTTGCATCTTCCCATACATAGAAAAGCGTTAAATTCCTTAACTTGAGATATCTGGTTTTCTTCAATTAACAATAATCTTTTGACATTCAGACAACCTGCCCTTTGTTGCAAAACTCTTGTATAACCTGGCTTCCCCTCCCCCTTGCCTCCTCGGAGCAGTTCTCTCAGGGTTACTTGAGATGCTGCCTCCTGGGCTTGAAGTCCTAAAAATTTCCACCAAATAAAACATAACTCTCAATTTTAGGTTGTGAATATGTTTTAGTCAACAGAGGACTCCTTCCTTGGCTAGCAGATGGCTGCCTGTCTCTGTGTCCTCATATGGTCTTTTCCTTGTGCATCCTTGGTGTCTCTCTCTGTGTCCAAATTTCCTCTTCTTATAAGGACACCACTCAGATGGATTAGGGCCCATCCTAGCGTTCTCCTTTTAATTTAATCACTTCTTTAAAGGTCTTAGCTCCAAATATAGTTACATTGAGGTTCTGGGGGGTAGGGCTTTAATATATGAATTTGGGGGCAATGCAATTTCAGCCCATAACTTATGCATTAATTAAAATAATTGAAAAAAATTCTATCTCAGAAACATCCTTCAGATTTAAACCATGTAGCACTTGATAGTTATCTGGAGTTTCGAACTTCATTGTTAGCTCTAACAGCAATATCCATAGGTATTAATATACTTTGTAAAATATGTCAGGACTTGAAAAGTAACATTTAATTTTAGATCCATTTATCATGTTTCAAGTAAGATAGCAGTAACCACAATATCTTGGGAGAATGCCACCCTTACTATTTTGTCAGTTGTTTCCACTCAATCTTGCAAAATACCCTTTCCATCACCTGCTTTCTTGAGCTCACACAAGCAGTTCTTCAAGCTACTTATCTATGTTTTTTCAAATTTGTTTATTTTGTCCTCTTTCCCCCATTTTTTGACCTCTTCTCTTTTTTAGCTTAGTACCTTATTTTTCTCCACAAGAACCTAACCACAGAATTCTTGCCTATTCTTAGATGAAATTGGATAAGACGAGAAGAGAAAGAAATTCACCTCTATCGTTTGTAATTAGTTCTGTAATTCAAACTCTATTCTATAATAAGTCAAAACCAACTCTGGCAAATCCTTCGGAGACATCTGCCAACAAACATTGTGATTCCAAATGAATTTTTGTAAACAGTGATAAGAATCCTGCTTTATCACAATGCATTTGAGAATATCTTGACAGAAATACTAAACAAAATTAATGACGAAACATGAAATGAGATTGAACTGAGAGAGAGTTAATATATTGCTTAGTACCACTGTCATTCTAAAAGAACAGAAAACGTTGGGAATAGCCTATAAATACTGAAAAGAACTGAGTATTTAGCACATTATGAAACTAGGGGTGTTCAAAAGCATCAATTGTACTAAAGGTAGCAGAAAGGAATTGGCCAACAAAATATATTGTATCCAGACCTTGCAAAGTAATGCTCAAATATTATACACTCCCATAAAAAAAAAAATCCATTTTTGTTATATAATTTTGTGACATATTAACTGCACCTTATTTTTCAGATACTTTTGCTCTTTTTCCTGCCATTATACTATTATTATGTTAAGAAGATATATAATTAAGACATATCATAAGGCTGTGAACTAAGAATGCTGCCAGCCATATAGGTAAACAAAGGGTGTTGCAGCCACCAAGCTACCACATGCCCCATATATAGAAAAGCCCTAAATTCCTTAACTTTAGATATCTGGTTTTCTTTAATTAACAATAATCTTTTGATGTTCCGACCACCTACCCTTTGTTGCAAAAACTCCTCTATATCCTGGCTCCCCCCTTGCCTCCTCAGAGCAGTCTCTCAGTGTTATTTGAGATGCTGTCTCCCAGGCTTGCAGTCCTAAGAATGTCTACCAAACAAATCATAACTCTCAACTTTTAGGTTGTGCATTTTTTTTCAGTCGACAAGGCTAATTAAATCCCAGTTCATCACACTTTAATTAATTACTCTATTACCAAAACACAACAAAATTTAAGTAAGCTTACAAGGACATAGAATAAGAATGTGAGCAAATATGGTAAAAGTAAAATCAGGGTAGAAAAAAATCAATGCATTTCCTGAACACCCTACTGTTTGCCAACATTATGCTCAATGTTATATACATGCAAAAGTGTTTAAAACATGTTTCTTTCCTAAGAGTTTAAAATCTGCTTGGTGACATCAACCTGCATAAACACTTATAGTAGGTATCTAACTTTCCCAAACTTACAAATCATTCTCTAAAATCAACCAAAAGAAAACAGAAATGTCAATAAACCTCAGGTTCTTTTTCTCAAAAAATTTCTGCTTTCCTTTGGGGTAGGCTTCAGGCAGCACTCCTAGCAAAGTCTTCTGGCTGGCATTTAAACTTTATCTTGGTTATTATTGCATACTAGTCATGAAACCATATATTTGTCAAGTGCCTTATTACCTTGAAGTATGAAATGTGCTACAGGAGTTAAAATAACATTATATACCCAAAGGAATGGCTTGGCTTCAAGCTAAGCATTTTCAGTTCCACTTAAGCTTTTGGTATTACTGTCTCTTTGTAATGCAAATTGTTCTACAGCACAAGGATTTTCCCAGTTCTGGGAACATTTATGGCTAGGAAGGCTTAGACTAGCTCATCTGCAGTTGTAATAGTTCTGCTGCATTATGTGGTACTTAAGAGCAGCAGTGAAATCAGCCTAATATGCTTAATATGATAAGTCATGGTTTGTGTCAGCCTTTGGCCTAATGTGGTATCTGTGTGTATGTGTGTAGAGTTTTTTTAACATAATTTTTTGGGAAATTATGGACAAGAAATAGAAACTACAGAATTCAAATTAGTAAGATCCTTTGAAAATTTCTTCAGAAGGAGTGGTATTGACAAAATTAAATTACTTCAATACAATTTTAATTAAATCATTCAGATTTTGAGTTTTCCCTTTTTTTAACATATTATTTTCTGAAAACAATTTCTAAAATGCAACTTTTGAGTCTAAGTTCTCATCTCACCATTTTCTTGAGTATTGAGGTAAAGTGAGCTCTTAGTTCAGGGTCTTCTAAAGATTCAGTGAAATTTAAAATTTAACAGAAGGCACACAATAGAGGCAAAGGGGTCAATAGTGGTGTAAATGGAGAGCCAGTTAATACACAACAGTATCAGCAACAAACTACTGGAAGCCCAGGCTTCATAATTGTCATGGAAGTCTTCCCTCTGTCCCTAACTGCCTGTTGATCAATTTCTGGATTGGAGAATTGGACAGAGATTACATATGGCATAAGTATACACAGCAAAACCTACATTTAAAAGTTGTGAGTGCCTTAGTTTACGGATCCTGAGTATAAGGAACTTAAAATTCATGAGGTTGACAGCCTACTACAGGTTACTAATCACCTGCAAGCACAACTGAATGAAATGAGAGCTAAATGAAATAATGAATAACGATAGGATGTGGATATAAACAGGAAAAAAAGGAGTAATTCTGACTAGGTAGATGAAAAACATGGATTTGGGGGCATTTGACTTAGAATTTGAAGGGTAAGGATTTTCATGAAGGGAAAATGGAGGGAAACATTTCAGGTTGAGAGAACACTGCATATGAAAATTGCCCAGTGTGATGCCTGGCATGGAGGAACCAGGCAATAATTACATTTTCCTCCCTTTGACCAAGTACACAGAAAGTCCATGCCTGGCAGTGGGGAAGGATTAGTTGAGGAGCATGGCTGGAGTGGAAGGTGTAAAAAGGAATGATGGAAAGATACAAGGAGTTGGGTCTTAAATCCAAAACATGTGGATTCCTTTACCTACTAATTATGTGATCTTGGATAAATCTTTTACTCTCTGGGCCTGAATTTCCTTATTTGTGAAATTGGGATTGTATTAGCTTCCTAGAGCTGTTGTAACAAAATACCACAAATGTGGTAGCTTAAAACAACAGAAGTTCAGTGTCTCACACTTCTGCAGGCTAGAAATCCAAAATCCAGGTGTGGACAGGGCTCTACTCCTTCTGAAGCCTGTAGGGAAACCTTTCTTTTTCCTTTTCCTAGCTTCTGATGGTTTGCTTACAATTTTTGCTGTCCTTGGTTTGGAGCTGCATATCTTCAATCTCTGCTTTAGTTGTCACACGGCATTTTCCCTTTGTGTCTCTGGCTTCACATGTTGTCTTCTTATCAGGATTCCCTAATAATACTTGATTAAGAGCACCCCACTCCAGTATGACCTTATCTTAAATACATCTGCAATGAGCCTATATCCAAATAAGGTCATGTTCTGAGGTATTGGATGTTGGGATTTCAATGTGTCTTTTTTAAGGTGACACAATTCAATCAGTTGGAGGCATTGTAATGTCTACATATTTCATTGTATTGTTGAGAGGCTTACCTATGATAGTGTATGATAATGTATGCATGTTATAAAATACAAAATTACTTGAGAGCAGGTTATGTGCTGAGCACTGAAATTATATGAAATAATTGTCACCCAAATAAATTCATGACCATTCTCACTTTAACAGATGGGAAAAGTAAGGTACAGAGATGTTAACTGCCTTGCAGAAGGTCACATAAAATAGTAAGAGGAAGAGCCAGGATCCAAAACCAGATATGATGATTAGACCACAGGTTCTCGAACTGTGCTCCATATGTCTCTCAGCAATAACATGCAGACAAATAAGTAAAGATCCATTTCCACTTTTCTACCCTTGATGCCCTAGTTCTTACTGAAACCATAAAATGGTTTCATAAAAAAAACATGCCTCAAGGGAAAAAATTATATACTAAAATAAACTGACAGTGTCCAAACTTGAAAGCCTGCTTTTTTAGGTCCTTAATCCATGTGCCTTAGAAAGATGAAGGAAAAATTTTCTTCCATTGTCCTGATTTCCTTGTCTAAAATGGATGGTCATGAAATCTAACAATTCACATACTTTGATTTTCTTATACAATCATAAAAATTTGATTAAAGACAGAGGAAGTGTTTAG
Organism: Orcinus orca; assembly: GCF_937001465.1. Classification (NCBI taxonomy): domain Eukaryota; kingdom Metazoa; phylum Chordata; class Mammalia; order Artiodactyla; family Delphinidae; genus Orcinus; species Orcinus orca. The sequence goes on along the minus strand of NC_064566.1, from coordinate 82,559,953 downwards.
GTTTAAAACATATGACTTCTAAAATCCCATATCAAACTTGTAGCAATTTTCAGAGGCATGTCAGCATCAAGGAATAAAGGTGACTTATGTATGGCTATTAAGCAGAAGCCCTTCTTGGCTGCATTTTCTGTCCTGCTGTTGCCCTTTGGCCATTTGGTTCCCATTATGCTCTCTTCTATGCACGTGAAGGGAAGAGGTCAGCCTTTAAATGTTGCATTTGTCACAAAATTGCTCTCAGCAGGCATTTTGTGCTGTAAGGTGACTGAAGTTTCACTTGGAGGAAGATTGTGACCATTCTAAGAATGTCATCCATCTGAACTACCTCTGTCACTGTTATTATGTGTAATAAATTATTAACTAAATATTTGGAGAAAAATAGCATAACAAGCAAGGAAGATGGAGATTAACGTCAGTGATTAATAATGGGTAGAACTATCAACAGCCATATATGCAAGTTATTGCTGTGCAATAGGTTACCCAGGCCACTCTCTTAATGTGAAAAAAAATGTTGTGAATTTGCATCCACCTCTCTCCTGAGTAACAGACCTGTACTTCCAACACTCTATGGGACATCTCCATATGAGGGTGGCACGGGCACTTCTAACTAATTAGACGCCAAACCAAACATCACCTTTTCCTAACAAACTCTTGGGACTATAATTATGCATTGAGTGGATTTACTGGGCCTGTCTTCCATAACTGCAATTTGCTATCTAATCTCTTAAAAGTCTTTAGCAAACCACTTTATTTGGCTCACTTTTGATGACTCATACTGTACTTTTAGCAATGTTATTCTCTCCTGTCCTTCTAATTTCACCTTTCTTTCTTTTTTTTTCCTTTACTTTCCTGAGCATCTTTATCTCTGCTTTGTGTTCTTTCTTCATTTAAGTGCTTGCATCATTAAATTGAAATGTTTGGCAAACAAACAAACAAACTCATAGTAAAAGAGACTAGATTTGTGGTTACCAGAGGCAGTGTGGGGACAGGGGATATTGAATGAAGGCAGCCAAAATGTACTACAAATTTCCAGTTTTAAGATAAATAAGTACTAGAGATATAATGTAAACGATGATACATAGAGTTAACACTGCTGTATGTTATACATGAAAGTTGTTAAGATAAAAAAATCCTATGGGTTCTCCTCACAGACATTTGTTTCTTTTTCTTTTATTTTGTATCTATATGGGATGATGGATGTTAACTAAACTTATTGTGATAATCATTTCATGATGTATGTAAGTCAAATCATTATGTTGCATACCTTAAACTTATACAGTGCTTTATGTGAGTTATCTCTCAATACAATTAGAATAAAAGAAAATAAATTAAAAAATAAATGTTCCAAAAACTTGTTTACAAGTTTTGCTGGATTCAATTTGTTGGTGTATATTCTTTAGTTGTTTGTTTTTTCCATTTATTTCCATCCTTCCCACCTCCCTGCCCTCCCCCCCCGCCACATACTTTTTGATTATTAACCTTTGAAGGAGGTCATTTTCTTCCTTAAGTATCTATTTGTAGACAATATATATTGGGGAGGGATGGGTGGAGCTCTTTTCTAAGGAGACAAATTTTCTTTCAGAGCCAGGGTTTTGCCAATGGGTCTGCTTCACTTTTACTTCTCCCCATCCAGTGGAGAAAGACAGATGCTAGATTGCTGGCAATGTAAACCCTTTCTTCTCCCCAGACTCCCTCTACCAGCTATGGGGATTCATCTCCTTGCAAATACAGATTGTCTGTGTTAGTTCTTACTTAGCAATATCTCCTCTACTTCTTGGAACAAAACAGTCCAAGGAAGCTCCTGGCACTATGATCTGTTGCTGTCACAGATATGAAATTGAGGCTTTATATCTCAGGTAGTGCCTCTCACTTTAAGACACATAATTTTCCAGTTCTGAAATCTGTGGCTTCGATGTCTTTTCTAAGTTGCCCTTCTACCACAACCCTGCTTGATAGTGTTTTGGGTAAATTTTTTATAGTTAAATAAATAATTGTTTTGTTTTGTTTTAAGGTTTCTGTTTCTAGTTTGTTTTAAGGTTTCTAGTTTCACCAATGATGGACTTTATGATTGTTTCTAAATTTTCTTATTTGTTATTGTGGAAAAATCCAAGAGGTAAGGTAGCTAACTTTATTTCACCATATTTAAATATGATTTGAATGTGATAAATGTTTTTAAAGTGAAATCTATAGATATTCAACAAGATTTTGGTTATCCAAGCATTGGAGTTGTGTTATTCTTGAATATGCTGTCTTTATAAAAAAAGAATCAAAATGTAATTCATATACCATAACATTTACTCTTTTAAAGTGTACAACTTAGTAGTTTTTAGTATATTCACAATGTTGTACAATTATTACCACTATCTAGTTCCAGAAGATTTTCATCACTCCATAAAGAAACCTTATACACTTTAGTGGTCATCTCCAATTCCTTCTTCTTCACAGCTCCTGCCAACCACTAATCTACTTTTTGTCTCTATAGATTTGCCTATTCTGAACATTTACTATAAATAGAGTCATACAGCATGTGGCCTTTCGTCTCTGGCTTCTTTCACTTAACATAATGTTTTCAAGGTTCATCCATGTTGTAGCATGTATCAGTACTTCATTTCTTTTTATTTCTGAATAATACTCCATTATATAAACAGACCATATTTTGTTTATCCATTCATTAATTGACGGGCATTTGTTTTGTTTGCAAGAAAACTGGAATGGGGCAGAAAGTAAAATAATCACATAATATTTACAAGTCTCTATCACTTATATTATGTAAGACCCTATTAGAAATCATACATGTACTATTTCAAAACATAAAATACCTTATAAAGTAGGTATTATTTTCCTGAAAGGGAAACTAAAGCTCAGAGAAGTGGCTTGTTATAGACCTAGGATGAGTGAGCAGAGACCCCAGGCATAGGAAATCTAAAGCCTATGCTTTCTCCATTATGCTATGCTACATCATGTTGTATCACACACACCCAGAGTGGTATATATGACATCAGGTGGGCTACTGGACAACAAGGAGGAGTTGCATCTTAATTAATTAATTCCTGGAAATTTAGAAAAATGAATGAATATCTTGGAACATTAGTAAATTCAATCAACCTTAAAGTGACTGAGAAATTTCATAAGAAATTATGACCTTTTCCTATTAAAATTATACACTCCCTGAAGCTATCTGACTTCCTAAAATATTTATTAAAATTTAGATGTAGCAGAAATTATTTCCAAACTCTATCAACTCTGCTAGTGCTTTGGAAGTAAGAAAGAAGATATCCTGTTAGGACTCATTCGTACAAGTTTTGTTTTGTTTTGTTATTTTTTGATTATATAAACTCAAATATGTAACTGTCAGTGTATCTAAAAGTTTCTTACTCAGCCTTCAGCGGTAGTAGCTGGAGCAACATCAATAACAGATGGGCTAGGTAACAGAAAGGACACAGAGAGATCTCAGAATTGAGGGTGACCTGGCAGGTGAGGGAGGTCAGGAGTCAGGTAAGAGTACAGATGAATAGTGGGAGTAACAGCAAGGCTCTGGAAAAGGAAGGACATTCCCATTTACTTCTCTGTGAGGCGAAAGAATCTTAGCAACATTTCTTGTCTTAGCTGACTCTATTTCTAAATCCCTTTTTTGAAACCAAGTAAAGGATTTGCTTTGTGTTCAAAATGGATGAATATACTTCCAGAAGTGACCTTAAATTGCATTGGTCTATTAGATAGGAATCTTTGATTCATGACACTGGTTTAAGCAAAAAGGGGGGTTTATTGACTCATGTAACTGGAGATGTCCAGTGGAAAGGCTGGCTTTGTATTGCTTGATTTAGAGACTTACACACTATCATCAGGAGTTTATTTCTCAATGAGCAAAAAGGACTCTTGGTAGCCCCAGACTCAACTTATCTACCTATTCACTCCAACAAAAATTTTTCTTATTGCTGTGGCAGAAAAGTCCCTGATTGGCAAAGCTTGGATCACATGCCCATCTTTGAACCAATCACTCTGGTTGGGGGTAGGATATTATAATTTGGGCAACCATGAGTTATGTGTTAATGGGGTTAATGGCAAGTAAGATCTACCCCATCCTTGGAAGGGGTTCTCCATGAATTAGTAGAGATATCCCATAGTGAAAGGAATAACAGGAAGAGCTGCCAGGAATATATGACAATAGATGTTCACATGAATTGCTATGCATTTATTTCTGTATATATTGCATGTGTTCTTAAAGATATGAGACAGAAAATGTATCCAGTTTTGTTTTCCCCTTTGTGTATACACTTAAAATAATAATAATGAGCAGCATTTGTTATTTGCCTACTATTTGCCTCTCTGTTAGGCATTTTGTGTTTTTTCATTTGAATCTGAACAGCCTTACCATTGTTACCATTTTACAAATCAAAACACTGAATTTCCAGCGAGATTAATTTGCTCAAGACTACACAGAAACCAACATATGTACAAAATAATCTATCCTACTTAACACCATATCATTTTAATTTCTGTAAATGGTCATCATGCACATGACACTGTCACTAATACTCTGCTTGTACATTTAGAGTAATATCAACAATAATGATTAGCAGAGGTATTATTTATAAAGTAATAATAAAATATTAATTGATAACATTTATTGGACATTAAGTATGTATCAGACACTAAAATTCACTTTCTGTGTAGCAGCCACATGATTTCTTTAAACTATAAGTCGAATAAAGCAGATCCCCTATCACCTGTTTAAAAATCTTCATTGATTCATTTTGCTCTTACAAGGAAACCCAAACTTCTTAACAAGGGTTAAAAGACCCTGCTTCTCTCACTAACCTCAAATCATACCCCTTGTCCTCTTGCTAATTTTGCAACACACTGAGTTCTTTTTTAGTTCAGCACATTTGCACTTGCTATTACATCTTATGGAAAGTTTTTGCCCTTTTTTTGTTGTTTTCTGCAGGGCTGATTCTCTCTTATCCTTCAGGTCTCAGCTGAAATGCAACCTGAAAAAGAGGCTTTCCAGGACCACTTATCTAAAGGAACCCCTCACCCCCACCCCTTACTCTCTTGCACATCCTCTTATTTGTTTCCTTCCTTTTATAACCTGTAAATGTCTATCTTGTATTGTTCATGTTTCCTGAGTACTTTGAGCACAGGCAGACACATACTAGGCACTCAGCACTTTTAGAAGAGAAGGTTGTTTTCACAGTCTCCTATGAACAGGACACTATCAGAATCCTAGTTTATACTAATAAGGAAATGAGTTGTTAGGTGGGATTAGGTCGTGTCCAAATGTTGCATAGCTACTGTCAGAGTCCACATTCAGCCTTATTACCTGACTCCAGAGCCTGTACACTTGCTGTCCTTATTTGTTTGGGGTTTTCCTAGATCCTAATTAAAGTTGGAACTAAGTAACAGTGTCTCCATACCATTTTTCCCCAGTCATTTATAAAGTATAAGGCAGGAATGTTTCTGCCTTCAACTCCTTCTAGAATTTTTCTTCATTTTGGAGAACTATTCTTGGCACTTTAGTGACTCAGGATCACACTATGAATTTTATTACAGCTGTTCAATTCCTGAAAATATTTCAAGCTCTACATAACATTGCTAAATGTGAAACAAATTACATAATAGATGAATTCCTCCTTATTGAGGATCTCCAATTCTCCAATTAATCTATTATCTGAATATGAATAGATAAGCTGTGGTTTTATGATTCCTTCTCCTTCTTCCCTTCCAACTTACCCTTATAAAAAATGGCATGTTTCACTCTTCAGGGTAACTTTGGTACTTACTTCTTAACTTAGATGAAGAGAACAGCTAGTCATTCCTAAGTTCCTTGTAATCATCCTTTAAATAAGAACGAAAACACTTTTCCCTAATCTTCCTGTCATACCTCTGTCTATGAGCAGAATGATTTGGAGAGAAGGTAAGAATCAGAAGCCTGAAGTTGTAATTTGGGTTATAACATTATGTATTTGTGACAAGATCCTATAAGGGAGAGGAGAGGAAAGAAAGGAACACTGAGTTCTCACTTTGTATTAGTTACTTGATATTCATATTCTTATTTAATTTATTCCAAACACCAATTAGGTTATTATTATCACTGTTTCAAAGAGGAGAAAATAGGTTTGTAAAGGTTATACAAATTTCCTAAAAGGACAAAGGTGATAGTAGGTGACAGAGATGGGATTCAAACTGTGGTGTGACTGAGTCAAAAGTCTGGGTATGGTGTGATCCTTCACATCACACTAGAAGATGGCACCAGGTAGTGGAAAGGTCAAGTCAGAACTTGCCTGGGTCTCAGTGTTCTAATCTGGAGAATGAGATGGCTGGAAAAGGGTCTCCAAAAGTTCCAATAAATCAAACTTAACGTAATTCTTCATGCCAATTATTCACAACATTTACATGAAGCCTGGTTTATCCATAAATGCTTATCAAATAAATCTGAAAGAATCCCTGTATGCTACTTAGGAAAGGGCAGAGAAAGCAAGTGGGCAATAATCTGGAGAGAACAAAGGAATGACAGTTCACAGTAGAAACTCAAAAGCGTTTGTGAATAAATGAATAAATTATAAAATAACAGAGATAATCCTTGGCAAAATAATGAGATATTCAAGGTTTACTTCAGGTGCTTTCCTTTCTCCTCCTCAATATTTTCCCACCTGTCCAGGTGTCAGTTCTGGGTACATTAATGGAACCATCTTACTCTGAAATCAGAGTCCACAGGTTTCCTTTCTGAAAAGCAAGAGAGGGAAAGGTAAAGCAAAGGATGGTAGGGATAGAAGGGAACTAATGAGTACTGCAAGGATGCTGATCTTTGTGAATTCTAGCCCAGCAGAAGCACTTACTAAGGAGAGTGAGTACAAAGTATAAATGTCCTTGCTTGCTTTGTCATGGCCTAGCTTTGTGATGTGATCTAAGATTGCCAGATATAGTAAGTAAAAATACATGATGCTCAGTTAAATTTGAATTTCAGATAAACATCAACTAATTTTTTAGTATTTTCCATGCAGCGTATAGAATATAATTTTCAAAAAAAAATTCATTGTTTATCTGAAATTCAAATTTAACTTGGTATCCTGTATTTCATCAGGCAGCCCAGTCTTTCATTTTTTAAAGACACTAAAGCATACAGATAATATCACTGTTTCATTCATAAGTGGGCATTAAAAAAATTCCTCCTGAGACTGAACAATTCCAGTCAACCCTTTGTTTACTGCCAGGCTGAGGCTTGGAAGTCGCTGACACCAGAAGCTGCCTTTGGGGACTTGACGTTTGGGACTTGACACACCAAAAGAAAGTGGGAGATAGGGTGAGAGAAAAAGGAACTGAAGAGACAGGTTAAAGGTCTCCCTGCCTCTGGTTCCCAGATATGTTGCCATAAGAATTTGCATTTTATAGTCTAAGACTGTTGAGGTAAATCTGAAAGTCACAACTTGTTTTTAATATAATTCCCTCGCCATTCACTCTCTGCAGTGCCTGCAGTTCTCTCAACCATAGGTCATACTGGCAGCTTCCTTTCTCCTCTTACCACTTAAGACTCCCTGCATGGATAATTTTATAATTGGGAGAAGGGGTGATTGCACTCTAATAAAAATGCAAGTCATCACTTCCAAATAACTCATCCCTCTCCCCTCTCTTCTCAAATATACAAAATCTCATCTTGCATATAATTTGCTAAAAGTTGTAACATTGCAATCAGTATTGCAGTGCATGCTAGACAGCTTCAGAAATAACAGGCTTAAAAAAAAAGCAAACAGTAATCAACATTTTAAAAATGCTTAAACACAGTTGCAAATATTGCACTTTCTTATAAAAGTAATTCTGAAGAAGGAGGCCAACAAACATTTGCCTTTTCTTATATTGTAGCTTACGCAAAAATGTCTGCTTACTCTTGTTTTCAGGTGTCAGGTGAAATTCTGAAAGATGCTAGGGAGATAGTAAGGGAAGTTTACCCAAATATCCAGGCAAGCTTTAGCATTTACGTATAACCTCTTCTTTAGAGAGTCAGCTAGGCCTCTGGGAGAAGTTTGGAGACAGGTATATTTTGGAAAAGTTCCTTGAGGAATTGCTTTTCCTTCTCACCTTGGCCACCCATACTCAAGAAATGCTACTTGGTTATATTAAGATTTACAGGGGTTGTGACCCATTTTAGCCCCCTTGAGGACTGATTCCTCTAGGACCTAATGGAATAAACTTTTTAAAGATAGGCTTTTACTGTGACAGGTTCACTAAACTGAGTTGCTTGGCAAGTGTCATTGCCTGGGGTCCTTTAAATCACCTTCAATAGGTGTCCAGATGGCTAGTGAGAGCAGCAGATCCTGGCTTTCAGTCAGGTGGAGGTTTAGCTCCCTCACTCTTGCCCTTCCTCTCAGAGGAAAGAAAGAGGTTAACAATTAGCAAGCTGTCTTCCAGAGCTAAAACCAAGTTATATGACTGCAACTGCCACCCCACAACAAGGCTGCTATAATATGACTGTTAGTTAATTCATTAGCCAACAGTGTAGTAACAAATAGAATATGTTCCTTTGTATAAAAGTGTATCTCTTAAACTGTCTTTATGTTTAATATTTTTTTAAAGTGTATTAGTGACAATCATATAGTGCTTCATATTAATTATGTACCTTTTTTTAGGAATCTTATCCCCATCCTAGAACATTCATGGTTATCATTGTTACTGTTTCAGGTAGAAAATAAATATTATTTGTTTTGATTCAAAGAAGACGAAATGTTCTAACATGGAAGCCTCAAACTAAACTCCAGGCTCCACAGATGAAAGCTGTGAGGCAAAGCAAAATGAAAGCTATCCCTATCCTTAGAGGTCAACAGTGATGGATCGTTGGAAGAGACTGAGAAAAAGCAGAAATCAATGAGTTGCACTTTCTTGTAACAGATAGCAAGTTTAAGTTTTTGAAAACTCTTTAAAAACTATTAAAAATGATGCTTAGCATTGCCTTTATTTGATTATTATCTGAATAAAAAATTAAATATATGCATTTATTCCATAAATTTATGGAGCTATTTGTTTTTCTTTGGAATTCATTCAATTCTACATTTGCTGTTACATTATGAATTAACTGCAGATTTTTTTGTTCCCCATTTGTTATTCATATTTTAGTTTTTATTAGTTAACAGACTTTTAACTTAGTCACTTTAAATTTCAGGGGATATAGATTGAATCTGTATTTTACTACTTGTGAGACAGGCTAGATACTGGCATTTATTCATATTTAAGGAAAAGATGTACCTAACTATATTTTTGATCAAAAGTCTCTGTCAGCTAAGTTTAAGTTTGTCTGTTGATCTGCCAGTGATCTTGTTTTATCATCTCTGGGGACAGGAGTGAATTACAAGCAAGAGCAAAGATCTTGCCATTCCTTAATTTCTTTATCATAACTAAAATATTTTTACAGCCACTATGGAGAACAGTATGGAGGTTACTTAAAAAACTAAAAATAGAACTATCACATGACCCAGAAATCCCACTACTGGGCATATACCCTGAGAAAACCATAATTCAAAATGAGTCATGTACCACAATGTTCATTGCAGCACTCTTTACAATAGCCAGGGCATGGAAGAAACCTAAATGTCCATGAACAGAGGAATAGATAAAGAAGATGTGGTACATATATACAATGGGATATTATTCAGCCATAAAAAAGAACAAAATAATGCCATTTGCAGCAACATGGATGGACCTAAGATTATCATACTGAGTGCAGTAAGTAAGTCATACACAGAAAGACAAATATCATATGATATTGCTAATATGTGGAATCTAGAAAAAGGGTACAAATGAACTTATTTATGAAATAGAAGTAGAGTCACAGATGTGGAAAAAGAACTTATGGTCACCAGGGGATAAGGGGTAGGGAGGGATAAATTGGGAGATTGAGATTCATATATACACACTACTATATATAAAATAGATAACTAATAAGAATCTACTGCATAGCACAGGGACCTCTACTCAATAATCTGTAATGGCCTTTATGGGAAAAGAATCTAAATAAAGAGTGGATATATGTATATGTATAACTGACTCACTTTTCTGTACACCTGAAACTAACACAACACTGTAAATCAACTATACTCCAATAAAAAATTTTAAAAATCAAATAGCAAAAAAAACCCAAAACCGTTTTTTTTTTGATCAAGCAACAACAATGGAAAAGGACAGGGACTGTTACAAACCCTGAGAGGGTTTACTATCATAAGTTGTTCCAGTGGAAATGGATCTTTATTTTCATCTTTTCCCAGTTTGTCTTCTAATCTTGGATCCAGAGAGAAGGAATTCTGAGCTCCTGAGCCATATGAGAAAAATAATTAAAAGCTTCCTCCCCTTTATTATTTTTCCCCTCCAGTCCTGGGTAAGATTTTCTATTTCAACCATGACTCTGGGGGTAAGATATTAAGTAGCCCTTCAAGATTGATTGAGCCCACAATAAAGATCAACAAATTGAACTCAAGGAATAAATAAATAGAAAATAGTAATTAAATCCATGGAAAACATTCTTAGCACATACATTAAAAAATGGACAACACTGTGAAAATGTAGAAAAGGATATATCTCCTTAATTAGATTTAATAGATTTCAAAGAAATGAATGCTAGAAATAGCTATTTTTATTAAATAGAACAAGACAGGATCAAAAGAATGGACCATGATATGAAAACTGAAATAGACCAAATAAAATTAATATTGTAAACAATAAAAAGTAACAGGCAATAGAGATTATCTGAAGTTACACAGACGATAATTGTGAGAAATATCCAGAAAAAGAAAGAGGCAAGTAAAAAATCCAGAAAAATATGAGCAAAGATAATCAGAGTAGGAGATATGGAGAGCTATTATATGAATAACTAAAGTCTCTGAAAATAAAGGACAGATATAATCAGTGATAGAGTAGGACAAAAAAAAACCCTTCAACTTTTCAGAACCAGAGAAAGATACTTAAATCAGATATTATGGATCTCACTGAACTCTACAAAAAGCAAATAAGTAGTAATTAATATCAAAACACACACACTACTGCAGAGGGCAAAGCAGAGAGATTCCACACAGAGGATAGATGCCAACAAGCACTCACCAGCCTGAGAGGCTTGTCTGCTCACCCACCGTGGTGGGTCAGGACTGGGAGCTAAGGCTCGGGCTTTGGAGTTTGGATCCCGGGGATAAGACTGGGGTTGGCTGTGTGGGCACAGCCGGGGGTGGGCTGGTGTGCTGCAGCTAGCTGGGGCAGAGTCTGGGAAGAAGTTTGGAATTACCTAGGAGTCAAGAGACCATTGTTTCGGGGTGTGCGAGGGGAGGGGATTCCGTGGCTGTCAGCACAGACATGAGAGACGGGCATGAAACACTAATGCGGCTGCTGTAGCCACCAAGAAACCTGTATGCAAGCACAGGTCACTATCCACACCTACCCTCCCAGGAGCCTTTGCAGCCCTCCACTGCCAGGGTCCCATGATCCAGAATCCCTGGCAGAACACATGGCATGCCTCAGGTTGTTGCAGTGTCATGCTGGCCTCTGCTGCCGCAGGCTTGCCTCCCCTTCCCATTACTTACCTCTCCCTCCCCCCAGCCTGAGTGAGTCAGAGCCCCCTAATCAGCCATTCCTTTAAACCCCTCCTGTCTGGGTGAAGAATGGATGCTCTCAGGTGACCTGCATCCAGAGGCAGGGCCAGGTCCAGAGCTGAGCCCTGGCAGCTGTGCAAGCAGAGAGGAGAAGGGGAGGTCTCTCTGGGCGGCCTCGGGACCAGTAGATTGAATCTCCACAGTGAACTTGATGTGTGCTGCATCTGTGGAATACCTGAGTGGAGAGTGAATCATCCCAGGACTGAGGGCATGGACTTTGGGAGCAACTGTGGACTTGGGGGTTTGCTTTCTGCATCTAATTTGTTTTTGGTTTTGTGTTTGACTTAGTTTTGTGTTTAGACTTTATTATCATTGGTGGATTTGTTTTTTGGTTTGGTTACTCTCTTTTTTTTTTTTAATTACTTAAAAAATTTTAATAACATTTTTTTATTTTAATGACTTTCTTTTCTTTCTCTTTCTTCTTTCTTTCTTTCTTTCTTTCTTCTTTCTTTCTTTTCTCTCTTTTCTTCTGAGCTATTTGGCTGACAGGGTCTTGGTGTTCCAGCCAGGTGTCAGGCCTGGCTTCTGAGGTGGGAGAGCTGAGTTCAGGACATTGGTCCACCAGAGACCTCGGAGCCACAAGTAATATCAACTGGAGAGGACTCTCCCAGAGATCTCTGTCTCAATGCTAAGACCCAGTACCACTCAACAACTAGCAAGCTCTACTGCTGGACACCCCATGCCAAACAACTAGCAAGACAGGAAATCAATCCCACCCATTAGTGGAGAGGATACCTAAAATCATAGTAAGTTCACAGACACACCAAAACACGCCACCAGACAAGGTCCTGCCCACCAAAAAGACAAGATCCAGACTTAACCACCAGAACACAGCCACCAGTCCCCTCTACCAGGAAGCCCACACAACACACTGAACCAACATTACCCACTGGGGGCAGACACCAAAAACAATGGGAACTACAAACCTGAAGCCCATGCAAAGGGGATCTCAAACACAGTAAGTTAAGGAAAATGAGAAGGCAGAGACATACACAGCAGATGAAGGAGCAAGGTAAAGACTCACCAGACCAAGCAAATGAAGAGGAAATAGACAGTCTACCTGAAAAAGAATTCAGAGTAATGATAGTAAAGATGATCCAAAATCATGGAAATATAAGAGAGAAAAATACAAGAAACATTTAACAAGGACCTAGAAGAACTAAAGAGCAAACAAACAATGATGAACAACACAATAAAAGAAATTAAATATTCTCTAGAAGGAATCAATAGCAGAATAACAGGCAGAAGAACGGATAAGTGACCTGGAAGATAAAATAGTGGAAATCACTACCACAGAGCAGAATAAAGAAAAAAGACTGAAAAGAATTGAGGACAGATTCAGAGACCTCTGGGACAACATTAAATGCATCAACATTCGAATTATAGGGGTCCCAGAAGAAGAAGAGAAAAGAAAGGGACTGAGAATATATTTGAAGAAATTATAGTTGAAAACTTCCCTAATATGGGAAAGGAAATAGTCAATCAAGTCCAGGAAGCACAGAGAGTCCCATACAGGATATATCCAAGGAGAAACATGGCAAGACACATATTAATCAAACTATCAAAAATTAAATACAAAGAAAAATATTAAAAGCAGCAAGGGAAAAGCAACAAATAATATACAAGGGAATCACAACCAAGACTACTCTACCCAGAAAGAATCTCATTCAGAATTGACAGAGAAATTAAAAACTTTACAGACAAGCAAAAGCTAAAAGAATTTAGCACCACCATACCAGCTTTACAACAAATGCTAAAGGAACTTCTCTAGGCAGGAAACACAAGAGAAGGAGTGGACCTGCAATAACAGACCTAGAACAATTAAGAAAATGGTAATAGGAACACACATATTGATAATTACCTTAAATGTAAATGGATTAAATGCTCCAAGCAAGAGACATGGACTGGCTGAGTGGATGCAGAAACAAGACCTATGTATGTGCTGTCTGCAGGAGACCCACTTCAGAAGTAGGGACACATACAGACTGAAAGTGAGGGGATGGAAGAAGATATTCCATGCAGATATTCCATGCAGATATTCCATCCAAGAAGATATTCCATTCCAAATCAAAGTGGGGTTGGAGTGGCAATTTTCATATCAGGCAAAATAGATTTTAAAATATAGACTGTTGCAAGACACAGAGAAGGACACTCCGTAAAGATCAAGGGATCAATCCAAGAAGAAGATATAACAATTGTAAATATTTATGCACCCAACATAGGAATGCCTCAATACATAAGGCATATGCTAGCAATCATAAAAGGGAGGTCAACTGTAACACAATAATAGTGGGGGACTTTGGCACCCCACTTTCACCAATGGACAGATTGTCCAAAATTAGAGTGAATAGGGAGGCACAGGCTTTGAATAACACATTAAACAAGATAGACTTAATTGATATTATAGGACATTCCATCCAAAAACAACAGAATACACTTTCTTCTTAAATGCTCATGAAATATTCTCCAGGATAGATCATATTTTGGGTTGCAAATCAAGCCTTGGTAAATTTAAGAAAATTGAAATCGTATCAAGGATCTTTTCTGACCACAACGCTATGAGACTAGATATCAATTACATGAAAAAAAATGTAGGAAATGCAAACGCATGGAGGCTAAACAATACACTAATGAATAGCCTGGATATCAGTGAAGAAATCAAACATGAAATCAAAGAATACCTAGAAATGGGTGACAGTGAGGACCCGATGGCCCAGAACCTACGGGATGCAGTGGGGGCAGTTCTAAGAGAGAAGTTTATAGCGATGCAATCCTACCTCAAGAAACAAGAGAAATCTCAAGTAGGCAACCTAACCTCACACCTAAAACAATTGGAGAGGAAAGAGAAGAGGAAGCCCAAAGTTGGCAGAACGTAAGAAATCATAAAGGTCAGATCAGAGATAAATGAGAGGGAAGTGAAGGAAATGACGGCAGAGATCAATAAAACTAGAAGCTGGTTCTTTGAGAAGATAAACAAAACTGGTGAACCATTATCCAGACTCATTGAGAGGAAAAGGGAGAAGACTCAAATCAATGGAATTAGAAATGAAAAAGGAGAGGTGACAGCTGACACTGCAGAAATACAGAGGATTATGGGAGATTGCTACAGGCAACTATATGTCAGTGCAATGGACAACCTGGAAGAAATGGACAAATTCTTAGAAGAGCATGGCCTTCTGAGGGTGAACCAGGAAGGAATGGAAAATATGGACAGACAAATCACAAGCACTGAAATTGAGACTGTCATTAAAACCTTCCAACAAACAAGAGCCTGGGACCAGATGGCTTCACAGGAGAATTCTATCAAACATTTAGAGAGGAGCTGGCACCTATCCTTCTCAAACTCTTCCAGGGTATGGCAGAGGGAGGAACATTTGCAGGCTCATGCTCTAAAGCCAAGATCACCCTGGGGCCAAGTCCAGACAAAAATATCACCGGGAAGGAAGGCTGCAGGTCAGTGTTACTGGTGAACATGGATGCAAAAATTCTCAGCAGGGTTCTGGCAGGCAAAGACCAGCAGCACACTGAGAGGGTCGTACACCATGATAAAGTGGGGTTTATCCCAGGAATGCAAGGATTCTTCATTATATACAAATCAATCCAAGTTGTACATCATGTTAAAAAATTGAAGGAGAAATCCATATGATTATCTCAAAGATACTGAAAAAGCTTTTGACAAAACTCAACACCTATTTATGATAAAAACCTTCCAGAAAGTAGGCATAGAGGGAAATTACCTCAACATAATAAAGGCCATATATGACAAACCCACAGCCAACATCATTCTCAATGGTGAAAAACTGAAACCATTTCCACTAACATCAGGAACAAGACAAGGTTGCCCACTGTCACCACTATTATTCAACATAGTTTTGGAAGTTTTAGCTACAGCAATCAGAGAAGAAAAAGAAATAAAATGAATCCAAATCTGAAAAGAAGAAGTAAAACTGTCACTGTTTGCAGATGACATGATACAATACATAGAGAATCCTAAAGATGCTACTGGAAAACTACTAGAGCTAATCAATGAATTTGGTAAAGTAGCAGGATACAAAATTAATGCACAGAAATATATGGCATTCCTATACACTAATGATGAAAAATGTGAAATAGAAATTAAGGAGACACTTCCATTTACCACTGCAACAAAAAGAATAAAATACCAAAGAATAAACCTACCTAAGGAGACAAAAGACCTGTATGCAGATAATTATAAGATAATGATGAAAGAAATTAAAGATGATACAAACAGATGGAGAAATATACCATGTTCTTGGATTGGAAGAATCAACATTGTGAAAATGACTCTACTACCCAAAGCAGTCTACAGATTCAATGCAATCCCTATCAAACTACCAATGACATTTTTCACAGAACTAGAAAAAAAATTCACAATTTGTATGGAAACACAAAAGTCCCTGAACAGCCAAAGGGATCTTGAGCTGGAAGTCTGGGAGGAATCAGGCTCCCAGACTTCAGAGTATACTAAAGCTACAGTAATCAAGACAGTACGGTACTGGAACAAAAACAGAAATATAGATGAATGGAACAGGATAGAAAGCCCAGAGATCAACCCACGCACCTATGGTCACCTTATTTTTGATAAAGGAGGCAAGAATATACAATGGAGGAAAGATAGCCTCTTCAATAAGTGGTGCTGGGAAAACTGGATAGCCACATGTAAAAGAATGAAATTAGAACACTCCCTAACACCATACACAGAAATAAACTCAAAATGTATTAAAGACCTAAAGGTAAGGCCAGGCACTATAAAACTCTTAGAGGAAAACATAGGCAGAACACCCTATGACATAATCCCAGCAAGATCCTTTTGACCCACCTCCTAGAGAAATGGAGATGAAAATAAACAAATGGGACCTAATGAAACTTAAAAGCTTTTGCACAGCAACGGAAACCATAAACAAGATGAAAAGACAACCCTCAGAATGGGAGAAAATATTTGCAAATGAAGCAACTGACAAAGGATTAATCTCCAAAATTTACAAGCAACTCGTGCAGCTCAATATCAAAAAAACAAACAACTGAATCCAAAAATGGGCAGAAGACCTAAATAGACATTTCTCCAAAGAAGATATACAGATTGCCAACAAACAAATGAAATCATGCTCAACATCAGTAATCATTAGAGAAATGCAAGTCAAAACTACAATGAGCTATCACCTCACACCAGTCAGAATGGCCATCATCAAAAAATGTACCAACAGTAAATGTTGGAGAGGGTGTGGAGAGAAGGGAACACTCTTGCACTGTTGGTGGGAAAGTAAGGTGATACAGCCACTATGGAGAATATTATGGAGGTTCCTTAAAAAACTAAAAATAGAACTACCATGCAACCCAGGAATCCCATTACTGGGCATATACCCTGAGAAAACCATAATTCAAAACGAGTCATGTACCACAATGTTCATTGCAGCTCTATTTACAATAGTCAGGACATGGAAGCAACGTAAGTGTCCATTGACAGATGAATGGATAAAGAAGATGTGGCACATATATACAATGGAATACTACTCAGCCATAAAAAGAAACAAAATTGAGTTATTTGTAGTGAGGTAGATGGACCTAGAGTCTGTCATACAGAGTGAAGTAAGTCAGAAAGAGATAAACAAATACCGTATGCCTACACAGGTATATGGAATCTAAAAAAAAGAAAAAATGGTTTTGAAAACCTAGGGGCAGGACAGGAATAAGACGCAGACGTAGAGAATGGACTTGGGGACACAGGAAGGGGGAAGGGTAAGCTGGGATGAAGTGAGAGAGTGACATGGACATATATATACTACCAAATGTAAAATAGATAGCTAGTGGGAAGCAGCCACATAGCACAGGGAGGTCAGCTTAGTGCTTTCTGTCCAACTAGAGGGGTGGGTTAGAGAGGGTGAGAGGGAGATGCAAGAGGGAGGAGATATGTGGATATACGTATACGTATCGCTAATTCCCTTTGTTATACAGCAGAAACTAATACACCATTGTAAAGAAGTTATACTCCAATAAAGATGTTAAGAAATTAAAAAAAAACATGCTGTGGCTCAAGAAGAAAAAATAAAGTAAAAGTGAAAATTTAAGGATTATAGAGGGCTTAAAACAGAACAGAAGCAAAGAAAGTTGCAATTGCAAAAGACAAGTCCAAGCTATCATTTTTCAATGCAATAAAAATAATCTACCTTTCTTATTTTAAGTTAAAACATTTAAACTTCTAGTTATATAAGAATTGAACTTATTTCTTTATTCAAGACAATGGGAATGGGGGAGCTATGAATTGGGGGATCTGTAAAGTAGTGAGATTCTAAGTATTTGACTTAGCATAATGGAGGAAGCTGAAAGACCTAAGGAGGGACAATTAGAAGCACAGAGCCCAGCAGAAAGGCTCAAGAATGAAGGCACCAATTTCATTGAAAAGAGAATACCTCTGGGGCTAGAAATAGGTACGTTGGCTGAAAGTCTACTTTAAAAAACTTTTGAACACCCCACTTCTTTCCTAAGTCAATTAACTGCATTTGCCTATCTCCTACCCATGCAAATCCAGATGAATAATTTATAAAGAGAATAAAGCAAAGGTATTCTAGACTTGAGGACAAGAAGCTGAGTTTAGGGAAGACGTGCCATGATGAAAATAGGCTGTGAAATGAAAATCTGCATGTTGAATCATAATCCTCTCCTAGTTAGTTTTTTAGTGCCTTACTTATACATCTTAGCAGTCACCCCATGGGAAATTTGAAAAATGCCCCAACTGGAAAATTATTCACCCAAACAAAACAAAGTAAATAATTTTCAAGTGAAAAGACGTCAATAAGGATGCCAAAGAATATGTCAAAACACTTTTGTTAATACATGAGACAATGCTATGTATGCATGAAAAAAGAGCAGGAAGCTATTAAAAAGGACTATTCAGAGAACAACAACAAAAAGCTCTTGAAAAGTAAAAATAAGATAACAACCCCCCAAAACACAGAAAAGTACAACACTGAAGTATAAAATTGGCAAAATCTCTTAAGAGGTGCAACCAGAAGACAAAGAAAGGAAAAATAGGAGTGAAAAATTCAAGTAAATTTGATAATCAGTCCATGACACCCAATGTCCAAAGAGTAGGAATCTCTAAAGGAGAAAACTGAAAATATCATATACTTCAAGGATAAAAATTTCTAAATTGAGGAGATCCACAGATGGTTCAGCACAAGTAATGGGGGGAAAACACTCAGGCTTCTTCATCCTATAAATTAAAAACACTGAGAAAAAAAGAATAGGTTCTAACAGCTTCCATAGTGAGTAACAAAGTGGACTGATTCAAATAATTGGGAATAAAATAACACTGTACATTGATCTTACTTCAAAGGATAGCAATTTTATTAGAAGTAAGAGAATAGAGGTAGGGTACATCGGTGGGTATTAAAGAGGAGGGAGATAGCTCAGTCTTCATCTTTAATGGCAAGAAGCCAATAGATAATATTTAACATTGAAAAAAGGCCAAGAAAATAGCAGTTTAAGTATGATATTTAGAATTTATGTATTTAGATATTTACGATCTAGTCCAAAACTGTCAGGAGTTACAAGTGCTTACCTCTAAGGAATGAAAACTGAGGTTAGAAAGGAAAGATCTTTTTCTTTTCATGCCTTCTGGAACTAGTTGTTTTGTTAAACTGACTATATGTATAATATTGATTTCTTTTAATTAGTGGGTGTGTCTTGTTTTGTTATGTTTTGGTCTTTTTTTGTTTTTTTTTTATTTTTTAACACCTTTATTGGAGTATAATTGCTTTACAATGGTGTGTTAGTTTCTGCTGTATAACAAAATGTATCAGGTATACATATACATATATCCCCATATATCCTCCCTCTTGTGTCTCCCTCCTAACCTCCCTATCCCACCCCTCTAGTTGGACAAAAAGCGCTAACCTGATCTACCTGTGCTATGTGGTTACTTCCCATTAGCTATCTATTTTACATCTGGTAGTGTATATATGTCCATGTCACTCTCTCACTTCATCTCAGCTTACCCTTCCCCCTTCCTGTGTCCCCAAGTCCATTCTCTACGTCTGCGTCTTTATTCCTGTCCTGCCCCTAGGTTCTTCAGAGCCACGTTTTTTTTTTTTTTTCAGATTCCATATATATGTGTTAGCATACGGTATTTGTTTTTCTCTTTCTGACTTACTTCACTCTGTATAACAGACTTTAGGTCCATCTACCTCACTACAAATAACTCAATTTTGTTTCTTTTTATGGCTGAGTAGTATTCCATTGTATATATGTGCCACATCTTCTTTATCCATTCATCTGTCAATGGACACTTACGTTGCTTCCATGTCCTGACTATTGTAAATAGAGCTGCAATGAACATTGTGGTACATGACTCGTTTTGAATTATGGTTTTCTCAGGGTATATGCCCAGTAATGGGATTCCTGGGTTGCATGGTAGTTCTATTTTTAGTTTTTTAAGGAACCTCCATAATATTCTCCATAGTGGCTGTATCACTTTACTTTCCCACCAACAGTGCAAGTGTTCCCTTCTCTCCACACCCTCTCCAGCATTTACTGTTGGTACATTTTTTGATGATGGCCATTCTGACTGGTGTGAGGTGATAGCTCATTGTAGTTTTGACTTGCATTTCTCTAATGATTACTGATGTTGAGCATGATTTCATTTGTTTGTTGGCAATCTGTATATCTTCTTTGGAGAAATGTCTATTTAGGTCTTCTGCCCATTTTTGGATTCAGTTGTTTGTTTTTTTGATATTGAGCTGCATGAGTTGCTTGTAAATTTTGGAGATTAATCCTTTGTCAGTTGCTTCATTTGCAAATATTTTCTCCCATTCTGAGGGTTGTCTTTTCATCTTGTTTATGGTTTCCGTTGCTGTGCAAAAGCTTTTAAGTTTCATTAGGTCCCATTTGTTTATTTTCATCTCCATTTCTCTAGGAGGTGGGTCAAAAGGATCTTGCTGGGATTATGTCATAGGGTGTTCTGCCTATGTTTTCCTCTAAGAGTTTTATAGTGCCTGGCCTTACCTTTAGGTCTTTAATACATTTTGAGTTTATTTCTGTGTATGGTGTTAGGGAGTGTTCTAATTTCATTCTTTTACATGTGGCTATCCAGTTTTCCCAGCACCACTTATTGAAGAGGCTATCTTTCCTCCATTGTATATTCTTGCCTCCTTTATCAAAAATAAGGTGACCATAGGTGCGTGGGTTGATCTCTGGGCTTTCTATCCTGTTCCATTCATCTATATTTCTGTTTTTGTTCCAGTACCATACTGTCTTGATTACTGTAGCTTTAGTATACTCTGAAGTCTGGGAGCCTGATTCCTCCAGCTCCGTTTTTCTTTCTCAAGATTCCTTTGGCTGTTCAGGGACTTTTGTGTTTCCATACAAATTGTGAAATTTTTTTCTAGTTCTGTGAAAAATGCCATTGGTAGTTTGATAGGGATTGCATTGAATCTGTAGACTGCTTTGGGTAGTAGAGTCATTTTCACAATGTTGATTCTTCCAATCCAAGAACATGGTATATTTCTCCATCTGTTTGTATCATCTTTAATTTCTTTCATCATTGTCTTATAGTTTTCTTCATACAGGTCTTTTGTCTCCTTAGGTAGGTTTATTCTTTGGTATTTTATTCTTTTTGTTGCAGTGGTAAATGGGAATGTCTCCTTAATTTCTATTTCACATTTTTCATCATTAGTGTATAGGAATGCCATATATTTCTGTGCATTAATTTTGTATCCTGCTACTTTATCAAATTCATTGATTAGCTCTAGTAGTTTTCCAGTAGCATCTTTAGGATTCTCTATGTATTGTATCATGTCATCTGCAAACAGTGACAGTTTTACTTCTTCTTTTCAGATTTGGATTCATTTTATTTCTTTTTCTTCTCTGATTGCTGTAGCTAAAACTTCCAAAACTATGTTGAATAATAGTGGTGACAGTGGGCAACCTTGTCTTGTTCCTGATGTTAGTGGAAATGGTTTCAGTTTTTCACCATTGAGAATGATGTTGGCTGTAGGTTTGTCATATATGGCCTTTGTTATGTTGAGGTAATTTCCCTCTATGCGTACTTTCTGCAGAGTTTCTCTTATAAATGGCTGTTGACGTTTGTCAAATGTTTTTTCTGCATCTACTGTGATTATCATATGGCTTTTATTCTTCACTTTGTTTATATGGTGTATCACACTGTTTGATTTGTATTTATTGAAGAATCCTTGCATTCCTGGGATAAATCCCATTTGATCATGGTGCATGGTCCTTTTAATGTGCTGTTAGATTCTGTTTGCCAGTATTTTGTTGAGGACTTTTGCATCTGTGTTCATCAGTGATATTAGCCTGTTGTTTTCTTTTTTTGTGACATCTTTTTGTGCCTTTGGTATCAGGGTTATGGTGGCCTGTTAGAATGGGTTTGGGAGTGTTCCTCCCTCTGCTATATTTTGGAACATTTTGAGGATAAGTGTTAGCTCTTCTTTAAATGTTTGATAGAATTTGCCTGTGAAGCCATCTCATCCTGGGCTTTCGTTTATTGGAAGATTTTTAGTCACAGTTTCAATTTCACTGCTTGTGATTCATCTGTTTATATTTTATGCTTTTCTATAGTTTATGCTTTTCTAAGAATTTGTCCATTTCTTCTAGGTTGTCCATTTTATTAACATATTGTTGCTTGTAATAATCTCTCATGATCCTTTGTATTTCTGCATTGTCAGTTGTTCTTCTTTTTCATTTCTTATTCTGTTGATTTGAGTCTTCTCCCTTTTTTTCTTGATGAGTCTAGCTAATGGTTTATTAATTTTATTTACCTCCTCAAGGACCAGCTTTTAGTTTAATTGGTCTTTGCTATCATTTCCTTCTTTTCTTTTTCATTTATTTCTGATCTGATCTTTATAATTTCTTTCCTTCTGCTAACTTTGGGGGTTTTTTTTTGTTGTTGTTCTTCTTCTTTCTCTAATTGCTTTAGGTGTAAACTTAGGTTGGTTATTTGTGATGTTTCTTGTTTTTTGAGGTAGCATTTTATTGCTATAAACTTCCTGCTTAGAACTGCTTTTGGTGCATCCCAGAGGTTTTGGGTTGCCGTGTTTTCATTGTCATTTGTTTCTAGGTATTTTTTAGTTTTCTGTTTGATTTCTTCAGTGATCTCTTGGTTATTTAGTAGTGTATTATTTAGTCTCCATGTGTTTGTAGTTTTTACAGATTTTTTTCCTGTAATTGATATGTAATCTCATAGCATTGTGGTCAGAAAAGATACTTGTTATATTTCAGTTTTCTTCAATTTACCAAGGCTTGATTTGTGACCCAAGATATAATCTATCCTGGAGAATTTTCCATGAGCACTTGAGAAGAAAGTGGGAAGTGCATTTGATCACATATACTGACCTTTAACATTCTAGAATTTTTTGGTTTTGGCATTTATATTGTATTACCTTAATTAAGTCATGAATTTTATGACAATGCTTTGACTTTGGCTAGTGGTTTTGCTCCTATTATTCCAGTTTTTGGCTTCCGATATGGGTTTATCTTTTTGTAGGTGTTTCCTTTGGTTTTGTAATTTCTTCCTATTCACTTAAGTAAAGGTTAAGCTTTACACTGCTTGGACATTTTGAAAATTTTGATTAACTTGAGAGCCAATTTAGGGTTAATTGTTTTGTTTCCCCTCTTAACCATCAATTACTGATGAGTGGGCTGCCTTACTAAATCATGGATGATCTCTTCACTCTTTCTGCTTTATGTTCATGATCAATTGTTCTCAGATGAGTCATATTAATTAAACAGTACTCTGAATCTTTGTTCGCCCTCTTACTCATTCCTAAATAAACTTCATATTACAATGTCAACATTGCAGAAATGGAATGGGAAAGACCAGCTTAAAGTAATCAATGTAACAAAGTGTTAATTTAAAATATTAACAGCTAAATTCTCAATCCCATATAAAATTGTTTTAAATTTAAGAATTCTATGTCTGAAAGGGAAGAGTCCTTGAAATCAGTTCCTTTAACTTATGAGGATAAGATAACCTCTAAAGTGTATTTTTCTACTAGGTACTCACACATATTAAGTAATTATTTTTTAAATAGAGTTATTTTAATGTTCTCTTTGGAAAAAGGCAAACTACTGTGTTCCAATCATTGAATTGAAAATAGCTTTACAATGGTCATATCTGGTACATTTCCCCAGTGGTTTTCACATGAGAATAGTTTTCAAGCAAAGCATACTTTTCATACGTTAAGAAAAGGAAAGTGGTTAAAAAAAGGAAATTCGGGGCTTCCCTGGTGGCGCAGTGGTTGAGAGTCTGCCTGCCGATGCAGGGCACACGTGTTCGTGCCCTGGTCTGGGAAGATCCCACATGCCATGGAGTGGCTAGGCCCGTGAGCCATGGCCGTTGAGCCTGTGCATCCAGAGCCTGTGCTCCGCAATGGGAGAGGCCACAACAGTGAGAGGCCCGCATACGGCAAACAAAAACAAAACAAAACAAAAAAACTGAAATTCGGGATTCCCTGGTGGTGCACTGGTTGAGAGCCTGACTGCCAACGCAGGGGACACGAGTGCATGCCCCGGTCCAGGAAGATACCACATGCCGCGGAGCGGCTGGGCCCATGAGCCATGGTCACTGAGCCTGCGCGTCTGGAGCCTGTGCTCTGCAACGGGAGAGGCCACAACAGTGAAAGGCCTGTGTACCACAAAAAAAAAAAAAAAAAAAAAAAGAAATTCATTAACTTACCACTTGCTACTATCATGCTCTCAGAATTTTTAAATTGTGCAATCATCCATGGAAAATTTATTTAGTTTTATAATAGTTTTCTCCTTTATTCCAACCAACTACAGTTAGCCAGTACTTAGTTACCCTCTTGACAACTTTAACAATCCTTATCAGAACCTCCTCATGTCTACTGTCATTTTTCTTTTTGTGCAAGAGTACACAACCAGAATTCATTTTATCTCTTTTTTGATACAATTCATAGTTAAAAAAATCTGTTTAGAAAGTAATTCTGTTTTTTCCTTTAAATTCAAAACACGTATCATTTCCTGAGAATGGTGTGTGTGGTGTGATTTGTGTGCATGTTTCAATTAAATGGAAGCAAGAACACTTGATGTTCAGAAAATTATTATTTATTAGGGGAAGCTAAAGATTGCTTTAAGTCATAATATGACTCTAATAATCAGGTTTATATTTTTCTTTTTTTCAAATTTTTATTAAAGTATAGTTGATTTACAATGTTATGTTAGTTTCTTCTGTATAGCAAAGATAATCAGTTATACATATACATATATCCACTCTTTTTTAGATTCTTTTCCGATATAGGTCATTACAGAATATTGAGTAGAGTTCCCTATCCTGTACAGTAGGTCCTTATTAGTTATCTATTTTATATATAGTAGTGTGTATATGTCAATCTCAATCTCCCAATTTATACCTCCCCCAGGTTTACATTTTTCAAAGTGTAGGTGAAATTATTTTAAGAAGTTATTTTGTCACCCCTACCTGCCCCTGAAAGCTAAAGGATCCTTGCCTTGATTTATCTCTGTGTTTGTTTCAAAAGCCTCCGGAATTTAACAGAGATATTTCACAGCTGTGCTTTAAGAGATATGCAGTGGTCAATAGCCATGAACTGGCTCTGACTTGACCACAGAAACATGCCTGCACAGATTAGACCTGGAGGTGTCCAAAAGTTACCTCTGCATCATTACCATGCTAAGATCTCCGCACAAGGGTGGATTCGTACTCTACTAGGCACAATTCATGCTGTGTGCAAAGTAATGTGGAAGACTGTGCATGCCCCGTCTGACCAGCTTCCCCTGGCAAATCTCTGCCCCTTTCCTAGAGCCCTGATGACATGTCTGCTTCTTACCTCTTAAACTTCCCTCACTCCCTTTCCTTTGGGAAGAAGGTGTTTTTAGAGCATGAGCTCTCCCTTCTTCATGTCTTGGTCAATGGAAAAGTTTCTGCTTTGCTATACTGAACCTGGCTTCATTTGATTTACATTTGTGACTCTAGAGGGAAAATGACCCATTGAGGGGTCACTGACCTGCTGAGGATTGGTAACAATATCATACATATTTATTAATTAGGATGTTTACTTAACATGTCCTATGTGTGTAATGTAAGAGTGATTCACTAGATTACTAATTTACACTTAAATAAATGTAACATCAAAAACAAGTAAATAACAAAGCATTCTACAATAAAGTTCCCAAATATAGCAAATGAACAGCTTTGCTTATTTTCCATGCTCAAATACCTCATCTTCTTATCTGAAATTTAACTTTAGCTTTTTCAGATCTAGGAAATACGAAGCATACAAGAGAGAGCCAGTCTTAATCGTAAACTTCAAGATATCAATATCTTGATATTTAATTTTTTTTTTTTGGTATAGCACCAAGTAGAATCACTTATCTATTCAACTTACCAAATATATTGTAAGCCTACTTTGAGACTACCACCATATCTACATTTTTGAAGCCTAAAACAAACCTCATTAAGAGCTCATAAAGTGTTCTTTATCTGGAAGATTTACAATGTGTATTGCTTAACTAATTAAGAATTATGACGGAAATAACACCTCAATTTATTTAGCTGTTCATGAATGTTGCTCTGAAATATTTTTCAGAAAAATCTATGGATTTAATTACCTCAATTATGCCTTAAAGCAGTTAAAACAAATAATTAACTTTTCAGTGTAACTTTGCTTTCACATTAACATGAATACCTAACTTTTGTTATGCTTTATGATGCCATAATATCATACATAAGACTGTCATATATATATATATAAATGCCTGTATACATCTCTGTATGTATATTGAAGATATATTTATTTATATAGGTAGACATAAATGTATAATTCTAAAAAAGAATCTAGACTTCAAAGTGTCAATAATCCAAAATCCTAGAGCCCCGGTCTTCTTTATATTATAGAAATAATATTAAACCCAATTAAATGATTAATTAAAAGGATCATACACCATGATCAAGTGGGATTCATTCCACAGATGTAAGGATGGTTTAAAGTCTGTAAACCTATCAGTGTGATACACCACATTAACAAATGAAGAATCAAAATCATATAGTCATCTCATTACATGCAGAAAACTCTTTTGACAATATTCAACATTCATTATGACAGAAACTCTCAACAAATTAGGTATACAGGGAACATACCTCAGCATAATAATGGCCAAACATAACAAAACTACAGCCAACATTATACTCAACAGTGAAAAGCTGAAAGAATTTCCTCTGAGATCAGGAACAAGACAAGGATGCCCAGACTTGCCACTTTTATTCAACAGAATATTGTAAGTCCTAGTCACAACAGTCAGACAAGAAAAAGAAACAAAAGGAATACAAATTGGAAAGGAAGAAGTAAAGTGTTGCTGTTTGCAGATGATATAATACTATGCATAGAAAATCCTAAAGATGCCACCAGAAAAACCTATTAGAAGCAATAAATGAAATACATTTATTCAATTCATATATTCAATTTATAAAGTTGCAGTATAAAACTTAATATGTAAAAATCTGTTGCATTTCTATACATTAACAACTATTGGAAATAGAAATTAAGAAAACAAACTGATCTAAAAGTATAAAATACTTAGGAATAAATCTAACCAAGGAAGTAAAAGAATTGTACTCATCTAACTGTAAGATATTGATGAAAGAAATTGAAGATGACAAAACAAATGAAAAGATATACCATACTCATGGATTGGAAGAATTATTATTGTTAAAATGACCATACTCCCCAAGGCAAATCTACAGATTCAATGCAATCCCCATCAAAATACCAAAGGCATTTTTCACAGAACAAGAACAAATAATTCTAAAATTTGTTGGAAACACAAAAGACCCCAAACAGCCAAAACAATCTTGAGAAAGGAGAACAAAGCTGGAAGAACAATGTTCCCTGATTTCAAAATATACTGCAAAGCTACAGTTACTATAGCAGTATGGTACAGATAAAAAAACAGATACATAGATCAATGGAACAGAATAGAGACCTGAGAAATGAACCCACAGTTATATAATCAATTAATCTATGACAAAGGAGGTAAGAATATACAATGGGAAAAAATACAGCCTCTTCAATAAATGGTATTGGGAAAACTGGACAACTACATGCAAAAGAATCAAACTGGACTACTTTCTCACACCATATACAAAAATAAACTCAAAATGGATGAAAGAGTTAAATGTAAGACCTGAAATCTTAAAAACCCTAGAAGAAAACATGCCCAATACACTCTTTGACATCAGTCTTAGCAATATTCTTTTGGATATGTCTCCTCAGGCAACGGAAACAAAAACAAAGATAAACAAATGGGATTACATCAAACTAAAGAGCTTTTCACAGTGTAGGAAACAAAACAAAAATGATATATCATATATCATTATATCATTACAAATATATGCTGTAAGGGGTTAATATCCAAAATATACAAAGAACTCATATGATTCGATGTCAAAAAAAACCAAAAAACAACCTGATGAAAAGATGGGCAGAGGATTTAAATAGAAATTTTCTCAAAGAAGACCTAGAGATGGCCAAAATGCAGATGAAAATATGCTCAATATTACTAGTCATCAGTGAAATGCAAATCAAAACAACGAGACATTATCTCACATCTGTCAGAATGGCTATCTTCAAAAAGACAACAAATAATAATGTTGGCAAGGATGTGGAGAAAAGGGAACAATTGTGCACTGTTGTTGGGAATGTAAATTGGTGCAGCCACTATGGAAAACAATATGGACATTCCTCAAAAACTTAAAAATAGAACTACCATACAATCCAGCAATTTAACCTTTGGGTATTTACCTGAAGAAACAAAAACACTGATTTGAAAAAGATATATTCACTCCAATGTTCATTGCTGCATTATATACAATAGTTAATATATGAAAGCAACTTAATGGATGAATTGATCAACAAATGGATATCCAGCAGTGGACAAATGAATAAAGAAGTTATGATACACACACACACACACACACACAATGGAATATTACTTAGCCATAAAAAAGAATGAAATCTTGCCATTTATGAAAACATGGTTGGATTTAGAGGGTATTATGCTAAGTGAAATAATTCACAGAGAAAGACAAATATGGTATGGTCTTTCTTATATGTGGAGTCTAAACAAAACAAAACAAAGCAAGTTTGTATATACAGAGAACAGATTGGTGGTTATTGCCAGAGGCAGGGGGTGGGAAAAATGGATGAAGGGGGTCAAAAGATAAAAAGAAAATAGAACAGCAATGACTGGAGCTAGAGGAAGTAGAGGAAGACAGCTGGTTTGAACATATTTTCATATACTTGGATAAGAAACAGAGAGCAATTCAGAAAAAAAAAAAAAAAAAAGACAGACTCCTAGGTCAGAAAGGTGATATATATTCAAATCTTGAGACCTCAAGATAGGTTTTCAGGGGAAAAAAAAAAGCCTAAAATTGACACGTTTTGTACATGCTACATTAGCTACTGAACCTAACAGCAATCCAGTGAAGTAGGAGTTCCAACATATAAGTAAACTTAGTTTTAGTGAAGGTAGGAAACTTTTCAAAAGTTGTACAGCTAGTATATAGTGCCAGGATTCATCTCTCTTTTCTATCTGAACTGCAAAGCCCAGCTCTTTTGTTATGCTGTCTCAAAAAATTTAAAGTATATAGTGAATACTATTATTAAGAGGTTCTAGTATGTGTGCTTATGCCTGTGTATATATGCAGTGTGTCTATACAGGTACATAGTGTGTATAATATTTACATTCTTAATATAAATTGATATATTAATATATTATAATAATATAAATTAATAAAATATAGCTATAAATAATCTTTTTGAAAGAAGTAAGATAAAAAGAAATGATACTTCAAGGACATAAGCTTTGAAATTAATTAAGTTATAGAATGTGCTTTTGTAAGAAAAATTATATTCAATATGCTTGTAAAGAAAAACAATTCTTAATAGAGACACAGATGTACAGAACAAACGTATGGACGTCAAGGGGGGAAAGAGGGGGGTGGGGGGTGGTGGTGGTGGTGTGATGAATTGGGAGATTGGGATTGATATATATACACTAATATGTATAAAATAGATAACTAATAAGAACCTGCTGTATAATAAAATAAAATTCAAAAACAAACAAAAACAAACAAAAAAGAAAAACAATTCTTGGTAAACATTAAAGAAATTACCAGTATTTTTATTTGTAAGAATTTCTGATTGATTAAATAAGCAATATCCAGGAAAACTTTTAATAGCTTTACTGATGCTGAGAAGAGAGGGAATATCTTACCTATTGTAATAGGCTCAGAAATATTAAAAATAATTACCTTTACTGATAGGCTTGGTTGTGTCACAAACCATTTTTCTCATTTTGTGCCCACAGTTCAATTAGCTAATACTTTCTACATCTTGACAGCCAGGGTCACTGATGAGGTTAACTAACTCCTTGGATTTTATTTGATATTAATGTATGCCTACTCATCTTTATTCTGCAAGTACCTATTTATCTCAGATTGTTCTAAATCTAAGAGTCATTGACTCAGCTCTTAAATAGGAATGCATAGAAGAAGCTCTATTTCAGCATCTTGTCTAGCACTGCCATTCTGGCTTTGCTTTTGATGTTCTACCAGCAGATGGATTCTTGCTCTTGAATTCCAGCCTCCATTTGGCTATTTCTGTTCTTATGCTCCATTTTCCCACTGCCAGTCTCTGGAACTCAGATGTCCTGTGTTTGTAAGTTTGTTTTGGTCATTGACCAAACAGATGAATCTCCTTGAAGTGGAAGCATATTCCCATCTGGACCTAAGCAGGTCGCCTGTCCATCTGAGTCTTTGTTAAGTTATTCTCTATCTTAGATATCCACTAATTGCCTGCCTTTTTCTGCTAGAATTGGCATGCCAAATGCCAATTTTCTTCAACCTTGTCTAATAATACTGCTCTTCTTCATGTCTTTCCTTTGTGACTCATACCTAGGCATCACACTCTTAGCATTAGAGACTATTTTAGTTAGATATTATGAAATATTTTCTTGAACACCTCCAGTGATCAGAAGCACAGTATCTTCTAAGGAA
This sequence comes from Orcinus orca, assembly GCF_937001465.1. NCBI lineage: Eukaryota > Metazoa > Chordata > Mammalia > Artiodactyla > Delphinidae > Orcinus > Orcinus orca. The sequence goes on along the minus strand of NC_064566.1, from coordinate 82,529,272 downwards.
CTCAATTCCATTTTCATTATAATTTTGTTAGAAAGTTCTTTCTTATTTTGAGTCAAATTCAAGCTCACTATAGTTTTTTCCCTGGTTGGCCTAAAAATGAGCATAGTGTTTATGCAATGAATACAATAAATCGTAGTGTTTATTATTATTTACAACACAAAGTTTTCAATTAAAAGATATTTCTGCCCATGGATAATAATAGTGGAAACAAAAAGCCACCGTTCAGAAAATGTAAGTAACACGCAAAAAGTTATAGTTAGTAGATTGTGGTCCCAATATGAACAAATGCCATTTTGGTTTTGTTATTTCTTTTTTTCAAGTGATCTTGATTTCACCCAATCACACTGTAGCCACTCATTCCCATGGATATAATCTTGACGTTGACAAAAACTGCAATCGCTACATAATCAATTGGACAACCTTTAAATTTCACTTCCTATGCCTCCAACTAATTCCCTCTAGAGCCATACTCCAACAATTCTTTGACCCCATTAGAATCATCAACCCATTGATCCTACTGCTTTTGTTCTATCCCTCATTGTCCTTATGTGTTTTCTTGTCTCCTAAACCGCTTATAATTCATGGTTAATCATAGTTACACTTGTATACACTCTCAACTCCTTTACCTCTCTCCAGTTTATCATATTCATTTGGCAAAATTCTAACCCAGATTAAGTTCAATTCTTAATCAGACTGAGCCTACATCCATATAGCTGAATGTGGCTGGATAAAAACTCACAGTCATACCAACTAGTGTCTTTAATGGTGTCTGGAAACCTAATTCATTCTCTTTCCTACTATCTTAGATGATTATTATATCTTTTCTTTCCTCAAATATGAAACTTTTTCACATGCTCAGTTTCAGCAGACCTTAACTCCTGTTTTGTCTAAAAACTGAAGCTTTCAGAAAAGAACTTCCACAAGCTCCTACCACTATATCTGCCCATGCATCTGACTCTGTGTGCAAATATTCTACTTTCTCTTCTGTTACTATGAGTGAATTATCTGTGTTCCTAGCTAAGACCAAGTCCTTTATGTGTACCTTAGATTCCATCTGCCCTTACTTACTCAAGGACATCTCCTTTCTCTCCAACATCACCATTTTTCTCCTCTCTAGATCATTTATCAGCATATAGACATGCTATTATTTCTTCCATATCTTGATCTTATTTTCCCTCCAGCTACTGCCTCATTTTTATCGTTCTCTTTACAGCAAAACTCCTTGAAAGAGTCATCTACTTTTGTTGTCTTCAATTTCTCTCCTTCTGTTCTTTCTTGAACACAAATTAGGTTTTCACCCCCTCCGGTGAAACTGCTCTTGTGAGGATCATCAATGACCACAATTTTGTTAAAAACAATGGGAATTTCTCAGACCTAATCATACTCAATTTATAAATAGCATTTTACTCAGTTGATCACTCTTCCTTGAAACCACTTGATACTTGGCATCTAGAACTACCACACTCACCTCACTTTCCTTCTTTCTAGCCATTCATTTCTCAGTCTCTGTTGGTTCCTTTTCATCTCATCCATGTCTATAGATCACAGTGCCCAGGGCAGAGTTCATTACTTGGATTTCTCTTATTTTTCTACCCTCACTGTCTATGTGCTGACATTCTCTTGTGATGGCGATGACTTTAAATACCACTTTATACTAATAACTCCCAAATTTATATCTTAATCCTGTTCCTCTCTAAATTCTAGACCAACATATATGTCTACTTAACATTTCCACTTGGAGATTGAACAATGAACACCTCAAAATTAGCATGTTAAAACCTGAGTTCTCCTTCACTCCCCACCAATGTTCTTCTGTCTGTCCACATCTAAGTGATGATAATTGCATTTCTAGCTGCTAGAGCCTAAACGCTTGATGTCAATGTTGTTTCCTCCATTTCCCTCACACTCCACAATAGCAAGTTCTATTGACTCTCTTCAAAACATATCCTGAATTTAACCACTTGTGACCACCCCCAGTGCTAGTCTACGCATTTCTTGCCTGGATTATTGCAACAGTCTCCTAAATGGTCTCGTGTTTCTGCCCACTCCCATTCTCAGTCAGTACCATAGAGATCCTGTTAAAAATGTAAGTCATATTATGTCATTTCTCTTTTCATTCAAAACTAGATCCTGCAGGGTCCCATGTAATATACATCCATCACTTCTCTGAGCTAACTTCCTATTCTTCTCCTTCTCTTCCCGTATTTCCAGCCACTTCATTTTATCACTATTCGTCAAGCACTCTAAGGAATCTGCTTTCTTGCTCAGGTTTTTGCAATTGTTTGTCCTGCCTGAAAACTCTCCCATAGATGTTCTGAGGGCTAAACCTTCAATTCTTTCAAATCTTCCTCAAAATTACCTCCACAGGTGACTCCACCCTTCTACTAACAATTCATATCCCTTTCCCTAGCTTTATTTTTTTCTTTGTCAACGTGTCATCTAACATATCTTTTTATTATTTGCCTTTTCTCTATTTCAACACAAGCTCCATTAGTATAGCATGTATTGCTGGCTCTGTGTGTGTGTGTGATTTTGTGTGTATGCATATTGTGATTTCATCTGTCTTGCTTATATGGCTAAATCTAGGATAGTTCTTAGTAAAAAGTTATTTGTACATATATTTTCTAAATAAATGAATACATAGGAGGAAGAATTCAAACTAGGCTTATCTTGTTCAAAAAATTCATGTAATTTCTATTTAAATTGTAGTCAGCAGTCACCTAAACAAATACATTGAGTTCTATGCTGTATACTAGAAGACATGCTGATATAGAGTTTGTATTCTTTCTGGAGAACAGATGAAGCCAACAATAAGTAGCAGAAATTGGCTTATAATTAATTGCTAATGATATAGTACTGATGACAAGTCCCAAGAAGGGGAAATGAATAAGATATAAAGGAATCCATTATGGTTTCAAAAAGGTGGTGTAGTTATTAAGCTGATTTAAGTGATGGGTGATATTTAGCCAGATAATGAGGATAAAGCATGAGTTAGATTGGAAGGATGTTGGAAACCTGACTAATTAGAATGGCTTAAGAGTGAAATCGGGGAATAAATTTTAATTTGGTGATGGTATTCCAAGAAAAATACTGAAGCATGCAGTGTTAAATTGATAATTAAAGTGTAATAATAGACCCCAAATCTCACTGTATAACCAGGTTTCCTGATTATTCATATTTGTAGAACCAAAACAGTTAAATTTTTCTTTGTTACGCATGTACCATAATTATCTTCTAAAAGGTGCACACCACCCTTTAAGCCTTCATTCTATAACCTTACTTAGAGTGAGCTTTATTTATGTCTTTTTTCTCATCTAAACATAAATTCTTTAGTATTTCTTGTATGTCATTGCTCCTAATGTAGTGCTTTCTGTACAGTCTCTGATTTACTTTGGGCTTCTTTCTTCTATTACCAAAATAAGATATTAAGGTTTACAGTGTGTGGAAAAGAAAAATGACAAAAACTTTTATGAACTCTTTATAAGACAAATCATCAGTAGCTATGAAAGTATTAATCTATTGCTCAGTGTAAGTTTGGTACAACTATTTAAAAAATGTTCAGAGGAAAATAAATTCTATTTTATTTATTTACAGAGTCACTTTATAAAGATGATTTTTCTTTCTTATTTTCTTAGTTTCCCATGTGTTTAGACTCTAGATAACTATCTAGTACCTATTTGTCTTGTCCTGTACCTCACAGGATGATGGAGGAACCAGAACACTGATGGAAATCACCTCATCCAACGAGATTGGTTGAAGGTAAATCAAGTAATGACACAATATTTGTCAAATATTGGAAATGTATGACTACAATGAACATTGATATTCATGAAACTTGGTACACTGGAAACTAAATGCTTTAAGAGGCCATCTTATAGTTTCCAGAGGTCACCCATTGTGTCCAACATATATAACTTTAAAAATCATATATAAATGATATACAAAAATCATATATAAAATAATTATATATAAACAAAATTAAATTTGTATCACGTGTCAATCGATTTGAAAGAAAACAATATGTTTAACATTTAATCAACAGAAAATACCCAACTAAATGAGAATGTGCTAGAAAGAGCAAAATTTTGGACAACCTTGCCAAACAATGTACTGCATTTGATTTTAGGAAAACGGATTAGTTGGATGGAATCAATGAAAATATTGAATTGCATCCTGGGGAACTAACAGTACAGGAAAGAGAGGATTTGGCTAAAGATAAAATTAAAATTGAAGCAACTGATATAAATGTGCTTTGAAATGATATAGCTTATCAAAAAATCACTATGTCAAGATTGGAAGCTTAGAATGATGATTAGAAATGGGTTCCACTTCAGGCAGTTGGCTGGCAGTCTTTCTTGCATGGACTCACAGCTAAAATGGCTTTTGTCACCTGCTGAAGCTCCTACCTTACTTCCTTTAACCGCTAAAAGAAATGTAAATGGTTGTATTAGGCAAGGGAAATAAGGTTTATGCTACTAATAACAAAATAATTGTAGTAAAGTTGAATATGAAAACATAATAAGCATTGATGTTCTAATACTGTGTTGATTTTATTTCTGTATTTTTCTAATGACAATGCAGGTCTCAGACAATCTTCCTGAATTATTGTAACTATTTTAATTGCTCTCCCTGCTTAATGGTTGCCCCTCCCCAAATCAATTCACTCCAGAGTAATCTTTTACTCTGTTTTTAAAACTCATCAATAGCTTCCCACTATCCTTAGAATAAAGTGCAAATCTTACTTAGCCTAAGTGTATCTCTCCAGCTTCTATCTCTTACCCCCCAAACACCCACCTCATTTAGTCACACAGTCACTCTGGTTCCTTTCACAGTAAACTTCCTTCAGTTTCTCAAACATGTATACTCTCCTACTAATGCTTCAGAGGGAGCAGAGGCATGACTTCTCTGGAAATCCTTGCAAGACACCCCATCTATCCTATGTATGTGCAATGATAGCATCATATTCTTCCCCTATCAGCATACTTGCCATATCATTGAATAATAATTACTTTTTAAATTAATTTATTTTATATCCCTAGACCTGGAGTTCTTAACAATTTTTGGTATCATGAACATATTTAGTATTCTGGTGAGGTCTTTTTAAAGGCATAAGATAGATTACTTAGGATAACAAAAGAAACCAGTTATATTGAAATAAAATTTCAAGATATCAAAATTGTATTTCAAGATATTGAAATACAATTTCAAGATATATTGATATACTAATATATTTGCTTTTTAATTATTGCATTGAGTAATAAAACCTAGTAGCATGTCAATAGCAAACAACTTAAAAATTATGATGAGCAAAAATGATACTTTCAGATATCTGTAGCACTGAAAAGTGTTATCTCTGATTTTTAATGGTGACAGAGTCACAGGTATACTAATACCTCTGCGATTTGTGGCCTATATTAATAATTAACTTTAATGCTAATTTTCAGTTACAGGTTAGGAAATATAAAGATGTCAATTTTTTTCCCCATACTAGTTTACAACCCCTCTCTCGCTATCCTAGGTTAAAACCTCTCTACACGTGGGTCAACTCAGTAAGGAGAGGCACCAGATCTGTCTTGTCTATCATTGAATCCCCATTTTTTTTACTATATAACCATATAGCAGTAACTATAATATAACTACATATATAACACTTTCTGTTTTAGGTGTTGGAGATGGAGCTGTGAATAATAAGACAAAAACACTCTGTCTTATGGAACCTTCATTCTAGTGGGAGAGGAAAGCACATCATAGACACTCATATTGTTTCTGGAAACAAATGTTCCTCTTTTGCTTTGACCTCTTCTAAGATCAATAAGTGCCTACAAACTGCTACTATAGCAGTTTCTAGTCAGGTATTGAAGTTCTGAATTAATTGGCTGATAATAAAGAGATCATTTAAAAATGGAGAGAAATTCTTATTGCCCTTTAAAATATACATTTTCATAACTGTCTGCTCATTTAGGGTTTCTTGATAGAGAATCATAATTCCTACATCTTCGTGTCCTAGCTTATGCAATTCTCCCTTGAGATCCTACTCTTCTTGGTTAACTACTAACTTTTCAAGACTGAGATACCACTTACTCTGGGGAGATTTCTTTCCAATTCTCCCCACATAGCTTCACCACTCTGGTTTGGAATTCTTCCTTGGTGTTCAAGTAGTACTTTGGGCATATCAATTTTTGAACAGCTGACAGACAGGAGTGAAATTATCCGCCTGTGTATTCATAACCTCGTTTGCCTTCCCTTAAATTATGTGACCCTCTGTCTCTGCTAGACTACAAGGCCCTCAGTAAAGCAGGCACATTGCTCTCTCTACTGAAGCACTGCTTCTGAATTCCCTGTGGGGATGAAAACCTTTCAACTCTGAGAACATTCATTCTTGCTTTATTGAGAATGTTTAAAGGTCAATTTTAAGAGAGGTAGCAGAATGCCTATATTTTGGGGCTCTCAAAACTCCAAATGACATTATATGCACTTTTTGAGCTCCTTACTGTTGGATTCTATGGGCTATCTCCCTGTAGGACAGGGACTCAGCAGGGATTGTGTCTAGATATTGTGATCCTAATACCTGACCTGCATTATACCTCATCCTCTATTTACCTGCGAGGAGGTGTAGAATAGGGACTGTGTAGTATCCTTATTACTGTCTATATCTTTAAAAGTATAGGAAATGGCGCTGGCTTCAGGTATACTCCCAAGGGATGTGTCAGACCTCACTTACATCTACTTTGTCTAGCCTAAAATCCCAGGGAGTGGTAGCCCACTCTTATTTTATTTATATCTCCAGGAGTTAGCACAGTGCTCAGCAAGGGCAGTAGTTAGCTAGAAATGTTTCCTGAAGTGAACCAAAATGACTTTAACAAAATTATGAGATTTCTAGCCTGCTGGCACAAGAAAATGTTTTTCTGTTGATAATGCACAATTTTCCTTAAATAAGAGAATAAAGGAACCTGTGAGAATCTGATATGATTTTGGCTGTATTATTTTAAAATCTTAATAATTTAATTTATGGGTAGACAATAGGGATGATATGCCACCTAACTTTGTATTTTGGATCAATCAGTTGATAAAATGGCATAGCCTTGACCAGATGCCTGATTGGTACTTTAAATATCAATTTAAGAAGTTGGTGGATGAGGAAGACCCTGAGCTCACCCCCCACCATGAGCACAACAAAATTACAACTATTTACAGAATATCTATTGATGAGAGAGACCTGAAGACTAGCAGAAAAGATCTTCTACAACTAAAGATGTAAAGAAGAAACCACAATGAAATGGGTAGGAGGGGAAGAAATGAGGTATAGTCAAGACCCATATCCCTGGATGGGTGACCCACAAACAGGAGGATAATTACAATTGCAGAGGTTCTCCCCAAGGAGCAATGGGTCCAAGTCCTACATCAGGCTCCCCAGACCGGGGATCATGAACCAGGAAGATGAGCTCCCAGAATGTTTGGCTTTGAAGGTCAGTGGGGCTTACTTTCAGAAGAGCCAGAGGGCTGCAGGAAATAGACTGAACTCTTAAAAGGGTGCACACAAAATCTCACATGTCTCAGGACCCAGGGAAGAAGCAGTGATTTGAAAGAAGCCTGGGTCAGATGCACCTGCTGAGATCTGGAGAGGCAAAAGGCAAATGGAGCTCAATCTGGGGACACAGACACTGGAGGCAGCCATTTTTAGAAGCTTCTTCTGCCACAAGTACACTGGTACTGGCAAGCATCATTTTGGAATCCTCTCTTATTAACACTCACACTCAACCCTCCCAACAGCCTGATGGCACCAGTACTGAGATGCCTCAGGCCAAGCAGCTAGCTGGGTGGGACAATAACCCCATGCACCAGCAGGGTGGCTGCCTCAGGGTACCCCTGAGTCCCCAGATGCTCTGGGACCCAGCCCTACCCATCAGAGGGGCCAGAACCCAGCCCCTCCTACCAGCAGTCTATCACCAGCTCAGGGACCCTTGGTCCCTGCAGTCAGAGACCCCACATCCTAGCTCCATACCCAAGTGGGCTGGCACTAGCCCCTGGTATCTCTAGGCCTCTGCCCCCCCCCCAACAGTGAACTGACACCAGCTCTGAGAACCCTGTACCCTGCAGCAACAGATCCAAGGAACCAACATCACCCACCTGTAGGCTGGCAATAGGTCCAGGAAATGGCTTCATCCACCAGTGGTACGCACTAACCCTGAGATACACTGAGCCCTGGTCCCACTCATGAGCAGGCCGACACCAGCCTTAGCACCCCACTGAGCCCCAACACTTCTCACCAGCAGGCTGCATCCAGTCTGAGAGACATTGGGTCCCTAATCTAGCCACCCAGGGATCTGATACCACCCACCAGCAGGGCAACACCTCCTTTGGAACACTCTGGACCCTGTAGTCAGCTGTGTCAGGAACTGGCCTCAACCACCAGCAGGCCAACACTAAATCTGGGATACCCTGGCCACAACCAGATATTCCAGGACTCTGCGCCACCCACTAGTGGGCTAGTGGGCCAGGAACAGCCTGAAGCTACACAGCCAGCCATCTTGAGACCTGGCCATGACCACAATGGCCAGCATTTGCTGCATAAGGCAGGGCCTGGCAACCAACGAAACTGTTGGAAAGCCACACTTGCAAGACCGCCCACAGTAGTCAGCCTGCCACAACAGAAAGGTCCATGCAGCTCACATATGGGGCTCCCCTAGAGCACATAGATCTTGTGACCAGAGGACTGCATTGCTGGGATGCATAGGATGTCCATGGAAAAGGCCAGTTCTCCATGATCAGGGAACATAACCAACACACCAAAAACAAAAAATAAAAACAGCAAATTAGGCAAGATGAGGAGACAGAGAATATATTCCAGTTGAAGGAACAAGATAAACCCCCAGAAGAAGAACTAAGTGAAGTGGAGATAAGCAATCTACTCAAAAAAGAGTTCAAGATAATGATCATAAATATGCTCAAAAGTACTTGAGATAAGAATGGACAAACACAGTGAGAACTTTAACAAGGGGTTAGAAAATATAAAGAAGATCCAAACAGAGCTGAAGAATACAATAATCAAAATAAAAAATATACTATAAGGAATCAACAATAGATTAGATGATACAGAGGAAGAGATCCATGAACTGGAAGAAAAATGGAAGTCACTGAAGCTGAACAGAAGAAAGAAAAAAGAATAAAATAATGAGGACAGTTTAAGAGACCTGTGGAACAACGAAAGCATACTAACATTCACATTATAGGGGTCCCAGTAGGGGATGAGAGAGGGAAAAGGCAGAGAACATATTTGAAAACAAAATAGCTGGAGACTTCCCTAGCCTGGGAAAGGAAACAAACATTCAGGTCCAGGAATCACAGAGAGTCCCAAACAGGATCAAACGAAAGAGGAACACACCAAGGCATATTGTAATCAAAATGGTAAATATTAAAGATAAGAGAGATTATTGAAGTCAACAAGGGAAAAGCAACAAGTTACACCCAAGGGAACTCCCATAAGCCTATCAGCACACTTTTCAACAGAAACTTTGCTGGCCATAGGGGAATGGCATGATATATTTAAAAGTGACAAAAGGGAAAAATGTACAACCAAGAAGGCTTTCATTCAAGAAGGCTACCTGGCAAGGCTTTCATTCAGATTTGAAGGAGAGATCAAAAGTTTCACAGACTAGCAAAGAGTTCAGCACCATGAAACAAGCTTTACAAGAAATGTTGAAGGGCCTTCTCTAAGCAGAAAAGAAAAAGCCACAACTAGAAATATGAAATGGATTAAAGGAAAAATCTTATTGGTAAAGGCAAATATACAGTAACGTTAGTAAATTAACCACATATAAAGCTAGTAGGAAGGTTAAAAGACAAAAGTAGTAATATCATCTATATCCACAGTAAGTAATTAAGGGATACACAAAGCAAAAAGATGTAAAATATGATGTCATAACAGTAAATGTGGGTGGGTTGTAAAAATGCAGGGTTTTTAAAATGCATTTGAACTTAAGAGATTAGCAACTTAAAATAATCATGTATATATAGGATGCTATATATATAAACCTCATGGCAACCACAAACCAAAAATATATAATATAAATACACCTATAGAAAAGAGAAAGACATCTGAATATATCACTAAAGACAGTAATCAAATCACAAGGGAAGATAGCAAAAGAAGAAAGGACCAAAAAGAACTACAACAACAATCCAAAATCAATTAACAAAATGGCAATAAGTACATACCTAACAATAATTACTTTAAATGTAAATGGACTAAATGCTCCAATCAAAAGACATAGGGTGGCTGAATGGATACAAAAACAAAACCCATATAGATGCGGCCTACAAAAATTTCTCTTCAAATATAAAGACACACATAGACTGAGAGTGAGATGGAAAAAGGTATTCTATGCAAATGAAATGAAAATAAAGCTGGAGTACCAATACTTAGACAAAATAGACATTAAACCTAAAACTGTAATAAGATGATCAAGGGATCAATCTAAGAAAAAGATATAACATTTTAAATATATATGCACCCAAAATAGGAACACCTAAATACATAAAGCAAATATTAACAGACATGAAGTGAAATATTGACAGTAACACAATAATAGTAGAGGGCTTTATCTCCTCACTTACATCAATGGACAAATCATCCAGACAGAAAGTCAATAAGGAAACAATGGCCTTAAATGACACATTAGAGCAGATGGACTTAAATGATAATAGAACATTCCATCCAAAGCAGCAGTATACACATTCTTATCAAGTGCACATGGAACATTCTCTAGGATAGATCACATGCCAGACCACAAAATATGTCTCAATAAATATAAGAATATTGAAATCACACAAAGTATCTTTTCTGACCATAATGCTATGAGACTGGAAATCAACTACAAGGAAAAAAAAATTCAAAAGATCACAAACACAGGGAGGCTAAATAATATGCTACTAAACAACCAGTGGTTCATTGAAGAAATCAAAGAGAAAACCAAACCATGCCTCGAGAGAAATGAAAATGAAAACACAATGATCCAAAATCTATGGAATGCAACAAATTAGCTGTAAGTGGGAAGTTTACTGTGATAGAAGCTTACCTCAGGAAACAAGAAAATCTCAAATAAATGACCTAATTACATATCTTATTAAAATAGAAAAAGTAGAAGAAACAAAATCCAGTTAGTAGAGGGAAAAAATCATAAATATCAGAGCAGAAATAAATGATATAGGGAGGAAAATAACAATAGAAAAGATCAATGAAACTGAGTTAGTTCTTTAAAAAATAAGCAAATTGATAAACATTTATTCAGACTCACCAAGAAAAAAAAAGACTTTCAAAACTAATAAAATCAGAAGTGAAAAAGGAGACATTACAACTAATACCACAGAAATACAAAAGATCATAAAAGATTACTATGAACAATTATATGCTAATAAAATTGACAAACTCGAAGAAATGGACAAATTCCTAGATATGTCCAATGTCCCAAGACTGAATCAGGAAGAAATAGAAAATATAAACAAACCAATTACCAATAATAAAATTGAATCATTAATTAAAAAACAATTCACAACAAGTCCAGAACCAGATGGCATCACAGATGAATTCTTGTAAACATTTAGAGGAGCATTACTACCCATATTTCTTAAATTATGCAAAAAATTGCAGAGGAAGGAATGCTTTCAAACTCATTCCATGAGGCCAGCATCACCCTGACACCAAACCAAATATATCACAAAAAAGAAAATTATAGACCAATATCCCTGATGAACATACATGCAAACATTCTCAATAAAGTATTAGCAAACCCAGTTCAATGATCCATTAAAAGGATGATACAACATGATCAAGTGGGATTTATTCCAGGGTTGTAAGCATGGTTCAATATCCCCAAATCAATCAATGTGATTACCATGTTAACAAATTGAAGAATAAAAATCATATAATCATTTCAATAGATGAAGAAAAATCTTTTGACAAAATCCAACATCCATGTATGATAAAAACACTGAACAATGTGGATATCAAGGAAACTTACCTCAATATAATAATGGCCAAATGAAAAATCTACAGTCAATATCATACTCAATGGTGAAAAGCCGAAAGCATTTCCTTGTAATATCAGGAACAAGACAAGGATGCCCACTCTCAATATTTTATTCAGCATAGTATTGAAAGTCCTAGCCATAGCAATCAGACAAGAAAAATAAGTACAAGACATTAAAATTGGAAAGGAAGAAATAAAAATGTCACTGTTTGTAGATGATATGACACCATAGATAGAAAATTCTAAAGACACCACCAAAAAAATTTAGAAATAATAAATGAATTTGGTAAAGTTGCAGGACACAAAATTAATATGCAGAAATCTGTTGCATTTCTGTACACTAACAACAAACTATCAGAAAGAGAAATTAAGAAAACAATCCAGTTGCAACAAAAAAAAAATAAAATACCTGGTAATAAATTTAACTAAGGAGGTAAAAGATCTGTATTTGGAAAGCTATAAGACAGAAGAAAGAAATTGAAAACCATGCAAGCAGATGATAAGATACAACATGCTCATGGACTGGAAGAATTACTTTTGTTAAAATGATCATACCATCTAAGGTAATCTGCAGATTTAATGCAATCCCTATCAAAAAACCAATGGCATTTTTCACAGAACTAGAACAAATAATTCTAAAATTTGTTGGAAACATAAAAGACCTCAAATAGCCAAAACAATCTTGAGAAAGAAAAAAATCTGGAGACAATATGCTACTGGATTTCAAACTATACTACAAAGCTACAGTAATCAAAACAGTGTGGTACTGGCACAAAACAGACACATGGATAAATGGACCAGAAGAGAGAGCCTAGAAATGAGCCCACAGTTATGTGGTCAATTAATCTATGACATAGGAGGCAAGAATATACAATGGAGGAAAAACAGCCTCTTAAATAAATGTTGTTCAGAACAGCTACATGCAAAATAATCAAACTGGACTACTTTCTCACACCATATACAAATATAAACTCAAAATAGATTAAAGACTTAAATTTAAGACCTGAAACTAAACTTTCTAGAATAAAAATAGGCAGTATGCTCTTTGATATTGGTCTTAGCAATGATTTTATGGATATATCTCCTCAGGCAAGGGAAACAAAAGCAAAAATAAACAAATGGGATTACATCAAACTAAAAAGCTTTTGCACAACAAAGGAAGCTATCAGCAAAATGAAAAGATTGCCTACTAATGGGAGAAGATATTTACAAATGACAGATGCCATAAGGGGTTACTTTCCAAAATATACAAAGAACTTTTATAATTCAACATCAAAAAACAAATAACCAGATGAAAAAATGGGCAGAGGATCTAAATAGACATTTTTACAAAGAAGACAGAGAGATGGCCAACAGGGACATGAAAAGATACTCAACATCACTAATAATCAGGGAAATGTAAATCAAAACCACAATGAAATATCACCTCACAATTGTCAGAATGGCAAAAGGATGACAAATAACAAGTGCTGGCAATGATGTGGAGAAGAGGGATGCACACTCTTGATGGGAATGTAAATTGATGCAACCACTATGGAAAATATTATGGAGATTCCTCAAAAAATTAAATAGAATTACTATATGATCCAGTAATTCCACTCCTGGGTATTTATCTGAAGAAAATGAAAATACTAATTCAAAAAGATATACACATCCCTACATTCATTTCAGCATAATTTACAATATACAAGATAGGGAAGGAACCTAAGTGCCCATCAATGGATGAATGGATAAAGAAGATGCTGTATATATATATATATATATATATATATATATATATACACACACACACACACACACACACACACACACACACACACACACAATGATTTATTACTCAGCCATAAAAACGAATGAAATCTTGTCTTTTGTGACAACATGGATTGGCATAGCGGGTATTATGCTAAATGAAATAAGTCAGACCGAGGTATATAAATAGTATATGATTTGACTTATGTGGAATCTAAACAAAAAAGCAAATGAATAAGCATAACAAAACAGAAATGGAGTCACAGATTCAAAGAACAAACAAACAGATGGTTGCCAGAAGGAGGGGGTTAGGGAGAGGATAGAAATAAGTGAGGGAGATTAAGAGGTACAAATCAAGTAAGTGTCATGAGTATAAAATGTACAGTGTGGGGAATATAAATAATTATGTAACATCTTTTTATGGTGACAAATGGTAACTGGAGTTATTGTAGTGATCATTTTGAAATGCACAGAAATATTGAATCACTATGTTGTGTACCAGAAACTAACAAGAGTGTTGTAGATCAGTTATACTTCAAAAATCAGCAAACAAGCAAACATACTCATAGAAAAAGAGATCAGATTTATGTGTACCAGCAGTGATGGCAGGGGAAGAGGCAACTGAATGAAGGCAGTCAAAAGGTACAAACTTCCAATTATAAGATAAATGAGAACAGTTAAGTCCCCATATACAAATGAGTTCTGTTCCAAAAGCATGTTCATAAGTCTAATTTGTTCGTAGTCCAACAAAGTTAGCCTAGGTACCCAACTAACACAATCGGCTATATAGTACTATACTGTAATAGGTTTATAATATTTTTCACACAAATAATACATAAAAAGCAAATAAACACCCAAAATAAATTAAACATTTTAATTTTACAGAACAGTACCTTGAAAAGTACAGTACAGTACCAGCTACATCACTGCTGCTTTTATGCTTGCTTCCAGACATACTGGGCTTGAAATATAGATACTGTACTACTGTACTCTATACAGTACTGTACAGTAAAGTACACACAAGTACAACCACTTATAGAGGATGCACACGTGACAATGTACACCAGACACATAAACTAACTTATGTAACTGGACATGCGAATGCATGTTCACACCTTTGAATGTTTACTGCTTGAAGGTTTGTATGTAGGGGACTTCCTGTACTAGGGATGTAATGCACAGCATGATAAATATAATGAACACTGATGTATGTTATACATGAAAGTTGTTGAGAGCAAATCCTGAGTTCTCACCACAAGGAAAATATATTTTTTCCATTTCTTTAATTTTGTATCTATATTAGGTGATGGATGTTCACTAAACTTATAGTGGTAAACATTTCATGATGTATGAAAGTCAAATAATTGTTGTGCACCTTAAATTATACAATGCTGTATGTCAATTATATCTCAATAAAACTGGAAAAAAATGTAAAATATCACTTTATCGTTGTCTATATCCAGTTCTAGACTATAAACCACTTGAAGGCATGTTTAAATGAACAGTTTAGATAAAGATACCCCTCAAAAGATATGTATAATCATTAAGTGTCTTCCCTCTTGCTTATAATTATTGGAAGAACTAAGGAAATATCTTCAGGTATGTTAAAAATATGTGTTCTTTATTATTTTATTATTTTTTTTTTTGCAGTATGCGGGCCTCTCACTGTTGTGTCCTCTCCCGTTGCGGAGCACAGGCTCCGGATGCGCAGGCTCAGCGACCATGGCTCACGGGCCTAGCCGCTCCGTGGCCTGTGGGATCTTCCCGGACCGGGGCAGGAACCCATGTCCCCTGCATCGGCAGGTGGACTCTCAACCACTGCGCTACCAGGGAAGCCCGATGTTCTTTAATTTAAAAAACATACATCGTCAAAATACAGTTAATGTATATAAAATTATACTGGGGAGATTGACCATGTTTGAGCATCAAAGTTTTGATTAAGAGTTGTGTTGGTTTTCCATATGAAAAGGACCTAATTTATTCTTGGCAAAAAATCTTTAGAAGGATTATGATATAAATATAAATATCCAAAGCTTTTAATTGTAAGGTGTTAAGACTTTGTTTTCACTACTAGTAGCAAAAATTTTTCTTTTATAGGAACTCTCTTGACTAAACTTAGGCAAAAAAATTGCATATTTGACTATGGCCACTCCCCTTGCAAATTACTTTTTATATCTGAATATATTTAAAATATATAAGAGATAATTTATGTTCTTACTTTTGATGTTGGTTTGTTTCTTGTACTTTATATCTACTTTTTCAAATTCCACAGCCTGACATTGACTGTCATCCTACAGACTTAATAGTTATATGATGTTCAATAAAATAGTATTTTATTTCTGCTTTTCATATGAGAAGAACCAAGTGCAGTTTTACTCTATGGCCTTCCTAAATATTTTTCTATTTTTTTAACATATGGCATTTATAAATAATATTTTAAAAGCATTCTGCTACCCTTATAAGGGGAAGTGATGGTTCTTCTTCGGTCTATTTTCATTCAGCTAACATTAGTTTGGTTCCATGTAAACCAACTTTCTTACATGACCCTCCATGAGAATCTTTTCAGCCTTCTACATCACCTATTGATCATATGGGGAGAAATCCTTTCACTAAGTTTTAATGTTTTAGAACACAGATGACATTGCCGAAGTGTAATTCATTTTAGAATTAAATCTCTAACGTTAATTTCAAGTGGATATTCAACTAATAGCAAAATTCATATTGCTATGGCATCTCTATACCTCTGAGTGTATCATATTTCTATACTCTCTATGATGACATAAACTCTAGAAGCTGGGCCAGGTCATTCCTTTTGAACAGACGAAAGGATTACTGAGTGGCTAGTATAACTAGGAACAAGTTTTTTGTGTAGATACACGTTACATGTAGTTGATAAGACAGGACAGGGCCAGAATTTGGTGACTGGTGAAGAAAAATAACCACTAAGAATTTAGGAATGAAATGGAGGCACCCTCCCTTAACAATGAAGATGGCAGCCCCACGTGTATATTGAATATGTAATATTTTTAAGCTTTAAAAAGTGAATTAGAAAAACAATTACAATGTCTTTTATAGAAGGACTGTGTGTATGAAATTCACATTGCTTTTTGAGACCAAGCAACAAAATAGAGTATACTTGGACCTGTTACTATTGATACACATAAGCGCATATCACAACTTTTTTTTTCTTTAACACTGTGGAAAATACCTTTACTGTCTTTAGTTTTTAAAACAGCACTGTAATTCATAATTCAAATGTATTATTTTTTTTGTTGGGTGAGACCAAACTGCATCAGATAAACCCTATATTAAATGAGCCAACTTAGATGGGAAAAAAAGGAAACAAAACAACCCTCAGGCATAAGCAGCAAGAAGGCCATGTGGGGTGAAATTCTTCAACACTTAAAGGGATGGAACACTCAAACTTATCACCCATCCAGTGGGAAGGCAATACTCACAGAAACCATTGGATCTGCTGACACAGACTTTGGGTGATGATAAATAGGGTAGAAGGCTGTCTATGTGAAAAGGTTTTTCAATGGACAGCCAATGTTCTTTAGGGCAGAAAAGCATGCAAATGATCAAGTCACATAAAAAGTAAATGAAAATATACATTATTCTACATT
Organism: Orcinus orca; assembly: GCF_937001465.1. Classification (NCBI taxonomy): domain Eukaryota; kingdom Metazoa; phylum Chordata; class Mammalia; order Artiodactyla; family Delphinidae; genus Orcinus; species Orcinus orca. Next base: position 82,511,871 of record NC_064566.1, on the reverse strand, counting down.
CAACAATCATCATTTTAGTTTGTCTCTTCAGGACTTAGCTCTTCTCACCACCTTCTTCAGATCTAAAAAACTTTTTTTAAAAAAAAATACAAACAGTTCATACAGCTCAATATCAAAAAAGCTAACAACCCAATTAAAAAATGGGCAGAAGATCTAAGTAGACACTTCTCCAAAGAAGACATACAGATGGCCAAAAAGCACAGGAAAACATGCTCAACATTGCTAATTGTTAGAGAAATGCAAATCAAAACCACAATGAGGTATCAGCTCACACCGGTCAGAATGACCATCACCAAAAAGTCTACAAATAATAAATGCTAGAGAGGGTGAGGAGGAAAAGGAACGCTCCTATACTGTTAGAGAGAATGTAAATTGATGCAGCCACTATGGAAAACAGTATGGAGGTTCTTCAAAAACTAAAAATAGAGTTGCCATATGATCCAGCAATCCCACTCCTGGTCATATATACAGAGAAAAACATAATTTGAAAAGATACATGCACCCCAATATTCATTGCAGCACTATTTACAATAGCCCAGACATGGAAGCAACATAAATATCCATCGACAGATGAATGGATAAAGAAGTGTGGTATCTATATAAAAAGGAATGAGAGTGGCTGCATCCTAATAAAACTTTATTGATGAAAAATTGGTAAAGGGGCATAACTTGCTGACCCCTGAGTTTTAGAGAATTGACCTACCCAAGATGGTGGAGACGGAGATGGTGATAACAGTTACAAAAGAAGCAGCAGTAGCAACTCACTTGTATACTGAGTTTCTTGGCACAGTTGGCACAGTTCTTGGTAGATTGGGCACAGTTCCAAGGATCTAAAGTGCAATAGCTCATTTAATTTTTTTTTTTTTTTTTCGCTACGCGGGCCTCTCACTGCTGTGGCCTCTCCCATTGCAGAGCACAGGCTGCGGACGCGCTGGCTCAGCGGCCATGGCCCCCCGGCCCAGACCCTCCGCGGCATGTGGGATCCTCCCGGACCGGGGCACGAATTCGCGTCCCCTGCATCGGCAGGCGGACCCTCAACCACTGCGCCACCAGGGAAGCCCACTCATTTAATCTTGATAATAATTTTATGAAATAGGCACTATCTAGCCCCATTTTATACACTAAGAAACAGTATATATACAGTGGAATATTACTCAACCATAAAATAGAGTGAAATAATGTCATTTGCTACAACATGAATGGACCTAGAAATTATCATACTAAGTGAAGTAAGCCAGACAAAGACAAATATCATATATCACTTATATATGGAATCTTAAAAAAATGATACAAATGAACTTATATACAAAACAGAAATGGACCCACAGACATAGAAAACAAGCTTATGATTACCAAAGGGGAAAGGGTGGGGAGGGATAAATTAGGAGTTTGGGGTTAACATATACATACTACTATATTTAAAATAGATAATCAACAAGGACTTAATGTGTAGCACAGAGATCTATGCTCAATATTTTGTAACAACCTGTAAGGGAAAAGAATCTGAAAAAAAAAATATATATGTATATATATATCTGAATCACTTTGCTGTACACCTGAAACTAACACAACATTATCAATCAACTATACTTCAATAAAACAAACACACTAAATAAAACTAACTGGCAAAAATAAATAAATAAATCAAAACATTTAAAGTGCCAAGAGTAACACAATAAACTCCTGTGTCTTGCAAACCTCTACTAAGGCCTCCACTGACTGTCACAGTTTTCAATTTATAGCATTACATCTAATTCTTTTAGTTCCCAGACTTGAGACAGAAAGGGGAAATGTAATGGAAGAATGGTATACAAGGGCATTAAGGTTATATTAGGGATGCTTCGCAATTTTATCTTTATTCTCTGTGCTTGACAGTGTAGTTTAAAAACTGGCAAGGGAGTTATAGAGGTAGCATGTCATTTCTGCAGCATGGGAGAAGATAAATAAGCTCACAGATCACCTGCTACCAGTGTCTGAAATTGAAGATGGGCAACACATGTGTTGCTAGTGATTGACACAGCTAAACAGAGCTTCCAGATGAAGCTTAGTAAGATTTGTTGCAGAATGTTGGCATGGAATAACCAAAGCCTGACATACACCAATGTGAGTTGGCTTCTATAAAGGTAACAGATGTCTCTTTGACAGGTTAGCTAGAGAAAACAGTTTTTATAGTAAAAGAATGTAGAAAAGGAGACAGAATAAAGAAATTTGGAGAAGTTCCCACCCAGCCTGTGGTTATTATCCATGCAGGTGGAAGGAAAGAAAAGATTATCTTCTCTCAGATTTTGGTAGTCGTTTTTGCATTTTGAATAGCTAACAGCATTTCATAGCTGTGTGAGAGTGATAGAAAAAAAATTCTGTATTTTTCTCTTCATTTGCAGAAGCATAAAGTCCCCTTGTGTGACTCAGACTGCCTTGATCATCCATCAGTGTTGCTGTCCACTATGTTTTAAAGAGGAGTGCTTCAGAAGAAGCAGCCTATTCTTCAAATTGACATTTAGTACTGTTAAGAATATCACAATGACTTCACTCAGCATTTTTGTCTGTTTGTGCTGCTGCTTTTAGTCAGTAAAGTCATCCTGAACAACAATGAAATTAAAGATATTCATTTAGAGAATCTGCTTATATAAGCTTAAATTTCACTTCAACAGGTCAGAATATTATCTTCTGTGTTTTTCTTTTAAGTAATGTACACACAAGATAACAATTTGAATTGTTGGTGCTGTAATCAGCTGAGGGTATATTGAATCTAATTATTTTCCAACTGAAAAAAACAAGGGCCAAAGAGATAGAACTGTCAGCATCACAGGGCAAGTTAAGTAAAGGGCCCTTCAGGTCCAGCACTGAGGCAGATTATGTTGCAAGAACAAAGGAGGCTCCAGTAGGACACACACATCTTGTCTCTGAATACTCCGGAAATTTGTTTAAATATTCATTTTACTTGGCATACATACCTGCTAAAACTGGTGTTAGATTTTTCATGTTCTAGATGAGTTCAGAGAAAATAAAAATTGGTGGGGGCTTTAGTAGTCATGGAAGCTTCCTCAGCAGTTTGAGATCTTGAACCATTGGTAAGATTCTAAACTCAATGGCCGTTTATAGTTGCAATTCACCAGACTAGAAGCCTATATATTACTATTTTTATAGATCTATATTTCATCATACCATGGAATTAAAATATTAATTTGTCTTGCATACTTTTATGTCTTTTTGGCTTTTATCAGTTATACTTGTAATTATACAAAGTTTGACTTTTTTTTTCCAAAAAAGTGCTTATTTACCTCTTGGTTCGATTTTACCTTTAGAATGAGGGTAGAAGCCATTAAATGCTTTCATCTACCTGTGTGTGGCTAGAAATGTCTAATTCCCACATTTGACTGTAGATATTTTAGTCATGATCCCTAACTTCCTTTGACTCGAGAATTCCAGATTTCATCATTCAACATTTTTAAGCATAATCTTCATGTCACTGTCTAGTTTTTATATGAATATATTTTATCAGAATTTTTAATTATCAGATTTTTCAAGGGCTTTAATAGATTGTCCTTATTTCATACCTGACTTCCAGTTTTCAATCCAACCAGTCCTGAAGATATTGACTAATGATGGAAAGACTTTTTTCCCCTACCATTTATTTGCATGGATATTTGCAGTTGCTTATTGAAAGTAACAGTGATATGGTAGAACATCTTAATTCTATTAATTTTAGAATGATCACATAGAGTTTTATGGGTTTGTTTAGAATATTTTAATCCCATTTTCATACAGCATATTGCAATTTCTAAAATGGTATTTTTGTCGTATAATCATTCAATTTCAATTTTATTTTTATTGAATGTTAATTTATTATCAACAATAGTTTTTGATATTAGTGTTATTAATCAAACATGGAGTAATTCCATGTGCTTTTCTTTCTTTGATTTAGGGGAGTAAATCCGTGTGCTTTTCTTCTTTGTAATGAACAGTCAGTATACTCCTATTCATTAAATAGAAGTATACTATTATAAAAACATTATATTTTCAGTGCTAATGCTAATAAAACAAAGACAAAACAAACACAAAATCCCAAACTAGGGACACTGGCAATTCACTTTTTATATTTTACTACAAACAGTATTTAAACAACATTTAAAAACATTAAACTTGTATGATATCAATAATACTTGCAAGATTCTCCCAGTCTTTATCAGCTTTTCTGTTTCTGAACTTGAGAACAGCTCAATGTATAGAATTCTTCACCTCTAACAGACTGTATAATGTTGCTTACAAAATGTTTCCTTGGTCTTAGATTTGTCTAAACTCCATGACTACATGGACAACATTTCACGTTTTTTTTGTTTTCTTCAGGGGGATCTAATACAACTCTACACAAACAATGGGGCTTCATGTACTTTTAATTGATTGGGGAAAAATAATCACCATTGCTTATTCACTATGTCTGCTCAAATTTACATTATAAAGAGTTATATAATTGTTTATTAATTGTTTTGAGTATAATCTAGTAGAGTCAAATGCCTTTTGACTCCTTTATTCACAGAAAAATAGATTTTGAACGATTCTGAAATTGTCTTTGTCTAGAACTACCAGAATAGATTCTCTCTGGTCTTTTCACCAGAATGTCAAGAATGGAAATCATTGTAATGTTTCAGCTCTGTTTTCTGAGGAGAAGCTGGGAGAGTCAGAGAACAATACCTTCATCTCCATGGGGGTGAGTGCCAGCTCTGATAGCTTTTCCTTTACCTCCTCTCTGAAGGAGATTTCTCCCTTTGCATGAGGGAGTCCATTTCTCTTTTCTCAAAGTCCAAGATGCACCTTAACAGCATGTTTACAGTCTAATTCACAGTGGAACTGCTAGTGATTCAATTAAAACCACTGTTTTGTAGATTAAATCTTTAAATGGAGCTTCTCCTGCAGAGTAATGGTAACATTATTTTTAAGCTTACCTTACAAAAAAAGCAAAAGAACCTCATTTAATAAAAGACCTTGCCATGGGGCAAGATTTTTCCCTCTACTGAATTAGAAGAGAAAGACTAATATGTACTATACCTTATTTATCGTTTAATCACCAGAATTTAGCACACTACATGATACCACATCAGCACATGAAAATTTTTGGTTAAATGAATTAACCAGTGAATTAATTAACATAACTAATTCATCCAGTCTTAGATTCTGTTTAGTATGCTATCTTTCACCTAAAAAATTCACATAAGTAGAAATTAAAGCATTATAAAGGTGTTTCACAAATCAATAATATATGGAGAAGTAAAATCTACACTGCTTAAATGATTTTTGAAATTTGTTATAATGAATGATCATAAAAAGAAACAATTTATTGCTTCACTTCCCTCATGAATTGCAATAATCCACTGTAATAGGAGATTCAACTCAATGTGATCTTAACGGCTGTAACAAGGGCAATATTTTATGAAACATTGTCATAAACTGCTGATTAATAGCAGACATTTCATTCTAGGCATGAATACTTTTATCCCAGTCAGCTGATACCATTGGCAAGAGTTCCCCACTATTTTCTTTTGTTTCAATTGTTTGCTTTTAGTACTAGATTAAAAACAGAATACAGCAGTTAGGAGAGATTAGCTATCAGATGTTAAATTGAAACAAGTAACAATTGATGTTATATAACTTTAAAGATGTGAGCATAACTTGATTTATATTGTAAATTTCCTATGAAAGTACTATCATTTGAAAAAATATTAAAAGTCCAAGCTATATCAACACATGCCTAGTTCACGCTTTAGAAATGTCTGAAGATGATGATTAGTTATAACTTCCCAAGAAACAATTTGTGTCTCTTTGGTACTTTATAGCAGTAAATTAAATCACTGCTAATTAATGTAAATATATTTTTTTGCGGTACGCGGGCCTCTCACCACTGTGGCCTCTCCCGTTGCAGAGCACAGGCTCCGGACGCGCAGGCCCAGCGGCCATGGCTCACGGGCCCAGCCGCTCCACGGCACGTGGGATCCTCCCAGACTAGGGCACGAACACGTGTCCCCTGCACCGGCAGGCGGACTCCCAACCACTGCGCCACCAGGGAAGCCCTGCTAATTAATGTTTTATTTGTTAAACATTTTTTTTTCATTCTGTCCTTTTTGCAATGTCTTGCTTATTCCCCATTTGATATTGGAAACAAAATTTATTGCCTTTCAGACTGATATAATTGATCAATATTATAGCAATAATTAATATATGCATACTTTACATATATATGTATTGGTGAATTTCTTCAGATTCCTGGAATCCACCCCATACCCACTAAATCAGAATCTCTACTGAGAATCACAGCTATAGTCTTTCCAATTAAGTGATGCTAATCCTTTTTTAAAAATTATTTTTGCCTTTCAAAAGAGGTTATATTTTAACAGGTCCTTTCTTTTTAACAACACAGATGTGATTTATGCCAGCAAAATGTGTATGGGTAAATCTTTGACTGCAAGAAATACTTGTAAAATTTAAAGTTTACATAATTTATAAATGGAAAATTGATAGTTTATTGTGGTACAGTAGAAAATATGATTTGTACAAAAAAATAAGAAATTTCAAGAAGCCTAAGTCAATCTCCACTATTTACTAAATAGCTTTTATTCATTCAACATGTACTGACTGAGTGCTCAGACATGCCCAGTACTGTGCTAATTACCAGGATTACAAAGATGAGTAAGAGGGGGACAGACTCCTGTAGTCATGCCATTTAAACAATATGTTCAGTTCTAGAATTAATATTGAATTAAATATTTTAATAACAGTAGTGAATTTTTAATAGCTATTTGTCTAGCCTCTATGTAAATTATAGAAATGTAGAGATGTCTAACAGACTACAGAAAATGTTTTTTTGTCTTCCAAATTAAATGTCTTCCAAATTAAATCTGATAACAAGTTCACCAAATTATATTGCAATTAATTTGCTAAACCAACATAGGGATAAATTTATGGGATAATAAATAATGCTAATAATGAAAACTATAACTTATATAGTATTTATGATGATTCAGGCACTGTTCTAAGCACTTTTCATAGATGCACTCAATCTTCCAAAACAAGTGTGTGGGGAAGGTAGTATTATTGTCTCCATTTGACATGTTAGGGTGAGATACAGAGAGATAAGCAAACCTGTGAAACCTGTGAAAAAGCAAACCTGTGAAAAAGTTCACAGAAATATAGGAGGTAAAGTCAGCTTGTAAATACAGGTAGGCTTGCATTGAAGACAATTATGCTGTAATAACTTTGCTACATCTAAATCAGCTTGTAAATGATTAATCTATTTCAATGCAACTTCATAAATTTGAGTAATATGAAGCTTAATGCTGGTGCATTTTCTCAAATTAATTTTGTCTCTTGACCTTATACTTTATTGTTTCAATTATGTAATAGACTGGTAAGATATTTTCTCTTTTATACACACACACACACACACACACACACAAAACTAGAAGCTATTTTATCTCTTCTTATTTGAAGGTCTGCCATATTTTGAATAGCACAATTGAGAAAATATTTTAATACTATGCCTGAATAAATAGTATTCAATATAATTTTGGAATTGCAACTGTCAGGAAGAAACATATGGATAATAAAGGAAACTTTGCAGCATTTCTGATGAGCAGCTGTTCTAGTTGGTTGAATCCTTCCTTAGGATGACCGTTATTGAGTCTTTATACTTCTGCACTGGTATTATGCATCCTCTGAAAGGAATTCAGAATTATGCAAATGAGTGGAAAGAGATCTATCTCTGTGCAATTGGATAATTCCCAGTGTAACAGCTGTGTGGGGCTAAGACTGAAAGTGACTCTGGAAGCGAAAAGATTGTGTGGCTTCGTGTTCCCTTAATTTTGGATTTAAACTTTCCCAAGTGTTTGAGAACTGCATACACTAAATTGTTCATATTAGATGAGTTGAAAATGCCTTTTAATCCACTATAATGATAAAGTTGATACATACATTTTCTTTTCTTCATAGAGTGTTAAATATTTGGGGAAAAAAAGAGCTACAATAAAAGACATTTCTCCCTGAATTATATTAATTTTGAATTTTTTCAAGGGCAGCACAGTGTTATAAAGGTAAAACCATAGAATTCAGTGTCAGAAGATCTCAATTTTATGCAAAATTATGAGTAAAGTGGGAATAACCTTTATTAAGCAACTCATGGGCTAAGTATTGATTTGAGTACTGCTATAACTTTACATTTATTATTTCACTCTATCCTCAGTCCCACTGGAGGTTTGGAAAGTTGAATAAGCAGCCAGAAAATGCTGAAGCCAGAATCCAAACCCGAGCCAGGTCTGTTTGAACCTCAAGTCCTTGACCTTTCCATAGCACACTAGCATTTCTCTTCCTGTTTATGAAGTCAGCTGGGCTTTTGTTGATGAAGAGTGGGGAGTTCCTTGGCATGATCTGAGAAGGACAAAAAGATCTACCTACAACAGTGCTTAATCTCCATCCTGCTGCTTATCCATTTGATTCAGTCTTCAAGTTAAGGCAGCGCTTCTCAAACTTGAGAAATCACAGACTCAAAAGAGTATCTTCAGACCTCTAGGAGTCCGTCAATCCTAATGTGAGAAACACCACCTTAAAAACTGAACCCTGTAACTTTGCTGTATGGTTTGAGGACATGTAATGGAGAGTAAAACTTCACACATTGATAGAAATACTGAAATAATGCACACTTGGTTATAAAAGGATATTCAATAACCCTTCACTAATTTTGTTATTATTATTGAAATAAAAGCATACATTTTAAAAGTCTCAAAAACTTGAGAATTTTTTAGTATGAAAACTTTGGGATGTGGAATTTTGTTTCTAAGAAACTATGTTAGGGCTTCCCTGGTGGTGCAGTGGTTAAGAATCCACCTGCCAATGCAGAGGACATGGGTTCGAGCCCTGGTCTGGGAAGATCCCACATGCTGTGGAGCAACTAAGCTCGTGCACCACAACTACTGAGCCTGCACTCTAGAGCCCACGAGCCACAACTACTGAAGCCTGTGTGACACAACTACTGAAGCCCACGTGCCTAGAGCTCGTGCTCCCCAAGAAGAGAAGCCACTGCAATGCGAAGCCTGCACACCTCAATGAATAGTAGCCCCCACTTGTCACAACTAGAGAAAGCCCATGTGCAGGAATGAAGACCCAACACAGCCAAAAATAATAAATAAATAAAAATAAATAAATTTAAGAAATTATGTTAACATCAAACACATTTTGGTAAGATGCATATTTATTCAGAATCATTCATTAAAAAATTAGTGCTGATGAATTTGTGAGATTAATTAGTAAATATCTAGAACTATCCTGAGGGGATGAGGCAAAAGCTAGATGTTTCCCTGTGGGAAAGAAGTCTAAACTGTGCAGGTGAAGGGTTATTGATACTACAACTGATAGAGAACTTAGCCCCAGGCCAGATACACCATGTGTGACCTGATCATAACTGGTCTTAAATTCAGGAAAGGGGAACAGTTTCCAAGATTATATTTATGATTTAGAAAATACAATGAGTTTATCTTAGGCATCATCTTCTGCTTCTGCTTCAGATTTATTTATTTTACAATTAACAAAATTCTACCGTCTTCTCTGAATCTTTAAGCAAACATTACTTTAAGAGCCAAATACCCTTTTGTTAATTGTAAAATAAATCTGCAGTGAAGAAATAAATGCTTCTCTTTTTGGAGGTGGGGAGAGATTCTTTTTCCAACCACTTTTTCCTAGGCCCCCTGGGTATAATTTACCCTTGCGTGCGCTGGAAATTTAAAAGTAAGCATCTTTAGGATTTTCTATGTGTAGAATCAAGTCATCTGCAAATAGTGACAATTTTACTTCTTCTTTCCCAATTTGGATTCCTTCATTTCTTTTTCTTCTCTGATTGCTGTGGCTAGAACTTCCAAAACTATGTTGAATAAAAGTGGCAAAAGTGTACATCCTTGCCTTTTTCCTGATCTTAGAGGAAATGCTTTCAGTTTTTCACCACTGAGTATGATGTTAGCTGTGGATTTGTCATATATGACCTTTATTATGTTGAAGTATGTTCCCTCTATGCCCACTTTCTGGAGAGTTTTTATTATAAATGGATGTTGAATTTTATCAAAAGCTTTTTCTGCATGTATTGAGATGATCATATGGCTTTTTATTGTTTAATTTGTTAACGTGGTGTATCACACTGATTGGTTTGCAGATATTGAAAAATCTTTGCATCCCTGGGATAAATTCCATTTGATCATGGTGTATGATCCATTTAATGTATTGTTGGATTTGGTTTGCTAGTATTTTGTTGAGGATTTTTGCATCTATGTCCATCAATGATATTGGCCTGTAATTTTCTTATTTTGTAGTATCTTTGTCTGGTTTTGGTATCAAGGTGATGATGGCCTCCTAGAATGATCTTGGGAGTGTTCCTTCCTCTGCAATTTTTTGGAAGAGATTTAGGAGGGTAGGTGTTAACTCTTCTCTAAATGTTTGTTAGAATTCACCTGTGAAGCCATATGGTCCTGGACTTTTATTTGTTGGGAGTTTTTAAATTACAGATTCAATTTCAGTACTTGTAATTGGTCTGTTCATATTGTCTATTTCTTCCTGGTACAGTCTTGGAGATTGTACCTTTCTAAGAATTTGTGCATTTCTTCTAGCTTGTCCATTTTACTGACATAGTTGCTTGTAGTAGTCTCTTATGGTCCTTTGTATTTCTGTGGGGTATGTTGTAAAAAACTAAAAATAGAGCTATCATATGATCCTGCAATCCCACTCCTGGGCATATATCCAGAGGAAATCATAATTTGAAAAGATACATGCTTTCCAATGTTCCTTACAGCACTATTTACAATAACGAAAACATGGAAACAACCTAAATGTCCACTGACAGATGAATGGATAAAGAAGATGTGGTATATTCATACAATGGAATATTACTCATCTATAAAAAAAGAATGAAATAATGCCATTAGCAGCAATATGGATGGACTTAGAGATTATCATACTAAGTGAAGCAAGTCATACAGAGAAAGACAAATATCATATGATATCACTTATATATGGAATCTAAAAAAAAGTGATACAAATGAACTTTTATACAAAACAGAAATAGACCCACAGACATAGAAAACAAACTTATGTTTACCAAAAGGGAAAGAGGGGGAATAAATTAGGAGTTTGGGATTAACATATACACACTATTATGTATAAAATAGATAACTAACAAAGACCTACTTTATAGCACAGAGAACTATACTCAATGTTTTGTAATAACCTATAAGAGAAAATAATCTAAAAAAAAAATATATATGTATGTATAATTGAATCACTTTGCTGTACACCTGAAACTAACACAACATTGTAAATCAACTGTACTTCAATAAAAAATAAAATAAAAGAAGTTATACAAATGGGCAATATACACTTTAATATATATATATATATATGTAAAAATAGAGGATAAAGAAAGTTCCCCAGAGAAAAAAATTCACATAATCAAATAAAAAAATACTCAACCTCAAAAAAAAGTAAGCGGAAGTTACACTGTGTATTATTGCACTAGGTGATTCCTATGAGGTTTATGAGCGATTTTTAAAAGACTTGTGAGTTGAATTTAAACTAGCTATAAATTGAAAAAATACCAGTGAGAAAACAGTTCTTTTTTCCGTAGGATCTAATTCTATACAGAAGCATTAATTTTTATTTTCCATGAGTAATGAAATAATCACTGATATAAAATGAAACGTACCCCCAAAATTGTGAAACAAAAATTTAAAAAAATTAGTTATGCAATTTATATATCTAGAAACTTCATCTTTGATTTAAAAAATTAGACTCTGAATGGTGGAATTAAAAAAGAACAGGAATGGGACTTCCCTGGTGGTCCAATGGTAAAGAATCCCCATTCCAATGCAGGGGATGCGGGTTCGATCCCTGGTCGGGGAAACCAAGATCTTACATGCCGCAGGGCAACTAAGCCCATGCATCACAACTACTGAGCTCACGCGCCTCCACGAGAGAGCCTATCTACCGCAGAAAATACAGAGCCCACGCTCTCTGAAGCCCGCGTGCCACAACTAGAGAGAAGCCCATGCGCCGCAACAAAGACCCGACTCAGTCAAAAAAAAAAAAGGAAAATAAATAAATATTAAAAAAAAAGAACGGGAGTTTGTATGGGTGAACAAAGATAGGAGAAGAACTAGAGATCCACAGCTAAGATGTCCCTGTCAGAGTCTAACACCTAGAAGACTTTTAAAGCCTGAGGGAAATCTACACATGAGGAGACCACTGTAAGCAGGCAGTCAGGGTAGACTTGAGGCACTCATCTCTTTGAGCACTAATCAGTGCTCTGTAATTCCATTATCCTAATACTTTTATTCTCTTAAGTAACCCCTTGAGTCAACTGATGCCCCATTGAAAACAGACATTCCATAGCTTTCAAACAACTGCTATTCAATTGAAATGCAAAGTCCATAAATGTGAGCTATTGAATATAAATATGGATATTATTCTTACTTGGATAACTTACTATGATAATATAAATGGAGTGTGAGCTGAGATCTATACTCTGTAACATTGATGGGACTTTTAATAATGTTTTCCTATGTTTGGTTTGTGTCTTAAACAGCTCCCCTTTTACTTAGTGATTTAAAGACTTTATTTACATTCACTTAATAAAACTAGAAAGGCATTTGTAAAAGATGTGTGCATCTTTGCAAAAAATATATTTAGGGGTTTCCACATGGCACAAATGATCCCCTTTTTTGAACATACAATCTATAAGATGGGTTCCCTGAATTTATGATGAAATAATGTTCAGTAATAGAAACTAGAAGGCTTTTAAAAGCATCAGGGAAACTACATACGAGGAGACCATTTTCTTTAGTTATTTGGACAAGCGGAATTCCTTACCAAATCTGGACCAAGAATTCCCTTTAACAGAAATTTGGAATAAAAACTAAGAGGACCTAACCTAGTTCAGTCTGGCTTAGTCTCATGAATCAGTATCTGTGGAGTGACTATCTTTGACCCATTTTTGAAATATAGGAACTATGATTGAAAACCTGAAGCAGAAGTGAATCTTCCTGCCTGGCCTGGTGATTTTTCAGTTCTTCGTCCCTTTCCCTTACTGAGGCCTCTTTGTATTCCTGACTTTGGGACCAATGAAGCACCCGTGCACACTCACTGTCATCACTTTCTGTTACTTTCAAGTGAGGGGTTGCGAGAAGTAACACTTTTGGGACTGTTTTGGGACTGTTATTGTACTTTAATTATTCCTATGAAATTGTACTTTGGGACTGTTATTGTACTTGAATTATTCCTATGAAAATTATTGAGATGAATGGCTGTCACTCTAATATGTAAAATGGGTTCTAGAAGCTGAACTTTTCTGGCCTTCTTTTATATTTCCACGAACTTAGGCTTCATCCTGATGGTATTTGGAATCATAAAGATTTTTTAAAAGACACTATTTGATTAATGTGTTATTTGGGACACCACTGAAACAACGTTAAAGATTTTCCTGAATGATTATGCAATAAAATGAATAAGGACTTATTTTAATCAGATGAATATGAATTTTATTTAAATAAAATATGAGAATGTAAGGCAAGATGTATGAATATTAAATAGAATGTTTCATCTCTACGGGGAGGGAATGGGGAACTATTTAGCAATAAATAGGTAGGTGAAATTTTCTTTCAGTTTTATTAATCACATATATTAATTTCTGCCCTTGACTGCATTATTTATTTTTCTGCATGTTTAACTTAGGTATATAATGTGTGTCTTTTTGTTTTTTAAGCTTCTTGAGTTGAAAGCTTAGTTTATTTGTATCCAATTTTCTTGTTTTGTGATAAATGTCTTCAAAAATATGAAATTTCTTCTCAGTACAACTTCAGTTACATCCCACATATTTTTATAATTTACATTTGGAAATAATTTTAACTTATGGAAAAGTTTAAGAATAAAAATAATACAAGAGGGCCTCCCTGGTGGCACAGTGGTTGAGAGTCCGCCTGCCGATGCAGGGAACACAGGTTCGTGCCCCGGTCCGGGAATATCCCACATGCCGCGGAGCGGCTGGGCCCGTGAGCCATGGCCGCTGAGCCTGCGTGTCTGGAGCCTGTGCTCCGCAACGGGAGAGGCCACAACAGTAAGAGGCCCGCGTACCACAAAAAAAAAAAATAAATAAATAAATAATACAAGAAAGACCCATACGCCTTTTATAAAAATTTACCTATAGTTAACATTTTACACACACAAATATATATATATATATATATATATATATATATATACACACACACACACACACACACGTGCACACAGACACTTGTATGGGTTATACGTACTTTTTTTTTATACGTACTTTTTTTCTGAAACAAAATGCATACATCATGACCCTTTAATCCTAATTATTTCAGTGCTTCAGGGATTTTGGAATCATTCAGATCAAAATTACAGTTAAGCAATGGTAAAAGCAGCATTGGCTCCAGAGGGAATGTTGAGAGAGCAGAGTTGAGCAGTAAGAACTGAATGTGGAGAATACTAATGGTTAGGATCAGGAACATAAGGCAGAGAACAGGCAGCATGCTTGTCCGTTAGTATCTGCAGAGTATCAGTTCCAGGACTCTTGTGGATACCAAAATCCACAGTTGCTCAAATCCCTTATATAAAATGTAGTATTTGCATGAAACCTAAGCACATCCTCCCACATACTTTAAATCATCTCTAGATTACTTATAATACCTAACACAATGTAAATACTATGTAAATAGTTTTGATTTTTGGAACTTTCTGGAATTTTTTCCCAATATTTTTGATGCAGTTTGTTGAATCTTCAGATGTGGAACCTATGGATATGGAGGGCTGACTGTACTGAAGATGATCATGGGAACATAATGTTTCAAAAGTTAGTGCAAAATAATGTCAGATACCAAAGAACAATTTAAGAGGATAAAGAATAAGAAGCACTTAAGAATATGAAATATCAGGAACATCTTTGGATTTGGAGCGCTGAAGGTTAATTTTTGAAGAGGTTAAATTCTGTAGAGCTGGTAGGTAGAACCCAAATTGCAAAGGACTAAAGAGTGAAAACGAGGAAGAACTTTGTAGACTGTGTTTCAATGAATGTGATGATGAGAGACTTAGCATAGTGGTTCAGGAGAGCTCGAATTATAGAGGGTGTTGAGTGCTTGTTTACCGTTGGGGAAATTTGGTCTTGTATATAGACAAAGAGAGAGAAACTGAAGGTCAAAGAGGTTGTGTAGATAACTGAAGGGAAATATGAGAGAAAACATTTGGAGGGTTAGCCTTGAATGAAGGCAAAGACTATTTCTTGAAGGCAGAAAGAACATAGAGTATTCAGATCATTTTGATGTGGATAGAATATTGAGGGAACTCATGTTAAATGACCTCAATAAAAGTACCCTGATCTCCAGAGAACTAAGGGAGTAGAAAAAAGTCCAGTTTGATATATGTGAAAATTGGTAAAACTTTGAAATAAGAGCTTTGGGGAAAGTAATAAGGTTTTGACTAGGGATGAGCAGAAATTGCTCAGCTAAAGTGAGGGCCTCGGTCAGTCTGTAATGGCACAAAATGATCCCATTTTATGTCTTTCTCCAGAACTACTTGGCAGTCTAGAAATAGAAAAAGACTGAATGACTGGGTTTATTTTAAAAATTGTGTTAAATTGGAGGATATTGTTAAGTCATGTATTAAAATACTTAATATTTTAAGTATTCAGGTGTCATCACAGTCAAACTGTCCTTGCTTCAGGATGTTATGTGCATTACAAGGCTGTAGTAAACTAGAGCACTTTATCATCCACATTCTATATGTATATCATGTAAATACACAAAATAGTAATATAAATGATGTATTTTGACATAAAGAAAATGTATATATTGATGTTACTAGCATCTTTAGTACATATTGAAATACAGAATTGATGTAAGAACCCATGAGTTAAAGAAATACCTTGTTTTTGTTACTTAAAAGTAACTTAAAATGGAGGAAACTTTTTAAAAATAAAATCTGGCTCCAAATCCCTAATGATAAATTTTGACTAAAGCCAGCCTACTCTGATGATTCATGTACTTGACACCTTCTTAGCATTTATGTATATGGGTTTTACTATGCTCTTTTTCACTTGTTTATGTGTCACATTCTAATTTTCCTAGTTGCTTTTTCTTCCCTGCAGAATCTTACCACCTTCAGTTCATTGTCTATATTGCTTTAGTGTTCTATTTTCGAAGCATAACCTTTTATCATGTCAACACTCTACTTTAAAATAACTATTGGCACCCCTTTACCTAGGGAACAGAGTCCAAATTCTCAGGTGGGCATATACAATCTGACATTATCTGTTCTCATCTGTTCCAGACATCCTCGGTCAGCCCCATTCTCCCTGACAGTCATCTCCCACTCCCTTTTTTATTGAGCCATACTGAGTTACTTACCATTTGCATAACATATCATACTGTTGCCTCTAAGAAACACCATTCTTCCCTCACTTCATCGGGAAATCTCTTAGTCAGTCTTTAAGATCTACCTAGCTCAAATGTCATCCTTTCTGAAGCCTCCTCTTGACTGTCTAGGCAAATTAATCTGGCTCCTGTGTACCTGTGCTCAGTCTTGTATTGTATGTGCCTCAATTAGAGCATGGTTTACATTAAATAATGGTTATCTGCATAAATACCATTACACAAATTGTTGCACTTAACATTTCACCTACGTGTTATCTAATTTCACCTACATTCCAAACACCTGTTATATATCAGCCACAGGTCTGGGGAGTCTGAACAAGACCTAGTACTTCTCCTTTGGCTCACAGTTCTCTTACTAGATGCTAATCTTATCCAGGTTACTAAGCCTGTGCCCCAGAAAATGTGGACAGCTCTCCATTCATGTTGAAACTTTACCTTCCTACCTCTACGCCTTTATTCATTCAATTTCCTCTCCCTGGAATGCCTTCCCTTTCCTGTAGTTGAAAGCATGCATTAACTTCTTAGGCACCAATTCAAATTCTACTTCCTACTTAGGGCCCATCTTAGTCTCAAATCTGATATGGGGGTCTTCTTCCTTTGAATCCCAACATTTTCTTTGTAACTTTCTTATGTTACTTTCTTTTTTTTGCTAGATCACCATTGTATTTATTTATTTTAACATCTTTATTGGAGTATAATTGCTTTACAATGTTGTGTTAGTTTCTGCTGTATAACAAAGCAAATCATATACATATGTATATCATATATATATATGTATACATATATCCCCGTATCCCCTCCCTCTTGCATCTCCCTCCCTCCCTCCTTTATGTTACTTTCTTAATGTACTTTCTATTACAGTGACATGTGTTCTGTTTTCTTTTTGCTATCAAAATCTATAGTTTATGCATATATTCATGTAGCATGGTACACATGGCTAATCATCCACAAACATTTGTTTAATTCAGTTGGATGATTTAACTCATATAAGGAAAGCTCTAGCCCATTTTCACCAAAGCATCATTTATTATGGTCTGAAGCCTCTATTTATAGAAAATACCAGGTTTTTTTTTTTTTTTTAAAGGTCTGGGTATGGTTTATTTATTCACTTTTCTTTTTTTAAAATATTTTTTCCATGAAAAAGTAAGCAATACTTTGACTTCCTAAAATAGAAATATGTAGATTCTGATTGTTCACTTGATATTCAAGTAGTCATTCCTTGATGTAACTGTCTGATTTCATTACTCTGTTATCTTCAGTTTTTAAATAAAATTTTAACTTTTAAAGCCTGCTAATGTTACTATTTTTATGCCAGTATCATCCTTTATCCATCTACAGATGATGCTTTTAGAAGACAACTTTGTTTTTATTAAGTAAAAATGCATTTAGAAGAAAACTGGCACATGCATATCTTTGACTTTCAGTATTAAACTTGGCACATTATCTCTTGGGGCTGGCAGTCGCCACTATGCTTGCCTTGTCATTCTCCATTATGTGCTCTAGTAGTACAGCCAACACCTGTGACCACACAAAAGCCCATACACAGCAGCTGCAGGACTCAGATGTCCATGCTGAAATAAATTTCTAAAGCTGAAATATTTGGATCTGTAACTGGTTCTTCTTTTGAGCCTTTCAGGAATTGTTGGGATTTCCCAGTGCTGCATAGTGTTACATATGAAGTGTCCAGGACCTGCTTACTCTGCTATCTTCTTTGGCTATCTCTGATTAATTTTTTTTTTTTTTTTGGCCGTGCCACAAGGCTTGAGGGATCTTAGTTCCCCAACCAGGGAACGAACCCGGGCCCTGGCAGTGAAAGCACCAAGCCCTAACCACTGGACTGCCAGGGAATTCCCTATCTCTGATTCAAATTAAAGGTGGAGGTCCTCATTAGTATCATAACGTAGTGTGTTGAGCACAGATTTTGAAGTCCAATTGCCCAGATTTGAAGCCTGGATCTGTAACTGACTTGCTGTATTATCTTGGACAAGTTATTTAACCTCTGTAGGCCTCAGTTTTATGATCTGTAAAATGGAAATATTAATATCACCTACCTCAGAATACTGTGATGAAGAAATGAGTTTATATATGTATAGCTTTTAGAATCATGCCTATACACTGTATGCACTATATAAGTGCTTGCTATTATTACTAGATTATAAATTTTCGAAGAACCTCAGACACCACTTGAAAGCAATATTCCTCTAATACCTATGATTAGCCTTTTTCCTTGTTCATAATTTTCTTTTTCCATTTGCATTTTTGTAGCATATGCTTCTTTTTTATCAAAAAATGCATGAGTCATCAAAAACACATTGGTGGGGGGACTCGCACATGTTTTAGAATATTTTAAGAACGTACTATACCACTTCTTATTTATACAGTCACAAATTGTTAAGTGTTAAAATTAGAAAAATATTTTCCTAGTTCAAGTATAAATAACTTAATAAGTGATAAGATATCAGAAACTCCATGAATCCCATGTCTGTCTTAGAAACCAAGCAATCCTGGTCATTCATTCCTGGGCCTCAGGAACTCCAGACCACCATCTCCTGAAATAACGATTAGATGATGGTACATGCTCCAGTCCTTTGTTGTTTTAATCATTATACTTGCCAATTCTTAATTCATTTGTCAAATTTCATTTGACACATATGTATGGTGTATCTTCTATGTGCCAGGTACAAATCTAGACCCTGAGAGTACAGCACTGAATAAATAAACACAACATCCTGTTGTAATGGAGCTTATGTTAAGTAAGTAAATGTTTAGAATGCAGAGTGGTGAAATGTGATATAGAGAAAAATAAAGCAGGAAGGGAGAATGGGGAATACCAGGATGGAGAATGGAGGTGGTCAGAGAGAATCTCACTGAGAAGGTGACATTAAGAAAAGACTTGAAGGAGAGGCAGAGAGGTCTTTTTACTTCTGTAGAAAGAGTATTCCAGGCAGAGCAAAGAGCAGGTACAAAGGCCCTGAGGGTACAATGTACCTGGCATGCCATCATAAGAACTTTGATCTTACACTGAGTGAGTAGGAAGCCATTGAATAGCTTTGGGCAGAGAGCTATGGTCTGCCTATCTTAGAAGGTTCACTCTGGTTATTGCATTATGAAGACACAGATTGGGGTAAGGATGGGAGCAGAGAAATCAGTTAAGAAGCTATGGTAGCAATCCACAACAAGGACCTACTGTATAGCACAGGGAATGCTGCTCAATATTCTGTAATAACCTAAATGGGAAAAGAATTTGTAAAAGAATTGATACATGTATATGTATAACTGAGTCACCTGAAATTAACACAACATTGTTAATCAACTATGCTCCAATATAATATAAAATTTTTTTAAAAAAGCAAAAAAATAGAGACAGAATGCCAGAATAGTAAAGAGCAGAGCAGATAACAACAACAAAAAAGAAGCTATGGTAGCAATCCAGCTTAGATATGATGGTGCCTCTGCCTTTGATCTATTTTTTATTTGAGTTACTAAATATGTAACTAAATATTACTAAATATGTAAGTCATAAAACAAAGCTAAGCCTTATATGCAGGCCCAATTAAGATTTTGGAAATATGTGTAAATGCATTCTAAAGTTAAAATTGCTGGTACTACATCACAGTGGTTCCAAGGTTAATTTCCAAAGTACATATCTATTACTTAACATAAGTATAAACATAAGCATAAAACAAAAAAACGCTAAATATGACTTGGGATAAGTGACAACATTATTTTATGTTGTTTTTCTTCATCTACCATATATACATAAACAGTAAAAACTTCTATACGCTTGGATGCCTTCGAGAAATAGTTTTTTTCCCTCCTAGAGAAATCTCATGCATAAAGGTAAACAAACAAATAATCCCTATTTTGATATTTCACATTAGAGGCTTTGATCAGGTTTATGATTATAGGGTATCCTGAAGAATAGGAAATATCATTATTTAAATAGAAAGACTTGAGTTCTATTTATCTAGTAATTGAAAGGAATAGTTCAACTGTGAAAGATATGAAAACTAAAACTTTGTTAGGTCAGGAATGCAATATATGAGGTGTAAACACCTATGTTCACGGTATAATAGATTTATAATAAATACTATTTCCATAGTACTCATACTCCACTCTTGTATAAATCCTGAAATCAGCTGCTCAAATATTTAGTGAGTTACTTTTATGAATAATTTTTAAAAGATATTTTTGTATTATGCAAATTTGGTTACTTAGCAATGTAAGCATACACAGAACAAACAGAAACTTAAACGCTTTCATATAAGATGATTCTATTGACATAATCAATTTTCAATGAAGATTCTAAGTCAGGGGTTAGCAAGCTTCTGTAAAGGGTCAGGTAGTAAATATTTTAGACTTTGCAGGTCATACAGTCTCTGTTGCAACTACTCAGCTCTGCCATTGTAGTGAGAAAGCAGCCACAGATTATACAAAACTGAGTATGTGGCTGTGCTCCAATACAACTTTATTTGCAAAGAAAAGCTGTTGGCCAGAATGGATCCTCCAGATGTAGTTTGCTCAGTCCTGTTCTAGAAGTTAGGAGTGAAAAGTTTCAGACCTATGAAGATTTGTGGTAACTGGGAAATTCTAGTTATTATGGATGCCCAAAGGCACAATTTTCAGACTTGGTCCTGTCTATGCTCTTCAGCATTATCCGTTCCAAATTTATTTCCACTAAGCAGTTCATTTTCTCATCAGTGATTTCATTAGCAATATGTTAGCTCCAGTGCTTCTTTAAACTCATTCTGATTTGTCTAATGTACATGAGTTTTCAGTACCTTAACTCTTGCCATTGTTGTTGATGCAATTCTACTCTTGCTAGTTTTAAAAACATTACTCTGTATTTTAAATTTAAACATCTGTGTACAGAAATACAGTGCTGAATAGGATTATTTCTCTATGTTAGATCAGAAAAATCTTAGCTATTTCATGATCTGTTCCATTTTGAACCCTATGTTAATCTGTATTGAGTTCTGCTGTATCACAGCCTTTGCTAACTTGGGATGCTCTTTCAATCCACTTTTCAAGGTTATACTGCTTTAATGGTCCTCTCCCTCTGAGGGCATATCTTAGAATCTGTACAGCCATAGAGCTGAAAACACCATTGGTCACACAATTCTGGGGGCTGATCTGCTTGGCTGTAGTAACATCTGGCCCAATGGGTAGCCCTGGCCTTATTCTGACAACTGCATGACTTTAATAGTCCTCTTGGATCTAGTAAGGATCTACCTTGTTACATGTTTTTGACAAGAAACAATAATTTCCTGCTCAGGTGCTACTAAGAAGACTGTTTCTTAAGAAAATAAAAATTCCCTTTCTTTAAGTCTTCTTTTTCCTCTTCTTCTTTTTAAAAACAACCTGCTTTTCCCTGACTACAGTAATATGCAGCCAACATATGCTTAATATTTAAGAAGACAGCTCACTCTCAAACTTGCCATTCTAGCTGAACAGACATTTTGTCATTTAAAACCTGCTAACTCCTTAATACACTATCCATAGTTCCTATGTAAACCAGTGCAGATTTTCAGGGGGTTTGAGCTGGGGTAGGGGTAGGGAGAAACTCTTTCTAATATAAATTAAATTTAGAAGGGTATTTTTTAGACTTAATAGGAATGCATACTCTTTGATTCTATATATCATTTATTTCCTAAATAACTGAGTGAAAACTTAGATAATGTAAATAGATAATATAAAATTCACAAAATGAAGTAACAGAAATGCTTTAAATAGCATACATTTCAAGTAAAAATTTAAAAAAGAATTAACATAAATCATCAAGTTTAATATAAAACTACAGAAAAATAATCTCTTCAGGATATATCAGTGGCAAATGTTAGTTTTAATTTCATACTCTACTTATTGTTTATTTCTGAATTGACATTTTAAGGTCGTGTTTGGGGGTATTTTAAGATACAAGCACACAAATTTTTTAAATGAGTCGTAGCTCAAATCTTCCCTAAATTTGAATTGATAGAAAGGTACCTTTTAGATATCCTTTTCTAAAATTCATATGAAAAGAGCTAAATGATTCTCAATGAAGTGAGAGAGGAAGAGAGTAACATGTGCACTCATATAAAATACCCTATGACATAGAATCCTTTCTGACAGGGTATGGTAAGCAAAAATGTAAAAGTTTCAGAGAGCAATGTCCCTCACAAAATTCTTTTCTCTACTTTCCAAATTAAAGTGGCAGAGTATTACAAAGGAGGGTATTTATACTAATTTCCTCTAGTAGAGGAAGAATGCTTGTTTGTTATTGATCTTAATCTGGCAACTATCAAAACATAATAAAACCCTAAAATAAAGTTTGAAAAATAGGTAGAATGTAATCTTTTGTATGACAATCATTACTGTGTTTAGATACCAAATATTCTGGTATATTCTGTTTGTCCAGTAGATCTTATCTATTCTGCCATGAATTGATGATTCTAGTTACATTCCAAACTCTCTCAGAAGTTTTAAAAGGTAGCTTTAGTAAATGCACAATGGCACAGAGCCAACGCATAATCTTAGTGAACTCTTAGTGAAACGTAGTCATCACAACCACCTTGCTGGCCTCAACTGGCACCTCCCTGTAAACCCTGTGTGCCAAAGGTTTTAACCAAACCAGACTTCTTAGCATCTGCAAAAGTCCATGAGTTTTTCACTTTCATGGCTTGGTTTGTGCTGCCTGCTGTACCTAGAGTGCTCTCTTTTCTCACTCCTATTTCTTCTAGAAAATCCTATTTCTTCTAGAAAATCCTATTTCTTCAGACTCTTTTTGTCCTCCCCAAAAGAATATTAGAATCTCCTATTACTTTGAACCTGGTATTTACCCATATCCTCTTTTTATTTTGTATTTCTACCCACTGCTCAACTTAGCATAGGACCATGCATATACCACACTGAAACATGGTCCTTAAATTTGATTCAACAGTTGCTCTTTGACATTGATCTCAAATAGTTCTTTATGCCATTTTGTTTGTTATTCTGTAATCTGTTGGTATACAGATGAACTATGATGTAAAAAATCTTCAAAGCAAACAAAAATATTTATGGCAGATACATATTTCCCAAACAAGCTAATACCATATAGGTTGGAAATCTGGATTTCAATTTTGGAGATCAGAAGTTTATTCTAGTCATTAACCAATTAGAGACAAAAAACACAAAGAAAATAATTGTCAGAAAAATTATTAGTTTGACTCTAAACAAAAATCTATCAAAGAGTATCTGGTTCATGTCCTATAGAGTTTAAATATCAAGACATCCCAAAGGAGTATGAGTAAGAGCTATCTTGGGAAGGTGTGCAGGCTCATACATGTGTAGTAACACTCCATTTATCTATATAATTGGAGAACCATTTCTAACACATTAATGAGTTTTTAATTTAATACAGTTAACCCTATTAAACAACAACACAATGCTTAAAAATTATATATTTTTTAAAAATGGAGATCTGTACACATTTTGCAAACTACAGTTCATGGACCAGGCCCCCAATTGTCTTGGTATGGCCTATAAGGAATTAATGGTTTTTACATATTTAAATGTTTGGAGGGGAGTGAAACAAAATAAAAATAAATTTTTGTGACACATTAAAATTATATAAAATTCAAATTTCAGTGTCTATAAATAGAGTTTTATTAGAGCACAGATATTCTCATTCATTTATGTATTAGTATTATCAGTGGCTACTTTTTCATACAACATCAGAGTTGAGTAGCTGTAACAGAAACCAAATTGTCTGCAAAGCCTAAAGTATCTGCTATCTGGCTCTTTATAGGAAAAGTTTGCTGACCCTTGGCATAGATCATTCTCCCTCATTAAGTAAGGCATAATGAACATAATGTAAACTTTTATTTTGGTACGTAGTATAACATAATGGTTAAAGGCAAGAGTTTGTCGACTAAAGAGGCCTAGCTCTCTCATTGACTGCTCTGTGACTTTGGGCAAATTATTTAAACTCTCTAAGTTTTAATTGTCTCAGGAATAAAACAGGATAATAATTCTACTTATCTTTTGGGTTTGGGGAGAATTAAATATATAACATACATAGCAAATAACCTAGTGCATATGACAGTTGTGGAGCCCAAAAATATGCCTAAAATGTAAGGATACAGGAAAGAAAATAAAACAATGGCAAAAGATACACTTGACAAATATGGGCCAAAAGAAAACTTGGGTAGCTATGTTAATATTGAAAAAATAGACCTTAAGACAAAAAGCATCATTGAGGAGAGAGGGGCTCATTACCCCTCTAATATATATTAAAAAAGGTTCAATTTACCAGGAAGATGCTAAAAATTCTAAAGTATTTTATATAAGATATATCAATCACATATAAAGCAAAAATCTATATGAATACAGTTAGAAATTGATAAATCTATGACCACAGTGGGAGGTTTCCATGTACATTTCTCAATTAGGTTAAACAGTCAGAAATTTAATAAAAACATAGAAGATTTGAATAAAAATGTGTAATGATTATATAGAAAAATTCTCCATGAAATATTATTAAAATTGTACTTGTACTGGAACACGAAGAAAATTCTAAGAAGTTTCAAAGAATTAGTATTCTTGAGAACACATTTTCTGCTAGAATTCATTAAGCACTTCACACAAATGAATTTTATATATCTTAACAAATGTGACACAAGGACAAATGAAACATTTGAATGAGGCTACCGACTCATGAAAGAAATTGAAGCATGGTTTAAAAAGGTTCTTCAAACTTCATGCCCAAATATTTTAAGACAAGTTTTATCAAACTTTTGAGGAAAAGTTAATTTTAACATTATACAAACACATCCAGAAAAGATAAAAATACATAATATTCTGCAACATATTCTAGAAGGCTAATATAAACCTTGCTACAAAATTCCATTTGTAATTACATGTGTAAAATGACATGTGTCGTAAAGGGGGTGATGTAGTTTTATTTCCCCTCCACTCCTTCCTGTTGACTTTAATACAGATATATGATTGGAGCTTAAGTAGCCACCATGGACCTTAAAGTGAAGCCACATGTTGAGGATGTCATAGCAACAATAATAGAAGTCTGATTGCCAGAAGATAATGGGACTTCCATAGCAGTTATATAGTAGTGCCATACTATATGTACCTCATATATATATACATATCTATGCATGCGTAGGGGTATGCATACATATATTGTTATTTTGTATTTGTTATTATTTGTGGCCTAAACTATTCCTATCTAATACAAAACCAAGATAGAAAACAATTTGCAGTAATTTTCCATTGTACTTTTCTTAGAAATATCACACTTCACACAAGTGTCTCATGAATTATTCTTTCCAAATATATAGGGGAGTCTTCCTGGCAAGTATTTGTAAGTACAATGTACAATTTCTGAATGCTTCTGAAGATTTTAAAGCACAAAAGTGGCATATCTGTGGTTTGTGTTGCAAGTAGTTCACCCTTGCAAGTTAACAGAAGATGAGTTTAAGAAGGACAGTACTGGAGCCAAGGAGAGAAGTTGATTGATGCAGGAGAATGAAGAGGGCCTGAGCAAAGACTTCACTACTCTCCTCCTCAAATTTATCTTCTGTGCACTTACATGGAGGAAGGGATAAATTTGGCATATTTTTATGTGGCACACATTTGGCAGGACTGATGATTGGTTTGAAGAAAAAGGAGCAAGCCTAGCATGCAAGGCAGAGCACTACCTTCTAGGATAGAGAATATATGAAAAGGAGCAAGTTTGAGGGGGCAGGTGATAGATTTATTCTTGAAATGCTGAGTTTTCAGATACAAATGGGACACAATAGTTACTATGTAAATGAGTCATACAAGTGAGTATGAGACCATAAGATTCATTCATTCATAATTACTGAGTGTGACTAAATAACTGGTCCAGTCCTTGTTCAGGGAAACTCAGTGAGTAGGACAGAATTCCTGCTATTATAGACCTTAAATAGTCCAATGGCAAACGCATAGAATTAAAGAGTTGGAATACCAGGTTGATAGAGATAATACAAAATGCTATGGAAGCACACAGAAGGGGGGTTAACTCATTCGAGGGTAAATGTGTAGAAAAAGACTCCTTGAAGCAAGTTATGCTCAGACCTGAAGGATGAATAGGAATTACTCCAGAGATATGCAATATATGTTTGAGGTTGAGGAAATGGCATTTGCAGAGCTGTCAAGGCAAGAGAGAACCTAGGGCTCAAAATCTTTAGAAAAGCCATTTTCACTGGGGCTTGGTGTTTCAGGGGAAGTGGACTATATAATGATATAGGAGAAGCAACCAAGAGACGGACTGTAAAGCATCATTTAAGGAATTTGAACATTATAAGAAGGGTAATGAAAAGTCATAAAATAAATTCTAATCAGGAATGGGGTATATGCAGGTTTGTGTTTAAGAAATTTACAGAGGCAAAGTTGCTGAGGACAGACCCCAGGGGGAAATGCCAGCATTTTAGGAGAAGTTAGAGGAAGTCTACAAAGGAGATGAAAAATAAGAAATCACAAACTTATGCTTCAGTCTGTTTCTTCATCAATTTAGCATTTATACCCAGAAATGTCTTATGTATTATGAAGGTTTATGTCTCATAAAATATTATCTTATAATAAAAAATTGTCTCATAATATAAAATATTATATAAAATATTAACCAAACACCTTTGATTTGTGATTAATAATACTGAAATGATAAATAGGGCTTCCCTGGTGGTACAATGGTTAAGAATCCGCCTGCCAGTGCAGGAGACATGGGTTCAAGTCCTGGTCTGGGAAGATCCCACATGCCGCGGAGCAACTAAGCCCATGCTCCAGCCACAACTACAGAGCCTGCGCTCTAGAGCCCGCAAGCCATAACTACTTAGCCCATGTGCCACAACTACTGAAGCCCATGAGCCTAGAGCCCATGCTCCACAACAAGAGAAACCCCTGCAGTGAGAAGCCTGCACACCACAATGAAGAGTAGCCCCCGCTCGCTGTAACTAGAGAAAAGCCCATGCACAACGAAGACCCAATGCAGCCATAAATAAATAAACAAATAAATAAATAAATAAATAAATTTATTAAAAACAATTAAAAACTCTGTTTAAAAAATGATAAATATTTATTGGAGTTTAAGCATAAATTATTATGGTATTAGTATACTACTACCACTAATTGCTACTACTAATAAATATAGTAGCAACAGCAACAACAAAATAATAGCTATAACTTATATAGTTTATTATATGCCAGGAATTTGATAAGCACGTCATGTATAACTCATAGTGACCCAGTAGATTTGATTATTAATACTATTTTTCAGACTAGAAAACTGAGATCTAACTATGTTAAGAAACACCTAATAAGTAATACATCTGAGATTTGAATTCAGGCACTTAACACTATGGTCTTAGGACTGTCCTCCACGGACAAAATCTGGGCTATAGAACTGAAAGAATGCTGGAGCTATTTCTGTTTAAACATGCAAAAGATTGTCAAGGCTATCATATATTAAACTAAGGAAGTTATATCTAAGAACTCCTTTCCATTGCTTCAAATAGTAAGTTACTGCTTTCCATAGTCCTGATATCATATGTATTATAACATGGTGAATGAACTCTAAAAACACCATTGAGTAAACCTTACCTCTGACATAAGTTTTATGCTGTAAGGATTTTAACCTTAATTGTGCATT
This sequence comes from Orcinus orca, assembly GCF_937001465.1. Lineage (NCBI taxonomy): Eukaryota > Metazoa > Chordata > Mammalia > Artiodactyla > Delphinidae > Orcinus > Orcinus orca. The sequence goes on along the minus strand of NC_064566.1, from coordinate 82,483,758 downwards.
GTCACTACACGCACATTTTGTTCCATTTTTATAATAGAATGAAAATTAATTGAGACAATGTAAATTATCTTGAGGCACTGTATTCAATCAGAGCTCTAAAAGAAAGCTTTTCCCCTCAGATCTTCAAATAAGCAATATTATTTTTAAACAAAGAAGCAGTCAGGAAATTGCAAGTCATTTGCAGACTTACTGCTTTTGAAAGTTGTGGGTCACTGAAAAGGTGGAATCATGAGAAAGCTTATGCAGTTTGACCTTTTAGGATAAAAAAAAATTGCTAAAACATTATACTCACATTCCATCAATTTAAGGATTCTCAAGGAACGTGTTCCCTCCCCTTGGTCCTCAGATGTGGCTGAATAACTCTATTGACAGATTCAGCATCTGTTCAGGGCTCTGACACAGCAAAGGCTTTAAAAATTTTTTAATATTTCAAAAAAATCATTAAAATGGTCACCATGAGGGAAAATTAGAACTCTCTTGGACTCCCATACATTTATTTTGTAATTTGTTTGTTTGAATTTTGAATTTCCATTGGGCAGGGCATAATCACCTTTCCAGTGAGTAGGGCCTCCAAAGGTCTCATCCAGATCTGTTCTTTTAATACATTACTTATTTATATATTTCATTGAAGTATGCCTGATTTATAATATTATTTTCAGGTGTACAACATAGTGATTCAATATTTTTATAGATTATATTCCTCTTAAAATTATTACAAAATAATAGTTATATTTCCCTGTGCTGTACCATATATCCTTGTTGCTTATTTATCTTGTACATAGTAGTTTGTATCTCTTAACCTTGTATCCCTATCTCGCCCCTCACCCTTTCTCTCTCTCCACTGGTAACCACAACTTTGTTCTCTATATCTTCAAGTCTATTTCTGTTTTGTTATATGCATTGGTTTGTTTCACTTTTTGTTTTCCATATATAAGTGATAACATTCAGTATTTGTCTTCATCTGACTTATTTCACTAAGCATAATACCCTCTAGGTCCATCCATGTTGTTGCAAATGGCAGAATTCCATTCTTTTTTATGGCTGAGTAATATTCCATTAGATCTTCCTTATCCATTCATCTGTTGTTGGATACTTAGGTTGCTTCCATATTTCTGTTATTGTAAATAATTCTGCTGTGAACTTTAGAGTGCATGTAATTTTTCAAATTAATATTTTTGTTTTCTTCAGACATATATGCAGCAGTAGAATTGTTAGATCATATGGTAGCTCTACTTTTAGTTTTTTGAGGACTCTTTATACTGTTTTCCATAATGGTGCCCCAATTTATATTCCCACTAACAGTGTACTAGGGTTCCCTTTTCTCCACATCCTCACCAACATTTGTTATTAGTGGAATTTTTGATGAAAGCCTTTCTGACACATGTGAGGTGGTATCTTCTTATGGTTTTGATTTGCATTTCTCTGATGATTAGCAATGTGGAACATTTTTTCATGTGCCTGTTGGCCACCTGTGTGTCTTCTTTGGAAAAATATATATTCAGGTCTTCTGCCCATTTTTTAATTATATCGTTTGCTTTTTTGATATTGAGTTGTATGAGCTGTTTATATATTTTGGATATTGACCCTGTATTGGTCAAATATTTTCTCCCATTCAGTAGGTTGTCCTTTTGTTTTGTTGATGGTTTCCTTTGCTGTGCAAAAGCTTTTAAGTTTAATTAGGTCCCATTTTAAAATTTTTTCTTTTGTTTCTTTTGCCTTAGGAGACAGATCCAAAAAATATAGCTAAGATTTATGTCAAAAAAGTATTCTGCCTATGCATTCTTCTAGGAACTTTATGGTTTCTGGTCTTTAATCCAATTTGAGTTTATTTTTGTATGTTGTGTGAGAAAATGTTCTAATTTCATTCTTTCACATGTAGCTGTCCAGTTTTCCCAGCACCACTTATTGATGAAACAATCTTTTCCCACTAATATTCTTGCCTCCTTTTTTGTAGATTAATTGATCATGTTAGTTTATTTCTGGATTCTCTATTCTGTTCCACTGACCTATGTGTCTACTTTTGTGCCAGTACAATGTTGTTTAGATTACTGTAGCTTTGTAGTATAGTCTGAAGTCAGGGAGCATGATACCTCCAGCTTTGTTCTTTTTTCTCAAGATTACTTTGGCAATTTAGGGTCTTTTGTGGTTCCATATACATTTTAGGATTATTTGTTCTAATTCTGCAAAAACTATGGATATTTTTATAGGGATTGCATTAAATCTGTAGATTTCTCTGGGTAGTACGGACATTTTAACAATATTAATTCTTCCAGTCTAAGAACACAGGATATCTTTCCATTTCTTTGAATCATTTTCAAATTCCTTCATCAATGTTTTATAGTTTTCAAAGTATAAGTCTTTCACCTCTTTGGTTAACTTTATTCCCAGATATTTTATAATTTTGATTTGACTGTAAATAGGATTTTCCCCCTAATTTCTATTTCTGGTAGTTCTTTATTAGTGTATGGAAAAGTAATGGATATTATAGTATATTAATCATGTATCTTGCAAATTTATTAGTTCTAATGGTTTTTTGACAGAGACTTTAGGGTTTTCTCTATATAGAATCATGTCATCTGCAAATAGTGAGAGTTTACTTCTTACCATCCAATTTGGATGCCTTTTATTTCTTTTTCTTTTCTGAGCATTGTGGCTAGGACTTCCAATATTACGTTAATTAAATAGAAAGAGTGAGAATGGGCTTTTTGTCTTGTTCCTGATTTTAGGGAAAAAACTTCTATTCTAAATGATAATCTTGCTGGGTAGAGTATCCTAGGTTGCAGGTTTTTCCCTCTCAGGACTTTGAATATATAATGTAATTGCCTTATGGCCTGAAAAGTTCCAGCAAAAATATCAGCTAATAGTCTTATGAAGGTTGCCTTGTATATGACTCTTCATTTTTCTCTTGCTGCCTTTTAGAATTCTATCATTAACTTTTCTCATTTTAATTATGTTGTGTCTTGGTGTGAGCTATTTCAGTTCATCTTGTTTGGGTCCCTCTGTGCTTCCTGTACCTGGGTATCTGGTTCCTTCTTTAGGTTTGAGAAGTTTCCAGCCATAATTTCACTAAATACATTTCTGACTCTTCTTTCTCTCTTCTCCTTCTGGGGACCCTATAATGTGAATGTTGGTACAATTCATGCTGTCCCAGAGGTCCCTTAAATTGCTCTCAGTTTAAAAATTTGTTTTTCTTTTTGCTGTCCTGATTGGGTGATTTCCATTAGTTTATCTTCCAGATCAATTGTGCATTCTTCTGTATCAACTAGTCTGCTGTCTTTTTGTTTTGTCTTTTTATTTTGTTGATGGTTTCCTTTGTTGTGCAAAAGGAAAAAAGCTTCTAATGTGTTTCTCATTTCAGTTATCACATTGCTCGGTTCTGATGGCTTCTTTTTTATATTTTCTAGTTTCTTGTTAAAATTCTCACAAACTTCCCTATTTCAGTTAACATTCTTATTACTATTCTTTTCCCTAATTCAGTTAGCATCCTTATTACTAATGCTTTGAGCTCTTCATCTGGTAAATTATTTATTTCTGCTTTATTATTTATTTTTCATGGGTTCTTGCTCTTTCAATTGAAACAAATTCCTCTGTTTTCTCATTCTGCTTAACTTTCTCTGTATGAAATTAGGTGAAACAGTTACCTACTGCAGTCTTGAAGGAGGGCGTCTTTGTGTGGGTGTGTCTGTATACAGTCTGCATGTGCCCAATGACTTTGTTGGTAGAGCTGGATCTGATGTGAACACAAGACATGACCTTCCCCAGAGTGTGCTGGTAGCTATCACCTTGGAAGGAGGTGGAGCTTGAGATGGAGTGGCTAGGCCAGAGTCACATGTAGTTGGCGCTTCTCTTCAGCTCAGTGGCCTTCACTACCCTATCTGAGGTGCAAGTGGGTCCTAAGTTGCTAAGACATAGGTCCTGAGGGTTAAATCTGAGCTGGCTCCATTCCATTTAAGTGTGTGTTCTACCACCTTCTAGCACCTGCACCCTCACCCCTGAGGGGAGCAGTGCTTGGGCAAGAGGGGCTGGTGTGGGTGGTCCACTTGGGTCTGCACATGGGCTATGGTGGTCCCACCATAGTTGGAACCCCAGGATGCTTCTGATACACTGCCTCTGTAAACACCATCATGGCTGCCCCTGCCCTGCTCAGATGCAGCTCAGGGTCTAACCTGCCTTTGTCCCTTCCAGCTGAGCTCTCCCCTCAGCGGCAGCAGCCCTCACCCCAATGGGGAGCTGTGTCCTAAGCAACCGGCTTAGGCTGAAGTACATGCAGGGGTTGTCACGGGAAAATGGCCAGTGACCTGGTGCAGTTTCAATCTGCCCTCTCTGCCCTGCTTCAGGAATAAACAAGTGTGTGTGTGCTCCTCAGGAGTGGAGTCTAGGCTCCCCACAGCCCTCCTGCTAGTCCCACTGGCCCTCCAACAAGCCAAACAGACTCGTTCCCCATGTCAGACCCTGGGTCTGGGAGTCCAATATGTGGCTGGAACCACTCACTCCCCAGGGAGGATCTCTCCTCTTCTGTGTCCCTTCTTGGGGGTACAAGTCCCAACCTGATTGCTTCTCTTCCCTTCCCACTGGATTCTGTGTGGATCTTTCTTACAACCTTGTTTGTACAGAAGTCTTTCTGCCCGTCTCCGGTTAGGTGCAGTGAGAATTGTTCCATAGGTAGGAGTATTTTTTTTATTTTATTTCTTTTTTGTGGTACGTGGGCCTCTCACTGTTGTGGCCTCTCCCATTGTGGAGAACAGGCTCCGGACACACAGGTTCAGCGGCCATGGCCCACGGGACCAGCTGCTCCGCGACACGTGGGATCTTCCTGGACCAGGGCACGAACCCGTGTCCCCTGCATCGGCAGGCGGACTCAACCACTGTGCCACCAGGGAAGCCCGGTAGGTGTATTTTTGATGTGCTCTTTGGGGAGGTGAGTTCTGTGTCCTCCTACTCTGCCACCTTGATCTCTTCCCCCCAGATATGTTCTTAGTTTTTTTATTTAGAGACTGAACACTGATGGTGGGAAAGAAGTGAGAAAGGAAGAACATCCAGACAGGTGATCTGTCAGTCAGTCAACAATATGTGTCTAGTGCCTACTAAGTGGCAGCTAAATTGACCCAAATATTCATGGAAGGTGCAAACTTATTTTCTCTGCCATCACACTCAGGCCTCTTTAACCTTTCAAATGAATGTTTGAGAGGCTGATGGCACCACAAAAGCAACTGTAGGCTTCTGTATTTCATCACAGAATTTCTCCATCCTGTCAACCCACTGCTTATTTTGCTGCTCCTTACTCTGCTCTCTTCTTTGACTACCCTTGTTTTAGCTTCATGTCATTGTTCTTTGCTAATCTCTGCCTTGTTTGGCAGTCCTGTTCTGATTCATTCTCCTTGTTAGATTTCACGACTCTTTCAGCATACAACTTTCAGCATTTGTCCTCAAATCTTTCATTCTATGACCAGGGAAAGTGGGAGGTGACAGAGAGATGTGCACCTCTCTTTTCCTTCTCTCACCAGGGAAAAAGGATTAGACACAAACCCTCTTTGTAAAAACACCCACCAATAGTCCTTCATCCCATCCACTCACCCCTTAGTACACTGTTCCCCTTCCTAGTCCATTGTGGTAACAGCCTGTAGAATCTGGGATAATAAGGGCAGGGAATAAACATTGCAGTGACAACCAATGGAGATGCTATGAAGGGAGCAGAGAATGCCTTACCTCTTCCTGATTACAGTAGTCCCTGTTATCCAAGGCTTCACTCTCCATGGTTTCAGTAACATTTGGTCAACCATGGTCCAATAATATTAAGTGGAAAAGTGCAGAAATAAACAATTTATGTTTTAAATTGTGTGCCCTTCTGAGATGCGTGATGAATCTCCCACTGTTCCTGCTCCATTCTGCCTGAGATGTGAATCCTCCCTTTGTCCAGCCATCCTGCACCTTAGTCACTTAGTAGCCAGCTTGGTTATCAGATCGACCTTTGTGGTATAGCAGTGCTTGTGTTCAAGTCACACTTATTTTACTTCATTTTGGCCCCAAAGCACAAGGGTAGTGATTCTGGCAATCCAGATATACCAAAGAGAAGCCATAAAGTGCTTCCTTTAAGTAAAAAGGTGAAAGTTCTCGACTTACTAAGAAAAGAAAAAAAATAGTATGCTGAGGTCACTAAGGTCCACGGTTAGAATGAATCTTCTATCCATGAAAGTGTGAAGAAGAAAATGGAAATTTATGCTAGTTTTGCTGTTGCACCTCAAACTGCAAAAGTTATGGGTACAGTGTGTGGTAAGTGCTCAGTTAAGATAGAAAAGGCATTAAATTTTTACAGTAAGATATTTTTAGAGTAAATATCAGTACATGTTTATAATTTTCTATTTTATTATTAGTTATTGTTATTAATTTCTTCCTGTGTCTAATTTATAAATTAAACTTTATCACTGTAAAAACATAACATATAAAGTGTTCAGTACTATCCATAGTTTCAGGCATCCACTGGGTGTCTTGAAACATATTCTCCATGGATAAGGGGGGACTACTGTACTATTTCTTCCTCAATTACAAGTTAAAATCTCTATAGGAAGCTCCACTGTTATTTTTATACCTGTATTTTCCTTTGCTCTCCCACTGGCCTGGATCCAGCAGGAAGTCAGTGATACACTTGAAAGATACAGTTAAGTGTTGTTTTCCTCCTGTTGGAATGTATTTTCCTCACACTTAGCAACTGGCAACAAATAAATATTTGGCATTGTCAGACTGACCATAAATGTAATAAAAGTCAGTAAGCAAATAAATTTGGATGAGCTATAAAATATAGTCTAAATGCTAATGGGTTCACTATAAACAGTTACCTGAAAGTTGTCACAGTAGGTTTACAAAAAGGGAACTCTTCTTCATCCTGGTGAGGGTTTTAGACTTAAAGATTTTTTTTTCAGGATTAGAAAATAAGTTGAAAATAGGGCTTAATGTTGTAAAGAATTAAAGATAAATTACTCATCCTTTCTTGGATAATACCCAGTTAGAACCTGAAAGATTCTTACTTCTCCTGAACTGATATGTCAATTAACTCTGTTTTGCTATTGTGTTTGTAATTTTGTTTTTAATAAGAAAAATGGTCCAGAGCATTTTAAGTGGCACAATTAATGGTAGATGTGTGCTAGCAGAGTATCAGTATGTGTGGTAATTAGGAATTGGAGATGGGGGGAATGAGGAAAAACAGGTGCTTGTAATTAGCACTGTAGACACTAAGCACTCCAAGTCCAGTTGAGAGGTTGTATAATTACCCCTGATTTTCCCCATCCCACCCCTATCTGAAAGGGATTTCAAAGAAGGAACAGATATCAGTAATTTTACTTTGGTGTGAATTGAAGTCATTAGGCTCTGTTCCTTAGAGTTATCTGCTCTGTCATCCCTCTATATTATTATGAACTTGAGTTTAAAGGGATCCTAGGAGTCCATAACTGGTAATGGATGAGAGAAAGGTTAAGGTTCCCATTGTGCCTGAAATCATTCACTTTGCCTTCTCTCTCTAGGTTCTGAGGGAAGGCAGAGAAAGATGGAAAGAGCAATAAAATGAAACAGTATGAGAAAAAAATAAAGAAGAGAATTGGAACTGAACCCAAAAGGAAGATAGGAGAGTTTTCTGGAGTGATTTATACAGGTTTAATTTTGGGGAAATAAAAGAGATATCAAAAGGTGTCTCATGCCTCTTCCTTTTCATTTACTCCTTTTTCTATTACTTAGATCTCAACTTTTTTGTAAAAGGATTTAAAGCAGTTTTAAAATAAAAGGTATGCATGTATTGAAACCCAAAAAGCAGAAATAAAATAGGAAGATCTCTCCCCTCCCCATGCAAACATACTCCTCTTTCCATCCCCTCATCACTTGCACTGGCTTTAGCATGGGATAGCAGCATATACATATTATGCCATCCACAGCATTGTTTCCTAGACTTCTCAAAATATGTTGTGCAATGTGTAGAACATATTTTTGTAAAAAATAGTGCTAAAAAGAAAAAAAATGACCAAAGGAAACAAGCCAAACTAGCCAAAGTAAAGTTTTATCCTCTATGCTTTGCCAAATATATCTCTCCTAGAAACAATTTACATAATGTTATAATATTTATTAAGATAATGGACACAAGATATTTAGCAACCTGTGGAACATCATTAGCCTGGAAAGCACTAATGTAGGTAAAACACTGAGCAGTAAATGTTAAAGAGAACCAGGATTAAGTAAAATAAGGTCAGTGTCAGCCATTGCTTACATTAGACACAAGGTCAAAGTTGCTGGTCATCATAACAGTTTTGAAAAATACCGACAGTGATCATTAGAATTTTAAAAAATGTTAGGTTTATGTCTCATCTTTCCCTTGATCATAAATTCACCTTGTTATCAGTGGTGTTAGAAATGGCCTTAAACACATCATAAATACTTAAAATTCTGGGCAACAGACGCAGGTAAAAAATATGTTATTTTGAAAAGATTTATTGAAAAACAACCATACTTATAAATATTTAAATTAATGTCTCTTTTTCACTCAAGGAAAATGACATATTAATTAACTTTGAAAAAAATTTCAAGATTTTATATAACTGAAAATATTATTTAAATTTTTCTAAATATTTAATTTAATATGTCTAAATTAAGAATGTTATTTTTCAGCCTTCTCCATATTTCTTCATCATAATAAAATTGCATTCAATTCAAGTACCATTCTTACAGGAGAATTTTTCATTTTGACTACTCTATGAACTATTTGGTTCATTAAAATATGGTGCCATTAATAAAAAATAAGTTACATGATTAGTTATTAGAGCTCTAAATTTATTTGATACTATTGTCAATGACTTCATTTGATTAATTCATTTATTTCATATTTATAGTAACCCCTGATAGTATGCCTATCAGGGGTTACTATGCTAAACATGAAAGGTATAAATATAAAAAGATATAACAATAACTGGAGAAGGACTTACATTTCTAAGGGAAGAAAAGATATGTAAATGTATAAAAAATGCAGTATGAAAATTACTATATAAAGGATTATGTGCAGGATGTTCTCTAAGTTCTTTTCTTACATAGTAAAATATAAATCAAGAAGAGATTTGGACATTTCACTCAAAGTGAAATATTGCAGATGAGCTCTGTGGTTAGATATGCTATGTTGTCCAATACAGTAGTTTTTAGGCAAATGTAGTTATTTAAATTAATCAATTAAAGTTAAGCAAAATTTAAAATTCAGTTTCTCAGGTAGATACATAAGTCACATTTTAAATCATTCAAGAGTATCATATTTATTAACACAAAAATCTTATCAAAGTTTGTGTTTAAATGATGTTTTATAATTGTTTTTCCCAAAAAGGCAATGATCTTTTTGGAAAATAGTTGTGTTCCAAATTAAAATTGTAAAAACATCAAGCTATGCATCAAAGACAAGTTTCCAGTTGTCAAGTAGAGTGTTGTGCACTATTTTCTAATGAAGTCATAGCAAGAGAGTTAATTTATTTTCAGTAGTAGCTTGCTCATTATTGCATTATTAATATTTATCAAAGTACCTGATGAAAACTGAACAAAGTTTTATTAAATGTTAAATGGATAAATGGATACATTGAAAGAATAAATAAATGAACACATTTTTTTTCTTCTTTGAGAGTCAGTCAAACGCACAGAAGCAGGAAGTCATCTGCTGGTAAAGAGATCACTGATGCCACCTACTACTTTTGTTTTCCACCCACAATTTCCAGGGAAGGAATAGAATATTTGGAATATAAAATATCAAGAAACCTTAAAGATAGTTTGAATGAGCCTTAAAGAAAGTGCAGTTCAGCTTTCCTTCCTCCTGCCCCTGTGTCCCCTTTCTTTCTCTTTCTTTCTTCCTTCCTTTCTTTCTTTCTTTCTTCCTTTCTTTCTTTCTTTCTTTCTTTCTTTCTTTCTTTCTTTCTTTCTTTCTTTCTTTCTTTCTCTGTCTCTCCCTCCCTCTCTCCCTCTCTCCCTCCCTTCTACCCTCCCTCCCTTCCTTCCTTCCTTCCTTCTTCTTCCTTCCTTCCTTCCTTTCTTCAGGTGTGGACAAAAATATAGACAGGTTCACACAGCTCATCAACAGCAGACCAGGACTAGAACACAGGTTTTATATCAGAGGAAATAAAGTATGATTCCTTTTATTGATTGCAATTCAACATTTTAAAACACTACTTAAAGTTATAATAGAGTGAAGCTCTTGTATCTTAAGATATCACTGTATCACTATAGTGATTACAATTTCAGAAATAATTGAGTGGATCAATGAAATAATTTATTCCAAAATAAGAATTTATGAGGCATCAGAAAGTCAGGTTCCACTCAAGTTCATAGAGAAATTCAGGGTCATATTAAGGCATCTACTTAGAGCAGGAAAAATGTTTAGATGAGCAGTTCATGATCACAGTAGAGGATTAGAGAAAAGTACTAAAATGTACCATACTATCTTATTTCTTTACACTTCATTTTTGCATTATATTTAAATATTCTGATCTTTAATGTTGATGTGTGTTCTTTTAATTATTCATGATGTGAAAATATGGATGACTCTTAGACAACTATATTTATGACAGAAGTTAATCATACTTTCATAACTGTGGTTCACACCTCAGTTGGTGATAGTGATACATAATTTTAAAAACTGTATCTAAGAGGAGGTAAATTGGGCTTGTGAGCCTAAATTCATAAAATGAGCACAATAATTTCAAAGAGGGAAAATTATTCTCGTCTTTTGCAAGTACTTACGTAAGACCCAGAATATTGAGAAAAATGGTAGTATCATGGCAAAGTGAGCCATCTGAACATAAGAAACAGCCATTTTCCTGACATGTTATTTTTCATTCATGCAATTACCATTTGGAATAAAGGTGTATACTCTGTGATTTTTTAAAAATTTATTTATTTGTCTGCATCGGGTCTTAACTATGGCACACAGGATCTTTGTTGAGGCAGGCAGGATCTTTTTTGTGACGTGGGCTCTTCATTGTGGCATGTGGGTTTTCTCTTCTCTAGTTGTGGCATGTGGGCTCCAGAGAGCATGGGCTCTGTAGTTTGCAGTGGGCTCTCTAGTTGAAGAATGAGAGCTCAGTAGTTGTGGCACCTGGACTTAGTTGCCCCGCAGCAGGTGGGATCTTAGTTCCCCGACCAGGGATCAACCCACATCCCCTGCATTGGAAGGTGGATTCTTTATCACTGGACCACCAGGGAAGTCCCTAAAGGTGTATACTTTGAAGTTGGATCGAATTACTATAATAGAAGGCAATTCAAAGGACTAGCTATTCATCCCAAAGTAAGTATTGGAGAGAACTAAGAAATACTAGAGAGTGATTTACATCAACTGGTTAAAAGTAACCAGTTAAATTCTAGGGTGATGACAGGAGAAAGCAGGCTTTTGTGCAGCAAGTTAATAGGTAGATTAAAAGTTACAGGATGCCTTATGAGAAGAAATAGTGCTGGTACCATGATGAGTTTAAGCCTTTGAAGGCAGAAATTTAACCAGGAGAAAGAATCTCTAAATAACCAAGTATTGTCTGCTTATACTAGAGAGATCCCATGGTAAAAAGTAATGGGAGGTGGACCAAGTTTGGATCATCTGACTTGTTATGCAGGAGTGAGGATCCTAAAAAGTACAAACTGGTGCAAAAGCAAATCATTAATTTTAATCCCTGTTTGGTGGGGAGACTGATGCATGAATGCTTAGAATCCTCTCCTTGCCAGAGACTGGTTTGCACAAGGGCAGAGGAAAGTGAGACAGGTCCCACTGGTATTTCAATGAGACCAAGATGCCATAAGATAAGGATCTTCTGCCCAAAGTGGCAAACTAAGCTGTGTCATAACAAGCCACAGGAAGAACCATCTCATCCATATTCCAGTATATATTTCTTGACATTATGATTCAATTTTTTAAGCACTTAAAATCAATTTTATTGAAGTGGAATTTTTTTTTCACTTGACACTCATATTATATAATTGATGAACTTACATTGGTACGTTATTACCCAAAGTCCTAGTTTACACTAGGGTTCATCCTTGGTTTTATACATTCTATGGGTTTGGAAAAATGTATAGTGACATGCATCCACCATTATAATATTACACAGAACTCTTTCACTGCCCTAAAAATCCTCTGTGCTCCACCTATTGATCCCTTCTTCCCCTTCACTCCTGGAAACCACTGATCTTTTTATTGTCTCATAGTTTGTCCTTTCCCAGAATGTCATATGGTTGGAATAATGCAGTATTGTATCCTTTTCAGAATGTCTTCTTTCACTTAGTTATATGCATTTAAGTTTCCTCCATGTCTTTTTATGTCTTGATAGCTCATTTCTTTTCAGTTCTGAATTGTCTAAATGTATCACTGTTTAATCATCCCTTCACCTACTGAAGGACATCTTGGTTGCTTCTAAGTTTTGACTATTATGAATAAAGCTGTTATAAACATCTGTGTGAAGGTTTCTGTGTGGTTTGGGTGAAAACACCAAGGAGCATGATTGCTGGATCATATAGTAAGAGAAAATCTAGTTTTGTAAGAAACTGCCAAATTGTCTTACAAAGTGGCTGTACCATTTTACATTCCCCCCAACAATGAATGAAAGTTCCTGTTACTCCACTTCCTAACCACCATTTGATGTTGTCAGTGATCTAAATTTTTTCCATTCTAATAGACATGTAGTAGTATCTCATTGTTGTTTTAATTTGCATTATGATTCAATTCTCAGTGTCCCCTAGCTTAAGAATATTTCCAAAAGTTAAAAGTGAGGAGAGTGATAATCTCTCTAATCTGTAATACATTCTCTAGGATGCTTTGGATTGTTAGCTATTGGAAAGTGATACCATGAGATATAGATAGGCTCCCAAATTTCAAAATGAGAATTAGAGTATGCTACAACCATGAAGAAAATACACTGATGATATTAAATTTTCTGAGCTTGTTTCCAAATGGAAAATTTACCAAGAATGCCAATATAAACAAAGGACTATCATTGGTGTGAAATCTTATATGACTTACATTTCCATCTAATTAAATATGTAAATATAAATGAGAAATATGAATTCATTTAATAAGTTTTTGTCTCAATATAGGATTCTGAATATTTGGATTTTGAAGATAATTATATCTTCAAATGATTTATTTTGTTTATTGTTTTTATATTTATTGTTTTACTCACTTCACAGGTAGAATTTTACTAAGCATGTTCTTGAAATGTTGCCTGTTTGAACTTTTACTATAACTTCTTGTCTCCTCCTAAATCTTACACTTTAAGGAAAAAGAACTGAAAACAAAACCCCACAGGTGATTCCCTGATGTTTATTTTGAAACATAATATGTTGCTATATTCTGGTCACTAAATAAAAAGCAGAACTGAACAAAAATTGGAATTCCTTAAGTTATGTCTCCAACCGAAAGTCAAAGTATATCAACATTGTACAGAACTGTATGGATTGCCAATAATTTAGTGTTAGTTTTCCACCTTGTTTCTCCAACACATGGATCATACCACTTATTAATCTTTAAAGACTGATAGGTAAAGATAAAGTGAAAGGTTACCAGCAAGCAGAAGCCTTACCACCAAATCTTTATTCTCATTATCATGACCCTTCAATTACTCATTTAACATTTTATATTTCAAACTCAATGCTATGCCTCAACCTGATACTATTTAAAAATCTTCCAAATCATGAAATAATTTGCATTTGAGGTAAAGGACATACATATTTTATGACTGCACCTGAAATATCATCATGGAAATTTAAAAAAATTATCTATTTTAATTTCAACTAAAGAGCATGGTTTGCTCAAGTAACCTTGTGAATTTAAAGTTCATTTAATTAAAAATTTTTCCCCAGAGTCAAGATAAAAACACTGAGAATACACATTGACCATTTTCTGATTTTAGCCACATTAGGGATCAAAATATTTTGCTCACACAAGTGATAAAAAGTCATTTCAGATCGCAAATTAGAGTTTTACTTATGTAGATGTGGAATTGCGACTTACCCCTGTCTGTGTCATACAGGAAGACAAAACAGTTCCATTCATAGTGATCCAGCAGACTCAAGAGTGCTCCTCGTAAGGAAGGCCTTAGCTGCAGCACAAACTGGCTCTCCCCCTCAGTAGGGAAACTTGGTGTGATGAGGGAGATGTGTAAGGCGCTGCAGAATGAGGTCAAGGTATGTACTGACCTCTTATCATAGAGTCCAAAAATGGCAAATACTCCTCTAGAATACTGGGAACAGACTGAAACAAAAACAAACAAAAAAACCCATAAACTATTAGCACACTCTAAAACTGTTGACTCCACATCTATAGTTTATGAAACAAACAAAATCTCTGAGTCATTGATATGTCAGGAATATAATATAAGGAAACAGTAAAAGTGAAGTGTGCAATTATTTGTATAATCAATTAGTGAAATGTTAAGCTTGTCCTCAAAGCCCTGCAGTAAATGAGATAACAAGGGGTTTTCTCAAGAAACCAATTTGAATTAAGAAAAATTTGACTAAAATGAAGTAATATATAACATTCCACGATAATGTGACAAATCCTATGCTAGAGACTTTTAAGTGTGACCATAAGAAGCCTAGGGTGTTGGGTAATCTAGAGGTATTTATCTTAGGAGTAGTTCCTTGTGAAACAAAGAAATTAGATTTTTCTTTGTTAAAGCAGTTATAGTTTCTTGAAAAAAATTAACTGTCCTGATAACATTTATATCTATATTCTATATCTGGGTTTTAGGAAATTATGAAGCATAATCAAATAAGATAAATTAATAAAATCTGGAGGTATTTCATTTATTCTTTTTTATTGTGCCTCTTGAAACTGGAGAGAGAGCCTAAGAAATTTAATTAAATAAGAAGAGGGTAACAATTAACAGAAAATAAATTGCTACTGGTTTTCTTTAGATGATGTGCTGTAAGAGATACACACATGTTCTGGAAAAACTAAAGTCCAATTAAGGGACCAGAGTTTACATTCATAAAAAAAGACTAAGAATTGACATTAAGATATAGGGGGAGCTTACCCGGCTCTTTGGTGGGGATAATGGCAGACACTGGGAGGGCTCACGACAAGTAGTACTTCCCAGAACTTCTGCTGCCAGTGTCCTTGTCCCTGCAGTGAGCCACAGTCACCTCCCATCTGCAGGAGACCCTCGAGCACTAGCAGCCAAGTGGCTGACAGAGTCTTGGTGCTCCGGCCGGGTGTCAGGCCTGAGCCCCTTAGGTGGGAAAGCCAAGTTCAAAACATTGGCTCACCAGAGACCTCCAGGCCCCACATAATATCAAATGGTGAAAACACTCCCAGAGATCTCCATATCAACACTAAGACCCAGCTCCACTCAACGACCAACAAGCTACATGGCTACACAACTCATGCCAAACAACTAGCAAGACAGGAACACAACCCCACCCATTAGCAGAGAGGCTGCCTAAAATCATAATAAATTCACAGACACCCCAAAGCACAGCACCAGACATGGTCCTGCCCACCAGAAGACAAGATCCAGCCTCATCCACCAGAACACAGGCATCATCCTCTCTACCAGGAGTCTACACAACCCACTGAACCAACCTTAGCCACTGGGGGCAGACACCAAAAACAATGAGAACTACGAACCTGAAGCCTGTGAAAAGGAGACCCCAAATGCAGTAAGTTAAGCAGAATGAGAAGGCAGAGAAATACACAGCAGATGAAGGAGCAAGGTAAAAAACCACCAGACCAAACAAATGAGGAGGAAATAGGCAGCCTACCTGAAAAAGAATTCAGAATAATGATAGTAAAGATGATCCAAAATCTTGGATATAGAAGGAAGAAAATACAAGAAATGTTTAACAGGGACCTAGAAGAACTAAAGAGCAAACAAAAAATGATGAACAACACAATAGATGAAAGTAAAAGTACTCTAGAAAGAATTAATAGCAGAATAACTGAGGCAGAAGAATGGATAAGTGACCTGTAAGATAAAATAGTGGAAATAACTACAACAGAGCAGAATAAAGAAAAAAGAAGGAAAAGACTTGAGAACAGTCTCAGAGACCTTTGGGACAACATTTAATGCATCAATCTTCGAATTATAGGGGTCCCAGAAGAAGAATTGAAAAAGAAAGGGACTGAGAAAATAGTTGAAGAGATTATAGTTGAAAACATCCCTAATATGGGAAAGGAAATAGTCAATCAAGTCCAGGAAGCACAGAGAGTCCCATACAGGATAAATTCATGGAGAAACATGGCAAGACACATATTAAACTATCAAAAATTAAATTGAAAGAAAAAAATATTAAAAGCAGCAAGGGAAAAGCAACAAATAACATACGAGGGAATCCCTATATGGTTAACAGCTGAATTCTCAGAAGAAATTCTGCAAGCCAGAAGGGTGTGGCAGGACATATTTAAAGTGATGAAAGGGAAAAACCTACAATTAAGATTACTCTACCAAGTAAGGATCTGATTCAGGTTCGATGGAGAAATTAAAACTTTATAGAAAAGCAAAAGTTAAGAGAATTCAGCACCACCAAACCAGCTTTACAGCAAACAGTAAAGGAACTTCTCTAGGCAGGAAACACAAGAGAAGGAGTGGACCTGCAATAACAAACCCAAAACAATTAAGAAAATGGTAATAGGAACATACATATTGATCATTACCTTAAATGTAAATAGATTAAACGCTCCAATCAAAAGACATAGACTGGCTGAATGGATACAAAAACAAGACCTGTATGTATGCTGTCTACAAGAGACCCATTTCATACCTAGGGAAACATACAGACTGAAAGTAAGGGGATGGAAAAAGATATTTCATGCAAAAGGAAATCAAAAGAAAGCTGGAGTAGCAATTCTCATATCAGACAAAATAGACTTTAATATAAAGAATGTTATAAGAGACAAAGAAGGACACTACATAATGATCAGGGGATGAAACCAAGAAGAAGATATAACAATTGTAAATATTAATGCACTCAACATAGGAGCACCTCAATATATAAGGCAAATTCTAACAGCAATAAAAGGGGAAATTGACAGTAACAGAGTCATAGTAGGGGAATTAACACCCTACTTTCAACAATGGACAGATCATCCAAAATGAAAATAAATAAGGAAACACAAGCTTTAAATGATACATTAAACAAGATGGACTTAACTGGTATTTATAGGACATTCCAACCAAAAACAACAGAATACACTTTCTTCTCAAGTGATCATGGAACATTCTCCAGGATAGATCATATCTTGGTTCACAAATCAAGCCTTGGTAAATTTAAGAAAACTGAAACCATATCAAATATCTTTTCAGACCACCACACTATGAGGCTAGATATTAATTATAGGAAAATATCTGTAAGAAGTACAAGCACATGGAGGCTAAATAATACACTACTAAAAAATCAAGAAATCACCGAAGAAATCAAAGAGGAAATAAAAAAAATACCTGGAAACAAATGACAATGAAAACACTATGACCCAAAACTTATGGGATGCAGCAAAAGCAGTTTTAAGAGAGAAGTTTATAGCAATACAATCCTAACTCAGGAAACGAAAACATCTCAAATGAACAACCTAATCTTACATCAAAGCAATTAGAGAAAGAAGAACAAAAAACCCCCAAAGTTAACAGAAGGAAAGAAATCATAAAGAACTGATCAGAAATAAATGAAAAAGATATGAAGGAAACAATAGCAAAGATCAATAAAACTAAAAGCTGGTTCTTTGAGAAGATAAACAAAATTGATAAACCATTAACCAGACTCATCAAGAAAAAAGGGAAAAACTCAAATCAATAGAATTAGAAATGAAAAAGGAGAAGTAGCAACTGACACTGCAGGAATACATAGTATCATGAGAGATTACTACAAGCAAAGATAGGCCCAAAAATGGACAACCTGGAAGAAGTGGACAAATTATTAGAAAAGCACAACCTTCCGAGACTGAACCAGGAAGAAAGAGAAAATATGAACAGACCAATCAGAAGCACTGAAATTGAAACTGTGATTATGAATCTTCCAACAAATAAAAGCCCAGAAACAGATGGCTTCAGAGGTGAATTCTATGAAACATTTAGAGAAGAGTTAACACCTATCCTTCTCAAACTGTTCCAAAATACAGCAGAGGGAGGAACACATCCAAGCTCATTCTAGGAGGCCACCAGCACCCTGATACCAAAACCAGACAAAGATAACACAAAAAGAGAAAACTATAGGCCAATATCACTGATGAATATAGATGCAAAAATCCTCAACAAAATACTAGCAAACCAAATCCAACAGCACATGAAAAGGATCATACACCATGATGAAGTGGGATTTATCCCAGGAATGCAAGGATTCTTCAGTATACACAAGTCAATCAAAGTGATATACCATATTAACATATTGAAGGATAAAAACCATATGATAATCTCAGTAGATGCAGAAAAAGCATTTGACAAAATTCAACACCCATTTATGAAAGAAACTCTCCGAAAAGTAGGTATAGAGGGAACTTAACTCAACATAATAAAGGACATATATGACAAACCCACAGCCAACATCATCCTCAATGGTGAAAAAGTGAAGCTATTTCCACTAACATCAGAAACAAGACAAGGTTGCCCACTCTCATCACTATTATTCAACATAGTTTTGGAAGCTTTAGTCACAACAATCAGAGAAGAAAAAGAAATAAAAGGAATCCAAATATGAAGGGAAGAAATAAAACTGTCATTGTTTGCAGATGACCTGGTACTATACATAGAGAATCCTAAAGATGCTACTGGAAAACTACTAGAGCTAATCAATGAATTTGGTAATGTAGCAGGATACAAAATTAATGCACAGAAATATCTGGCATTCCTATACACTAATGATGAAAAATGTGAAATAGAAATTAAGGAGACACTCCCATTTACCACTGCAACAAAAAGAATAAAATACCTAAGAATAAACCTACTTAAGGAGACAAAAGACCTGTATGAAGAAAACTATAAGACACTGATGACAGAAACTAAAGATCATACAAACAGATGAAGAGATATACCATGTTCTTGGATTGGAAGAAGGAACATTGTGAAAATGACTACATTACCCAAAATAATCTACTGATTCAATTCAATCCCTATCGAAGCACCACTGACATTTTTCACAGAACTAGAACAAAAATTTCACAATTTATATGGAAACATAGAAGACCCTGAATAGCCAAAGAAATCTTGAGAAAGAAAAACGGAACTGGAGGCATCAGGTTCCCTGACTTCAAAATATACTACAAAGCTACAGTAATCAAGACAGTATGCTACTGGCACAAAAACAGAAATATAGATCAATGGAACAGGATAGGAAGCCCAGAGATCAACCCGCACACATATAGTCACCTTATCTTTGATAAAGGGGGCAAGAATAAACAATGGAGAAAAGACAGCCTCTTCAATAAGCGGTGTTGGGAAAACTGGACAGCTACATGTAAAATAATGAAATTAGAACACTCCCTAACAACATACACAAAAATAAACTTAAAATGAATTAAAGATCTAATTGTAAGGCCAGACACAATAAAACTCTTAGAGGAAAACATAGGCAGAACACTCTGTGACATAACTTACAGCAAGATCCTTTTTGACCCACCTCCTACATAAATGGAAATAAAAATAAACAAATGGTACCTAATGAAACTTAAAAGCTTCTGCACAGTGAAGGAAAATATAAACAAGATGAAAAGAAAACCCTCATAATGGGAGAAAATATTTGCAAATGAAGCAACTGACAAAGGATTAATCTCCAAAATATGCAACCAGCTCATGCAGCTCAATATCAAAAAAACAAACAATCCAATCCAAAAATGGGCAGAAGACCTAAATAAACATTTTTCCAAAGAAGATATACAGGTTGCCAACAAACACATGAAAGGATGCTCAACATCACTAATCATTAGAGAAATGCAAATCAAAACTACAATGAGGTATCACCTCACACCAGACAGAATGGCCATCATCAAAAAATCTACAAACAATAAATGCTGGAGAGGGTGTGGAGAAAAGGGAAACCTCTTGCACTGTTGGTGGGAATGTAAATTGATACAGCCACTATGGAGAACAGTATGGAGGTTCCTTAAAATACTAAAAGTAGAACTACCATATGACCCAACAATCCCACTACTGGGCATATACCCTGAGAAAACCATAATTCATAAAGAGTCATGTACCACAATGTTCTTTGAGGCACTATTTATGATAGCCAGGAGAGAGAAGCAACATAAGTGTCCATTGACTGATGAGTGGATAAAGAAGATGTGGCACATATATACAATGGAATATTACTCAACCATAGAAAGAAATGAAATTGAGTTTTTTGTAGTGAGGTGGATGGACCTAGAGAGTGTTATATAGAGTGAAGTAAGTCAGAAAGAGAAAAACAAATACCGTATGCTAACACATATGTATGGAATCTAAAAAAAAAAAAAAAAGTTTCTGAAGAACTTAGCGGCAGGACAGGAATAAAGATGTAGACATAGAGAAGGACTTGAGCACATGTGGAGGGGGAAGGGTAAGCTGGGACGAAGTGAGAGAGTGGCATGGACATATATGCACTCTCCAAAGTAAAATAGATAGCTAGTGGGAAACAGCCGCATAACACAGGGAGATCAGTTTGGTGCTTTGTGACCACCTAGAGCGGGGGGATAGGGACGGTGGGAGGGAGACGCAAGAGGGAGGAGATATGGGGATATATGTATATGTATAGCTGATTCACTTTGTTATACAGCAGAAACTAACACACCATTGTAAAACAATTATACTTCAATAAAGATGTTAAAAAAAAAAGATATAGGGGAAAGACTGCAAACTTTGCAAGTAAGTTCAAATTGTTGTGATTTTGCTTATTAGCCAGGTAACCTTGGCTAAATTCCTTAAAATTGCTTGTCTCAACTCTGAATATATAATATGCCAAGGATTATATGAGATAATGTATCTAAAACTGCTATCCTATGAGGCTATACGAGGCAATTAGTAAGTGATAGATTTTATAAACACAAATTTTCTACATGCATGTATAAAGTTTAGTATTTTTATTATTTAATAAGAGAGTAAAATGATTAGAGGGTAAAATACCACAATTGATCCACAACCAACTATTAAGATTCTTATAACAAATACCAGTTATTTTCATGAATATTTAATAAAGAAATACTATCAAGAAAGTACATCCAATTCTAATTCTATGCTCACCAGAAACTGGAATTTTATTACCTGAGTAGATTGACCAAACTGGAAAGCTTGTTCTGACAGTGTGACTGGCTATAATTTTCCTGCAACTTATGAGAAACATCATAATTTAACATATGAATATCTTAGGCTTAAACTCAATTCAGTTCTATGATTTAAGGGACCGAATAAATCAAGTTGCTGAATTGGACCTTAACCTCATGAATGTTCCACCAAAGTTTGGAGATATTTATGTAAGTGCTATACATTTGGCATATAACCTGGAGTTACTCGGTGCTTTTCTTATTTCATATTTTCTTGTTCCTTTGATTTTCATGCAAGTTGAGGACCCACTTTCCATCTTTATGTAGTAGATAATCTAGTTCAATTAATTTTTATTTTACTTTACTGAAAAAAATTTTAAAGAGCTTTAGAACTCAAATCTAAGATACTGGCTTTCAGTTTGGCGCTGAAAAATATTGTACTTCATATAAATTCATAAAATTCATAAAATTTTATATAAAAAATATATTTTATTTATATCTTTTCTTCATTCATTCATCCATCAGTGAACACTTAGGTTGTTTCCATGCATTGGCTACTGTATATTAATATATAATAATGATGTATAATGATGCTGAAATGTACATGGGTATACAGATATCTCTTTGAGGTGGTGATTTCACTTCCTTTGGATATATACCCAAAGTGTCATTGCTGGATCATATGGTAGTCCCGTTTTTTAATTTTTTTGAGGAACCTCTATACTGTTTTTCATAGTGGCTATACCAATTTATATCCCTCTCTCCCCACAGTTTGTGAAGGTTCCCTTTTCTCCACATCCTTGCACACTTGTTATCACTTGTCTTTTTGATAATAGCCATTCTAACAGGTGTGAAGTGATATCTCATTGTCCTTTTGATTTGCGTTTCCCAGATTGATTGATTTCTCTGATGTTGAGCATCTTTTCATGTATCTGTTGGTCTTCTTTGAAGAAATGTCATTCAGGTCTTTTACTCCTTTTTAAATCAGATTGTTATTATTGTTATTAAATTGTATGAGTCCCTTATATATTTTGAATATTAACTCCTTATCAGGTATATTATTTACAAATATTTTCTCCCATTATGTAGGCTGTCTTTTCATATTGTTGATTGTTTCTTTTGTTGTCCAGAAACTTTTTAGTTTGATGTTTATTTTTGCATTCATTGCCTGTGCTTTTTGTGCCATATCTAAAAATATCAATGCTATGACCAGTTTAAGTCTTTTATCCATTTTGAATTAATTTTTGTGAGTGGCATAAGATTGGGGTCCAATTTCATTCTTTTGCATGTGAGTATTAAGTTTTTCCAAAACCATTTATTGAGACTATTTTTCTTCATTGAGTATTCCTGGCTCCTTTGACAAATATTAGTTGACTCTAAGTATATGGGTTTATTTCTGGGCTCTTGATTCTGTTCCATTGTTGTATGTATTTGTTTTTATGCCAGTATCATACTGTTTTAATTACAATACTTTGTAATGTAGTTTGAAATCAGGAAGTGTGGTTTCTCCAGCTTTGGTTTTCTTTCTCAAGATTGTTTTGGTTTGGGGGTCTTTTGTGGTTCCATACAAATTTTTAGGATTATTTGTCTTAGTTCTGTGAAAAATATCATGGGTATTTTTCTAGGGATTGCATTAAATCTGTAGATTTCCTTGGTGGAGGGACATTTTAACAATACTAATTCTTCCAATCCCTAAGCACGGTATATTTTTCCATTTATTTCTTTCATCAATATCTTACAGTTTTTGGTGTACAGGTCTTTCACTTTCTCAGTTAAGTTTATTATTAAGCATTTTATTGTTTCTTAAGCTATTGTAAATTTTTAAAAATTTATTTTTCAGAGAGTTTATTGTTAGTATATGGAAACTCAACCGATTTTGGTATGGTGATTTTATATCCTGAAACTTTACTGATTCATTTATTAGTTCTAATAGTTTTTTGGTGGAGTCTTTAGGATTTTCTATATATGAAAGCATATAATCTGAAAACAGAGACATTTTTTACTTTTCCCTTTCTGATTTGGGTGCCTGTTACTACTTCTTCTTGCCAATTGCTCTAGGTAGGACTTCCAATACTTGGTTCAATAGGAGTGGTGAAAGTGGGCACCTTTATTTTGTTCCTGATCTTTCAACTTTTCACCATTAAGTATGATGTTAGCTATGGGCTTATCATATATGACTTTTATTTTGTTAAGGTACTCTTTCTATGCTTTCTTTGTTAAGAGTTTTTATTATGAAAGGATGTTGAATTCTGTCAAATATTTTTTCTGCATCTATTGAAATAATCATGATTTTTATCTTTCATTCTATTAATATGGTTTATAATATTTATTGATTTGCAGATGTTGAACTATCCTTTCATCCCTGAAATAAATCCTATTGGATCCTGGTGTATAAACCTTTTAATATGTAGTTGCATTCAGTTTGCTAGTATTTTGTTGAGAATTTTTGCATCTATATTTTTCTGGGATATTGACCTGTAGTTTTCTTTTCTTTCATGTCCTTATCTAGCTTTGGTGTCAGGTAATGCTAGCCTTGTAAAATGAATTTGAGAGTGTTCTTTTCTCTTCAATTTTTGGGAAGAGTTTGAGAAGGATTGGTATTAATGCTTCTTTAAATATTCACCCATGAAGCCACGGGTTCTGGGCTTTTCTTTGTTGGGAAGTTTTTGATTACTGATTAAATATCTTTACTTATTATCAATCTGTTCAGATTTTATATTTCTTCATGATTCTGTCTTGGTAGATTGTATGTTTCTAGGAATTTATCCATTTCTTAATACCATCTTAAGAATTGTTTCCTGGCTGTTTTGTAATTCCTTTGCTCCTTTCTTCATCTCTTGCTGTCTTTGTGAATTAATCATTTTCCATAGTGATTTTGATTCCCTTCTCTTTATGATTTGTGTAACAACTGTGGGTTTTTACTTTATGGTTACAATAAGGCTTACATAAAACATCTTATAGATATAACAGTCTATTTTAAGCTAATGCCAGCTTAACTTCAATAGCATACAAAGCTCTACCCTTTTACTCCTCCCCATTTTATGTTTTAGATGTCACAATTTCCATCTTTTTATATAATATATCCATTATGGTTATTTTTAATACTTTTGTCCTTTAATTTTTTTTTTTTTTTTTTTTTGTCGTACGCGGGCCTCTCACTGTTGTGGCCTCTCCCATTGTGGAGCACAGGGTCCAGATGCACAGGCTCAGCGGCCATGGCTCACGGGCCTAGCTGCTCCGAGGCATGTGGGATCTTCCCATACGGGGGCACGAACCCATGTCCCCTGCATCGGTAGGCGGACTCTCAACCACTGCACCACCAGGGAAGCCCTGTCCTTTAATTTTTGTACTAGAATTGTGATTAACATACCATCATATTACAGCATTGGAGTTTTCTGAATTTGCCTATATAGTTACTTTTAGCAGTGTGCCTTATAGTTTCATACATTTTCATGTTATTAATTAGAATGCTTTCATTTTAGCTTGAAGAATCCTTTTCAGTATTTCTTGTGAGGCAGATCTAGTGGTGATGAACTCCCTCAGCTTTTGTTTGTCTGGGAAAGCCTTTACTTCTCCTTAATTTCTGATGGACAACTTTGCCAGATAAAGTATTCTTGGTTGAATTTTTTTTTTCTTTCAGCACATTGAATATATCTTCCCACTCTCGCCTGGCCTATAATATTTCTGATGAGAAATTCACTGATAGCCTTAGAGGATCTTTTATGAGTGGCAAACTTCTTAATTCTTGCTACTTTTATTATAATGTGTTTGGATAAGAACTCTTTGACTTTAATATGGTGACCTGTGAGCCCCATAATCTCAAATATACAAATCTTGCCCCTGATCTGGGAAATTTTCAGCCATTATTTTTTTAAGCAAACTTTCTGTCCCTATCTTCTTCTCTTCTCCTTCTATAACTCCCATAATTCATAGATTGTTTATCTTAATGGTGTCTCATAAGTCCTGTAGGTTTTCTTCATTTTTTTTTCTTTTTTTTTTTTGTTTTTTAATGTTACTCTAACTTAGATATTTTCAAATTGGGTGCCTTCACACTCATTGATTCTTTCTCTTGTTTGGTTGAGTCTGATGTTGAAGCTTTCTATTGAATCCTTCAGCCAGTCATTATATTTTTGAGCTCCAAGATTCCTGTTTGGTTATTTTTATATTTTCTATCTCTTTGTTGAACTTCTCATTTTTTTGTATTGTTTCCTTGATTTCTTTAAATTGCTTACCTGTGTTCTCTTGTGGCTCTCTGAGAACCTTTAGAACAATTATTTTGCATTTTTTGTCAGGCAATTCATGGATCATCATTTCCTTAGGGTCAATTACTGGATATTTACTGTGTTCCTTTGGTGGTGTCATGTTTTTCTGATTCTTTGTGATCCCTGTAACCTTGGGTAGGTGTCTGCACATTTTAAGAAAACATCTCCTTTTCCAGACTTTATGGGCTGACTTCTTTATCTGTGAGTTGGGGAATGCTGGAACATTTTGTGACTCCAGCCTAGTCTAATACTACAGAGTGCCAAGTGCAGGGGTGTGTGTGAGTGCTCCAGGTCTTGGGGGGGCATTGTGTCTCATCAGCTCAGGCAGCTGGGGTCTGTGACATTGAAAACTGCATGGTCCTTGGCAAGAGTTATGGGGGTTTCACATTGGCTACTAAGGCTGATGGTGGGGTTCTCAAGAGCACCTCCAGGTCCAGCAGCTAGGGACTGGGGAAGGTGGCAGTGGTGGCCAGAACCAGTGGTGTGCATACACTTGGCTGACTGCATACACACACACAGTGGTGAGAGCTGGGACCAAGAGGAGTCAGAGCCAATTGCAGGAGCACGAGCAGCTTCTGGAGCCCTGGTTATTGGCATGTAGTCATGGAACAGCATGGCCTAGCTGCAAATGCATGTATGGTGGTGGGGGCTGGTGATAGGAATCAGGGCAGGCATCGTGCAGGTTCTTGACTACTAGGACAAGCTGCAGGCAACCAACCGCAGGGCAGGCCAGTGAAAAAGGTCAGGGCCAGATCCAGGCCGACAACAGGTGTGGGGACCTTGTTTGTTGGTGGGCACTGATGTGGCTACAGGGGCTAATAATGGGTGTGCACACAGCAGTGGGAGTTGGCTGCAGGGGTCTAGGCTGGCATCTTGCATGCACATAGCTGCAGAGGCTGGGACTGGCTGCTAGTACTGATCTTGGGTTCTGGCAGGAGGAGGAAGGAAGAGAACAGGAAGGGATTCAGGCAACTGGCATCTGTGAATGTGGAAATCTGTAGGACAAAAATTTCAGCCATGAAATAGGCAGGGGATCTGTGATGGTTGTTTTGATTGTTGGTTTCTTCAGCAGAGAAATCTGCCTGTGTCCTTTGTGGGTCAATCTGCTGGGGTCCAGTAATAAAAGCTGTGCTAGTCTGCAATATCTTTAAAGGTTCTGAGATTCTTAGTAGTGAAGCCTACTGGGATCCTCTGACAAGCAGGCTACTGGGAACCAAGGTCATTCCTGCACATGGCTGTTATTGGTAGCCCCTTCCCTTCTTCCTTGTTCCTAGATGTCTCTAGATGTCTCAGCTTTGCTGGTCTCTGGATGGGGTGAAACCACAGTGGGTACTTTGTGCAGTTCCCTAAAAGACTGGGGAAGCTTGTCACTCACCCTCTTCTCCTTTTCTGGGCCAAGAGAAATCTCTTGGGTTGGGAGTTCCCTTTTGGCACTAAACAGTGCCAGTCTTGGGGAAGGGATGATGCAGGCAAAATGAAACTTTTCTTCCTATCGTTTCTGTGTGGTTGTTCTCAGATTTTTGCTCTATTGTGTTGCTGAAGCTTCGTAAGTGGACTCCTGAGCTCTGAGCTATTTTCATTTGTGGATAGCTTCCTAACTGTTGTTCTTTGTGGGAAAACAGAAGCCTGGGTCTCCTACACTGCCATCTTGGTCATAAAATTCTAAATTTATTAAATATCTCCACATTCCATCTGAATAACACAAGGACATTTAAGCATTTTAACCTAGAAATTGTGCTCCTGTCATACATGTTATTATTATTCAATATTGTAGTTCCACATGTGTTTAAATATTTTAAACATATCATAGCCTCTATCCAATGTTACTATTAACTGAAACCCTTGGTAATTTAACACTTCTTTGTGTGGATTATAGTTCTTACTCCAGGTGAATTGTCAACATGTTAGTTTCATAGCTTTGAACTGTGAGCTCATTTTAGCAAAGTCTGTCTGTGAGAATTTAGAGAAACCTGCTTGGATAAACATTTCTCAAAAGTGATTTTGCATTTGCCAAGCATCCCAGTGTATTTGTATATGTGGTGGTGGTGGTGGTGGCAGTGCTGGTGTGTGTGTGCATACATACCTGTAAATCTCAGGTTATGGTCTCTTGGAAAATGCAGAGTGCATAAATTTGTACAGGAAACTTACATGAGAGCAGACCATGTGTAAAAATTCTCATGAGAGACCATCATTATGATTATTTTTGTATACAGAGCTCCTGGCAAGCCACTAAAATTACACTCTCTCACTAAAGCTATAGCCTGGTTTGTATGGTAGTCTTAGCTCCAACTTCATGCTACTTGTTGGTCCAATGTCTTTAAGATTATGTTCTCATTCAGACATTTAGTTCAAATCTCCTCAAGGGAAAGCCACAGTGTCCACTCTTGGTTTTAAATTATTATTGTTTTCAGTTCCCCAGTTCTGTCCTTTGGATATATACATTTTTATTTTCTTGTAAACTCAACATACATTTAAAAAATTTTTTTTTTTTTTTTTTTTTTTTTTTTTTGCGGTATGCAGGCCTCTCACTGCTGTGGCCTCTCCCGTTGCGGAGCACAGGCTCCGGACGCGCAGGCTTAGCGGCCATGGCTCACGGGCCTAGCTGCTCCGTGGCATGTGGGATCTTCCCGGACCGGGGCACGAATCCATGTCCCCTGCATCGGCAGGAGAACTCTCAACCACTGTGCCACCAGGGAAACCCTATAACTGTTTTTAAAAAGTATGTTTATGTTATAGAATCAGTAATAATTCTGTAACTGAAAGTCTTTGCTGCATGTGTTACTGTATATGCAGATGTTGTGATCTAAGGTAGAAATTTCATCCAAACTTATGTTTGGCATAGCCTCTAAAATATTTTGCTGTTTCTATGAATTATCAATCCTAATTATGCAGAAATTTCCTTTTCTTGTAAACCTTCCCTGATTCCCTTAGGCTGAATTAGAGGCCCCTTCTCTTTTCTGCCCTCATACTCTGTGCATTTCTTAAAACACTGACCTTCCTTAGCTGTATTTGATATAGTTATTTTTGATATTGTCCATCCCTAGCAATAGCCATGAGATTCCTGGGAGTCTTATTCACCTTACATACCCCAATTGATATTGTGTTGACTGGACAAGTGAATAAATAAAGTACAATAATATTTTAAGGAAGAGTATCATTTTATATAATCTGATATATTATTCTCTCAGAAACTTTATTACTTCCTCTCTATTATTACATTGTAATAAAATTACTTGTTTCTCTCTTATCTACTAGGTTTGTATATACAATTAAGATTAGACATTACATGTTGTACACATATTGCATAAATGTTTATAAACATATTACAGAAATAATTGTTGGGTAATATTAATAAAAATTACATCTATTAATATTGGAGAAAGGGAATGTATTAATTTTATTTACCAGAAATGGAATGTGTTGAGTCAGTAAGTTCAGGGGAAGAGGAATAATCAAGCAAACATTGAGGAGAAGGAGGCAAGCTAAAACAGAGGAGGCTACAGGATATTTCCATTCCGATGATCACAGCAGTGAGGTAACTTAAGAATGTGTTGGAACAAGGCTATGTGGGACAAGAGTCTCAGGATAAATTGAACTACACAGGTCTCATTGCTAGCAGTCATGGTCATAAGCTTCCTCCTTATATTGATGATATTTTACCAATGCAAATAATGTTAAAAATGGCAACTAGAACAACAAATGAAGTAGTAATTACATTTTGCAGATAGAACTAGGGAAGAATTTGTGAGCCAGATATAGGTGAGGTGAGGATTGTAAAATAAAAGGCATTGTTATGCTGGGGATATTGGCTTGGTACTGCAAATCTGTTGTTTCTCCCTTCTCATGGATTAGTCAGTGTAAACATAATAGGTGTTTTGTGCTTATATGTTACTTCACCTGTTTTACCTGATGGTCATTATTACACTGGTGGACACCCAAGAATTAAACACATTCTCCCACTCTGATGGCTTTGGCAAATTGGCTGATGCTGTTAGCATTTGTGAAAATCTATTGCCTTGAATAATTTCCCCAACCTTTTCTGCTACAAGAAGGGTTAGAATGTGTCGGCAGAAGATTAAAAAAATAAAGGTAACAACTTATTCCTTTAGATAGATCTTTACATTTTACAAAGAACATTCACATATATTACCTCATTCATCATTATTGATATTCTATTATTGTTACTCTTATCTTTGCATTGTGCAAATACATACTATAGAGATCCTGTACCATTAAAGCCCAACCAGACAAGAGCTGAGGCCTCTCTGGGTGTTGAGGGGCGTTGGCAGCAGCAGAGATCACAATTATCACACTGTTGCTTATTGTGGGGGAGCCAGCTTGCTCTGCCTGGGCTGAGTGGGCAGGTTGTACTGGCTGACCCATGCTCCCTGACTGGGGTGGGCTGGTGGGTATGTCTGGAAACTTCAGTTTTCCAGGAGCCTCTTGAATT
Organism: Orcinus orca; assembly: GCF_937001465.1. Classification (NCBI taxonomy): domain Eukaryota; kingdom Metazoa; phylum Chordata; class Mammalia; order Artiodactyla; family Delphinidae; genus Orcinus; species Orcinus orca. The sequence continues at coordinate 82,453,835 of NC_064566.1, read as the reverse complement.
TGGGGTTCACAAAGGAGAAGCCAGAGAATGCTGTTTGGTCGATGGGGTTCTTGTCACTGTAGGAGAAACATGGCTTCTGATCCAGGAACACCTGGTTAAAGTTGCTATACATAACTTCTAGGAGTTAATTAGCAATACTAGTAATAGTGAGTTCCTAATAATACATTTCAGATTCATGATTCCAGTAACAATTGGATTAGATAGCAATAAAATGTTGTCTTCATTAATGATCTAATGATGAATTTATCTTCAAAGGAATATGACTTCTCAGAATATCAAGTAGTAATATATATATATATATTCGGGGGGTGTTCCTTGAGGGAGGACAGGAGAAATTTGAGCATGTTTATAGGTTGAGGAAACGGAGCCAGTAGAGAGGGAGATATAGAAAAGAAAGGGGGCAGTGATTAAGTAAGGCCCCAGAAAAATAGAATGTTTGGGGTCAGTGATGGGTATAAGGTTGGCCTTGAATGAGATGTGCAAGTGTGTGAAGGGTACCTCTTTCCATAGATTTCATAGATGAAAAGATTAGATAAGATGTATGTGGGCTGATAGTTTTCTAGTTGCACTGATATAAAAGGCAATGTTGTATCACTGAGGTTTGATAAAGGTGTTTGTAAGTGGCACACATTTCAAATGGTTGCAGAGGGTAGGAGAGGAAACTAAAACAAGAACATATAAAATGGCTTATAAATTCCATGATGCTAAAGAACCATGCCTATTTTATCCACAACTGTAACCAACACAACATATTAACACAATACCTGGCATTTAGTAAGTGCCCTATAAAACCTTATTGAATGAATGACAAAACAATATGCATGATTAAATGAATGCTGACAAAAGACAAGATCAGAAAATATGAGTTGGAAGTGACAGCAACTTAGAAATTCATGATTTTCTTCAGGCTCAACACAGGATGGTGATCAAAGGGAATAATAAAGAGGAGTTGGTGTTTAGGAGTTTATTACTGTCTCTTTTCTTGAAACACATTATTGTCTTGGCTTACTTAACAGCACACTTTCTTGGGTCTCCTCTTATCTGAACACTGATTCTCAGTTTCCTTGCTTGTATCTCCCTGTCTGACCTCCTTCCTTTCCTTTCTTCTTTCCTTCCTTCCTTCTTTCCTTCGCTTCTTCTTTCCTTCCCTTTTTCCTTCTTTCCTTTCCTTTCTTTTCCAGCTTTACTGAGATATAATTGACACTATGACTTATCTTGAAATAATGACATAACCCTTCTTCTATACTCTTTCTTTAGATAATCTCATCTATTTTTATCATTTCAAATATCATCCATGTACCAATATATCCCTGATAAATATCATCTGTTTTGTCATCTCTGATGAGCTTCTGACTCAAATATCAATGCTTGACATCTCCCTTTGATTGTCTATCCAGCACTGAAAATCCAGCTGGGACAAAACAGAAGAATTTCATTTTTTTCCAGAACGTGGTAACTGTTTTCCCCAATCCTAGTTAAAAGCATGACCATTTATCAAAATGTTCTGTATTTTTATCTTCTTTTTGTCCCCATATTGAAGTCGTGAGCAAATCTTGATGGTTTTACCTCCAATATGTCTAAAATAATATCTAAGTCCCTTCAGTTCTCTATATCCCCATTACGCTGCCATTATCTTGCCCAGTATGCTACAAAAGTCTATAAGTATACTAACTATACTTCCTACTTCCAGTTTTCTTCCTCCCCAATTACTCTACAGTCAGCAGAGAATGCAAGTAAGATTGCATCTCATTCCTACTTAAAATTTCAGTGGCTTTTCATCATATTTAGAATAATATTCATGTGGTCTTAAAAACTTCTAATGATCTTGCCTTCACTAGTCTCATTGACCATTGTCCCCTCTCTCAGTACACTCAGCCAAACACTCCCTTTTCATCCTATGGTAGGGCCTTTGCCTTAGCTGATCCCTCTTCCTGGCCTTCCTATGGCTGGAATTTTCCCTGTTCTTGTCTCAGCAAAGATTCCAACTCCTCAGAGAGGAGCTCCCTGACACCTCTATGAAATGAGGCTCCCACAGCTACAGTTACTCTCTATCACATGATCTTTTTAAATTTTTTGTATAGTCCTTACCACTATTTGAAATTATCTTATTTATTTGCTTGCTTATGCATCTCTTTTATCCAGCAGAATAAAGGATCTACAAGAGCAGATAATTTGACTTCCTTGTTCACTGATGTATTCTCAGGTTCTAAAACTGGCACATGGAAAGTGCTCAATTAATATTTGCTAAATGATTGAAATCATGGTCTCTAGTAAAAGAAATAAGGAAATAAGACAGACTAGGAGAGGGTGGAATGACTGGAAGCCACAAAAATCTACTTTCAGGTTGATGAGTTGACTTAAGTAGTTAAAAATTTTCATTTCTACTGTGAGGCTAGACAATTTACTTTCGATGTTTGTGTGTGTTCTCTCTTCCCTTTCAACTGTGTGCCAGTTTACTCTTAGTTTTTAATTAAATTTTAGTCTCTGAAAACTGCCAGCTATTATGACATAGAAATTTAATGATTCTATATAAGGAAACCGATTGTAGTCAAAATTATATATTAATTTTTTAACAATTTAAAATTCAGGTAATAGGACAATCCTCTCCTTCACAATTGAAAAAAACATACTTTTTTATTTCATATTTTTATCAGAGCGATGTTATAATTTCATTTTTATGCATTTAATTTTCACTACCTAGAAGATGATGAGGCTATGAGTTCACCCAGCAGCATAGATTCTGGAGCTGCTGGTGAAATTCTATTAATTCCTGGTCCTGCAACCTCTCCTGAACCTCATCCTGCACAGCTCCTGGTCCTAGACTTTCCTGACTACTGTTTTCCACCATGAGTTCATCTAATTTCTACCCGTTAATTTTTAGAATTCTGCCATTTATTTTTCTTCTAAAAGAAATATTATCACCCATCAGGATCTTTAAAATAATTTCCCTTAAAACACTAACAGTTTATATGAAATCTTTAAAAAGTCAGAAAGTATTCATTAAGCATCTTCCTCTTTCTCCAATTATTTGCTGTTAAAATGATAAGCTCCTCATAGTCAGATTTGAACAGGCTAAATCAGATGGTAGGTAGTGCATGCTGGACCCAGAATTCATTAATTTATGCCTTTAAGGCATTATTATAGGTTATTAATATATAAAAGCTAATTTTCTTAGATGTCTAAATGGTGGGTAGCTACAGTACATAAAGTTACTGAAGTTCTTCACCATAAATGACAAGTTGAAATGCAAATTACACAAAAAATATTTCACCTTAATTATATCACAATTAAGTTCTTTCACTTTCTCAGAAATGTCTTCTCTGAAGATGCTCTGCACAAGGCCATCAAAGATCACAATGAAATATAATCATGGGCTGCACTTGTACAGCCCTGTACATGCTCCCCTTCAGTTTTATGGTGTCTCAGCTAGAAAGAAGATTTAAATTCTAAATTAAACTAATTGAAAGCTTAGTAAAATCATACAGACTTGTTTGCACATTTCTTTCTGCAGTCAGGCCATTGTAATGGAAACACATGGCTCATTTTTCTTTCAAGGCCTATAAAGGAATAAGCGGAAGCCTATTTGCAATATTCAGCATGAGAAACAAGATTCCATTCAGTGTAAGGTGGCTTCCTTGGCAATAGTTTGGGTGGTGTGAAGATCATATCTTTCTTTTACGCTACTAATATATAACTGAAGGACTCCAACAAGTGAACCTTTAGAAGGAAAGAAGGTGAAAGGAGAGGAAGAAACCAATTCTAAAAAGCACCTAAATCATAGCAAGTATGTTTGGTTCTTTATTTGTCAACTTCCAATCATGAAGAAAGTGTAGACGGAAGGGCAACCAGTGATTTACTGTTTAGCATTCAAGGATCTGGAGTATATTTTTACCTTTAAGTGGCTCCTTAATGGAAAAATTTGATTCATCATCTGTATTTTATACCATATAACTCGGTTGCATAATTTCAGTAGATTCTTCTTATGCTGGAGAAACACTTTTTCAAGGATCTTAAATAATACGTTGAAAGCTTTTCTTCATCAGAGGAGACACAGCTGTCTTCCTGAAAAGCATTTAAATACATCATGGAAGTGGTGGATAACATCAATTAAAAATGGAATGGAATAATATTTGCCAGATATTTGAGTGGGTTTTAGAAATTGTTCTCATGAATATTATGCTTCCTGAATAACTGAAATGTCATCACTTATTTTGGATGCAGAATTTGTGACATTTGTTTAATGTCTGTTGGTACTACTAGACATAATTCTGTGGCAGCAAGGATCCTGGCACCTTTTTTCCTCCAGCAGCCAGCATAGTTCTTGGCACATAGTTGGTGGTCAGCAAATATTTGCTGAATGAATAACCAAATCAATGGACACAAAGAAGAGGTTATGTGTGAAAGGTATTTGTGATTCATTAAGATATTTGGCCCTAACTAATATTTTGAATGAAGCAAGCAGCCATTTCAAGCAAATCTAACATGTAAAATTGTGTTTGCACAAAGTATAATTATGCCTCATTGTATTTAAGATGACACAATTTTACCAAAGTTAATTTACACACAGCTTGTTTGGAGCTCACAGCTTACATACTATTTTTTAAGATTTTTTTTTTTTTGATGTGAACCTTTTTTTTTTTTAAGCCTGTATTGAATTTGTTACAATACTGCTTCTGTTTTATGTTTTGGTTTTTTGGCCATGAGGCATGTGGCTCTCTGACTTGGGATCGAACCCGTACCCCCTGCATGGGAAGGCAAAGTCTTAACCACTGGACCAGCAGGGAAGTCCCGCAGCTTACATACTTTTAATGGGACTGCCTGCTCTGTGCTTTAGGCTAAGGATACATGTACAAATGTTCTAATGTCATGTTCCAAGCATGAGGGAGCCATCCAGACAGCTAGCTGAAGAAGGGAAAGGGAAGACAACTTGACAATTATTAAACTATTGTGTGTCAGGCTCTGTAATAATAGTCATTTTATATTCATTATCTCATTCAAACTTTCTACAACCCTGCAAGTTATGCATTATTCTCATTTTTCTTTTCCTTTTTTAAAAATGAAATTAGGTAAAGTTATATAACTTGTATACAATTTTACATCTAAGTGGGGAAAGAGCAATTTTTAACCCAAGTCTGATTCCAAAGTTCATGCTTATTCTACTCTACTGCTTGAAAAGAAAATCGCTGGTGAAGCACTTCCTCCATTCTGCTCTGCTGAAGGGATTTTGGCCATTATACCCCTATACTACTGGAAGAGGCACGATAAGTGTACTTATACTTCATGGAAAAAGAAGTAGGTCTTACAGGATTATGGAAAACTGATGTTGTGTTAAAAAGCCACTTCTTAAAGCAAACCAAATTTTAGCTGTCAATTTAAAAAGGACAAACACATACATAACTCAGACAAGTAAGATTGCAGTATCCACTGTTTCAATTTTTTTTGTAATTGTGCATTTCTAAAACACCCTGCACAAAATCCTGAAGGAGAATTTACAAGTAACAATGACTAGATGGAAATACTAAACATTTGCATGGTTTAGTTGGTTCATCTATAAAAACATCTACTAAAATATTTTTCCCGTTCTAGAATATAATATTAGAGCCAGTAGTCAGATGTTAGTAAATATCATAAAATGGTTGGTTTAATTGTGTGTTGTGATACATTATTTTGTCTATAATCAAATTTTAAGAATAATTGTCAAACATCTGGACTGTACACTGAGAAGGAAAACACAAAATAGAAACAATGAGCCACTCTAGTTACTTTTTCAGTCAAAGTTATATTTTTAAGCTTTTTGAGTTCTCAGAACCATTTCCAAAGTTTTCATAGTTAAATAAACTCTGATTTATAAAGCACTTTACTGCTTTGCTCTAAGCTATTAGGATATTATAGAACAGAATGGTGTCTAATAAAAATGCTATTTCATTCCCTATGATATTAAACCATGATTTATTATTCAAAGAATATTATTTATAATTTGCTTTGACTGTGTTTGTGTGTGTGTCTGAGTGTGTGTGTAATGAAAACAGAAAACACTTTTGGGTTTTGAGAAATTAGAATATGCCTTAGTATAGTAATCACTACAATCACAATACTTTTAAAAGCATTAAAGCTTGAAGTATTTATTTCCTTGCTTTTATACTAAAATAACATTTTTTCTAATAACTATTCTTAGAATAGTTAAAATCCCTCATGACCAAACAATCAGACTTTATATTAGAACATAGACTTTTGAAAAAAATTGAAATTTATGTACATCTGTTTCTTAGCCAATAAAATGAAGAGAAGTTTATTCATTCTATCCAAAGGAAAATAAATTATGCAATATGAGATTTCATTATGTATATAAAGAAATTTATGTCAAGGGTTGAAGAGACTGACAGACATGTATACTGTAAGATATAGTACACAGGGAGATTCTAAAATTTTTCTAAACAACTTATTTGGTACGCTACGAAAGAAAAGAGATTTCAGAAATTATATAACACTAAGATCCACAGTTTTCTAAAAAATCATGAACTTTTCAGACACAATAGTTTTCTAACATAACCAACCATGTTTTTAGAGAAGTGCACAATAATAAATGTTTTTTTCAGTTTGGCTCTCCAGCCACCTGTTTATTCACCTAACATTAATGTCCTCTAAATGACAACTGCAAAATTCAACCACTGCAGGTGCTAGGTGGGGAATGTGGATGGGTGAAACAGGGAAGTGTGGTGACATCAGCAATGAACTTGAGAGGACTTGCCCATTTAAGGGGGCTAGCCACTCTCATCTCCATGTAATTGTGGCAAGAGGGATTAATGGCTCAATGTGGCTGGGAATTCAGAATTTTTGACAAAATATTTAAATATGAATATTTGTGAGTAATCTGCTCATTTTTAAATGTTGGCCAACAATTGAAACATTATTTATTGTAGACTGGGTCAGGACAACTTTTATTTGTGGTCCGCATAATTCCTAGAACTGACAGTTTTCTGGGACTATTGCTGTCCTCTGTTCATTTAGGTTTGACAATATATTGCCAAACTAAATTTTATGATCTTCACAGTGTTTTTTAACCTGGTGCTCTTAAATTTGAGCTGTTTATTGTCAGTATTAAAAAGTATGTATAAGTATTTAAGTGTGTATATTTCCAGCGCCAAAGAGAAAATATCTTTCCTAGATTATGGAATTTGGTGACTGGAAGAGACCTTAGAGACTACCCTGATGAACTATCTCCTTTGTGAAGGAGGAAAGTGAATTCCTGTTACACAGTTGCTTTCCTATGGCCTCTGGACACTGACAAAGCAAAGCAGACATCCTTAGCTTAGACAAACAGTACAAGTCAAAAGTCCATCCAAATGAGAGAAACAGTAACAAGATGCTAACATGAATTAATAGATATTTAAATTTTATAGAGTGTATTATTTGTTACTGGTAAGGCAGGGAGCTCTGCGAGAAAGGAAAGTGTACACTGTCTTGTGTCATGGTGTTAAACTATATTTCATGAAATCATTGAGCTCAGAGAGTCTGCCAGATACTTCTGTAGATTTTCATTATGGGTCTGAGTACCTTTTAATTACTCAAATATTTAATCAGTGCTTCATTTTGTGTAAACTGTTCTCCTTTTTCTTCTGCTGATCAAGACAAAATGAGTTGCTTATTTCTTCTATTCACTTACAGGCAAACAGACATATAAGCCATAGTGCACTATATTGAGTCTTTAGGCAGATTTTTTTTTTTCTTTTTTTTTTTTGCGATACGCGGGCCTCTCACTGTTGTGGCCTCTCCCGTTGCAGAGCATAGGCTCCGGACGCGCAGGCTCAGCGGCCGTGGCTCACGGGCCCAGCCGCTCCGCGTCACGTGCGATCCTCCCGGACCGGAGCACGAACCCGTGTCCCCTGCATCGGCAGGCGGACTCTCAACCACTGCGCCACCAGGGAAGCCCTAGGCAGATTTTTGTTTTTGCAACTTGATTTTTCTTTTCTGAGAATGCTTGCAGATGTCATGGGTAAAATTTCTTAGGACGTTTTATATTAAAATTTTTATAATTTTTTTATGTTTAGAAGTTATATTTTTTATATTTAGAAAATATAAAAGTGAATTATTTTGAATAATAATTTGTGGATGAGGTAGCTATATATTAATTCAGCATATAATGATTGATTTGCATATTATGTTTCAGGTCCTCTATTAGGGGCTGGGAAAATAAAAATAAGTAAAATATGTTCTATAATTTTGAGAATATGCAAAATTAGACATTTATGTAACAGTATTTAATTCCATCAGGGCTAGAATATTCATTCAACAGTATTAAGCATCTATTTTGAGTTTCACAATGTTCTAGGTGCTGGGGGACACCCCGATAAATAATTCACATGTGATCCCTACTCTTACACTGAACAAATGATGACAAATGGAATAAATGCTTTTAAAAGAGGAGAGGAGTAAAGGATGCATATTTAATGAGTGCTAACTAGGAGTATGTCAGTCATAAGGTGAGGAAAAACTTTTTCAGATACAACAAATGAAAACTGCAAAGAGCTATAAAGAAACTAAAGAAAGACTATTTTGTTTCCCCTCCTACAGAGGGTGGGGAAATGGTAAGCTATAAGGCTGAAGAGCAAGTACAAAGCCAGGTCTTGGAGAACAGTGTGGATTTTGGACTTTATCCTAAGTGCAATGGGAAGCCACTCTCCTATTTGGAAGTAGGACAGTAAAGTACTATGATTTGTGGGTTTTTTTTTTTTTTTTTTTTTTCGGTACGCAGGCCTCTCACTGGTGTGGCCTCTCCCGTTGCGGAGCACAGGCTCCGGACGCGCAGGCTCAGCAGCCATGGCTCACGGGCCCAGCCACTCCGCGGCATGTGGGATCTTCCCGGACCGGGGCACTGGTGCTAGATCATGCGAATATTTTCTATTGCCAGCTGATGGAATGTGAGGCTTCATCACAGAGGGCACAAGGTGGTAGTAGCAGGCAGATATTGGCTTTAGGGTTTGGTCCTCCATTATTACTTTTCCATGCAGGAATACAGCAGCTCCCTCTGAGGAGCTCCAGCAACATCCCCAGGCCACACTCTCCTCACCAGAGACTTCCAAGCTTCTCCAGCCCACTAGAATACTCTAGCAACACACAGCTGTTCTATAAACCTGTACACGTGAGACAGACTGGGACCTAGGACCCTTTGTTGCAGTGCTGCAATGCTTCCACCTGGACAAACAAAATACAAAGAAACTATATGGGACTAAAAATAACTGTGTGCATGTGCAGTTGGGGCAAATTATGGACAAAAAGATACAAAAGACCAAAAAACTGCTGCCACTTCTAAAGAGCCAGGAGCAAAAACAAAGTATTGGGAGCAAAAGCAAGGTACTGAGCATGCCCCCTGCAGTCAACACCACCTAAGGGGTAGGCAAAACACCTAAGCCACCTCTCTGGCCCGACCCCTGGACACACCTCTACCCTTACACCATATAAGAAACAAGCTTGCCCCCTGCTGCAACAGGGGCCCCAATAAAGCCTTGTCTGAATTTCTTACCTGGTCTCTATTCAATTTCTATTGATTGGGGAAGGCCTGGTAGGTATCACACCCTCCAGACAATAACAGTTTCAAATGCTTCTGAAGATCTGATTCTGCGAGCTCTAACCCTCTACTCATCAGATCTTCTCTGGCCATTTCTAGAAACCAGGATTGGCCTGAGACTTCCTGCAGGTTTGCCTCCTGCAGGCTGTAATTTCCTATGGTAGGTACACTCTCTTCACAGAAGTCTGAATTTCTTCCCTTGACAGGGAATCTTCTCCTAGTCTTTAATTCTTATTGTTCACTCTTCCTCATCCTAGGATTGTAGCTATTCTTTTGCATTTGCTAATTTTGGACATGTTGGAGTCCTCTTGCATGCCTTTTAGTACTTAACTTCATTCTACTAATGATTCTTTACATTAATTCCCCACCCCCCACCCCTAGCAAATAAATCATGTGGTTTCTAACTCATGATGAGATTCTGACACAGCTCATGATCTGTATTTTGCTAATCAAAGCATCCTGAAGTAGCAACCACAGGATGCCTTCTGTGGTGGCAGTCAGGTTTATGTCCTAAGCCTGGTGCAAGAGGCTATATGTTGTGTGCAGGGCTGAAGCCAGGCAATGATACACGTGTCCTCACTGGACCATTTTGTGGTCAATTTGTGCAATGTTCGTGCCTTGTTCTTGGATCTAGTTAACCAGTCCTCCTGGCAATTCTGGGAAGTACTTAGTAAATTTTTAATGAATTAGCTTTTGACTTAAGTGAGCTAGAATTAGTTTCCATTGCTTGCTACTAAGAACACTGTTAGAAATAGCTAATATTTATTGAGTACTTAAATTGTTCAAGCACTGTTCTAATTACTTTATATGTATTATCATATTTAATCCTCATAGAAATACAATAAAGTATCGATTATTCATATTTTACAAATGAGGAAACTAATGTTCAGAGAGGAAAGATTTGTCCAAACTCACAGAAATAAATAGTAGAGTTGACAGTCAAAGTGACATTGATTTCTAAATCTAGTGCTCTTAATTGCACCTACAGATATCCTCTTTATTATTTTTGTGACGACAATGTGTGATCAAACACAGAGTTTTATTTTTCCCAAACAACATAGGAATTACATTTGATGGTCAAGCTAGAGAGAAAAAGCTATCTCTGTATCATTAGTGTTCAATCCAGAGCTCAAATTTTATTGAGTTTGGGGGCCAAACTGAGTCAACATTTCCTTGAGATATTTTCTGATCATTTTCTACCCATTTCTCATAGTTCTGCTAAAAATTGATATATTGGGAAATCTAACATAATTATTAATTTTCTATCCAGTGAATGGTCCAGATTAGGGAGGATAAGGGAGTTGAGGTTAAGATTAATTGCTATTAACAACAAGGTAAATAAAATTAGTAGGAAGTAAGAATCTGATATCCTTTCTTCCTCATAGTGTGAATATTTTTTCTTAGAATTTACATATCCTAACTCTCTAATTTGTTCTTTGGAAAATCATCTTATTAATTTATCATAAAAGCTAACAAATCATTATTGTTTACTAGATATGTTGATATATTTTATTCTTGAGAAATGTAAAATTTAAATTTATATTTTTATTTTAAAAGTGTAATGATGTAGTTCAGTCAGTCATTCTTTAAGGATATAATTTAGAAACACAGTTTAGGCAACTAAATGCTCTTGGACCATTTTAGAAAAAACCATGGTTTAAACAATTTAAAGAGCCCATTACACTCAACTACATTTTAAAAATTGCATAATTTGATTAAAATGACATTTAAATGTCAAGTACTTTTCCAGCATTTCCTTTCTCATGATTGCTCACTGCTGAGATATTTGTGCATAATTAGGAGGGTTTTCTCCCCCTCTTTCTTTTTTAAGTAAAAGTCTATCTCTTCAACCTTATTCATTGACACATTTGAGTGTCCATTTGTTTTCTTCCTGGAATTGAACTGTGGGGTAATTAAAACTGAGCTATTATATCTCTAACAGTTTTAATATTTAATTAAGTGAAAATCATTTAAAAGAAGAAATAGTATTTTTAAATAAGTTGACTTATAGAAGTGACAAATTCTAAGTGTGTAAATTATAATATTGGTTTGGTTGTAATATGATTTCATCAGTATAGGGAAACTGTAAACTACCTAATTTCCCAATATTGAAAAATTTCACAGTTGAATATACAATATGATTTCAAATTGGTAGAGTAGAAAAATATGTGCCAAGATATCAAGAAAAGTTGTCTTTGAGAGAAAAGTAAATGAAATTTTTATATATTCTCTTATAATTTCGAGCTCATATCAAGTTTACTATGATCAACATTCATTACTTTTTTGTTGTAAAGCAGAAACTAACACACCATTGTAAAGCAATTATACTCCAATAAAGATGTAAAAAAAAAATAATTTCAAAAACAAAAAACAAACAAACAAAACATTCATTACTTTTATAATTAGGAAAAAAAAAGCTTTATTTTGAATGTTTGAAGATAATGACTGGCTCTTCTTCAAAGTGTAAATGGTCTTTGAGCTCAAGACCAAAGCTTTCCCCAACATTTCTAGTGCAGTTTATCTTGGGCTGTTTTAGTGTTCCATGTCCAATATTAATGATTGGGAGGATAATATTTAGTTTGCTGTGGGAATAGCTGAGGGCAAAATGCTCCAGGCAGAAGGTAGAAAATTATGAAGGTCAGGATTAATAATTGCACAAATAATTTGTGCAATTGCTTGTTTAATTACGTTTTTCTTTCCTGTTTGATTGTAAAACCCACTAGGGCTAGACCTTCTGCAGGGATCTATCTGCCGCACTTTTTACAGTGCTTTGCAACATTAATAATACATACCATAATATATACCTCATATATACCATGAGGTATTCATGGTATTCATGAATACCATGAGGTATTATCGCATTGTGGTTTTGATTTGCATTTCCCTAATAACTAGTGATATTCAATAACTAGTGATGTTGAACATCTTTTCATGTGCCAGTAGGCCATCTGTATGTATTTTTTGAAAAATGTCTATTCAGCTCCTCTGTCCATCTTTTTAATTGGGTTGTTTGTTTTTTTCTTGTTGCGTTGTGTGAACTCTTTATATATTTTGGATGTTAATCCTTTATCAGATATATGATTTGCAAATATCTTCTTCCATTCAGTAGGTTGTATTTTCATTTTGGTAAGTCAGACAGAGAAAGACAAATAACATATGATTTCATTTGTATGTAAAATATAAAAAAATACAAACAAAAAACAAAATAAATGAACAAATCAAACCAAACAAAAACAAACACATAGATACAGAGAACAGAGTAGTGGTTATCTGAGGGGAAGGGGGGGGAGGGTGAAATGGGTAAAGGAGATCAATTGTATGGTGACTAATACAACTAAGTTGTCGGTGATAAGCACACTGTAGTGTACACAGAAGTAGAAATATAATGTTGCATATGTGAAACTTACATAATGTTATAAATCAATGTTACCTAAATAAAAAATATTTTAAAAAAATAATTAGGGACCTCTCTGATTGACATATATATTAAGTAAAGGAACAACTGAAATGTTCATATATTGCTGATGGGAGTGTAAAATAGTACAACCACTTCAGAAAATTGTTTGTTCCTTATGAAGCTAAAAATACACCTACCCTGCATTCCAGCAATTCTAGCCCCTAGACAAATGAAAGAACATGTCTACTGAAAGATTTGTACAAAAGTAGTAGGTTTATTAATAATCACCCAAACTGGAAACAATCCAAATGCCCATCAACAGAATAAAGTCATGGTATAAATACTATTCAGCAATTTAAAAGAATGAGCTATGGTACATTCAACAACATGGATGAATCTCATAAACATTATGTTGAGCAATAGAAAGTATATTTCATATGACTCATTTACATGAAATTTAAGAATAAGTAAGTATAATCAATGTGAAAGAAATCAGAGCAGTGGCTGTCTGTAGGGGTGAGGATTGATTGGAAGGAATCATTAAGGAATTTTCTGGAATGATAGGGGGTATAGAGATCAATACAGTTATCAAAATTCATTAAATTGTACACTTAAGATCTGTGCATTTCACTATGTGTAAATTTTACCACAATAAAGAAATGAACACATAAAGAATAAAGAATAAATTTCAATAGTTAGTACTGCTTATGAGGAATCTGAGGATGAAATATGCTTAGTGAAAGACTAATTGGCAATAATGTGAGCAATGCAATTTTAAAGAATGTTATTTGCTGTGAAAAATACAATATAGAACAGGAAACCCTTCACATTTATAGTTTCAATAGTCATTGCTTGGAATATTACCCATGCCAAGTCAGGCTCCTTTTCTCCATCAATGACTTTCTCCCTCCCACTTAGCCAAAGTCCATCTGAGTTATGTGTAAAATAAAAAATTGAAACAAAAACTTTGTGGTATATATTTACATCCCTGTACTCAGGGCCCTCAAGAAGAAAAGCGCCATGAGGGATGAGGGCTTCCTCATTAGTTTTCAGAATAAACTGATCATACATGTTTATTTTAAAAATAAACTCTGTTTTGAGTGCCTATTATGTGTCTGCTGCCTACGGTGCCATGTCCTGAGGACTCCATAAACTCGGTTCCTGCTCTAAAGTGGTTCATAATTATACATGTGTTTCTACCTGCTCAGAATTCTCCAATGACCTATTTCTAATATTTACAAAACTTAAAAGCATACATGTGCACAAAGGACCGATGGTTTGGTAAGAGGTATGTCCACAACAGATCAGGAATCGTAACCTCCCAAAACATAGTGACTCAGGGGAAAACTATACTGTAATTACCTAATCGTTTTGATAATTCCTAATACCAATCACAATTCTCTCTAGCAAACACAATGAGTGGCAGGGAAAATGGAGAATTCTGTTAGTCATTATTACCCTTTGGGTGAAAACGGACTCTTTTTTTTTTTTTTTTTTTTTTTTGCGGTACGTGGGCCTCTCACTGTTATGGCCGCTCCTGTTGCGGAGCACAGGCTCCGGACACGCAGGCTCAACGGCCATGGCTCACGGGCCTAGCTGCTCCACGGCATATGGGATCTTCCCGGACCGGGGCACGAACCCGTGTCCCCTGCATCGGCAGGTGGACTCTCAACCACTGCGCCACCAGGGAAGCCCAAAAACGAAAACTCTTTATAGCACTTTCTAAACTTAAAATTAAAAAATCGGGTACCAAGACCAGGTACTAATGTCTGAAGAGGTTCAGCTTGTCTGTTCTAGAAATAAATGCCATACAGTTAAACTGTTATCAGTCGACTTTCTTTTAAATTTAAAAATAATTCAAAAAGTCAATTCTTCATATCAAAAAACAGAGAGAGAGCAAGAGGTTGAGAGAGAGAGAGAGAGACTGTAAGAGAGAGAGAGAGAAAGAGAGATAAATTTTTTAAGAATAAAGGCTGCAACACAGTCAATGGCTCAAATATGGAGCTCAACAGACATACCTGTGATGTAAGCTCATTCATGTGTTCACCTTGTGTC
This sequence comes from Orcinus orca, assembly GCF_937001465.1. Classification (NCBI taxonomy): domain Eukaryota; kingdom Metazoa; phylum Chordata; class Mammalia; order Artiodactyla; family Delphinidae; genus Orcinus; species Orcinus orca. Next base: position 82,438,818 of record NC_064566.1, on the reverse strand, counting down.
CCGTTTATGGTTCCAAATTTCTAAGTAGGCCACTGATTGAAATTGACAAGAATTCTGCTCTAGGAGTTTCAGCAAGCACAAATCTTTTCCATTTCAATACACTGATAGCTCAAAGGAATAAGCTGCCAAGGGAGCAATAGAATGGAACGGCATTCCCTCTCCTTTCATCAGTGCCTGCATTAACAGTAAACTCAGGCTTCCATTTTAGCTCCTTTCAAGAGACATTAGTTTACTAGGCACAAAAGTTATCACTGCCACCAAACACAAAAAAGAGACCTCATTTAGGACTTTGAATATGCATATCATTTGGTAAGAAAATAATCAATTCTATTTTAGGTGACTGGTCTTTTTAACTCTCTGCTATCAAGTTTCTTTTAATAAATTGCTCTCTCACTGAAGTAAAAAGTATGCAAATTTTCTTATAAAGAGAGTTGCCTACACATTTTTAAATTGAGAATCCCTCAGAGAGACAAATATGTTATCTCTGAAGATTCTACCAATGAATCTTTATGAATAATAGTACTCTGTCATATCACAACCTGTGAGATCTTCCAGACTCTCGTAAAAATGAGGTAGGAGATAGATGGGCCCCAGGCCAAACAGCAAAGTTCGTTCTCCATAAAAGCAGGATAATGGGGAGGCTGGGCCCAGCCCAGATAAGAAATAAAAGACCACATATACCTCACCCTCGCAGTCAAGAAGACCTCCCCAACTACACATGCACAGAAAGACTCCCTGGAGGTCAAAAAGAGAGGGGGCGCCACCCCATAGTAAGTGATGTCAATTACCCATAGGACTTTTCCCTAGAATACATCTTGGCTAGGAGACGTGCACGCACACATGGGAGGACCCTGAGATATACCAAATACAGACTCAAAACCAGGCAAAACCAGATGATTGGTCAAAGGAAACCCAGAAGACATGCCCCATATAAATGATTCAAACTACCACAAGGGCGCAACTTTCTCTCTCTGAGCCTGCCCATGTGTCTATCCACAGGTACTGTACTCTTTTTCCTCCTAATAAACACTTTATTTGCTTCACTACTTTGATCTCAATGTAGAAATTCATTTCTACACAGCTAACGGGCCAGGGCCTTGTCCTGATTCAGTGCTCTCACTGCCGCTGCCCAACCTCAATCTCTGGCTGGAAACTGAAACCCTGCTTCAAGCAGCTTTAGGCCGAGGCTACCTGAGATCATATTTGGTGCTGAAACCTGGGACTTCAAGGTAAATTGTGGGCTTCGCCCAGCTGTGGCTTGAGACCTCTGACTTTCCCTTTTTCTCGCTTTCTCTTGCTCTCTGCTTCACTTTCTTTTCCAGTCCCACCCCTCAGGCCCTCTGGTCCTGACCCCCATGGAATTTTCCATTGCGGCCAACTCTAATTCCTCCAGGAGTTCCCCCTTCACTCCAGGCCTTGGTAGTCCACACACTGTAATGGACAGCCTATTGGGCTGGCCACTTTTAAGCAGACGACAATGCTCAAGGACAGCCCTAGCAATGCACTAGCAATGGTCCAAACGTCCCCTATTGGGGTCCCCTCGTGCAAGGGGCTTGGTTGATCAGAAACGTCTAATCAGGGGTTCATGGGAGAGTAGAGTATGCTCAAAATCCCATCAAGCACAGGATTCAAAGGAAATTCAGAGGACACTCTGAATCTCCTTCAGGTGTCTCCTAATAATGTTTCCAGGATGCTGGACTTCATTTCTAGGAGTGCAGTTAAGCCAGATGGGCTGAGAAAAGGAAAACTTAGGTTCTGTTCTAACATTTGCCTGGGTTTTATTTAAGTTGGGCATGGAAAAATGACTTGAAAATGGCTTGAAAAACACTTACCTTACCTAGACGATCTCTAATTCTTGAGACTGAGGGGAAAAAAACACCAAAAGTGGAAGAAGCCTTTAAAATTTTTTCTTATTCCAACTGTTATTTATAAACTAGTGAGTTTTATATTGTGACATCTGATTCATGACTATGTTTAGAAAAAGAAGTTAGATCTCTCGTGTCTGTCTGGATATATGTATGTCTCAGTATGTGTCTCTGTGTTTGAATAATATTGCTGAGGTTAATTTGTAAATGAGCTCTATTTAATTGGCTTAAAAAAAGTAAGTGCTTACAAATCAATCAATTCTAAATACAAAAGAAATTAAGCTAAATAAATTTCAGGTTCATGTGAACTGGGAAAAATTCAGTATTAAATTAATATCTGGTATTAATGTATAAGTTTGTCAATCTAATTAATATAGACATGTCTTTAGAGTCATCAACACTAAGTATAATATTTTATTACACATAGGTCTAATATAAGTTAAACAAAATCTTGTTGTATTTGTTACAAATCTGTCAGCAAGGAAAGTAACTCAATATGAAGAAACTTTAAGGAAATAAAATGCAAATGAGGTAAATACTTTGAGTGAACTTTTAGGAATAAAATAAATACTGACACATAAATTACTGAACATTGGCCTCCTTTTACAGAGAAACAAAAGGTTTAGAACTATTAATAACTATGTTTGGTGTCACGCTGAGATATTTTCTATAAGAAAGCACGTTTTTTTCAAAGAATTATTATTTGGATTTATGTTTACCAACCTACAGAGTGCTGACATAAAGGACAGTTTGTGGTTGCTTAAAGAAAGTAGGATGTGTGTTTTCACAAAAGAAGGTATAAAGAATTAAATTGCATTTTATTAAGGGAAAAGGAAGTAGGTCTGACTTACAGGTGGCTGTTTTTGGATAGAAAAATATGGTGATGAATACAGAAAGTGTTAAAAAGATTTGTGGAAAGTGGACCCTGAGAAAAGAGTTTTGTGCATGGTCAGGATTGACTAAGTTTAGAATGAATTTAATTGAGTAAATGAATTTTAAAAGTAAGCTGGGGCAAAATTTGAATTTGGCTTTCCTCTCTGTTAAGAGGACAAGTTTCATTAAAATGTTGAACTGCCTTTGATAACAGATTTTAAGTTTTTTTTACCTTTTATGTTATCTGTTCTGTATTAGCCTTTGAAATCCTTTATTCTTACTTTGGCTAAGTGAATAATTTTTGTTTCACAGTGATCTATGATCCTAACTGACTGACTGTTCTAAACCCTTTTGATATTTTTGACAAAACTTCCTAAATCAAATTCTAATGAGGGAGATAGATAGGTTCTAGGTGGTGAAGTAGAAGGATGTGCGCACACTCTCTCTTGTGAGAGAACCGGAATCAAAACTAACTGCTGAACAATCATTGACAGGAGGACACTGGAGCTAACCAAACTAAATACCCCACATCCAAAAACAAAGGAGAAGCCTCAGTGAGACAGGAGGAGGGGTGCATTCACAATAAAATCAAATTCCATAACCTCTGGGTGGGTAACTCACAAACTGGAGAACAATTATACCACAGAAGTTCACCCACTGGAGTGAAGGTTCTGAGCCCCACATCAGGCTTCCCAACCTGGGGGTCTGGCAATGAGAGGAGGAATTCCCAGATAATCAGACATTGAAGGCTGGTGGGATTTGATTGCATGACTTCGATAGGACTGGGCTAGACAGAGACACCACTTTTGGAGGGCACACACAAAGTAGTGTGTGCATCAGGACCCAGGGGGAAGGAGTAGTGACCCCTTAGTAGACTGAACCAGACCTATCTGCTAGTGTTGGAGGGTCAAATGCAGAGACAAGGGGTTGCTGTGGCTCACCACGGGGGCAAGGACACTGGCAAGAGAAGTTCTGGGAAGTACTACTTGGTGTGAGCCCTCCTGGAGTCTGCCATTCGCACCACAAAAGAGCACATAGGCTCCAGTGCTGGGTCACCTCAGGCCAAACAACCAACAGGGAGAGAACTCAGTCCCACCCATTAGCAGACAAGAGGATTAAAGTTTTACTGAGCTCTGTCCACCAGAGCAACACCCAGCTCTACCCACCCACAGTACCTCTCATCTGGAAGCTTCCACAAGCCTCTTAGATAGCCTCATTCACCAGAGCACAGACAGCAGAAGCAAGAAAAACTAGATTCCTGCAGCCTGTGGAACAAAAACCACATTCACAGAAAGATAGACCAAATGAAAAGGCAGAGGACTATGTACCAGATGAAAGAACAAGATAAAACCTTAGAAAAACAACTAAATGAAGTGGAGATAGGCAACTGTCCAGAAAAAGAATTCAGAAAAATGATAGTGAAGATAATCCAGGACCTCAGAAAAAGAATGAAGGCAAAGATCGAGAAGATGCAAGAAATGTTAAACAAAGACCTAGAAGAATTAAAGAACAAACACCTAGAAGAATTAAAGAACAAACAGAGATGAACAATACAATAACTGAAATGAAAAATACAGTAGAAGGAATCAATAGCAGAATAAATGAGGCAGAAGAACGGATAAGTGACCTGGAAGGCAGAATGGCAGAAATCACTGCCATGGAACACAATAAAGAAAAAGAAATGAAAAGAAATGAAGACAGCCTAAGAGACCTCTGGGACAACATTAAACACAACAACATTCACACTGTAGGGGTCACAGAAGGAGAAGAGAGAGAGAAAGGGCCTGAGAAAATATTTGAAGAGATTATACTTGAAACTGTCCCCAACATGGGAAATGAAATAGCCACCCAAGTCCAGGAAGTGCAGAGAGCCCCAGCAAGATAAACCCAAGGAAAAACATGCTGAGACACATAGTAATTAAACTGACAAAAATTAAAGACAAAGAAAAATTATTAAAAGCAACAAGGGAAAAATGATTAATAACATACAAGGGAACTCCCGTAAGGTCAACAGCCGATTTCTCAGCAGAAACTCTACAAGCCAGAAGGGAATGGCACAGTATATTTAAAGTGATGAAAGGGGAGAACCTACAACCAAGATTACTCTACCCAGTAAGGATCTCATTCAGATTCAACGGAAAAATCAAAAGCTTTACTGACAAGGAAAAGCTAAGAGAATTCAGCACCACCAAACCAGCTCTACAACAAATGCAAAAGGAACTTCTCTGAGTGGCAAACACAAGAGAAGAAAAAGACTTACAAAAACAAACCCAAAACAATTAAGAAAAAGGTAATAGGAACATACATATCTATAATTACCTTAAATGTGAATGGATTAAACACTTCAACCAAAAGACATAGACTAGCTGAATGGATACAAAAACAAGACCCATATATATGCTGTCTACAGAAGACGCACTTCCGACCTAGGGACACATACAGACTGAAAGTGAGGGGATGGAAAAACATATTCCATGAAAATGGGAATCACAAGAAAGCTGGGTGGCAGTACTCATATCAGATAAAATAAACTTTAAAATAAAGAATGTTACAAGAGACAAGGATGGACACTATATAATGATCAAGGGATCAGTCCAAGAAGAAGATATAACACTTCTAAATATATATGCACCCAACATAGGAGCATCTCAATACATAAGGCAAATGCTAACAGCTATAAAAGAGGAAATTGACAGTAACACAATAATAGTGGGGGACTTTAATACCTCATTACACCAAAGGACAAATCATCAAGATAGAAAATTAATAAGGAAATGCAAGCTTTAAATGACACAATAGACCAGAGAGATTTAATTGATATTTATAGGGCATTCCATCTGAAAACAGCAGATTACACTTTCTCAAGTGCCCACAGAACATTCTCCAGGATAGATCACATCTTCGTTCACAATCAAGTCTCAGTAAATTTAAGAAAATTGAAATAATATCAAGCGTCTTTTCCGACTGCAAAACTATGAGATTAGAAATAAATTACAGGTAAAAAGACATAAAAAACAAAAACACATTAAGGATAAACAATACGTTACTAAATAACCAAGAGATCACTGAAGAAATCAAAGAGGAAATGAAAAAATACCTAGAGACAAATGAGAACAAAAACGCAATGATCCAAAACCTCTGGGATGCAGCAAAAGTAGTTCTAAGAGAAAAGTTTATAGCAGTACAATCCTACCTCAAGAAACAAAAAATCTCAAATAAACAATCTAACCTCACACCTAAGGGAACTAGAGAAAGAAGAACAAACAAAACCCAAAGTTAGTAGAAGGAAAGAAATAAAAAAATCAGAGCAGAAATAAATGAAATAGAAACAAAGAAAACAATTTAAAAAATCAATAAAACTAACAGTTGGTTCTTTGAGAAGATAACAAAATTGATAAACCTTTAGGGAGACTCATCAAGAAAAAGAAAGAGGGGACTCAAATCAATAAAATTAGAAATGCAAAAGGAGAAGTTACAATGGACACTGCAGAAATACAAAGCATCATAAGAGACTAATACAAGCAACTCTATGACAATAAAATGGACAACCTGGAAATAATGGACAAATTCTTACAAAGGTATAACCTTCCAAGACTAAAGCAGAAAGAAAGAGAAAATATGAACAGACCAATAATGAAATTGAAACTGTGATTAAAAGTCTTCCAACAAATAAACTCCAGGACTAGATGGCTTCACAGGTGAATTCCATCAAACATTTAGATAAGAGTTAACATACATCTTTCTCAAACACTTCCAAGCAATTGCAGGGAGGGGAACACTCCCAAATTCATTCTACAAGGCCATCATCACCCTGATAACAAAACCAGACAAAGATACTACAAAAAAAGAAAATTACAGACCAATATCACTGATGAATATAGATGCAAAAACCCTCAACAAAATCTAGCAAACAGAATCCAACAACACATTAAAATGATCATACACCATGATGAAATGGGATTTATCCTGGGGATGCAAGGATTCTTCAATATCTGCAAATCAATCAATGTGATGCACCATATTAACAAATTGAATAATAAAAAACATATCATCATCTCAATAGATGCAGAAAAAGCTTTTGACAAAATTCAACATCAATTTATGATAAAAACTCTTCAGAAAGTGGACATAGATGGAACCTACCTCAACATAAAAAAGGTTATATACAAGAAACCCACAGCAAACAACATTCTCAATGGTGAAAAGCTGAAAGCATTCCCTCTAATATCAGGAACAAGACAAGGATGTCCACTCTTGCCACTATTATTCAACATAGCTTTGGAAGTCCTAGCCACAACAAACAGAGAAGAAAAAGAAATAAAAGGAATCCAAATTGGAAAAGAAGAAATAAAATTGTTACTGTTTGCAGATGACATGATACTATACATAGGAAATCCTAAAGATGCCACCAGAAAACTACTAGAGCTAATCAATGAATTTGGTAAAGTTGCAAGATACAAACTTAATGCACAGAAGTCTCTTGCAGTCCTATACACTAACAATGAAGATCAGAAAGAGAAATTAAGGAAACAATCCCATTCACTATTGCAACAAAAAGAATAAAATACCTGGGAATAAACCTACCTAAGGAGGTAAAACACCTGTACTCAGAAAACTATAAAACATTGATGAAAGAAATCAAGGATGACACCATCACATGGAGAGATATACCATGTTTATGGATTGGAAGGATCAATATTGTGAAAATGACTATATTACCCAAAGCGATTACAAATTCAATGCAATCCCTATCAAATTACCAATGGCATTTTTACAGAACTAGAATAAAAAATCTTAAAATTTGTATGAAGACAAGAAAGACCCCAAATACTCAAAGCAATCTTGAGGAAAAAAAACAGAGCTAGAGGAATCAGACTCCCTGAATTCAGATGATACTACAATGCTACAGTAATCAAAACAATATGGTACTGGCACAAAAACAGAAATATAGATCAATGGGACAGGACAGAAAGGCCAGAGATAAACCCACGAACCTATGGTCAACTAATCTATGACAAAGGAGGCAAGGTTATACAATGGAGAAAAGACAGTCTCTTAAATAAGTGGTGACAGGAAAACTGGACAGCTACATGTAAAGGAATGAAATTACAACACTCCCTATCACCATACACAAAAGTAAACTCCAAATGGATTAAAGACCTAAACGTAAGACTGGACATTATAAAACTCTTAGAGGAAAACATAGGAAGAACACCCTTTGACATAAATCACAGCAAGATCTTTTTTGACCCACCTCCTAGAGTAATGGAAGTGAAAACAAAAATAAACAAATGGGACCTAGTGAAACTTAAAAGTTTGCCCAGCAAAGGAAACCATAAACAAGACGAAAAGACAACCCTCAGAATGGGAGAAAATATTTGCAAATGAATCAACGGACAAAGGATTAATATCCGAAATATATAAACAGCTCAAGCAACTCAATATTTAAAAAAACAAAACAACCCAATTAAAAAATGGGCAGAAGACCTAAATAGACAATTCTCCAAAGAAGACATACAGATGGCCAATAAGCACATGAAAAGATGCTCAACAGCGCTAATTATGAGAGAAATGCAAATCAAAAATACAATGAGGTATCACCTCACGCAGGTCAGAATGATCATCATCAGAAAATCTACAAACAACAAATGTTGGAGAGGGTGTGGAGAAAAGGAAACCCTCCTGCACTGTTGGTGGGAATGTAAATTGATACAGCCACTATGGAGGGCAGTATGGAGTTTCCTTAAAAAACTAAAAATAGTACTACCATATGAGCCAGCAATCCCACTACTGGGCATATACCCAGAGAAAACCATAATTCAAAAAGACACATGCACCCCAATGTTCATTGCAGCACTATTTACAATAGCTAGGTCATGGAAGCAACCTAAATACCCATCGACAGACAAATGGATAAAGAAGATGTGTTGTATGTATACAATGGAATATTACTCAGCCATAACAAGCAATGAAATTGGGTCATTTGTAGAGATGTGGATGGACCTAGAGACTGTCATACAGACTGAAGTATGTCAGAAAGAGAAAAACAAATATCATATATTAATACATATATGTGGAATCTAGAAAAATGGTACAGATGAACCGATTTGTAAGGCAGAAATAGAGACACAGATGTAGAGAACAAATGTATGGACACAAAGGGGGCAAAGCCAGGGTGGGTTGGTGGTGTTGGGATGAATTCAGAGATTGGCATTGACATATATACACTAATAACTATAAAATAGATAACTAAAAATAACCTGCTGTATAAAAAAATAAATAAAATTAAATTCAAAACAAAAATTTCTAATGAAGTCCTTTTGACCTGTAGATAACTTTGGGATGCTTCAAAGGGCCCCTGAAACATCCCAAAGAGCGATATTAAACTACTTAGGTTCATTTGGCATGCTAAATTACATGGGAAGCATTGTCTAATGAATAATAAATATTCTTATGTTATATTGTAAGGTAAATGTTATTAATATAGATATTCTAGTAATTATATGGAATTCCTAAAATTCTGAGATGCCCTGGTAAAATGTTATCAGTCATAATTCTAGTTATTATCTTAAACTGTTGTATGTCACATCAGAAACCAAGTTTCTTTTTCAATTGCATTGTAATCAGATTTTAAACGTGCCTTTTTAAGGCTTTTATCATTACAGACACAGTTTCACTCTAATGCTTCGCAAAAATGCTTCCTCTTCAAGAAGACTCATAAAAAAGACTTTTTGATTAATACAAGTTTCTGACTCTCAGACCATAATGCTGAACTGTGTAAGAAGTTGAAGAATTCTAATGAAAAACCTGATGGCTTCATAAAAAGTTAACAAAAGAACTGATTGAACTGGTAAATATGGTTATAATTTTTATGGCTTCTATCTGAAAAATTACTAGTTTGAATCTGTGTTTTCCAGGTATAAGGAAACCTTCCCCTCAAACTTATTATGACTTACAGTAATTTGGTAAATTATACTTTTGTAAGCAGAATTGAAACATTTATCTTTTTTCACTATCTGCTCACTCCAGAGATAGGAAACTCTTATGTTCCCAGCAGCTTTATCAGATAAATTAGGAAGGACACCTCACTAACCGTTACAGAAATCTCCAGGTATTTTTGAGCCTTGAAAAGGGATGAATTCACCTAGATCTGTTAGGCGAAATCTGTGATAAGCCCTTGGCATGAATTTCCTAGTACTGAGAGGTCTTTTAAAGTCCAGTCTGAGACTCACTATAAAAGTTTCAGCAAGCAAAACACCTGTATGATCAAGTATAGTAGGCTAAGTTTATTGAAACCAGACTATTTTGCAAACAAATTACTCTTAATTTGGTTATGTTTGGTAAAAACAAGGGTAACTTTAGAGAGAAAAAGATTATGTTTCAGTGAATATTAAATTCTAATTTTGTTAATGGAGGTCTGTATTTACTAAGACACACCTCCCAGATAGTTCCTTGCTGTTATGTTATGTTAATGTAAAGTTTAATTGAATTATTTAAAGGACACTCTAAGTTTGTTTCTGAAGCTTATCTCAGTAATCTACCTTTGAATGAAGGTCAGATGCCCCACAACCTGAAACCAGTGGATTATGCATACTGGAAAAGACATAATTTAAAGGACTATCTCCAGCTTAGATGGAAGGACCCTTATCAGGTACTCTTAACTAGCTCATGCACAGTGAAACTAAAGGGAACTGACTCTTGAATTAATTTCCACTCACAAAGGGCCCCTGATTTGGACTGGCCTATAGGGAGGACTGCTGACCTCAAACTCACCTTAAAACAAAGCTCAAACAGAGGAGAAACTACACTCACACTAGGACAAAAAGAAGACGACACCAGCAGTAGACAGCTAGCCCAAGATCCTGGACCTGACTTGTACGATCATTTATAATGTTTTATTTTGTTTCCTTTTTTTTGATGTTGTTGGAGTATAGTTGCTTTACAATGTTGTGTTAGTTTCTGCCACACAGCAAAGTGAATCAGCGATACATATACACACATCCCCTCCCTATTGGACCTCTCCCCCACATCACACCCAACTAGGCCATAACAGAGCACCAAGCTGAGCTCCCTGTGCTATACAGCAGGTTCCCACTAGCTATCTGTTTTACACATAGTAGTGTATTTATGTCAAACCTAATCTCTCAATTCATCCCACTCTCCCCTTCCACCCCTGTGTCCACATGTCTGTTCACTACATCTGCCTTTCTATTCCTGCCCTGCAAATAAGTTCACCTGTATCATTTTTCTATTTTCCACATATATGCGTTAATATACAATACTTGTTTTTCTCTTTCTGACATACTTCACTCTGTATGACGGACTCTAGGTCTATCCACGTCTTTACAAATGACCCAATTTAATTACTTGTTATGGCTGAGTAATATTCCATTATATATATGTACCATATCTTCTTTATCCATTCATCTGTCAATGGACATTTAGGTTGTTTCCATGTCTGGCTATTGTAAATAGTGCTGCAATGAACAGAGGGGTACATGTGTCTTTTTGAATTATGGTTTTCTCAGGGTATATGCTCAGTAGTGGGATTGCTGGGTCATATGGTAGTTCTATTTTTAGATTTTTAAGGAACCTCCATACTGTCCTCCACATGGCTGTATCAATTTACATACCCACCATCAGTGCAGGAGGGTTTCCTTTTCTCCACACCCTCTCCAACATTTGTTGTTTGTAGATTTTCTGATGATGATCATTCTGACAAGTGTGAGGTGATAACTCATTGTAGTTTTGATTTGCATTTCTCTAATAATTAGCGCTGTTGAGCATATTTTCATATGCCTCTTGGCCATCTGTATGTCTTCTTTGGTGAAATTTCTATTTAGCTCTTCCGCTCATTTTTTAATTGGTTTACTTGTTTTTTTGCTATTGAGCTGCATGAGCTATTTGTATATTTTGGAGAGTAGTCCCTTGCCTGTTGTTTCATTTGCCAATATTTTCTCCCATTCTGTGAGTTGCCCTTTCGTCTTCTCTATGGTTTCCTTTGTTGTGCAAAAGCTTTTAAGTTTCATTAGGTCGCATTCACTTATTTTTGTTTTTATTTTCATTACTCTCGGAGGTGGATCATAAAAGATCTTCTGTGATTTATGTCAAAGAGTGTTGGTCCTATGCTTTCCTCTAAGAGTTTTAAAGTGTCCTGTCTTACATTTAGATCTTTAGTCCATTTTGAGTTTATTTTTGTGTATGGTGTTAGGTAGTGTTCTAATTTCATTCTTTTACATGTAGTTGTCCCGTTTTCCCAGCCACATTTATTGAAGGGGTTGTATTGTCTGCATTGTATATCCTTGCCTCCTTTGTCATAGATTAGTTGACCATAGGTGTGTGGGTTTATCCCTGGGTTTTCTGTCCTGTACCATTGATCTATAATTCTGTTTTTGTGCCAGTACCATACTGTCTTGATTACTGCAGCTTTGCAGTATAGTCTGAAGTCCGGGAGCCTGATTCCTCCAGCATGATTTTCCTTTCTCAAGATTGCTTTGGCTAATCGGGGCTTTTGTGTTTCCATACAAATTGTAAAATTTTTTTGTTCTAATTCTATGAAAAATGTCATAGGTAATTTGATAGGGATTGCATTGAATCTGTAGATTGCTTTGGGTAGTATAGTCATTTTTACAATATTGATTCTTCAAATTCAGGAGCATGGTATATCCCTCCATCTGTGTCATCTTTGATTTCTTTCATCAGTGTTTTATAGTCTTCTGTGTACAGTTCTTTTGCCTCCTCAGGTAGGTTTCTTTCTAGGTATTTTATTCTTTGTGTTGCAGTGGTGAATGGAATTGTTTCCTTAATTTCTTTTTCTGATCCTCATTGTTAGTGTACAGGAATGCAAGAGATTTCTGTGCATTAATTTTGTATCCTGCAACCTTTCCAAATTCATTGATTAGTTCTAGTAGTTTTCTGGTGGCATCTTTAGGATTTCCTATGTATAGTATCATGTCATTGGCAAACAGTAACAGTTTTACTTCTTTTTTTTCAATTTGGATTCCTTTTATATCTTTTTCTTCTCTGATTGTTGTGGCTAGGACTTCCAAAACTATGTTGAATAATAGTGGCTAGACTGGTCATCCTTGTCTTGTTCCTGATGTTAAAGGAAATGCTTTAACTTTTTCACCATTGAGAATGATGTTTGCTATGGTTTTGTCATATATGGCCTTTATTATGTTGAGGTAGGTTCCCTCTATGCCCACTTTTGGGAGAGTTTTTATCATTAATGAGTGTTGAATTTTGTCAAAAGCTTTTTCTGCATCTATTGAGATGATCATATGGTTTTTATTCTTCAATTTGTTAATATTGTGTATCACATTGATTGTTTTGAGTATACTGAAGAATCCTTGCATCCCAGGACAAATCCCACTTGATCATGATGTATGATCTTTTTAGTGTGTTGTTGGATTCTGTTTGCCAGTATTTTGTTGAGGATTTTTGCATCTATGTTCATCAGTGATATTGGTCTGTAATTTTCTTTTTTTTATAGTATCTTTGTCTGGTTTTGGTATCAGGGTGATGGTGGCCTTGTAGAACGAGTTTGGGAGTGTTCCTCCCTCTGCAATTTTTTGGAAGAGTTTTAGAAGGATAGTTGTTAACTCTTCTCTAAATGTTTGACAAAATTCACCTGTGAAGCCATCTGTTCCTGGACTTTTATTTGTTGTAAGATTTTTAATTACAGTTTCAATTTCATTACCTGTGATTTGTCTGTTTATATTTTTTAATTCTTCCTGGTTCAGTCTTGGAAAGTTGTACCTTTCCAAGAATTCATACATTTCTTTCAGGTTGTCCATTTTATTGGCATATAGTTGCTCATAGTAGTCTATGATCCTTTGTATTTCTGTGGCATCATTTGTGATCTCCCCTTTTCACCCCTATTTTATTGATTTGAGTCTTCTCCTTTTTTTCTTGATGAGTCTGGCTAAAGGTTTATCAATTTTGTTTATCTTCTTAAAGAACAAACTTTTAGTTTTGTTGACCTTTTCCATTGTTTTCTTCACTTCTATTTCATTTATTTCTGCTCTCATCTTATGATTTCTTTCCTTCTACTAACTTTGGGTTTTCTTTGTTCTTCTTTTCCCAGTTGCTTAATGTTTTCTTGAATTTTTGTACCTTTGTGTATGAATCAAATGTTTTCCTATCATGGACACGATCCCATGTTAGTTGTAAAATCAATCCAATTGTTGGGTTTGTGGCTAATTACTTTTTCTAGGCCTTATGGGTCACCTTGGTGGTTTTCTCCACTCCAAGTCTCTTATTGGCCAGCTGTTAGGGAATTTTTTCTAGAAGAGAGAATTACAGTCATGTTCAGGCCACTACTGCTATTACTAGGTGGGATCCCCTCACCTAGCTGATTAACAATATTTGCTCTGACCCTGGTCATGAATGTGAATTTTCCTCTATTACTCAAGCTCAATCAGAGCAACAAGCAAAATTTCAGCCAATAAATAAAACCTCCCACAATTATGGGATGGATTTATGTAGTTAACACCAGGGTATGGTAATTTAAGTTTAGAGGCTCCTTTATGCTGGGAACAATTAAATCCTTCTAAGGCTAATCAGTCTAGTAACACTAGGAAAGTGAGCTGGGTACCTTATGGACAGTGCCAATATATATTTTCCCTTAATGATAAGGATTGGTACAGAACAGACTAAGTCAGACGACCTGAGGATATACTGAGCTACACCTAATGGAAGGTTTTGACTTAAATTCTTAATTGTGAACTTACTAATACTGCTAGATATATTATTTTCTATATTGCCTGTTTCAGAAAATTGTTGTTTCTTAAATTACCAAATGTATGACTGAGCCTCTGATAAAATGATGATATATAGTCCCATATGAGATCAATGATTGTAATATTGTAACTCTAGATATGAAAAGGAGCAATGAGAGGGAATATTTTCCTGGATCATAAGAGACTAGTAAGACAGGTGGCCCAGAGAATTTTTGCTACTTGCAAGGCCTAGTCCTGTAAAAGCACATTGAGTCACCTATCAGTGAAATCTTTGTCAGACTTGGAAATGAGCATTCCTAGCACCATGGGACAAAATGGTCATGAAATATCCCCCCAAACCATGGTCGAATTTGTGACCATGAAGGGACCCTGCCAATTGGAAACTGGTACTTGCTATTTAACTCTATGAAGATTAAATCATGGCCATTGAAGCTGCTGACTTTCAACACCCCCTGAAAGGACTTCAGGGTGGAGGTCAGGAATGAGGCACTCTGTGCTCTGGGAAAAACTTGCAGAACAGGCCTTCAGATAGTTAGATACTTTCAGGAGAAGATTTTGTAAGCCCCAATTCTTGCATCTTCTCATACCTAGAGAAACTCTAACATAATTGATGGTGACATCTGCTTTGACTATTAAGGAGAAAATTACAACTAAAAGTCAAAATGGAGTAGCTATGGTTTAGATATCCAAGGAAATAACTAGGGACACTATGGGTGTGATTTCAGACAAGTTCTTGTATTGCTAAGAACTTGAGTTTTCTGAGCTATGTCAGACTTGGGATACCACCAGCCACTCTCAAAACAATGTCAGTTGGTGGCTGGTGACTAAAACCTTACTTTTTAAAGCTCTCCTCTTGGAACTATTACGTTTTTTACACAATGAAATTACTTCAGATCATACATTAACAAAAGGAAGGGACATGTATAATGACCAATAGCACTTGTTATCTATGTGTTAATAACCACATTAAAAGTTAAAACCTGCTTAGATAAAACTAGACAACTGGCTACCTGGCTACAAGTCTCTCCAAAGTGCCAGGCCCAGACTGGGTTTCAGCCTTATTCTCCTGAAAAGAAATAAGATCTATTTTGTCTACTAATGTCCAAATTGTCCAACTACATCTAACTGGGTCTGTTACACCTATATCAATCATACTGAGCTAATAGAAGAGTACATCAAAAATGTATATGACCATCCCAAATGGCTCCATTCCTTTGTTCAGCGTAACCCAAGCACTGACTCTATCTGGACCAAGATCAAAATTGCTATCACATGTAACCTGGTTCTTACTCCTGCTTGGCCCCTGCTTACAATAATTCTTTCACTGATTTTTGACCCATGCCTTCTTAATCTACTTGTCTAGCTTGTTCTTTCTAAGGGCACAACAGTTTCCCAGACAAGATGACAGTTAGGCAGAGATTCCAGCCACTCCTTGAAACAGATCCTGCTGGAATAACAACAGAAGTCACCCTGGGCCCCTTAAAGAGACCAAGCGAGAGCTCCGTGACCCAACTAGGTAAGGTCAATAAGCCCCTTGCCAGCCTGAAGAAGCTACGGAAGACAGACCTTTGCCCTTCATCCTCCCAAAAAAGATTTCTTGTGTTCTATGTCTCTCAGGGGAAATTTGAGGTAGGAGATATGTGGGCACCAGGCCAAACAGCTGAAGTTTGTCCCCTGTGGACAGAAACTCCATAAAAGCAGAATGATGGAGGAAGCTGGGTCCTGCTCAGATAAGAGATAAAGGACCACATATTCCTCATTCTCAAAGTCAAGGAGACCTCCCTGATTACACATGTGCAGAAAAATTCCTTGGAGGTCGAAAAAGGAGGGGTGTCACCCCATAGTAAGTGATGTCAACTATCCATAGGCCTCTTCGCTAGAATACATCTTGGCTAAGAGATGCACATGCACATTAGCCAGACTCATCAAGAAAAAAAGGGAGAAGACTCAAATCAACAGAATTAGAAATGAAAAAGGAGGAGTAAAAACTGACACTGCATAAATACAAAGGATCATGAGAGATTACTACAAGCAACTATATGCCAATAAATTGGACAACCTGGGAGAAATTGACAAATTCTTTGAAAAGCACAACCTTCTGAGACTAAACCAGGAAGAAATAAAAAATATCAACAGACCAATCACAAGCACTGAAATTGAGACTGTGAATAAAAATCTTCCAACAAATAAAAGCCCAGGAACAGATGGCTTCACAGGTGAATTCTATCAAACATTTAGGAAGAGTAAACAGCTATCCTTTTCAAACTCTTCCAAAATATATCAGAGGGAGGAACACTCCCAAACTCATTCTATGAGGCCACCATCACCCTGATGCCAAAACCAGACAAAAAAGTCACAAAGAAAGAAAACTACAGGCCAATATCACTGAAGAACATAGAAACAAAAATCCTCAACAAATACTAGCAAACAGAATCCAACAGCACATTAAAAGGATCATACACCATGATCAAGTGGGATTTATCCCAGGAATGCAAGGATTCTTCAATATACACAAATCAAACAATGTGATAAATCATATTAACAAATTGAAGGAGAAAAACCATATGATCATCTCAGTAGATGCAGAAAAAGCTTTTGACAGAATTCAACACCCATTTATGATAAAAACCCTCCAGAAAGTATGCATAGAGGGAACTTACCTCAACATTATACAGGCCATATATGACAAACCCACAGCCAACATGATTCTCAGTGGTGAAAAACTGAAACAGTTTCCTCTAAGATCAGGAACAAGACAAAGTTGTCCACTCTCAGCACTATTATTCAACATAGTTTTGGAAGTTTTAGCCACAGAAATTAGAGGAGATAAAGAAATAAAAGGAATCCAAATCAGAAAAGAAGTAAAGCTGTCACTGTTTGTAGATGACATGGTACTATACATAGAAAATCCTAAAGATGCTACCAGAAAACTACTAGAGGTAATCAATGCATTTGGTAAAGTAGCAGGATACAAAATTAATGCACAGAAATATCTGGCATTCCTATACACTAATGATGAAAAATCTGAAATAGAAATTAAGGAGACACTCTCCTTTACCATTGCAACAAAAAGAATAAAATACATAAGAATAAACCTACCTAAGGAGACAAGAGACCTGTATGCAGAAAATTATAAGACACTGATGACAGAAATTAAAGTTGATACAAACAGATGGAGAGATATACCATGTTCTTGGATCAGAGGAATCAACATAGTGAAAATGACTATACTACCCAAGCAATCTACAGATTCAGTGCAATCCCTATCAAACTACCAATGGCATTTTTCATAGAACTAGAACATGAAATTTCACAATTTGTATGGAAACACAATAGACCCTGAATAGCCAAAACAATCTTGAGAAAGAAGAACAGAGCTGAAAGAATCATGCTCCTAGACTTCAGACTACACTACAAAACTACAGTAATCAAGACAGTATGGTAATGGCACAGAAACAGAACTATAGATTAATGGAACAGGATAGAAAGACAAGAGATAAACCCATGTAGGTATGGTCACCTTATCTTTGATAAAGGAGGCAAGAATATACAATGGAGGAAAGACAGCCTCTTTAATAATTGGTGCTGGGAAAACTGGACAGCTACATGTAAAAGAATGAAATTAGAACACTCCTTAACACCAAATACAAAAATAAAGTCAAAATCGATTAAAGACCTAAATATAAGGCTACACACTAAAAAATTCCTAGAGGAAAACATAGGCAGAACACTCTATGATATAAATCACAGCAAGATCTTTTTGACCCACCTCTTACACAAATAGAAATAAAAACAAAAATAAACAAATGGGACTAATGTAACTTAAAAGCTTTTGCACAGCAAAGGAAACCATACACAAGACGAACAGACAACCTCAGAATGGGAGAAAATATTTGCAAATGAAGCAACTGACAAAGGATTAGCCTCCAAAATTTACAAGCAGCTCATGCAGCTCAATATCAAGAAAACAAACAACCCAATCCATAAATGGGCAGAAGACCTAAATAAACATTTCTCCAAAGAAGATATACAGATTGCCAACAAACACATGAAAGGATGCTGAACATCACTAATCATTAGAGAAATGCAAATCTAAACTGCAATGAGGTATCACCTCACACCAGCCAGAAAGGCCATCATCAAAAAATAAATGTTAGAGAGCATGTTGAGAAAAGGGAACCCTCTTGCACTGTTGGTGGGAATGTAAATTGATACAGCCACTAATGAGAACAGTATGGAGGTTCCTTAAAAAACTAAAAATACAACTACCATATGACCCAGCAATCCCACTACTGGGCATATACCCTGAGGAAACCATATTTCAAAAAGAGTCATGTACCACAATGTTCATTGCAGCTCTATTTACAATAGCCAGGACATGGAAGCAACCTAAGTGTCCATCGACAGGTGAATGGATAAATAAGATGTGGCACATGTATACAATGAACTATTACTCAGCCATAAAAAGAAACGAAATTGAGTTATTTGTAGTGCGGTGGATGGATCTAGAGACTATCATGCAGAGTGAAGTAAGTCAGAAAGAGAAAAACAAATACTACATGCTAACACATATACATGGAATTAAAAAAAAATGTTTCTGAAGAACCTAGGGGCAGGACAGGAATAAAGACGCAGACGTAGAGAATGGATTTGTGGACATGGGGAGGGTGAAAGGTAAGCTGGGATGAAGTGAAAGAGTGGCATGGACATATATACCCTGCCAAATGTAAAATAGATAGCTAGTGGGAAGCAGCCACATATCACAGGGAGATCAGCTCGGTGCTTTGTGACCACCTAGAGGGGTGGGATAGGGAGGGTGGGACGGAGTCACAAGAGGGAGGAGATATAGTGATATATGTATACGTATAGCTGATTCACTTTGTAATAGAGCAGAAACTAACACACCATTGTAAAGCAATTACACCCCAATAAAGATGTTAAAAAAATTATTAAAGTTAAGGTAGTTGAGAGTCCAGTGATAAATAAAACCTCTGAAAATCATTTGAAATGTATATATTATCAAATTGTACTGTAGAAGTAAGAAAATTGTTTTACTTCTTTATGTAAATGGAAGTCTGTTCTTCCTTCTATGCTCTCAATGAAATCTACATTTAATCAGAGCTATAAAATGTGCTATAGTATAGGCTGGTGTCCTATCAATCTAGGATTTCTTATAGAACCAAAACCTTTGAGAATATAGCTAACATTTTTGCATATGGAAAAAGAAATAGTTGTAATGGATAAGAAATTTACAGAGAAATTATAAACATTGTCTAAGAAAAAATTATGCTTGTTACTACACCTAACTATTTGTATTTTAAATGTAAGTTATTATTTTTAATATTTGTGGCAGAGTCCACTAGCATCTATTCACTTCTTCTTCCTGGCACTCAGTTACACTACATTTCTGGGTCTCGCTTGCAGTTACTGGTGGCTGAGCAAGTAAGTCTTTCCCAATGGAAATCAAGTAGAAATGATATGATGAGCCACTTTCAAGCTTGACACATTTCACCTCTTATGTGTACTTTGTACTTTTTCCTGCTAGCTGATGGCAGATGACAGGGATGGCTTTATAGGATGCCAACACCACAAAATGAAAGGATCCCAGGTCCCCAAACACCAAATAGAGGAAAGCCCTTCTCCCGTTAACTTGAAAACCCACTATTGAGTTACGACTTCTCTTGTCTTCATCTTGAAATGTTTGGGTCTTTTTGTTATAGCAACCTATCATATTCTAGCCAGAACAGAGTTATATTGAGGCCTTTATGCCTGTTTAATATCCAACTATATTCCATATTCTCAGACCTGGCTCAAATTCACTATCTTCTGTGCAGCCTTCCTATTACTTTTATCTTGACGTAAATCGTATCTTCCTGACCAGATTTCTTATACTAATCTATTGACTATTAATTAGAGTGAAACATCTGCCTGTAGGCTTCTTGGCCATCGAATCAGAATAAGTTCCATATTCTTACTTCCAATGGGTACAAAACATGCCAAATCATGGATGGAAAGAAAGATTTATCTAGTGTTAAATTCTAAAATATGTTTCAAACATGGAACTTCATATAGGGAAGACAGTGATATATAATAGAAAATGCGCTCAACAACATGCCTGCAACAAATGTAATGAATAGATGCAATAGTATTGTAAGTTATAGCATCTTTTGATTGTCATGGTTGGCAGCACTGCAGGGTGCCAAAGTGAAACATAGTAAACAAGTAATTGATGTTTTCCCACCTCAATCCAAAGATCAGTCTTATACTTATTTGAGAACACATTGTTTAGTAATTCTCCATAAGATATAATATCTGTATGCCAGATTAAAAAAAAAAGAATTGAACAGCTATCAATTGTGATTGTCATCAAGTCTGACCTCGAAGACAACAAGTTCTGAGTTGTTGGTTGATGGTGAATCCATTGCATTTGAGACCAGAAAAGCATATTCTTTGACTGCTATCATTTTGTGGACATTAGGAAACCTAATCTAGACTGTTTATTAATAGAAGGCTTTCAAAGACACCGGATGAAACAGTCAGAATATACACAAGCATGCACACACACACACAGATTTCTGGGTCTGTTCCAACTTGCTTAAGATCACAGAGTCATTCTGTGCAGTGTAACTGTATTACATTCTAAAGCAGATATTATCATTGCAGTTGAATAAATATCTGCATTGGCATGTCTAGTTTGAGCAATACAGATTCCTGGTGAATCTGAATAAAATAATTATTTGGAAATACATCCATCAAGATGGGTTTACTAAATATGAACCAATTACATTTTGAAAGACAACTGATGTTATTTTATAATAGATTATACTAGTCTTAGGTCTAATAATATTTAGGTGCCAGGCTCAACTGTTGATTGAGGCCATTGTTAATTTGTGACATATCATTATTTTACTATGGGGACTTGTCCATCATTTATTATAGGGAAATGTCAACAAGGTTATGTAGAAGTGGTATCAGATCATTAAAATGTTAAGAAATTGAACACAGTCTAATTTTGTGACACATATTCTCCAGCACAATATCTTATATATAAAAGTTGCACCAATTACTTTGTCTCAATTATATGTTGATTTGGTTTCTCTTGTTTTTTAGAATTTAAAGTATTTCACAACTAATTTTTGTAACTCTTAGTTTAAAAATTACAAAAATAAGATTGAGATAATGAATTCCTAAAAAAGAAAAAAATATTTAATTTTAGTTTATCAAATATAGCCTCTAAATAATGTTTCTGTAAATTTGAATTTGGAAGTTGAGATATAATTTCTACAATTCTCACATAAAAGAAGCTCAAAAATATTTTGTAAAACCTAAATCATGTAGACTTTGTCTAAAGGCCTTTCTAAGTTTAGTGGTTTCTGTATTATCATTATAACAAAGAAAATTAGCTTAGCATAGCTGTGCTCACTAAGTACCATACAAGTTCCAAAGCCTGCCACTGCACAAGTTAATTGTTTTACTGACAGCTGTACCTACTACTGGTCCTCTGGGTCAGTTGCTAATAATTGTTAAATTGTCCTTTTGTTACTTTAATGATCACGAGCTACTTTAAATTTCCATTCTGGTTTCTGTTTGTGCATCTTTAAAATATTTTATGTTCTTAATTAGCATATATTAATTAATAATTCCTGAACTATTTTCCCTGAGTAATTTAACAACAAACCCAATTTTAAAAGCTTCTCATACAAGATAGAGAAACAGGTAGTTGAAAGTTTACTGAAAGCTTGTGTTCCCACAGATCATTCAGGAAAGAAAAAACACTTGCAGTTGATATTGGAATATATAATTCATGATGGTGTTTTTGTAAATTAAGCATGGGTTTAAGTTATTAAAGCATTAGAGAAAAATTAGAAATTTCTCATAATCCTATCATTTTAACAAATAATTTCATTTTATAAATTTCCTTTGAGTATGTGTCCATAGGTACACAATTAAATGTATTCAGAATGTTTTTCTGTACTATGTTGCAATAGTAACCTGTTACTTAGTAGAAGAGTTTTGCTTAGATTTCTAATGATAAACACTATTTTTATATCTCCATCATGAAATTAAACATCTCATCATATACAAAAAAATATTGAGCAATATTTACCTTTCTAAATTGTATTTAAATTTAATATATGGCTTCTGTTTATGAAATCATTTCTTCAGTGCCTTTTTTAAACACTGTTTTCATATTTTTTGAGCATTCACTAGTTATGAGGAATGGCCTGAGGTCAAATGTACTTTTAAATCTGGACTGCAATGATTTATTCATAGGTAATTCACTCAAAGCTTTTTCAGTGTTTAAAAAAACAAAACAACAACAACAAAACTACATGAAAAAGATTCACTAAGTATGGTAAAGGGTACAAGTAATGTGATTTTTAAATTATGCACAAAAATAGGATTGTTTGAAGTGTTGAAATAATCTTTTTATTGAGAAGCAAATATGAATTGACTTTGAAATCTTTATGTCTATGGGAGGAAGTTTGCATTTCCATTTCTATGATATTTTCTCATTCCAAATAAGATAAAAAAACTTAATGAATTAAATGGTTGACATAGCATGAATAGGAATATGCCTATAGACCTTTACAGCTCCCTTTAGTTTATCTTCGTTATCTGAAGATTTTACTTTTTCTATCTAGATATTCTACATATAAATCTCTTGGACAGTTTAACATGAATTAGATACACCAGTTCTTTATTATAGGGGAAAAAAATCCACCAATACTTTCCAGTGTCCTAGTATGAGATGTTGGCCACAGAGATGAACCGACCAATATGTGTATTCATTTGGTGAGACTGGCTTTCTTGATAAGTGTAAATTGAAGCCATTTTTCTAATTATTCATAATAACAATTATTTACATATATAATGATTTATAACCTATAACATCCATGTATTTTAAAGCTGAATCTTCTCAAAAAATGCTGTCATAAAGGGTAAAGGAAAGAAACACTGACATTTATTTCCAGCCAATTATTTTCAGAATATTTTACATTTAATTCTCACAAGTTTTCAAAATAAGTGTTGTGGTATCCCCATTTTACGAGGGTGAAACAGCAGTTCAGAGAGGTTTTAAACTTGTCCAATAGTACAGCTTTAGTAAAGTGCTGAGCCAGAATAGAATTAAGCCTCAAGGACTATATAGTTCCAAATCCTTAAGGACTGATGCCTCATCTTAAAAAGATTATATCAACAAAATTGTCTATAATGTATGGAACATGCTTAATCAATATTCATTTCATGAAATAACCTCTCTTTCCTGTATCGCCATCCCTGTAATATCTTCTTAAAGTCGCTCTCATAGAAATAGTGTTCCGAGTTAAAGAAGTGTATTTTATTGATATTTTCAAAGAGTGGCTGCTATTTTGTTCATTTTCAGTTTTTTTCCCCAAAGGGAATGTATAGATGAAATCCATATAAATCAAGTTCTATATAATGAGAAAAAGTTTGGACAGACTAAAACACAAGTATGCTGTAACACATGAAGGAATAATTTTTCTTCTCTTCATAATTTTATTTTTAGAATGTTGTTTTGAACTAAATTAGGTGAATAAATTTGAGTTACACAGGTCAGAGGTGTATTGTGTATACTTTGACAATAATCTGTCTGCTTTAGCAATGATTCACTATATTGATATTTATGATCTTCAAATAAATAAACTGATGTTTACTTAATAATGTGGCTGATAAATGGAATACTGACTGCCATATCAGTAAACAAAGGATGTCACAGTCATCAGCAATTGCAGCCACTGCCAACGGTGAGTTGGTGAGCCCTGAGGAAACTCAGGATATGAAAATACAGGATAGTGGTCCCAGGTAGCTGAGATACATATCATGAGGAATGATTTCAGTGAGCCCAGACTCTTGCATCTTCCCATACATAAGAAAGTGCTAAATTACTTAACTTGAGATATCTAGTTTTCTTTAATTAACAGTAATCTTTTGACATACAGACTACCTGCCCTTTGTTGCAAAACTTTTATAATATATAACCTGGTTTCCCTCCTTGCCTCCTTGAAGCAGTTCTCTCAGGGTTACTTGAGATGCTGCCTCCCAGGATTGAAGTCCTAAAAATTCCCACCAAATAGAACATAACTCTCAACTTTTAGGTTGTGAATATTTTTTAAGCCAGCAGTAGTATATATTTGTGTATGGTATACAATCAAAATATTGTTTCTGCAAATTACTAAGTGAATTATTTTTTCCTCTATCTCCTTCAAGTATGGTTATGCCATTCATTTGTAACATAGTTAGGTATTTTTGTAGTATTATTATTTTTTGTATTCCATTTTGGGCTCCCCCTACATCCTGGTTTTGTCATATATTTTTGTTTGAGGGTACATCCTATAAGACAGTGCTACACAGAAAAGTATACTTAAAGAAGTATCATCCCTTTTACATTCTTTCATTTCCATTCCTACCCACATTATATTGGTAACCAATCTCATTATTTTCTGATTTATTTTTCTGATATTTCTTTTGAAGAGATTAGTGGATAAATGTGTTTTATTCATTGCCCTTTTTTCTTACATAAAGGATCGCATACTATAGGTACTCTTTCACATATCCTTTTTTTCATGATTGTACAAATGATTTTTTATTTAAAAATACAAAATAAATGATCTATAAGCATGGACAATGAAAATCATTATATATTGTCAACTGAAACTAGTAATTGAGGATTATAGTGAGTTTCTTAAATATCAGACAGCCTTTTCTTCATTTTCTTCAATTGACTTCTCTGAAATTATTGGTGAGAAACATTGTCTCAAGCATCCTGTCATAGTTCATTAGTAATGGTGAAGCACTGTTCTAGGAATTAGAACTTATCACCCCCTATACCATCCATTCCACTGATTTCCAGGATCTTTCTCTTCTTTAGCATCCAATAAAGAAGTTCTTACAAACTTAGTTGGATCAGTAATTCCCTTCTGCACCATATTCACAAAAGCTCCAAGCATAGCATCATAACCAACTTCTGAGGAATTTAGCATAATTTTCTCAATTATCAATAATCTTTCAACATCTACATTCTTAACAATGATAAGTACAAGAATTTTGAGTGTTCTTTTAATAATTTCTGTATCATTTTAAAAAATCTTCATTAGCTATAATTAGTGAGTCTAAGGCTGAAATGTAGCAAAGCAGAACACAACCCCCTCCCAGAACAATGCTTTGTTTAACAGCAACTCATGGAACATCAAGGGCATCTGTAAATATTTTTTCATTCACTGCAGCATAACTTGTTTAATTAACCTTCAGCACAGCTATTCTACTGAAAATTTTGCTAGAGTCCACTCAGTTTTTCCTTTTCACATTCTTTAATTATGATATCTGACTGCTCATTGATTTCTTGAATATGTTTTCAATTTGAGACTGCTAACTTTTTCCTTTTAAGAGCAGAACTTCATCTTTGGTCATAATGACCTCTCCAACTTTTCCTAAGTCATGAGTCTGAAAATCATCATCATCATGATTTAGGGTCAATCTCTCTTCGCTGAACACTGAACCACCACTAGCTATTGCCATGTTTTTAAACAGGTTTTTTTCTATTGTCACAAACACCTGGAGCTTTGACTGCTACAATCTGAAGACCAACTTTTAGCCTATTCAAAAGGAGTGTATTTAGAGCCTCTCCATCAACATCTTCAGCAATTAGTATCAAGGGCTACAATGAACATTGGCAATTTCAAGGGCCAGTATAATAGACTAGATACTTTCTTTTCAGTCAATAGAACACAGGCATCCTGAAATACACATTTCTGATCTTTTGATGTATACAAAATATGAAGAAATATAAACTTCAACTTAATAATTTATAATTTCTAGTTCATCATTCGGGGGTTTTCTATCCTTTAACATGTCTACACCATTTATTCCAATCTTTTTCATTGCATTGGAAATTATATTGCCAATTTCTTTGTTTGCAGAAATCTTAGCAATCAGCAATTTCTTAAAGGGTTGGTACAAGTTTAGACTGTGTCCTAAGTTCAGCAATTACAGCACCTATATCTAACATTACACCTCTTCTGATTTCCACCGGCTAAACACCTTTGCTAATCTTCTCTAAGCCATCTTCGGTAATAGAGTATATCAGTAGGGCAGCAGTGGTGGTGGGCCTATGGTCTTTTCATTTGTATCATTGGCAATATTTTTAACAAATATGCTTTTTCTGTCTCTGTGAATGGCTGCTTAAGTCTTTTTCTTATTTTGCCATTGGGTTTTTGATTCCTTTTTCTTCAGTTTTAAGAGTTCTTTATGTATTAGGGATATTGGCTCTTGTGTTACACATTGCAAATGTTTTCTCCCAGTTAATAAATTGTCTGTGATATTGCTTATGTTATTGTCTTAGCTTCTTTTTTTAAACTTTCACTTTCACGTAGTCAAATTTATCAATGTTTTCTTTCATTTCCTCTAGAGTTTGTGAAATAGAAAGTATTTTCTTATTGTGAGGAGAAAGAGAAATTCATACCAGTGTTCTTCTAGTTCTTGTTTTCATTTTTTATATTTGCATTCCTGATCAATTTGGAGTTTATTTTGGTATATGGTGTGTGATATTTATCAAATTTTATTTTTTTCCAAATGGCCACCCAGTTGTTCTACAACCATTAATTAAAAAGTCCACCTTTGCCTCATTGATGCCCCACAGATTACCTTGATCATATAATAAGCTTCCTTATGTATTTGAATCTACTTCTGGGTTTTCCATTCTGTTCCTCTGTTCTCTTTATCTATTCATGTGCCAGTACCACACTATTTTAATTGCAGCTACTTTGAAGTATATCTTTATAGCTTTCTATCTGGCAGGGCTAATATCCTTTCATAGATTTTCTTTTTCAGTGTTTTCCTGCCTCTTCTTGTATGTTTGTTTTTCCATATGAACTTTATTATTATTTTCTACACCATAAAAAAGGCTGCTAATATTTTGATTAAGATTGAGCTAATTTTATAAGTTAATTAAGGGAGAACTGACATCTTTATAATGTTGAATAGTCTCATACAGGAAGAGGGGATGTCTCTTTACTTGTTCAAGTATACTTTTACTTCTTTCAGGTATGTTTTAAAGTTTTCCTTATAGAGGTAGCACATATTTCTTTTTAAGCTTATTCCAAAATATTTAATCTTCTTTGCTGCAGTTGTTAAAGGGGTTTTCTCTACCCATTCATATCTTTCTTAGACTACTTAAGAAACTCCCAGCAATCATCCATATCTTCCTTCAATCCTTTCTCTACACCAGATTCAGGGTGATCTTTTAAAAATGTAAATTTGTTCATTTTCTTTCAAAGTCCTTCAGAAGCTTCTACATTAAGATGAAGACCAAGTTCTTAGCTAAGTTTAACAAGTCTTCCATCTTCTGGCCTATACAGCCACTTCTCTGTGGACTTTGACCACATTGGCCATTTTTCTTTCTGTGGGGCCTTTGCCACCTACTCCCTCAGCCTGAAATGTTCCTCTGCACTTAATCACTATTCACTCACCTAGTGGCCTCTTAGTCACTTTTCATTACTCAGATCAGTTACTATCTTGAGGATATCTTTCCTGATCCCTAAATTCAGCAAACATTTTGCAAGCTCTCATAGAACCTATAATTTTTATTAGCATTCCCTGCAATTGTAATTAAATAGTTAATTAGGTTATAAATTGATTAATAAAAACTTATGGGGAAAGAATTATTTCTTTGGTGGCTGCCAGAGAGTGTTGTGTATTATAGACACTCACTGAATGAAGAAAGTAAACGTGTCTTTTTAAACA
Source organism: Orcinus orca (assembly GCF_937001465.1). Taxonomy (NCBI): domain Eukaryota; kingdom Metazoa; phylum Chordata; class Mammalia; order Artiodactyla; family Delphinidae; genus Orcinus; species Orcinus orca. The sequence continues at coordinate 82,410,578 of NC_064566.1, read as the reverse complement.
AGTATTACATGTTAAGTTGTATTGAATAAGTATTTATTATATTTACAGACCTGGAGATATCTGTAAGCTTTTGAAATAAATTAGATAAAGATATATTTATAATTATAAAATATCAGTGAAGTTTTTGGTCCTCTTCTTTACTTTTTTGAGTATTTGTGCAAAATCAATTAAGTACTAGTAATTTTATTTTATTTTATTTCTTACAGAAAAGCATTGTCAGCACTTAAATGTACTATAACTAAAATATTAGATGAAGTATAATAGATTAATCCTATAAATATTCACAAGAAACTGCTCATTCTTTATACATCCCAGTAGGCTTTGGAATCTAATGCAGAAAAGGCAGAAGGTAATAGGTTTGATAATTTGGTAAATTAAAAATAAAGCCGTAGTCTTAATTTTCTTTTATGTTTGTAAGTGCATCAAAAAGTGAATTTATTTTTTCAGAAATGTAAAATATTTAAAAGGAATCTATCATTTTGTCTCCATTATGGAATAACTACTGTCTCTGCTTACCAATATTTATTTTTTGGTACATATAGGTTTAAAATAGTTCTAAGAAGAGTACACTTAAAAATGGTACTCTGGAAGAGTCATGCAGAGTTTGGGTCAAGAAGGCAGAATAGGAGGACCTGGGGTTCACTTATCCCCACAAGTATATCAAGAATGCAGCTACAAGTGGAACAATTCACACTGAGCACCTGCTGAGCACTAGCAGAGGACCTCAGACACCTAAAAGGACAAGAAAAGATCCTCGCGTAACTGGGTAGGACAAAAGAGAGAAAAGAAAGAAAAAGAAAAGAGGAAACAGGATTAGCTCCTCCTCTTGCAGAGGAGCTGAAGGAGATGAGAGGTTAACATAACTGGAGAGGCCCCCTCACTGGCAGCTCCATCAGCTGAGATGGAGGGAAGCTTTGGGGGCTATCGGAGGAAATTGTAGCAGCGGGCCTGTGGCAGGTAGGACAGAGAGAGAATTTGACGGACAGTCTGTGCCACAGTTTTGGGCACCCCAGCCTGAGACAGGGGTCTGCCAGTGCTGGTGGGGGTTGGGTGCTGAAACATGGGGTTTGGAGAGCAGACCCAAGTAGAGGACTGCTATTGGCTGCATGGAGACAGCCTGAGGGGATGGGAACGAGGGGCTCCACAGCCAGGAATGCTCCTGGAGGAAGCATGGACTGCGATGGAAGGCATCAGTGCTGAGTGGCACACGAAGGGCAGGGCCACCATTGAGGCCTCTCTCCTCACACACCAGCCCCTGCTCCATGGGTAATGAGAGGGACTCCCACCAAAGCAAGCACTCATGCACCAATCAGTCACCACCTTTTGCCCCCCCACCTAAGCAAGCAAGAGTGACCCAGTCAGTAGCTGCATGCCCCATCCCACTAAAATGGGCCATCCTGCTCCCAGTCCCTGCCTTCACCTCATCTCTCCTGGGTGGGGAGCAGATGCCTGAGGGTGACACACATGCAGAGGTGGGACCAAAACCAAAGCTGAACCCCAGGGGCTATGTGACTAAGGAAGAAGAGCTGAAATCTCTCACTGCACCTGCACATGCTGCAGATTAAACCACTGTGATCAGCTTGGTAAACCCAGCACCTGCAGAACATCTGAATGGACAATGGGGTGCTTCCACAACTGAGACTGGTCTAGCTTTAGCAACTGTAGACTTTGTGGGCACGTGTACATGAAAGTAGGGCCAGGTCAGAGTCTGATCTGCCCCTACAGTGCCCACAGTGTGTCCAGAGACCTAATAAGAGGTCTTGGAGAGCCTTCAAGGGAGGCAGGGGTTGGCTATGGCTCACTGTGGGGGCAAGGACACTGATAGCAGAGGACCCAGGGAAGTTTTTAACTTATTCATTTATTATTTTTATTTCTTACATTTTTAATATATATTGTATTTCTTTATTTTTATATTATTTTTTGTTTTTGGGGGGTTTGGTTTGGGGAGGTTTTTTGGTTGTTGTTGTTTCTTTGCTTTTTTGTTTGGGTTTTTCTGTTTTTTGTTTTTGTTAGTTTTGTTTTTATTGTTTGTTTTGGTTTCTGGTTTTTTTGTTTCATTGTTTACTTTGTTTCTGTCTTGTTTTTTGTTTTTATTGTTTGTCTTGGTTTTTGTTTGTCTGTTTGAATGTTTTGTTTTGGCTGTGCCACAAAGCTTGTGGTGTCTAGGTTCCCCTGCTGGGGGCTGAACCTGAGCTCCCAAGGGGGAGCACCGAGTCCTGGCCACTGGACTGCTAGGGAATTCCCGGCCTCAGGGAATATTAATTAGCATGAGCTCTCCTGGAGGTCCCCATCTTGGCACTATGACCCAGCTGCAACCAACTGCCTGCAAATTCCAGTGCTAGAACACCTCAGGCCAAACAACCAGAAACACAGGAACACAGCCCAACCCATCAGCAGAAAAGCTGGCTAAAGTCATGCTAAGCTCACAGACACACCAAAACACACCACTTGACATGGCCCTGATCACCAGAGGGACAAGACTCAGCTCCACCCACCAGAGGGCAGGCCCCAGTCCCTCCCACCAGGAGGCCTACACAATCCCTGGGACCAAGCTCACCCACCAGGGGCAGACACCAGAAGCAAAAGGAACTACAACCCTGCAGCCTGTGGAAAGGACACCACAAACACAGCAGAAAAAGTAAGACAACAAAGAAATATGCTGCAGAAGAAGGAGCAAGGTAAAAACCTGTAAGACCAAGAAAATGAAGAGGAGACAGGCAATCTACCTGAAAAAGAATTCAGAGCAATGATAGTAAAGATGATCCAACATCTCTGAAAAAGAATGGAGGCAGGGATCCAGAAGATACAAGAAATGTTTAACAAGGACCTAGAAGAACTAAAGAACAAACAGTGATAAACAATACAATAACTGAAATGAAAATACACTGGAAGGAATCAATAGCAGAATAACTGAGGCAGAAGAAAGGCTAAGTAAGCTGGAAGATAGAATGGTGGAAATCACTGCCATGGAACAGAATAAAGAAAAAAGAATGAAAAGAAATGAGGACAATCTCAGAGACCTCTGGGACAAGGAAAACACACCAACATTAGAATTACAGGGGTCCCAGAGGAAGAAGAGAAAGAGAAAGAGACTGAGAGAATATTTGAAGGAATTATATTAGGAAACTTCCCTAACATGGGAAAGGAAATAGTTATCTACATCCAGGAAGTGCAGAGAGTCCCATACAGGATAAACCCAACAAGGAACATGCTGAGACACAAATTAATCAAACTAACAAAAATTAAATACAAAGAAAAATATTAAAAGCAGCAAGGGAAAAGCAACAAATAAGATACAAGGGAATCCCCATAAAGTTATCAGCTGTTTTTAAAGAAGAAACTCTACAGGCCAGAAGGAGTGGCAAGATATATTGAAAAGGAAAAACCTACAACCAAGAATAATTTACGCAGCAAAGCTCTCATTCAGATTTGATAGAGAAATCACAAGCTTCAGAGACAAGCAAAAGCTAAGAGAATTCAGCACCACCAAACCAGCTTTAAAACAAGTGCTAAAGGAACTTCCTTAGGTGAGAAACACAGGAGAAGAGAACAAAAGAGGAAGGGAAGAAAAAAGATCTACAGAAACAAACCCAAAACAATTAAGAAAATGTCAAGAGGAACATACATGTTGATGACTATCTTAAATGTAAATGGTTTAAATGCTCCAACCAAGACACAGACTGGCTGAAGGGATACAAAAACAAGACCCGTATATATGCTATCTACTAGAGACCCACTTCTGACCTAGGGACACGTACAGACTGAAAGTGAGGGGATGGAAATAGATACTCCATGCAATACTCATATCAGATAAAATAGTCTTTAAAATAAAGACTGTTACAAGAGACAAGGAAGGACACTACATAATGATCAAGGGATCAATCTAAGAAGAAAATATAACAATTGTAAATATATATGCACCCCACATAGTGAGCACCTCAATACAAAGGCAAATTCTAACAGTTATAAAAGGGGAAATCAACAGTAACAGAAAAATAGTGGGGAACTTTAACACCTCACTTACACCAATGGACAGGTCATCCAGACAGAAAATTAATAAGGAAACAGAAGCCTTAAATGACACATTAGACCAGATAGACTTAATTGATATTTATAAGACATTCCATCCGAAAGCAACACAATACAACTTTCTTCTCAAGTGCACATGGAATATCCTCCAGGATAATCACATCTTGGATCACAAATCAAGCCTGGGTAAATTTAAGAAAATGGAAATCATATCAAGCATCTTTTCTGACCACAACACTATGAGATTATAAATCAATTACAGGAAAAAAAAGAGTTAAAAGCACAAACACATGGAGGCTAAAAAATATGTTACTAAATAATCAATTGATCACTTAAGAAATCAAAGAGGAAATAAAAAAAAAATACCTAGAGACAAATGGTAACAAACCCCCAGTGATCCAAAACCTATGTGACACAGTAAAAGCAGTTCTAAGAGGGAAGCTTATAAGAATACAATCTTACCTCAAAAAAAAGAAAAATCTCTAATAAGCAACCTATCATTACACCTAAAAGCAACTAGAGAAAGAAGAACAAACAAAAACACAAAGTTAGTAGAAGGAAAGAAATCATAAAGATCAGAGCAGAAATAAATGAAATAGAGAAGAAAAAAACAATAGCAAATATCAATAAAACTAAAAGCTGGTTCTTTTAGAAGATAAACCAAACTAATAAAACTTTACTAAGACTCATCAAGGAAAAAAAGGAAGAGGACTCAAATCAAAGATTAGAAGTGAAAAAGCAGGAGTTATAACTGGCACCACAGATGTACAAGGATTATAAGACATTACTACAAGCAACCATATGCCAAAATAATGGACAACCTAGAAGAAATGGACAAATTCTGAGAAAGGTAAAACCTTCCAAGATTGAACCAGGAAGAAATAGAATATATGAACACAATCACTGTAAATACAATAATTTCACAATTACTGAAATTGAAACTGTGATTAAAAATCTTTCAACAAACAAAAGTCCAGGACCAGATGGCTTCACAGGCAAATTCTATCAAACATTTAGAGAAGAGTTAACACCTATCCTCCTGAAACTCTTCCAAAAAAATTGCAGTGGAAGGAACACTCCCAAGATCATTCTACAAGGCCACCATCACCCTGATCCCAAAACCAGACAAAGATATCACAATAAAGAAAATCACAGGCCAATACCACCAATGAACATAGATGCAAAAATCCTCAACAAAATACTAGCAAACTGATTCCAACAACACATTAAAAGGATCATACAACATGATCAAGTGGGATTTATCCCAGGGATAACAGAATTCTTCAATATTGGCAAATCAATCAGTGTGATACACTACATCGACAAATTGAAGAATGAAAACCGTATGATTATCTTAATAGATGCAGAAAAAGCTTTTGACAAATTCAACAACATTTATGGTAAAAACTCTCCATAGAGAAGGCATAGAGGGAATCTTTCTTAACATAATAAAGGCCATATATGGCAAACCCACAGCAAACATCATTCTCAATGGTGAAAAACTGCAAGCATTTCCTCTACAGCAGGAACAAGACAAGGATGTCCACTCTCACCACTGTTATTCAGCATAGTATTGGAAGTCCTAGCCATGGTAATCAGAGAAGAAAAAAACATAAAATGAATCCAAATTGAAAAAGAAGATGTAAAGCTGTCACTGTTTGCAGATGACATATACATAGGAAACCCTAAAGATGCCACTACTAGAGCTAATCAATGAATTTGGAAAAGTTGCAGTACACAAAATTAATACACAGAAATCTTTTGTATTCCTATACACTAACAATGAAAGATCAGAAAGAGGAATCAAGGAAACAATCCCATTTACTGTCCCAACAAAAAGAATAAAATACCTAGGCATAAACCTACCTAAGGAGGCAAAAGACCTGTATTCAGAAAACTGTAAGATACTGATGAAAGAAATAAAAGATGACACAAACAGATAGAGAAATATACCATGTTCTTGGATTGGAAGAATCAATATTGTAAATGATTATACTACCTAAAGTGGTCTACGGATTCAATGCAATCCCTATCAAATTACCTATGGCATTTTTCACAGAATTAGAACAAAAAAATTTTACAATTTGTATGGAAACACAAAAGTCCATGAATAGCCAAAACAATATTGATAAAGAAAAACACAGCTGGAGGAATCAGGCTCCCTGACTTCAGACTATACTACAAAGCTACAGTAATCAAGACAATATGGTACTGGAACAAAAACAGAAATATAGATCAATGGAAAAGGAAAGTCCAGAGATAAACCCACGCACATATGGTCACCTAATCTATGACAAAGGAGGCAAGAATATACAATGAAGAAAAAATAGTCTCTCCGATAAGTGGTGCTGGGAAAACTGGACAGTTACATATAAAAGAGTGAAATTAGAATACTCCCTAACACCATAAAGAAAAATAAACTCAAAATGGATTAAAGACCTAAATGTAAGACTGGATACTATAAAAATTTAAGAGGAAAACATTCACAGAACACTCTCTGACATAAATCACAACAAGATCTTTTTATGATCCACCTCCTAGAGTAATGAAAATAAAAACAAAAATAAACAAATGGGACCTAATTAAACTTGAAAGCTTTTGCACAGCAAAGGAAACCATAAACAAAATGAAAAGACAACCCTCAGAATGGGAGAAAATATTTGCAAACAAAGCGACCAACAAGGGATTGATCTCCAAAATATACAAATAGCTTATGCATCTCAATATCAAAAAAACAAACAAGCAAGTCAAAAAATAGGCAGATAATCTAAATAGACTTTTCTCTGAAGAAGACATACAGATGGTTAAAAGTACATGAAAAGATGCTCAACGTCACTAATTATTAGAGAAATGCAAATCAAAACCACAATTAGGTATCACCTCACCCCCTTCAGAATGGCCATCATCAAAAAATCTACTAACAATCAGTGGTGGAGAGGGTGTGCAGAAAAGGGAACCCTCCTACACTGTTGCTGGGAATGTAAACTAGTACAGCTACTGTGGAGAACATTATGGAGTTCCTTAAAGATCTAAAAATAGAGCTACCGTATGATCCAGCAATCCCACTCCTGGGCATATATCCAAATAAAACTATAATTCGAAAAGATACATGCACCCCAATGTTCACTGAAGAACTATTTACAATAGCCAGGACATGGACACAAACTAAATGTCCATCAACAGAGGAATGGATAAAGAAAATGTGGTATTACTCAGCCATAAAACAAAACAAAATTGAGTTATTTGTAGTGAGGTGGATGGACCTAGAGTCTGTCATACAGAGTGCAGTAAATTAGAAAGAGAAAAACAAACACCGTATGCTAATCCCAAATATATATGGAATCTAAAAAAAAATGGTCATGAAGAACCTTTGGGTAAGATGGGAATAAAGCCACAGACCTACTAAAGAATGGACTTGAGCATATGGGAAGGGTGAAGGGTAAGCTGGGACAAAGTGAGAGAGTGGCATGGACATATATACACTACCAAATGTAAAATAGATAGCTAGTTGGAAGCATCCGCATAGCACAGGGAGATCAGCTCGGTGCTTTGTGACCACCTATAGGGGTGGGATAGGGGGTGTGGGTGGGAGGGAGGGAGATGCAAGGGGGAAGAGATATGGGGATATATGTATATGTATAACTGATTCACTTTGTTATAAAGCAGAAACCTACACACCATTGTAAAGCAATTATACTCCAGTAAAGATGTTAAAAAAGAAAAAAAGAAAATGTGGTAATATATACAATGGAATATTACTCATCCATAAAAAAGAACAAAATAATGTCATTTGCAGCAATATGGATGGACCTAGAGATTGTTATTCTGAGTGAAGTAAGTCATTCAGAGAAAGCCAAATATCATATGATATTGCTTATATGTGGAATCTGAGAAAAAGGGTACAAATGAAATTATCTACAAAACAGAAATAGAGTTACAGATGTAGACAACACAATATGGTTACCAGGTGATAAGGGGGGGTGGGGGGAGGGATAAATTGGAATATTGGGATTGATATATACACACTACTGTATATAAAATAGATAACTAATAAGGAACTACTGCTTAGCACAGGGAACTCTACTCAACACTCTGTAATGGCCTATATGGGAAAAGAATCTAAAAAAAAAGAATGGATATGTATATGTATTACAGATTCACTTTGCTGTACACCTGAAACTAACACAACATTATGAATCAACTATACTCCAAAAAAAATTCTATTTCGTCCTTTCACTTAATGTTATTTCACAAATACTTCTCAGTACTGCTTTATATTTTTGAAACCTATCATTTTTAAATTGTCTTTATTATTTATTTATTTTATTTTTATTTTTCTCTGAATCGGGTCTTAGCTGCGGCACGCGGGATCTTCTTTGACGCATGTGGGATCTTTCGTTGTGGCACGTGGGCTCTTCGTTGTAGTGCACAGGCTTCTCTCTAGTTGTGGTGCATGGGCTCAAGGGTGCGTGGGCTCTATAGTTGTGGCATGCAGGCTCCAGAGCACATGGCCTTTGTAGTTTGTGGCACACAGGCTCTAGTTGAGGCACACGGGCTCAGTAGTTGTGGCACGCAGGCTTAGTTGCCCTGCGGCGTGAGGGATCTTAGCTCCTGACCAGGGATCAAACCTGCATCTCCTGCATTGTAAGGCAGATCCTTTACAACTGGACTTCCAGGGAAGTCCCTGAAACATATCATTTTAATGGAGATATAAGTTTCATTACAATGACATCTCCAATCTCTTTAACAATTTATCAATTTTTGAGGTTTTTTTTTTTTAGGAATTACTGCAACTACATAGCCCTGCCTACTCAGCTCCCTGTGCAAACATGTTGTAATGTCTTTGTAGAGAACTTTTTAATTACTTAAGTTTTGAATTATTTCTTTGGAATAAATTATAAGAAATGGCATTATGAATCAGAAGGTTGAATAAAATCATTTCGTTTTAATATTAAATTCTTCTCCAAGAGAACAATAACAAATTACTATTTAATTGATATTTATTCATAAGTCTCTCTGTTCTATTGCATCTTCACATGTGTAATTTGATTGTCCTTATTTTAAATACATGATTAGATGTGGATAAGAATCCCTGCCAACACCGGGCAAGTCATTTATCCTATCTGTTCTTCAGTTTCCTTAACTTTAAATGGCGATAATATCACATATCTTATAGGACTAAATGCATTAATATATGCAAAATGTTTAGAACAATGGCTGGCATACCTCAAACACTATGTATGAGTGATATCAGCATCATGGTGACGTGAGATGTTTCTACTTTTTGTCCCCTTTTCAACCAAGAATTAGACACCCTTCCATGAACAAAAGCACATTTTCTGGGAGTTGTGGGATCCAACATTACATGACAAGGAACCTAGGAGAAGTCTTGCCCATTTGTGCATCCAAACCAGGCAGACAGACTGTTCAGGCTGTGGAACTGGCAAAGTAGCCAACCTGTCTCAACCCCTGTTGCCAAGGTCAGGAAAAGAACCTGGAGAGTGCTGACCTGGTAAGATACCCACAAATGAGAGAGAAACTGTAGAAGTCCAGCCTCTTAAGGGGAAACTCTAGCACACCGTTGGAGAAAAAAATGTATATGAGTTATAGAATGCAGTGAAGATGGTAAGAATTTTAACAGTGCTGTCACCACTCCCACCCCCTCATCCCATGCAACACCACATGGGGATGACCTATCAAGCAGTGGCCTCCTTTCTTGCAAAGGAAAAGGACAGCAGTAAACCCATTTCTCTCCAGCAGCACCCAGAGTACTGAGGCAAGATCTCCATGACTGGGAAGAGGGAGCTGATCAAGAAAAAGGAAGATAACGATATCAAAGGGATTAAAGGGATGCAGTTCCTGCAGACTGCACTGCAGACTTCATCAGGAAGCCCACCTGTGAGTTTTTGGGAGTACCTTACCTGAGTATCTCCCTACTAGGTCTGTAGGCACCCCCAATGCCACAAGTGGTAAACACACACCACCCACCACACTGAGGCAGCTTCTTGTGCATGTTCCAAAGTGCAGAGGGAAGATTGAGCTACAGCAGACAGGAAATACACTCAGAAAACAGACCAGGGTCTGTGGGCAAGGGAGAAACCACAAATTTCAGCTATGGTGCCACCTTTTGAAAAACAAAAGAAAGGCTTCCAGTAGCAGTCTGGTGAGTTGTAAGAACCAGATAAGACATCAAAGCTTAAGAATTCTGCCACAAGAGGGAGCAAGAAGAGTAGAATGTACCTATACAAAGGCAGAGAAAAACGCAGATTTTTTTTTTCTTGGGGTCTCATATTGGAAAAGATACAGCAGCAATGAATAGAATAACCTAGCTGAAGGAAACTAGCAAAGATTTAAGGTGTCTGCTATGTCAAATATGAAAGCAGCAATGTAAAACTACAAAGAACATCAAAAAAATCAAGGGAATGGGGACTTCCCTGGTGGCGCAGTGGTTGAGAGTCCGCCTCCCGATGCAGGGGACACGGGTTCATGCCCTGGTCTGGGAGGATTCCACGTGCCACGGAGCGGCTGGGCCCGTGAGCCGTGACCGCTGAGCCTGCGCGTCTGGAGTTTGTGCTACGCGACGGGAGAGGCCACAGCAGTGAGAGGCCCGTGTACCGAAAAAAAAAAAAAAATCAAGGGAATGTTATTATCAAAAGATAAAAATAATTCTCCAATACTGAGCTCAAGGTCATGGAGGTTCATGATCTAATACATAAATAACTAAAAATAGCTGTTTTTAAAGAAACTCAACAAGCTACAAGAAAACTCAGAAAGACATTTCAATGAAATCATGAAAAAAATACATGATCAAATTGAGATATTTATGAAAAGAACTAAACAGAAATTCTGAAGCTTAAAAAAATCAATGAATGAAGTAAAATATACAATAAAGAGCATCTGCAGTAGAGCAGGACAAATGAAGATGTAATAAATGAGTTAGAGGACATAGATGTTGAAATAACTCACTTAGAAGAGAAAAAAGAATGAAAAAGAACACAGAAAGTCTATGTGATCTATGGGATTCCATAAAAAGCACAAAGAATAATCAGAGTCCAGAAGGAGAAGAGAGGGCAAAGGGGATAGAAAGTTTATTTAAAGAAATAATAGCTGAGAACTTCCCAAACCTGGGAGAGAATTGGACATCCAAGTTCATGAAGCTGATAGCTCACCCTATTATTTCAATGCAAAAAGACCTTCTCCAAGACACATTGTAAGGAAACTGTCAAAAATCAAAGATAAAGAAAAATTCTAAAAGCAGCCAGGGATTGATTGTAACCTACAAAGAAACCTCCATTAGGCTATCAGTATAAATGTATAAATGTATCAGTACCATGTATAAAATCAACATACAGAAATCAGTTGCACTAACAACCATACACAAACAACAAAACAGCTGAAAAGTAAATAAAGAAAACTATCACATTCATAGTAGCATCAAAAACAATAAAATACTTAGGAATAAATTTGACTAAGGATGTATAAGATTTGTACAATGAAAACTACAAGACTTTGATGAAAGAAACTGAAGAAGACACACATAAATGGAAAGATGGCTGGGTTCATGGATCTGAAGAATGAATATTATTAAAATGTACATACTACCCAAAGCCATCTATAGATTCAATACAATCCCTGTCAAAATTCCAGTGACATTTTTCATAGAAATAGAAAAAGAACTGTCCTAAAATTTGTATGTATTCACAAAAGACTCCAAATAGCCAAAGCAATCTTGAAAAAGAAAAACAAAGCTGGAGACATCACATTTTCTGATTTCATACTGTATTACACACCTATAGTAATAAATTAGAACAGTATGGTACTGCCATAAAAATAGACACATAGACCAATGGAATAGAATCAAGAGCACAGAAACAAACTCCCACATTTTCAGTCAACTAATATTTGACAAGGGAGCCAAGAACACTCAATGAGGAAAGAATAGTCTCCAACAAATGGTGTAAAAACTTGATAACCACATGAAGAAGAAATTGGACCCCTCTCTTACCTCACTCTGAAAAATTTACTCAAAGTGGATTAAAGACTTAAACATAAGACCTAATATGATAAAACTCCTAGAAGAAAACATAGGGAACAGTTCCTTGACATTGGTCTTGGCAAAGATTTTTTAGATAAGACACTGGAAGCACAAAACCAAAAATCAACAAGTGGGACTACATCAAACTAAAAAGATTCTGCACAGCAAAAGAAACAATTAACAAAATGAAAAAGAAACCTGTGGAATGGGAGAAAATATTTGCAAACCATATTGGATTAGGGTTAACATCCAAAAATATATAATGAACTCATATAATTTGATGAAAAAATCTGTTTAAAAAATGAGCAGAGGAACTAGACATTCTCCAAAAAAGACATCCAAATAGCCAACATGTACATAAGAAGATACTTGACATCACTAGTCATCAGGTGAATACAAATAAAAAATCAATGAGGTATCACTGCACATCTGTTAAAATGGCTATCATCAAGTAGACAAGAGATAACAAGTGTTGGCGAGGATGTGGAGATATTTACTATTGGTGGGAATGTAACTTGTATAGCCACTATGGAAAGCAGTATGAAGGTTCCTCAAGAAATTAAAAATAGAACTACCATTTGATCCAGCAATTCAACTTCTGGATATACAGGCAAACCTTGGAGATATTTCTGGTTCGGTTCCAGACCCCTGCAATAAAGTGAATATCACAACAAAGAAAGTCATGCAAATTTTTTGGTTTCTGAGTGCAGATAAAAGTTATCTTTACACTATACTGTAGTTTATTAAGTGAGCAACAGCATTATATCTAAAAAACAATGCACATACCTCAATGTAAAATGGTTTAATGCTAAGAAGTGCTAACCATCACCTGAGCCTCCAGCGAGTGCTAATGTTTTTGCTGGTGGAGGATCTTGCCTTGATGTTGATGGCTGCTAACTGATCAGTGGTGGTTGCTGAAGGTTGGGGTGGCTGTGGTACTTCCTTAAAATAAAACAACACTGAAGTTTGCTGTATCAATTGACTATTCCTTTCACAAACAATTTCTCTGTAGCATGCAATGCTGTTTGCTAGCATTTTACCCACAATAGAACTTTCAAAATTAGAGTCAATCCTCTCAAATCCTCCTGCTATTTCATCAGCTAAGTTTATGTAATATTCTAAACCCTTTGTTATCATTTCAACAATCTTCACAGTGTCTTCACCAAAAGTAGATTCCATCTCAATAAATCACTTTCTTTGCTCATCCATAAAAAGCAACTCTTCATCTGTTAAAGTTTTATCATGAGATTGCAGCAATTCTTTCTGTCACGTCTTCAGGCTCCACTTCTAATTCTAGCTCTCTTGCTATTTCCACCACATATGCAGTTACTTCCTCCACTGAAGTCTTGAATCCCTCAAAGCCACCCATGAGGGTTAGAATCAACTTCTCCCAAACTCCTATATATGTTAATATTTTGACCTCTTCCCATGAATATTAATGTTCTTAATGGCATCTAAAATGGTGAATCCTTTCCTTTACTTTGCCCAGATCCATAAGAGGAATCACTGTCGATAATAAGACTTGAAAGGCAAAATTACGCCTTGATCCATGGGCTGCAGAACAGATGCTATGTTAGCAGGCATGAAAACAACATGAATCTCACTGTACCTCTCCATCAGAGCTTTTGGGTGGCAAGATGCATTGTCAATGAGCAGTAATATTTTGAAAGGAATTATTTTCCTGGGCAGTAGGTCTCAAGAGTGGGCTTAAACTATTCAGTAAACCATGCTGTAAACTGATGTGCTGTCATCCAGGCTCTGTTGTTCCATTTATAGAGCATAGGCAGAGTAGATTCAGCATAATTCTTAAGGGGCCTAGGATTTTGGAAATGATAAATGAGCACTGGCTTCAACTTAAAGTTGAAGTTAGCCTCTAACAAGAGAATCAGTCTGTCCTTTAAAGCTTTAAAGGCTTCTCTAGTTTTGAAAGTCTTAGAAGCCATCTCCTTCCAATATAAGGCTGTTTCATCTACATTGAAAATTTGTTGTTTAGTGTGGCTATCTTTATTAGTTATTTTAGCTAGATTTTCTGGATAACTTGTGGCAGCTTCCACATTAGAACTTGCTGCTTCACCTTGTACTTTTATGTTATGGAGATGGCTTATCTCCTTAAACCTCAAGAACCAACCTCTGCTAAGCTTCAAATTTTTCTTCTGTAGCTTCCTCATCTCTCTCAGTCTTCATAGGATTGAAGAGAGTTAGGACCTTTTTCTGGATTAGGCTTTGGCTCAAGGGAATATTGTGGCTGGTTTGATCGTCTATACACACCAGTAAAACTTTCTCTGTATTAAACATAAGGCTGTTTTGTTTTCTTACCATTTCTGTGTTCACTGGAGTAGCACTTTTAATTTCCTTCAAGAACTTTTTCTTTGCATTCATGGCTTGGCTACCTGTTTGGTGCAAGGGGCCTAGCTTTCTGCCTATTTAGACTTTCAACATGTCTTCTTCACTAAGCTTAATCATTTTTAGCCTTTTATTTAAAGTGAGAGGCATGTGACTCTTCCTTTCACTTGAACACTTAGAGGCCATTGTAGGGTTATTAATTGACTTATTCCAACATTGTTGTGTCACAGAGAATATGGAGGTCTGAGGAGAGAAAGAGAGATGGAGCAATGGCCAGTCAGTCAGTGGAAAAGTCAGAACACACACAACGTTTATCAATTAAATTCATTGTCTTATATGGGCATGGTTCACGGTGCCCCAAAGCAATTATAACATCAAAGATCAATGATCACAGATGTCCTTAACAAATACAATATAACGGAATTTTGAAATATTGAGAGATTTACCATGGAGACAGAAAGTGAGCAAATGTTGAAAAAATGGTGCTAACAGACTTGCTCTATACAAGGTTGCCACAAACATTCAATTTGTAAAAAAAAATGCAATATCAATGAAGCGCAATTAAGTGAAGAGCAATAAAATGAGATATGCTAGTATTACACACACACACACACACACACACACACACAGAGGAATATTATTCAGCCATGAAAAAGAAAGAAATCCTGCAAGTTGCACAACGATATGGTTGGACCTTGAGGGCATTACATTAAGTGAGATGTCAGACAAAGAAAAACAATACTGTATGATATCACTTATATGAGGAATCTAAGAAACTAAATTCATAAAAACAGAGAGTAGAATGATGGTTACAAAGGATGGAGGGTGGTAGAATTAGGAAGATGTTATTTAAGGGTACAAACTAGCAACTAGTAGATAATTAAGTTCTGGAGCTGTAATGCACAGAATAGTGATTACAGACAATACTGTATTATAAATTTCAGAGTTGCTAAGAGGCTATATCTTAGTTGTTCCCACTACAAAAAAGAAATTATAATTATGAGACATGATACAGGTTTTAGCTAATTCTATGGTGGTGATCATATTGTAATATATAAATATATTAAATTACATTGTACACCTTAAACTTACATAATGCTATATGTTAATGATATATCAATAAAAAATTTTAAGAAACTATACATGTTAGTATCATTACTGTGATTTGTTAATACTTTAAAAAATATTTTTATTATATGAATTTCTTTTTATTCCTGTTTCCATCAGCCATTAGTTATATGTTTCCCATTCTTTGGTTTTCCTATTATCTTTATTATTATTATTTTATTTGTTTTTTTAGTTTTATATATATATACGTGTGTGTGTGTGTGTGTGTATGTGGTTAAATATCTTACAATTATATTCATCAGTTTACCTTTGTATTTTCCTATATTACTTCAGAATCTTCTGAATGATCTGTATATTAAATTTTGTTTTCAATTGTTTTATTTTATTTTTATTTAATTTGAACTTATTGTGCTTTGTCTTTGAAGCTGTAGATAGCTATAAGCTAACTTTTCTTCAATGACTAGAAAAAAGTGTGTAAGAATAAAAGTGCCTTGAGAAAAAATTAATATATATTATTGTGGTCAAATATTTCTTCTACAGCACAAAGTAGAAATAAAAAAATTTACAGTTTTAAGTCACACACCTAACTTTAGGGGAAGTCACTTTAAAGTTTGATAGTATTAGGGCTTCCCTGGTGGCGCAGTGCTTGAGATTCCACCTGCCGATGCAGGGGACGTGGGTTCATGCCCCGGTCCGGGAAGATCCCACATGCTGTGGAGCCATGGCCCGTGAGCCATGGCCGCTGAGCCTGTGCGTCCGTAGCCTGTGCTCCACAACGGGAGAGGCCACAACAGTGAAAGGCCCGCGTACTGAAAAAAAAAAAAAAAAAAAAAAAAAAAAGTTTGATAGTATCAGGTTTGAATGTGTATTATGCTTATTAATTTACTCTTACTCATTTTCTGGTGTTGTCACAAATCCAATAATTAACACTTTTCAGGTAGAAGAGGCTAAATAAAGTGTAATCTTAATCAATGATTTTTCCACACTGTTTAATTGCATTCAAGGAGGTTAAAAATTATGTTTGCCTTACACTTGCTGAAAGTGTTAGCCAATACTTTAAATAAACCTTGTTTCATATTCATATGAACACACGTACTCTCTCCAATAATCGAAGTGAATTTTTGATCAACATGTAATGGATACATTCTGCTTTGAAATAAAGAAAAGCTTTAATTTAAAATCACATTTGTATATATTCTAAAGCCTCTGATTGTCTTGAAGGATCTGTGAACTTCCAAAAGTGACTTCTACGTAGACGTAATATGGAAACATACCATCTCAACGAATATAAATACACTTTCATTGCAGTTAAGAACTTATTCAACAAATAATGCTGAACATTTACTGTGTGTCAAGCACTGTGCTGAACACAGAAGATATACCTGTAGGCTAGTGGGTAAGGAAGAAAGTAAATAAGCAATTTCAGCACCGTTTGTTTTCAATCTTGATAGGGGTGATCACAGAGTGACAAATAAGCACAGATAAAAGACACCTAACTCAGTCTCAGGGGATCAAGAAAACTCTGAATATGATAGTCTCCAAACTGAAATCAGGAAGGGGGAATAAACCCCACTAAAAATGGGAGAGAAGTTTTACCAAGTATAAGGAATAATGTGTACAAAGTCCAGAGTCAAGAAAAAACATGACTTTTTCAGAGATTTTGCAGATAACTCAGAAGGACTGGAGCTCAAAGGGATTAGGAGTAGTTGGGAAGCTGGAAAATGAGGCAGGTGTCTATTCATAAATTATCTTTCATGCCAAGCTGAAGATTTTGACTTTATTCTGAAGATTAAGAGAAGCCAATATAGATTTGCATTTTTGAAAAACTATCTTGTATTCTGTTAGGAGAATGCATTGGAGAGAAACTAGACCAGAGGCAGGAAGCCCAGGGAGAAGGTAATGCATTAGTCTTCCCAAGAGGTGATGTTTTCTTACACTAATTTAATGTCAGTGGGAATTAAAAGAGGTCAGTTTCAAGACAGAGCTGACTTACTATTTTTAATGCTTGGATTTGGGGCTGAAGAAGAAAGAGGGATCAAGGATGCTACTCCAGCTTCTGGCCTGGGCATATGGGTAAATGTAAGCTACCATTAGTGTATAGATATCTTCTGACAAATAATGGAAAAGGGAAAGAGACATTCAGTGCAGGATTAGACAGATTCATTGAAAATTTGCCAGCATCTAACTAATTATCACATGGGATTTGAGCACTTCTGTTCACAGTGAGGCATAAATATGGGGGAAAGTAACAGGACCACATGGGACTGAAACTACCAATAGAAATGATCTACTCTAGTTTAGCAAAATGTGCCTGGCATAAGCTTGCAATTGTCAAAGCAATCATTTCACTAATTAAATAAGAGGAAGATGATATGGTAGAATTCTGGAAATGTATTCACCTATCTATGGTTCAAGTGTTATACCAGAAATGAGCAGACTCATTCTTCTCTTTCTGCAATTATGCAATTATTGTATCACATCAAGTCAATCGTTGTCAAAAAGGTTTTTGCTACTGGGAGTTATGTCATCATCCCAGAGAAACTTTTACAGAAGCATCTACCTGAACTCTTCACATACTACCAGTGTCATACAATAAACCATCATATCTCTATGCTTTGTTAGGCAGTATATGATATGCATGGATTTATATCATTCATTCATTCATTCATTTATTCAACAAATGTTTATTGAGTATTACATTAGGTTCTAGGCATTGTTCCAGGCCTTGGGAATAAAATAGTGAATAGAACAAAGTTCCTACCTTCACAGAGCTTTTGGTAGTTGAAAACAGATGATAAACAAATGTGACAGATAGTGATAAATGCTATGAAGAACAATAAATCAGAGTAAGGAGAATAGGATAGGAAGTGTGAGCAGTGGTGGAATAGGAGGTTGTGAAGTTTCTAATTTAAGTAGGTTGGTTATGGTGAGCCTCTCTGATGAGATCATGTTCAAACAGAGTGAAGGGTTGAGGGAGTGAACCATGTGGGTATCCATGAGATGAGTATTTCAGGCAGAGGGAATAGTAAGTGCAGAGGCTGTGCAAAATCAAAGCAGGAACATATTCCTGTAGTCAAGGAACAATAAGAAGTTTTATTGTGCACCAACTATATATATGCCAGGTTATATGCAAGGTTTAACAAAGGAAACAAAGATAAAGAAGCCCTTGCCCCCAAGGAACATATACTTTAATGCAGAAGATAAAAAGTACAAAGTAGAAGGTGTCAATATAAAGAAAACGTTATGGTATTATTTCTGGCAGAATGGATTGGGAAACAAAACACTGATTAAAAACTGGAGTAACAAATGACATAAATGTATTTGCATCATTTGGATCATTGTATCCATATCCAAACATCACAGAAGGTTAACAATACCTGAAGTTATGGGTCTGTTCAAATTTCAGTATTGTCATGTGACATGATTTTGTTCCAGAGAGGGCTACTTGTTTCTTGAGTAATTCTATAAACCTTATTTGTAAGCCATCTTTAAAATTAAGTAGCAGGGGCTTTCCTGGTGGCACAGTGGTTGAGAGTCCGTCTGCCAATGCAGGGGACACGGGTTCGTGCCCCAGTCCAGGAAGATCCCACATGCCGCGGAGCGGCTGGGCCCGTGAGTCATGGCCGCTGAGCCTGCGCGTCCAGAGCCTGTGCTCCGCAACGGGAGAGGCCACAACAGTGAGAGGCCCGCGTACCAAAAAAAAAAAAAAAAAAATCAAGTAGCAGGTTTGGAACAGCCAAAAACAGTGTTCAGGGAAAGTATTTGTCTTCTTCCTGCTCTATTCTTCACATAGAGCACATGTAAGGAGATAGGGACATGATAGGTCTTCAAGAATCTTTTCTGAATGAATGGATAAATGAGTGAAGAGAAAACAAATGCCCAGAGTTTAAATGATATTCATGAAAACATAATTCTTGTCAGTTTCAGCATTAGTAAAGAGTACAGGAGTATTTGGGGAAAGCAATATGATGGAGCTGTAGAAAGTTAGGTAACTCAGCACAGACAGATCAAACTGTCATGGTATATTCAGGAATTGGGTGGCTCTTTTGTGCAGAGTTGGGATTGGCTTCACATTTAAATGGATGCCCTTTAAACAGCAGCATGCTTTGCAAATAGCAGCTGCAGCTGCAAAACCAGAGAATCATCCTAGCATGTGCAGCATGAAAAGGCCCATTGTTCACAAATAGGTCTTTCAGTCACACCCGCACATGGATCATAATATGTCATCAAGTATGGTGGATAACAATATCATATACACGTAGTGCTATGCCCTCCTTTCCAAGGTGATTGTTTACCCACATTCTCTCTGGTTTTCTGACAGATTATATACAAAAAGTTTTCTTTGGTTCCACTGCAATTTACTTGAGGCCACAATTACTTCAATGATTTGATCAAAGTTTCCCTTGGTGTCTCATTGCAAAGCAGTTCCATGTTACTAGGAAAACAGACCCAAGCCTGAGTCTCAATGAATGTCACAGAGAATTAAAATTACCTCTAACCCCACCTGAATTTGACTGAAGCCACAAAAACTGTTATGTTAATTTGAGATATCCCTTTGCATGTAAATAATTTCAGGGTAATCAAAAGATGCCATGTTTTCCATTAAATTTCTATAAAAATATTCATCCTATTTTGGGCACTGTTATGATGCTTAAAACGATAACCTTACAATATTACTGCATTGATTATATGTCACATTAATACTTTTCATTCTAGTCATTTAATATTAATATAATTAAATCATATTTTGTGATTCTAGAATTCATTAAAATTTTCATTTATTTGCACGTAATATCAATTAGGAATGAAAAATGGCTACTGGGTATAAAATCAGTGCCATAGTAAGCAGAAACTTCCAAACAAATGAATTCATTTTCCTTATCTCTAGCATGATATGCTAGTTTATGTGAGAAACACAGAGAAATTGCCTAGTTTAAAATAATAACTATTCTTCCACAGTTGCACTTCCCCTTCACTCTCTCAGTTCCTAGCACAGCGGCCAATTGAATGGGTGGATGCGTGAATGAGTACAAGTTTTTTTGATTACAAACAATTGAAATCATCTTTTTAGGTAGCATTCAAGTTAGGAAGTATTTCAGATTTATACACCATTGTGCAGCCTTTTCTGAAGCACATACTTCTTGACCATTTTTAACACTCTTGTCCTTCCACCTTTGTCCCACCTCTTGGCTGAGTCCATGTTCTTTTCAGGTTGATTTTAGTCTGGGATTTCTTAACCTATTTTTCTTGAATGAAACACAAGAATCTTAAAATTGTAGGCAAAATTGTTGAGCATATGTGCATTTGGGCATTGTTCTGGAGAGAAAGAGAGAGCCTATAGCTTTTATCAGTCTTCAAAAGGATGTTGTGTTCCAATACAAGAACTACCCTTAAATGACTTTACACATCAACAAAATGTCTCTCACTGGGTTCTAAGTGCTTGTTTCCAGAAAATAATATTTTCCAGAAAGTAATAAAGTAATAAGTATGCTAGAAAATATGAACTATAGTTAGTTTAGAATATAAAATATGTTATCAGGAAAATGCTATTCTTATATTTCTTGGAACTGCATTTTATGCAGAATAAAATACACTTTAAAAATCCTTATCAGGTACAAACATTTAATTAAATTTTAGTAAGAAGTAGTATCTTGCAAACTATTGAGTAATTATTATTATTAAATTTTAAACACCTTTAATAAACACTTCATTTCAATACATTCTGAATGCATTTAGGAAGCCCACAAGTATAATATAATGACTATATACAACAGCAATTCATTTGCACATTAAAGATAGTTCAATTGACTCAGTACATACTTACTGAGGTCCTGCTTTTATGTTGGTCTCTATGGTATATGCTAGACTAGAAGTACAATCAGAATAAGACACCACTCTCTTGTCTTCGGGGTTAGAGTGTAGCAGAAGCCTTATTCTGAAGGCATACCCAGGACCCTATAAGAACCAAGGTCAAATGCCTAACAAGTCTTTGGAGCTTAGGGGAAGCTTCAAAGAGGAAGTAACTCCTGTCTTGACCAGTATCTCCCAAGGGAGATGGGATGGGGAGGAGGTGGTGTGAGATCAATGAACCAGCAGTAGGGGCAGCCAACATAAAAAGTCCAGACTGCCAGGGAGGTTGCCACCTTCAGAGAACTAAAGATTTTTTCAGGAGAACTGAAATGCCAAAGGTTTCTGTCTTTTATTAAAAGAGTTTGCTTGCCCCTTATTCAGAGGGCAATGGGGATCCACTAAAGACTTATAAAAGAAAAAAAGGAGATGCAAATTGGAGACAAGAATGCAATGCTATTCAACATTTAAAGCGTTTAGAAGTTAATAGCTGAGCAAAATTAGTTTGAATACTTCAGGCCTCTAGAATTTGTTTTCCATAATCTTCAGATTAAGGAATGGCTCCTAGTCAATAAATAAGTGAAAAAAACCCTAAACTAAATTCTCATTTCCTGTTAAAGAAATAGCTATTTAGCAGACAAAACCAAATACATGTGACTATAAAGAATAAAGGACTTTAAGTCTGTGCTACAAACACAGGTTAGGGAAGAAACACTGATTAACTGGTGTTTTTAGGAAAGGCCACTCTTTTCAAGTTAAAGTAAGAAAAAAGGGAGAACCAAGAAAAGACCTCTCCCCCCATCACTTCCTCCTCTCCCCAGGATGAAAACATAAGAAGAAGAGGAAATAAGAGGAAAGAAGGCAATGCCGCTGAGAAGCAGTGACACTGACTATGGAGCCATTCCATGGATTGAGAAAGACTGACAGTGACTGACAGACACCGTCACAGCAGAGAAGAAAATCACTTGGGAATAGATGGCAGATATGACTGAGCTTTTCAAAAACAAAACAAAATAAAACCAAAAAGCCTGAGATGAGAAATGTAGTGCTCTGCAAGGCTAATACACAAGTGGGAAACGTGTAGTTAATATTTTTCCTAAAGATTTTTAGTTCAAATTAAACCAGCATGTAGACAATGCTTTAGCATGTAAAAGATAAACTAGTTTTCTGAGTATGAAGTTGGAGAAAAGATAATGAGGCAAGATCTTGAGTTCAGATCTGCTACTTACTTGGGCAAGTTACACCCTTGGGCAAATTACTTTGTTAACTTTAACCCCTAGATTCCACATCTGTTTAGGATTTTGTGACATAGTAAGAGGCCCTTCATTGACCATTTTCATACAGTATTTCTAATAATCACAATAGCACTGTCAAATAGACCCTATTATCTACATTTTCAAAATAAGAAAAACTTAGTAAAGATTAAAAAATTTACCTAACCTTACATACTTAGAAGTAAAAAAAAAAAATTCCTGAGAGAAATGTATACATGCGTACACAAATATACATATATATACTGAACATACACACACACATAGTGTCTTTAGGGCATGGTTAATATAATTCCTCAGTTTTATTAATTTAGTTGATGACACAGAAAGATAAAAGAAGTTTCCAAAGTAAATGGGTGCTAGAACTTAAAAATGCTTTATAATTTTAAAAAGTGTTCTAAATTGAATTCAGAAATAAACACCACAGGCAATACAAACAAGAGTTCACTCAGAGTTTGACTCCTCTATGCAAAATATAAACTTTAGGAGACAAGGATTCTGTTTTGTTCATTGCTGTATCTTTAGTACCTCAAAGAATACCTGGCACATAGTTGTCCTTAAATAAATATATTTTGAAGCAAGTTATTTCCACAGGCAGTAAAATTTTAGTTAGATTCTTATATTGTAGGATACTACATTCACACATTGAAATAGCCTAGAGTTAGAGGCAAACTGGGAGTCTCACAGGAACGGATGGTTAACAATAGTGAAGGCACAACAAAGAGTATACACAGCACACAGAAACAAGAGATTAGAGGTTTGGACTAGGTAGACTGTAAGAACATACTTTTGGAGAGAGGAAGGGAAAGGAGGAGGGAAGGAAGGAAGAAAATAAGAAAATAAATATAAAATAATGAGGTAGGAGATAGATGGGCTCCAGGCTAAGCATTTACAACTGGCCTCCTGTTCACACCTACTGGGGTGAGAAGAAGATGGACTCCAGGCCGGACATTCATTACCAGCCCCCTGTTTACATTTCCCTAGGCAAGAAACAAACGGGCTCCAGGACTACATATTTATGACCAGACTCCTTTCTATATTTCGAGATGTGCACCTCAATATAAGAAACAGCAATAGGAATAGGGTAGATAACCAGACTTTGGACACTTTTATGGCAGGGACAGAGAGGACCTAAACCCTGTTAAAAGATCAAGAGGTCATACATTACCCATCCTTCGGGCAAGGGAGACACTACGCATGGGCAAAAACGTTCACAGGGTCAAAAAGGCAGGGGATGCCAGACCATAGTAAGTCCTGCTATCTCCCTCCCAGAGGCCTTTGCGATGAAATCCATCTTGACTGAGGAGTGCGTGCATACCCAGGGGAGGGTCCAGAGGCAAATTCGCCATGGGGTCAAAACAATAAGATTGGCCCAGAAGAAGACAAAGACCCAGAAGACTGCCCCCTTAAAAAGGATATAAACTTCCCAAAGGCACAACTCTCACGAGTCTCCCGCTGAGTTTGCCTGTGCATCTTTTCGCATATACTCTGCTTTTCTAATAAATACTTTACTTTCTTCTATACCTTCCAACACCTTGTCAGATTCTTCATTTCAAGGTATACAAAGCACTGGGGATTTAGGTTCTGGCTGCTGACCCTGTGGTCTAGTGGTTAAGATCCTGGTTTCTATCCAGGCAACCTGGGTTTGATTCCCCGTCAGGGAACTGAGATTTTGCTTCCAGCTACTGCTTGCTGCTGCTTGCTGCAAGCTGCCGCTTACTGCCACCTGCCGCTTACTGCCACCTGCCGCTTACTGCCACCTGCGTCCGAAATCAATACTATGCACAGTTTAAGGGTTTACAATGAATAAACAGGTAAGCTAAAAATAATAAAAAAGAAGAGTGTAATAACACGCTAAAAAGAGTACTGCACTGTGTGAACACACAGGAAGAAATGCCAATTTCTCCCTCTGGCCATTAGATGCAGCACGTCTCTAGGAATATTTACATCCTCTCATTTTTAAATCCTAGAGTTTAAAAAAATATAGACTGCTCTACAATCAAATATTTTTTAAAGTTATTTTTTTAAAAATCAAAAACACCAATTGAGATTTTTTTAATAACTAATTTTAGAAATCCTAAACCCCAACAATTTTTTCCTTTTCCCTTGACCAGTTGCCATTTGCCAGTTTGCTGATAAACTGCATATTTATCAGGTGCAAGAATGGAGTCATATATAACAATTATTTTCATAACATGCACAAATATTTCAGTTTGCAAGAGACTAAACAGCAGACATTATTATTAGTTATATTTTCACTCCTTTTTTCTGAACTTTGATTTGATTTGACTCATTATTTTATTTAGTTATGACTTTTTATCTTGGGTGATTGAAAATATTAAAAATACAATCTATTAATATTAATAACATAAAGTCGTATTGGTATAGCTGAAGCTTTCAACTCCCTGCCTTCAGTGAAGTCTCTGGCAGATGATGACCAAGTGACTTAACAGCAAAATACTATGGCTCTAGAGTCTAGCATATTTTTTTTTCCAAAAAGCACAATCAATATATGCCAAAAGTGCTGTAATTTGCTTTTACATATTTCATATCCATTTATATTTTGCAATGCTCAAATCTGCATCATTTAGCTGAAATAAAGAATACTATAAATTAGTTTAGTAATTTATATTAAATTATCTGCATTAACCCCAAAGGAAAATTACCCAATTGATACGTTACAGATAAGATCATTGTAGTTTTCGATGATTACAATTCAGAATTCTATATCTCTCTATGATAGTTCAAATATCTTCCATACTTAAAGCTGAAATAACTTACCAAAAAGTTATGTAAAAGCATAGTTAGACAAGTAGCTCTTTTGAGTTTAGCAGTGAAATGGGTATGATAGTCTATCCTTTTGATTTGGATTTCAAGGGAACATGTTAAGATGAATTTTTTTCCCTAGTTGATTTTATGAGTTATTTACATTTGAGTAGTACTGAATACAGTACTACTTTCCAATCAAAGGAATGAAGCTATGGAAGTTTGGAGCAATTGCAAATATTTCACTGATATTTAATTTGTCCTAGTTCATATCATATCTCTCCAATAGCACTGGGTGCTTTGAGATCAGAGGCACCATTGGAGTCTTTGTGTTCCCAATAATGTTTATTATGGTGCTTTAGTCCTAAAAATCACTCAGTAAATGCCAACTTAAAAAAAATAAGTAATTACATATACGATGTTTCCAGTACAGATCTAACCCATGGAAGGTACTTAAATAAATGGTGAGGTCTTCTCTGGTGGCACATTTGTTAGGAATCCGCCTGCCAATGCAAGGGACACGGCTTCAAGCCCTGGTCGGGAAAGACCCCACACGCTGCAGAGAAGCTAAGCCTGTGTGTCACAGCTACTGACTGAGCCTGTGCTGTAGAGCCCGTGAGCCACAACTACTGAAGCCCGCGCGCTTAGAGCCCGTGCTCCACAAGAGAAGCCACCGCAACGAGAATTCAGTGAACCAAAACAAACAGTAGCCCCCGCTCGCCGCAACTAGAGAAAGCCCGAGTGCAGCAACGAGGACCCAATGCAGCCAAAAAATGAATAAATAAATAAATTTATTAAAAAAAATAAATGGTGATTATTACTCTTTTTCTCACCATCATCATCGTCTTTGTCATCATCAACATCACAATACCATAAAATTTATACAATCCCTGCATTCTGTACATCTTAGGGATCACATATCTTTCAAATAGGTCAGCACCGTGGGGTTAACTTGTAACTTAGTTTTTGTTGATTTTAGATATTCTCTTAGGTGTATGGTTTTAGAACCTAGCAATTATTTCTATAGCTATTATTTAATATTATGTGATAGCATTTAAAAATACTCTTCAATAAAATTATTCATTTAATCATCAAAACAGTCCTATGATGTAACTACTATCATTATATTCATTTTATAGATGTGGAAACTGAGGCTCAGTTGTTTAAAACTAAATTTTAATTAAGCTAAGCAAAGTATTATTCAGACTCTTATAGAGTGCATGTTTGATTTTCATAAGAAAATTTAACTTCTTCTGGCTAAATTCTACAAAGGAAATAGACTGTATTTCTTTCTAAGAAATTTCTTATTCTGTATTGTTTGTATTTCCTCACTTTTATTTTCTATATTTAAACAACACAATCTGGAAGCTTACATTTCCTTTTGATTGCTCAATCTTGTCATCTTCAGCAGACACACATCAGTCAGTCCGTCTAACTTGGCTGCTGTAACTTACTTACAAAAATCTGTACCAAGGAATCATACCTGCATGCACTTTTCAGCATGCTAGTCTTAAGCTAAAGAACTAACTCATTAACTAGCCAATTAACTAACCTACTGAGTAACAAGAAAAATAAAAACCCTTAACAAGGAGTAGGTGATTTTTTCCTCTCATCTTTGTCTTAGCACCGTGATTATTTTCTTCTGAGTCAGTACAAACTATGCAGGAAGCATCTGATCTTGCTTATTCACCTCAGGGTTCTATCACCGCACTTCTTGATTTCCACTCTCTGCCCCTGGCTGTTAAAATGAAGTACTAACATAAGGGGAAGACATGCTTCGCCCAAGAAAAGTACCCATCTATATTCTATTTCAAGATTTTTAAAAGTCCTTAATAGTAAAGAAAACTGATACAATCATTTATTTGTATATAAGAGAATGGTAACAAGGATTCCTTCCCCACATGTGTGCACACATACGCAAGCACACACAAACACACACAGCCCACACACATACACAACACACAGAGCATCATAAAAGCCCAGTTCTAACTAATCTCCATGTAAACCTCAGGTTCTTATGACAAGTTCAACCTTCTTATTTTAAAGATGAGGAAATAAAAACTGAATATAAAAGACACACAGAGAAAGAGAAAGAAAAGACATGGACAAATTAACTAATCCACATAGTTTAAATATTTAATCTTGAAATTATTGTAATTCTTTAGTAACTTTGCCTTTATTAAATATGAGTGGAATCTGAGATGTGATTTTTAAAAAGTCTCTAGAAAAGGTCACTTAGATGGATCTCCAGCCTTGGCAAGAAAATGACTAACCATGGTGGGTGGGTGAATATTCTCAAAATTTTGAGATAGAGCATGCATACATCTTTTTATTTAAAATACATACATATTTCTGTTATTTAAACAACTTGACCACAGAAGTTGTGAAATAAACTTTATGTTAATTCCCAATCCTTTCATTTCGAATCCTTATTTTAAGAATGTCCTTTCTATGTTAAAAGCCCTATTTAGACCCTACTCTCCCCTAACTCTGTTAAGAGTAAACCTATCAGAATTTGTTGATGTCCACTAAGGTAAAAGTGACTGATTAACCTACACAGAGCAAATTTATCCACATATGTATTGCAGAATGTTCAAATGTTAAAGTTGCCCCCAAACTGTAAGATCCTTTTATTTGTTTATTATTTATTTATTTTTAAAATTTTTATTGGGGTATAGTTGATCTATAATGTTGTGTAAGTTTCAGGTATACAGCAAAGTGAATCTGTTATACATATACATGTATCCATTCTTTCTTAGATTCTTTTCCCATATAGGCCAGTACAGAGTACTGAGTAGAGTTTCCTGTGCTATACCGTAGGTCCTTATTAGTTATCTATTTTATATATAGTAGTGTGCATATGTCAAACCCAAACTTCCAATTTATCCCTCCCTCACCCTACCCCCTGGTAACCATGAGTTTATTTTCTACATATGTAACTCTATTTCTGTTTTGTAGGTAAGTTCATTTGTACCTTTTTTTTAGATTCCACATATAAATGATATCATGACATGTCTTTCTCTGTCTGATTTACTTCACTCAGTATGACAATGTCAGATCCTTTTAAAAAAAAGCAGCTTCTGTCAGCAAATGAACATGAGCTCAGTTAAGAAAAATAATGTCAGTTCTATTAAATATAAGGAAAAATTAAGTATAAACTTGCTAAAGGCCGGAGCAGTGGGTTTGCCATGGAAATCAAGTTATACTCCTTTTCTGAAAGGGCAGAAAAATCATTAGATCAAGAAGGATGGAAACACTGCATTTCTTTTCTCTCTCATACTTCCACTCTCTAATTTTGAAGAAAAAAAATATAAGGATAGGTGTCAGGGAAAAATGCAAGTAAAACGATTTTTCTGCCATGGGTAGCAGAAGGCTGCTCTAGGAAAGGGGGTTACCTAAGGTGTAAGCACTAATTAAGGATAGCTAAGGGGTAAGGATTAGACCAGAAGCTGCTGGCAGGAACTTGAAGGCTTTTCTGCAAAGATGGACTAAGTTTCAAAGTTAAGAAATAATTGTGCTTCTGTTGCAACCTCCTGAGGTCCTACTTCAAAAAAGCTAGTTGCTAGAGAGATTGGAATTTGAAGCACAAAGTTCTGGGCTGACTGCATGAGAGGGATTCTATCACATGACTTGTTGACACTGAAGTAAAAGAGAGAGAATAAAATTGTAATAAAGGTGAACTAGACTGATTAGAAATGAAGTATTCTGCTTGAAGTTTTGAAAAGCCTTCTCTTGAAGGTGGTACTCTTTTGGTATCAATTATGATTTACTTCTGTAAATTATAGGGCAATATTTTGGCAATACAATTTTAAATCTGCTTAAGAAAATAATTATGACTCTGATAATTTTATTTTTTTAATTGAAAGAAATTTTAATACAATTTTGAAAGGTTACTTTCCATTCACAATTATTACAAAATATTGGCTATATTCCCCATGTTGTAAAATACATCTTTGAGCCTATCTTACACCTGATAGTTTATATCTCCCACTCCCCCACCCCTGTATTGCCTCCCTCCACTGGTAACCACTAGTTTGTTATCTATATTGGTGAGTCTTCTTCTTTTTTGTTATATTTTTAGACTCCATATATAAGTGGTATCATAGAGTATTTGTCTTTCTCTTCCTGCCTTATTTCACTTAGCATAATACCCTCCATGTCCATCCATGTAGCTGCAAATGGCAAAATTTCATTCTGTTTTATGGCTGGGTAACATTCCATTATATATATGTGAGGCATATATATATATATATATATATATATATATATATATATATATATATCACATCTTCTATATCTATTCACCTGTTGATGGACACTTAGGTTGTTTCCATATCTCGGCTATTGTAAATAATGCTGCTGTGAACACTGGGGTCCAATTAGTGTTTTTCCCAGGAGTGGAATTGCTGGGTCACATGGTAGTTCTATTTTTAGTTTTTTGAGAAACCTCCATACTGTTTTCCACAGTGGCTGCACCGATTTACATTCCCACTAACTGTGTAAAATTGTTCGCTTTTCTCCACATGCTTGCCAACATTTGTTTTTTTTTTTTTTTTTTTTGCGGTACGTGGGCCTCTCACTGTTATGGCCTCTCCCGTTGCGGAGCACAGGCTCCGGACGCGCAGGCCCAGTGGCCATGGCTTATGGGCCCAGCCGCTCCACGGCATGTGGGATCCTCCCGGACCGGGGCACGAACCCGTGTCCCCTGCATCGGCAGGCGAACCCTCAACCACTGCGCCACCAGGGAGGCCCTTGTTATTTTTGATGATAGCCATTCTTAGAGGTTTGAGGTGGTATTTCACTGTGGTTTCGATTTGCATTTCCCTGATGATTAGTGGTGCTGAGCAGCTTTTCATGTGCCTGCTGGCCATCTGCCTTTCCTCTTTGGAAAGATGTCTATTCAGTTCTTTTGCTCATATTTTAATGGGGTTGTTTGTTTGTATGTTTTTGATATTGAATTTTATGAGCTGTTTATATATGTTGGATTTTAATCTCTTACGGTCATATCATTTGCAACAATTTTCTCCCATTCAGTAGGTTGTCTTTTCATTTTGTCAATGGTTTTCTTTGCTGTGTAAAAGCTTTTAAGTTAAATTAGGTCCCATTTGTTTATTTTTGCTTTTATTTCCTTTATTTTAGGAGATGGATCCAAACAACTATTGTTGCAAGTTAGGTCAAATAGTGTTCTGTCTGTTTTCCCCAAGGAGTTTTATAATATCCAGTCTTACATTTAGGTCTTTAATCAAAGGAATCCAAATTGGACAGGAAGAAGTAAAACTGTCACTGTTTGCTGATGACATGATACTATACATAGAAAATCCCAAAGATGCCATTGGAAAACTACTAGAGTTCAACAGCGAATTTGGTAAAGTTGCAGGCTACAAAATTAATATACAGAAATCTGTTGTATTTCTATACACTAACAATGAACTCTCAGAAAGAGAAACTAAGGAAACCATCCCATTTACCAACACATTAAAATAATACAATACCTAGGAATTAACCTACCTAAAGAGGCAAAAGACCTGTACTCTGAAAACTATAAGACATGGATGAAAGAAATTGAAGACGACACAAACAGATGGAAAGATATACCATGTTCTTGGATTGGAAGAATCAATATTATTAAAATGACCATACTACTCAAGGTAATCTACAGATTCAATGCAATCTCTATTAAAATATTAATGGAATTTTTCACAGAACTAGGACAAATAATCTTTAAATTTGTATGGAAACACAAAAGCAATCTTGAGAAAAAAAAATAGCCAAAGCAATCTTGAGAAAGAAAAATAGAGCTGGAGGAATCATACTCCCTGACTTCAGATTATACTACAAAACTACAGTAATCAAAACAGTATGGTACTGGCACAAAAACAGACTCATAGATCAGTGGAACAGGATAGAAAGCCCAGAAATAAACCCATGCACTTATGGTCAATTAATCTATGACAAAGGAGGCAGGAATATACACTGTAGAAAAGACAGTCTCTTCAATAAGTGGTGCTGGGAAAACAGGACAGATACATGTAAAAGAATGAAATTAGAACGTTCTCTAACACCACACAAAAAATAAACTCAAAATGGATTAAATACTCTGTGAATTTTAGAGGCCTGTTTACAGAAGGAGAAGTATATGACCAGGTTTAATTTACCCAAAATTCAGTTTAATTCACAGTTGTCTGGTTTTACAATAGAACTGAAATACAAGTTCTGGGTCATAAAAGGGATCAGGAAGGACGCATACAACTCACAGTGTGCTTTTCAGTCAAACACAATACCTTAAATTTTGGCATCGAAGAGCAGGCAAGGGTTTGGAGAAAGCCAATTGAGCCTTTCATTGTTTCCTTTTTTTTTTTTTTTGTGGTATGTGGCCCTCTCACTGTTGTGCCCTCTTCCATTGTGGAGCACAGGCTCCAGACGCGCAGGCTCAGCGGCAATGGCTCACGGGCCCAGCCGCTCTGCAGCATGTGGCATCTTCCCAGACTGGGGCACGAACCCATGTCCCCTGCATTGGCAGGCGGACTCTCAACCACTGCACCACCAGGGAAGCCCTCATTGTTTCTTAAATGATAGCAAAAGTTTTGTCTCCGAATCTAATACATTATTCCTTTTGCCCACTTACAATGTCTCCAATTTAACCAAATACCACCTCTCCTTTGTGTCCCCTCCAAATAACCATGGCCATGAATAATTAAACCTCTTCATCATAAAAATACATGTATTGATTTAAAAAGCAAATAATCTTATATTTTGTTTAATTTCTTTTATAAAAGAAAATCTAAACATATATCCTCTCTTACCTTACCTAAACCACTCTCTCACACTTGCTATTCATCTGTCTAGAATATGTTTGTCACAATTAATATACTGGATAAGTCACTCTTCAGTTGTTGTTTTATATGTCCCCTCATCGGAAATACCTTCCCTGATCAACTAGGCTAGGTCAGATCCTCCTGATATAAATAGCATCTGAGACTTTTTCTTTCTAGCACAGCCATCTTTGTTAATGGTGTATTAGCTGTATATTACTATCTACCTCTCTGCTACCAAAATTTCTTTCTCATAGCAGATGTGTGAAATGCAACTGTGTTGAAGGCATGGTGAATAGATTGTAAGTACCATAAAAACGTGACCCTCTATTCCATTAAACATTGTATCTCTAGCACTATGCAATCCTGTTGCATATTGGTAGCTAATATATATTGTTGAGAGTATGGATTTGTTTCCTATTCCACCTTATTTTCATCATATTTTTCTCATTTCTATTTTCCAAGACCCTGAAATGTGTCAGTTACCAGATATTTGAGAAAGACAGAGAGAGAGGGAGAGAAGAGAGAAAGGCAGAGACAGAGACAGAGACATACAGTCACAGACTGAGACTGATTTTGGATGGAAGTAAACCTAATTTCTTCATAAGGCCAGTTTCTTGCTCTCTGCTTAGTGCTGCATATCAAACCATTCTTTGATGGTGATTAAGAAGTTCATTTCTTATAAACAAATGCAGCTGTTGGTGCTGATGATTAAAATGGAGAAAAATGCAGAGAACTAAAAAACTGATTTTATAAACATATGTAGAAACATTAAGGATCAGCCATACATTATTGCATTTTAAGGGGAAAATGATATAGTGATATTGAGTGTCTGGAGTTTTGAGAAGGTCTTAGTATTTCAAGTGTCTCCTGCCTAACTCAGCTCTCTCAATACTCACAACCCTGCACTTGCACTGGCATCTCTCACCTTCAGCCTGGCTATAAACGAAGTCATCATCATTCTTCTGAGAACTATCTCATTCTTCAATCAAAATATCTTTATTTCCCTAGAGAGCACTGTCATTCAGATTTGGAAACCTAGTTATCATTGATTCTTCTTTTTTAATTGCTAACTCCCCCATGTTGAATTAATTGCCAAGTCATCTTGATGTGTCCAAAGTCTACAAATATTTGAAGATGTAAATACTATTTCCCCTTCTTCACAATGCGTTTCTTGTCTCTTCCCCAGAAGGAACTCCCTAGCACTGTCTCTCCAGTAATATCACTTTCTGCCTTCTACCTGTTAGTAGTCTGGCATGTAGAAGGGCCACAAAATTTAATAATACTAATAATAGACACTGAATTGCATCTGTTATACTGTTTACTACACTCTAAGATCCTTGGAGACCAATCTAGATATTTCATAGCATTTAACCATGTCCATAGAAGAGAGTAACGAATGTAGATTAACTCCTCACAGTGCTTCTCAAGTCCCTCTTTTGTTTTCCATTTCTTCTGCCAATTTTGTTCTAGCGTTATTGCCAGATTATTATTGCTAAAATAGTTTTAATTTTATTTCTCAGCTTTGAGGGTCTGCTCACACACCTTTTGTCCAATATACACACCATTGCCTTACCCATCTTAAAACAGTTCAGGACAGCTCATGTGACTTTTCTGAATGAAAAGCCTTTATTACTTTTTCTATTATATACTAGATTCATATATTTTTCATGTAACTGTCAAAGATCTTTAAAATCTGGCCACTGTTGGCCCTTAGATTCTTGGCTCTCTCTATTCTTTCACATGCATCCAATAGAAGTCTACTTTTTATGTTATAACTCTCCCAATACAGTCTACATTTTCCTACCTTCATATATTTGTTGGTATTTCTCTTTTCTCTTAGAATGTCTTCCATCCTACTTCCATTCTCAATCCAATCTAATCCACTTTAAAACTTTTCTGATCATATATAAAACATAATTTTCATACTTGACTTCTTTCTCTTATGTAATTAAGAACTATTAGCAGACAAACATATATTGTCTCCTCATACCCTGTAGTGACTATTACTCTTCTATTAGGTTGAATTATATCAAAGTGCTGACACTTGTCAGTTTTGACATTTAAAATGGCAAATCCATAGGATTTAACATTATATTTTCATGCTGTCACAGAGCCAATTTGGCAGTGATTTCAAACCAGGGGCCAAGTCCAGTAAGTTTGAACACAAAATTTTTTAAAGCTCATGTTTTATTTTAAAATTAGAGCTTTGGCTGAGAATCTCATTTTTATGAAGTGACATCCATTTCTGAAGATAGGCTACAGCCAGTGGGCGTATTTCAGTTTTATAGGTGTGTGAAGAATTTTTCTTTCTTCCTTTCTTTCTTTCTTCCTTTCTCTTTCCCTCCGTCCCTCCTGGCCTCTCTCATTCCTTCCTTCTTTTCTTCCTTCCTTCCTTCCTTCCTTCCTTCCTTCCTTCCTTTCTTTCTTTATCTCTTTCTCTCACTTTTTCCTTCTTTCCTTCTTTCCTTCCTTCCTTCCTTCCCTCCTTCCTTCCTTCTCTCTCTCCCTCTGTTTTTGTAGCTAGGATTTTGGTGACAAAACCACAGACTCAAAGGAATTCAGGTGACAAATAATCGATAAATAGATGTGTTACCTAATAATAAATGTTATAACCCATATGAAGAATATTCTTTTTTAGCCAGGAGATTAGTCATATTGTTTTTATTCACAAGAAAAATCAGTGCAAATAGTTATTCAAGATTCCAAATCTTTACATGACTTATGGGAAACAAGGCATACACCAAATACTGAGTAATCTTTATAATGAAATTAAGATAAAGGATTTTTAAAAAAATATACTTTCTTTATGAGAACATTAGTCTACTATTTTCTAGTGTATTAAGAAATACTGATGCATCAACTTAAGCAATATTAACAATTCTTGTAAAGTTAATACTATTTCTAAAGTGTCCATCTTTAGAATAGACAGAGTTTAAGTAAGCCAAATTCTTTTCCTTCTCTGCTGAAGTAAGATTAAGCAGGACTGATTTTTTTTCCCCTTAGGTTACATTATTTACCCTATATTTCCTCAGAAAAGAAAATCACCTAAGGTTGTTTTATTTTCTTTTGTTTTAGTGTGGTCAGTCTAAGCCAACAAAATCTTCATATATTTTTATTTTAGCTATTGAAACAAAAGCAACTCATTCATCCAAACAAATGACTGAGACACAGAGCATTAGGATTACATACAGTTGTAACAGATACATGGTATAATGATGAACAAATCATGCAACCTCTGTGTTCCCTATTTGTATAATGTCATCCATGAAATTCTTAAGCTCAGAATATCCTGATGACGCAAAATCTATCATACTGACACTAAGGTTCCCTTGAAACAGTCTGTGTGGCACACCCCCACTCCAATAATATGCATTTATTTCCATTTCCTCTATATCTTCCGCTTTCCCCATTTTCACTCTTTCCATTAGGTTCTTAAGACTTTCATTTTTCTCCTCCTTGCTTTTTTTCATAATTGTATGATACTGAACAACACTGCACTATCTAAATATTATGGTCAAATAGTCAAATCAATGTATTGTGTATTATTTGATAAAGATGATGGGGTTTTTTATATGTTATTATTCATACCAGACAAGAGTTAGAAAGTAGTAGCAAATATTTCCATGAGTAACAAATGAAGTGAAATATTTTATATATAAATACTCTTTGATGAAATATTGCATAAATGAGTCATAAATTAAAATCTAAGGAAGTTTCTAAAAAGTTGGTTATATATTATTTTATACTGGAAAAAAACATTCCTTTGGCCTTCAGAAGCCTTGGTTTTAAGCTTAGTTCCAAGTTAAGTAAATATTGTCTGTTATCACACATTTTCCAATCAAACTGTAGATTTTTAAAAGTGTCAAAGATACTAGTTATTTGCTGCTTCAGATTGATTCTGGGTATGAGCAAATAAAAAACAACTAATTAATATTGGTTAATGACATATTATTTTAGGGGCCATCATATACAATGATTCATTTGCAAAATATCAAGTGCAATACAAACTTAAAATATAACATTAAATATCATTGAATGAAATGCCTGAAAAAATAATATATATGTTTAATATACAGAGAAAAAACATAGATTTTTAAATTTCTTATACATCCACTCTATCTTAAGTGTTTTAACCTTAGTTTGTCAATTTATTTCCTTAGAGTTCTAAGACTAGAAAACTCGAAGACCTACCATTATTATAAATAGGTTATGTATTTCAAAGGTACGATTAATATTAGAGGATAGATCTTTTTCCCCTCTGGGAGGACTTGACCTATCAAAAATAAGGGATAGATTATGGGATATTTTTATATGATGGGTGAAGGTTTTGTCATTCTTCACACCAGGAATATGCATCATCAGTTCAAGCATACAGTTTTTGCTAAAGACAACTATAGTCGCTGTCCAATCATTTATTACTGTGAAAGTGACTGTCATTTCCTAGAGATTAGTGTTGGGGTTCCAAACTCTGCTCTTCTTTAAATTGTAGTGTTGCTTAATTAATCATCTGAGCCAACTGCAGCGCTGGGTTAAAATAACAGTGTGAAACAGCACAAATCTGATCATGACTGCTTTTGGTACACAGGGTTAAGTAATGCCCATGGCTGGAACTGTAAGTAAGAGTAGGTCTGACCACATCTCTAGTCAAGAAGTGCATTATTTGCTATCTGTTTAAAATCCCACTGTTAAGTAGACAGACCCTAAGTATATCTTCTGAACACATTGCTTATACTGGTCTCCAATGAAAAGAGCAGTGTACGACCCTTGAAGTGCTCATTTCACTTGATAGAAAGTCATTGAAAAGCACTAGTTTGTAAAGCAAATAAAAGTTGTTGGAGTTAAATAGTAGTTTTGTATGCACTTTGTTGCTAAAATTACAAATTTCAAAGAAATGTCTTGTCTTTGGCCACTGAGGGATTCCAACCTGAAGAGAGTTGGGGGATGAAATGGTTCAGTATATTTACTGTTTCACCATTAATGGTATTTCCTTTTTAATATTTTGGAAACAGTACTTAAGAAAGTCAAAAATAAATTTGTCTTCAGTTAGAAGCTCCTAGAAAACCTGAATGGTTGTATAATACAACATCCAAATATCTATGTCTCAGGAATGAAGGTTTGGGTCTCCCCACCAAGTAATGAAGCATGACCAGCTGACATGCTTGCTCTGACCACATGACCATATAGAAATCAGAACTATAATTGTCATGAATATTTTCTTTATTTTATTACAAATGTGTTTTCACATATGAAAACACATTTGAAACAAATGTGTTTTCTGTCCTCTCTTATCCTCTTATCATGTAACAGAAGATGCATTTACTTTGTATTATAGTATTCAAGTATTGTTAACTTTACATCATAATATTTAAGTTACAGGATGTCAAGGAGAAGAGTAAGCATCACACAAGGACTTTGCATCCTTTACTTGAAAAAGGGTTAGCCATTTTCAGTTGTATGCAGGCTAGTTGTATCATATTAGGCAGAATTATGACCTTATTATTGCCCTTATTGAGAGATTAAGTATAATTTAGGAGATGCATATAGGTGACAAGGTGACAAGGGGTAGGTTTGTAATGGTTAATTTTATGTGTCAACTTGGCTGAGCTAATTGCCCAGATATTGGGTCAAACATTACTCTGGATATTTCTGTGATAGTGTTTTTTGAATGAGGTTAACCTTTAAATTGGTAGACTTTGAGTAAAGCAGATGGCCTCTGCTGTGTGTGAGTGGGCCTCATCTAATCAGTTGAGGCCTTAATAGAACAAAAACTGACCTTCCCGAATCAAGAAGGAATTCTGCCAGGAGAGGGCCTTTGAACTTGAACTGCACCATGGCTCTTCCCTGGGTCTCCAGCCTGCCAAAACACCCTGCAGATTTTGGATTTGCCAGCCTCCATTATTATCATGTGAGCCAATTCCTTAAAATAAATCTCTCTGACTCTCCATATATAAATACACATTCTATCAGTTCTATTTCTCTAGAGAACCCTGACTAATCATTCACTAAATCACAATTTTCTTAGTGGAATCTCCAAATCTTGTCTTTTTCTTTTCATTAAACAATATTCTCGAAGACATTCTGACAATTCAAGGTTGAAATCTCTTCAAGTGGGAAAATTAACTACAGTTCTCTCCTAACTTACCCCTTTACCCCCAAAAAACCTCACATCCCACCCTCTATGATTAAATATCACTTCATTTTATTTACTTCTGCAAATACTATGCTTTTTAAATATGCTTTTAGCTTAAATATATTTTAAAAATTATCTAGAATGACTTATTCAGAGTCTCATCTCATAATATCTTGATGTGCTTCACTGACATCAGTCTGAATGGCAATTTCAGTGAGAAGCTTCTGTGAATAAACACTCAGAAATTAATTTCAAAAGCTGAAATTCAGAGGTGTATTTTGGATGCTAAACATAGAGCTTATTCATGAAGCAACAGGTTATTAGAGTTGCTTAAATAAACGTAGAATACAAATTCTGTGTGGCTTACATGAAATGTCAAAAGCCGTACTGCATTCATGAGGCAACAATTATGAATAGAAAACTGAAATAGAAAAGCATTAGTTTCCCCAATTAAATATAGAATTAAAGTGAATAAGACAAGTGAGAACCATTTTCAGCTCTGACCACTGTCTTTAATCTTCTGACATGCTTGCTCACTAATGATCAAGATAATGGGTAAAGCTCATTAGAGTTCTACGTGAGAAAGGAAACATCATAATCAATGCTGAACTAGATTTAGCTTAAAGCATCTACATAATTGAGACCCCACATGACCTTTACATTTACTCATAGAGAATTTTCTTATTATTGTTAGTGACCCAAATCCTGGCTTAAATATAGCTTGCTCCCAGGCTTTCAAATACATAAATTATAATATTTTTTAAAGTACATACTTGAATAGAAGTTATATACGGAAGTACCAAATTCCAATAAAATAGGTTGTTCATCTATCATTTCATCCAAAAAATATCTACATATTGTCTACTTAGTGCCAGGCACAGTATGAACCTCAGTGATACACTGGGAGATGAGATGGAGTTAGTCTCTGAACAGGCTTATGGAAGATGCAGACAAATAGATGATTACAGTGCAACACATCCAGATTCCTTATCATAATTTACAAATATTTATTTAGTCTATCTGCCTCTGTGACCTCACCTTTTAGGAATACCTCCATTGTTCATGCACACAAGCCAGATTGGCTTTTGCAATGGCTGTTTCCTGAATCTACAATTCTTTTTGTAGATATTTGCTTGGCTAGTTCCCTCATTCAGGTCTCAACTCAAATATTATCTTCTTTCTAGACTGAAATTGTTGTGCGGCTATGCTATTTTTTAAGTGACTACTAGGGAATACTAGGTATGAAAGACAAGAAGGAATCTGAGATGTGGTGGTCTAAAACACATTAAAAAGATAGTTACAATATACAGCACTTTCTGAAGATCTGAACTGAAGTTTTGCTTTGTTTTGTTTAGGGAGGGTAAACTCTTTGTTTGAATTTGTAAATTCCTTTTCAAAAAAATTGCTAGCTGTATTGCATGGCCATTTCCCGTTTTTTGGCATCTTCTTAATTTGTTGATACTTTATTAACTGATCATGCAGTTCATTAGGAATGTTTCCTGCTGAGTAAAACAGAAGAAAGCTACCTCAACTTATTTTTGCCCAGTTAACTTCTTCTTCAGTTAACATTACATGCATCAAGAGTGCGTTGCTAAAAAAAAAAAAAAAAAAAAAAAAAAAAAAAAAAAAAAAGAGTGCGTTGCTTAACTGTGGTTATCACTTTGTCCTTCTCTTAACTTCACCAGAGGACACACCAGAAAGTTACAATGATTGCTCAAAGGCAGTTTATATTTAAGGTTTTATAGCTTAATGATTATCTTTATTTATTTATTCATTCTAAAGATAAATAAAAATTAGAGATTGAATCACTTGTTTGTCACTAATCTGGAAATACTGAAGATAATAATTTTATCTTTAAGTCTGATCTTTTCACATATATGTACTTATTTAACAATAACATTATATAGGGCTACTTCTGTGCTTTACAAATTCTGTACTTAGTATAACTGAATTTTTAAAATTGCTCATTTTTCTTATTAAAAGCGTATGACCTATGTAATATACTTATATTCATATGTAATTACCAAGTATTCAATAGCAGGTGTGCAAAGGGAACTGTTCACCTCCCTCTATTTCTGCTCCCCAAGACTTCTTTTCTCTAGCAATACTAAAGTATTTTAACATTTCTGTGGTTATTAAAATATATTATCTTAAACTGAATCATTAAGCTCATCCTTCAGGGTCCAGAAAATGCAACATTTGCTCTTTCAAAGTTCACTTAAATTTTCACCTTCTCTGTGAAACTTTTTTCCATCCTTTCCATTTAAATTTAACCGTTTATGATCAATGTCCTCTTTACATACTTCTATCTCTACATTTACACAACGTTAGCACACTTCTTGGTCAACCTGTCTTTTTTTCCCCTCTTAGAAATGAAGCTTCTTGAAGATGAGATTTTACCCAACTCATTTGGTAGGCACAGCACCCACTGCAATGTTTAGCAGATACACTTCATAACAAGGTGAAACATTTCAGCAGCCAGAATTCCAGAGAGAGCTTTTCCTCATGAGAAAAGCACCAGACTAGAGAATAGGATACTTTAATTCCACAGGTACACTGAGGTGGGAGGGTCATGTGTGACATCTAGAAGATTTTGGTAAGAGAGGGCTGCTGAGATTCATAGGACCAGGAAGGAGAACACCAAAGAGGAAACAGCATAGGGTGCAGAGTGGGCAGTGGAGAGGGCGAGGAGTAGCTGCCCTAAGTGTGAGACTTTGGGGTAAACAATATCCAATGCCACTGTAGGAAGTTTTGCCATGGGAAAAGCTGCACAAACCCTATATCATACCTCCATGAAATCTTTAAGATATAAATTGGTAAAATGCATTTTGGAATGTAACACATACAGTGAATGTCTGTTGAACTCAGTAATGTGAACTATTTCCCTGCTCTAGAGCCACCTAAAATTAGTCACTTACTGTTCTTCACTCCTGCATGTCTCTACAGCATGCATCACACTAAATTTTATTTTTGGTATTTATTTTTAATTTTACAAATGTTATATTATGATATGAGAAATAATGCTGAAGTTAACTTTTACCATCACTCACGTACCTAGTTCTT
Source organism: Orcinus orca (assembly GCF_937001465.1). Taxonomy (NCBI): domain Eukaryota; kingdom Metazoa; phylum Chordata; class Mammalia; order Artiodactyla; family Delphinidae; genus Orcinus; species Orcinus orca. The sequence goes on along the minus strand of NC_064566.1, from coordinate 82,369,211 downwards.
TCCCCACAAGGAGCTACTATTATCAGTTCATGTATACATTTCTGACTTCTTACTATGAATTTATACACACACACATACCCCTGTAAATATCTTGATTTGTTTTTATAGATATTTTAAAATATAAGATATCTAGTGAATATGTTCTACAAACCCAAAGAAACTTTTGTCCTATTCACTCAAATTCTTGCATAGTATTACAATGTAGTTTATTTAGCTATTACTGATGGAAGAACATTGGTTTGTTTCTCTAGTTTATCTAATGCAAACAATTCTGCTGTAAAATAATGAAATGGCCTTCTGTATACTTGTGCGGGTATTTTTCTAGAGCAGATACCAAAAGCTGGTTCCAAAAGAATATGTACCTATTTTTAATAATGCTATTTACTACAAAATTTCCTTACACAGTGGCTATAACAATTTTTTATCTATCAGTAGTGTAAGTGCTCACCTACTTCCTCTTATTCTTTCCAATACTTAACATCCTTATTATATACTACATTTTAAAAAGAACATTCTCTATTTTATTAATTAACATATGCCCTGTGCCTAACATATTTTGGTTATTGGGTGTTTATTAAATACTTGTTGAATAAATTAATACATTTATAAATGTGAGAAGACTACTGTGAAAGGATCAAAGGCATACTGATAATGTCTTTCATGTATTCTTAGAATCACTACAGTTAGTCTAGGAACAAATATTAATAAAACGACTAAATATATCTGGAATATAGATACGTATCATATTTTTTAAATTGGATAATTGAAATAGTATAAATATCAGAACATATAAATACTCACATTTGCCAAAAACCTGTGATTCCATAATTAAAAAAATGATTTTTGGATCCTGAAAATAAGACAGCACTATTATAGGAAATCAAATATTACAGAGAAGTAGATTTTCTGAGTCCAAGATTATAAAAAACACTGAAATTAATTGGATAATAACTCTAATGTTTGACGATCCTTATAGACCTCGTTCTTAAGAAAACAGTTCAAAAATTAAAACTGGGGCTTCCCTGGTGGCTCAGTGGTTGAGAGTCCGCCTGCCGATGCAGGGGACACGGGTTCGTGCCCCGATCTGGGAAGATCCTACATGCCACGGAGCGGCTGGGCCCGTGAACCATGGCCGCTAAGCCTGCGCGTCTGGAGCCTGTGCTCTGCAACGGGAGAGGCCACAACAGTGAGAGGCCCGCGTACCGCAAAACAAAAACAAAAATTAAAACTGAATTCCAATTGGGGAAGGGTATGACACCTGAGATAGAGTTTTGAAGTGTCAGGTTATGCTTTCTTTAAATTCCTCAGTGTTTTCTATTAAAAATTAAGCAAGAGAGGAATTCTAAACATTAATTAAATCTACTGGTCAATAAACTGTGCTTTGACTCCTAAATATTAAACTATTGTTCTTTGATTATGTCAATAAGCAGATGACTCAAGTAATTATATTCTTATGGAATTCAAAATGTGCAGAAGATTTCAGTTAAGAGTTACCCTGGGTCACAAATATCATGCATTTTTTAAAAAGTTTCATACAAATAAGTGGCAGATAGCTATTTACAAAGAGAGCATCAGCACAAGGGGGAAGCAATTATCCATAGAAATTTTTATATGTTGACATCAATTCATACCTAATTACCTGAAAACAGAAATCAACTCAAAGTCTGTGCCATTAATTGACTAGCTTTCCTGAGTTTCAGCTATAGTGAAAATCTTGAAAAGAACATAACTCTCTGCCTGTCAGCTACTGTAAGAACATATCCCCAAGGAGCCCATTTAGTACTTTAAAAATGTTCTCCATGCAGAGATTTCCTTTTTTACATAGGCACTTATATCTTTAATTCTCTACAAGTCCCTGAAGATTAAGAGAAGGATAATACTTTCATCTGAGATGATGGCCTAGTGCTACTGAGGTTTTGATTTTATAACTGAGCTTCTCACCTGAATCAGCATTTGTTTTATTTTTCATGGCATAGAAGATTTGTTTCATATTTACAGATAGGGATACTAAAGTAACCCTCCATTTTCTTCTTTCAATACTCCTTTTTTAAACTTGGAAACTAGGCTTTCCTTTTGATGCATACTTTTAATTCCCAGTAGTAATAAATGCGATAATACAATATATATATAGGCTTCGGAGGCAGTATACATATCTTAATGGAAATGCTGGAATAGCTGGGTTCACTACTTATGCAGACAATTTCAGAATTGCTGACATACTGAAGCCATGTTGTCCACCAGATAGAAATTCATAATTTTTGTCCATGACTGAATTGTAATGTAGCCTGTATTTGGCCACAGTGTTACTACTATCTTCAGAAGTCTACTCCATCCTTTTTCTTTCAACAAAAATCATCCTAGGCAAATGGGTTTCTAAATCATCTAGTAGGTATCAAGTTATAGAGATGTGGACTTGGCTTCTTTGAATAAATTTAAAGATTACCCAATTCTCTTGCCACACACTCACACACATTGTCTACTGTGCTAAACTCATCTTAATCCAACATTGCTAAAATTAATTATAAAACTGATTTACTTGCATGGTAAAATGCTAATACACCATGGAATATACAGGTTATCAAAATACATACATAAACATGATTGCAAGAAATTGGTAGAATATTTCACTATTACATAGAAGAAATAGATATTTCAAGTACTATTTCTCCATTTCCACATATATTTTCACATTCTTCATTCTTCATATGTAATTCAGGTAAGTAACAGATTATACTTCAAATATAGAGGTAACTTTAAATGGATTACATATGCAGGTGGTTGCTAAATAGTCCTTTCCTTGAATCTCACTACATTAAAAAAAAATCTAGGAACACATGAAAATCCACTTACATTTAAAAAACATTAGATATACCCTGCTATTTAAAATTTTTGCCTTTAAAACTATATTCAATTGATCTCATAATTCGATGTAGATAACTTTAAGAAATAGTTTTATCAGTCATAAAGTTTCTGAATGTAATAATAAATAACTCATGCACCTGTTTTGAGTACTTTCTTGTCTTTAATTAAACCAATGTTAATTAATAGTCCAATATTTATTTTTAAGTAAGACTAATAAATACAATAGAGTTATTTCATGAGCGATGATTGTGGAAAAAATGAGAGTGGTAAATTGTGAGCTGACATCTTGTCATGCTCATAAAATTCATAGCAAATGGATAAAAACCCTTTCCAAGTCCTAACAAAAGGGGGAGTAAAGAGTAAAACTGCTTCTTTTTCATATAGAAGAAAACATTTATTTTATTTGTATCAATTTACAAATAAATTTGTATCAATTTATTTTATTTGTATCAATTTATCAATCCCTTCTACTTTTACATTTTGCCAACTCCAGTGCAAAGGTCAGGAAACTTATTTGGATTTGTACACCCTATTTTACATATGAATAGTTCTATGTTAATGTCACTTGCCATATAACACTTTAATCTGTGTTTTCAAGGTGACTTCGTTTTTTTTTTTTCCATTATTTTGTGAGCTACTTGGAGCCAGGAACCTAGTTTTAGGCTGGAGAGGGGAGTAGGAGTCAGATGGTGTTGACCTTTTCAGCCCCCTTCAGGTGGTTAGAGTTATTCTAAGAGCAAAGGGGATAGATTAGAATAGGTTAATTAGAAAAGTGAAGTGAACTATCCAATCTGATTTTCAATTAGGAAAGTTCAATTCAGCTACAAGGAAATATGTGACCTACCTAATCTAAAAATAAATTGTTAAATGAATGCTGGTATTTAATAAATATCTGTAATATGTATGAAAATTGATAACAAAACTATAAAAGTAGAAAACAAGTTTTAGATTGGTAAAAATAATCAGAAATTAGAAAAATAAATTTTTCTAATAATCCTTTAATTAACGTACATTTTTTCTTATAGTACTCATAGGTTAACTAACTCATGGAGATGACTGCATCTCTGGGTTAAACAACAGGTGGTAATTCAGTAAAATAAAATTATACCCAATTATTTGGCTCTGAGGATACCACTATCATTGTCACTACAAAGCAATATTAAGCTCTGCATCAGAAAGTCGTTCTCAATTTTATGTTAAAATGTCAATCTATTTCTGCTGGACCACTGTACTTCTCTTTCTGGGAAAGTTCCATAGTTGGGCTTTAGTATTAGAAAGTGTCCTTCAATTTGTATTATATTTATAGTAAACTAAATACAGTAATAGTAAAACTAATATTTTCTTTGGTAATTTATGAGCTACAGTAACTCTATTTTTCCATTAACATTCCATTAGAGAAATTATTTTCTCTTTAGCTTTAAAGCAGAATGGGTAAGATCAAATATGCTTTCTAAAGTTGTGACTACAGAGGATACTCCTTTGATCCTCACAGAGCAGTTGGCCCAGATTTATGTGTAGAGTGGCCAATCAATGAATTTATTTTGATATTCAACTCATTTTAATTGTACACAATCCTTAAATGATAAAAGAATTGTAGTAACTGATTAAAAAGCTGTATTTTTCATAAGCCCCAATCATTCTTTTTCCATTAACTTAAAATTCTTTACTGTGCTATTCTATTTCATACTAAATGTCACTTTTGAATAATATATGTTCTCCAGAGTCAGCAGTTCAAAATTCCAGTTAGAGCAATTAAGCTGTTCTAGCTCCAGTGGTAAAGAAATAAATACTACAGCATCATTTATTGAAGGATGGTAGTAAATGGACACAGTCATCAGAAATCACCTGATATGCTTGTTAAAAAGCAAAATTCTGCACCTCAGCAAAGGCCTCCTGAGTCAGCATCTGTGGTGGGTGGAGTCTGTGATGTACATTTTAACAGAATCTATAAATATCAGTTGTAATAATGGAATAGAACTTTACCAGTATTAATAGATATTTCCTTAAGAGTAGGTGATATTATAATAATTATCTAACTTTTCTTCCCCTAATATGATATTGACCATGCAATTAATTCCATAAGTACTTAAATTCTTATTTTGAACTTCATTTGATTTATTATCTACATCAGAAATGAAACTTCTGTTAAACACCTCCTCTGTATGGTCCTTTTAACTCCCTCTCATACTTCCTCAAGCCATTCTCTATTTTGAAAAGAAGGTATGGTAGGTAGAAAAATGGTTCCACAAAGACATCCATGTTTTGATCCCTGGAACCTGTGAATACAGGTTACAGAACTAAAGGGACCTTGCAGAAATGATTAATGTTAAAGACTTTGAGATGAGATTATCTTGTATTATCCAAGTAGGCCTAATCTAATCACATGAACAAATGAAAGCAAAGGAGCTTTACCAGAAGTGGTCAGAGAGGGAGAAGTATCTATGGAAGAAAGGCATAAGGATGCATCTGCATGTTGCAAATGGCTTTATTTCGTTCTTTTTTATGGCTGAGTAGTATTCCATTGTATACATGTACCACATCTTCTTTCTCCATTCATCTGTTGATGGACATTTAGGTTGTTTCCACGTCTTGGCTATTATGAATAGTGCTGCTATGAAAATAGGGGTGTATGTATCTTTTTGAATTACAGTTTTGTCTGGATGTATACCCAGGAGTGGGATTGTTGGATCATATGGTAATTCTATTTGTAGTTTTCTAAGGAAACTCCATACTGTTTTCCATAGTTACTGTACCAACTTACATTACCACCAACAGTGTAGGAGGGTTCCCTTTTCTCCACACCTTCTCCAGCATTTGTTATTTGTAGACTTTATCACAGCCATTCTGACTGGTGTGAAGTGGTACCTCATTGTAGTTTTGATTTGCATTTCTCTAATAATTAGTGATGAACTATATCCAATAGCCTGTGATAAACCATAATGGAAAAGAATATTAAAAAGAATGTATATATATATATGTAAAACTGAGTCACTTTGCTATACAGCAGTAATTAACACAAAATTGTAATTCAACTATACTTCAATTAAAAAAAAATCACCTCGAAAAAAGAGATACATTGTTGTTATTTTTTAAGCTGAAAGAAAGGGACCAGGAGCCAAGGAATGCAGGTGGCCTCTAGAAGCTGGAAAAGGCAAGGAAACTAATAAAACAGACCTGGGCTGCTGGAAAAGGATGAAGCCCTCCTGACATTTATTTTTAGCCAAGTGAGAGGCCTACCAGGCTTCTGATCTCCAGAATTATAAGAAAAAAAGATTGCTGTTTTAAGCCACTGAATTTATGGTAATTTATTTTGGCAGAAATAGAATATAGAAGGCATTGGCTATGTTTATTTATTTAGGATACAAGTACCTGTATGACTGGTATCTGTCATGAGAAAAAGATATTCTAGTTATTATCAATTTAGTTTTCAAATTTTAGCTAAAGTTGTTAGAGGTTTACAAAATACACAATTGCATGTAACACACAAAGGTATTTAGAACTGAAGGCTATCACCAAAAATATCTTTGTTGCATACACTTTTAACTGCTGAATGCTGAAATAGATTAATAGAAATAATCTTAAATTTGATCTAGATCATTTACCACTTCTTAGCTCTGGTTGCCTTAGACAAACAGTCCCCCTTTCTGTGTACATCATTCTTTATCTGGAAAATCCATATGATAATGCCTGGCCATCATCCTTAGGGTCTCTGTTTGCAATTACGAAAAAGCCAACTGATGAACTTTAAAATGTCCTGAAAATATATTTGAAAATATTATAGTAAAATATCCATGGGAATTAAATTACCTCAAAATAAATCAATGTAAAAGGAAACAACAGAAGGATTTTCTGTGCGTCCTATACTTGAATACATAGGCACAGTAGATCTTAAGGTTCTTGGTTGCTCCTAGAATCTAGAAGTAAATTTACTAAATAAATGATACTTTTAGTAACTCATTTTTTCTGGAGGTTGTCTTAAATTTTTATAATGCCTTGTATTTACTATGCCCATCGAATCTAAAGCGAAGAAGTGGTGGCTTGGGAGTCCATAAAGTGTTTTCTGAACAATTCTTTCACTGGGTTAGAAACACAGATATCTATTTAAAATATGTAAAACAGATGTACTCATATAGGATCAGCAGCCTGTAGAAACAATTCTGGAAAATGTACATCTTTGGTCCCACTTAAGGGGGACTTAAGGGAGTTCTTTGGGAAGGACTAAAGACTGACAATATAAGATCATGTGGATATGAAACACATGATGTTCACTCACTCACAAACCTCCTTAATGTCAGCAGACACTCTGCTGGGTACCTGATATACAGGAAAATATACACATATATTTAAAGTCTCTGATTTCTAAGTTTGATAAAGGAATAGGGTTGGGGAGACCAACAAGTTAACCATGAAGTGCAATGCATTGTGATTATCCTGTGATAAAGGATCAAAATAGATCTGTGAGAAAATAAATCATAGCATTTTACATTCTGGGTGAAAAAGTGAAGCTGGGCTTGTGTGAGAGATTGTGAGATTTTATTTGTTTGTATAAGGGTTTGGTTAAAGTATCCCCAGTCAGAAAGAGCAGCATGAATAAAAGCACAGTGACTGCACATCCTGTATAACTGAATTTGAAGGTAATAAGGAAAGAATTTTGAAGGTGATCATAAGGCAAAGATATTGTTTTTTGTTTTAAACAAACGAATAAACAACATATATATGTATATGGCTATATATATATATATATTATACATATAAAATTAGATGTTTTTATTCTGGTATGGAAAATGACTGAAGTCCAAAGAGATTAGTGTAAAGGTGGTACATGTGAAAAAGGTTATTGTAATAATTCAGCGAGAAGACAAAAGTAGAACAGAGGCTATAAAAGTGGAAGAAAAGACACAGAATAAGAGAAATTCTGGGGGTATCATGGGTTTGGTGATTAATGTGTAGGAAGTGTGGGAGACATAAAAATGACTCCCAGTTTTCTGGCATATGTGACTGAAATATATGTACTCTAAAAAAAGCAGCAAATGATGGAGGAGTAAATTTTTCTTGGACATTGTGCCAGGGGCATCTAATTGGCAATGTCCAGCAGAAGAAGGTTAGAAACAGATGAACAAAGCTCAGGAAAGATACTGGGATTAAGAATTCAGGTTTTATTCATTTAATTTTTTTTTTGGCCATGCTGTGTGGCTTGTGGGATTTTAGTTCCCTGACCAGGGATTGAACCTGGGCCACAGCAGTGAAAGTGCTGAGTCCTAACCACAGGACCACCAGGGAATTCCCTTTATTCACTTTTTAAACCAAGCTCAAAGGAGACTATTAGTTCTTTAATATTTTCAGATTTTTCAAATTGAAGTATAGTTAATTCACAATGTTGTATTAGTTTCAAGTGTACAGCAAGTGATTCAGTTATACATATATATACAGACATATATATATATATATATATATACACACACACATTCTTTTTCAGATTCTTTCTCATTATAGGTTATTACAAGATATTAATATAGTTCCCTGTGCTATACAGTAGGTCCTTGTTGTTTTACCACTATCCCTTTTGGTAATAATCAGTTTGTTTTTTATCTCTGTGAGTCTATTTCTGTTTTGTAGGTAAGTTCATTTGTATAATTTTTTTTTTTAGATTCCACATATAAGTGATATCATATGATATTTGTCTTTGACTTACTTCACTTAGTATGATAATCTCTACTGTGTGGCAAAGGATTACTTGTGCAATTAAAAATAGTAAAAATCAAACAAATAAAACAAGAAGTCATTTATTTCTGAGATATTTTTCAAAACAGTCTAATGATATGGGTTATGCCAGTCCTTGACACCCTCATTTTCATTTCCATTCTACACCACTTTGATTTCTAGGCATTGACTGCCTTTTGCAGTTATCAATTCTCTATGTTTATCACCATAGTAGTTTATATCATAATCTCTAATAAACATTAAATCCAGAGAAGATAAATGTAGGGTATTTTCATACAAGGTACTTTGCCATCAAATCTGCTTTATTTGGTGGAAGCAAACAGAATCCAGCACAAGGTACATAGCTACTTGGCCTTTGCTTAATTAAAAAAAAAGAAGTATGAAAGTTGAATTACCCTGCCTGCAATATGTGCATAAATGGCTCTGAATATGGGTAGTTACGTTGTGTGGCTTTGCAAGTATTTTCACTATAGCTAGAGAGGCCTGTTTGTAGGAAGTATTTAATGCCTTTTGTTTCATGCTCCACTTGAACAACTGAAGAGACTGAGCAATCTTGAGACCATGTGTTTCAATACTCAGTGGAGAGAGTAGATAATCAATTCAGGAAGATGCTTAAGAAATTGACAGTTTAAGCTTGACCAAAAAGAAACATGACTTTTTTTTTTAAGTCAAAAGGGGTGTTCAGAAGCAAAAGCAAACAAAGGAAGAAATTAAATAATGTTTCATATAAGGCAGATGCTGATCAGGTTAAGAAGTTAAAACCAAACAGAAAGAAAGCCAGTATAATTTAGGTAAGGTAACCACAACATCTACTTAGCTTTTCTTTTATGAATAACTAATTCAAAAATGATCAAAGTAACACATACCAGATACTAAAGATTCTCTTCAGTAACTTAATCATACAATTTGAATAATACCAACAAAAATAACAATAAGCATCTATGCCAAACACTGACTCAATTAGGTATAATCATTATCTCATATTTTAAAAAAGAGATTAAGTTTTCCAGAATATCTGCTTAAACCAGTTAATTCAGAAGTCATGAAGGAGTACTTTCATGTTAATATCTACATGAATGAATCTTTGATAAAATATAGTTTATTTCTTGTCATCTTTCCCCCATAGTTTTCCATAGAGAGTTAGGAAGGACATCATAAACATTTATGGAAATATATATTAGCACTAACATAGTACACAGCACATAATAGATATTCAATAAATATTGTTTGAATGGATCAGTGAAAAATAGGGTACAAAGAAATTAAAATAAGTTGTTCTTTGAGATTTATATCAAATAAAATGGTTTCTTTCATTTTTTGTCCCTTGAGAGAGCAAAACAATGGTTATTAACACACTGTCATTAATAACTACATTTTAAGAACTCTCAGGTTGTGGTTTAAAGTATTTAAGTACAGAGTCTCACCTATTCACAGCCCTCACTTTGCCTCTAAACAGAAAAACATTAAAATAACGCAAATTGTTTTTTAAAAAGGTGGAAAGACCCTTTGTTTTGATAAATAACTGAATTTCACTTGATTATTCCTAGTTGTTATTCCATGTTCAGGTGAAAACTATGACTAGGATCCTTCTTGGCCAAAAGCATCCATCTATCACATACCTGCATGCAAGTAAGCATAAACGTTCTTCAAAAAATGGCATGGAGACCAAACTTTGTGTACTATTTTTCTGTGAAAATACTTTATCAGCATTAAATTCATTGTAGGAAGTGTCTCACAAATAGATGTGCTGTATTAACATATTCCTAATTTCATCTGAATACTTATGAAGTCATTTTGACATAAATTGTTCCCCAAAGGAGAGTTTTTGAATTCAAGTAAGAGTTGAGAAATTAGCAGTGCTTTATATATTTTATTTTGGCTCTGTAAAAAACAAGAATTAATTAATAGCTTGGTTTATATGCTACAGTCAGATAAATCACTTCACACTTGTGCTTCCTACTTTCTGACCTCCTTTCATTTCCAGTTCCCAGTACCTTGTATTATGCCCTAGTTCCTTGCAGCATCCCACCTGGTCTTGTGCCAATGCCTTTCTCCATGGACAGTGCTACAACAATAAAGAGTAATGGTTAAAAACCTGAAGTGAGAGCCAGCATGGGTAGGTCCAAATAAATGGAGTTGCCTTTTTGTTTTGTTTATAGTTTCTTTTGCTATGCAAAACTTGTAAGTTTGATTAGGTCCCTTTGTTTATTATTACTTTTATTTCTATTGCATTGGTAGACTGACCTAAGAAAACATTGTCACAATTTATGTCAGAGAATGTTTTGCCTATGTTCTCTTCTAGGAGTTTTATGGTGTCATGTCTTATATTTAAGTCTTTAAGACATTTTGAATTTATTTATGTGTGTGGTGTGAGGGAGTATTCTAACTTCACTGATTCACATGTGGCTGTCCAGCTTTCCCAACACCACGTGCTGAAGAGACTGTCTTTTCTCCACTGTATATTATAGCCTCCTTTGTCATAGATTAATTGACCATAGGAGTGTGGGTTTATTTATGGGCTCTCTATTCTGTTCCATTGATCCATATGTCTTTGTGCCAATACCATGCTGTTTTGATTACTGTGGCTTTGTAGTATTGTCTGAAGATGGGGAAGGTTATGCCTCCTGCTTTGTTCTTTTTCCTCAGGATTGCTTGGGCAATTCTGGGTCTTTTATGTTTCCATATAAATTTTAGGATTATTTTTTCTAGTTCTGTGAAAAACCTCAAGGGTAATTTGATAGGGCTCACATTAAATAGGTAGACTGCTTTGGGTAGTAGGGCCATTTTGACAATATTAATTCTTCCAATCTGAGAGCATGGGATATATTTCCATTTCTTTGAATCATCTTCAGTTTCCAGTATCAATGTTTTACAGTTCTCAGCATATAAGTCTTTCACCTACTCGGTCAGGTTTATTCCTAAATATTTTTTTTGGATGCAACTTTAAAAAGGATTTTTTTTTAACTTTCCCTTTCTGATATATCATTGTTAATGTAAAGAAATGCAACTGATTTCTGTATGTTAATCTTGTATCCTGCTACCTTTCTGAATTCATTTTTCAGTTCTAGCAGTTTTTGTGTGGATTCTTTAGGGTTTTCTATATAGAATATCATGTCATCTGCATATAATGACAATTTTACCTCTTTCCTTCCAATTTGGATACTTTTTACTTCTTTTATTTGTCTGATTGCTGTGGCTAGGACTTCCAATTCTATGTTGAATAGAAGTGGTGAGAGTGGGCATTCTTGTCTTGTTCCAGATTTTAGCAAGAAGGCTTTCAGCTTTCCATCAGTGAGTATTATGTTGGCTGTGAGTTTGTCATGAACAGCTTTGATTATGTTGAGATACGGTCCCTCTGTACCCACTTTGGTAAGAGTTTTTATCATGAATGGATGTTGAATTTTATCACATGTTTTTTTTTTTGCATCTATTGAGATGATCATGTGGTTTTTACCTTTTCTTTTCTTGATGTGGTTTATCACATTGATTGATATGCATATGTTGAACTATCCTTGACCCTGGGATGAATCAAACTTGGTCATGGTGTATGATCTTTTTTATGTGTTGTTGGATTTGTTTTGCTAATATTTTGTTGAGAATTTTTGCATCTATATTCATCAAAGATATTGGCCTGTAATTTTCTTTCTTGGTAAGTGTCTTTGTCTGATTGTGGTATCAGGGTGATGACAGCTTCACAGAATGACTTTGGGAGTGTTCCTTCCTTTTCAATCTTTTGGAAGAGTTTGAGAAGGATTGGTGTAAGTTCTTCTTTGTATATTTAGTAGAATTCCCCAGTGAAGCCACCTGGTCCTGGACTTTTGTTTGTAGGGAGTGTTAATAATGTAATAAACAGTGTAATAATGTAATAGATTCTATTTCACTTCTAGTGATCAATCTGTTCAAATTATCTGTTCCTTCTTGATTCAGTTTTGGTGAACTGTATATTTCTAGAAACTTGTCCATTTCTTCTAGGTTGTCCAATTTGTTGTCATATAATTGCTCATCATATTCTTTGTTAATTTTGTTTACTCTTCCAAAGAACCAGCTCTTGGTTTTATTGACTTTTTTCTATTGTTTTTTAATCTCTATTTTATTTATTACCTCTCTGATTATTATTTCCTTCCTTCTGATGACTTTAGTTTTTGATTGTTCTTTTTTTTCTAATTCCATTAGGTGGTAGCTTAGGTTGCTTATTGGAGATGTTTTGTTTTTTGAGGAAGGCCTGCATCACTATGAACTTCCCACTAAGAACTGCTTATCCTGTATCCCATAGATTTTGTATCATTGTGTTTTCATTGTCATTTGTCTCAAAGTATTTTTTAATTTCCTCTTTGATTGCATTGCTAACCCACTGGTTTTTCGCTAGCATATTGTTTAGTCTCCATGTAACTGTTTCTTTTTTTTAATTTTCTCATATCTTTTTCTGTGGTTGATTTCTAGTTTCATGCTGTTGTGGTCAGAAAAGATGCTTGAAATAATTTCTATCTTCTTAAATTTGTTGAGGCTTATTTTGTTTCCTAACATGTGGTCAATCCTAGAGAATCTTCCATGTGCACCTGAAAAGAATGTGTACTCTGGTTTTATTGGATGTAATATCCTGAAAATATCAATGAAGTCTAACTGTTCTATTGTATCACTTAGGGTCTCTGTTTCCTCTTAAAAGGCAAGTCCTGTTATCTCTATTGATTTTCTGTCTAGAGTATCTGTCCATTGATATGAGTTGGGTGTTAAAATCTCCTACTATGATTGTATTCCCAACAATTTCTCCCTTTATGTCAGTTAGTATTTGTTTTATATATTTGGGTACTTCTATATTTGGTGCATATATATTAACGAGTGTAATATCCTCTTTTATTGATACTTTTATCATTATATAGTGTCTTTCTTTATCTTTATGGCCTGTGTTTTAAAGTCTGTTTTGTCTGATATGAGTGTTGCTACCGCCAGTTTTTTGACATTTCTGCTTGCATGAAATATCTTTTTCCATTCTTTCACTTTCAATCTATATGTGTCCTCATCCTAAAGTGGGTCTCTTGTAGGCAGCATATTGTAGACTCTTATTTTATTATCCAATCTGCCACTCTATGTCTTTTGATCGGAACATTTAGTCTATTGACTTTTAAGGTAGTTATTGATAGATACATATTTATTGCCATTTTAAACCTTGTTTTCCAGTTGTATTTCTTTTTCTATGTTCTTTTCTTTTTCATTTTGTGGTTTGATGGTTTTCTTTTGTATTATGTTTGTGTTTTTGTGAAATTATTGTGTTTTTGAATTGGGTAACATAAAAACACATTACCCTGTTTTTCAAGTATGTTAAACCCTTCCTATATCTACTTGCTTTAGACTGATAGTCATATAGGCTCAAACACATTTTAAAAAAATCTACCCTCCACATTTTATGATTTTTTGATGTCCACTTTTACATCTTTATGTTTATCTTTTTTGCTGTTCATTGTGGTTATTTCTTTCACAAAAATGTTTTGATTTTTTTAAAAAAAATCTTTGTTCTGGCTTATTTAAGTGATTTACATTACATTTGGGATTTTCTCTTTCCTACAGATTTTTGCTTCTTTTCCATTTAGAGAAGACCTTTTAGTGTTTCTTTTAGAATAAGTTTAGTATTTCTGTATTCTTTTAGTTTTTGCTTGTCTGAGAAATTCTTTTTCTATCCTTCTATTCTAAGTGATAATCTTGCTGGGTAGAGAATCCTAGGTTGCAGGTTTTTCCCTTTCAGGCCTTTGAATATATCTTGCACTCTCTTCTGGCCTGCATTGTGTCTGTAGAGAAATCAGCTGATAGCCTTTTGGGGGTTCCTTTGAAATTATTTTTTTTCTCTTGCTGCCTTTAAAATCCTCTCTTTAACTTTTGCCATTTTAATTACAATATGTCTTGTTATAGATCTGTTTGGGTTCATCTTTTGGAGGACCCTCTGTACTTCCCATACACAGATATCTGTTTTCTTCTTCCAATTTGGGAAGTTTTCAGTCATAATTTCTTCAAATACATTTTTGATATCCCTTTCTCTTTCTTCTCCTTCTGGGATCCCTATTATGTGTAGATTGGCAAGTGTTATATTATCCCATAGTTCTCTTGTATTGTTTTTCTTTCATTTGTCTTTCTGTCTGCTGTTCTGATTGGATGATTTCCATTATTCTATCTTCCAGATCACTTATCATTCTTCTGCATTATTCAATTTGCTATTTATTGCCCTTGCTTGGCTTTTGTCTTGGCAAATGAGTTGCCTAAGTTTTCTTGGTTCCTCTTTATAGTTTCTCATTCCTTTTTATAGTAATCTGCTTTTCTATCAATAGCCTTTCTTAATTCCTTCAGTATTTTCATTTCCTCCTTTTTGAACTTGGTATCTATTAGACTGAAAAGGTCTCTTTCATTGTTTGTTCTTTCAGGGGAATTTTCTTGATATTTTAATTGGGAGTGGTTCCTCTGCTTCTTCATTTTACTTATATTTCACTGAGTCTATGAGTTTGGGGGAAACAGTTATTCATTGTGGTCTTGGAGGGCTGCTTTTATGTGCAAGCATCCCTGTGTAGCATGAGTGGCTTTAATATTTTTGGTGTGAGGGCTGTTTTTAGTATGGATGCCTGCTGCATCTTTCCTCAGTGTATGCTGGCCTTTATCTCCTTGATCGTGGGTGTGACTGGTGGTGTTGTTACCAAAGCCTGTACTGGATACTAAATGGAGTCTCCTCTTTGCTCTGTTGTTGTCACAGCCTTGCCAGAGGCAGGGTCTGCTCCTTAGTTGTTGGAGTAGAAGCCCCCAGATCCATTTCTGAGCTGCAGTGTGACGTAGGTGGGATTGGAGCACTCCTCTTGTGAGAGGAGCCACTGAGTAATCCTCTGCTCTCCACAGAGGACTGCATTCTGTGGTGTTGCCTGTCACCCATTGCACAGGCTCACAAAGTGCACTGTTGTTGGCACTGCCCTTGGCCCTGCCTCAACCATAGGAATGCAGGCAATCGGCCCTGGTGTCCCTCAGGTGCTGTGTTTACAAATCCACCAGAGATTGTAGGTGTATTTCCACTGAAGTCAGGTACCACGACAGCAGTCATGCACCTGGACCTGCCTTGGGAGCTATGGAAGCAGCACAGACCCTGGCATGACCTCCACATATTCGTGCCCACTCAGTCTACGGTTGCTAATTCTAGACTTGCCTCAGCCACAGGAGTACCTGTAGACCACTGGGATGTCCAGCAGAAAGCCCCAGAGGCTGTAAACCTGTGGATCACACACCTGCAGGGAGAGGGCTCAGATTTCATCCCTGCTTCCTAAGTCACATGGTCCCTGGAAATCAGCTCAGATTTCAGCCCTGCCTCTGCATGTGGGCAACCCACTGGCATGTGCAGGATTCCAGAGCTTGTATAGGTGGTGCTGTGCTGGCTGAGAATGTGCTGAGAAAAAGGCTACTATGGGGGGCTCTTTCCTTCCCTTCATGCGCCTGTTAACAATGGTGCTTCCCTTCCTTGATGGGCCTGGTCTTTTTCCATGTACACCCCTAGATGCAGCCTGTATCACACTGCAGCCACTTCAGGCTGTCTCCACACAGTCAATCCCAGTCCTTTCCCTAGGTCTGTCCTCTGAAACCCAAGTTTCAGCACTGAGCCTTTGCCCACACTAGCAGATGCACGTCTTGGACTGGGGAGTGCAGGGAGGTAGCAGGGACCTTCTGTGTGGTACTGCCTGCTGCAAACTGGTTTCTGCACTCTCCTCTGAGTCTCTGAAGTTACGTTTTTGTCCCAGCTGACCTCCCCACTGGTGAAGGGGCTTCCCTGGATGTGGGAACCTTTCATCTTTCATAGCTCTCTCCCAGGGGTGCAGGTCCCATCCAGATTCCTCTTTTTATTCCTTGTCTTTCATCCTACCTAGTTAGGTGGAGATCTTTCTTGCAATTTTGGCTGTCTGAGATCTTCTGCCAGTGTTCAGTAGGCATTCTGTGAGAACTGTTCCACATGTAGATGTATTTTTGATGTATTTGTGGGAGGAGGTGAGCTCCATGCCCTCTTTTTTTTTTTTTTTAAACATCTTTATTGGAGCATAATTGCTTTACAATGGTATGTTAGTTTCAGCTTCACAACAAAATGAATCAGTTATATATATACATATGTTCCCATATCTCTTCCTGCTTGCGTCACCCTCCCTCCCATGCCCTCTTATTCCACCATCTTGATTGGAGTCCCCTTTGACATCTTATTTGATTTAACCACTTGGTCACACAAAGATTTATCCTCTGAAGACAGACCAGAATATTGCTGCCTTGTACAGAGGGGTAATGAAATCACACTAGTTTAACAAAATAAGATTTTAATTGGTTATTTTAGCAAGTTATTTTACAGAGAGAAAAGACGACTGGTTCTGCCACAGAAGTGCCAGATAATATTTGTGGCAATGTGCATCAAAGCTACAAAATACATATAATATAGCTAGAGTTATCATTTTAATGTATACATCAGATTATGTTGCTTTCCTGCTTTACTCCAACTTGAGATAAAAATCAAAACTCCTTATTCTGGTTTTCAAAGTCCTTACATGCCCATAGCTCTTGGATCTCATCTGTTCCATTTTCTTTCTTACTTGCCACCCTGTCTTCATGCTGGAAACACTGGTTTTCCTTCTGTTTCAAAACCAACAAGCTCATTTTTATCACAGGGTCCCTAGTTTGGACTTTCTTTTTCCTAATCTTCACTTGTCTGACTCTGAGTCATTCACATCTTTGTTAAAAATGGACTTCAAATGAGAGACCTCTCCTAACCACTCCCATCACTAGAATCTACAAGCCATGGAAGCAACACCTTGGCTACCTTTTCTCTAAGGTATCCCCAACATCTTGATTAGTTCACTCTGTACACTAGACACTCAATACATTATTTGTTGAGTAGTGAAATAATCACTTACTATGTGATAGTCTCTGTGCTGCTAGTGATACATACAGCATTTCATTCAGTCTTCCTAACAACCCTACCAGGTAAATATTATTATTATGATTTATAACTAGTAAGGGCCCAGATTCACCATCTGGTGTGTCTGGCTCCAGAACTCTTATTTTTTCACTAACCTACTAGCAAAGATGAATGAAAACTTGAACACTGTGAGTACTATTATCATCTCCACTTTCATGTCATATTATACAGATGTCTATTGAAGCAATTGTCACTTTAAAGCATATTTACAGGGACTTCCCTCGTGGTGCAGTGGTTAAGAATCCTCCTGCCAATGCAGAGGACTGGGGTTTGAGCCCTGGTCCGGGAAGATCCCACATGCCATGGAGCAACGAAACCCATGCACCACAACTACCGAGCCTGTGGTCTAGAGCCCATGAGCCACAACTACTGAGCTCATGTCCCACAACTACTGAAGCCCATGTGCCTAGAGCCCGTGTTCTGCAACAAAGAGAAGCCACCGCAATGAGAAGCCTGTGCACTGCAACAAAGAGTAACCCCTGCTCGCTACAACTAGGGAAAGCCTGTGCATAGCAATGAAGACCCAGCACAGCCAAAATAAATTAATTAATTAAGTAAATAAATTTATTAAAAAAAACATATTTACATGTTGATTTTCCACATGTGACTATGAGTTCCTTGGGAGTAATGACTGTGCCTTATTTATCTATATAACTCTTATGCCTGGAACATAGATTTGCAATGAATATTTGTTGAAGAAATAGATGAATTTAGACAATTTCTATTACTAAAATGAGATCTTTTTGTTGAATTTATGTATTGAAGAGAGCTTTATAATATAATGAATTTTCTTAGCCAAGTAACTTTTGAATCAGAAATCTTATGCACTTAAGATATATAAACTTCTCCATATTGAAAATTGGTTGAGTAAGTTGATGTACTTGATATAAAGGATTTATGGTTTTCAAGACAATTATTCTTTTAAAGATTTTTCATTCTCAGAGACATGTTTATAATAATTACTGGTATTCGATAACAATGTTTCTTCATAAAGGTATAAGGACACTTTGTATTATCTGCTATGTAAACATTTTTGACAAAATTGCTTTTGTTCACTAATTTCTAGAAACTATTTTATTATGTAGTATTTTGCTTTCTGTGTCATAGCTGTAAACAGCAGAGGATTTAGTGTGAGAGAGAGTGTGAGTGCCACTACAATGATACCTCCATCTGTAGTTTAAAGAACATAGATATGTCCCTCCATCATTCTTTTCACTGACTCTGAGGAAATCTCAGCCTCAGCCTGTAACTTCTTTTTTTCTGACTTCAACCATTATCTTTTCTGAAATGTTCAACTTTTTCCTACATCATTTACTTTCACCTTTCTATGAATCCCTTTTTTATTATGTAGAATTTGCTTTGCCATGTAGTATTTTCCATCTTTCTCAAAATTCTACTTCAGAATAAGTATAGAGTAAAATTTTTCTCTCTAAAAATTCAATACTTTCACTTTACTATGGACTTGTTTACTATGGTTTAGTCCTATTGATCTGACTGATCCCCCTTTCCTTCATAACTTAACTTCCTCACTTTGGTCTATTAGCATTCTCAATTCCCATCCTATCCACCCTATGAAATGGATATTTTATAAGGGTTATATAAGATGATATGGTGGACTGCCAAATTTCTAATTGTGTATAGAGTAGCTTAAATGTACATGACCCATTATTACTCTATGACAAATAAAATCTCATCTGCTTTGTTAAGTCTTGCCTGATTTGCCACATCACATTCTTTTAACCTTGTCAAATACTATTGAGTTCATATTTTTAAATACATTTGGTGTGCACACACACACATACAGGCACACACACTTTGCATAGTTAAAAGTCTTATCACCTCAAATTTACAGTTCCTTAATGGTTCTATTAGAATAAATTCATTAAGTTTTTTTTATTATTGAAATATATGAGTATGATTTTCAGAAAAATCAAGTGGTATAGAAAGTCCTATAATGACAAGAAAATCTCTTGTCTCATCTTTCCTTAACCAAGTCTTCTCTAGGGGCAACTATGCTTGCAAAAAATATTACTTAACCCCCATATCCTGTCACCCAAATTTCATAATCATCAAGAATTTACCATACTACTTATATATTCCCCTTCTTTTGCTCCTCCTGTCTCAGCTGGATTATATTTAAAAGCAAAGCCCAGACAAAATGTTATCTCATCATTTTTATACATCAGTGTGTACAAGGAATTAAGGATCAATTTCTTTAAAAGTACGTAAATTTTCACCATCTAATATGATGCCCTTATCTTACCTACACAGTTAATTCCTTGATTTCATCTAATATCCAGCCCATATTCTTATTTTCCTATTTATCTCAAAATGATTTTTTCCCTAAAAAGGCTGTTTGAATCAGAATCTAAACAGGATACATATATTACATATTACATATAGTTTTTTTGTGACTTCAGAAGTTACTAGGGACAAGGAATGTTCTGATGATATAATTAGTGGTTTTAGTCTTAAATTTATGTTCTTTTCACTGAATTATCTTTTTTTCTTGTGGTATTTTTTTCTGATATTCTTTTAATATTATGTTACAGGCTTTCCTCAAAAGTCTGGTGCCTATTTGTTCATATTTTAGAATAAAGCAATAAAAAATTGACTGCGACTCTGGACATGGTAGGAGTTTGTCAATTACAGGTTTTATTTGAGGCTGTATGTTGGGAGAATTTTGGCCTGAAGTAACACAATAATTAAATAAAATGCCTTAAACAGTGTGGAACAACTAGAAATATGAAGGTAGGTTATTTCAGGGTTAATTCATAAGTTCATTGATGCTATTTAGGGAAGAGGTCATAGGCTTAGCCTTTAGTCCCAAAAGGCTGTGACAATTCCAGGTATCCTAGGTAGACATGACAAATATGATAAAGAAGAAAGATGTTTTCTCCTAACACTCTTTACTTTAGTGAGAAAAACCTTCCCCAGAAGTCTCTCAAGACTTCCTCCCATCCAACTTATCAGGGCTGGGTCAAATGCTCGTGACCAAGATATAAGAGATTCTTCAAAAGTGGGTATTTGGCACTTTTACCTTTGATGGTGACAGCCATCTCTTCCAGTAAGGGAAATTGTGGGGGTTGACATAGGTGACATTTGGGTTAATAACCCAAGCAGCTGTCACATGGGGGTGAGGAACGAACTAATATTATGGAACTTCCAGGTATTTTTGTTTCATGAATCTCCTTGGAGTTTGGCTAAATTCATTGGTTCCTTTTTGGCTTTGTTTCTGTGAACATTTGGGGATCTACTGATGGCCTTTCCCCACTACCTCCATCAATGTGGATTTATATCTTTTAATTATTTGAATATCATTTTTAGGGTTTTGGAAGAAGAGATTAATGTGCGAATTCAGTCTATCATCTTGACCTGAAAGTTTAAAATTCAAATTTTTTAAATTTTTAATTATCAACCTACTTTTCAAGTCACAATTAAGGAGGAAATTATGAGTTTATTACATTCTGCTACTTTTCCATAGACAACATCTCTTAGAAACTTCCTTCAAAAATTCAACAAAGATTTGTGGAAGTCGTTGTTCATTTCATACTTGAATCCTATATCCTTCTAAATTTTTTCTTGACAATATGAAATATCACAGCCCAAATAATTTCTACTACCTGTTGTTTTATTTGTCAATAATTTTCCCTTCAGACCCTTATTTCTTTCTGCATTAATTTACGCATATTGAATTCATAGACCTCCACCAGTTTGTTCCCACAGAAATCACCCCTCTTAATCCCACATCTTTTTATCTAAAATAGTGAACTTTCTCTTTTCTTTTTCTAGACACACTTCAGATTTTCCTTTGTAATACAATAGATCATTTTATGAATTCCAGGCCATTTAAAACACTCTGTTTAAAGATCAGTTACTTATTTTTCTGAGCCTTATTTTTACAATGTAGACTACAGGTTTTAAAAGAAGAAATCTATTCAGTATAAAAAATGAAAATTCAGTTCTTTCATTCTTTATCCTATAAACTCATGGCATGTAGCATATTCATCTAGAGACAACTTAAACCTAAAAGAGATGCACTTAAATATTTATTCAGCCCAAATATTTGTAATTTATTATAATATCTACTGCATTAATGGTACTCCTCTATGAAAAATCATGATGCTTTTTGATAAAGGACAATTTAGTCCAAGCTCAGCATCTTACCTCTGCATAAATGCTTCAGGTTTCTAGATACATTCACAGCAGAAAGTATAACATTTCTATACCCATAAGTAAGCACTAAAAATAAATAATAAGTTCAACCTCTTTTTAAATTAGGAAACTCACTTTGTACTTTATAACATTAGTTTTGCCATTTTCTTCAAACAGGTAAAGGATGTTTTCATCACTATTTCTCTCTGTAAATACTAAGTTGAAAATTTAAGTATATAAGTATATAAATTGTTTAATAAATTTAATCTTTTCAGGTACATGGTGATAATGTCCATCACATAACTTGAATGTTGAAATATATATATATAGTCAATTTCTATACATACTTAAGTAATACTGCTGATTACTTGGAAACTAAGAAAGACCAGACACACAAACATTTTGTAAGTTGAGACTATATGACATTTATATGAATAGTCTTCAACTTTTAAATTTTCCTATATTTATGAAATATGCTAGTTAATAGTTTCTCTAAAATAAAATTTAAAATGAGGCATTTAATGATAAAATAATTGTAAACACAAATATTTAAATTAAAAGATATAATAAAAATCTAAAGTTATTTTTGATGACAGAGAAAATGCCTTCCATCTGTACTTTCTTTAAATATATAAATCTTATTTTTCCTTTTCATATTTAAGTTAATCTAATTTTGCATAAACAACAAAACACATTCCTTTCAAATAGACAACTTTGATTTAGACTCTTAAATTAATGTACTTACTAAATAAAATACAAGATTCATGCCAAACTTCAATCAGAAAGTCCAATACACAGTTGTATATTTTTGTATATGTTGTTCACTTATCACATAATATACATGTCACTATTTAAACCATTAACCGCATAATCATTGCTTTAAGTTACAACCTTTGAAGGTGAAATTTCCATATAGAGGAAGAGTTTTATAGCAGCAAATAATAAACAGATTCTAATATTTCTAAGAATAGAGTCCACATTTTCTCTATGTCCTGTAATCCACTGCTTCTTGCTTGTCACTTGTCTTTACTTTGTGGCTGTCCAAGACACACTGAAGTGTTATGTTTATGATGCAATATATATACTCTTCAAGAATTTTCCATACCTTCTAAACATAGATTTTACAAAACTGAATGACTATAAAGTAACTCTATTGATGAGATATCAGTATTTACTAACTCTAAATAAAGGAAATATTTTGCTCTCCAAATACAGATATAAATCCAGAAGAAACTTGCTGAGTGTTGAAAAGGGCACATATATTCAAAGGAAAATTTTATCTTTCCTGAAGAAGAGAGCTGTCTTCTCAGTACTGAACATGAGATACATTTTTAATTCCAGTTCTCAGTTCACATAGCCATTGAGCTACATGAGTGGCAACATCCACTGTTCCAATGAAAATTAAGTCTCTTGTTCAGTAGAATAGATGAACCAATTTTCTGAGAATCTGAATTACTTTTTAGTAGAAAGTCTCAAAAATATATCAAAGTTGTATCAAATAGATGCTTATGAAAATGAACAATATTTGAAAGTGGAAGGGAACAATGGAATGCAATTCTACTTACTCTGAAGTATCATCCTAGTCAGGCAAATTGACAAGGTCAAGGGTGAAGACTGTTAACTCTTACAAGTTCACAATAAATATGTCACGTCAATTGATTGACAATACCAATAAAGCCACAGTGAAAATGTACTGGATATGTCCTAGGTAACAGAATCCATTTTTAAGTTTTCATCCTTAAAGTATGAGTCTATTTATTGCTATTTATTTGCACAACACTCTTCTGTTTTTTTTAAGTTTAGTTCAGTTTTTTTTAACTATAGTGGCCTTTAAATTCAAAGTGCTACATTACAAATAAAAAGCCTTGTGCTGTTCCTTTGATTTGACTTCAGGTTGCTGTGTCCACTTGACAAATTTATGAGCAGTGTACAATCATGTAGTTTATGTCTCAGGCAACTTGACAGTTGAGTACACTACCATGAGCAGATGAAAATTGGAAACATTGCTGGATGCCATCAGTAGGTAGCTGATTATGAACCTGAACCTAAAAGGTATTACAGCATTCAGAATACTCTGAGACACATTGGAGCAGATTTTCCAAGGGATCTGGAAAGACAGTTTTGTAGTAACTTATAGAGGCTTAGAGATGACTAAGCTGGTTATAAACCAGCCCCTGCACCTATTCTTCAGATTTTGGTATCACTTTTAATATTAGGTTAGCAGTTCTCAACCAATAATACTAAGGGTAAATCAATGGAAGACCAATAACACATCTAAGAATCATGCTATTTCCTTTGTTAACTAAGGAAAAGAAAAATTTATTCCAATATTTGTAAAATATTTTTGAATACTATGAGTAACTTTTGAAAAGCTTGATTGTTGCCCATAAAAAAGGTGGGAAAAGCTTGAGCTTACATCAGTTAACAATAATTATTTCCTTAGCACAGATTTGTTTATTCTGGAGTTAACTGCTGGAAGCTCCAAAATATGTTAAATGTAAAATGAATGTAAAATGGCTTACTTTGTGTGTGAAATTTAAACCTGTTTCATCAGCAATACTTAATTACTACCTTGGATGTGAAGTGACAGAGTTCCATTAATTAGCTCAGGGATGAGCATTACTCATTCTTCTGGCACTGAAGCAATTCCTACTACAGCAAAGCTGATGTGGGAATGATAAATGACAACAGACTACTATAATTGTTACTATCTATTGAGCCAAATTAATGTAACCCCAAACGGAAGTGTGCAGAGGAAAACACTGCAGTGATATGGAAAATTTTTGAGTCTAACGAATATCTGTGCATTTTCATAAATACCTCAGGTAATTGTGATGCAGGTTTGCTTCAGTTCACTCAGTGTAGCTGTATGTTGCAAAGACGCTGCATGCCAAATGAAACTGTAACATTATTTGAGGAAAATAGCATTTGAAATATAATATTTATACTGATTGTCATTTCAGAATAGTATTTTCATGAACTATAAATTAGGCATGAAAATGCATATTTTGTGAGTTTTTATGTTTACCTAAGTTAGGTGGAATTATTTTTTCTTGTTTAATCAATTGCTTGAAAATTCATAAGAAAAATCCATGCTGAAATACTGATCTGCCTGAAATTTCATTTTTTAACATGAATTTACAAAACTTGGTTTCCTTATAAATGTCCAATTTCAACTGATTACACTGCAAAATGTTTGCTCAAATAGCCACTACTTTAAGATTGTATCTACCCTACTGACTGATCTGATTTTGCTATAACAGGGACCTATTGAAGATAATTTGTATATTATTTAAACACTGCTAATTTTTAGTGAGAATATTTATATACAATCTTCCTTTCTGAGATTTCTACAGGAAAAGCCAGTTTGTCATTTGAAAGTCTAAAATGAATGTGCTGGGCTTCCCTGGTGGCACAGTGTTTAAGAATCCGCCTGCCAATGCAGGGGACTCGGGTTCGAGCCCTGGTCCAGGAAGATCCCACATGCCGTGGAGCAACTAAGCCCGGGCACCACAACTACTGAGGCTGTGCTCTAGAACCCGTAAGCCACAACTACTGAAGCCCGTGCGCCTAGAGCCCGTGCTCTGCAGCAAGAGAAGCCACTGCAATGAGAAGCCCACGCACCACAACGAAGAGTAGCCCCCGCTTGCCCCAGCTAGAAAAAGCCTACGCACAGCAACGAAGACCCAACACAGACATAAGTAAATAAATAAATAAATGTATAAAATGAATGTGCTTCATGGACCTTCTGAATAAATAGTCTGAGAACCCTCATAAAAAATTTTAGTTCCTGGGACTTCCCTGGCAGTCCAGTGGTTAAGATTTCACCTTCCAATGCAGTGGGTGTGGGTGTGATCCCTGGTTGGGGAGCTAAGATCCCACATGCCTCAGGGCCAAAAAACAAAAACATAAAAAACCCCCCAAAAAACCAGAAGCAATATTGTGACAAATTCAATAAAGATTTTAAAAATGGTCCACATCAAAAAAATTATAAAAAAAATTCTAGTTCCTGTGCCCTACTCTAGATCAACTGAATCAAAATTTGAGAGGCTAAATCTAGGAATTCTTTTTTTTTCTTAAGTGCCTTTCCACCCCACTCAGAGATTCTAAAGTTTTTCTTTGTCTGGATGTTTAAAAGTTTCATGTTGGTGTAGTCTTTTTCAATAATGGAAACATTCTTTCATACTCTTTAGTTGTTATACAATAAAATATTTAAATCTTATAAGTAATTATAACTGGTATCCTATTTTCCATTCTCAGGAAGCTGCTTTAAGTATAAGGAAGCCTGAAGGGCTGTGTAAATGCTAGGGATTACCACTACATGGAAACAGGACAAACTTTTATTTATCTGGCAGTCCCTCTCTTCTGAGAAAATACTCTTTGAGAGATTTGTACATCCAAGGCTTCCCTTATGAAGACGATGAATGGAAAAGTCCCCAAATAGGTGAGACTTGCAAAACAAATAAAAGGAAGTATTCCCACCATTTTCAAATTATAATTTGGAACATTTGTAAATGCAGAACAGTTTAATGAATCATCATTTATTTATTCTCCCAACACTCAGAAAGACTCAGTGAATATTTTGGCACTTTTTTTTCTTTTTTCTTTTTTTTTTTCTAAATGTCTTCTCTTTATACACAGATCTTCTTCCACTTGCAATAGGGTTACACCCAGATAAACCCAACCCATCGCTAGTTGAAAATATCATAAGAAAAATGTATTTAATACATCTAACATACCAAACACCATAGCTTAGCTTAGCATACCTTAAACATGCTTGGAACAATTTCATTAGCCTACAGTAGGACAAAGTCATCTACCACAAAGCCTATTTTATAGCAAAGCATCAAATATCTCATGTAATTTGTTGAATACTGTGCTGAAAGTAAAAAACAGAATGGTTGTGTGGGTACAAGAGGGTTATATTATCTTGGTTGTTTATCCTCATGATGACATGGTTGACTGGGAGCTGTGGCTGACTGCTTCTGCCCAGCATCACAAGAGAGCACCATACAGCATATTGCTAGCTCAGGAAAAGATCAAAATTTAAAATTTGAAGTACCGTTTCTACTGAGTGTGTATGGTTTTTGAACCATCATAAAGTGGAAAACTCTTAAGTCGAACCATTGTAAGTGGGGACCGTTGAGATCATATAGTATACATGTCTTTGAGGTTCTACGTTTTATATTATCTTCTTTCATAGCTATTTTCTCAGATAGTTCAAAATTATTGGCATTATCCTTTTAATGTCTTCATATGAGTTGACTGTGTAGGTGACATTATTTCAGTAATCATTACCTTGTATTTGTACATTTAGTTTGTATTTGAATTTTCAATATTATATATAATGCTGAAATCTACTTCTGTGTTGCTGAAATATTTATTAATTTACAGGTCAACAGTTACGAGTATTTAAAAGTTCTTGTTAAATAATAAAAATAATAATAAAATTGCTTTTCAGAATAAGTAAATCAGGGACTTCCCTGGTGGTTCTGTGGTTAAGACTTCACCTTCCAGTGCAGGTGGAGCAGGTTCTATCCCTTGTGGGGGAGCTAAGATCCCACATGCCTTGGGGCCAAAAAATCAAAACATAAAACAGAAGCAATATTGTAACAAATTCAATAAAGACTTTAAAAACGGTCTACATCAAAAAACAAATCTTAAAAAAAAAGAATAAGTAAACCAATTTAAACTTTCACTAGAAGTATATGATAAACCCCATGTATGAAATCTCACACAGTTTAACTTTTATCCTTCTTTGAATTTCTCTAATTTGTTATGAATTGGCATGCTGTTTTTGCATAGGTGATTTTTAGTTTATATGACAAGGAAAAAGGTCACATTTACAAGCCAATGCTAATACATAACAAAAAAAAGCCGAAGTTCTTGATTTTTCTACCTTAAATCTTGTCTGTCAGATAGAACTGTCAGAGCAATACAATAATAAACAACATTTTAAAGATATAATTAAAGGCCAAGAATGGATGAAATAATTTAATAACATTATTTTCTAAATGAATTTAAGTCCTATACTGAAGTATTCAAAGACCTTATAAGTAAAAATGCTGAAACATTCTCAGAGATATTTTGCTGAGGTAAACTGGAGAATTAATTATATTTTCAATCCATTATAGCTCTATTTCTTATCTCTCTGATCTATTATGCTCTATTATTAATATTGTATTTATATTTTCTTCCTAATCTATTTTGGAGGGTAACTGGTAGTTACCTTTATAATTCTAAATAATATGCTTATTTCCTAATGTATTTACTTTAACTGTTAACAGTGTATGTTATCATATCTCACTTCACTCTGAAATTTACTTTCTAGTGTCCACTTTTGAAAAATATCGTTTTCTGGTAACAATGAATTATATTTAATTTAACATTATTTTTATACTTTGTTTTAAGAATTAAACCTGTTTCCAGTTTTCAACAATAATTATTAGAGTTTTATGACTAATTACTATTTAAATAATTATACTTACCTCCAGATCTACAACGCCATAAATTTCCTACTAAGTTTAAGTATTTGATAAAACTTTCTGTTTATTGAAATACATTCTCTAATATTATTTTTAGAAAGAGCAAATTGGTGGTTTACGTCCTGATTTATTGCATTTTTGATATTGCGTTTATATTTGAGTAACCATATAATTGGTAACACATGCTTAACTAACAGTTTTCCCCTCAATACCTGTAGATAACATCACATTGCCATCTCTCAGCTAATGATGGTGAGAAGATGTCTGAGAACAGCCTGATTTTTTTTTTTTTACCTTGTAGGTGATCTTCCTCTTTTCCCCTCATGGCTTGTGGGAATCTTTCTTTCTTTCTTTCTTTTTTTATCGTGTTAGTTTTTTGTTTGTTTGTTTTTAAATTTCTTTATTGTTTGGCTGCGTCAATCTTAGTTGCTGCATGTGGGATCTTTCGTTGTGGCCCGTGGGCTCTTAGTTGCAGTGCCTGGGCGTCTCTCTAGTTGTGGAGCGTGGGCTCCAGAGCACACGGGCTCCAGAGCACACGGGCTCCAGAGTTTGTCGGCTCTGTAGTTTCAGTGTGCGGGCTTAGTTGCCCCACGGCATGTGGGATCTTAGTTCCCTGATCAGGGATCGAACCACGGTTCCCTGCATTGCAAGAATGATTCTTAACCACTGAACCACCAGGGAAGTCCTTGTAGGAATCTTTCCTTACCCTAATTTCAAACAGTACACCAGACTATGTCTCAGCCAATCTTTGATAATTTTCCTTAGAATTGTCAACAAAAAAAAATAATCCATCTAAGAAAGAAACAGAAAATTTAATTCAAGCCAAATTGAGGATTATAACCTGGGAATAGCACCTCAGAAAGCTCCAAGAACTGTTCCACCAGTTAGAAGTCAAAGCACAGTTATGTAAGTTTTTTGAGACAGAGAGTTGTATATATATATTTTTAACATCTTTATTGGAGTATAATTGCTTTACAATGTTGTGTTAGTTTCTGCTGTATAACAAAGTGAATCAGCTATAGGTATACATATATCCCCATATCCCCTCCCTCGTGCCTCTCACCCATCCTCCCTATCCCACCCCTCTAGTTGGACACAAAGCACCAAGTTGATCTCCCTGTGTTATGCAGCTGCTTCCCACTAGCTATCTATTTTTCATTTGGTAGTGTATATATGTCAGTGCCACAGTGCCACTCTCTTACTTCATCCCAGTTTACCCCCTTCCCCTTGTCCTCAAGTCCATTCTCTACATCTGCATCTTTATTCCTGTCCTGCCCCTAGGTTCTCCAGAACCTTTTTTTTTTTTTTTTTAGACTCCATATATATGTGTTAGCATACAGTATTTGTTTCTCTCTTTCTGACTAACTTCACTCTGTATGACAGAATCTAGGTCCATCCACCTCACTACAAATAACTCAATTTCATTTCTTTTTATGGCCAAGTAATACTCCATTGTATATATGTGCCACATCTTCTTTATCCATTCATCTGTCAATGCACTCTTAGAGTGCTTCCAGGTCCTGGCTATTGTAAATAGAGCTGCAATGAACACTCTGGTACATGACTCTTTTTAAATTATGGTTTTCTCAGGGTATATGCCCAGTAATGGGATTGCTGGGTCATATGGTAGTTCTATTTTTAGTTTTTTAAGGAACCTTCATACTGTTCTCCATAGTGGATGTATCAATTTACATTCACAACAACAGTGGAAGAGGGTTCCCTTTTCTTCACACCCTCTCCAGCATTCATTGTTTGTAGATTTTTTGATAATGGCCATTCTGACCGGAGTGAGGTGATACCTCATTGTAGTTTTGATTTCCATTTCTCTAATGATTAGTGACATTGAGCATCCTTTCATGTGTTTGCTGGTAATCTGTATATCTTCTTTGGGGAAATGTGTATTTAGGTCTTCTGCCCATTTTTAGAATGGCTCGTTTGTTCTTTGATATTGAGCTGCATGAGCTGCTTGTAAATTTTGGAGATTAAACCTTTGTCAGTTGATTCATTTGCAAATATTTTCTCCCATTCTGAGGGTTGTCTTTTCGTCTTGTTTAGGGTTTCCTTTGTTGTGCAAAAGCTTTTAAATTTCATCAGGTCCCATTTGTTTATTTTTGATTTTATTTCCATTTCTCTAGGAGGTGGGTCAAAAAAGATTATGCTGTAATTTATGTCATAGAGTGTTCTTCCTATGTTTTCCTCTAAGAGTTTGATAGTGTCTGGCCTTACATTTAGGTCTTTAATCAATTTTGAGTTTATTTTTGTGTATGGTGTTAGGGAGTGATCTAATTTCATTCTTTTACAGGTAGCCGTCCAGTTTTTCAGCACCATTTATTGAACAGGCTGTCTCTTCTCCATTGTATATTCTTGCCTCCTTTATCAAAGGACCATATGTGCATGGCTCTATCTCTGGGCTTTCTATCCTGTTCCATTGATCTATATTTCTGTATTTGATCCAGTACCATGCTGTCTTGATTACTGTAGCTTTGCAGTATAGGCTGAAGTCAGGGAGCCTGATTCCTCCAGCTCTGTTTATCTTTCTCAAGATTGCTTTGGTTATTCGGGGCTTTGTGTTTCCATACAAATTGTGAAATTTTTTGTTCTAGTTCTGTGAAAAATGCCACTGGTAGTTTGATAAGGATTGCATTGAATCTGTAGGTTGCTTTGGGTAGTATAGTCACTTTCACAATGTTGATTCTTCCAGTCCAAGAACATGGTGTATCTCTCCATCTGTTTGTATCATCTTTAATTTCTTTCATCAGTGTCACATAGTTTTCTGCATACAGGTCTTTTGTCTCCTTAGGTAGGTTTATTCCTAGGTATTTTATTCTTTTGGTTGCAATGGTAAATTGGAGTGTTTCCTTAGTTTCTCTTTCAGATTTTTCATCATTAGTGTATAGGAATGCAAAAGATTTCTGTGCATTAATTTTGTACCTTGCTACTTTACCAAATTCATTGATTAGCTCTAGTAGTTTTCTGGTAGCATCTTTTGGATTCTCTATGTATAGTATCATGTCATCTGCAAACAGTGACAGCTTTACTTCTTCTTTTCCAATTTCAATTCCTTTAATTTCTTTTTCTTCTCTGATTGCTGTGGCTAAAACTTCCAAAACTATGTTGAATAATAGTGGTGAGAGTGTGCAACCTTGTCTTTTTCCTGATCTTAGTGGAAAGGGTGTCAGTTTTTCACCATTGAAGATGATGTTGGCTGTAGGTTTGTCATATATGGCCTTTATTATGTTGAGGTAAGTTCCTCTATGCCTGCTTTCTGGAGGGTTTTTATCATAAATCGATGTTGAATTTTGTCAAAATCTTTTTCTGCATCTATTGAGATTATCATATGGTTTTTATCCTTCAATTTGTCAATATCAGAGGGCTGTATACTAAATGGGATATAATATTATTGACAGTTGATACGATCCACATCTAAATATCATTGTGGCCCCTTACAAGATCAAGAATGTATGTTGTCTTTTAAGGAGTTGCCCTTTGATGCTAGGAGAATGTTGCTCTTTATGGTTGAGCAGGTGTTTCTGCTGATGGGAGAGATTTGGTCAATGCATAAGAAGATACACAATTCACATTAGGAGGGAGAGAGGAGGCCAAAGGGCAGAGAAATTTTTTTTTTTTTTTTTTTTTGGGGCTTGCGGGCCTCTCACTGCTGTGGCCTCTCCCATTGTGGAGCACAGGCTCTGGATGCGCAGGCCCAGCGGCCATGGCCCACGGGCCCAGCCACTCCACGGCATGTAGGATCCTCCCAGACTGGGGCACGAACCTGCGTCCCCTGCATCGGCAGGCAGACCCTCAGCCACTGTGCCACCAGGGAAGCCCCTGAGAAAATTTTTTATGTTTAAATATTTTTTGTCTTACCATAAAATGTGAGCTTTATCTCACAGGATATAACAAGCTCTTTCTACACAGAACTTCAGATGAACGTTGTTGCATTATCTGGAACTTCCTTGTACTCCTTCTTGGATTTTTTTCCTCGTCTTCAAAAATTCCAATTATTTATATATTTGATCAACATTACCTTCCATAGCTACAATAGCTAATCTATCATTACTTAGTAATCTATCATTACTTGGGTTCTGGTTCTGTAGCTCTACAGTGTGTGATATTTTCTCCATTGTATCCTTCTTATTTTAAAATTGCTAATTCTACTTATTGATGTTGCTAAAGTAGGTTTAAGTTTTGAGATGATTTTACTTTTCTAATCAAATGCTTTACTTAATTTTGCCAGCTCCCTTTCATCTCTTGAGGTATATTCCTTCTTTACAAATAATTCTTTTCTTAGATCTCATGGTCTCTTAAATTTTCTTAAACGTTCAAACACCTGCTTTTTAATTTTCTTCTAATTTCTTAGGATATACATTTAATTGAATACTCCTCATTTTTCCTTTGCATGCTATATTCTCTTTTGTCAATGTAACAGAAATTTTAGAGTTACCATGATATTCTTTGTTGCTTTTGTTGTTTTTATACACTTTATTTCTGACTTCGAGAAGTTCCATCCATTCCTGTTAACTGTCCAAAATAGTGCTGACTGCCCCCAAATAGTGTCTTTTATTTCCCTTCCCTGTTTAAACAGATGCTATTGGAATCTTCTCCTTATTCTTTGAACTGGGTGCTTTAGTTATTCACTTGCTTGAAAGAGGGTGTAAACAGGGCCTGAGGCAATGGATAGCTGCATTCTGCATTTGTTATTTCTTCCCACTTTCTTTCCAAATCAGTTGACTCCCTGCCAAGGAGCATATCTGGATTTTGTCATTCTTCAGCTTTGGCACAAGCAATAAGGTTTTCAGTAATTTCCTTTGAAAATCTTTATAAGCAGAACTCTTCTCATACTTACTTTTATATCTGACATCAATCATATTTGTAACTCAGTTAAACTGCAGCAGGAATAACTGTGTGCAACACAATATTAGAAATAGTCTTACTTCTAATTCTATAACTACTAGTATTACCTATGTTACTACAGTAAGGACGATCTCCACCAGTTCCACTGAAGGAGACCAGGGAAACAAGGTACACCTAGTTTATTGGTACCTCAGCAGAGCTTATTGTAGAATCTCTTTAAAATCTCTAAGTAAATCATAAGGAAACATGGGATCACAATAGAAAAGACAGGGGCTTTGTAACTGGCTAAATGACTGTTGACAATTGGTAGACATCAACATTTCCTAAAGGGAAGAATTTTTAAAGAAATTTTACAGTATCTTATCTTTTTCATGTTCCTATACTACATTGATATTACTATCATTCCCTTGAATATTTATCACAATATTTTCAGAAAGCAAGAAGCAGATAAAATGGTAAATATATCAAACATATTGTATTGAACTATGATCTGTATTCAAAACAAAAATCATAGGAAGAAATATAAAATGCTGTACTTTAATTTAAATAAATTACCTAAATATTTATAGAATACGAAGGATGTGACTTTGCATCAGAATTAAAATAGACAATATTTTAAGCTAGATATGTCTGATTCAACAATATAATACAAACTTATCTGGAATTAATAGAAGTCTGATAACCTAAACCTAGGATCTAGGACATGTGGTCTAGATCAATTTAGACACATCTGTTCTTTTCCAGAACTTTTTAGGAACTGGTAAAGTAGGTGGGGAGGACTTCTGCTGCCAGTTATGTATTTGCAGAAAAATTGAGAATATTGATGATATAGTCTGGTTAATACCTTTGAGGCTTTTTTATGACTGTCAAGGTTGAGGGCCCTACTTAGGAACAAGGATCACCCCTTAATTTCCCAAGGATTGTTGGATGTGACCCAACTGCAGGGACAGAATTTCACCATAATAGTTAACACAGTCAAAGTGTGCAATTTCGTTTCATGAATAATTGGTTTCCATCAGGATGGATGGATGACTTTGTTTGATGCAATGTGTGTTCTTGTCTGCTGCCCACTCCTCCTCCCTCAAATGTGGATTCCTGTGAAAGAAGGGTTGGAAAGGGCAATTTTGTATCTTGCAAGAAATAGAATACAGGTAACCCTGCTTTGTGGACCAGTAACACAACACGCACTGGAGAACATTTTTCCTACTATAAGGTACAGAAGGATAGAGAGGTGGCTAACTTTCTATGGACTGGAAGTGAAATTGGTGAATGACATCACAACAGGGCCCATAGGATCCACATGATCAAAATCATGTGGACATAGAATGATATCATATGCTGGCCCATATGTTTGTTAATATATGTTCTCTCTTGTTGTATTCAAGGATTCTTTGGAGATTAAAAAAAAAACCTCCCATATCAGAGATTCTTACCTGCCATGTGTGTTGCCATTTAATTGCTCTCATTACTAGTCTCAGCTAAACCATTAAGCAGAAAAATTCCTCTCAATTTTCTGCTCATTTAACTGCTAAAATAAACATTAGTGACCAGATTGAACTGGGAAACAAATTCAGAAGAGACAATAACGGCTAGGGTGAGTAGAGAGCAAAAGCCTAATGTAATACAGCAATTTAGGTTAAATGACCACTAGATCTAAATTCCATAAAAATTAAATTCTGATTAAAAATTAATATAGTTACTAATTTCAGAATTGTATTAAAAAAAGAAGTAATAATTATTTTATGTTACTTACTCATTAAATGCTAATAAAGTTTTAGATTTAAATGATAAATCAAAGTTCTATTTTATTTTACTTTTAGTTTCTTCAATATTATCATGACAAATACTGGATAAGTAAACACACATAAACGTTTGTAAGTGCTCATTGCACTTACAAAGCAAAGTTGCATAATTTTAAACATAGTAATTTACAATAAAAATGATAATTAGGATAAGAACAATGCTAGAAAATATGTTCTGTTTGAGGTTTAAAAACACGTTTATTTTTACATGTTATATGAAAGGAAAAATTAAGCAAAAGAAATGTAATTAAAAATACATTACAAACAAAGCAAAACAAAATAAAAATAATTAGGTATGACCAGTCATCCATCTAATTAAAAAATGAATAAAAATTAATACGCATTATGATGAAAAGGGTATCATCATACACTGTTGATGGTCATGTTTGTCTATTTGGAAAGCAATTTCACAGTATGTATCAAGAGCCTATAAATGTGTATGCTCCTTCATCCAGTAGTTCTTCTAGAAATATATCCAATGGAAATAAGTAGAAATATGGTCAAATTGTTATTTATATTCGTTAATACTGGAAAAAATAAAAACATTTAAAAATAAAACATTAGTTAAGTACATTATTAACTTCCATAGACTAAACTATTAGTTGGTCATTAAAACAGTATCTTTGAATATTTATTGAGAAAATGCCTAAAATAAAATGTTAATTCAAAGAAGCACAACATAGTTTACAGATAAGTGTTTTTAAAACAGTAAAACTAGTATCCATAGATTTATTATTAGGTAGTCTAATTACTGTGATTTTAATTGGTTTAGTTGTTATAACTGTATTTTTCAAATTGCCTAACAGACACATTACTTTTGTAATTTAAAATATCTGTCAATTGGAAAGGAGATCAAGATGGAGGAGTAGGAGGATGCTGAGCTCACCTCACCCAATGAACACATCAAAAATACATCTACATGTGGAGCAACTCTGAAAACAACCTAGGGACTATAAGAAAAGCTCTTCTACAACAAAGGCTGTAAAGAAAGAGCCACACGAAACCAGGTTGGAAGGGAGGAGAAGCAATCAGCTTGGGACCCATGCCCCTAGAAAGGGATACAGAAGAGGAGGGGCATATGATGTGCTCAGGGAGTGAGTGGTTCAAACCACGTATTGGGCACCCCAGACCTGGGGTCTGACACAGGGAAAATTATTCTCCTTAACTGGTTTGAAAATAAGTGACAACTGGCCAGGGGCTGTAAGAAACCAAGGCTATACTCTTGCACGTGCACATACTTGCTCATTCCTGGGAATAATGTAGAGGCAGTAGATTGAAAACTGCCTGGGCTCTGACCAGCTTGCCAGGACCATTCCAGCCCAAACCTTAGCCCACACCAGGCACGTGCTCCAGCCCCTCTTGCTTCAGCACTGCTCTCAACTAGGGCAGAGTTGCCATTGACAATGGGAGAATGCACAATTAGAAGGAACGGAGCTGGCTTGGACCACACCATGCCTCTGAATATGGCAAACACAGCCATTGGCAGTGCTTGCATAGAGGCAGTAGATTGGAAATTGCCTGGGACTCTGAATGGCTTGCCAGGACCATCACAGCTTGTACCCCAGTGTGCATAGGGCATCCACTCCAGTCCCTCTTGTTCAGGCACAGCTCTCCACTAAGGAGAAGGCTGCCATTAGCAAGGAGAGTGCACAATTTAGAGGAAACAGAACCAGCTCAGACATGACTTTCAGGGTTTCTACTCCAGCACCTTGGGTGCTGCCACCTCCCCTGATAAGGCGGTGATTGCTACTGAGCATAGGAAAAGCCCTGGCTCAAACCTTGCTCTGGATCTAGCTCCTCCTTCTCCATCCCTGCCTCCCAACAAAGTGGTAGCTGTCAGAACACTCTGGGGGAAGATGTGACCTGTCCTCACTTCAGATCCAGATCTCCCACCGCAGCCACTGGGCACATGCAGACAGAGAAGGAGCCTCCACACAAAAGGATATCCCTACAAGATCAAGATAGGTAACTGTTTTACCTTATTTCATAAACAGGGAAAGTTAAAAAATGAGAAGACAGAAAATACAGTTCAAATGAAAGAAGAAGAAAAATCCCTGAAAAAAACCCTAATGAAAAAGGATAATAATTTACCAGATAAAGAGTTCAAAGCACTTAGTAATAAGAATGCTAACACAGTTAGAATTTTAACAAGGAACTAGGAAATATAAAAAAGAATCAATCAGAGCTGAAGAATACAATAACTGAAATGAAAAATACACTAGAAGGAGTTAACAGAAGAGAAGGTGATACCAAAGAATGCATAAAAGAACTAGAAAATAATAGAAGTCACCCAATCAGAACAGCAAAAAGAAAAATACATTTTAAAAAATGAGTATATTTTAGGGATGGTTTGGACAACATCAAACATACAAACATTCTTATTATAGGGGTCCAAGAAGAAAGAGAGGAAAGGGTCAAAAATGTATTTTATGAAATTATGGCTGAAATTTCCCAAAGCTGCAGAAGGAAACAAATTTCCAGGTATAGGAAGCAAAGAGAGTCCCAAACAAGGCAAACCCAAAGTTACCCATACCAAGACATATAAATAAAATGGCAAAATCTAAAGATAAAGGGAAAATTTTAAAGGCAGCAAGAGAAAACAAAGAGTCATATACAAGAAGACCCCCATAAGGCTATTAGCTGATTTTTCTACAGAGACTATGCAGGTCAGAAGGGAGTGGCATGATATATTCAAAGTTCTGAGAGGAAAAACCTGTAACCTAGAGTACTCTACTCACCAAGATTATCATTCAGAGTTGGAGGAGAGATAAAGAACTTATCAGACAAGCAAAAACTGAAAGATTTCATCAATACTAAACTGACCCTACAGGAAGTATTAAAGGGTCTTCTTTAAGTGGAAAAGAAAAGGCTATAACAAGAAGAATTTACAGAAAAGGAAAAATCCCACTAGTAAAGAAAAATATATCATAAAACCTGTGGATCAACCACTTAAGTCAGCTACTATGATGATTAAAAGACAAAAAATGTGAAATAACCTGTAAATGCAATAAATAGTTAAGAGTTAGACATGAAGATGTAAAATATAATGTCAAAAACACAAAATGTGGGGAAGGAGAGCAAAAAATATATAACTTTTAGAATGTGTTTGAACTTATATGACTATCAATTTAAAACAAGTAAATATAGACCAACACATAGTTATAAGTCAATGTAACAAGTAGATATATTTATAGATCACCATATAGTTGTTTGTCAACATACACATTCAGATCTGGATCTGAAGTGAGCATGAGTGATGTCTTCCCCTGGGGTATTCTGACAAATCAAAAACATGCAATAGATACACAAAAACAAGACAGAAAGGAACACAAGAAAAAACTAAAGAAAACACTCAAATTACAAGGGGAGAAAGCAAAAGAAGAAGAAAAGAACAGAGAAGAAATACCAGAAAAAATATATATATAAGTAACAAAATGGCAATAAGCATATACCTATCAATAATCACTTTATATGTCAATGGACCAGTCAAAAGACATAGGATGGCTAATTGGGTAAAAAAACAAAAGCCATCAATATGCTGCCTAAAAAAGACTCATTTTAGAGCTAAAGACACGCATGAACTGAAAATAGGGGATGAAAAAAGATATTCCACGCCAACGGGAATAAAAAAAGCTGGGGAGGGGGGTGGCTTCCCTGGTGGCACAGTGGTTGAGAGTCCGCCTGCTGATGCAGGGGATGTGGGTTCGTGCCCCAGTCCGGGAAGATCGCACATGCCGTGGAGTGGCTGGGCCCATGAGCCATGGTCACTGAGCCTGCGTGTCTGGAGCCTGTACTCCTTAACAGGAGAGGCCACAACAG
The DNA here is from genome assembly GCF_937001465.1 of Orcinus orca. Lineage (NCBI taxonomy): Eukaryota > Metazoa > Chordata > Mammalia > Artiodactyla > Delphinidae > Orcinus > Orcinus orca. Next base: position 82,330,539 of record NC_064566.1, on the reverse strand, counting down.
TGAGAGGCCAGTGTACTGAAAAAAAAAAAAAAAAAAAAAGAAAGCTGGGGTAGAAATTCACATATCAGACAAAATGGACTTTAAAACAAAATCTATATAACTAAAGACAAAGAAGGGCATTATATAATGATAAAAGTATCAATACAAGAAGAGGATACAAGATTCCTTAACCTATATGCATCTAATATAGGGACACATAAATATATAAAGCAAATATTAACAGACATAAAGGGAGAAATTGACAATAATACAATAATAGTAAGGGACCTAAACACACCATTTAACATCAATGGACTGATAATCGAGACAGAAAATCCATAAGGAAACACTAACCTTAAATGGCACATGAGACCACTTGGACCTAGTAGATATCTCTAGGACATTCCATCCGAAAACATCTAAATACACATTCTTTTCAGGTGCACATGGAATGTTCTCCAAGATAGATCACATGCTATGCCACAAAACAAGTCTCAACAAATTTGAAAGGATAGTAATTATATCAAGCATTTTTTCCAAACACAACAGTATGAAAGTAGAAGTCAATTACAGGAATAAAAATGCCAAAAACACAAAGACATTGAGACAAAACAACAAGCTACTATAAAACTAATGCATCAATGAAAAAATCACAGAGGAAATTAAAAAATACCTTGACAAAAATGAAAATAAAAACAAAACTTTCCAAAATCTATGGGATGCAGGAAAAGCAGTTCTAAGAGGGAAGTTTATAGCAATACAAATCTACCTCAAGAAATAAGAAAAGTCTCAAATAAACAACCTGACCACCAGGAATTAGAAAAAGAAGAACAAACCCCAAATCAGCAGAAGGAAGGAAATATTAAGGATCAGAAAGGAAATAAATGAGACCCAAAATCAATAGAAAAAATCAGTGAAACCAAGAGCTATCTTTCTAAAATAATAAACAAAACTGACAAGTGTCTAGGCTGGCTCATCAACACAAAAAAAAAAAATAAGAGAGAGAGAAAAGACACAATCAAAAAAAATGAAAGAGGAGGTATTAAAGCTGAGATACAAAAAGATACAAAATTACAACTGAGATACAATCACAGAGATACAAAAAGTCATAGGAGAATACTATGAACAGTTATATGCCAACAAACTGGACAACCTAGAAGAAATGGGTAAATTTCTAGAAACATGCAACCTTCCAAGACTGATTCAGGAAGAAACATACAATCTGAACAGACCTATCACTAGTAGTGAAATTGAAAGAGTAATCAAAAAACTCCCAGCAAACAAAAGTCCAGGACCAGATGGCTTCACAGAGGAATTTTACCAAATATATAAAGAACAGCTATTACTTATCTTCTCAAACTATTCCAAAAATCTGAAGAAAAGCATCACTCCCAAATTCATTCTATGTGACCATGATTACCCTGATATCAAAACCAAAGACACTACAATAAAAGAAAATTACAGGCCAATATTTTGACAAATATAGATGCAAAAAATACTCAGCAAAATATTAACAGAGTCCAACAATATATAAAAAGGATCATACAAGGTGATCAAATGGGATTTATTCCAGGGAAAAAATGATGGTTCACTATCTGCAAATCAATGTGATACACCACATTAACAAAGAGAAGGACAAAAATCATCTCAGTTGATGCAGAAAAGCATTTGACAAAACTCAACATCTGATCATTATAAAAACTCTCATCAAAGTTATTATAAAGGGAAAATATCTTAATGTAATAAAGGCGGCTTATGAAAAACCCACAGCTAACATCACACTTAATGTTGAAAAGTGAAAAATTCTTCCTCTAAAATTAGGACAAGACAAGGATGCCCACTCTTGCCACTTCTTTATAACATAGTATTGGAAGTCCTAGCCACAGCATTCAGAAAATAAAAAGAAATAAAAGGCATTCAAATTGGAAGGGAAGAAGTAAAACTGCCACTATTTGCAGATGACATGTTATTACATGTAGAAAACCCTAAAGTCTCCACCAAAAAACTATTAGAACTCATAAATGAATTAGGTAAAGTTGCAGGATCCAAGATAAATATACAGAAATCTGTTACTTTCTATACACTAATAATGAATTATCAGAAAGAGAAAGCAAGAAAACAATCTTGTTCAAAATTACATCAGAAATAATAAAATACATAGAAATAAACTTAACCAAGGAGGTGAAAGACCTATACTCTGAAATCTGTGAAATAATAATGAAGAAATTTAAAGATGATACAAAGAAATGGAAAGATATCCCAAGTTCATGGTTGGAAGGATTAATATTGTTAAAGTGACCAATCTACAGATTTAATGCAATTCCTATCAAAATACCATGACATTTTGCACAGAACTAGAACAAAAAATCTGAAAACTTATATTGAACCACAAAAGACACAAAATAGCCAAAGTAATCTTGAGAAAAAAGAAGCTGGAGGTATCATATGCCTTGACATCATACTATAGTACAAAGCTACAGTCATCAAACAGTATGGTACTGGTACCAAAAAGATACATAGATCAATGAAACACAATAGAGAGCCCAGAAGTTAACCCACACACTTATGGTCAATTAATCTATGACAAAGGATATATATCTATTCAATGGAATACTACTCAGCCATAAAAAATGTTTGAAATCTTGCCATGTGTGACAACATGGATGGACCTAGACGGTATCATATCAAGTGAAATAAGTAAGACAGAGAAAGACAAATACCATAAGATTTCACTTATATGTGGAACCTCAAATATAAAACAATGGAACAAACATAAAACAGAAGAAGACTCATAGATACACAGAACAAACAAGTGGCTGCCAGAGGGGCAAGGGGTGGGAGGTCGGAGCAGGGGTGAATGAAATAGGTGAGGAAGATTAAGAGATACAAACTTTCAGTTACAAAATAAATGAGTAACAGGGATGAAATGTGCAGCATGGGGAATATAGTCAACAATATTGTAATATCCTTGTGTGATGACAAATGGTAACTAGACTTATGGTGATTATTTTGTAATGTATAGAAATATCGAATCACTATGTTGTGCATCTGGCACTAACACAGTGTTGTAGGTAAATAATACTCTAATAAAGGAAAAAAGTGAATCAGTGAACTTAAAAATTAATATGATTAAGTAAATATTCCCTTTCCAAGTAAGTGTGAGATAAGGTGTATTTGCTGCTTTATTTATGATGATTTGTTTTCTTTCTTTGTTGTTTTATTGTTTTAAGGGAAAATGAAGGCATGTTAGTGAAATATTGAGTGTTTATGCAAATATTTTCTAACTATCTATTATGTGTACTACCCTAATTTGAGAACTGAGAATACATATTAGGAAAGGATATGTGGACAACTTCACTAATAAAAAAGGTAAAAGATGATGGAGAAGAAAAACGAAGAATGAATGTTATCCTGAAAAAGTTAGAGAAAGTGAGTTCAAATAATTCAAAGAAAGATGACTAAAGAAAGAAAGCACTTCCCTCAAGGAGGAGAGATAAAGTGAAAATGGTAGCTCACAGTAAGTTTTCTAATGGAGGCTAAAGTGTGAAAACCTAAGGTCCATGAAGAGACTTTGAAATATTAGAGTAAATGAAAATAGTGAGTTTTTACTAAAAAGAAAGTCTGAATAATAGAAGACTATTTAAAAAGGGGTACAAATAATATGAATTAATCATATGTATGATTACTGAGTAATCATATTTTTTCTCTATATGAGTATGGAGAAAAAAAAGTACCCCCTAAGGTGCAGATTCCTGAAGAGAAAAACTATTTGATAATATCACCACTTTGTACTTATGGCATTTGTTTAAAAATGAATTTATATATTATTTATGGAATAAAATAATAAGATTTAGAGCAACAGGTGTTCAGCAGATTCAAGGCAGCTGCATTTATACTCTGCTTATTGGGTATTGTTTGTGGATGCCCCAGGCCTTGATAGCCTCTGTTAACACAATGTTTCTGAACCGTCTCTTCCACCACATCCCTCCCTGTTCATATCAGCATGATCTGTCTGATGCTCTGGTTTCACAACAATCACCATCAATATTGCACAGCTTCCATTAGTGTTTCAATTAGTGTTTCAACTTCAGGATTTCCTTGGGAGAAGTACTTCACAATTCCACTCTTGCATAAGAACTCGGCATAAGAGCTACTCTACTTCTTTCAGAAAAAGCAACCTATATCATCTATCACGTGACAGTGAAATTAGTTCAATGTTATATGATGTACTGGTAACAAAAATATACCTTTATAAGAATTCAGGATCTCAAATATCCATGTTAATTGGAACTAGAACTCCATTGGTGAATCATTTTCTTCTTTCACAATCATTCTCACTTGGGTTGGCTTTTAAAAACTTTCATGTTCAAATGCATTTTATTTTACCTAGCTTCTAAAATAACAGTATGCTATAATGACTCTAAAATATGAGTTACCCATAATATGCCTAGCTTTAAGACACAATGCCATATTTTCCTGGCTAAAAATTTTTCTGTCCTTCCTTAGAACCTGCAGAGTACACTGTGGTATTTACCACTATCTAGTTTGTATGATGGTCATCTATTTACATGTCTTATTTCTCCTTTTAGACTTTAAACATCAGGAGGTCAAGCTTTTCTTTGAATCCTCTAGTGTCTAGTAGGGTATGATGCACTGGGTAAACACTCAGTAAATATTTATAAATACTTGTTTTAACAAATGTAAGTGTTTTATCTGAGATGATTCATATCACATAGTATGCACAAAATCCAGAGATTCTATTCCCCAGAGATATTCAGTCTAATTAAAAGTATTACTTTTAAAATGGCAATGATATTAGAATAAGATTTTATATAATGCTGTTGTAAGCAAAAGGATTTTTTAAATGTGACAGGCGTAGAACTCATAGAATTCTATTGTTAATATCATGAAATGCATTAATTTAATTATATATTTCCATTTCTAGTGTTAAAGGCAACAAAGTTTCTATTCAAACCTCACACCATTACGATTATCTAACTTCACGGGGAAATATTTTCAAATGATTGATTATTCTCAACAATAACGTGGAGTACAAATATCAAAGTTAAACAGCATTACATAGAGTTTTAATCTTATAAATGTTCAAATTCTTCTGTCTCTATAGTTAATATTTTAGATGCCAAAAAAAAGTCCCACCATTGTTTTGTATTGGTACATGCTGAGGTCATTTTTTTATTAATACCAACTGAAAAGTCAAGAAACTGAACAATCATGTGGTAAGATTCAAACACATCAGACTGAGGGGACCTGGTTGATTTGATGGTCATGACAGATAATGCACTGATTCAATTCTACCCAAGTGCAGTTAGAACTGAGCACCTCTGCCTCTGTGATTTATTTGAAATGATTCATTGTTGAGAGATACTGTCATCCCATGTCATCATTTTAGGATTTTTCTTTACAAAGAGTTCATGGATTAAATAAGCATCCTTTTTCCAAAGCATATGTTTACAATGACATTGTCACAACAGTGGGGAAGCATTACCATATAGTGTGCATTAAGTGAAGGTAGACTTTAGACCATGGACTTCCAAAACCTGGGAACACTAGGGAAAATGGAGGGGGCACTCTTTTCCATGTTAGCCTTGATAATGTATAGGCTACTTATTGTACCTATAAAGAAAGGAAAAGGATGAAAATATATGATGTTCTGATTTGGTAAGTGGGTCAGGCGGGGTAAGGAAAGTAAATAAGATTCTGAATAAAAAGTCACTTTGAAATTTAAAAATGAAAAATGGCAAAGTATTCTTGAGGGATAAAATGAAGAGAGCAGGATATTAGAAAAAAACATAGAAAATTATACTATTTACACTTCTGCAAATTTTGTTCACCATTGCCTTAAAATATATATTTCATGAACATTATCTACTTTTAATAAACATGAAAATTTTATACTGTTAGACATTCCATGTGGGGAATCATCTAATAAAAACAAATGATGGAAAGCAAGAAGGCATTTGTCTTTTACTTTCTCTGTTTTGGAAGCTGCTCAGTTTGTATTCCAAAACTGTCTGCTTCACATTTAACGGATTCCAAATATACTCGATAATTAAGAGTCAGTGTTTAGCATTACACACACGGATGGTAACAGAGATGTGAGGCAGAGATGTCTCTGGGTTGATGTGGAATACTCAGCTCTCAGGTCTTCCAGTAGCATTCCATGTCAGACTACAGAGATCATCTTCTATACCTTCCTGTTTCTAAACCATCTTGAGTATATACAATAATGTATATATGCTTTTTTTTTAGGATTTGAGTTTATGGTGAATAGTTGAAATAAATAAGGTTAGAGTTTACTGTGATATTGAAATTGTACATTAAAAATGTAAGAAATAGTTCATATTGGTCTGTATTCAAGGCCGTTAGCCACTAACACAGTTTCAAGTGCAATGATGGTGAGGGTCACTCGAGGAGATTGTTTGGCTGGGACGCTCTGTGTGGAATGCTGTCACAGCCCAGCCAGGCAAGAAAGAGCAGCCTCTTCTCATGTCTCTTATGACCTGTGAAATGGCATGAATCCAGGACAAGACTCACCTCTGTGAGTCCCACAGAAGTTACAAAATGTCCTTCAAGTTTTTCCTTTGCCAAAAATATAATTTCCACAATTCATATTTCAATTTTACTTAGCCACTTCTCCTAAAGTAAAACCAAAGAAATTTATAACGTATATTATTATGCTTGACATTTACTGTGGAACCATCATTTATCAGCACTATCACAAATCTTCTTTATATTGTCTTTCCCCTTAAAATACTGGTTTGGCTCCTAAGTCACAAATTATATATTTCTTAGTATGGCTATAATTCAAATAATGACATTTTATTTTACTTCAGCAGTTAATTTCCTACAAAGAGGTTAATTCCCTGGTTCTATTTTGTGTTCCAAAGAAACTTAGAGATAAATTATTTCTGAAGTCTCTGATAGTGTTATTTTAGAGAATATTTAAATATGATTCCTGTATTTGATTGTAGATATTTAAGAAAAAGACACAAGTTGTAGTTTTAACTGACAATACTGTTGTCAGAAATTCTGTATATCATCTAATTTCTAAATACCTTATTTTTGAAACACTGTGAATACTATACATGTGTGAGGTATTATTATCACAGCTATACAAAAGTATTCATATTCTTCAAGTCTCAGCCCAAAAGTACACACCCTAAAATCATTTAATAAAAATATTGGTGCATGGACTACAGAGTGCACACTTTTTACAATGGAATTTATGAAAACTTTTCCAGCATTCACGTATACCTAGAATATCCGACAATGTTTTATTTTCACAATCAGTCAGCCAGTCCAGAAGATTATTTTCTATATACTGTATTACATAATAAGTTCACACAGGCAACCTAGGAAATCCAGGGACTGCCAGAGTCTGAGATATTAAAGAGTGGCAACTTTCAAGCCTGTGTAGCCTTTTGTGGAATAGGAAACACAGCCTGGAATCTGGAGTCAAAAGCTTTCAGTTTGGAGTCCACTTACTGGCTGAGGGACCTTGGGCAAGTAGCAAAGTAGTCATAGTCACAGTTGGACTGATCCATGTGGCAGGCACTGTGCTAGGCACTTTACAAGCAAAATCTCCCTCAAATAGTTACTCCATCAATAGTTACTACTATTTTCCCTGTTCTGCACATCAGGAAACTGAGACTCAAAAAGTTTCAATAATCTGCTTAAGGTCATGATGTCTAGGAAGTGGCAGAAACCATTTGCAACCTAAGAGCACTAAGCACCAGGCTAGTGCTAGGAGTCTCAGGTTCCAGACTAATATTTCTAGTTATTTCTCGGGGTTGTATTGAAAACCAAATGACATAAGCTGTATGAAAGGTTTTGTAAATGATGTAGTTGTTATTTACGTGATTTCAAAAGATATCTTCCAGGTCTTGGATTCTGATTTTGTTATTGAACTAGGTCTGGAATACAGCCCTTTGACCTATATAGTCTGGATTTCTGTGGTGCAAGAGATTTCCAAACTTGACTTCAAAACTCCAGTGCAATTACACTTGATTTGTGGACTTACAGCTTGAACAGCTTGAAAAATAATGCAAATTTACATTAAAAAATATTTCCTGAGAGTTTATTACAATTTATACACTGTGCTATGTTCTAAGTTCAGGGGATAAAACAGAAACATAGCTGGAGACTCTGTCCCTGAGGAGCTTACTCTACTGATCAGATTTACAACTTGTGCATAATTTGTAAATTTGTACTTTGGAATCAGTTTCTTTGAATCTGACAACCAGAAAAATAAATACTTTAGATAGACATATATAAAAATCTTCTAAGAAATGGCAATATTGTCAGTTGTGAAAACCACTCCTGACAAAAAAAAATCAACCTTGACTTTAAGGTAATTTTCAAACAGAAATCCACATATGTGGAAGAATAAAGTTCATCTATTTAAATTGTACATTTTGTTAAGGTCATTTAGGAATTACTGAGCACCTACAGAACTAATATTTCCGATAATATATAAAATACAACATAGAACACCATGGGGTAACTACCTTTAAGGAGCTTCTATGTTTATATTCTGATTTGTTCTAAATACTGCAAGGTATTGGGGAGGTTGCCTTCTTAAATGATCTTAAAGCAGAGAAGTCTCTCCTAATCACAGATATTTCAGTTTTACTTCCCATGCCTATCTAAGGCATATGCCAGGGTTGTAATTCTCTGTGGCTTCTGAGAAACTGTTCTCGCTTATTTGTTCTTTATCTCAGGGGTCATAAAGTCAAATGCCTATAAAGCCTAGATGGGAAGTAGGCCCTCTGGGTTTCTAAGACCCAACTAGAGAGAACAGACCTTTTTAAAATGGGGGCCACTCACTAAGCTCCAGATCATTGTTGCCATTAGGAAATTCTGATACATTGTAATGAGGATTTTGTAATTTTCCAGAGAAGTCAGAAATCCAAAATTTTATGTACAATCCACTGATTTTTAGGTTTGCAACAAATTAAATTTTTAAATTCTTGTGAACCAAACAAGACAGTTTGCTATCTTCTTTCTCATGATGTTGCTCTTCCCCAGGATCCTTTTTGTTATAATGCTAACTAGATATATTCCAGCAATCTGCTTCTTGTTCATGGTTTTAACTGTCACCTACCTGCAGAGTATTCTAAAACCCGTATCTTCATCCCAGATCTTTCTACAGCTACTTGAATACTCAACTGCCTCAGAGCTCCTCAAGCAGACAGAAATCCCTAATTGGATTAGCTCCAAAATGAAAGCATAAATTGCTTTAGGACCTTTTTATTCTAACTTCATTCCATATCCTACTTAACAATACCCTCCACTATCTTTTAAGTCGTGATCCTAGAGACACCTTCCCCTTCACCTCCATCAGCCATTGAAGTCTGCATTTTATTTTGTTCACATGAGGCTGAGTGAGTGATACATATTATTATTTCAATGATTACAGCAGGTACACTAATCCTCAGAGGACAATACCTAACACTTCATGTGACATATTTTAATACACATTGTTTTATGTTTCCAATTAAAAACAAAGTAATATTTCCCTTAATTTATAATTTATATTCCTGAAACTCAAAGAAGTTGATTAACCTGTCAAAAATTCACACAGTTTCCCTGGTGGTTCAGTGGTAAAGAATCTGCCTTCCAATGCAAGGGACGCAGGTTCGATCCCTGGTCGGGGAAATAAGATCACACATGTTGCAGGCCAACCAAGCCCATGCGTCACAACTACTAAGCTTGTGCGCCTCATCTACAGAGCCCATGCACTCTGGAGCTCACGTGCCACAACTAGAGAAGAGAAAACCCTCACACTGCAACTAGAGAGAAGCCCATGCGCTGCAATGAGCAGCGCAACAAAGATCCTGCATGCCACAACAAAGACCCGGCACAGCCAAATAAATAAATATTTTAAAAATCAATCAATCAATAAATAAAATACATGTGGCAAAGTCCATCAATGTGCTGATGATGACTTTGATACTTTCAGAAATATTAAATTCTTTCAAAAAAAAAGTCACACAGCTAGTGAGTAACAAAGATGGGAACTGAATCCATGTTTGCCTCCAGAGCCTATGCTTTCTCCCTTCACGGGGATTGGAAGGATGGAAATGTTTCTACATATGCAACAAAAGTGGAAATACATTTAAGGCAGTGCTATTTATTGTCTTTGAAGCTGGGTAGAAGTGAGAGCAGAGGCTTGAAATTGAGAAGTATAAGTAAACAGACGTGTCTAGAGTAGATTCTTATGAGGAGAGAAGAAGTCAGTTTAACCTATAGATTGAAGGGAACCCAGAACAATGAAGGGTGATAGAGATGAGTGAGACTTTGCCCTGGTTCATTTTATGTTCTTGCATCTATCCTCTTTTCTCTCTGGTTGATACTGCATATCATGCCAGAACAATGGTCCCTGAATTCCACTTTTCATAATGCCAGTCCCCTGCCCAAACCTTTAGAAAGTCCTGAATTTACAATGGGCTCCACCATCTCACTCCCTTCACTGTAACTCTACTTGGATCCAACAAGACATTTTCCTGGGCTGTCCTACCACCTTTTCAAGGTCAGCGTGCTTGCTTACTCTGTTCAGCCCTCTTTTATGCGTCTCCCTTCCCTTCCCGTTACTTTCATGACAAGATTAAATTACACTTTATTAAGGTTTATGTTGATAAAGTCTTGCTTCTTCTGATATTCCTTTTTTGGTGATTATTAGACAACAGTATTCTAATTTAACACCTTCTTATTCCCTTATTTCACATTAAGTTATTTCTACTTTTCCAGCAGATTATAAGCCTTTTATGGTAAAATATCACATCTAGTATTTCTTTTCAATAAAATGTGTGGTACAATGAAGGAAGCAAGACAGTTGCCAAATGAATATTCAATTAACTAAAGTGACAACTGAACACTTAAAAAGCTGCATATTAACAGGGGCATAATAATATAACAGGGGCATAATAGCAAACACATACAGATGCTTAAGGAATATAGAATATAGAAGTGATAAGCAACTTGATGTCTCTGAGACAATAGGGTGGTTCAGATTCATAGGTGTTGAGTCAAATCTGGAGCTGACAAAGAATTTGGTTTTATTCTTTCCATATAAATTCTGGCATCTAAGTAAATCAATCCAATCTTACTTCATTAATCAAATTAGTGTTTATAATATAGAATCCTTTTCTTGAGTCTATTATCTTGGCCCTATAAGAAACAGTCAAACTGTCCTTCTCCCCTTGAGGAGAAAAAAGAGAAAATGGCTTTTAAAGTACATTATAAAAACACTAAGGCAGGCAGAGCTAGCTGTCTCCTTTCTAATGTAATCATAGTATTTGTCACATTGCATTGAGACTTTCAGTAGTCATCACTAAATTGTGTGCTGCTTAGGAGCAAAGAGCCTGTGTCCCCAGAATGGAATATGGTTTGGCACACTAGACACACAAAAAGTTGTCTTGGGGGCTTCCCTGGTGGCGCAGTGGTTGAGAGTCCGCCTGCCGATGCAGGGGACACGGGTTCATGCCCCGGTCCGGGAAGATCCCACATGCCGCGGAGCGGCTGGGCCTGTGAGCCATGGCCGCTAAGCCTGCACGTCTGGAGCCTGTGCTCCGCAATGGGAAGTTGTCTTGGAAACCAGGTAGAAATGTGAGAATCTTTTGGAGTCTAAATTTTTATGGATGCTGTGTAAAAAAGTCTGGGGTAGAAATGAGAATGAACCATTGATGCTTGGATCAGAATTTTAAATGGAGAGCTGAGACATCCCTGTCCATGGGCAGGCATCCTGGCAGTATCAATAATTCAGGTGAAACAATCCTCATGAGACATAGGAACACAGAGGGAGGGCAACTTGTAAGACTGTCCCTTCTTACATGGAGACTCTAATTATAGAACTCTTTGCCTCTAAATTCTGAAGGCAATGTGTTTATACAATTATAATCATTGTAATAATATTTAAAACCCTTCACCAGTCATCTATTCATATGGGGATGTCAATAAAGAATTGTTTTTCATGTTTTTATAGTCTCAACAGTCACTAACACAGAATCTGCCACAATTCTGAACTGGATGCTCAAAAAATTGATTTAAAACACTGGTATCTAACCATCAACTCCCAAATCTCTCCATTCTCATATCCATAATCTCAATGGGTAGTAATTTAGTGTTATGTGCCAGGCATTGTGCCATGAGCCAAGCACTAGGGATTCATTTACAAATACAACGGCATCCCAGTCATCCAGAAGTTCACATTCCAGGGGGAGAATGTACAGCTAAATAATAATACAGTGTAAAAAGGGAAGCTCAGGATGCCACAAGGATCATAGCAAAGTGGAGCTAAACCAGCCTAGGGTGATCAGAAAAGACTACCCAGAGACAGTGACCAGTTATCCAAGAGCCATCAACTCACTCATGCAGCTACTGTGCTTTCTACAGAAGTGAAAATAATATATGCAGTTAGACTCAGTAAGTTATATATTTCAATTGGCAATGAAAAATGCTTGTAATCACCAACAGTTCTCTTGGTTCTTTTAAAGTAAACATAATGACTTAATTTAATACTTTTAATTAATTCAAGCTGATCTTTTCATTTTAAAATAATGAACGTGTGTAAACAAAGAGATCAAACATGGCAACTGCTAAGTGGACATGATATTCTGACAACAAGACCTATATTGGCTTAAATGTCTAAAGAGCTCCTTAGGTTATCTGTCCCATTTGAACAGAGCAAGACAAACACAATACTTACTGGTAAGATCACAACATTTTCCTTTATTTAAATATTGTTAATCAGAAAACTATAAATGTATGCTTTTTTGTAAACATATAAAAAACTCAGAAATATGTAAATAAAAATTCTGCATAGTAACATTAAAGAAAAATAGTCACTACCAAATTTTGGTATGGTAGTTTTCAATCTCTTGTATATATTATGGTTCTTATGAAATTGGAATCAAAAGACAGTCTATATTTTTTCACTGACATTATAGCTTTTATATTTCCCATATATTAAGTGTCTCTAAATTATTAACAGTTATACTATTCTGCCAAGTAGAGGGCACATTGGCTGCAGTCTATTGATTTAAAAGCACTAGAGTATTACTATCACTAAATGCAAAATTACCCTTTGAAATAAAATAAAGTGTAGAGGAGGTAAAGACATTGCTATTTTTTTTTAATTTTAACAAGATTTACTTCTCAATAAAATATTCACACTTGGTTTCTAATCTGAGATTTTATCACTTCTGTAAAATGAGGCTTATTTTCACAGCCACTTATGGTTTCATAACATAGTCATTACCAAATTTTGTGAAAATAACAAGAATTAAATGCTAAAGGCATGTATATATTATATATGTACACAATACATTGTGATGTATATGCTATATATTTTTATATCTATGCATAACAATATAAAATTACTTACAAAGTTATTTGTAACTGTACTAATTATTATTCTCATCTTACAATTATTCAGCTTACTTTTTTTTTTAACATCTTTATTGGGGTATAATTGCTTTACCATGGTGTGTTAATTTCTGCTTTATAACAAAGTGAATCAGTTATACATATACATATGTTCCCATATCTCTTCCCTCTTGCATCTCCCTCCCTCCCACCCTCCCTATCCCACCCCTCCAGGCTCAGCTTACTTTTTTAAAACCCGTTCTTAATACTCTATATGTGATTGAGTGACAAATCACAATTTTAGTACAGATGCTCATCTGTGCCAAATAAATTAAATTATACACTTCTACGAAGGTCGATAACTAAAAAAAAGGGAGAATAGTCTGAAATTTAATCTGGAATGTATATGCTGTGTTCTATAACCATCTATACCAATCTGTAAGGAGACTTAATTGCCTTTAAACACATTATTAATGATGCCTGTTTGTTCATTTTTTTCCCTCCCACAGATCCCAACAGATACCAACTCCCACAGATACCAACTCTTTTCCAACCTGCCTATTATAAATGGCCTGGTTTGCAGTCTGAAGATACATGGTTGAGATAGTAAGCTGAACTCAAATTCCTGAACTCAACTGCTGGGACAAGTCAGATAGAGGACTGTCATGACTGACATTCTTCCTTAAACAGTCTGGCTAGACTTTAATTTAACCATTCCTCCAACTAAATACTGCCAAGTAATGCTTTAATGAGCATTTTCATGGCTAGAGATTTTCCTGTATTCCTGAGTTCAAATGATTCACAATTTGTAATGTTTTTGATACATTGTGACAAATTGATTTTCAAAAGCATTGTATCAATTTTAAATGCCCCAGCCATCTTGAGTAATTTGAAATTTTCTTTTTCAATTAAATTTGATGGCCTTTGTGTTTGTTTTAATGTTTAAAAAATACAAGTGCAATGAAATGACAATCTTTATAAACAACATGGAAAAATTTGATCAATTATTATAGGATAATTCACATTTAACTACCACACATACCTAAAGAGTATTGGTTCATGACCTGGTATCACAGCCTGTTTTTAATTTTAATCATCAATAAGGATAATCATATAGTGAAGAGTCACATGGAATTTAAAATAGTTTATAGCTAACTTAATTATGACTCAAGATGGTCTTGATGTTTCCAAACAAGTTGAAATTTAAGAGTGTACATGTAAAATCTTTCATTTTGAATTTTAAAAAATGCCTATGGAGAAGTTGATTTGTAGCAATTCATGTGGAAAAAAGGGCAAAGTGTTAAGTTTTAATTGACTATGAATTTAACAAGAACAGAGTGATGTAACAAACTAATTAAAACTCAAATAATCTTGGTCTACACTTTATATGTAAAATGCCTAAATAATCGGAATTAACATTCTCACCTGGACAGATCATGTCAGATCATAATCATGAGTGTCAAAAATGTGGTTTAATTCTAGACAGATCATGACAGGAGAATCGGGTTAATTCAGGTCAATATATTTTAATAAAATTATGATAAATCCATGGGATATTCAGAATGCCAGAACTAGGATGTTAATGGTTTTAGAAACTATGTTATACAAGGAAATGTTATTTAGCTTGGGGAAGTACAAAGGGGACTTGTGTTATCTGTTTTCAAAAATGTGAAGTGTTTGAGTCATATAGAGAAGAAGTTGATTTATGTTATGTTATTCAATTCTGGCTAAGAATTAGTTGTTATAATACCCAACCAAGAAATGGATTCCTTTCCTCCTTTTCCTCCTCTCATAATCAGTCAGCAGACATTTATTAAGTATGGAACATAATTGTTCCTGGCACAGTGAAAGACCCTCAAAATAGAGGTACTAATAAGGTATCATCCTTGTCCTCAAGGAACTCGCAGTCTAATGGATTTGACAGATTATCTATCTATCTATCTATCATCTTCCAAGGTATACACAATATACAGAAAGTACTATACAGGAAAGTTAACTATTCAAGCAAAAGCTGATCAACATCTTTGTTAAAAGGGATATCATTTATACTTTTAATTTATAGCTGCTGTACCTTTGTGTTTCCTTCTTAAAATGATGTGCATAGTCTTTTAAGGTATATTTATAAACATAATGTTTATATCGTACTCATATATTATTGACATATATTATTTAAGAAAAATCCAAATATAAAAACAAAGCTAATTTTTAATGGGATCAATGTTGTTACTGCTCAGTAAATGTGAAATTGAGCTCCTTGGTTATCAGAGGAAAAAGGGAAACATTTGGACTTACAAGTGTTCCATTAAGAAAAAAGAAAGCATGCATATGTTTTTCAGAAAAAAAATATTTATCTTGATTCTAAGTCTTTGGAGCAGAGAAGTAGTGAAATATCTTTCAAACTTGCCAAGGTAAGATTATATACATAGTTTAAAATTTAAGTAATTTACACAGGGTAAACTAATTTCAAAAGAGGGACGGATAAGGGCTATAGAAACAAGCAAATTGTGAAATTTACTATAGAAAATGCAATGTGGATAATCAAGAATTGACAGGTTTTCATCGTATGTTTGACTCCAGATGCCTTCTTTCACATCTTCTAGTTTCATGAACTTTAAGAAGTGCTAAGGAAGCAGTCAATGTCTGAACAGATGGTTCTCCTGAGTATGCTTACTAGTACACCTGTTATGCTTACTGGTACACCTGGGCTTCCCACATGGGCTTTCTCCTATTCTGAAAGCAGATTGTATCAGCATTTTCTAGTTCTTTTGTCAGCAGACACCACATGTTATAAGTACCTAGAAGTTCTCTTCTACCAGATTTAAATTTATCAAAGTGCTCTCTGGCCAGCACAATGTACGTCAATTTGCATTAACTGTCCCACTTTGTTCTTTATAGGACTTACTTTCCTCCTTTTTTAACCCATCCCATCAATTGACTCTAATGAAAACAAATGAGAAAAAAACATGCTTAAGATAAGGAAGACACATAACATTTATTTTGGATCCACTACCTCATTGTTCATTTTGGATCCACTACTTCTGTTCATTTTTTTCTAAGATAACACATGAAAAGTCTTAGCTATCTTAAGGATGCCCCAAGGATGAGTGGAGAGAAAACTCATCACATATTGTTCATTCTTATATTCAAAGATATTTACTGATCCTTGCTTTGTACCAGGTATTGTGCAAGGCTATGAGGATATATTGTTTAACAAGGCAGATAAAGGCCTTGGTTCTGGGAGTTTATTTCCTAGTGGGGAATTATAGATGATAAATATGTAAACAAATGAAAATAATAATTACAGATTGTAATAAATGCAAAGATTATCATATGGTTGGTAATGCAATATAAAGTAATTGGAGTTTGGGAGTGGGAAAGCTTACTCTAGAGAGGCTGGCAAGGAAGATTTCTTTTAGGTGATGACTTTGACCTGAGTCCTGAAGATTCAGAAAAAGCTAGTCAAGCAATAACTGGATTGGAGGAACAGCCCCTCTCCAAAAAAAGGTAATGGAAAGTACAAAGGTATAGAAAAAAGAATGAAAGGGTTAAAGGATGTTCAGGAAACAAAAAGAAGAATGAGAAAACTTCAGCATGGAGAACAAGGTAAAAAGATGGGCAGGAGTCAGATCATGCTTATAATCAGAGCCTGTTAAAGAGTTGCAATTTTACTCTAAGAGACTGAAAAGCCATTGGAGGGTTTTAAGTAATGAAAAATGTCCCTTCTTTCAATTCTGAAGGGAACCACTGGCTCCTGCATGTAAAGTGGATGGGAGAGGTAAGGTAGAAGCAGATTAACTATGAAATTATTAGAAAAGTACCATTAACTTGGACTAGAACTGTGGGATAGAAATGGAGAAAGGTGGAAATACTTGTAATGTACTTTGGAGATAGGAGCAAGAGGACCTGGTCAGATGTTAAATGACAACAGGAAAAAACCTAGGAAAGTAATAGATGGAGCAAGGAAGCAGATGAGAAAAATATCAAAACTAGAAATATGACCACTAGGGACTGTCAAGAAAGGTAGATGAAGAAAAGCAAATAGGAGAACTTGAGAAGAGGTAATATGCAGAACTTCTGCTCAAGCTCAAATTCAGTCATGATAACGGAGATCTGCACAAATATATCAGTTCAAAGAAGTTGTAAAAGAATAGCTTATTCAAATAAATAGAGCAGAAAAAAATAAAGATCAATTCCTAACACACATAAGAAAATAAATTCCAAAAGAGTTAGCATTATAAATATAAAATTTTAAACCATAAAGTATACTAGAAAAATGTGGAATAATATTATATAGTTTTAAGGACAGGAATACCTTTATAAGCAAAGCATGAAACCTAGAAGCCATAAAGAAAATGACTCACAGATTTGAGTACATAAAAATTTAAAATGTCTGTACAGTAAAAGGCATCATAAATGAAGGTGGAAGCCAAAGGCACAGTAGAAAAATAATTTGCAACATACATGACAAAGGGTTCATTTCTTAGCATGTAAAACACTCCCTCAAATAGAAAACACTGGCAAAGTAAAAGAACAACAGTTCACACAGAAAGATATACATGGTCTTATAAATATAGGAAAATATTCTCAGCCACACTATTAATCAAAAACATGCAAATTAAAGTAGCAATTAGATGTCATTTTTATCCATCAGGACAAGTGAAGATTCAAGAGACTGATAATGACTAGTGTTAGCAGGTCATAGAAAAACAATTATTCTCACATTTAGGTGGCTGTAAATTTAAATAATACTTTGTTTTTGAGAAGACACTGACAATATGTACTAAAAGCAATAATCCACATTATTTGATATAGTAATTTCATTTCCAGGAATTAATCCTACAGGAATATTCACACAGGTACTCAAGTAGTTTTACTGCTATTCTGTTTGTAATATAAAAAATGTGGAAACAACCTAAATGTTGATCCAGATTGTACATTTATCATAGTAACTTTGCACAATGACATTATGTAGCAGTAAAAGAAAATAAGATAGCTCTATATAAGTATAGTTTATAACTGACAGAAAACATTTTATGATAAATGAAATAAAATAATAAAATATAGGTATAAATTAATATCATTTTTATTAAAAAGTTTCATTTATTCAATAGATATATATTAGTACCTTATGTTTATAATACTCTTTATCTCTCTACCTAGGTCTATACAGATAAGAAAAGAAGTCTGGAAAGATCTATAAACCCTATTTACTGTGATTATGTGGTGAGACTGCAAAAATATTTTGCCTATTTAAGACTTCTAAATTATTTGAAATTTTTGTGTCAGTTTAAAAAGATAAAATATGAAAAATGGAAAGATCACAGGGTATAATATATTTAAAGTTACTGATGAGAAACTGCCTATTTTAGAAAAAGCAGATAAGCAACAAAAGTAAGCAAACAATGATTACAGCTTATGGTGTAATTTTTGCTGTAACTGGAGAAATACAATGGCTTATTCAAAGAAAATAATACATCTCAATTTTTTTACCCTTTATTTTTGAGATAATGTTGAACTTTTTATTTATGACACTAGTAGTTTTATTAAGTTGGAGACAAGTGATGATGCTATGAAGACTGCAGAAAATTTGACTTAGGGTGATGATCTTTAAGACAATCCTCACTATGTTTATTGGAATCCAAAAACGTGTAAAGGAAAACTGAAATGAAATCCCTGACAGCTAAGCAAATCTTTAAAGCACTGGGGAAAATATGTTTCGATTCGAATAGATGTAGTTATTCTGAAATCAAATAACATTCCTATAAAACTTATGTAGGTTGGCCAACTAATGAAGTATCCAACACTGTTTGTGTAACATATAAAGACCCACTTATTAATTTTTACACCTGGTGGTATTTATAACATGAATTTTGAAATATAAAGTAATGAGAGCATTATCATTTAGAATACTCAAATTTCTGTGCTGCATTACAAATCACATAGAAAACTCGATGTCCAGTGTAAAATGGACATATTCACTGGAGTAAATGAAAATTGTTAAAGAACTAACTTTGAAGAAAACATCTTTCTATTTAAATTAGGAGTTATCTAGCTACTGTCACAGAGTGATGGCTATCTTGTGAATACTGTACTAACCAAGATACTATAGTGTGAATGGCAGGCAAAACTGACTTCAAGATCTGATGCCCTGGATACTTGTCATTAGGCAAATTTTCTTAACAACAGATCTTCAGTTTCTCCACATAAATAATTAAAATAATAATGATACCTGCTTCTAGAGTTGTGTAAGAATTGAGGTAACTAACACAGAGACTTGGCACATAATCAGTAGCTATTATTATCAAGGAGAAATGAGTTTCAAAGAACAGGGAGTTATCAGCTATGTCAAATCCTGCAAACTACAATATTAAAAGACAATGACTAAGGAAAAATGGGATTTACTATTCTGTAAGTCACTGATGACCTTCAAGAACACTGTTGTAGGAGTGGTGATGGTTAAGGGAGAAGGTAAATCGTGATAAAAATAGAAGGGGCTGATGTGGAATATGTAGAACTTTTGATAGTAAGAGAAGGAATAAAAATAATATGATGACAGTTTAAGAGGCAGAGGACCAAGTCAAGCATTTTTCTAGCTAGGACACACTGATTATTTTCTATGACAAGGAAGAAGCTACTGGAGATGGAGTTTATGGGAAAATTCCAGGTTAGTTTCAAAGATAAAATCCAACTGGCTTTCTTCTTCTTTTTTTTTTTTTTTTTGAAATGAAGAAGGTAGAGAATGAAGTACTGTGCATTTATCTAATATATGTGTAGCTCCTTTAGGGCTGTGGGCTTTTTTTTTCTTTTTCTTGTAACTGGAATTCATTGAGAAGCTGTTCAAAAGTTTAGACTGTCTCTCTGTAAACACACACACACACCGTGCTCATGAACACATAATTTTGCATGCAATTACGAGAATTCATCAATCTCTTTAATCCATCCATGAACCAGTTCTCTCTCCAAATGGTCCATAGATCCCAGACAAAGTTACCCTCTCATAGGACTTAGAAATAATTTTAAAAAATATGCATTTAGATTTGTGTATATAAACTAAAATTAACAATTCAGTTAGAGGTCAAAAACATTCCTATGAAATATCAACAAAATATATTTATTCAAAACATAAATTGCTTTTTCAAAATATAAACAGAAAATATAAATAAACTCGAAGTTTTAGCATTGGTTTTGAAATAAATGTTCTATATGACAAAGAATGTAATACGACTAAATTTAATTGAGTTATAGGCTAAATATTTTCCAAACACTTTTCTAATATTCATAAAATTCATGTGTTTTGTATGTTAATGAATGAAGAAACTGTGGCTCAAAAGTGTTAAGTAACTTACCCACTATCAGGTTGTAAATTGAAGCCTATCTGGCTCAAAAGTCCAGAAAAGACTCTCCCTACCTCTAAATAAAACATAAGACTATTCTAGGCCAACATACATGAAAGAGTATATATTAATAGAATTTATGTGGGATTAATAAAGGTTGTGTTTTTTCTGGTCAAAATACAAAAGAACACTAAAGAATAAAGAAGGAAAGACTTGTTAAAGGTCAATTATCCATGCAACTCATTATTAAAATTCTGCAGCCAGTGACAAGGTTGATGACTATTTACTTGAAATTCTTCCCATTTCTTGGCTCCCGTGAAATTACTCTTGCCTCATTTTCATCTGAACTCACTGACCCATTTCCTTCAGTCTCTTTTTCTCTCTCTGTCCCTCAAGTACTGTATTTCCTGGATTTATGTCCTCAACATTCTGTTCAATGTTTTTGCTCTTTCTGTATGATTTTGCCCACATCCATGGTTTCAGCCATTATCAAATGTCTCTCTTTAGTTCAAACTGAGCCCAAGAGCCCCAGATACACATGTCCAACTCTCTACTGCATTTGGATGTCTCTTAAACTCCTCAAAATCAGTACATCCACACCATACTCATCTTCCCCATTCAAATCTGCTCCTGTGTGTCCCTTCCTAGTTGATGGTACTGCTATCTAATCATTTTTCCAGACCAAAAATTGAAGAAATCATCTTTAATTCTTACCATACTTCCTTTCCATTCTCCCACACAGACATCCAATCTATCACTAAGTTCTGTCAACAGTTCTGTATTCTTAGATCTATGTACTTTTCTCTCTCCTTAGTGCTTCTACTTTTATTCAAGCACTTAATCATCCTAAATTGCATTACTTCAAGACTCAACTGTTTTTTTCTTCCCATTTTGCCCCCTTCTAATACATTCTCTTTCTTGAAATCATCCTGTTCTTTGTAAAACATAAATCTCATCATGTCACTGTTGTTTTTAAATCATTTATGGGTCCCCCTTTTTATTCAGAAGAGTCTCCTTACAAGAGCTACAAGATCCTGTGTGGATCTACAAAGCCCTGCCCCTTAGCACACCTCTCCTTCCCAGTACAATCAATACTCTACAGCCAGACTAAACCATATCCAGTGGCTTAATCACACCTGGCCCTGCCACACCTTGGTGCCTTGTCATGTTCTGCTCCTTTGGCCAGGCGTGCCTTCCTTCCTCTCTATTTTTCAAATAACTCAACTAGAGTCTTAACACCCAGATCAGATAACATTTCCCCTAGGATACCATGCCAAGTTTGATGTTCCTTCCTGTGTTAATGTCTGTCATAGCACTGTTTCTCTGTCATAATACTTTGTCTTACTGTACTGTGATAACTGGCTTGTACATCTTTCCCCCTAGACTATTAGCTTCTTGAGGGCAACAACTACTCTTATAAGTTTCTGTATGCTCATTTCTAGTATAGTGTCTTAAATACAGTTACCCTTGATAAGTATGTTTCATGAATAAATGGATATGTTTATTATCTAATCTACTGAATGAATGGACAAATTCACTACACAATATGGCTTCAGTCTTTGTTATATCACTCACTGCCATCTGATTAATGAATAAGTTGCCAGAAATGTCTTGCCCTATTTTCTTCAAAATGTTACAATTAAATTAGAAAAAAAATGACAATTCTTTTCTTTCTTGGTTCAAGTAATCTCAATACAGATGTAGTTTTCACATCCTACGGTCTCCTGGTTAAAGTACTAGGATAGTAATTAGAAGACCTGAGTTCAAACTCAGGCTCTGCAACTTATTAGCTACATGGTCTTTGGCAAGTCAAGTAACTTCTTTGAGTCAAAGCTGGCTTAACTAAAAAATAATAACTAAAAAATAATGACTATCTTCTCAGACAGTCTCACTCAAAGACTAGCTTGAGGTCAAATAAAATCATGTACATAAAAGCAGTTTAAAAACTATGTGTTGTAGTAAAATGTAAGGTGTATGGTGTTTATTCTTCATTTTAAATTCCTGAACTATAGTAAAATTCTGTAAATAAGACATATACATATTTCCCAATGTCAGAAAGTAAAATTTTTTTCCTCTTTGAGAAATAAAAAACCCTTGGGAGAATCCACAAGAAAAAAAACAGTTTAGAGAGTTTATCAAATGGCTTTAAGAAAGCTTAGTACTGTGATAATTCTGAAATACATCAATGCAAATTGTGCATCATTTAAGAAAGGGACAAGCCATAGAAATGTGACTCATCTTTGTCATCAATCTCATGGGGAAAATTAAGAAAAAGAGGGAAAGAATATTATAAAACTAAAGAATTATTTCAAATCAACATAGAATCTTGCTATCAATTCAAAATAAGGAAATCTAATGACAGTCACTCATTTTCCTAAAAATAATCAAAAGTCAAATAGTATTTAATGTATTTCTGCGAACAACTTTGCAGGTCAAACCATCAGAACTTATTTTTAGCATTTTTAAGATTATTATATCAGTCCAATATAAACTCTTAGAATGTCTTTTTAGGACTACATGTCCTTGAGAAGGAAAATGTACAAAACTTAAACATTGTTGAATTAAAGCCAAAAGTTTGTATTATTTAGTACCCTTAAACAAGTTTGAATTAAGTCCCTATTATATAAGCTCTGCCTGCAGAGCCTACCGGATATAATGTCACATTTTCAATGTATTTAGATTAACTAAACAAGTATATTTTACATACCAACCTACTTTTACAAGTGGCACACAACTGGGTATTTAGAGTTGATAACTAAACCCATCACAAATAGAACTAATATTTAACTTAAAAAGAACAATTTTCTCATCATTACTAGGGTATAATATGTATTCTATTTTTGACTTACAACTTTCCTATCCATCATGTTGTAAACTACTGAATAGACAGATTTTAGACAGAAAAGGAGAGTAAGATAAACACATTATTTGTAAAAAATAAAACAAAAATATTAGCCAGTTGGTCTTTCCTATCCAAGTTTAAAAAGTTGGGAATATTCCACAAAATTCTCTTATTATTTCACCTAAGGGACAATACATGAGTACTTGATCTATTTCACTATGTTTTTCCTACTACCCATATGAAATTAAAAGAATCATTTGAGAAACTGAACATCTGTGGATTATATTGTAAAGGGACTGCCTTACTTATTAAAGACTGATTCTTTTACAGGATAGCTAACGTAACTGGACTAAATTAATAATTGCAATGTCTCATCTTTTTATCTTTTAGAAAGCTTGGGATAGATTATTTTAGTATTTTGGTTATTACTTCTTTGGCAAAATTTAAGATACATCATCCTCCAAACCAAAATATCTTTATTAATTAACTATTAGAAAAATATAAGAACATAGCCTGCTTTTTCAGGTTGTCTCAAATGTTTTGTAAAGAACATATTCAATTTAACTAGCATGTTTGTTTGCAAGGATAGCTATTTTGGGTCAACTGTATAATATTTTATTAGAGGACATTCCATATTGAATATTTAATATTTTATTAAATTAATTTATTAAAGGACAGTCCGTATTGAATTTATTTTTTAAATAAATTTATTTTGCCATACACCATACTTTGAATAGATTACAACAAAGAAATGTATACCTTTAATTACATTTTGAAATTTGACTACTTGGGCTATTTATTACACCTATACTTTGTTATTGAAATATGTCATAATTCTATATTATCTGTATTTCTTATAATTTCAGTTTTATACTTAGCAAAGTGTGATTTTTCAACCATGTGAATAGTTTAAAATGAGAACAATATTTTAATTTAATCTTACACAAATATTGTAAAAAAAATAAAATGAAACTATAAGCCAAAATTATCCCCACCCTCTCTCAGCAACTTGGGATTTATACCAAACGTGAAAAATTTGAGTTAATTGGATTTATACTTATGCAGTATGTAAACTCTATACACAGAATGTTTAGATTGTCTGAAGTATTCTTAGAATGCTAAATTAATTTTGAGGCAGAAGAACCAACGTTAAATTACATCTGTCCAATAGATGACCAATAATACTCTTTATTCTTTAATCTGTCTTTTTTGTCTTTAAGTATACATTCCGTAAACTAAACATATCCTGTTTAGTGGCCCTTATTCACAAAGACACTAGATTATGAAGTTTTACAAGGGCACACTGCAGGAAAATCGTATTTAAGATAAACCTAGCCAGACACATATATTTTTTTATATTTAAAAAATATATGTATATTTAATCCAACATGAAAAATTTTTAAATCTAGCCTGTATCACTGTGAGGAATAAGTTCCATGTTAATTCTACAGAACACTATTTTTATCCTTCTGTACCCAAAGGCATAGAGCTTGATATATGAGTTTGCCTCATACTTATTGCTTACGTGTCACCTTTAATTAGACTGGAAAATCACGCGTCTACATGCTCTAGGTCAGTCCATTTAACAAACACCAATCACCTGACCCACACTCTCTGACCATTGATTTTTCCCAAATTCTGCTTAGATTTGCCTTAAGGACATTTGGCATACTCATTTGTCAAAATTTTTTCCTTTTCTTCACTAGAAAATGGGTTTTTTCCTTATTTACAATTTATGTTTTTAAAAAATATTTTAAGCATGTATGCAAAGTCAGTTATATGTGATTATGAAAAACATGACACCACTAACATTGCCTTACACTTGGAATCAAAATAAGCGGACTTAGTTTACTTAGCTTTAATTTTCTCAATTCTAACATGTTAAAGAATAGCATATTACCTATATTTTATACCTTTTTTTAAACTTTTTCATTCTGTGTACAGATTCTTAGCAATTTCTTATGTTTACAGGTTCTTTACCAGTACACTTTATTTTATACAATATTTTTATTACATAAATAATATAATACTAATTAAAATTTTCCTGAATGAGATTAACATATGATATGGAAGAAGAAAGAACTATCACTTTATAGTTTATATAGCTGGAAGCCATAACATAAACTTTAAAATACTGAAGCACTTAGTTAGAAAATATAAAACTAATATAGCTCCACTTTTAAGACAGTCTTTCATTAACTAAATAATAAAAATGAATACTTATATAGCAATTTACTGTAGACAAAGTACCTTCAAATATATCTGAATCATGAATTATCTGTAAACTTAGAAATGGTTTTGTTGACAGAATCTCAAGAGAGACACAAGAAAAATATTTAAATCAACAGATAATAATCACACACTAAGAATATTTTATACCTAGAACTGTTTGAAATGTTAACATCTCTATCAAAACTTGGAACAAAAATTAATAACTTAAGACATTTTCAAAAATGACTATCCACAAACTTAGCTCTAATTTATGTTCATTTCTGCTTAAAAATAACTCCCATATAATTATCATTATAATGAATATTGACTTTATTACTAAATACAACAAATGATTTTTTTAATTAAGTAGTACCCAAAGGAGCTAGAGAATTCCTGAAAATTAATACAATTGTAGCAGTTAAAAAAAAAGTCAGATCTTTAACCTCCTTATGAAATCAAGTTCTAAAGTAAAGTAATTAGATGCCAAAAAAATGGAAACGTAATCATGTCACTTGTTAGATGAATTAATGGCAAATATATATGAATTAAAATAATTAATGAAACAGATATCCTCCTAACACAAAAACTCCTTGTTTTCAATTTCAGTAGTTTGTTCAGTATACACTTGTACTCAGAAAGAGGACTTTCAAAATTAAAATATACTCAACTTGATATAATAAAAATATCATACAAAGCAGATTGAATATTTTATTACTGCTGTGCAAAATTTTATATAGAAACTATTCCTATATGTCTTACATAATCTATAACCATTATCTTAACATGTAAATTTTGAGCAGTAGTAAATTAGCATGTAAAAATAAGGAGGTATGTGAAACATGTTTCCCTCAAGAGTGAAAATGCAATCTAAATGTTCTATTGACTGATCATATTTTAGTGATTTTTAAATTAATACACAGTTGATTATATTTTTACTTTGTTATACAGTATTTTGGCAGGGGAGCTCTGTACAACTGTTTAATTATAGTGTTAGGTAAGATCACCAAATCTCAATCTTATTGCATAAAATAACAGATCCAGCTGGGTTGGTTTGTAAATTCAGTGGATTGGAGACTAACATGATTTGCCACCAAGGTAAGGATTCATGGAGTTATATTCACAGGATATATGCATTACCTGATAGCAGGAGACATTCACAACCCAGAATATAAGAGCAGGGCAGTCTCAAGTGACATCACCAGATCATCTGCAGCGTCAGCCAACCGACTCAAATATATATCCTCCACACCACCGCTCCCCTCTTTCTAACTGTTAGCAAACCTTCCATTGCCTTTACCAGTGTAAGAGAGCATGTGTCTTCTTTAAAAGCAAGACATATGCTTACTCAAGTGAAAAGCAAATAAAAACCAAGGAACAGAAATCAAAAACTAGATTGAGTACAATTTTCACTAACTTGATATTCAGGTTGTAGAAATAATACTGAAATGTTAAAGGAGAAAGTAACTTCAATTAATTTCAAGAAAAAAGAAAGACGGAAGAAGGGAGTGAGGGAGGCGGAAAAGAAAGAGGGAGGGAGGGAGGAAGGAAGGAAGAGAAAGAAAGACCAGCTAAATATCCCTGAGACTAAATCTTACTTTTAACTGATTTGCTCTGTAACCAGCAAACTGTGGAGGTCTTGAATGTCTTTCTTAAAAATATAATAATAATAATAGTAATAATAATAATATAGAGGAAGGGGACTCTATTGCCCCATTTTAATTCTCTTCTCATTTACCTACAACTTATGTTTTACTTACAAGCATTTGTTACAGCGAAACTGTTGGCTGTCTCAATGTTGTCCACATGAGGTACCAAATTAAAGGGAGCTTCTGACGCATTGGGGCTGGTGTTATGAAGAAAAATTGCTAATCGAAAAGCAGTGTATTCCTGATCTGTGTTTCGGATGAAGAGACCACCTATTAAAAACAGCAGAAAAAGCACATTCAGTGTCTCCTCTTGTAAATGTTACTATACCCACCCCAAGAACTGTCAAATTCACTGCCATTCACCAACACATACAATTAAGGAGCTATTCCTGCCACATCTTGGGAGACTGCCCTTTGTCCCTAAGGTGTATGCTTAATATTTTAGTCTTTAAGGCAGCTCAGCCTTTTCCTGTCCCAATTTGTCATGATCACCGTGACCTCTGAGACAGATCATTTAGTGTGCTTTCCTTTCTCTCTCTTGCACTCCCCATGATTCTCAGCACACTGCTACAGAAGCCAGCTCCAGGGCATTTCTAAGATGCATGCAGATGGGAAGATAATTTGCATTAAAATACAGAAATCAAGGGATGTGGTGAAGTGCAGGTTAGAGGGAAATCAGAAAGGAGACATGAACTTTGTCTTTATGCAGCTCTTGGACTCAGCCTAATTAGCACCGTTTTGTGCACTGTCTACGAGAAATGATGCAGTCTGAGGCTGGGCTTAGCTGGAAGAAATTCAATTGCTGCGTCCCATTAAAAGACAGGAGAGAATAGCAAGAAAAGCGAAGGACGGATAGGGTCCCTGGAAATAGAGTCGAGAGGGAGGATTAAGGGCAAAAGATTCAAGAGGAAAACAAAAGAAGAAAAGGTTCCGGGAAAGGGATCTAACTTTGGAATCCGTTAACTGGTAGCAAGCAAAGACAAGGAGGTGTGGGTGTAAATGCTTTTTTGCACAGTGTCTTTCTGTAATAGAGAAAGCTGCTGCGTACAGCACGGGAAGAAGGGGGGGGTGTTTTGTTTTGTTTTGTTTAAACAAACTCTACATCCCTTCATGCTTTAGAGAAAGAAATGAAAAGAAATATCAGATAAAATGCTACCAAACCCCACGGAGGTTTTTTTCCCCCAACTTATTGCAATCCTACTTAAGCGACATGATCCAAAGGTGGAAACAGGAGTATAGACTGAGGATGGACGGGTGGGCAGCTCTGTGCTGTTCTAACTGAACCTGCACCAAAGAGGCAGTCTTTTTATAAAGGGGAGAAAGGAAGAGGGAAGCAGAGGGGAAAGAAGCCGCCGAAGGTTCCCCTAAATTGCTTATCAGTAACTCATTTGACTCACTTTCGGATATCTGCTACAGCCACCCACACGCATACCCCACCGGAGCAAAGCTTACCTATTTGCACGCTGCTCGGAAAGGCTCCCATGGCGAGTCCCCAAAATCCAGAAAATAACAAGACTATCTGTCTGCAAATAATCCTCATCTTCTTTTCTCCTCTCCCTGGCGCGCTCTCTCTTTCTCTCGCACT
This sequence comes from Orcinus orca, assembly GCF_937001465.1. Taxonomy (NCBI): domain Eukaryota; kingdom Metazoa; phylum Chordata; class Mammalia; order Artiodactyla; family Delphinidae; genus Orcinus; species Orcinus orca. Next base: position 82,301,556 of record NC_064566.1, on the reverse strand, counting down.
CTTCCTAAAGGCTGTTCAGAGAGACATTGAGGACTATGGCGCTAAAATTAAAAACAACCAAAAAAGAAAAAAAAAAAAAAAAAAACAGAGGAGAGAGGTTTGGGTGGTTTGGGGTTATGACTATTTCCCTTTAGCAATCCATCCCGAGCTGCCAGATTTTTCCCGCAGTCTCCATAGCCCTGGGAGAGGTTTTCTGTCCGGCTGCAAATGTTACACATGCAAAAGATGGTGGTGGAGCGGCTACTGGCTGCTCGCAGAGATGAGACATGCGCTCTCTCTGTGCCTAGCTCGCACTAGCTCTCGGCCCTCGCTTTCTCACCTACACACACACACTAGCGCCGCGGCCGCCGCACGCGCTCTGCTGCTCCTTTCAGCCAACAGCCACCTAAAGCCTACAACAGCCCGGAGCCTCGCGCCCCCTCCGCGAGCGCGCAGCACTCCCTCCGCACGCCCCTCGCCCACTACTCGGCAGGCTTCATCCCTTGGGTGCTCACCCGAGCGCCTCAGTCTCTTCGACGCTCCAGAGCCAATCTGGAGACAGGTTTTTCCTTTTCACGACTCCCGCCTCTCTTCTTCCCGCGTTCGCAGTGGGTCCTACTCTGGGGATGGGCACCCCCAGCGTCCCTCTCTGCTTTCCAGGCGCCTCTGCTTCGCGGCTGCACTTGGCAGGAAATTCACCCGCGGGCCAGGTCCTCAAGCCCCGAACAGGGCCTCGGGGGGTTAGTACTTCCCCATGCCCCCGGCCCCCTGCCGCATTCTTGCAGGCTCTCGGGGAGGACCGGCTGCCTCCCTCTCCTTCAGCTCAGCCTTTCTCTCAGCCTCGCCCTCTTCTGCCACTGGGCTGCGCGCGGGGGACTCCGGTCCTCGCTGCAGCAAAGATTTCTCACCAGCAAACAGCCCGGGAATCTGGAGAGCCTGAGACGGGAATGGACGAGATGAAGGGGCTCAAGAGAGAGAGAGAGGAGGATGAGAAAAGGGGGCAAAGGGCAGCCTCAGGCAGGTTTAAGAAGCTGGAACCAAGGAGGAAAGAATTGATGGAGTTCAGGCTGGAGAAGAGACACAGAGAGGTCAAACCATTTTAGGAAAGAGAGGAAGGAAGAAAAAGTTAATTTAAATAACAAAATAGGGTGATGAACGGGGTGGGGAAGAGACTGAGAGGTGAAAACTGAATAGGGGGTCTACTTGTTCTTTGAAAGGCTTGGAACTAGGAGTAGGAAAGGTAATTAAAGAGTTCTTTCTCTCCAGTCACCTTTTCAAGAGACACTTTGCCTCTGTGCTAGACACACTTCAGGAGTAGCAAGAACATAGTTCAGGGGCTGATGAAGAAGAATGGGAAGGGCAGTGCTTGGAGCAGTGGGCACAAGTTGGTATTTGTGCCTGATAGAAAAATGGGGTATTTTACATGCACATAGTTTCTTAGCTGGAGCTCCAGAATACTCACTCTACTCCATGTCACTCCAAGAATACTTAAGCACTGCCTTGATGATGTCAATAGTTGTTTTAAATGGGTAGAAGAAATTTATTATTCTAGAAAGTTTTAGAGCTATGGTGTCATTGCCTCTCCAAGGGTCACCTTTAAGACTTCATTTCACTTGGCTGTATTGGATGGAGTCTGTACCACACCCAGAGAGAGTGACTGCAGTAGCAGTGAATGAAAGGTTTCTGATTTCCTCTTTATGGTTTGAGGTCTTCTGACCTAGACAGTATATCTAATCCCCTAATTCCATTAAAATGTAAGAGGAAATGTGTTTTAAATCTTTACAGTTCTTTGGGTGCCATTGGTTGAATCATATTATTTTAGAGCCTGGAAGGCTGGGTCACATCAGCTAAAGCCAAGCTTTTGACGAATTATTAGAGGGAGGGATTCTCCTTAAAGGTTAACTGTAAGAAATTTTAGAAATCTTCTGGTATCATACCTTCATATTAGTGTCTTCTACACCTAAAGTACTGTCTTCCATTACATTTTACAAAAGAATATAGTAAGTGCCTATGCTTATCTGATGTAACATTTGGGAAAAGAGGAGAAAGAATTGATCAGTGTGGCCCACCCGGTAAAGACTTCTTGAAATATGTACTGCCTTCACTCCTTCAAGTCTCCTTTCATTAGATATCACTAATTGCCTACAGTTGGAATTTGAGGATGACATTTAATAATCCTCAATTAATCCTCTGTTAAATCTTCAGAGTGCTTTTCTTCAGAGTGCTTCTCTAAGTTCTGAATTTTGCTTTTAAAGTCACATCTTTTTGTTGTTGCTGTTATTTATCCACTTTTCTGTTACATTTCACAACAGATTGTTATGACAAAAAACATCTTAATTGTGAGTAATTGGATACCACAAATCATACATTTGTCATTTCAGTTTATAAGGCTTTAGTCTTACAAGTCAAGTGGGATTTGAAATGTTTTCCTTTTTGTCTTTTCTGTCAATGTAAAAACCAAGCTGTAATAATATTATTCTGTTTCTCTTATAAGAAGATAATAAAATAAGCCACATAAAATTCAAGTTGAATTTAACTGAAATTAAAATTTCAAAACCCACCAAATCATTAAATTCATAACCTAGTTGGGCAACTAGTCTAGCTCCCCCTAATGCACAGAGGCAATAATTAACTTTTGTTCTTCTCAAAATCAAAAGATTTGAGGTTTCAAATAATGTAATGCCACCATCACTATAGGTGCAGGACAAGTTTTATGTTTTTATTTTTTAACAGAATCTAATTTTTATTTAAATGGAATGGCATTACTTTCATATAGAGTATTAATCAAGGTTAACCAATTCTTATCTTGTTCATCTAAATTTCTACATGTAGTACGGTCATTTTATTTTTCATCTAACCACGATAATGACACCTTGACTAATATGACCACAGATGACACAACTATAGTTTTCCAAAATAGTAATCTGTTTTTTTTTAATTTCTATTTTTCCAGTTAATTAAAACCTCCATTTTACTTTATGCATCTAAATTATCTTTCTCTGTAGGATATCTCTATTTATCTCTCTATATATCTATATCTACAGGGATATACTTATAGATATATCCTCATGTCATGCTTGTCTTTAAGATGTACCAAAATGGAACAAGTTTTAGAGTTGACTCGGAAGGAAGGCAAGTGGAGGCTGTGGCAGACGTTGTGCATTCATATATAATAGAAATTATAATCAACAACACTGAAGACAAAACAGTGAAGAATAAAAATGTAGCTAGTAATGGTACAGCTAACACCTGCAGTTTTAATCTTGAGTTTCTGATCCTCCAGTCATATGTATAAATATGACTCATGATACACTTCTTATTATCCTAAGTATGAATTTACGTATAGAAAACAATTACTTGAGACTCTCTTTGGAGCACTTGTAAAGGCAGAGGTAAGATCCTGCTATATCTCTGCAAAAAATTTGAAGGATTATTACCAGCTGAGAAAACCAAAGATACATATGTTTGATCTTATTGCTTTTGTGTTATTCTAAGTAAATATTTTCACAGTTTTCTGAAATTCAACTTACTAATATATTAAAAGAAGGTATCATACTAGAAGGTTTCTAAACTTTCTTATAGTTACCCAAATCTCTGATCCTATGAAGTAAATTCAGCCAGCATTTGGGCAGTTCTGCTATGGGAAAGGCCCGATGCTGTGGGCAATCCACAGATGAACATGCCACAGCCTCATACACAAAACATTCACATGGTGTGGCAGGGAAGGTTTTGTGGAGAATTTTCTGTGAGAAGAGATAGATATTGATAGATAGGTATAGCTCTCTAAGTAGAAAAATGGTGTCCAAGGGCCTGATGATATAAAGCACATGCTGCCGAGCTGTTTTGGGGTATAAACTTGGGGTCGTAGAGGATGATAAGAACAGAAAGTTAGGTTAGACTGTCAATGGAGCATACTGAATGAAGTGCTTGGGATACTGAACCTTATTCTGTGAGGAGGTATCTGGTATGTGTATACAGAGAAAGGGAACATTGGTGATAGTGAGGTGGTTTGGTGATGTAGACCAGGAAAGGCAGGAGCTGAGACTAGTTTATAGACTGCCTTTCAGAAAATCATGTGAGGTGGGACAAAGATCTGGAGTAGAACCATAGAAAAGCAACAGGATAAGGGAAATAGGAAAGTTATTGCTGAGATAAAACTGACAGGGCACACTCATCACCTGGTGGGGAATCATGGGTGTGCCATATATTTAAGAGTTAGGATCAAAGGTAACCTCAAGTTTGAAACCTGAGTGTTCTAAAAAGAAGCTGTGGTAATCAGCAGGTTGGTGATATCTTCAATTGGGAAAAGAAATTTAGGAGAAAGGGCAAGTTTGCTGGGAAATAGGCTTTTCATCAAATTATTCACACTCAGATAGTTATATTTTGAGCACATACCATGTCTAAGTGCTTGAGATATAGTGGTGAACAAAACAAAATTCTGGCTATTACTGGAAGATTCCTAATATCTGTGAACCTTCACTATTTTGCTAAGGCCTTTCATATATCATTTGATCTACAGAAAAAATTAGATATCATTAAATTGATTAGGAAACCCATCTAAAGGTTAAAATTCTTATATAAATTTATATTCTTAGTAACTGATAAAACCAAGAGCTAGGGATAAAACTCAGGTCCGTCTGATTTCAGAGACCATGCTGTCCTCATTAAAGCCTGCTGAGTTAATGAGCTCAAGGTGCAAAGAGGGGTCTGGAAGATTAAAAAGTAAACTGGAAGAATCCACAATATTTAGAAAAGTAGTATGGTCTTCGAAGACCTCAGGTTTTTACAGTAAAATAAGTGAGTTCAGATTATAGACCCCTAGTGCCTTGGTTACATTAACATGGATACATTACTTAACCTTTCTATTCTGGTAGAACATATGTAAATTTTCAGCACAGTTCTGGCACATCATAGGCAGTTCTTATTAATAAAGAGTTGCCAAAAATGTGATCAAGGTTCCAATAGAGGGAGGCACAGGGTACCACGTGAGCAAAATAGGAAGTCTAATTCTGATTTTGAGGGAACCCAGGAAGAACTCACAAAGAGAATTTGAACTGAATTTTTATGGGTGTGTTTTATGGATTAGGTAAAGAGAAAAAATTATGTGCATTACATCAGTGGGCATATGCCTTTCTGTAAGCTACTAGAAGTTTGGTAAAACTGGACTTAATGTTGTATTAGGGGGAGTGCTGGAAGTAAGGTTGGAAAGCAAAGCAAGGGATGGTTATGAACTGTTTCATTCAGTTCATATGAACATTTCATGTCTGAATCTCATAGACATAGAGAAAAAACATTATCAGCAAAGGGGTAAAAAGATAAGATTTTCATTTTAGATCCAAAATCTTGAAATGTGTAGTAAATGCTACACAGTGAGGCTGGAGGCAGGAGAAATTTGAAAGCTGTAGAAATAGTCTAGGTGTAAAATGATTGTGTGAACAAAGCTAATAACAGTCGAATTTACTTGAAGTTGTACTTTTAGGTTTCTATACACTAGCAGAATTATAAAAGTTCCATGTACAAAACTATGTATAACAGTACTATTTACCACAGCAAAACCCCAAACAACCCATATGTTCTTTGAGAGGAGACTACCTTACAAGCTATTGTATATCTAAACATTGGGGTTATTCAGTGAAATAGAATTGCCTCTATATACCACTGTGGAGTGATCTCAAGGATATGTTATGTGAGAAAAACGAAGGTAGAGACAAGTACGTGCACACTAGCATTTATCTAAAAGAAGGAGTATTTTCTCTAGGGACAGAAAATCAGAGTAAAGAGAAAGAAGCAATAAACCTTCCATAGATACTCAGAGTTACATTATCTTAATTTATTTAAAAGCAGATAATTCTGGCATCCTCTGTAGTGGGATATCTCCTAAAGACAAAAATAATTGCAAAAAGCAACTTACACTGTTTTCACTAATCATATTGTTGATGCTAGTATTGATATTGCTGTTCTGAGAATGTTTTGTATATATTGTTGCATAAAACCAATGAATTATTATGCTGGTGTTGTTGGAAAAAGCATCAGAGAAAGGTGATACATGTTTAAGATCAAAGAGGGTAAGTAAAAAACCTGGTAGTTTTGAATTTGAATTGGAAGTTTCAGTATGGATTAATGATTTATTTTATATTTTCAATGAAATATGTATTTTCTAGTTCTATACACTACTGGCATAGAAATAATGACCAACCTATTAAAAATCAACACTTCTTGTACTCATTTTGTGGTATCTAATACTATACCCTACTAAAAGACATTCCAAGTCTAGGGAAAGGACTCATTCCAGGTCTATGGAAGGAACTGTACAAAATGCACTTGGAACATTGTGTCATAACAAAAAGATATGAAGCTATTATAATTACTGAGTTCATGTCAAGAGTTTTCAGCAGCCAACTGGAAGATCTTTCCATTGACTGAAGATATCAAAAGGAATAATGCTTGCAACATATTATAACACATCACTGTTAAATCCACAGCATCATAGTGATAATTTTGAAAAGAGATAGAAGCCTCATCAATCTCCTTTATGTTAGTTAGGAAACCAACTCATAAATATTTTAACATAAACTTTTCATTTTGGCATATTTGATTTACAGAATAGTTGGAGAGATATTACAGAGAATTTCCCTATACCCCTCACCTAGTTTCATTTTTCTTTAGTGTTACCTTACATTACTCTGGCACATTTACCAAAATTAAGAAACCGACAGTAGCATGTTACTGTTAACTAAACTCCAGATTTTATTTGGATTTTATCAGTTTTTCCATTAGTGTTTTATTCTGTTCCAGAACCCAATTCAGAATATTTCATTGCATTTAGTTGTCATATCTGTTTGGGTCTCTTCTATTCTGCAACAGTTTTGTCATCTTTGTTTTTCATGACCTTGACAGTTGGATGAGTACTAATCAGGAGTTTTGTAGAAAGTCCCCCAGTTTGGATTTGTCTGATGCTTTTCTCATGCTAATTGAGGTTTTGGACTTTTGGTAAGAATACCATAGAGTATCACATCATGCCAGGCTTTCCATGATATTCCCATTGACATCACTAGTGATAACCTTCATCAACTGGTAAAAGTGTATTTTCAAGGTTTCTCCACTGTAAAGTTACAATTTTTCCATTCCATAATCTATTCCATAGAAGTGAGTCAAGAAGTATGGCTCACTCTCTAGGGTGAGAGAATATGTACATATATTACTTGGAATTTTGTAAGGAAGATCTGTCTCTTCTTCCCTCATTTTTTAATTTAATCATTTGTTTATATCAGTATGGATTTATATTTATTTTATACTTTGGGTTATAATCCAATGTTAAAGTATTTACTAATTATTTTTGTTGCTTAACTTACTCCAGCTTTGGACATTTGGAGCTACAATTATTCCCCCATCCTTTTGTTTTTTGAACACTTCCATGCTTATTGTAATTACAAGATAATCCAGGATCATCTTGTATATTTTCTGTTGTAGCCTTAGTATAGTACATTTCTTCAAGGAGTCCTGCTTGCTCTTATTAGAAGATGATACGTAAAAAGCAAAATCTGGACAGTGGGTTTGCTCATTGTTACTGGGTTGTCATTGTTTCCAGGTTTCCATGTAAGATAGAGCTTGTATACTAACCTATGTATACATACATATCAAAAATTATTTCTCTAGCTATCCATCTATATATGTATTAAGCTAAATATGAGTTCATACTGATTTCTCCACTTCAAATGCAGCACTGCCGAGTTTGTTCTAGCTTCCATTCTTCCTTATCTTGCTTAGATATCAAAAGAAATGATATCTTCCATATATTATAACATATCAATATTAAATCTATGACATTATAATGATGAGTTTAAAAAGACAACAGTCTCATCAATCTCCTTTATATAATGTTAGGAAAGCAACTCATAATTTCTCTCCAACTATGAGAAACCTGGTTCCAACAATCAAGTAAGATACATTTACTTATGATATAAACCTAAATTTAAGCTTTACAAAACAATTTAATTTTTATACCATATTTTTTTTAATCCACTGGTGATTACTGAAAACCCATATATACTATTGTTGATTATCTGCATGCCTGGAACACACTGAATTCTATAGACATTAATATAAATGGATGACATTGTTTATGACATTCTGTCCTATAAGAGGCAGGTGCATTATCCAGACTAATACCAACAATTTAATAAATAAATTTATTTATGTATTTATTAGCTAAATCATTTCTTGACAGGGCCTAGATTTTTCAATATGTATGTATTTTTCCCCAACTAAACTGATACTTTTTGATTTTCATATAGTTTGATGCAATCACTTTCCAGCAATAGGAACAATACCCTAGTGCCTCATAGAGTGCATTGCTGTACCTTTTTATCTATCTGTTAAACGTGCTTGAAATAAGCACACTAATCTTGCCCTATAGCAGTTGCTTGATTAATCTTTTTCCAATCTATCTACCTCACATGGTCTCTCCATGAAACTGATTGACATTGTGCATGATTTAAATGCTGATAAGTTATCTCTCTTTCAAAACCACAGAATCCTTATTACACCAAAAAAAATTACTTTCCTTGTTTTATGTTCCTCATTCCTCTCTGGAGTCACTGCAATTGAAAGGGGTCACCAAGTAAGACTAATTCACTCATTCATTCACCATTTATTTATAGAACATTTACTATGGATCATGGTATCATGAAGGAATGAAAAAGTTTTTTAGCCTTTATGGCATTTGTTCCTTAAAATTAAAAGATCCCAAATACAGACACATATACATAAACACACATATCCAAGTGAGTACAAAAAAATATGTTGTAAACCTTACATTAGTGGTAGAAACCTGATGTGATTGATCTCCTTCAAGGCGGGAATTATGTTGTATTAAACATGAATCTACCCCTACAGCAGCACTAGCTCCTCATCTTAATACCTATTCAAGGATAGGAATAGCTAAGTAAAGTATCGTGGGAAAGTTAGTATTTGAGCATAATTATAAAAAACTGGAAGGTTATCATTTGTTGAGAAATGGAGGAGCATTTCAGACAGAAGAAAGAAGTGGGTGCTCACTAGGAGCAATGAGTAGCCCAGAGATGGGAATCATGATGGGGATTAGTAGCCAGTAGGACTCAGGAGTTTAATAAAAGCCAGATTCTGAAGAGCTTGGCATATGTAGACATGAAATAAATATTTTGTAAACAAATTGGAAAATGTTACAAAATGGGGTGTTGAGACATACATTTCCCCTTTACCTTGTTTATTAACAAATACTATTGTATTTCTTTTAATAATGGAGTCACGGATTGTTTGTTTAACTTGATTCATATACAGGCAGTTGATGGAGAATTGATGAAATTACTTTGATAATCAAAGTCCTCCAAAATGATATTTCAGATTTAAAAAGTGAATGTTATATTGTGTTTTCCAGTTTAAACAACTACACTGAACACATTCACAAATTATGTGTTTAGTATTTTAAAATTTAATTTGACTTTGGACAGTTTAATTGCGATGACTATAATTGTTCTTTATTAGGCAACTACAATGATTTAAGAATGTAATTTTTAGTTCTTGAAACAATCTTTCAATTTAGTTACTACTAGGCTTGTTTTTAAAGATGAGAAGATTAAAGCATAGAGTGTTTAAGTAACAAGGCCAATGTCACATAGCTAGTAATGATACAGCAGGATTCAAAGAAATATTCAGTTCCATAAATACCACATATAGTTATAAGAAAAGCCAAGTGTTTTGTTTGCATCAATTGTCATGGCTCTGATTTAAGCTGAAGCTTATGCATCATTAATGAAAGAAAAATTATGTACTTTCTAATATTGTAGAAATATAAGTACTGAGTAAGTCATTTAACAAAAATGCCATGGTAGCAAAGTTAGATCAATAATAATTATTTCTCCCAGTTTAACAAATATAAATATTTGATTGGTTAGGAAGGAAAAAATCTAAAGAAAGGGAAATAAGCATACTCACTCTAGTTATATAACCATCTGATACTTCAAACAACTCAAATGGTTGATCTATAATAGAGTTACCTCTCCCTATTATAAATCATATACATCCCAGTTTATTACATTTAAGTTCTAAACATTTTTCTGATTCCATTTTTTTCCTCCTTTTTTTATCACCTAAGAAAATTTGAGTTGTATGTATTTAGTCACACCATATCCAAATTCTTTCCCTTGAAAATATCCTTGGCTGTGACTGAATACATTTTGCATAGCATTTTTAACAAAAATAACATGGAGCCATACTGACTTCACTTCTAAGATGATTCTACTCACAAACTTGTCTGGTTTCCTGAATGTTCAAAACAGTCTTGTGCAAAATGTTTGTCAGCCAACATACTTCTTAGTCCAATGGAGAGATTATGGATAAGCTATTTATGAAAGTGATCAATTACTGCTATCCCCAGATAAACTCTTTTTATTTATTTATTTTTATGGTGGTAACTTTATTATTAATTTATATATCTATTGATCTATTTATTTATTTATTTGTCGTAACTTTATTTATTTATTTATTATTGTTTTTGGTGTGTTAGCTTCTACTTTATAAGAAAGTGAATCAGTTATACATATACATATGTTCCCATATCTCTTCCCTCTTGTGTCTCCCTCCCTCCACCCTCCCTATCCAACCCCTCCAGGCGGTCACAAAGTACCGAGCTGATCTCCCTGTGCTATGCAGCTGCTTCCCACTGGCTATCCACCTTACGTTTGGTAGTGTATATATGTCCATGCCTCTCTCTCGCTTTGTCACAGCTTAACCTTCTCCCTCCCCATATCCTTAAGTCCATTCCCTAGTAGGTCTGTGTCTTTATTCCTGTCTTACCCTTAGGTTCTTCATGACATTTTTCTTCTTAAATTCCATATATATGTGTTAGCATACGGTATTTGTCTTTCTCTTTCTGACTTACAGCACTCTGTATGACAGACTCTAGGTCTATCCACCTCATTACAAATAGCTCAATTTCATTTCTTTTTATGGCTGAGTAATATTCCATTGTATATATGTGCCACACCATTTTTATCCATTCATCCGATGACGGACACTTAGGTTGTTTCCATCTCCAGGCTACTGTAAATAGAGCTGCAATGAACATTTTGGTACATGATTCTTTTTGAATTATGGATTTCTCAGGGTATATGCCCAGTAGTGGGACTGCTGGGTCATATGGTAGTTCTATTTGTAGCTTTTTAAGGAAACTCCATACTGTTCTCCATAGTGGCTGTACCAATTCACATTCCCACCAGCAGTGCAAGAGGGTTCCTTTTTCTCCACAGCAGTGCAAGAGGGTTCCTTTTTCTCCACAGCATTTATTGTTTCTAGATTTTTGGATGATGGCCATTCTGACTGGTGTGAGATGATATCTCATGGTAGTTTTGATTTGTATTTCTCTAATGATTAATGATGTTGAGCATTCTTTCATGTGTTTGTTGGCAGTCTGTATATCTTCTTTGGAGAAATGTCTATTTAGGTCTTCTGCCTATTTTTGGATTGGGTTGTTTGTTTTTTTGTTATTGAGCTGCATGAGCTGCTTATAAATTTTGGAGATTAATCCTTTGACAGTTGCTTCATTTGCAAATATTTTCTCTCATTCTGAGGGTTGTCTTTTGGTCTTGTTTATGGTTTCCTTTGCTGTGCAAAAGCTTTGAAGTTTCATTAGGTCCCATTTGTTTATTTTTGCTTTTACTTCCATTTCTCGAGGAGGTGGGTCAAAAAGGATCTTGCTGTGATTTATGTCATAGAGTGTTCTGCCTATGTTTTCCTCTAAGAGTTTGATAGTTTCTGGCCTTACATTTAGGTCTTTAATCCATTTTGAGCTTATTTTTGTGTATGGTGTTAGGGAGTGATCTAATCTCATAATTTTACATGTACGTGTCCAGTTTTCCAAGCACCACTTATTAAAGAGGCTGTCCTTTCTCCACTGTACATTCCTGCCTCCTTTTTCAAAGATAAGGTGACCATATATGCGTGGATTTACCTCTGGGCTTTCTATCCTATTCCATTGATCTATATTTCTGTTTCTGTGCCACTACCATACTGTCTTGATTACTGTAGCTTTGTAGTATAGTCTGACTTCAGGGAGCCTGATTCCTCCAGCTCCGTTTTTCATTTTCAAGATTGCTTTGGCTATTCGGGGTCTTTTGTGTTTCCATAAAAATTGTGAAATATTTTGTTCTAGTGCTGTGAAAACTGCCAGTGGTAGTTTGATAAGGACTGCAATGAATCCGTAGATTACTTTGGGTAGTAGAGTCATTTTCACTATGTTGATTCTTCCAATCCAAGAACATGGTATATCTCTCCATCTATTTGTATCATCTTTAATTTCTTTCATCAGTGTCTTATAATTTTCTGCATACAGGTATTTTGTCTCCTTAGGTAGGTTTATTCCTAGATATTTTGTTATTTTGGTTACAGTGGTAAATGGGAGTGTTTTCTTGATTTCACTTTCACATTTTTCATCATTAGTGTATAGGAATGCCAGAGATTTCTGTGCATTAATTTTGTATCCTGCTACTTTACCAAATGCATTGATTACCTCTAGTAGTTTTCTGGTAGCATCTTTAAGATTCTCTATGTATAGTATCATGTCATCTGCAAACAGTGACAGCTTTACTTCTTCTTTTCCGATTTGGATTACTTTTATTTCCTTTTCTTCTCTGATTGCTGTGGCTAAAACTTCCAAAACTATGTTGAATAAGAGTGGTGAGAGTGGGAAACTTTGTCTTCTTCCTGATCTTAGTGGAAAAGCTTTCAGTTTTTCACCACTTGAGGACGATGTTTGCTGTGGGTTTGTCATATATGGCCTTTATAATGTTGAGGAAAGTTCCCTCTATGCCTACTTTCTACAGGGTTTTTATCATAAATGGGTATTGAATTTTGTCAAAAGTTGTCTCTGCATCTATTGTGATGATCATATGGTTTGTCTCCTTCAATTTGTTAATATGGTGTATCACGTTGATTGATTTACATATATTGAAGAATCCTTGTATTCCTGGAATAAACCCCACTTGATCATGGCGTATGATCCTTTTAATGTGTCGTTGAGGATTTTACATCTATGATCATCAGTGATATTGGTCTGTAGTTTTCTTTCTTTGTGACATCCTTGTCTGGTTTTGGTATCAAGGTGTTCATGGCCTCATAAAATGAGTTTGTGAGTGTTCCTCCCTCTGCTATATTTTGGAAGAGGTTGAGAAGGATAGGTGTTAGCTCTTCTCTAAATGTTTGATAGAATTCGCCTGTGAAGCCATCTGGTCCTGGGCTTTTGTTTGTTGGAAGATTTTTAATCACAGTTTCAATTTCAGTGCTTGTGATTTGTCTGTTCATATTTTCTATTTCATCCTGAATCAGTCTTGGCAGGTTGTGCATTTCTAAGAATTTGTCCATTTCTTCCATTTTGTCCATTTTATTGACATAGAGTTGCTTGTAGAAATCTTTCATGATCTTTTGTATTTCTGCAGTGTGAGTTGTTACTTCTCCCTTTTCATTTCTAATTCTATTGATTTGAGTCTTTTCCCTTTTTTTCTTGATGAGTCTATCAATTTATCAATGAGGTTTATCAATTTTGTTTATCTTCTCAAAGAACCGGCTTTTAGTTTTATTGGTCTTTGCTATCATTTTATTGGTCTTTGCTATCGTTTCCTTCATTTATTTTTCATTTATTTCTGATCTGATTTTTATGATTTCTTTCCTTCTGCTAGCTTTGGGGTTTTTTTGTTCTTCTTACTCTAATTGCTTGAGGTGCAAGGTTAGGTTGTTTATTCGAGATGTTTCCTGTTTCTTAAGGTAGGATTGTATTGCTATAAACTTCCCCCTTAAAACTGCTTTTGATGCATCCCATAGGTTTTGGGTCATCGTGTCTCCATTGTCATTTGTTTCTAGGTATTTTTTTATTTCCTCTTTGATTTCTTCAGTGATCACTTCGTTACTAAGTAGTGTATTGTTTAGCCTCCTTGTGTTTGTGTTTTTTACATATCTTCTCCTGTAATTGATATCCAGTCTTATAGCATTGTGGTCGGAAAAGATACTTGATACAATTTCAATTTTCTTTAATGTACCAAGGCTTGATTTGTGACCCAAGATATGATCTATCCTGGAGAATGTTCCATGAGCACTTGAGAAGAATGTGTATTCTGCTGTTTTTCGATGGAATGTCCTATAAATATCAATTAAGTCCATCTTTGTTAATGTATCATTTAAAGCTTGTGTATCCTTATTTATTTTCATTTTGGATGATCTGTGCATTGGTGAAAGTGGGGTGTTCAAGTCCCCTACTATGAATGTGTTACTGTCAATTTCCCCTTTTATGGTTGTTAGTGTTTGCCTTATGTATTGAGGTGCTCCTATGTTGGGTGCATAAATATTTACAATTGTTATATCTTCTTCTTGGATTGATCCCTTGATCATTATGTAGTGTCCTTCTTTGTCCCTTGTAATAGTCTTTATTTTAAAGATATGATATGAGAATTGCTACCCCAGCTTTCTTTTGGTTTCCATTTGCATGGAAAATATTTTTCCATCCACTTACTTTCAGTCTGTATGTTTCTCTAGGTCTGAAGTGGGTCTCTTGTAGACAGCATATATATGGGTCTTGTTTTTATATCCATTCAGCCAATCTGTGTCTTTTGGTGGGAGCATTTAGTCCATTTACATTTAAGCTAATTATCGATATGTACATTCCTATTCCCATTTTCTTAATTGTTTTGGGTTCATTATTGTAGGTCGTTTCCTTCTCTTGTGTTTCTTGCCTAGAGAAGTTCCTTTAGCATTTGTTGTAAAGCTGGTTTGGTGATGATGAAATCTCTCAGCTTTTGCTTATCTGTTAAAGTTTTAATTTCTCCATCAAATCTCAATGAGATCCTTGCTAGGTAGAGTAATCATGGTTGCAGGTATTTCTCTTTCATCACCTTAAATATGTCCTGCCAGTCCCTTCTGGCTTGCAGAGTTTGGCTGAAAGGTCAGCTGTTAACCTTATGGGGATTCCCTTGTGTGTTATTTGTTGTTTTTCCCTTGCTGC
This sequence comes from Orcinus orca, assembly GCF_937001465.1. NCBI lineage: Eukaryota > Metazoa > Chordata > Mammalia > Artiodactyla > Delphinidae > Orcinus > Orcinus orca. The sequence goes on along the minus strand of NC_064566.1, from coordinate 82,286,552 downwards.
TTTTAATATGTTTTCTTTGTATTTAATTTTTGACAGTTTGATTAATATGTGTCTTGGCATATTCCTCCTTGGATTTACCCTATATGGGACTCTCTGTGCCTCCTGAACTTGATTAACTATTTCCTTTCCCATATTAGGGAAGTTTTCAACTATAATCTCTTCAAATATTTTCTCAGTCCCTTTCTTTTTCTCTTCTTCTTCCGGAACCCCTATAATTCGAATGTTGGTGCGTTTAATGTTGTCCCAGTGGTCTCTGAGACTGTCCTCAATTCTTTTCATTGTTTTTTCTTTATTCTGCTATTCAGTAGTTATTTCCACTATTTTATCTTCCAGGACACTTATCTCTTCTTCTGCCTCAGTTATTCTGCTATTGATCCCTTCTAGAGTATTTTTAATTTCATTTATTGTGTTGTTCATCATTGCTTGTTTCATCTTTAGTTCTTCTAAGTCCTTGTTAAATGTTTCTTGCATTTTGTCTATTCTATTTCCAAAATTTTGGATCACCTTTACTATCATTATTCTGAATTCTTTTTCAGGTAGACTGCCTATTTCCTCTTTATTTGTTAGGTCTCGTGGGTTTTTATCTTTCTCCTTCATCTGTTGTGTGTTTTTCTGTCTTCTGATTTTGCTTATCTTACTGTGTTTGGGGTCTCCTTTTTGCAGGCTGCCGGTTCCTAGTTCCTGTTGTTTTTGACGTCTGTCCCCAGTGGCTAAAGTTGGTTCAGTTGGTTGTGTCGGCTTCCTGGTGGAGGGGACAAGTGCCTGTGTTCTGGTGGATGAGACTGGATCTTGTCTTTCTGGTGGGCAGGTCCACATCTGTTGGTGTGTTTTGGGGTGTCTGTGGACTTATTATGATTTTAGGCAGCCTCTCTGCTAATGGATGTGGTTGTGTTTCTGTCTTGCTGGTTGTTTGGCATACGTTGTCCAGCACTGTAGTTTGCTGGTCGTTGAGTGAAGCTGCATGCTGACATTAAGATGGAGATCTCTGGAGATTTTCATCATTTGATATTACGTGGAGCTTGGAGTTCTCTTGTGGACCAGTGTCCTGAAGTTGGCTCTCCCACCTCAGAGGCACAGCCCTTACTCCTGGCTGCAGCACCAAGAACCTTTCATCCACACGGTTCAGAATTAAAGGGAGAAAAAAGTAGAAAGAAAGAATTAGTAGAAGTAGAAAGCAAGCAAGCAAACAAGAAAGAAAGATGAAAGAAAGAATGAAAGAAAGAAAGAAAGAAAAAAGAAAAGAGGAGTGAGAGAGCAAGGGAGGGAGGGAGGAAGGAAGGAAGGAAGGAGAGAAGAAAGGAAAAAGGAAAGAAAAATAAGATAAAGTAAAATAAAATAAAGTTATTAAAATAAAAATAATTATTAACAAATATAAAAAAAAATTAAAAAAACGGACAGATAGAACCCTAAGACAATGGTGGAAGCAAAGCTATACAGACAAAATCTCACACAGAAGCATAAATATACACGCTCACAAAAAGAGGAAAAAGGGAAAAAATCAGAAATCTTGCTCTCAAAGTCCACCTCCTCAATTTGCGATGATTCGTTATCTAAAGGAGGGAAGGAAGGGAAGAAAGAAAGAAGATAAAGTAAACTAAAATAAAATACGATAAAATAAAACAAAGTTATTAAAGTGAAAAATAATTATTAAGAAAAAAACAACAACAAAAAAAAAGCAGGTGGATAGAACCCTAGGACAAATGGTGGAATCAAAACTATACAGGCAAAATCTCACACAGAAACATACACACTCATAAAAAGAGGATAAGGGGAAAAAATCATAAATCTTGCTCTCAAAGTCCACCTCCTCAATTTGGGATGATTTGTTGTCTATTCATGTATTCCACAGATGAATGGTACATCAAGTTGATTGTGGAGCTTTAATCCGCTGCTTCTGAGGCTGCTGGGAGAGATTTCCCTTTCTCTTCTTTGTTCTCACAACTCCTGGGACTCAGCTTTTGATTTGGCCCTGCCTCTGCGTGTAGGTCGCTGGTGAGCATCTGTTCTTCACTCAGACAGGACAGGGTTATAGGAGCAGTTGCTTCGGGGACTCTGGCTCACTCACGCCGCAGGGAGGGAGGGGTACGGATTGCGGGGCGAGCCTGCGGCAGCAGAGGCCGGCGTGACGTTGCACCAGCCTGAGGCGTGCTGTGCGTTCTCCTGGGGAAGTTGTTCCTGGATCCTGGGACCCTGGCAGTGGCAGGCTGCACAGTCTCCCCGGAAGGGGGGTGTGGATAGTGACCTGTGCTCACATACATGCTTCTTGGTGGCGGCAGCAGCAGCCTTAGCTTCTTATGCCCATCTCTGGGGTCCACGCTTTTAGCCGCAGCTCGCGCCTGTCTCTGGAGCTCCTTTAAGCAGCGCTCTTAATCCCCTCCCCTGGCACACTAGGAAACAAAGAGGGAAGAAAAAGTCTCTTGCTTCTTCAGCAGGTCCAGGCTTTTCCCCGGACTCCCTCCCGGCTAGCTGTGGTGCACTAACCCCCTGCAGGCTGTGTTCACGCTGCCAACCCCAGTTTTCTCCCTATGCTCCGACTGAAGCCCAAGCCTCAGCTCCCAGCCCCGCCCGCCCCAGCGGGTGAGCAGACAAGCCTGTCAGGCTGCTGAGTGCCAGTCGGCACCGATCCTCTGTGTGGCAATCTCTCTGCTTTGCCCTCCGCAGTGTGGTGGCTGCGCCCTCCTCCGCAGCTCTGAAGCTTTCCCCTTCCGTCACCCACAGTCTCTGCCTGCGAAGGAGCTTCCTAATGTGTGGAAACCTTTCCTCCTTCACAGCTCCCTCCCACTGGCGCAGGTCCCGTCCCTATCCTTTTGTCTCTGTTTATTCTTTTTTCTTTTGCCCTACCCAGGTACGTGGGGAGTTTCTTGCCTTTTGGGAGGTCTGAGGTCTTCTGCCAGCGTTCAGTAGGTGTTCTGTAGATGTTGTTCCACGTGTAGATGTATTTCTGTTGTATCTGTGGGGAGGAAGGTGATTTCTGCATCTTACTCTTCTGCCATCTTCCCCTCCGTCCTTCCCAGATAAACTCTTAAAATCTGATTATTTCAATATCTTTATTAGAAGAATACAAAAATATATTTTTATAAATTATACATAATTATATGTAATAGAATATTGCATGTAAATCAGATGTGCATCAAAGAAAATATTATTAGTGGTTATTTGGAGAATGTGGGATCATATGTATTTTAATTTTCTTTTACATATTTTACGTACTTTCAAAATTTTCTAAATTGGTCTTTATTGCATTTATTTATTATTATTATTATTATTATTATTATTATTATTATTATTATTTTGCACTACGCAGGCTTCTCACTGCTGTGGCCTCTCCTGCTGCAGAGCACAGGCTCCAGACACGAAAGCTCTGTGGCCATGGCTCACGGGCCCAGCCACTCCGCAGCATGTGGGATCTTCCTGGACCGGGGCACGAACCCGCGTCCCCTGCATTGGCAGGCGGACTCTCAACCACTGTGCCACCAGGGAAGCCCTGCATTTATTTTTATTTATTTATTGAGGTGTAGTTGATTTTCGATATTATATCAGTTTCAGTTATACAACATGGTGATTCAATATTTTTGAAGATTTTACTCCATTTAAAATTTTATAAATATTGATTAGATTCCCAGTGTTGTACAATATATCCTTGTTCCTTATTTATTTTATACCTTGTAGTTAGTACCTCTTAAGTCTCTACCCATATCTTGCCCCCTCCACCCTTCCCTCTTCCCACTTCCCACTGGTAACCACTAGATTTTTCTCTATATCTGTGAGTCTTTTTCTCTTTTGTTAAATTCATTTGTTTATTTTATGTTTTAGATTCAACATATAAGTCATAACATACAGTATTTGTCTTTCTCTGTCTGACTTATTTCACTCAGCTTAGTACCTTCTAGGTCCATCCATGTTGCTTCAAATGGCAAATTTTCATTCTTTTTTAAAGCTGAGTAATAGTCTATTGCATATATATATATATACACACACACCACATCTTCTTTTCTTTTCTTTCTTTCTTTATTTTGCGGTACATGGCCTCTCACTGTTGTGGCCTCTCCCTTTGCAGAGCACAGGCTCCGGACGCGCAGGCTCAGTGACCCTGGCTCATGGGCTTAGCCACTCCACGGCATGTGGGATCTTCCCAGACTGGGGCACGAATCCGTGTCCCCTGCATCGGCAGGCAGACTCTCAACCACTGCGCCACCAGGTTAGCCACCACATCTTCTTTATCCATCACTTGTTGATGGACACTTAAGTTACTTCCATATCTTGGCTTATAGAAATAATGCTGCTAATGGATTTTGGGGTGCATGTATATTTTCCACTGAGTTTCATTTTATTTGGATATATACCCAGGAGTAGAATTGCTGAATTATATAGTAGTTTTATTTTTAGTTTTTTTTGAGAATCTTGTACACTGTTTTCCACAGTGGCTATACCAGTTAATATTCCCACCAATAGTGTACAGGATTCCCTTTTCTCCACATACTCGCCAACATTTGTTATTTGTGGTATTCTAGGTAATAGCCATTCTGACTGGTGTGAGGTGATATCTCATTGTGTTTTTGATTTGCAGTTCCCTTATGAATAGTGATGATGAGTGTATTTTCATATGTCTGTTGGCTGTCTCCATGTCTTCTTTGGAAAAATATCTTTTGGGATCTTCCCTCCATTTTTTAATCGGGTTGTTTGTTTTATTGATTTTGAGTTATATGAACTGTTTATATATTTTGGATTATAACCCCTTGCCAGTAATAATATTTGAAAATATTTCCTTCCACTCAGTAGTTTGTCTTTATGTGTTTTTGATGGTTTCCTTTGATGTGCAAAAGTTTTAAAGTTAAATTAGGTCCCATTTTTCATTTTGCTTTTGTTTCTTTTGCCTTAGGACACAGATCCAAAAAATATTGCTATGATTTATGTCAGAGAGTGTCCTGCCTATCTTTACTTCCATGAGTTTTAAGGTTTCTGGTCTTACATTTAGGTCTTTTATCCATTGTGAGTTTATTTTTGTATATGGTACAAGAAAATGTTCTAATTCCCTTCTTTTATGTGTAGCTGTCCAGTTTTCCCAGCAGCACTTATTGAAGAGACTATCCCCCATTGTGTATTCTTGCCTCCTTTGTCATAGATTAATTGACTGCAAGTGCAGGTGCATGAGTTTATTTCTGGACTCTCTATTCTGTGTTATTGATCTACATGTCTGTTTTTTTTTTTTTTTTTTTTTTTGCCAGTACCATGTTGTTTTGATTACTGTAGCTTTGTAGTATAGTCTGAAGTCAGAGAGCATGATACCTACAGCTCTGTTCTTTCTAAAGATTGCTTTGGTTATGCAGGGTCTTTTGTGTTCCCATACAAATTTTAGATTTACTTGTTCTAGTTCTGTGAAAAATGTCATTGGTATTTTGATAGGGATTGCATTGATTTGTAGATTGCCTTGGGTAGTATGGTCATTTTAACAATATTAATTCTTCCAATCCATGAACATGCTGTATCTTTCCATCTGTTTGTGTCATCTTCAATTTCTTTTATCAGTGTCCTATAGTTTTCTGAGTAAAGTTCTTCTACCTCCTTAGATTAATTCCTAGATATTTTATTCTTTTAATGTAATTATAAATGGGATTGCATTCCATTTTTGATACTTTGCTGTGTAGAAATGCAACAGATTTCTGTATATTTTGTATCCATTCTTAGACTGTTTATTCTATATGCATAAAGAAAGCTAGAACATAGGTAAGATAGATGGTAGGCAAAGGAGCCACATGGCATCAACAGCTATGTTATGAAAGGCTTTTAATATTGTGTACAGATGATAGTGGTATCCAAATTTTTCTGCATCCTTCTATCAATAAATAATTGTAATGTATCTTTAGTGGTATTTATAAATAATTTGCATTTATTATCACCCTAACATATATTTGAACGTTAATTTAATATATTATTAGTTTATATTTGGACATTAATCAATTGGTAGAGAAAAGTGGCTGTGCTTCCTTTGTAACTGGAAGAAATAAAATGTATATAATGAAATGAACCAAATACTTGTAGAACAAGAATAAAAGCATGTATAATATCTTGGTTGGAGTAGAATCCATATCAAATAAGTGAAATCCCTGGTAAGACAGAGAAGGAACATATCAAATGGGTAGAGAAATTTGAGTAACAGTCAGGCTATAAAAATGTGTTGAAGAGTGATTATATGTTTTCTAATGGCAGACTTATGTTCATTCTTAGGTAAACCATGAAAATACGGACATTAAAAGGTAGAAATAAAGAATATTTCAGTTTCATTTTATTCCCATAAGTGGAAAATCTTTTGATTTTTCCCTAAAATATTGTTTTTATAATTTGTTAATAAAATCTAATAACATCATGTTCTTTGTTTTACAGTATGTTTTTATTTATTAATAGTTTGTGAGAGAGAAGTGTGATCAAATGTGCTTCATTAGCTTTGCTTTAATTCTTTATGATACAGACATTTGAAGATCTGGTTATAATTTTGGTTTGTTTTAGTACTGGTTTTAATGGCTATCAAAGTTGAAAATGCGCCATAAAGATATACAGGTTCAAATGGAACAGGTTTACTGTATTGCGCTATCCAGTCACCATATTTATTTTTCAATCCAACCCACTAATCATTCAAACTCTATGTGTTGAAACCTTGTATTCAATTATTATTATTATTTTTTTTGATGAGAACTCTTAGGATTTATCCTTTTAGCAACTTTGACATACAACATAGAGCAGTGTTAATTATACTTATCATGTTGTACATTATATTCCTAGCACTTATTTATCTTGAAACTGGAAGCTTGTACTTTTTATTGCCTTCATTCAGCTCCCCCTCCCCTTAACCCCCTCCTCCCTGGTAACCACAAATCTGATCTTATTCTATGAGTTTGTTTGTTTGTTTGTTTTTGCAGTATAATTGACCTACAAAACTATGTCAGTTCCTGGTACATAATATAGTGACTTGATATTTCTATACATTTCAAAATGGCCATCTAGTTATGATAAGCCTAGTAATGAACTGTCACCATACAAAGATATTACATGATTATTGACTGTATTCTTCATGCTGTACATTTCATAACCATGACTCATCTATTTTGCAATTGAAAGTTTGTACCTCTTAAACTTCCTCATCTATTTATTTCCTCTCCCCTTTCCCCTCCCTTTTGGTTACCATCTGTTTGTTCTATGTATCTATGAGTCTGTCTGTTTTGTTACATTTTTTCCATAGTATTGCTTTTTAGATTTCACATATAAGTGAAATCATTTAGTGCTTGTCTTTCTCTGTCTGAATTATTTCACTAAACATAATACTCTCTGGGACCATCCATGTTGTTGAAAATGTCAAGATTTCATTATTTTTTATGGCTAAGTAGTATTCCATAGTGTGTGTGTTTGTGTGTGTGTGTGTGTGTATAAAATCTTATACATATATAACATCATATATATATAAAACATCTTATTTACCTATTCATCTATTGATGGGCACTTAGGTTGCCTCTGTATCTTGGCTATTGTAAATAATGTTGCAATGAACCTAAGGGTTAATGTATCTTTTTAAACTAGTGTTTTCATTTTCTTTGGATAAATACCAAGGAGTAGAATTGCTGGTAGTTTTATTTATTTTCTTACGGTAGTTTTATTTTTAACTTTTTGCATAATCTCCATCCATATTTTCCACAGTGGCTGCACCAATATACATTCCTACCAACAGTGCACTAGGGTAGCATTTTCTCCACATCCTTGCTGACACCAGTTGTTTGTGGTCATTTTGATAATAGAAGTTCTGCCAGGTGTGAGGTGATATATCTCATTGTGGTTTTGACTTGCATTTCCCTTATGATTAGTGATGTTGACTGTCTTTTCATATGCCTCTTTGCCATCTGTATGTCTTATTTTGAAAAATGTCTGTTAATGTCTTCTGCCCATTTTTTAATAGGATTTTTTTCCATGTTGTGTTGTATGAGTGCTTTGTATAGTTTGGATATTAACCCCTCATGGGATATATTGTTTGCAAATATCTTTTCCCATTCAGTAGGTGGCCTTTCCTTTCTGTTGACAGTTTTTTCACTGTACAAAACCTTTTTAAATTGATGTAGTCCCATTTATTTATTTTTGTTTTGTTTCCATTGCCTGGAGAGACACAACCAAAAATATTAATAAGACCACTATAAAGAAGTGTACTGCCTATGTTTTCTTCTAGAAGTTTTATGTTTTCAGGTCTTACATTTAAGTCTTTAATCCATTTTGAATTGACTTGTGTGCATAGTGTCAGAGAGTGCTCCACTTAGATTGTTTTGCATGTAGTTGTCCAGTTTTTTCCAGAAATATTTATTGAAGAGACTGTCTTTCCCTGTTGTGTATTCTTGCCTCCTTTGACATAGATTAATTGCCCACACAAGTGTGGGTTCATTTCTGGGCTCCTGTTCCATTGATCTATGGGCCTGTTTTTGTGCAAGTATCATATTATTTTTATTATTGCAGCTTTGTAGTATAGTTTGAAATCAGGAAGCATGATATCTCCAACATTGTTCTTTGTTCTCAAGATTGTTTTGGTTATTCAGGGTCTTTTGTGTTTCCATACAAACTTTAGAACTATTTGTTCTAGTTCTGTGAAAAATGTAATTGGTATTTTGATATGGACTGCATTAAATTTGTAGATTACCTTGGGAAGTATGGTGATTTTTAAAAATACTGATTGTTCCAATCCAGGAGCACAGTATATCTTTCCATCTGTTTCTGTCATTTTCAATTTCTTTTGTCAATGTCAAAGTTTTCTGAGTGTACGTCTTTTACCTTCTAAGTGAGATTTATTCCCAGTTATTTTATTCTTTTTGATATGATTGTAAATGAGATTTTTCTCTTAATTTCTATTTCTGCTACTGTGTTGTTAGGGTATAGAAATGCAGCAGATATATTAATTTTGAATACTAAAGCTTTACTAAATTCATTGATAAGTCCTAGGAACTTTTGGGTGATGTCTTTGGGATTTCCTATGTATAGTATTATGTCATGTGCAAAAAGTGATAGTTCTACTCCTTCCTTTCCAATTTACAGTGTTTTTATTTCTTTCTCTTTTCTGATTGCTAGGGCTAGGACTTTCAAAACTATGTTGAATAAATGTGGCAAGAGTAGGCATCCTTGTTTTACTCCTGATCTACGAGGAAATGTTTTCAGCTTTTCACTGTCAAATATGATAGCTGTGTGTGTCATATATGGCCTTTATTATGTTGAGGTATGTTCCCTCTGTACTCACTTTGTTGAGTTTTTATCAGAAATGGATGCTGAATTTTGTCAAAAGCTGTTTTTGGCATCAGTTTGAGATTATCATAAGATTTGTCTTTTAAAAAAAAATTACTAGAGTATAGTTAATTAAGAATGTAGTTAGTTTCTGCTGTACAGCAAAGTGAATTAGGCATACGTATACATATATCCACTCTATTTTCAATTCTTTGCCCATGTATGGCATTACAGAGTACTGAGAAGAGTTCCATGTGCTAAACAGTAGGTCCTTATTAGTTATCTATTTTATATATAGTAGTGTGTATATGTCTATCCCAATCACCCAATTTATCCCTCCCTACCCACCCCCACTTTTCCCTCTGGTAACCATAAGTTTGTTTTCTATAGCTCTGTTTTTTAAATAAGTTCATTTGTACCATTTTTTAAGTTTCCACATATAAGCAATGTCATATGATATTTTTTTCTTTGTCAGACTTACTATACTCAGTATGACAATCTCTAGGTCCATCTATGTTGCTGCAAAAGGCATTATTTCATTCTTTTTTATTGCTGAGTAATATTCCATTATATGTATGTATCACATCTTCTTTATCCACTCATCTGTTGATGGACATTTAGGTTGCTTCCATGTCCTGGCTATTGTAAATAGTGCTGCAATGACAACTGGGGTGTATGCATCATCTTGAATTATAGTTTTCTCTGTATATATGCCCAGTAGTGGTATTGCTTGGTCATATGGTAGTTTATTTTTAGTTTTTTAAGGAACCTCCATCCTGTTCTCCATAGTGACGATTTACATCCCCACCAACAGTGCAAAAGGGTTCCATTTTCTTCACATCCTCTCCAAAATTTATTTATTGTTTGTAGATTTTTCCATGATGGCCATTCTGACCGGTGTGAGGTGATACCTCTTTGTAGTTTTGATTTGCATTTCTCTAATAATTCGTGATGTTAAGCATCTTTTCATATGCCTCTTGGCCATCTGTATGTCTTTTTTGGAGAAATGTCTATTTAGATCTTTTGCCCATTTTTTGACTTATAAGTATCAATTAAGTCTATTTGGTCTATTTTGTCATTTAAAGCTTGTGTTTTCTCATTGATTTTCTGTCTGGATGATGTGTCCATTGGTGTCAGTGGGATATTAAAGTCCCCCACTATTATTGTGTTACTGTAAATTTCCTCTTTTTGGTGGTTAGCATTTGCCTTATATGTTGAGGTGCTCCTATGTTGTGTGCATATATATTTACAACTGTTATTTCTTCTTCATGGATTGATTCCTTGATCATTATGTAGTGCTCTTCCTTGTCTCTTGTAACAGTCTTTATTTTAAAGTCTATTTTTTCTGATGAGTATTGCTACTCCACCTTTCTTTTTATTTCCATTTGCATCAAATATCTTTACCCATCCCCTCACTTTCAGTCTGTATGTGTCCCTAGGTCTGACATGTATCTCTTATAGATAGCATATATACGGGTCTTGTTTTTGTATCCATTCAACCAGTCTATGTCTTTGGTTAATCCATTTATATTTAAGGTAATTATAATATGTATGTTCCTTTTGCCATTTTCTTAATTGTTTTGGGTTTGTTTTTGTAGGTCTTTTTTCTTCCCTTCTTCTTCTGTACTCTTCTCTTGTGGTTTAGTGACCATCTTTAGTGTTGTATTTGGGTTGCTTTTCCTTTGTTGTGTGTGTATGTATTGTAATTTTTTTTGTTTGTGTTTCTCATGAGATTTTGATATAACAGTCTATATAAATATATATATATATACATATATATATATATTTATACACACACAAGTTTGTGGTTATTTGCTGATCTCTTAATTTCAAATGCAATTCCCATTTCCTGCATTTGTACTCTCCTCTTCTCATGGCTGCTGGTTTTGATATTATATTTGTGTGTGGATGATTTCCTGCTTTTACTATATTTTTGTTTTTACCAGTGAGCTTTCCCATTTGTGTTTTTCTTGTTTCTAGTTGTGGCCTCTTTTTTTCCCCCTGCCTAGAGAATTTATTTTAACATTTCTTGTAAAGCTGGTTTGGTGATGCTGAAGTCTCTTAGTTTTTGCTTGTCTGTAAAGCTTTAGATTTCTCCATCAAATCTGAGTGAGAGCCTTCCTGGGTAGAGTATTTTTGGTTGTAGGTTCTTCCCTTTCATTACTTTAAATATATTGTGCCATTCCCTTCTGGCTTTCAGAATTGCTGTTGAGAAATTAGCTGATAACCTTATGGGTATTCCCTTGTACATTATTTGTTATTTTTCCCTTGTTGATTTTAATATTTTTGTTTATCTTTAATTTTTGTGTATTTGATTACTGTGTGTCTCGGTGTGTTCCTCCCTGGGTTTATCCTGCGTGGAACTTTCTGCATTTCCTGGACTTGGGTGAATATTTCTTTTCCACGGTTAGGGAAATTTTCGTCTATAACTTCTTCAACTATTTTCTCAGGTCCATTCTTTTTATCTTCTTCTTCTGGGACCCCTGTAATTCAAATGTTGGTGCATGTAATATTGTCCTAGAGGTCTCTGAGATTGTCCTCATTTCTTTTCATTCTTTTTTCTTTATTCTGTTTTCGGAAGATATTTCCACCATTCTGTCTTCCAGGTCACTTATTTGTTCTTCTGCCTCAGTTATTCTACTATTGATTCCTTCTAGTGTATTTTTCATTTCAGTTATTAAGACAATAATATCTCTATTCATCTGTTTCTTCTATAGTTCTTCTAGGCCTTTGTTAAACTTTTCTTGTATCTTCTTGATACATGCCTCCATTCTTTTACTGAGATCTTGAATCATCTTTACTATCATTACTCTGAATTATTTTTCAGATAAATTGCTTATCTCCTCTTCATTTAATTGTTCTTGTAGGTTTTTATCTTGCTCCTTCATTTGCAACAAATTTCTCTGTTGTCTCATTTTGTCTGACTTACAGTGTTTCTAGTCTCCTTTCCACAGGCTGCAGGATTGTAGTTCTTCTTGCTTCTGGGGTCTGCCACCAGGTGGGTGAGTTTGGTCCAGAGCCTTGGTCCATTATCCCCTTGATAGGGGGTTTGACTGGTGTTGTAGTGACCAGAGCTTGCTCTGGATATTGAGTGGAGCCTGCCCTGTGTTTTGAGGTTGTCTGTGGTTGCCCCTTTCTGGGGCAGGGCCAGCTCCCTACTTGTTGGAATAGATACCTCCACATCTGTTTAGTAGCTGTGCTTCTGATCTGCAATGCGAGGTAGCCGGGATTGGAGCATTCCCACAGGGAGAGTAACCACTGAGTATTCCTCCTCCAGAGCTGTTAGCCTGTGAATGAGCTCTGTTGTGTCACTGTTCACCCATTGTGAAAGCTCACAAGTTACTCTCTTATTGGCACTGCTCTCAGCCCCACCTTAGCTGTTAGTATGCAGACAATTGGCCCTGGTGTCTCTCAAGCATTGTTTTCACAAGGCCACCAGTGTAGATCCACTGAAGTGAGGTCCCAGGATTGCAGTAATCCTGGACCTGTGTCCACTGTGGGCACCATGGGGGCAGCTCAGACTCTGACCTGGTTCAACCCCCACGTGTACCTGCCCACAAAGTCCAGAGTGGCTAAAGCTAGACCCATCTCAGTGGTGGGAGCACTCATTGTCCATTCAGATGTCCTGCAGGTGCTGAGTTTATCAAGCGTGTCATGGGGTTTAATCTATGGTTTGTGCAGCTGCAAGGAGCTGCTTTCTTCAGCTTTCTGCTTTCACCTCTTCTTCCTGAGTTCCACAGCCCCTGGGTTTCAGCCCCATGTCTGCATGTGGGCCACCCACAGTCACCTGCTCCTTGCCCAGGTGAGATGGGGTGGAGGTGGTGACTGACAAGGGTGCACGTGATTGCCAGGAGTGGGGAAGGAGGCAGCCACTGACTGAAGTGTGCAAACCCACTCCAGAAGGAGCCCCTAATGTCTTCTGGGGGTGGGGGCTGATGCATGGAGAGAGAGGCTGTAATGGCAGCCCTGCCCTGCATGCATCACTCAACAGTGGTGCTTCAATGACTTCCCCCAGGAGCATTCACATTTGTGGAGCTCCTCACTCCTGTCCCCTCAGGCTGTCTCCACACAGCCAACAGCCGTCCTCTCCCCAGGTTCCTCTCCAAACCCCACAGTCTAGCATCCAGTTCCCATCAGCACCAGTGGACACATGTTTCAGGCTGGGAATGCAGGGCTGTGGCATGGACCATCTGTGTCGGTCTCTTTCTGTCCTGCCTGCCACAGACTGGTTGCTGCGCTCTCCTCTGGACCCTGAATCTCCCCTTCTGTCTTTGCTCTCCCTGCTAGTGGGGGGACTTCTTGCATGTGGGAACCTCTCCTCTCCTTTGGCTCCCCATCAGGAGCACAGGTCCTGTCCAACTTCCACTTTTCGTTTTTTTCCTTTTCTCTCTTTCATCCTACCTTGTTACATGGGGATCTTTCCTTGTCCATTTAGGTGTCTGAGGTCCCCTGCTAGTGTTCAGCAGGTGCTCTGTGAGAATTGTTCCATTTGTAGATGTATTCTTTTTTTCTTATTGAAGTATAGTTTATTTACAATGGTGTGCCCACCTCTGCTGTACAGCAAAGTGACTCAGTTATACACATATAGACATTCTTATTTTAATATTCTTTTCCATTATGGAACTATTATATATAGGATGGATAAACAACAAGGTCTTACTGTAGATGTATTCTTGATGCCCCTGTGGGAAGAGGTAAATTCCACCTCTTGACCACTCCTGATTGTATGATTTTTATATATTTGTTTTGTTATTGTAGTGTATAAAGTTGATTGATTTGGGAATACTGAACTATTCTTGCATCCCTGGGGTAAATCTCACTTGTTCATTTCTTCTTTTGCTCTTTTCCTTTGTGATTTGATGACTAACTTTAGTGTTATGTCAGATTCATGTCTTTTTGTGTTTGTGTATCTATTATAGATTATTGATTTGTAGTTACTATGAAATTTATATACAGCAATCTATATAAATGTAATTATTTTAATTTGCTGATCTCTTAATTTCAGATGCATTTTAAGAGCCCTGCATTTTTACTACACTTCTGCAATGATTACTCTTTTTGACATCATGTTTTATATCTTTTTGTTTTGCATATCCCTTAACTACTTATTGTGGATATAGGTGATTTATTGCTTTTGTCTTTTAACCTTCATACTAGCTTTATAATTGTTGATTTACTACCTTTATCATATATTTGCCTTTACCAATGAGACTTTTCTTTTTATAATTATAATATTTCTATTTGTTGCCCTTTCTTTTTCTTTTAGGGAAGTTCCTTTAACATTTCTTGTAAAGATGGATTGGTGATGCTGAACTCTTAGATTTTTCTTGCCTGTAAACCTTTGATCTCTTCATCAAATTTGAATGAAAGCCTTGTCAGGTAGAATATTCTTTGTTGTAGGTTTTTCTCTTTCATCACTTTAAATATACCATGCCACTCGCTTCTGGCTTTCAGAGATTCTGCTGAAATAGCAGCTGATAACCTTATGGGAGTTCCCTTGTAACTTGTTGTTCTTCCCAGGGTGCTTTTAACATTCTGTTTATCTTTAATTTTTGCATTTCAGTTACAATGTATCTGGTATGTTCTATTTGGCTTGATCCTGTTTGGGACTCTCTGTGCTTCCTTGACCTGAATGTATGTTTTCTTTCTCAGGTTAGGGAAATTTTCAGTCTTATGTCTTCAACTGTGTTCTCTGCTTCTTTCTCTTTTCTCCTGGGACCACTATAATGTGAATGTTAGTACTCTTGTTGTTGTCTCAGAGGTCTCTTGAACTGTTGTCATTTTTAAAATCTTTTTTTCTTTTCAGCTTCAGCGATTTTCACTACTCTGTCTTCCAGTTTGCTGATTCATTCCTCTGTATCGTCTAATCTTTTGTTGATTCCTTCTAGTGTATTTTTTCTTTTAGTTATTTTATTCTTCATATCTATGTGATTCTTCTTTAGATTTTCTAACTCTTTGTTAGAAATGTCTGACTTCTCATTGTGTTCCTCTTATCTCAAACTCTTGATCATCTTTACAATCATTACCTTTAACTCTTCTTCAAGTAGATTTCTTATCTGCACTTCACTTAGTTCTTCCTCTTGAGTTTTATGTCATTTCTTCATTTGGAATAGATCCCTTTGTTGTCTCATTTTGCCTAATTCTCTGTTTTTATTTCTCTATATATGGTAGGCTGCTTACTTTCCCCAAACTTGAAGAAGTGGCTTTATATAGGAGATGTCCTATGGGGCCCTGCAACATACTTCCCTCTGGTCACCAGAGCTATATGCTCTAAGTGTTCCTTCTATGTAGCTGCTGTGGTGGGCTGACTATTGTGGGTGGTCTGGTAGGCTTGGCTGGCCCCAGAACTGGTGTCAGCACACTAGTTGTGGGGTTGTATCCCAGGGAAGTTAGCTGAGAGTTCCAAGTTGTCCCAGAGCTGGTGTTGGCTTGGTGGTGGGCAGGACTAGGGTCCAGGGAGTCCTGGGGCTGGTGCCAGCCTGTTGATGGGTGGGTTGGGTCCTGGTGTCTCTGGTTACAGGGCCTAGGATTCCCAGAGTTGATATGGCCAGCTGGTATGTGGGCCTGGGTCTGGATGGCTGGCTATGGAACCCTGGTGCCTCCCAGGAGTAGTGTCTGTGCACTGGACTGTGGGGCTGGGTCCTGAGCCCTCTGGTGGGTTCTTACCCTCTTATGTAAATCCATATATTAACCCTTCATATAATGTATTTTTCTCATTTTTAGATAGAGAAGTGGCATAAAGAAACATACAGATTTCCAAGAGAGCATTAATAGGACTGCAAGATAGGCTGGACTAAGGGAATAGAATTTAGAGATCAAGAAAAAGAAAGATGGTTGCTGATTTCCAGCTTGAGTAAATGGGTTGATGATTATGTTATGCAATATAGGAATTAAAAAATGAAAAGATTTGAGGTAAGACATGTAGTGTATTTGTGGCTTGTTGATTACCTCAAGATACATAATGGAGACCTCTACTTGGCAATACAATATATGGATCCAAGGCTCAGCTGAGATCTGAATCAAACATGTGATAGGTCACACCTTGGATGTGACAAGGAAACTAAGGGAGATGGTGTATAGAGAGAAGAGAAGAGGAGCTAGGAAACCTGTAGAAATGGAGTGGGCAAAGGAAAGAATTTCATGAAAGATGAAGACAAGTGATACTAAGAACACTGCAAGGAAAAAATGGTGTCATAGATTTCAAGTGAAAAGAGAGAATAATAACTGTGCCACATGCTATAATGTGCAGACAAACTGTAATCTGGAAATTGGTCATTAGAAATGAAAAACTGATGATAGAAGTCCAAAAGCAATTTCAGTTTATGAGTCAGTGAAAGAGCCCAGTTTTAGCGGGTTGAGGGAAAATAGGAAATGACAGCAAGAACATCAGTGGAAATTAACTAAGTTGACAACCGCTTCTGTGTTTTTGAGCAAACCATTTTTTTTTAATCTAAAGCAAGCTTTTTCCTTTACATTTGTATCTTTGTTTTTCCTTAATTTCTTTCCCCCAATCCTCATTCTTTTCCTGATTTTCCAGCTAAATACAATTGCTCAATTGTTTGCATTTCTACAGCACCAGGTACTACTAGCGTCATACTTTATTGCAGACATTTCAGTTCACGTTCATGTAACTTGTGAGAGGTGAAGGCCCTCAGAGCTAGTGGTGCATCTATGACTGATCCTGTTTCATTGAGGCAGGATCTCCCACCTTTTGAAGGCATCTCTATGGGGCTTGGTGAAAAGGCTAATTAACTCTTCAATATATTGAATAATTATAATGAGTAATTAACTGCAAAGTAAAAAGGAAAATACTGAATTATGAATTCGTATCCAACTTCAAAGTAATGTTTTCCACTTTCTAAGGAGAAACTTGAGCTTCCTGTGAACATTAATTTCTTTTAAAATCAGGTTTTATGCTTTGAATGGATAAGTGAATTCATAACTTTTTAGTTGTGATCTATTCATGTGTTTGTGAGTTTTCATCTATGAGAAACTTTGTTCAGAGTTTGGTGATAAAAATATTAACCCTTTATTTAATAATAATTTAACACTTTTCCTGAGTTAAAATGATTAAATAATTTAAATCTTCTTTAATTGATAACTTTATATTGAACTTTCTTGAAACAATAGGTATGGATATAATCAAAGTTTTCATATTAAGTATTTCAAAATAATTATCTTTGATTTATAGAATTCACATACATTCTTGGGCATCCAATGTAAAGCCAGTGCAATGAACATCAGCTGCAAAGGGACAGAAATATTCAGCATATGTGAAGACAAAATTTGGGAGTGGCTACCTGAATAGTCATCTGTCAGGAACCTCGTTCAACTTTTTTGTTCCCTAGGCCCCAATTGGCAGTACTTTGGGCTGAGTGAAAAGCTAAATGGACACTGGGAAAAGGAATTCCTCCAAAAATCCCACCCCTCTGTAATAGACAGTAGCTGTTCTGTAGCTAGCTGCTGAGGTAGACCCTCATGTGGTCGAACACCTTTGTGGTTGTCCTCTGTACCTGGTATAGGAGCAGTGAGTGCTCATTATCTGTAATATGCTCAATGCCTGCAAGATAGAAGGGATTGACTCCATTTCACCCAGACCTCTCCCACAAAAGCCAGGGAAAAGTCCACTTTAATTTGGAGGTGACCAGCAAAAGAGTCTGGAAGCTCTAAGTTCCAACTGTTCATCCCAAGGACTGAAGTCAGTATCTTATGACATACCTATAAGCCTTCTACAGTGCACCATTGAGCTATTGGAAAGCTCTGCTCTACAGCATATAGCAAAATGTTTTATCCATAGAATGAAAGGAAAGAGATGGAAAGGAAATAGCAGTCAGCTCTAAGAACACACACTGTCCATTACAGAATTCAGGAGCTTCTCTATAGAGAATAGAACCTAAAGAATAAAGAGTGATAGCCACTGTCAAACATAGTTGAGAGGTACAAAAGTTTGTATCATTATTAACCACCTTTAACATCAAGATGCCGTGTTTTGAAGAAGGATTCCAAAATATATAAGAATGCTCTGCTTGGAGACATACATATCTCAAGTAACTGTAGTACAAAATGGAGTACAGTAAACCCAATAAGGGTAAGAACACAACACTGTGAGAATGCACTGATTGAGAGTGATTATTCTATATCCGCAGGAGTTAAATCATTTCAAATATGTAATAAGCTCATAAGTCTTTAAAACTTGGCAGTTTCTTCATCTTTTACATAGCAATATCAAAGCAATTTGCAATTTTTCAAAAATCTAACATTTTTGTTTATGAAAGATAAATGACAGTAAAGCAATGCCTGAAAAATAAAAATATAATTTGTATTTCTTTCTGATTCAGGAAAACTTTTGATTATATTCACTAATTTGGTAATACTCCTTGAATAACAATAATATGAGATGAGTCTGATCTATGAAAGAATTCTTAATTCTTGCAGCGGATTGTAAGAGCAGGCAAAGATTGAGATTCTTTAATAATTCACATACTCAAAGTATTCTAGGAAGATACATGTACTAGAAGATAAAATAATGTCCCAAATTATTAAGTGTTAAATTATTTTCATGGAAGCGTAATCCTAACTTATGTTCTCTGCATGAAAGACTGTGCACCTTACTCCCTAGAACGTAGCTCTAAGGATTTGCTGCAATGATATTATCAGTTGTCAGCAGGAGACCACTGACTTTTGTCATGAAATAATTATATTACCATTATATTAAATAGTTTATTGACTAGCTTCTTAATGGCTTGCAAAAAAATTGAAATGTTAGGTGACATTTTATGCAATGATTTTTTTCTTGTTGAATACATTTTAATAGTTAATGTTAAATGCTTCATAATGCTTTGTAGTAGCATTTGATACTCATGAAACTGACTGTTACTATTAATGAACGTTGATATCAATCTTTAAAACCTTCTGTTCAGGAAAGCATCAAAAGAAAATTAAAAAATGAAACAAAAATATTTTCTCAGATTAGTTATTTCATTTATAAATAATAGATTAAATGTTGAAATATATTTCATATGAGTAAACAACATGATGTAATCAAAACCATGAGCTTTGCTAGTTAAACATATACAAATTTGCTAATATGAAAAATAATTTTAATATCTTAAAATTTAATTACAGTTCTTCCTAAATATGTAACAAATTAAAAATTTTAACTTAATGTTTTGCACATTTTTTTAGAAATTTTAAATGCAGTTATGATTTTTCAATGCATATGTATCTAAATATTATATTAAAAACTCTAAATATACTTTTAAAATACATATCTATATTTTTAATATAATTTTTACTTTAGAGTAGTTTTATATTAATAGGAAAATTACAAACATAGTATAGACAATTCCCATAACTCCCACACCCAGTTCTCTACTATTAACATCTTTCACTAATATGGTACATTTTTGTCTGTCCTGGTTTATGTTCCATGTGATTCTGTGAAGAATGTGCATTCTGCTGTGATGGATAGGGTATTTTATAAATACTAGTTAGGTCAATTGATCCATAGTGCATGATCAACTTTATCCTAATTGTCTTCCTGCTGGATTTATCAGTTACTGACAGAGGTGTTGAAGGCTCCAACTATAATAGTGAATGTCTATTTCTTCTTGCAGTTCTATAAATTTTTGCCTCATGTACTTTCATGCTCTGTTAAGTGCCTACACAGATAGAACTTTTATGTCTTTTGGAGAATTGCCCACTTTATCATTACTTTGTGTCCCTCATTACCCCAATAACCTTCCTTGTTCTGAAGTCAAATTTGTCAGGTATTAGTATATCAACCCCTGCTTTCTTTTTATCAGCATTAGCATGGTATATCTCTCCATCCCTTCACTTTTAACTTATCAGTGTCTTTATAGTTAAAGTGGGTTCTTATAGACAACACAACATGTGGTTGGGTGTTTTATAAAAACATCTATTCTGACACTCTCCATCTATAATCAGTGCATTCAGATAAATTACAATGAAGTTTATGATAATCTATTTTACCACCTATAGTTTGTAAAGAACTTTCAATGGAGCTAAAGCTAATATTTAAAAGATGGGTATGTTTATACATACATTAAATGTTTATGATAGCAAAATACTATAAACAAAGTGAAACTATATAAGTTTGAGAAAAATTATTGTGTTACTTAAAGGATTAATAACCATAATATTTTGAAAGTTCTTATAACTGATAATTCTAATGGAGCAACAAGGAAATGATAGGAATAGACAACACAGAAGAGTAAACAAAATGGCCCAAGAAATATCGTGTGGTGCTCCACTTCTGTAGGGAATACAAATGAAAGTAATGAAGAGCGAGGACAATTAAAGTATAACATTTACACTTAGTAGTTTGACAAAATGTTGGAGAAGGTAATAGAGAGGACATGACCGGTGGTTGACAAGCGAGATGGACCCAGGCAATTAGAGGCTTCTCACACCTTCCCCTGACCTTGAAATGTAAGTTCTGCCCACTGTTCCCACAGATGGAGCCATATTCAAGGACAAAAACTTCCGAGAGCAATGTGTTGTAGAGACCACCTGGACTAAATATGTGACTGAACCCAGTTAAGGCCTCTATATAAACTTTTCAGATTCAGATGCAGCCACCCAAGATAAGGCTTGTAAGTACATTCCCTTGTTTATTAAATCTGCCGTGTACCGATCTAGAGCGGTCTGCCTCTTTGGTCTTTCCTTGACCTTGGTGTACACGGATCACTTTCTGATTTCACCAGGAAGCTTCCAAGTTTGCAAATTAACACAAAAGTTAAAGAATACTAACATTTTGTACTACAAAAGCTAAACAGTACTAACACTGTACTGACAAAAATATGGCACTTATATATTAATTGTGAAATTAAGTATTACTACAACCATTTTCAACAGCAATCTGGCCACATCTATTATAGTGAAAAGTTCATGTATAATTTGATGCAACAGTCCAAGTCCTATGGATGTACCTCATAGGAAAAAGTGCATCAATACATAAGATTATATATAGGAAGATATCAATTGTGGCAGTTTTAGTAGTAACAAAAGGGAGGAAGAAAGGAAGGAAAGAAGGAAAAAATGAGGAAGAAGGAAGGAAGGAAGGGAGGGAGGGAGGAAGGGAGAAAATGAATGGTTTCATAAATTATGATATATCCCTACCATGGAATTTCATGTAATTACTAGAAAGAAAGAAAGGTGTGGAGGGGTTTCTAGTCTGTTTTGTAAAGTGAGAAAAGCAAGATTCACAGACATTTATAGATAATTATCCTATTTATGCATTACAAACTCTGAAAATGGCCTACATGTGTATATGTGCTATACATGTATATATAGACATGTACACTTATATACATTTATATGTATGTATATATTATATACTGTGCATGCACATACACACATATGTATATATGATTGAGTGCATATTTAGAGAGAAGATAGAAGGGTTTACACCAGATTATTGACCATTGTTATCTTGGGGTAGAAAGTTGGAAGTAGGGGATGTGGGAAAGAGGGAGGAAGGGGATAAAATATAATTGTCTATGATAAAAACAGTACATATGATATATAGTTACTTAAAAGTATGGGTTTATATATAATTCATATGTATAATTCATAAAGATGTTTATGAAAGGATGTTCACCAAAGTGTTGATTATTATGTCAGTAATAGCCTAATTTTAGGTGATTTTAAACTTTTTTCTTATATCTTTTATTATGTAAATTCTTTACAAAAATTCCTTTATAAATTTTAAAATATAATTTTAAACATAAAGATAATGAGCTATATAAACTATAATCCATTTGTAGTGCATACCATTAAATTTTGGATTGTAATTTGATTTCTTTGATTATCATGGACAATATTTTTAACTTTTAGATTATATGGCTAATGTTTTATTGTAATATTTATTTTATGATTAAAATTTTTTTAAATTAAATCTTTCTACTTACCTTCTATTTGGATTCATCTGTTCATTCGGTGATATTGTAGCATTGTGATATATATTTTCTGGCTTAGGTTTAAAACAGGTAAGATAATTCCACATAGCTTAAGTACATTACCATTAGCAAATCAACTCTGTATTTTACAGTATATTTCAATTTTATAAATCTTTATTTTATAGAGAAAATAAGGTAAACTAATATTTTAGAGTTCTGTTATAGTCTCAAAAACATTAGCTTTGAGAATAGAAGGGCACATGAAAATATGAATCGTTATTTTTCTGTCTTGTTCTAGTCTCTACTTTTTCCTGTTGTAGTGTTTAATCCTAACATATAGATGCCATCACTAGACTTATGATTCTGTTTACTGATATTTCTTTTTCATCTGTTTCCTTTAAAATTTTGTTCCATGATCATATCATTGGCAACAATATATTTCAAAATATTCCACCTTTTTAATTGCATAATATTATTTAAAGGGTTAAAATGATGGTTTTTCTATATTTGAGGAGGTAGAAAGAATTATAACTACGACACCAGGTCAGATCCATATTAGATTTTAATGTCCGTGCTATCATAACTAGCACTTGAATATGAAACACTGCAGTATAAAAATGATTTGATGTAATTAACTAAATGAAAAGAGGCCACAGAGTTGAAGCTATATCATTCCATCTTAAAATCTGATATCTTTACATGAACACAATGATCAGTTTACTGAGCTCTTGCAGTCCCAGAGTGACCAAAGCTCAACCAGTGGGGAGATAAATGTTTTCAATTATTCAAGGATTCACTGGAGACCCTGTGAAGCAGTTAATAATTAAGAAATAGATTTAAAGCATAAAATAAAGAACACTAAGCATCAAGGATAAAAATGACAAGGAGTTAATAAATGCCAAGCACTAAAAACCTCTCCATTTTATCCCAGCTTGGTTATCTTTTTATATGTGATCTACTAATTCCTATTTTTAAACTTTGAAGTCACCAAATACTGATGCTGAGTATTCAATACTTATTGATTCCTTGATGCCAGAGATGTCTAAGCTAAATACTGTAAACCTGTAAAACCTTATAAATACCTGAACAAAGATGGGTTAGTATAGTTATTTTGTTTATGTATGGTGAAACTGTGATGTAATCATATTTTGTTCTGGAAATGGAAAAGAGCCACCCATATATTACTATCGTGATGTAGAAATACTACTCAATTTTTCTCTATATGTTTGTGTAACTACAATCATTGTAATGGTTGTCACTTTTAAATATTCTGCTATGATTATTTTGAGTTTCTACTGGAGTTCTTTTTGGGTTGGTATTGGTTATACATACTGAACATGGTCAAAATAATGGAATCCTAAAGAGAAGAACTTCTGCTTTTTAAAAAATAAGAGCAGAAAGCCAGCATTGTATGCCTGGCCAGAGCTTCTTATTCAATTCTATTCTCAAACTCTGATTTACATGAAAGGGACCATTTTCTGTCTAATGAAATGGCTTAGGAAACTATTTCCTTCCAACTGAGTATGTGATCAATACTCACATATCCATCCTGAGCAATTTCTCTCTTTTTTTGCATTGTTTTTCTCCAACCAATACTAAAAAACGAATATCAGTGAGATGATGAAGTGAAACTAAACAGAATAAAATGTAACAGAATAAATACAATAAAGATTCATTAAAACATATGAATAAAAATTTTAAGTGGTAACTTTAGAGATCTCTAACCTTGGAGGAGCTTGTAGAGATAGTGGAAGAATACATGTGTGTTTGTGTGTGTGTATAACTCTAGTTCTTACCATGTTTACCCATTACTTCCAAAAGCAAATACAATTTCTACTATTAGATGAATGCCTGTGTTCTTATTTTGATCAATAGTGACTCCTGATCATATACAGAAAATTTATCGCACATCAGTATCAATAACCACAATAAGCACGATCAAGTAATTGCCTTTGATGTGGTGTTTAGACCATATAAAAGTGCTTTCTTTGAGCATTGATAGCTGTAGCTAATTTCCCTCTCTTACTTTCCTTCATTCTTTTTATACAACAATCATACCTTTCAAATTCCAACAGTTATTCATGCTTTCGATAATTTTCTAGTGTAAATTTAATTGGTATTGTTTAACATAGCTCTGGTGGATTTATGCAATCTAACATTACCTAGACTGCATAAATCCAACAGGGATATAATTTTCAAGAAAAGTCTCTTCTTGAATAAAATATCATAATAAAACTCCGCTAAATCCAGAGAAAATCACTGTATTAACACTTGATTTTTATTTAAGTGTCATTATCTTTCTATTCTTGAAAAAAATGTTTCCAAAGTTGGCATTTCCTCCTTACTTTCAGTGTGCCTTTAACATGTTATATTGTCATAACATTTTATTTAATTGCTGAAAGAGTAACAAAAATTATAGTTTATTCCTATGACATTTTTATAAAGTAATTTAAGGAGTATAATTTTAGAAGGATGATTATTATTAACACAATGTTATCTACAGAACAAAATGTGTTATTAATACCCTTGTATCATATACATCTTTTCAACACAGTGACTAGAAATAGATTTATCCTGGGCTTTATAGGATCATTTGATGGGAAGCTCAAAGATTTTGTAGTCTGTCTCCCTACAAGCATGTTTGGATGATTACTTCATAAAGATGAGAAGAAGAGGTGAAATAGGAAATTTAAATTATAGCTCTATAGAATAAGCAGTAGAAAGCTGATTGTTAAATAAATTTTATTTTTATAGGATGTCAGATTTGTTTTCTTCATATTCCAGATCAACTTTTTGATCCTTAGTATTTTTAAAGTCTACACTATTTTAAGTGTTCAACATTTTATATTTGTGAAACATAACCATAACATTTTTATTGAGCTAAGTAAATAATATTAAATGCAGAATACTCATTTTGTTTACTCTAAGGAAAAAGAAATTTTTGAGTTGATGGTATAGAGTTAATCTAACAATCCTGAGAAGTTAGCACTATTTAACCAATGTAGTCAATATAGTCATTTTCATACAATATTTATTAGAACTATCCTATATATTTAAAAAGTTTTTATATATGATACATATGTTATATAGCATATATCCAGTTGAATGTATATTTGCAGAGGAATGTTCTGATATCTACTTACATGAAATGTTTTTGGACAACACTGAATGTATAAAATTTGTACAATAAAAAAATAAACACAAACAGTCTAGCAGAGGGAACAGCAAATGCAAAGGGCCTGAGTTCGGAGGAATCAGGGTAACTTTGTGGAACTAAACTAAAGCCCATTTAGCTAAACCCACACAAAATGTAGTTAAATTATTTGGGCTTGTGTATTGGGAAGGCATATCACATAAGACTTTATATGCCATACTGAGCCTTTATCCTCAGCGAAATACAGGGTTTCTAAAAGGCATTATGAAAAGACTTCATAGAATCCTATTTGCATTTTACAAAATCACTGTGGTTGCAATGTGAAAAATGTGTTAGAGTTGGGGAATCAACATGGGTGTGGGGACACCAGTTGTAAGGCTATTGCATTTGTGAAAAGTAATTTTTTAGGAGAGGGTACTACCTCATAAAACATTATTTAGGAGGTAAAAATCACTGACAGAGTGATGGATTGGATATGGAGACTGCACCAGAGGTAACATAGGTAATTCCTATGCAAGTTTTGTCCTATGCATCATTTAAGTCTCAGTGTTAGAAACTACTGTGAATCACGTTTTTCTGTTTCTGTTGATTGCTCCAATATTAAAGGCAAATTGTGGCCCAGCTCCAAAAAGTGCATAAGACTTGAAGGCATGAATTTTTTGTACTGACCTCATTACTTTCTCCATTTGCTTTTGCAAATTTTTTCTTTGCAGCATTATTCTAACTTATATTAAACATACATTATGGCTTCCTGAGTTCTTTGAATTCTTGTAAGCCACCTTAATCATTTTTTAAATAATATATGGCAAAACTAAGAGGTACAAATTACATTTAAAAATTTTAATGAATTAATTGAATTTCCAATAAAATTGTAGCAGGTAAAATAGAATACTTATTAAAATATTAGTT
Source organism: Orcinus orca (assembly GCF_937001465.1). Classification (NCBI taxonomy): domain Eukaryota; kingdom Metazoa; phylum Chordata; class Mammalia; order Artiodactyla; family Delphinidae; genus Orcinus; species Orcinus orca. Next base: position 82,260,326 of record NC_064566.1, on the reverse strand, counting down.
AGTTAAACTGGAAAATAAAGGTAGTAATTCAAAATACTTATCAAATGATTGACACTTCCACTACTCTCCCCACCATATTCCTATTACTAATAAATCCTGACTCTTGTAATTAGATTGCTATAGCAGTACCATTAGGACATTCCAACATATATTTTAGTTTAAGAAATAGTTAATGATTATACATTACATGCCATGGACTTTCTGGACACTGGAAATTTAGAAATTAACAGATTATGGTCTTATTATTTAGATATTTTAACACCCATAGAGAAATTTTAGAAGGACACTCTAAAATTAGTGATAATAATTACCATAGTAGCAGCAGTGACAGCAACTTCCTACCATGACGTACGCTGGTAAGACACTATTAAAATTGGCTAAAAATAAGCAGAATTTTGAAGTCCTGTAGACCACGAAAATCTTCTTGATACTTATAATTTAAAAGTTGGTTAATCAATTGATACCTACCTGATGGGAACTTTTTACTGGTATTCTAGAAAGCTCTGTTCTCAAGTTTATTACCAATGTTTTGGATGAAGAAACATAGGAATGCTCTTTAGCAGTGGAAAACATGTAGCTAGGAAATATAGAAAAATGCAGGATGATAGGTCAGTACTCACAAATGTTTCCATAGAAAATAAATAAATATCAATCTAGAATAGAGCATACACAGTTTAGTAGTAGTATGTGTGGAACAGGCTTGAAGGTTTTATGTGGTAGTTAATTTGATAGAAATAACTATATGATATGATTACCAAAAATTTGGTGTATTCTTTGGCTACCTTAAGGTGAAATACAAGATATTGTTTTAATCTGCTCGGACTGCTATAAAAAACATCATAGACAGGGTGGCTTAAACAACAGAAATTTATTTTTTTCACAGTTCTGGAGATTGGAAAGTCCAAGATCAAGGTGTTGGCCAAGGTCATTTTGGTTCCAGGTATATGCTTCTTTGCTGTGTCCTCACATGGAGGAGAGCAAGAGAGAGAGCTTTCTCCTGTTTGGTCTCACAAGGATACTAATCCTAGTGGATTGGTGTCTCATCCTTATGACCTCATTTAACCTTAATTGCCTCCATAAAGGCCCTATCTCCAAATAGAGTCACATTGGGGGTTGGGCTTCAACATATGAATTTGGGGTAGGGATATAAACATTCAGTCCATAACAAGTATTTTGCCTGAGGTCTGTAAAAGCTTATGTGGTTGTGTTACAGAAAATATTGTTTCCAGTTTTGGACCCCACACTTTAAGAAATATGTAGATAAGCTTGCTGTGTTAATAAGAGAGCAACTGAGATGGTGATTAGGATAGAAATTGGAACAAAAGTGGAACAGATGCAGACTAAGTGAAGTTTAGTTGAGAAAAGTGATTACTGTTGAAGAGAAGCAGCAAATGATTTGGATGGGCTGTCATGAGGAAGATACATTTTATTGAATGTCCCCACTATGTTCTAGGAAAACATCAGTGTGCCAGATGCTTCAGGAAGACAAGGTCACTGAATACAGAAATCTTCATTTCTATATGCAGAGCCATCCGAAGAAAAAATGTCCTATCTTAAAAAGTATTGTCCTTCCAGTAATTTGAGATATTTGAAAATAGGCTGGATAATTATTTTGTCAGAATGATTTAGTAGAATTAAAATATTGGAGGAAAGTTCCCATATTTTGAAGTTTGGTTTCCTGATGCTGGCTTTATCTTTATTAATATCTTTGAAATTTTCTCTGAGCTATCTACTCATTAAAATTTTAAGATTTTTGAGGACAATTATTATATTCATAATTAAAATTTTATACCTATACAGGATGCATTATAGTGCTAGGTATATCTATATATGCATATTTCATTTAAAAACTCATTTGCAAGTAAATTGAGGTGAAGTTTTAATTTGTAAATAAAATAAAACAAATACTGAGAATTGATCCAAGTTGAAAAGTTTCATTAATGTTAAGGTCATTTCATGAAGGTTATTAAACTATTTCAAAAGAAGATTTATTTCAAAAATTTTTAAAGAATGATTAGGATCAGATTCCCCATGAAATGTGAAATTCTTTCTTTCAATCTAGTTACTCAAAAGTTGATAGTGACTAACACACCATTGTAAAGCAATTATACCCCAATAAAGATGTTAAAAAAAAAAGTTGATAGTGGCAACCTTCTTGATTAGAATTTCATTTTCAGACATTTTGAAACAAAGTGATTCAATGAAATAAATATTTGTATAATTGGATGTAGAAATAGATTAATGTTTAGAATGTCAATTTTCTCCAGTTCATGTTTCCCTGCTTAATAAGACATCTGAAATGAAGCTGCTGATGATAAAGATTAATACTTTTAAAGTTCTAAGAGATTCAGTGAATGAACATGAGAGATTATTTCACTAATACAAGCCACTTAACCAGTCCTAAGATAACTACTTTAAATGTTCATATATAAGCATTTATTATTTATGGTATACTTTATTTTCCCAACTTTATCAAGGAATAATTGACAAATACAATTTTATACTTTTAATGCATATGATTTCACCATTTATCTATATTTAAATAGATATTATATAGATATTCCCTTTCATATATAAATATGTATGATTACCAAGATTAAGATAACATATCTATCACTTTAGTTAACTATATTTTTCTTTTTTTGGTGAGAATGCTTAAGATCTACTCTCAGCAGCTTTTAAGTATAAAATACCATGTTATTTATTTATTTATTTATTTATTTATTTATTTATTTATTTATTTATTTATTTGCCGTACACGTGCCTCTCATTGTTGTGGCCTTTCCCCTTGCGGAGCACAGGCTCCGGACGCGCAGGCTCAGCGTCCATGGCTCAAGGTCCCAGCCGCTCCGCAGCATGTGGGATCTTCCCGGTTCGGGGCACGAACCCGTGTCCCCTGTATCGGCAGGCGGACTCTCAACCACTGGGTCACCAGGGAAGCCCTTAAGTATACAACACCGTGTTATTAACAATAATCTCCATGCTGTGTATTTGTGTATTAGATCCTCTAAGTTTATTTTTCTTATAATTGAAACTTTGTACCGTTTGACCTGTATCTCCTCATTTTCCCTTTTACCCAGCTCCTGGAAACCAGCATACTATGTTTCTACAAAGCCAGCTTTTTTCCATGTAAATGATTACAATGCAGTATTTTTCTTTCTCTACTTGTGTTATTTCACTTGGCATAACACCCTTCAAGTTCATCCACGTTGTCACAAGTGGCAGAATATCCTTCTATTTTATGGCTGAAAAATATAACACATTTTCTTTATGAATTCATCCACTGAAAGACAATTAAGTCCATATCTTGGCTACTGTGCATAATGCTGCAGTGAATATGGGTGTGCAGATATCTTGAGATCATGATTTTATTTTCTTCAGATATGTACCCAGGATTGGGATTGCTGGGTCATATGGTATTTCTATTTTTAAATTTTTGAGGATCTGCTATACTGTTTTCCCTTATGGCTGTACCAATATACATTCCACAAACAGTGTATAAGGATTCCCTTTCTCCACGTCCTTGCCAACATTAGTTATCTCTGTCTTTTTGATAATAGCCATCCTAACAGGTGAGATATGACATTTTATTGTGGTTTTGGTTTGCATTTCCCTTCTGATTAATAATGTTGAGCACTTTTTCATATACCTATTGGCTAACTGCATGTCTTCTTTGGGAAAATGTGTATTTTGGTACTTTATTCATCTTTTAATTGGATTATTTGCATTTTTGCTATTGACTTATATAAGTTCCTTATCTATTTAGTATTTTAACCCCTTATCAAGACATATGGTTTGCATATATTTTCTCCCATTCTATAGGTTGCCTTTTCAATTTATTGACTGTTCCCTTTGCTGTACAGAAGCTTTTTAGTTTGATGTAGTCCCACTTGTTTACTTTAGCTTTTGTTACCTGTACTTTTTGTGTCTTATCCAAGAAATCTTTGCCAAGACCGAAGTCATGGAGCTATTTCCCAAAGTTCTCTTCTAGGAGTTTTATGGCTTCTTACATTTCAGTCTTAATCCACTTCAAGTTAATTTTTGTGAGTAGTGTAAGATAGGGGTTTAATTTTATTATTTTCTATGTAAATCACCAGTTTTCCCAGCACCATATATTGAAGAGATTATTCTTTTCCTATAGTGTGTTCTTAGCATTCTTGTCAAAATTAGATTGACTGTATACACATTAGTTTATATCTAGGCTCTCTTCTGCTCCACTGGTCTATGTTTCTATTTTTATGCCAATAACACACTGTTTCAATTACTATAACTTTGTAATATATCTTAAAATCAGGAAGTATGATGCCTCTAGCTTTGTTATTTTTTTCTGAAGATTGCTTTGCCTATTTGGGGTCTTTTGTGTTTCCATACACATTTTAGGATAGTTTTTTTTTTTCTATTTCTGGGAAAAAGGCCATTGGAATTTTGAATAAGGATTGCATTGAATCTGTAGATCACTTTGGGTTCTATATACATTTTCACAATACTAATTCTTCCAATATAAGAAAATGGGACATCTTTCAATTTATGTGTATTTCCTTTTTTTGTTTGTTTGTTTTTTGTTTATTTATTTATTTTTAACATCTTTATTGGGGTATAATTGCTTTACAATGGTGTGTTAGTTTCTGCTTTATAACAAAGTGAATTGTTTATACATATACATATGTTCCCATATCATTTCCCTCTTGCATCTCCCTCCCTCCGACCCTCTCTATCCCACCCCTCCAGGCGGTCACAAAGCACTGAGCCGATATCCCTGTGCCATGAGGCTGCTTCCCACTAGCTATCAACCTTACGTTTGGTAGTGTATATATGTCCATACCTGGCTCTTGCCCTGTCACAGCTCACCGTTCCCCCACCCCATATCCTCAAGTCTGTTCTCCAGTAGGTCTGTGTCTTTATTCCAGTCTTACCCCTAGGTTCTTCATGATATTTTTTTCTTAAATTCCATATATAAGTGTTAGCATATGGTATTTGCCTTTCTATTTCTGACTTACTTCACTCTGTATGACAGACTCTAGGTCTATCCACCTCATTACAAATAGCTCAATTTCGTTTCTTTTTATGGCTGAGTAATATTTCATTGTATATATGTGCCACGTCTTCTTTATCCATTCATCCGATAATGGGCACTTAGGTTGTTTCCATCTCCGGGCTATTGAAAATAGAGCTGCAATGAATATTTTGATACATGACTCTTTTTGAATTATGGTTTTCTCAGGGTATATGCCCAGTAGTGGGATTGCTGGGTCATAGGGTAGTTCTATTTGTAGTATTTTAAGGAACCTCCATACTGTTCTCTATAGTGGCTGAACCAATTCACATTCCCACCATCAGTGCAAGAGTGTTCCCTTTTCTTCACACCCTCTCCAGTATTTATTGTTTCTAGATTTTTAATGATGGCCATTCTGACTGGTGTGAGATGATATCTCATTGTAATTTTGATTTGCATTTCTCTAATGATTAATGATGTTGTGCATTCTTTCATGTGTTTGTTGGCAGTCTGTATATCTTCTTTGGAGAAATGTCTGTTTAAGTCTTCTGCCCATTTTTGACTGGGTTGTTTGTTTTTTTCTTGTTGAGCTGCATGGGCTGCTTGTAAATTTTGGAAATTAATCCTTTGTCAGTTGCTTCATTTGCAAATATTTTCTCGCATTCTGAGGTTTGTCTTTTGGTCTTGTTTATGGTTTCCTTTGCTGTTCAAAAGCTTTGAAGTTTCATTAGGTATCATTTGTTTATTTTGCTTTTACTTCCATTTCTCTAGGAGGTGGGTCAAAAAGGATCTTGCTGTGATTTATGTCATAGAGTGTTCTGCCTATGTTTTCCTCTAAGAGTTTGATAGTTTCTGGCCTTACATTTAGGTCTTTAATCCATTTTGAGCTTATTTTTGTGTATGGTGTTAGAGAGTGATCTAATCTCATACTTTTATATGTACGTGTCCAGTTTTCCAAGCACCACTTATTAAAGAGGTTCCATGACCACTTGAGAAGAATGTGTATTCTGTTGTTTTGGATGGAATACCCTATAAATATGAATTAAGCCCGTCATGTTTAATATATCATTTAAAGCTTGTGTGTCCTTATTTATTTTCATTTTGCATGATCTGTGCATTGGTGAAAGTGGGGTGTTAAAGTCCCCTACTATGAATGTGTTACTGTCAGTTTCCCCTTTTATGGCTGTTAGTATTTACCTTATGTATTGAGGTGCTCCTATGTTGGGTGCATAAATATTTACAATTGTTACATCTTCTTCTTGGATCGATCCCTTGATCATTATGTAGTGTCCTTCTTTGTCTCTTCTAATAGTCTTTATTTTAAAGTCTATTTTGTCTGATATGAGAATTGCTGCTCCAGCTTTCTTTTGGTTTCCATTTGCATGGAATATCTTTTTCCATAACCTTACTTTCAGTCGGTATGTTTCTCTAGGTCTGAAGTGGGTCTCTTGTAGACAGCATATATATGGGTCTTGTTTTTGTATCCACTCAGCCCATCTGTGTCTTTCAGTGGGAGCGTTTAGTCCATTTTCATTTAAGGTAATTATCAATATGTATATTCCTATTCCCATTTTCTAAATTGTTTTGGGTTCATTATTATAGGTATTTTTCTTCTCTTCTGTTTCTTGTCTAAAGAAGTTCCTTTAGGATTTCTTGTAAAGCTGGTATGGTGGTGCTGAACTCTCTCAGCTTTTGCTTGTCTGTAAAGGTTTTAATTTCTCCATCAAATCTAAATGAGACCCTTGCTGGGTAGAGTAATCTTGGTTGCAGGTTTTTCTTCTTCATCAGTTTCAGTATGTCCTGCCACTCCCTTCTGGCTTGCAGAGTTTCTGCTGAGAGATCAGCTGTTAACCTTATGGGGATTCCCTTGTGTGTTATTTGTTTTGTTTTCCCTTACTGCTTTCTAATTAGCTTTGTTTGTATTTAATTATTGACAGTTTAGTTAATATGTGTCTTGGCATATTTCTCCTTGGATTTATCCTGTATGGGACTCTCTGTGCTTCCTGGACTTGATTAACTATTTCCTTTCCCATATTAGGGAAGTTTTCAACTATAATCTCTTCAAATATTTTCTCAGTCCCTTTCTTTTTCTTTTTTTCTTCTGGAACCCCTATAATTCGAATGTTGGTGTGTTTAATGTTGTCCCAGAGGTCTCTGAGACTGTCCTCAGTTCTTTTCATTCTTTTTTCTTTATTCTGCTCTGCAGTACTTATTTCCACTATTTTATCTTCCAGGTCACTTATCCGTTCTTCTGTCTCAGTTATTCTGCTATTGATCCCATCTAGAGTCTTTTTCATTTCATTTATTGTGTTGTTCATCCTTGCTTGTTTCATCTTTAGTTCTTCTAGGGCCTTGTTAAATGTTTCTTGCATTTTTTCCATTCTATTTCCAAGATATTGGATCCTCTTTACTTTCATTATTCTGAGTTCATTTTCAGGTAGACTGCCTATTTCCTCTTCATTTGTTAGGTCTGGTGCATTTTATCTTTCTCCTTCATCTGCTATGTGTTTCTGTCTTCTCATTTTGCTTATCTTACTGTGTTTGGGGTCTCCTTTTTGCAGGCTGCAGATTGGTAGTTCCCGTTGTTTTTAATGTCTGTCCCCAGTGGCTAAGGTGATTCAATGGGTTGTGTAGGCTTCCTGGTGGAGGGGACTAGTGCTTGTGTTCTGGTGGATGAGGCTGTATCTTGTCTCTCTAGTGGGCAGGTCCACGTCTGGTGGTGTGTTTTGGGGTGTCTGTGGACTTATTATTATTTTAGGCAGCCTCTCTGCTAATGGGTGGGGTTGTGTTCTTGTTTTGCTAGTTTTTTTGACATAGGTTGTCTAGCACTGTAGTTTGCTGGTCGTTGAGTGAAGCTGGGTGCTGGTGTTGAGATGGAGATCTCTGGGAGATTTTTGCTATTTCATATTATGTGGAGCTGGGAGGTCTCTTGTGGACCAGTGTCCTGAAGTTGGCTCTCCTACCTCAGAGGCACAGCACTGACTCCTGGCTGCAGCACCAAGAGGCTTTCATCCACACGGCTCAGAATAAAAATGAGAAAAAGTAGAGAGAAAGAATTAGTAGAAGTATGAAGAAAGAAAGAAAGAAAGAAAGAAAGAAAGAAAGAAAGAAAGAAAGAAAGAAAGAAAGAAAAGAGAAAGAAAGAAAGAAAGAAAGGAGGGAAGGAAGAAAGGAAGGAAGGAAGAAAGAAAGAAAGAAGAAAAGAAGGAAAGAAAGGAGGGAGGGAGGGAGGTAGGGAGAAAAGAAGGAAGGAAGGAGAGAAGGAAGGACAAAAGAAAGAAAGAAAGAAGATACAGTAAAATAAAATAAAGTATAATAAAGTTATTAGATTAAAAAATATTTATTTAGAAAAAAAAAACGGACAGAGAGAACCTTAGGACAAATGGTGGAAGCAAAGCTATACAGACAAAACCTTACACAGAAGCATACACATACACCCTCACAAAAAGAGGTAAAGGGAAAAAAAATCATAGATCTTGCTCTCAAAGTCCACCTCCTCAATTTGGGATGATTTGTTGTCTTAAGGAGGGAAGGAAGGAAGGAGGAAAGGAAAGAAAGAAAGAAGGAAAGAAAGAAAGAAAGAAAGAAAGAAAGAAAGAAAGAAACAAAGAAACAAAGAAAGAAAGAAAGTATAATAGTTATTCAAATTAAAATTAATTATTAAGAAAAAATTAGAAAAAAAGCAGATGGATAAAACCCTAGGACAAATGGTGGAAGCAAAGCTATACAGACAAAATCTCACACAGAAGCATACACATACTCACAAAAAGAGGAACAGGGGAAAAAATCATAGATCTTGCTCTTGAAGTCCACCTCCTCAATTTGGGCTGATTCATTGTCTATTCACGTATTCCACAGATGCAGGGTACATCAAGTTGATTGTGGAGCTTTAATCAGCTGCTTCTGAGGCTGCTAGGAGAGATTTCCCTTTCTCTTCTTTGTTCTCACAGCTCACAGGGGCTCAGCTTTGGATTTGGCCCTGTCTCTGCATGTAGGTCGCTGGAGGGCGTCTGTTTTTTGCTCAGACAGGACGGGGTTAAAGGAGCCGCTGATTCGGGAGCTCTAGCGCACTCAGGCCGGGGGTGGGGGGGGGGGGAGGGAGGGGCACAGTGTGCGGGGCGAGCCTGCGGCGGCAGATGCCAGCATGACATTGCACCAGCCTGAGGCCTGCTGTGCGTTCTCCCAGGGAAGTTGTCCCTGGATCTCCGGAACCTGGCAGTGGCGGGCTGCACAGGCTCCCCGGAAGAGGACACACAAGCCCCTTGGTGGCGGCAGCAGCAGCCTTAGCGTCTCCTGCCCGTTTCTGGGGTTTGCACTTTTAGCCGTGGCTCGTGCCCGTCTCTGGGGTCCACGTTTTTAGCCACGGCTCACGCCCGTCTCTGGAGTTCCTTTAAGCAGCGCTCTTAAAACCCTCTCCTCGGCACCAGGAAACAAAGAGGGAAGAAAAAGTCTCTTGACTCTTCCGCAGGTCCAGACTTTTCCCCGGACTCCCTCTCGGCTAGCCGTGGTCACTAATCCCTTCAGGCTTTGTTCACAAAGCCAAACCCAGTCCTCTCCCTCTGCTCCAACCAAAGCCCGAGCCTCAGCTCACAGCCCCTCCTGCCCCAGCGGGTGAGCAGACAAGCCTCTCGGGCTGGTGAGCGCCTGTCGGCACCGATCATCTGTACGGGAATCTCTCTGCTTTGCCCTCCGCACCCCTGTTGCTGTGCTCTCCTCCGCGGCTCCGAAGCTCCCTCCTCCGCTTCCCACTGTCTCTGCCTGCAAAGGGGCTTTCTAGTGTGTGGAAACCTTTCCTCCTTCACAGCTCCCTCCCACTGGTGCAGGTGCCATCCCTATTCTTTTGTCTCTGTTTTTTCTTTTTTTCTTTTGCCCTACCCAGGTACGTGGGGAGTTTCTTGCCTTTTGGGAGGTCTGAGGTCTTCTGCCAGCATTCAGTAGGTGTTCTATAGGAGTTGCTCCACGTGTAGATGTATTTCTGATGTATCTGTGGGGAGGAAGGTGATCTCCGCGTCTTACTCTTCCACCATTTCTCCTCTGCTATGTGTATTTTCTTTAATTTCTTTGATCAATGTCTTATGGTTTTCAGTGTACAGGTCTTTCATCACTTTGATTGTTGCCTTCTTAATTTCTCTTCCAGATAGCTCAATGTTAATATATAGGAACAACTGATATTTGTATGTTGATTTTGTAACCTACAACATTACTGAATTTATTTAGTAGGTTCAACAGTTTTTTTTGTTTGTTTATTTTGTTTTATTTTTTTGTGTGTGCATTCTTTAGGATTTCCTGTATATAAGATCTGTAATCTGCAAACAGAGATAATTTTACTTCTTCCTTTCCAAGATGGATGCCTTTTTTTCTTGCCTGACTGCTATGACTCAGACTTCCAGTACTATGTTCAATAGAAATGGTGAGGGTGGACATCCTTGTCTTGTTCCTGATCTTAGAGGAAAAGCTTTTAACTTTTCACTGCTGAGTTTGATATTAGCTGTGAACTTGTCATATATGACCTTTATTATATTGAGGTACATTTTTTCTATACCCAATTTGTTGAGGGTGTTTAATCATGAAACAGTGCTGTATTTTGTCAAATGCTTTTTCTGTATCTATTGTGATGATCATATAACTTTTATCCTTTATTTTGTTAATGTGGTGTATCACATTGGTTGATTTGCATATATTAACCCATCCTTGCATCACAGGGATAAATCCCACTTCATTATGGTGTATAATCCTTTTAATGTGCTTTTGTGTGTGTGTGTGTGGTACACGGGCCTCTCACTGTTGTGGCCTCTCCCATTGCAGAGCACAAGCTCCGGACGTGCAGGCTCAGCAGCCATGGCTCACGGGCCCAGCCGCCCCGTGGCATGTGGGATCTTCCCAGACCGGGACATGAACCCGTGTCCCCTGCATCAGCAGGCAGACTCTCAACCACTGTGCCACCAGGGAAGCCCTTAATGTGCTTCTAAATTCAGTTTGCTAGTATTTTATTAAGGATATTTGCATATATGTTCATCAGGGATATTGGCCTGTAATTTTCTTTTCTTGTGTTATCCTTACCTGGTTTCACTATCAGGATAATGTTGGTCTTGTAAAATGAGCTATATCAGAAGGCAAAAATAGACAACAATGAAATAATAGTAGGGGGTTTCAATACTCCACCCTCAACAACAGATAGATCATTCAGACAGAAAATCAATAGGAAATAATTGACCAGAACTACACTTTAGACCAATTGTGTTTAACTGACATATACAGAATATTCCATCCAGCAATAGCAGAATACACATTTTTTTCAAGTGCATATTCTCCAGGATAGATCTAGATCACAAAACAAGTATTAACAAATTTAAGATGATTGAAATAGTATCAAGCATATGATTGATATGACCAAATTAAGCATATGATTTTCCAACCATAATGATATGTAATAGAAATTGATAATGGGAAGAAAGCTGGCAAATTAACAAATAATGTGAAAATTAAACAGTACACTTCTGAACAAGCAATGTGTCACCAAAAGGAAACAAAGGAAAATTTTAAAATCTTCAGTTGTACAGAAATGGAAACACAGCATACCAAAACTTATGGGATTCAGCAAAAGCAGTTCTAAGTAGGAGGAAATTTATAAATGCCTTTATTAAGAAAAAAGAAAGATCTCAAACAATCTGTCTTTACACCTCAAGAAACTAGAAAATGAAGAACAAACTAAGCCTAAATTTTGCAGAAGGAAGAAAATAATAAATATTAGTGCTGAAGTAAGAGAAATAGAAACAAAGAAAGACAAGAGAAAAGATCAACAAAACTGAGTTGGTTTTTTAAAAAGATAAATAAAACTGACAAACTTTTAGCTAAATTAAGAAAAAGGGAGATTTCTCAAATTAATACAATTATAAACATGTGAGGAGACATTACTGATGCCACAGAAATACCAAGGATCATGGAAAACTGTTATGATCAATTATATGCCAACAAATTAGATAACTTAGAAGAAATAAATTCCTAAAAACACACAACTCACCAAGACTGAATCAAGAAGTAATAGGAAATTTAAACAGACCAAAAATGAGCAAGGAGATTAAATCAGTAATCAAAAACTTCCCCCCAAAAAAGTCCAGGACAAGATGATTGTATAGGTAAATTCTATCAAAATTTTAAAGAAGAATTAATATCAATTATCCTCAATCTCTTTCAAATAATTGAAGAACTCCAAACTCCAAACTCCAATACTTCTAAACTGATTATTTAAAAATCTATTTATGTATAGGGTTAGAAAAAGCATAGTCTATACATTTTGTATGCATGGGCTATGTGCTAAAGTTGTCATATGCTACTCTGAAAACTATAAAACATTGATGAAGAAATTTGAAAATGATATGAAGAATTGAAAAGATATCCCATGTTCTTGGATTAGAAGAATTATATTGTTAAGACTTCCATACTACCCAAAGCAATCTACAGGTATAATGCAGTGCCTCAAAAATACCATGATATTTTTCACATAACGAGAACAAACAACCTTAAAATTTATATGGAACCTCAAAAGGATCTGAATTGCCAAAGCAATTTTGAGAAAAAAACAATAACCAAGCTGGAGGTATTCTGCTTCCTGACTTCAGAGTATATTACAAATCTATAGTAATAAAAACAGCATGGTACTTGTACAAAAACAGCCACATAAATCAGTGGAACAGAACAGAAGGCCCAGATATAAAACAATACAAAAAGAGACTCACAGATATAGAGAAGAAACTAGTGGTTACCAGTGGGGAGAGGAAATAGGGGAGGGGCAAGAAATAGAGGTATGGGATTAAGAGGTACAAACTACCCTGTATAAAATAGATAAACTACAAGGATATATTGTACAGAACAGGGAAATGTAGCCATTGTTTTGTAATAACTTTAAATGGAGTGTAATCTATAAAATATTTAATCGCTCTATTGTACCTGAAACTGAGATAATATTGTACATCAACTCTACTCAATAAAAAGTAAAATAAAAAAATAAAATTATGACCCACTAATAGTAAACTAATAGTAAACTAAACTATATTTATGTCATTCTAATACCTTGCTCCTATTATTCATGTCTTACTTTATAGGCATTAGACTAATTCAGTTTATTGGAAAATGTAATTTATAAACTTAGGTTGTTTGTAAGAAACTATACTGCAGTAATTTGGTACTTTTTTATGCCATATATGTAAGACAGTTTTAGAGTCTGATTGTGATGAAGGCATATAATTTCTTTAAATTGTGAAGAGAATCATTTACATGTTTCAATAAATCAATCAAAATATTTATTGAGTCTATTATAATTAGTTCTTAGAATACTATAATCCATTTCCTGACAATGGTATTTCATTTTGGAAACATGTTCAGGAAATATTGTTGCATGAATTTTGGAAGATCAACCTCTTCCTCATCAGGAGCATAATATAGATGAGATCAATTAATCATGTATAGAGCAATTATTTTAAGAACTAGTTTATCTGGGGTAACTATTTGTAAGCTCTGGGACAGGAAACTGAAATATATAGAGAACTTATATATAAGAAAACCATATTACCCCAATAGCACATATACATAATTAATACAAGAGTATATAAAATACATACATAAAAGTGTTTCACTTCACTAGTGATAAAAATGTAAATAAAACTGATAAAGTTGCTTTCATACTCATAAAATTGGCACATCTTTTAAATTTAATATTCAATACTGGTGATTTTATGATGAGAAAAATATATCACAAGAGAGAATATAACCAGTATAGGTTTCTTAATTATTCAATTAATTATTATCCTTTCATGATCCCCATTCTCTTTTATAGTAGATAAAGAATTGGAAGTCAATATAACTTATGTGCAGAAATGCTTTTCTGTTTTATCTGTGATAAAAAATATTGGAAAAAATCATCCAAATGTTTAATGGATACATAAATTATTATATATCAATTCAAGTCAATATTATGAAGTCTTTGAAATTATATTTATGAAAGTCATTAATGATGAAAAAGTGTTTATGATATAATGTTAATTTTTTAAAAAAGAATAATTTGATAGGTCACAAATAAAAATAAGGTGCATAAGAAAAAAGAGACAGGAATTAGAGATTGTCAAATTGCCAAAAGAGTTGGTCCAAGTGATGAGACCACAGGTGTTTATTTTTTTCTGAGTCTTTAAATTTTTATGACATTTGCAACATCTTAAGGTGAACATTACTCTACCAATCAGGGGGAAAAGTCACAGTATAAACAGATAGTTTATACCAGGTTTATACTTGATAACAAGCTTCCATTAAGAAAAAGGTGATTTTGCAATTCAGTCTGAAAAGTGAAGTATTTCTTAGTTTAATCTAGATAGCAGAATTTCTCAAACTAATACAATGGCTATATGTAAAGAAAAAGAATGAAACATGAAAATGAACCTCTACAAATGCATAAGTTAACTTGTAAATATATTCTAGAGATAATAATTTGTTAGATTTGAGGGGGGATCTGCTAAAAGTCTTGAAAATCACGACCTTCCCGATAGAGTAATTTTCTCAGTTTATTCAACTCTCTTCAGAAAGAAATTGCCTGATTTTGGATGACCAGCTTGGATGATTGTGGATGACAGAAACGTCTGTCTTGAGGAGACTCCAGCTTTTCTGTTTTTATCAGCAAAGAACCTTTTGATTTACAATTTCTTATCCTGAGATCCCTTATTTAGTGGAAAAATGTGAGGCCCAGTATTCTTATAAAATATATGTTAAACCTGAGATACATAGGGAAAAATGACATAGTACTTTTCCTTACAGTGTTCTTAGGCAAGATACAGATGTATAAAGTTATAAAATATAACACAGTATGATGACTACAACATTGGATTCATGTGTAATACAAGGACTGTAAAGAGAGGAAGTGATAAAATGTGTTGAGAGGACATTACATTACAAGGGAATTTTCCAGAAGAGAGATTTTCTAAGTTGAATTTTAAAAGAAAAGTGGAAGTTTATCAGAGGATGGGTGATGTCAGTGGCATTCTCTGCCAATAAAGCTGATGTTTGTAGACATGTATAATATGCAGAACTTTCAAAGCTGAAAGAAAGAGAATCATCCTAGATGGAGTTATTCTATACATATCCCTACTGGTAATTTAAAAAACAATGAGTAATATCAGGTAATACAAGGTTGACTGGGTAGCCAATGTTAATCTTATCAAATGTGCAGAAATACAGATCAAATACAAACTCAAAAGATAATTTGGTTTTCTGTCTCTCTGAAAGTGACACTTTTGGTAAGTAGGTCAAAATAATTATTTTTTTTCATTTACTTGATTAGACAACATGGATATTTTAATGTTATGGACAATATGAGAGGAGATGAAATGTCATGTGAGTTTATAATACTGTGTCCAAGAATATTCTAATTAACTAAAAATAGAAACAACAGGATTTTGATCAGAAATATTCAGTATTTCATACTTTTCTTAATGGTAGACTATTTTTAAAATTTTATTTAATTTATTTATTTTTGGCTGTGTTGGGTCTTCTTTGCTGTGCATGGACTTTCTCTAGTTGTGGCAAGCAGGGGCTCCTCTTCGTTGTGGTGTGTAGGCTTCTCATTGCAGTTGCTTCTCTTGCTGCAGAGCATGGGCTCTAGGTGGGCAGGCTTCAGTAGTTGTGCCACGCAGGCTCAGTGGTGGTGGTTCGTGAGCTCTAGAACACAGGCTCACTAGTTGTGGTGTATGGGCTTAGTTGCTCCATGGCATGTGGAATCTTCCCAGACCAGGGTTCGAACCCATATCCCCTGCTTTGGCAGGCAGATTCATAACCACTGCATGATGAGGGAAGCCACATACTTTTTTTAAAAGTAATTTTCTCTCAATTTTATTACCCATTTTTGGAATAAATGCAGTAATTTCCCACAAACTTTCCTTTTATCTTTCTTGAAAAAAAACCACAGCTGTTAAATATAAATTATGAACCATAATTTGAGTTGATTTAAATGAATATGCCATATATCAGGGGAGTTTATGATAATTTCCCACAAATTTTAAAACTTTTCTGAAACTCCCTGTAATGATACCTCAAAGAGATTCCTAATAAAACTCCAGAATTACAATGAATTTACTTTTTAAAAAAACCTGTTATTGGAGTATAGTTGACTTACAATGTTGTATTAGTTTCAGGTGTACATCAGTGATTCAGTTATACATATACAAGTATCCACTCATTTCTTTCTTTTTTTTTAGATTCTTTTCCTATACAGTCCGTTACAGAGTATTGAATAGAGTTACCTGTGCAATACAGCAGATTCATATTAGTTATCTATTTTATATATACTAGTGTGTATATGTCATTCCCAATCTCCCAATTTATCCCTCTCTCCCTTATTCCTTCATAACTATAAGTTGGCTTTCTACATCGTAACTCTACTTCTGTTTTGTAAATAAGTTCATTTATACCTTTTTTTTTTTTAGATTCCACATGTAAGAAATGTCATATGATATTTATTTTTCTGTGTCTGACTTAGTCCACTCAGTTTTACAACCTCTAGGACCATCCATATTGCTGCAAGTGACATTATTTTGTTCTTTTGTATGGCTAATATTACATTGTATGTATATACCACAATTTCTTTATCCATTCCTCTATTGATGGACATTTATGTTGTTTCCATGTCCTGGCTTTTTTAAATAGTGCTGCAATGAACACTGAGGTGCATGTATCTTTTCAAATTATGGTTTTCTCCAGATATATGCCCAGGAGTAGTATTGCTGGATAACATGGTATTCCTGTTTTTAGTTTCTTAAGGAACATCCACACTGTTTTCCATAGTGGCTGTACCAATTTACATTCCCACCAACAGTGTAGGAGGGTTCCATTTTCTCCACACCTTCTCCAGTACTGACTGATTTTAGATTCTTTGATGATGGCTATTCTGACCAGTATGAGGTGATGCCTTATTGTAGTTTGATTTTCATTTCTCTAATAATTAGTGAGGTTGAGCATCTTTTCATGTGCTTTTTAGCCATCTGTATGTTTTCTTTGGAGAAATTTCTATGTAGACCTTCTGCCTATTTTTGATTAGGTTACTTGTTTTTTTGATATTGAGCTGCATGAGCTGTTTGTATATTTTGGACATTAATCCCTTGTCCATTTCATTGTTTGTAAGTATTTTCTCCCATTCTGAGGGTTGTCTTTTCTTTTGTTTATGGTTTCCTTTACTGTGCAAAAACTTTTAAGTTTAATTATATTCCATTTGCTTATTTTTGTTTTTATTTTCATTACTCTAGAAGGTGGATCAAAAAGATCTTGCTGTGATTTATGTCAAAGAGTGTTCTGCCTATGTTTTCCTCTAAGAGTTTTATAGTGTCTGGGGTTATGTTTAGGTCTTTAATCCATTTTGAGTTGATTTTTGTGCATCATATTAGGGAGTGTTCTAATTTCATTTTTTTTTTTTTTTACATGTAGCTGTCCAGTTTACCCAGCACCGTTTATTGAAGAGACTGTCTTTTCTTCATTGTGTATTCTTGCCTCTTTTGTCATAGATAAGATGATCATAGTTGTGTGGGTTTATCTCTGGGCTTTCTATCCTGTCCCACTGATGCATATTTGTTTTTGTCCCAGTACAATACTGTTTTCATTACTGTAGCTTTGTAATATAGTTTGAAGTCAGGATTCCTGATTCCTGATTCCTCCAGCTCCGTTTTTCTTTCTCAAGATTGCTTTGGCTATTTGGGGTGTTTTGTGTTTCCATACAAATTGTAAAATTTTTGTTTTAATTCTGTGAAAAATGCCATTGATAATTTGATAGGGATTGCATTGAATTTGTAGGTTGCTTTGAGTAGTATACTCATTTTCACAATATTGATTCTTCCAATCCAAGAACATGATATATCTCTCCATCTGTTTTTTTTCATCTTTGAATTCTTTCATCAGTACCTTATAGTTTTCAGAATACAGGTTTTTGCCTCCTTAAATAGGTTCATTCCTAAGTATTTTATTCTTTTTGTTGATATGGGAAGTGGGATTGTTGTCTTAATTTCTCTTTCTGATCTTTCATTATTGGTGCATAGGAATGCAAGAGATTTCTGTGTATTAATTTTGTATCCTGAAACTTTACCAAATTCATTGAGGAGTCTTAGTAGTTTTCTGGTAGCATCTACAGGATTTTCTACGTATAGCGTCATGTGATCTGCAAACAGTGACTGTTTTAATTCTTCTTTTCCAATTTGGATTCCTTTTATTCTTTTTCTTTTCAGATTGCTGTGGCTAGGTCTTCCAAAATTATGTTGAATAGTAGTGGTGAGAGTGGACATCCTTGTTTTGTCGCTGATCTTAGAGAAAATTCTTTGTTTTTCACCATTAAGAATGATGTTTGCTGTGGGTTTGTCATATCATGGCCTTTATTATCTTAAGCTAAGTTTCCTCAATGCCCACTTTCTGGAGTTTTTATCATAAATGGGTGTTGAATTTTGTCAAAAGCATTTTCTGCATCAATTGAGATGATCATATTGTTTTTATACTTCAATTTGTTAATATGGTGTATTCCATTGATTGATTTGTATATAAAGAAAACTTCTTGCATCCCTGGGATAAATATCACTTGATCATTGTGTATGATCCTTTTAATGAGTTATTGGATTTGTTTACTGGTATTCTCCTGAGGATTTTTGCATCTATGTTCATTGGTGATATTGTCCTGTAGTTTTCTTTTTTGGGATATCTTTGTCTGATTTTGGTATCAAGGTGAGAGTGGCCTGTAGTTTTCTTTTTTGGGATATCTTTGTCTGGTTTTGGTATCAGGGTGATAGTGGCCTTGTAGAATGAGCATTGGAGTGTTCCTTCCTCTGCAATTTTTTGGAAGACTTTCAGAAGGATAGGGGTTAGGTCTTCTCTAAATGTTTGCTAGAATTCACTGGTGAAGCCATCTGGTCCTTGACTTTTGTTTGTTGGAAGTTTATAAATCACAGTTTCAATTTCATTACTTGTGATTGGTCTGTTTATATTTTCTGTTTCTTCCTGGTTCAGTCTTGGAAGATTGTACCTTTCTAAGAATTCATCCATTTCTTCCAGGTTGTCCATTTTTTTGGCATATAGTTTCTTGTACTAGTTTCTCATGCTCCTTTGTATTTCTGTGGTGTGAGCCATAACTTCTTTTTCATTTCTAATTTTATTGATTTGAGTCCTCTCCTTTTTTTTCTTGATAAGTCTGGTTAAAGGTTTATCAATTTTGTTTATCTTTTCAAAGAATTGACTTTTATTTTCATTAATCTTTGCTATTCTTTTCTTTATTTCACTCATTTCTGCTCTGATCTTTATGATTTCTTTCCTTCTACTAACTTTGGCTTTTGTTTATTCTTGTTTCTCTAGTTGCTTTAGGTGTAAGGTTATGTTGTTTATTTGAGATTTTTCTCTTTTCTTGAGTTAAGATTGTATTGCTATAATCTTCCCTCTTAGAACTGCATTTGCTGCATCCCATAGGTTTTGGATTGTCATGTTTTTGTTGTCATTTATTTCTAGGTATTTTTTGATTTCCTCTTTGATTTCTTTAGTGGTCCATTGGTTATTTAGTAACATATTGTTTAGCCTCCAGGTGTTTGTGTTTTTTTACATTTTTTCCTGTAATTGATTTCTAATATCATAGCATTGTTGTTGGATAAGAAGCTTGATATGATTTAAATTTTCTTAAATTTACTGAGGCTTGATTTGTGACCCAAGATGTGATCTATCTTGGAGAATATCCCATGTGCACTTGAGAAGAAAGTGTATTCTGCTGCTTTCAGATGGACTCTCGTATAAAGAGTAATTAATCTTTCTGGTCTAATGTGTCATTTAAGGCTTGTGTTTCCTTATTAACTTTCTGTCTGTTGTAAGTGGGATGTTAAAGTCCTCCAGTATTAATGTGTTACTCTTGATTTCCCTTTTTATGGCTATTAGCATTTCTCTTAAATATTGAGGTGCTCCTATGTTGGGTGCATATATATTTATATTCATTATATCTTCTTCTTGGATTGATCCCTTCATCATTATGTATTCTCCTTCCTTGTCTCTTGTAACAGTCTTCGTTTTAGAGTCTATTTTGTCTGATATGACTATTGCTACCCCTGCTTTAGCTTGATTTCAATTTGCAGGGAATATCTTTTTCCATCCCCTCACTTTCAATCTGAATGTGTCCCTAGGTTTGAAGTGGGTCTCTTGTAGGCAGCATATATTATATATGGGTCTTGGTTTTGTATCCGTTCAGCCAGTTTCTGCCTTTTGGTTGGAGTATTTAATCCATTTACATTTAAGCTAGTTATCTACATGTATGTTTCTATTGCCATTTTCTTAATTGTTTTCAGTTTGTTTTTGTTGGTCTTTTTTCTTCCCTTCCTCTTTTGTTCTCTTCTGTCATCTTTTTTGCCTAGATAAGTTCTTTTAGCATTTGTTGTAAAGCTGGTTTGGTGGTGGTGAATTCTCTCAGCTTTTTCTTGTCTCTTAAGCTTTTCCTTCTCTGTCAAATCTCAGTGAGAGCCTTGATGGGTAGAGTATTCTTGATTGTAGGTTTTTCCCTTTCATCACTTTAAATATATCCTATCACTCTCTTCTGGCCTTCAGAGTCTCTGCTGAAAAATCAGCTGATAGCCTTATGGGGATTACCTTGTATGTCATTTGTTGCTTTTCCCTTGTTGCTTTTAATATTTTTTCCTTGTACTTAATTTTTGTTAGTTTAATTAATATGTGTCTCAGCATCTTCCTGCTTTGTTTATTCTTAATGGGACTCAGTGCTTCCTGGACATGGGTGACTATTTCCTTTCCCATGTTAGGGAAGTTTTCTACTATGATCTCTTCAAATATTTTCTCAGGCCCTTTCTCTTTTTCTTCTTCTTCTGGAACCCTATAATTCAAATATTGGTGTGTCTAACATTGTTCCAGAGGTCTCTGATACTGTCCTCATTTCTTTTCATTCTTTTTTCTTTATTCTATTCTGCAGTAAATATTTCCACCATTCTGTCTTCCAGGTCACTTATCCCTTCTTCTGCCTCAATATTTTTGTTATTGATTCCTTCTAGTGTATTTTTCCTTTCAGTTATTGCCTTGTTCATCTCTGTTTGTTCTTTAGTTCTTCTAGGTCTTTGTTAAACTTTTCTTGTATCTCCTTGATCTGTGCTTCCATTCTTTTTCTGAGATCTTGGATCATCTTTACTATAATTACTCTGAATTCTTTTTCATGTAGATTGCCTATCTCCTCTTCATTTAGTTCTTGTGAGATTTTACCTTCCTCCTTCTTCTGTAACAAATTTCTTTATCTTCTCATTGTGTCAAACTTACTGTGTTTGTGGTCTCCTTCTTGCAGGCTGCAGGATTGTAGATCCTCTTGCTTCTGGTGTCTGTCCCCTGGTGGGTAAGGTTGGTCCAGAGGCTTATGCCATTATCATCTTGATAGGGGGTTTGATTGGTGATCTGCGCCTGCCCTAGGTATTGAGTGGTGCTTCCCCTTTGCTCTGTGGTTTTCACTGCCCTGTCAGGAGGAGGTTCTGTTCCCTAGTTGTTGGAGTAGAGACTCCCAGATCTGATTCTTAGCTGTGATTCTGATCTGCAGTGTGAGGTAGGTGGAATTGGAGCATTCCCATGGGGAGAGAAGCCACTGAGTATTCCTCCTCTTTAGCTGTTCACCTGTGAATG
This sequence comes from Orcinus orca, assembly GCF_937001465.1. Lineage (NCBI taxonomy): Eukaryota > Metazoa > Chordata > Mammalia > Artiodactyla > Delphinidae > Orcinus > Orcinus orca. The sequence goes on along the minus strand of NC_064566.1, from coordinate 82,238,677 downwards.
TGCTCTGTCATGTTTCCTTTCACCTTTGTACCATCTCACAAAGTATACTGTCGTTGGTCCTGCTCTTGGTCCCACCTTAACTGTGAGTATGCCAGAAACTGGTCCTGGTGACACTCAAGTATTGTTTTCACCTGGCCACTGGTACAGGTCCACTGAGGTCAGGTCCCAGGACTGCAGTAGTTGTGCACCTGAACCTGCTGTGGGAGCTATGGAGGCAGCTCAAACTGTGATACACCCCTACCCCGACAGTACATGCCCGGAGAGCCCACAGCTGCTAAAGTCAGACCCATCCCAGATGCAAAAGCACTTGGGTCTTTTCAGATATTTCACAGGCACTGAACTTAGGAAGCTGTCAGCCAAGGTGTAACTCCTCAGTTCATGCAGCCATGAGGAAACATTTCAGCTCTTCTTCCTTAGTCACATAGACCCCGTGGCTCAGCTGTGGTTTCAGCCCCTCCTCTGGGTAAATTTACTAGTGGGGAGGAGGTATCTGCACCCTCCTGGGACACCAGGGCAGCTCCTGGCACCTGCTGACAGATTTCCTAGTGGGGAGAGTTATCTGCATCCTTCCAGAACATCAGGGCAGAGCCTGTCACCCACTGGCAGATTTCCCAGTAGCAAGAGCTTTCAGTGTGACAGAAGGGTGAGTTCCAGCACCCACTGACAGATTTCTCAGTCATAGAAGCTATCTGCACCCTTTAGGAGCAGCAAGAGCAGGTCCTGGGGACCACTGTCAGAATTCCGAGTGGTTGAATCCTTCTAAGCCCCTCTGGGTCAGCAGGGGTGGGTCCTGTTACCCACTGGTGGAATTTATAATTTCAGGAGCTGTCAGCACCCTTCCAGGTCAGCAGGGGCGGGGTCTGGAGTCTGCCCATAGGCATGGAAGGGGCAGGCAGTGACCACTTCTGGAGCCCAAGATGGTAGCAGCACTTGGTGTCCATCCACTGAGCTCCTGTAGGCAGAGTCCTGTTGCCTGGGGGTGCTCACAGGGAAAGAAGCTTTTATGGTGGTCCTGCTCCTCTCCTGGTGCCTCTCCTAATAATGGTGCCTTATCTCTCTGGTGGTCCTAGACTTCTTCTTAGTACACCCTCAGTTGGCACAGCCTGATCTCTTCAGGCTGCTTCTGCACAAAACCCTTGTCCTCTCCCTGGGACTGAGCTTCAGTGTCTGGGCTTCAGCACCCAAACCCTACCTTCACCAACAGGGGAATATCTCAGGTTGGGGAGAGCAGGGTAAAGGTTCCAACCCGCCGTGCAGGTTACTCTCCATTTTTGCCTTCCACAAACTGGTTGCTGCTCTCCCCTTTTATGTTCCAAAACTCCCCCCTCTGTCCAGTCTAATTTCTCCACTGGTGAGGAGTCTTCCCAAGGTGCAGGGAACCTTTCCTCCTTCACAGCTCCCTCTTTGGGGCATAAGCCCCATCCTGATTCCTTTTCCTTTTGTCCTACCCATGGAGGTTTTTTAATCTTTTTGGACACCTGAGGTCTTATGTCAGTGCTCAGTAGCTGTTCTGTGTAAATCGTTCCACTTGTAGATGCATTTTCAATGTTTCTGTGGAGGGAGTTGAACTCTGTTTCCTACTCTGCCACCACCTTGATCCCTCACCTATTTTGTAATAACTTTAAATGGAGAATAATTTATAAAAATATTGAATTACTATGTTGTACATCTAAAACTAACATAATATGGTAAATCGATTATAGTTCAACAAAAAATTTTTTTTCATGCTTATGTAAGAGCACAGGACACATAGTTTAAGAAAACATAGTTGTCTTTTCACTGCAATCTTCTGGAACCCATATCCCAATCCAAACGAATGGCTCTAATAATGCAATTTAAGCAAATTAGCAGGTAATAAAGAGATCCTTTTACACAGGGAGACACTTGCTCTCTCTCAAATTAAACACATTTTCTGGCATATTTATTCACAGGAAGTTTTTTATTATAATGCATATTTTCAGTACTGATTTGTATTTAAAAGTATAGAGAACACCCAAATGAGTAAATTATAATGCCTTTTTTATTTTTCTTTGTCAGTGAAATGATCCCACCCTGAAAATTTTGAATTCATTGGCAAAGTTATTTTGTATTACCTTTAAATTTATCATTTAACATAGCAGAAAAGACATGTCAACTCACCTGGCAGTAGGCACTGCAATATTTTTAATAGCATTTTATAAGTAATGTCATATTCAATTAGTAATTTCACCATGCCACCTCAATAATTACTGAACTAATCCATAAAATGTCAACAAAAATCACATCAGGTGATTGTTTCCTCAGCCATTTAGAAGTTATTAATATGCTGTCAAGTTTAGAACTCAAGCTGAATTCAAAGCAAGTCCTTGATCTTCAGATTTTCTCAGTGACATTATAAACTGGCGATTTAGGTGAAAGGTTCTATTTTCTTATTCCCTTTTATCTAAATCATAGTCTTAATTTCTCTGTGTGTCTCCTCTCTTCTCTCTACACAACAAGACTCATGAGTTGTGTTGGCACTGAACTGAGTCTCCTAATTAACTCAGCTTCTGTCTATTTCTATATTCCAGTCAGAAGATGATGGATTTGGCTGAAATTTCAAAGATAGAACATGTCATTAACATTGATTTTTTGTAATCTGTAATAGGGTATTATGTTGGCATCCCTTCACTGAAATTCTAAATATGTGGATTAATCACAAAACGATATTCTTCAGAAATACTGAAATTACAATATTTTTATGTTTTTCATATATCAAACTGCATTTGTGCTGTGTTCTTTCATTAAAAATTTTTTTTCTCTTGTAATTTGCTAAATTTCAGGCAATTCCTGGTTGTTTCTTTTCATAAATTTCAAAATAAAATTAAGACCTGCTTTTTTCTAAGGCATTGTTTCAGAATAATTGTGAAGTTAGATATATCTCTGACACTGGGACATAAATTAAGCTATTTATTAACCAACTAATATTTTGAAATTTCTACTTTAAGAAGACCTTAGAGGGATACAAAGAGATGCCAACTTTTGGTCCGCAAGGAGTTTATAATTTAGGTTGGAAGGAAATGCTCCATCAAATGAAAAATCAATTAATAATAATGAGTTAAATTGGAATGCAATACTGGTTCAAAATGTGTAATTAGATATTATACAACTGTTAAATTAATAGTGAAAATAAGGTATATGTTGTCCAGTGAAGCTTCAAAGCACTTTAGCTAGACTTTGAAGGACAGCATTAAAATTTAGAGATTTTTGTAGAACATCCAGTCCTATGCTTCAATATCAGCACATAATAAAATAAATCTGATTCCCTCTTGGGGTCATCTCATTTTAATTTGCCCTTAACTGGCAATCCCAGGATACTTAACACCTACACGTAGCATGGACAGTCCCTAATCCTGACATTAGGAGCCATACCCAAGATGAGCTATTGTGTTGTATCACTGACCAATTTTGCCCTTAAACATCAATTCAAATTAAGCAATGGCTATCTGTCAAACTTTGTGATGGATAATTCAGGGGTTATAAAAATAACTATTATATGGTTGTTATTTATATTTTCGTGTCTGGGAAAGATATTCTCTCAGATTTCCCCTCCCTCCTCCTGCTCCTTTATAAAATGGTAACTGACTATATGGTGGAGGAAGTATGGGTTGAAATAACTTTGGGGATTTACAGGAAAAATGATGCTCATAGTCACAGGGCTCTTCAGGAACCACACAGGTTACAATATTTGAGTAGTTTGTCTGGGTGAAAACTGAATCAGTGACTGATGAGCTGCAAATGGTTCTACCTGGCTCCTTTGGGAAATTAAATATTATGGCTACTACCCACTGCCATGGTCCTGATCATTTATTCCTGGTCCTCAAGCCCAAACCGTCAACAGCTTCTCATCCCAATCTATATTCCTGCCTTTATACCTCTGTTCTCAAGGCAGACAGGAATAACTTTGGACAACCAGGACCTCTGTTCTAGGACCACCTGTTTGGATACCTCCTATCAATGAGTGTGTACCATCTTAAAATTTTATGCTTTTAGGGATATCCCCAGAAACTTACAGACTCTTTCTAGTGTCCCGAGAGAAGCATGAGACAAGTTCCATACATTCTTGAGCTACCCATCCCTCACTGAATATTTATAAAACATTGGTAATTTCCCAAGTAGAGAACTTGAGGTCCAAACATGAAAAGGTGTGCATAAGCATCTTTCTTCCTTTACCATATATTGTTACTACTCTTAAATAGAAAACTTCATAACTACTATTGGCAGAAAGAATTTCTTCTCTACACTTATAGAAGAAATTCTGTAACCTAAGATTTTAGACTTGGTTATTATTATTTTAAAGGATTTTGGAAAATTCTTTTGTTTCTTTTCCAAATCTAATGATAAAGCTTGGTATTTTGACACATAACCTTATGTTAATTGTCAAGTGCTTACTGTTAACTCTATCTGACTTTATTAATTTTGAAATGATCCCAATTAATAAACATTTCGATCTATTCACTTATGCAGATAACTCAAGCTAGTTATAGATAAAGTCTTGCATAGAGAAATATAAACAAGAAATTAAAGCAATATTTAACTAAATATTACTCCAGTTAAATTCTGGCAAAAGGTGATAAGGATCTGTATCGGTTAGAGTTCCACTAAACAAAACCAGTAGTATATGTATAATCATCATGATATATAAGAGAGAAAGGTATTTGGCGGGCAGGAATATGAACTCTAGGGTAGAAGCTGATGCTTCAGTCCACCTACCAGCAGAATTTCTTTTTCCTCATTGAAACCTGTTTTGCTGTTAAAGGCCTTTCAACTGACTGGTTAATCCTTCATTTACTAAATATCAACTGATTGCAGATATTAAGCACCATCTACAAAATATCTACGTAATGCCTAGGTTAGCGTTTGATTGCAGAGATGGCTACTATAGTATAGGCTTGTTTAAAAAATAAAACTAACCATTACAGGGCCTAAATTAAGCTGGAAGTAATGGAAACAGAATATAAAGGATCAACTATGAGGGAAAACAACTAATTAGATAATAGAAGCAAAGGTGATGGAGCACTCAAGGATAACTTGGAAGGTTTTATTTTGGGTAACTAAGAAATGATGTACATGTAACAAAACTATAGGAAACTGATTTGGAGAAAATACTAGCTAATCCAGTTTTAGATATTGATGGATGCAAGTTGAATGGCCAAATAATTGGAGGTTATTTGCTCAACCAACATAATTTAATTGAATTGCTGAAAGGATGGCCACATATCTCCACTTCCCTGCCCTGGAAAAAGTTGAATAGACTAGTAGTGCACACTTGACCCAATCCAAAGGGTAAGCCTAAACACATTTAAATACCATGCACATAAGCTAGTCAGATGGTCACGGGTTTTACAACAAGCATAGTATTCTAGAGTTAGAAGTCATAGAGTTGCAAGAGTATTCAGTATAACCCAGGCAAGAGAAGAAAGAGTCACAGAAAGGCATAGATGAGAGAGATTAGGCAACCCTTAAAGATGGGGGATATGACTTTAGTTCCTGTCTTCCTAAACACTGTTTTCATGATACCTGGCTTTACTTCATTTTAAATTTTACTTCATTTATTATACTATTTCTAAGTTTTATTATTATTACAATTCCCATTTTCTAAATATATTTGAGTTAGATTGAGTGGATTTCTGTTCTTGCAACCAGGAATAAAACCATGTACTGGGAAGAAATCTAGTTAGAAATATCAGCACTATTTATTTTCAAACATTCTACTACCTCAATAGTTAGTGTGTTTGGTAATGGTAAAAAGGAGAAAGAGAGAATTTTAAAACCTAGACCAATATGAGTGTGATATAGTTGAACTGGAAAATAATGGACTCCATTAATAGTTGTATTTGGTATAACATGGCACTTGCAGGATTGAGACTAAATGTTTATGAATGTTTATGATATGTTCTGATGCCTTCACTGCAACAATTATTCAACAACACGTGTAGTTATAATCCATTGACCCTACCATATTTTCACTGCTCATGTCCTCAGTTCCCACCTTATCCAGCTTAAATTCCTTGATCCATCATAATCTTCACTTTCTTATGTAAGTAAAGTCCCTAACTTTCATATCATTTTTTGCTTTGCTATTCTCATCTGGTAAAATCCCAACCACATTTAGTTCCAGTTCTCTGACTACTTCATACATCGCCATCCAGAACATCATTGGAAAAATACTTCAACAATGTTTTTGGTCAAAATTGAAATTTACAATCACTAACCTCAAATGGGCCCTTCATGTTAACCAACAATCATGCTACATTTGCTTAATTCAGTCACATCTGCTTTTCTAGGCAATGATTTTATACTTTCTTCTACTCTCATTAAAACTCTAGCACTCCCTTCTTCCCCTTTCATTCCCTTTCTTATGGTGATGATCATGCTTATTAGTTTACTAAAAGTATAGAACTACATAAATTCATTACCATATCTTTGTTGTCCATTGGTTAGATAGTATGACTTTCCCAGAAAACCTCTGTTATCACTTCTATAGTTCAAATTTCCCCCTTTTGCTTTTGATTCCTATCAGCAAGAGCTGGTATTGGAGAGAGGGAGAATAAGAATTGACCCTTAATGGATGTGGGGTTCTTTTGGGGTTGATGAACATGTTCTATGATAATGGTTATACAACTTGGTACTTATACTAAAAACTAATACATTTTACACTCTGAACAGGTAAACTTTTGGCATATAAATTATATCTCAATAAAGCTGTTTTTTTTTAAAGAACATATAAAGGAATATCTTTATGACCTTGTGGTTTGCTAAGGTATCTTTGACAGTAACACAAACACACACACACACACACACACACACACACAAGTGTATAACCATTGAAAATTAATAAGCTGGTCTCTTTCAAAATGAAAAATTTCTGCTCGTCAAAAGTCATCATTAAAAAATAGACAAGCTATAGCATAGGTTAAAATATTCACAATACAAATGTTTAACAAGACACATATGAAGATGTGAAAAGCTCCTAAACCCAATATTAAGAATCAAATAACCCAATTAAATAGTGAACAAAAGACTTGGACATTTCACAAAGGAGGATATACAAGTGTACAGTAAGCAAATTAAAATGTGCTCCAACTGTCATTAGAGAAAGAAAATTATTTGATACCACTCTACTAACTTAGTAAAAATATAAAGAAGAAATGAAAACATGAATATTAGTGAGGATATGAGGCAGTCAGAACTTTCATTCACTGACAATGGAAATATGAAATGGAACCAAGTTAGAAAATCATTTGATAGTTTCTTATAAAGTTCAGTATCACCTTCCTATGACTTAATAATTCCATTTCCTATTTCTTTTTACAAGAGAAATGGAAACATATATCCACAAAAAATTAGTACAAGAATGTTCAAAGCCCCAAATATTTCCAAAAAACTGGAAACATTCCAGTTAACTATAAATAGATGAGTAATTTAAAATGTATATTTATACAATGTAACACTACTCTGCAATTAAAATTAGTTAGCAACTGATATATTCAACAAAATGGATTAAATAAAAACAGTACCTAAAACAAAAGAAGCTTTATACAAAAGAATACATCATATGATTTGATTTATTTAAACTCCAAGAAAAGACAAAACAAATTTGTGATAATAAAAATCAAATCTGATGCCTCTTGCTATAGGGGCATTGACTGGAAAGGGATATGAAGACATTTTCTAGGATGGTGAAAAAGTTCTAAATCTTGATTGCAGTATTTGTTACACAAGTTTATGTATTTTTCAAAATATACTAAACTATTAAGGATGATCTATGCATTTCTCTACATGGAAATTATACATCATAAAAATAAATAAAAAATTAACATACCTCATTTAGCTTAGTTAGCAGGTGGCAGTCAGTGAGGAAGCTGTTATCAAACACTGGAAAGTTGCCAATGCATATTATGGTGAAAGATAAATATTTTGTAAAATTGTTTCCTTTGAAAATCTGGATCGCTGCAGAGGAAAAGGGCTACACAGCAGAGTATCAGTTATGTGTGCTGAGTATCAGTATGTTTTTAAAGTGATTCTTAGAGCAAAGCATTACAACAAAAAAGAGATGAGCCTCAGGAAGAATTGGTTAGTTTGAGAGCAGAAACGAATTCAAACCAGAAGAAATAAAAAATCTGAGACTTGCAGATTGAAAAAGTCAACTGCTTCTACATCCCCAACTGGGAAAGGCCGATAAAGATATTTTAGTTGAACAAAGGACTTAGCCGTACGCAGAGGTTTAAGAATGGGGAGGACTGATTAACAGGGTTCAAATCATATGTCATTAATTTCAGAAGGAAAGAAAGAAAATCAAGGAGGTAAGACTCAAATAAATAAATCATGCTAGATAATTACATCTAGCAGAGAACTTGAGTATAGTTACAGATATGTGGTACTGACTGAGGTGATAAGGTTAATTTATTCAAGAACTTATTGCCAAATAAACCATAAGCTTGGCCTAAAAATACTTGTACTTGCAGGATTTGGCTACAGAATATGAATTCTCCAAGGAGGAATACTCCCTAATGCCCATTACAAATGTTGCCATAGACCACAGAAAAAAGAAGTGGACAAAAGATTTGTTCCCAGAGAAGAAAGTCTACTTAAGTAACTTTCTCTATTACCAGGACAGAGAGTTGTTACAAAGTCAGTCCCATAGGATTTTGTCATTACTATCACTTTCCCATCCTTCCCTTCCCCAAATGAGACTTTCATTGAAGTTTGCAGCCCATCCCTGCTTCAGGGCAGGGCAGATCACCTGTCTTTTGTCCACTGATTGTTAGAGTAGGATGTCATATCTGATGAAGAGGATTGTACAGCACCCGCAAATCCCTCCTGGACTATGAGCTGGATACATTTCCTGGGTGAGGGAGTGGGTATTTAATGAGGCTTGGGAGGCAAATCATGCAGGGATTCATAGGCTGACTCAGTGAATTTAACTTAAAAACAATGGTCAGCCATTGAAGGATTTTAGCTTACATGACATGACCTGATGCGGGTCTTGAGAATGCCTCTCTAGCTGTATGTAGTATGAGTGGATTGGAAGTGGATCCAAGTGAAAAATAGGCAGTAAATTAGGTTCTACAGCAATCAAGATAAGAGAAGATGATAGCTCGTAGTAGGCTTGTGGCAGAGGAGATTTAGAAGCATGGATCAGTATGAGAAATATTTAAAATGTAAAGTAAACTGAAATTGGTGATGCATTAGAAATAGTAGGTGAAAGAAGGGGGATAGCAAGAGGGTCTTTTAAAATTTTGACCTAAAAATGTAGTTGGATGATGGTGTTATTTGCTGAGTAAGCAACTAAAAACTAACCAGGTTTGGAAGAAATAGATTGAAATTGGACCAGTTGGATAAGAGGTGTTTACAGTCACCTGGAGACATCTAACGTCTTAAATTCAGAAGAAATATCATCCTTAAATATACATCTAGGAATAAGTAAGATATAAAAAATGATTGAGGGCGATCGGGAAGATGGCAGAAGAGTAAGATGCGGAGATCACCTTCCTCCCCACAGATACACCAGAAATACATCTACACGTGGAACAACTCCTATAGAACACCTACTGAATGCTGGCAGAAGACCTCAGATCACCCAAAAGGCAAGAAAGTCCCCATGTACCTGGGTAGGGCAAAAGAAAAAAGAATAAACAGAGACAAAAGAATAGGGATGGGACCTGCACCAGTGGGAGGGATCTGTGAAGGAAGAAAGGTTTCCACACACTAGAAGCCCCTTCGCGGGCAGAGACTGCGGGTGGCAGAGGGGTGAAGCTTTGGGGCCATGGAGGAGAGTGCAGCAACAGGGGTGTGGAGGGAAAAGCAGAGAGATTCCGGCACAGAGGATTGGTGCAGACCGGCAATAAGCAGCCCAAGAGGCTTGTCTGCTCACCCACCGGTGTGGGCGGGGCTGGGAGCTGAGGCTCGGGCTTCCATCAGAGCGCAGAGAGAGGATTGGGGTTGGCAGCATGAACACAGCCTGCAGGGGGTTAGTGCACCACGGCTAGCCAGGAGGGAGTCTGGGGAAAAGTCTGGACCTGCCGAAGAGGCAAGAGACTTTTTCTTCCCTCTTTGTTTCCTGGTGCGCGAGGAGAGGGGATTAAGAGTGCTGCTTAAAGGAGTTCCAGAGACGGGCGCGAGCCGTAGCTAACAGCGCAGACCCCAGAGATATGCATGAGATGCTAAGGCTGCTGCCACCGCCACCAAGAAGCCTGTGTGCGAGCACAGGTCACTATCCACACCCCTCTTCTGGGGAGCCTGTGCAGGCCGCCACGGCCAGGGTCCCGGGGTCCAGGGACAACTTCCCTGGGAGAACGCACGGTGCACCTCAGGCTGGTGCAATGTCCCACATGCCTCTGCTGCCACAGGCTCACCCCGCATCCGTACCCCTCCCTCCCCCCAGCCTGAATGAGCCAGAGTCCCCGAAGCAGCTGAACTTTTAACCCCGTCCAGTCTGAGCGAAAAACAGACGCCCTACGGCAACCTACACGCAGAAGCAGGGCCAAATCCAAAGCTGAGCCCTGGGAGCTGTGCAAATAAACAGAAAGAGAAGTCTCTCCTAGCAGCCTCAGAATCAGCGGATTAAAGCTCCACAATCAACTTGATGTACCCTGCATCTGTGGAATACATGAATAGACAAAGGATCATCCCAAATTGAGGAGATGGACTTTGAAAGCAAGATTTATTATTTTTTTCCCCTTTTCCTCTTTTTGTGAGAGTGTATGTGTATGCTTCTGTGTGAGATTTTGTCTGTATAGCTTTGCTTCCACCATTTGTCCTAAGGATCTATCGGTCTATTTTTTGTTTTCTTTTTCTCTTTAAAAAAAAATTCTTAATAATTATTTTTTATTATAATAACTTTATTTTATCTAACTTATTTTATCTTCTTTCTTTCTTTTCTCTTTTCTTTCTTTCTTTCTTTCTTTCTTTCTTTCATTCCTTCCTACCCTCCTTCCTTCCTTCCTTCCTTCCTCCCTCCCTCCATTCTTTCTTTCTTTCTTTCTTTCTTTCTTTCTTTCTTTCTTTCTTTCTTTCTTTCTTTCTTTCTACATTTTCTACCTTTTATTCTGAGCCGTGAGGATGAAAGGCTTTTGGTGCAGCAGCCAGGAGTCAGTGCTGTGCCTCTGAGGTGGGAGAGTCAACTTCAGGACACTGGTCCACAAGAGACTGGTCCACAAGAGACCTCCCAGCACCATGTAATATCAAATGTTGAAAATTTCCCAGAGATCTCCATCTCAACACCAGCACCCAGCTTCACTCAACGACCAGCAAGCCACAGTGCTGGACACCCTATGCCAAACAACTAGCAAGACATGAACACAACCCCACCCATTAGCAGAGAGGCTGACTAAAATAATAATAAGTCCACAGACACCTCAAAACACACCACAAGATGTGCACCTGCCCACCAGAAAGACAAGATGCAGCCTCATCCACCAGAACACAAGCACTAGTCCCCTCCACCAGGAAGCCTACACAACACATTGAACCAAACTTAGCCACTGGGGACAGACACTAAAAAAAACGGGAACTACCAACCTGCAGCCTGCAAAAAGGAGACCCCAAACACAGTAATATAAGCAAAATGAGAAGACAGAAAAGCACACAGCAGATGAAGGAGCAAGATAAAAACCCAACAGACCTAACAAATGAAAAGGAAATAGGCAGTCTACCTGAAAAAGAATTCAGAATAATGATAGTAAAGATGATCCAAAATCTTGGAAATACAATAGAGAAAATACAAGAAACATTTAACAAGGACCTAGAAGAACTAAACATGAAACAAACAATGATGAACAACACAATAAATTAAATTAAAAATACTCTAGATCGGATCAATAGCAGAATAACTGACGCAGAAGAATGGATAAGTGACCTGGAAGATAAAATAGTGGAAATAAGTACTGCAGAGCAGAATAAAGAAAAAAGAATGAAAAGAACTGAGGACAGTCTCAAAGACCACTGGGACAACATTAAATGCACCAATATTCGAATTATAGGGGTTCCAGAAGAAGAAGAGAAAAAGAAAGGGACTGAGAAAATATTTGAAGAGATTATAGTTGAAAACTTCCCTAATATGGGAAAGGAAATAGTTAATCAAGTCCAGGAAGCACAGAGAGTCCCATACAGGATAAATCCAAGGAGAAGTATGCCAAGACATATATTAATCAAAATGTCAAAAATTAAATACAAAGAAAACATATTAAAAGCAGCAAGGGAAAAACAACAAATAACACACAAGGGAATCCCCATAAGGTTAAGAGCTGACCTTTCAGCAGAAACTCTGCAAGCCAGAAGGGAGTGGCAGGATATACTGAAAGTGATGAAGGAGAAAAACCTACGACCACGATTACACTACCCGGCAAAGATCTCATTCAGATTTGATGGAGAAATTAAAACATTTACAGACAAGCAAAAGCTGAAAGAGTTCAGCACCACCAAACCAGCTTTACAACAAATGCTAAAGAAACTTCTCTTGCAAGAAAAACAAGAGAAGGAAAAGACCTACAATAATGAACACAAGATAATTAAGAAAATGATAATAGGAATATACATATCGATAATCACCTTGAATGTAAAAGATTAAATGCTCCCACCAAAAGACACAGACTGGCTGAATGGATACAAAAACAAGACCCATATATATGCTGTTTACAAGAGACCCACTTCAGACCTAAGGACACTTACAGACTGAAAGTGAGGGGATGGAAAAAGATAGACCAGGTAAATGGAAATCAAAAGAAAGCTGGAGTAGCAATTCTCATATCAGACACAATACACTTTAAAATAAAGACTATTACAATGGACATGAAGGACAGTACACAATGATCAAGGGATCGATCCAAGAAGAAGATATAACAATTGTAAATATTTATGCACTGAACATAGAAGAACCTCAATACAAAAGGCAAATACTAACAGTTTTAAAAGGGGAAATCAACAGTAACACATTCATAGTAGGGGACCTAACATTCCATTTCACCAATGGATAGATCATCCAAAATGAAAATAAATAAGGAAACACAAGCTTTAAATGATACATTAAACAAGATGAACTTAATTGATATATATAGGACATTCCAAATGTCCTATATTTGAACATTCCATACAAAAAAAAAAAAAGAATACACATCTTTCTCAAGTGCTCATGGAACATTCTTCATGATAGATCATATCTTGGGTCACAAATCAAGCCTTGGTCAATTTAAGAAAATTGAAATTATATCAAGTATCTTTTGCAAACACAATGCTATGAGAATAGATATCAATTACAGGAAAAGATCTGTAAAAAAATACAAACACATGGAGGCTAAACAATGCACTACTTAATAATGAAGTGATCACTGAAGAAATCAAAGAGGAAATCAAAAGTACCTAGAAACAAATGATAATGGAGACACAACGACCCAAAACCTATGGGATGCAGCAAAAGCAGTTTTAAGGGGGAAGTTTATAGCAATACAAGCCCACCTTAAGAAGCAGGAAACATCTCGAATAAACAACCTAACCTTGCACCTAAAGCAATTAGAGAAAGAAGAAGAAAAAAGCACCAAAGCTAGCAGAAGGAAAGAAATCATAAAAATCAGATCAGAAATAAATGAAAAAGAAATGAAGGAAACAATAGCAAAGATCAATAAAACTAAAAGCTGGTTCTTTGAGAAGATAAACAAAATAGATAAACCACTAGCCAGACTCATCAAGAAAAAAAGGGAGAAGACTCAAATCAATAGAATTAGAAATGAAAAAGGAGAGGTAACAACTGATACTGCAGAAATAAAAAAGATCATGAGAGATTACTATAAGCAACTCTATGCCAATAAAATGGACAACTTGGAAGAAATGGACAAATTCTTAGAAATGCACAACCTGCCAAGACTGAAACAGGAAGAAATAGAAAATATGAACAGATCAATCACAAGCACTGAAATTGAAACTGTGATTAAAAATTTTCCAACAAACAAAAGCCCAGGACCAGGTGGCCTCACAGGCGAATTCTATCAAACATTTAGAGAAGAGTTAACACCTATCCTTCTCAAACACTTCCAAAATATAGCAGAGGGAGGAACACCCACAAACTCGTTCTATGAGGCCACCATCACCCTGATATCCAAACTGGACAAGGATGTCACAAAGAAAGAAAACTACAGGCCAATATCACTGATGAACATAGATGCAAAAATCCTCAACAGAATACTAGCAAACAGAATCCAACAGCACATTAAAAGGATCATACGACATGATCAAGTGGGGTTTATTCCAGGAATGCAAGGATTCTTCAATATACGCAAATCAATCAACGTAATACACCATATTAACAAATTAAAGGAGAAAAAACATATGATCTTCACAATAGATGCAGAGACAGCTTTCAACAGAATTCAATACCCATTTATGATAAAAACCCTATAGAAAGTAGGCATAGAGTGAACTTTCCTCAACATGATAAAGGCCATATATAACAAACCCACAGCCAACATGATCCTCAATGGTGAAAAACTGAAAACATTTCCACTAAGATCAGGAACAAGACAAGGTTGCCTACTCTCACCATTCTTATTCAACATAGTTTTGGAAGTCTTAGCCACAGCAATCAGAGAAGAAAAGGAAATAAAGGAATCCAAATCGGAAAAGAAGAAGTAAAGCTGTCACTGTTTGCAGATGCCATGATACTATACATAAAGAATCCTAAGGATGCTACCAGAGAGCTACTAAAGCTAATCAAAGAATTTGGTAAAGTAGCAGAATAAAAAATTAATACACTGAAATCTCTTGCATTCCTATACACTAATGATGAAAAATCTGAAATGGAAATTAATGAAACACATATAAAATAAAAACATAGGCAGAACACTCTATGACATAAATCACAGCAATATCCTTTTTGATACACCTCCTAGAGAAATGGAAGTAAAAACAAAAATAAACAAATGGGACCTATTGAAACTTAAAAGCTTTTGCACAGCAAAGGAAACCATAAACAAGACCAAAAGAAAACTCTCAGAAAGGGAAAAAATATTTGCAAATGAAACAACTGACAAAGGATTAATCTCCAGAATTTGCAAGCAGCTCATGCAGCTCGATAACAAAAAAACAAACAACCCAATCCAAAAATGGGCAGAAGACCTAAATAGACATTTCTCCAAAGAAGATATATAGACTGCCAACAAACCCATGAAGAATGTTCAACAACATTAATCATTAGAGAAATGCAAATCAAAATTACAATGAGATATCATCTCACACCAGTCAGAATCGCCATCATCAAAAAATCTAGAAACAATAAATGCTGGAGAGGGTGTGGAGAAAAGGAAACAGTCTTGCACTGCTGGTGGGAATGTGAATTGGTACAGCCACTATGGAGAACAGTATGGAGGTTCCTTAAAAATCTACAAATAGAGCTACCGTATGACCCAGCAATCCCACTACTGGGCATATACCCTGAGAAAACCATAATTCAAAAAGAGCCATGTACCAAAATGTTCATTGCAGCTCTATTTACAATAGCCCGGTGATGAATACAACCTAAGTGTCCATGATCGGATGAATGGATAAAGAAGATGTGGCACATATATACAATGGAATATTACTCAGCCTTAAAAGGAAACGAAATTTAGCTATTTGTAATGAGGAGGATGAACTAGAGTCTTTCATACAGAGTGAAGTAAGTCAGAAAGAGAAAGACAAATACCATATGCTAACACATATATATGGAATTTAAGGGAAAAAATGTCATGAAGAATCTAGGGGTAAGACATGAATAAAGACACAGACCTATTAGAGAATGGACTTGATGATATGGGTAGGGGGAAGCGTAAGCTGTGACAAAGTGAGAGAGTGGCATGGACATATATACACCACCAAACGTAAAACAGATAGCTAGTAGGAAGCAGCTGCATGGCACAGGGATATCAGCTCGCTGTTGTGACCACTTACATGGGTGGGATAGGGAGGGTGGGAGGGAGGGAGATGCAAGAGGGAAGAAATATGGGAACATATGTATATGTATAACTTATTCACTTTGTTATAAAACAGAAACTAACACACCATTGTTAAGCAATTATACCCCAATAAAGATGTTAAAAAAAAAAAGAAAACTTAAAATAAAAAAATGATTGAGGATTTTTACTTAAATTAGCCTAGGAAGAAACTATAGAATTAAAACAGAAGAAAGCCTAGGTCAATGGAAGGGGCAGCTCCGTGAAATAATTATGTCTAATACAAGTTTTGTAGCACTTAGATTAAGTTCAAATTAAATTCCAAATACATATCATATTCTACAACTCTGAAAGGAATATGTTGCAGTGGCAAGAATTTGAGCTCTTGAGTCAAAATATTATTTTTCACTTAATAGCTGTTGACCTTGGGCTAATTATTTAACAAGTTTGGGCTTCAGTTTATCCGTGGGAAAAGTAAGGAAAAGATTGACTTGAAGAACTACTGTGGAGGGTTACAATTTTTTTTTAAAAGTGAAACATTTGATATGTATCAGGAGTTCAAAACAAAAGTAGCTCTTAAATTATTAATTCTGTGACCTTAGAAACACTGGGAAAAAATAAGTACCTGTGTAATATTATATATTTTTTTAATTTATTTTTTATTTATTTTTTTAACATCTTTATTGGGGTATAATTGCTTTACAATGGTGTGTTAGTTTCTGCTTTATAACAAAGTGAATCAGTCATACATAAACATATGTTCCCATATGTCTTCCCTCTTGTGTCTCCCTCCCTCCCACCCTCCCTATCTCACCCCTCCAGGCTGTCACAAAGCACCGAGCCAATATCCCTGTGCCATGCGGCTGCTTCCCACTAGCTATCTACCTTACTACGTTTGTTAGTGTGTATATGTCCATGACTCTCTCACGCCCTGTCACAGCTCACCCTTCCCCCTCCCCATAACCTCAAGTCCGTTCTCTAGGAGGTCTGCATCTTTATTCCTGCCTTACCCCTAGGTTCTTCATGACATTTTTTTTCTTAAATTCCATATACATGTGTTAGCATACGGTATTTGTCTTTTTCTTTCTGACTTACTTCACTCTGTATGAAAGACTCTAGGTCTATCCACCTCATTACAAATAGCTCAATTTCGTTTCTTTTTATGGCTGAGTAATATTCCATTGTATATATGCGCCACATCTTCTTTATCCATTCATCCGATGATGGGCACTTAGGTTGTTTCCATCTCCGGGCTATTGTAAATAGAGATGCAATGAACATTTTGATACATAACTCTTTTTGAATTTTGGTTTTCTCAGGGTATATGCCCAGTAGTGGGATTGCTGGGTAATATGGTAGTTCTATTTGTAGTTTTTTAAGGAACCTCCATACTGTTCTCCATAGTGGCTGTACCAATTCACATTCCCACCAGCAGTGCAAGACTGTTTCCTTTTCTCCACACCCTCTCCAGCATTTATTGTTTCTAGATTTTTTGATGATGGCCATTCTGACTGGTGTGAGATGATATCTCATTGTAGTTTTGATTTGCATTTCTCTAATGATTAATGACGTTGAGCATTCTTTCATGTGTTTGTTGGCAGTCTGTATATCTTCTTTGGAGAAATGTCTATTTAGGTCTTCTGCCCATTTTTGGATTGGGTTGTTTGTTTTTTTGTTGTTGAGCTGCATGAGCTGCTTGTAAATTTTGGAGATTAATCCTTTGTCGGTTGCTTCATTTGCAAATATTTTCTCCCATTCTGAGGGTTGTCTTCTGGTCTTGTTTATGGTTTCCTTTGCTGTTCAAAAGCTTTGAAGTTTCATTAGGTATCATTTGTTTATTTTTGTTTTTATTTCCATTTCTCTAAGAGGTGGTTCAAAAAGAAACTTGCTGGAATTTATGACATAGAGTGTTCTGCCTATGTTTTCCTCTAAGAGTTTGATAGTTTCTGGCCTTACATTTAGGTCTTTAATCCATTTTGAGCTTATTTTTGTGTATGGTGTTAGGGAGTGATCCAATCTCATAATTTTACATGTACGTGTCCAGTTTTCCAAGCACCACTTATTGAAGAGGCTATCCTTTCTCCACTGTACATTCCTGCCACCTTTATCAAAGATAAGGTGTCCATATGTGCGTGGGTTTATCTCTGGGCTTTCTCTCCTGTTCCATTGATCTATCTTTCTGTTTTTGTGCCAGTACCATACCGTCTTGATAACTGTAGCTTTGTAGTATAGTCTGAAGTCAGGGAGCCTGATTCCTCCAGTTCCTTTTTTCGTTCTCAAGATTGCTTTGGCTATTCAGGGTCTTCTGTGTTTCCATACAAATTGCAAAATTTTTTGTTCTAGTTCTGTGAAAAATGCCAGTGGTAGTTTGATAGGGATTGCATTGAATCTATAGATTGCTTTGGGTAGAAGAGTCATTTTCACAATGTTGATTCTTCCAATCCAAGAACATGGTATATCTCTCCATCTATTTGTATCATCTTTAATTTCTTTCATCAGTGTCTTATAATTTTCTGCATACAGGTCTTTTGTCTCCTTAGGTAGGTTTATTCCTAGATATTTTATTCTTTTTGTTGCAATGGTAAATGGGAGTGTTTTCTTGATTTCACTTTCAGATTTTTCATCATTAGTATATAAGAATGCCAGAGATTTCTGTGCATTAATTTTGTATCCTGCCACTTTACCAAATTCATTGATTAGCTCTAGTAGTTTTCTGGTAGCATCTTTAGGATTATCTATGTATAGGATCATGTCATCTGCAAACAGTGACAGCTTTACTTCTTCTTTTCCGATTTGGATTCCTTTTATTTCCTTTTCTTCTCTGATTGCTGTGGCTAAAACTTCCAAAACTATGTTGAATAAGAGTGGTGAGGGTGGGCAACCTTGTCTTGTTCCTGATCTTAGTGGAAATGCTTTCAGTTTTTCACCATTGAGGATGATGTTTGCTGTGAGCTTGTCATATATGGCCTTTATTATGTTGAGGAAAGTTCACTCTATGCCTACTTTCTGCAGGGTTTTTATCATAAATCGGTGTTGAATTTTGTCAAAGGCTTTCTCTGCATCTATTGAGATGATCATATGGTTTTTCTCCTTCAATTTGTTAATATGGTTTATCACATTGATAGATTTGCATATATTGAAGAATCCTTGCATTCCTAGAATAAACCCTACTTGATCATGGTGTATGATCCTTTTAATGTGCTGTTGGATTATGTTTGCTAGTATTTTGTTGAGGATTTTTGCATCTATGTTCATCAGTGATATTGGCCTGTAGAGTTCTTTCTTTGTCACATCCTTGTCTGGTTTTGGTATCAAGGTGATGGTGCCCTCGTAGAAGGAGTTTGGGAGTGTTCCTCCCTCTGCTATATTTTGGAAGAGTTTGAGAAGGATAGGTGTTAACTCTTCTCTAAATGTTTGATAGAATTCGCCTTTGATGCCATCCGGTCCTGGGCTCTTGTTTATTGGAATATTTTTAATCACAGTTTCAATTTCAGTGCTTGTGATTGATCTGTTCATATTTTCTATTTCTTCCTGTTTCAGTCTTGGCAGGTTGTGCATTTCTAAGAATTTGTCCATTTCTTCCAGGTTGTCCATTTTATTGGCATAGAGTTGCTTATAGTAATCTCTCATGATCTTTTTTATTTCTGCAGTATCAGTTGTTACCTCTCCTTTTTCATTTCTAATTCTATTGATTTGAGTCTTCTCCCTTTTTTTCTTGATGAGTCTGGCTAGTAGTTTATCTATTTTGTTTATCTTCTCAAAGAACCAGCTTTTAGTTTTATTGATCTTTGCTATTGTTTCCTTCATTTCTTTTTCATTTATTTCTGATCTGATTTTTATGATTTCTTTCCTTCTGCTAGCTTTGGTGCTTTTTTCTTCTTCTTTCTCTAATTGCTTTAGGTGCAAGGTTAGGTTGTTTATTCGAGATGTTTCCTGCTTCTTAAGGTGGGCTTGTATTGCTATAAACTTCCCCCTTAAAACTGCTTTTGCTGCATCCCATAGGTTTTGGGTCGTTGTGTCTCCATTATCATTTGTTTCTAGGTACTTTTGATTTCCTCTTTGATTTCTTCAGTGATCACTTCATTATTAAGTAGTGTATTGTTTAGCCTCCATGTGTTTGTATTTTTTACAGATCTTTTCCTGTAATTGATATCTAGTCTCATGGCGTTGTGGTCAGAAAAGATACTTGATACAATTGCAATTTTCTTAAATTGACCAAGGCTTGATTTGTGACCCAAGATATCATCTATCCTGGAGAAGGTTCCATAAGCACTAGAGAAAAATGTGTATTCTGTTGTTTTTGGATGGAGTGTCCTATAAATATCAATTAAGTCCATCTTGTTTAATGTATCATTTAAAGCTTGTGTTTCCTTATTTATTTTCATTTTGGATGATCTGTCCATGGGTGAAAGTGGGGTGTTTAAGTCCCCTACTATGAATGTGTTGTCGATTTCCCCTTTTATGGCTGTTAGTATTTGCCTTATGTATTGAGGTGCTCCTATGTTGGGTGCATAAATATTAACAATTGTTATATCTTCTTCTTGGTTCGATCCCTTGATCATTATGTAGTGTCCTTCTTTGTCTCTTTTAATAGTTCTTATTTTAAAGTCTATTTTTTCTGATATGAGAATTGCTACTCCAGCTTTCTTTTGGTTTCCATTTGCATGGAATATCTTTTTCCATCCCCTCACTTTCAGTCTGTATGTGTCTCTAGGTCTGAAGTGTGTCTCTTGTAGACAGCATATATAAGGGTCTTGTTTTTGTATCCATTCAGCTCATCTGTGTCTTTTGGTGGGAGCATTTAATCTTTTACATTTAGGTGATTATCAATATGTATTTTCCTATTCCCATTTTCTAAATTGCTTTGGGTTCGTTATTATAGGTCTTTTCCTTCTCTTGTGTTTCTTGCCTAGAGAAGATCCTTTAGCATTTGTTGTAAAGCTGGTTTGGTGGTGCTGAACTCTTTCAGCTTTTGCTTGTCTGTAAAGGTTTTAATTTCTCCATCAAATCTCAATGAGATCCTTGCTGTGTCGAGTAGTCTTGGCTGCAGGTTTTTCTCCTTCATCACTTTCAGTATGTCCTGCCACTCCCTTCTGGCTTGTAGGGTTTCTGCTGAGAGATCAGCTATTAACCTTATGGGGATTCCCTTGTGTGTTATTTGTTTTGTTTTCCCTTACTGCTTTCTAATTAGCTTTGTTTGTATTTAATTATTAACAGTTTAGTTAATATGTGTCTTGGCATATTTCTCCTTGGATTTATCCTGTATGGGACTCTCTGTGCTTCCTGGACTTGATTAACTATTTCCTTTCCCATATTAGGGAAGTTTTCAACTATAATCTCTTCAAATATTTTCTCAGTCCCTTTCTTTTTCTTTTTTTCTTCTGGAACCCCTATAATTCGAATGTTGGTGTGTTTAATGTTGTCCCAGAGGTCTCTGAGACTGTCCTCAGTTCTTTTCATTCTTTATTCTTTATTCTGCTCTGCAGTACTTATTTCCACTATTTTATCTTCCAGGTCACTTATCCGTTCTTCTGTCTCAGTTATTCTGCTATTGATCCCATCTAGAGTACTTTTAATTTCATTTATTGTGTTGTTCATCGTTGCTTGTTTCATCTTTATTTCTTCTAGGTCCTTGTTAACTGTTTCTTGCATTTTGTCCATTCTATTTCCAAGATTTCGGATCATCCTTACTATCATTATTCTGAATTCTTTTTCAGGTAGACTGCCTATTTCCTCTTCATTTGTTAGGTCTGGTGCATTTTTATCTTGCTCCTTTATCTGCTGTGTGTTTTTCTGTCTTCTCATTTTGCTTATCTTACTGTGTTTGGGGTCTCCTTTTTGCAGACTGCAGGTTCGTAGTTCCCGCTGTTTTTGATGTCTGTCTCCAGTGGCTAAGGTTGGTTCAGTGGGTTGTGTAGGCTTCCTGGTGGAGGGGACTAGTGTCTGTTGTGGTGGATGAGGCTGGATCTTGTCTCTCTAGTGGGCAGGTTCACGTCTGGTGGTGTGTTTTGGGGTGTCTGTGGCCTTATTATGATTTTAGGCAGCCTCTCTGCTAATGGGTGGGGTTGTGTTCCTTTTTTGCTAGTTGTTTGGCATAGGTTGTCCAGCACTGTGGCTTGCTGGTCGTTGAGTGAAGCTGGGTGCTGGTGTTAAGATGGAGGTCTCTGGGAGATTTTCGCCGTTTGATATTATGTGTAGCTGGGAGGTCTCTTGTGGACCAGTGTCCTGAAGTTGGCTCTCCTACGTCAAAGGCAGAGCCCTGACTCCTGGCTGGAGCACCAAGAGCCTTTCATCCACACGGCTCAGAATAAAAGGGAGAAAAAGTAGAGGGAATTAGTAGAAGTATGAGGAAAGAAAGAAGGAAAGGAGGGAAGGAAGGAAGGAAGGATGGAAGAAAGAAAGAAAGAAAGAAGCAAAGAAGGAAAGAAGGCAAGAAGGAAAGAAATGAGGGAGGGAGGGAGGGAGGGAGGAAGGAAGGAGGGAAAGAAGGAAAAAAGACAGAAAGAAAGAAGATACAGTAAAAATAAAATAAAGTATAATAAAGTTATTGAATTAAAAAATTTTTATTTAGAAAAAAAAAAAAAGGGACGGATAGAACCTTAGGACAAATGTTGGAAGCAAAGCTATACAGACAAAATCTTACACAGAAGCATACACATACACCCTCACTAAAAGAGGTAAAGGGGGAAAAATCATAAGTCTTGCTGTCAGAGACCACCTCCTCAATTTGGGATGAATCGTTGTCTAAAGTAGGGAAGGAAGGAAGGAAAGAAAGAAAGAAAGAACGAAGGTAAAGTATAATAACGTTATTAAAATTGATTATTAAGAAAAAAATTTAAAAAAGAAAACCATGGACGGATAGAACCCTAGGACAAATGGTGGAAGCAAGACTATACAGACAAGATCTCACACAGAAGCATACATATACACATTCACAAAAAGAGGAAAAGGGAAAAAAATCATAGATCTTGCTCCCAAAGTCCACTTCCTTAATTTGGGATGATTGGTTGTCTATTCAGGTATTCCACAGATGCAGGGTATATCAAGTTGATTGTGGAGCTTTAATCCGCTGCTTCTGAGGCTGCTGGGAGAGATTTCCCTTTCTCTTCTTTGTTCTCACAGCTCACAGGGGCTCAGCTTTGGATTTGGCCCTGCCTCTGCGTGTAGGTCGCTGGAGGGCGTCTGTTTTTTGCTCACACAGGAGGGGGTTAAAGGAGCCGCTGATTCGGGGGCTCTGGCGCACTCAGGCCGGGGGGTGGGGGGAGGGAGGGACGTGCGGGGTGGGCCTGCGGCGGCAGGGGCCGGCGTGACGTTGCTCCAGCCTGAGGCCCGCCGTGCGTTCTCCCGGGGAAGTTGTCCCTGGATCCCGGGAACCTGGCAGTGGCGGCTGCACAGGCTCCGCGGAAGAGGGGTGTGGAGAGTCACCTGTGCTCGCCCACAGGCCCCTTGGTGGCGGCAGTAGTAGCCTTAACGTCTCCTGCCCGTCTCTGGGGTCCGCGCTTTTAGCCGCGGCTCGTGCCCGTCTCTGGAGTTCCTTTAAGCAGCGTTCTTAAACCCCTCTCCTCACGCACCAGGAAACAAAGAGGGAAGAAAAAGTCTCTTGCCTCTTCGGCAGGTGCAGACTTCTCCCCGGACTCCCTCCTGGCTAGCCGTGGTGCACTAACCCCTTCAGGCTATGTTCAAGCCGCCAACCCCAGTCCTCTCCCTGCGCTCCGTCCGAAACCGAAACCCAAGCCTCAGAGCCTCAGCTCACAGCCCCGCCCGCCCCGGCGGGTGAGCAGACAAGCCTCTTGGGCTGGTGAGTGCCAGTCGGCACCAATCCTCTGTGCGGGAATCTCCCCGCTTTGCTCTCCGCACCCGTTGCTGTGCACTCCTCCGCAGCTTCGAAGCTCCCCCCTCCGCCTCCCGCAGTCTCCGCCCGTGAAGGGGCTTCCTAGTGTGTGGAAACTTTTCCTCCTTCACAGCTCCCTCTCACTGGTGCAGGTGCCGTCCCTATTCTTTTGTCTCTGTGTTTTTTTTTTTTTTTTTCTTTTGCCCTACCCAGGTACGTGGGGAGTTTCTTGCCTTTTGGGAGGTCTGAGGTCTTCTGCCAGCCTTCAGTAGGTGTTCTGTAGGAGTTGTTCCACGTGTAGATGTATTTCTGGTGTATCTGTGGGGAGGGAGATGATCTCCGCATCTTACTCTTCCGCCATCTTCAAGGTCCCTACCTGTGTAATATTTTAAATGTGAATTCTATTTTAAAAAATAAATGTTCTAGTAATTACTATGTGCCAGAGGTATCTTCAAAAATAATGTTACATGTTCATTGTTTATAATCACGATGGATTGAAAGGATACTTTAAAACTTAATTGAAGGAAAGGGTATTATTATTATTTTTTACATCTTTATTAGAGTATAATTGCTTTACAATGGTGTGTGAGTTTCTGCTTTATAACAAAGTGAATCAGTTATACATATACATATGTCTCCATATCTCTTCCTTCTTGCATCTCCCTCCCTCCCACCCCTCTACATGGTCAAAAAGCACCGAGCTGATCTTCCGCTGCTATGCACTACTTCCCACCAGCTATCTATTTTACGTTTAAACGTGTATATATGTCCATGCCACTCTCTCACTTTGTCCCAGGTTACCCTTCCCCCTCCCCGTATCCTCAAGTCCATTCTCTAGTAGGTCTACATCTTTATTCCTGTCTTGCCCCTAGGTTTTTCTGACCATTTTTTATCTGTTTTTTAGATTCCATATATATGTGTTGGCATACTGTATTTGTTTTTCTCCTTCTGACTTACTTCACTCTGTATGACAGTCTCTAGGTCCATACACCTCACTACAAATAACTCAGTTTCGTTCCTGTTTATGGCTGGGTAATATTCCACTATATATATATGTGCCACATCTTCTTTATCCATTCATCTGTTAATGGACACTTAGGTTGATTCCATGTACTGGCTACTGTAAATAGAGCTGCAATGAACATTTTGGTACATAACTCTTGTTGAATTATGGTTTTCTGAGGGTATATGCCCAGAAGTGGGATTGCTGGGTCGTATGGTAGTTCTATTTTTAGTTTTTTAAGGAACCTCCATATTGTTCTCCTTAGTGGCTGTATCTACATCCCCACTAACAGTGCAAGAGGGTTCCATTTTCTCCACACCCTCTCCAGAATTTATTGTTTGCAGATTTTCTGATGATGGCCATTCTGACCGGTGTGAGATGATATCTCATTGTAGTTTAGATTTGCATTTCTCTAATGATTAATGATGTTGAGCATTCTTTCATGTGTTTGTTGGCAATCTGTATATCTTCTTTGGATAAATGTCTATTTAGGTTTTCTGACCATTTTTGGATTGGGTTTTTGTGTTTTTGATATTGAGCTGCATGAGTTGCTTGTAGTTTGGGAGATTAATCCTTTGTCAGTAGCTTCATCTGCAAATATTTTCTCCCATTCTGAGGGTATCTTTTCATCTTCTTTATGGTTCCTTTGATGTGCAAACACTTTTATGTTTCATTAGGTATCATTTGTTTATTTTTGTTTTTATTTCCATTTCTCTAAGAGGTGGTTCAAAAAGAAACTTGCTGGAATTTATGACATAGAGTGTTCTGACTATGTTTTCCTCTAAGAGTTTGATGGTGTCTGACCTTACATTTAGATCTTTAATCCATTTTGAGTTTATTTTTGTGTATGGTGTTAGAGAGCATCCTAATTTCATTTTTTTTTTTTTTTTTTTTTTTTGCAGTATGCTGGCCTCTCACTGTTGTGGCCTCTCCCGTTGTGGAGCACAGGCTCCAGACACACAGGCTCAGCGGTCATGGCTCATGGGCGCAGGAACTCCATGGCATGTGGGATCTTCCCGGACTGGGCATGAACCCATGTCCCCTGCATCAGCAGGCAGACTCTCAACCACTGCGCCACCAGGGAAGACCCTAATTTCATTCTTTTACATGTAGCTGTCCAGTTTTCCCAGCAACACTTATTGAAGAGACTGTCTTTTCTCCATTGTTTATTCTGACCTCCTTTATCAAAGATAAGGTGACCATCTCTGTGTGGGTTTGTCTCTGGGCTTTCTATCCTGTCCAATTGATCTATCTTTCTGTTTTTGTGCCAGTACCATACTGTCTTGATTACTGTAGCTTTTTAGTATAGTCTGAAGTCATGGAGACTGATTCCTCCAGCTCCATTTTTCTTTCTCAAGATTGCTTTGGCTATTCGGGGTCTTTTGTGTTGCCACACAAATTGTGAAATATTTTGTTTTAGTTCTCAGAAAACTGCCATTGGTAGTTTCATAGGGATTGCATTGAATTTGTAGATTGCTTTGGGTAGTATAGTCATTTTCAAAATGTTGAGTCTTTTAATCCAATAATATGGTATATCTCTCCATCTATTTGTTTAATCTTTAATTTATTTCACCAGTGTCTTATAATTTTCTGCATACATGTCTTTTGCCTCCTTAGGTAGGTTTATTCCTAGATATTTTATTCTTTTTGTTGCAATGGTAAGTGGGAGTGTTTCCTTAATTTCACTTTCAGATTTTTCATCAATACTGTATAGGAATGCAAGAGATTTCTGTGCATTAATTTTGTGTCCTCTTACTTTACCAGATTCATTGATTATTTCTAGTAGTTTTCTGGTAGCATCTTTAGGATTCTCTATGTATAGCATCATCTCATTTGCAAACAGTGACAGCTTTACTTCTCCTTTTCCTATTTGGATTACTTTTATTTCTTTTTCTTGTCTAACTGCTGTGGGTAAAACTTCCAAAACTATGTTGAATAAGAGTGGTGAGAGTGGGCAACCTTGTCTTGTTCCTGATCTTAGTGGAAATAGTTTCAGTTTTTCACCATTGAGGATGATGTTGGCTGAGGGTTTGTCATATATAGCCTTTTTTATGTTGAGGAAAGTTCCCTCTATGCCTACCTTCTGGAGGGTTTTTATCATAAATGGTGTTGAATTTTGTCAAAAGCTTTCTCTGCATCTATTGAGATGATCATAAGGTTTTTCTCCTTCAGTTGGTTAATATGGTGTATCACATTGATTAATTTGTGTATATTGAAGAATCCTTTCATTCCTGGGATAAACCCCACTTGATCATAGTGTGTGATCCTTTTAATGTGCTGTTGGTTTCTGTTTGTTAGTATTTTCTTGAGGATTTATGCTTCTATGTTCATCAGTGATATTGGCCTGTAGTTTTCTTTCTTTGTGGTGTGTTTGTCTGGTTTTGGTATCAGAGTGATGGCAGCCTTGTAGAATGAGTTTGGGAGTGTTCCTCCCTCTACTAATTTTGGAAGAGTTTGAGAAGGATAGGTGTTAGCTCTTTCCTAAATGCTTGATAGAATTTGCCTGTGAAGCCATCTGGTCCTGGACTTTTTTTTGTTGGAAGATTTTTAATCACAGTTTCAATTTCAGTGCTTGTTACTGATCTTTTCATATTTTCTATTTCTCCCTGGTTCAGTCTCAGAACGTTGTGCATTTCTAAGAATTTGTCCATTTCTACCAGGTTGTCCATTTTATTGGCATAGAGTTGCTTGTAGTAATCTCTCATGAGCCTTTGTATTTCTGCAGTGTCAGTTGTTACTTCTCCTTTTTCATTTCTAATTCTATTTATTTGAGTCTTCTCTCTTTTTTTCTTGATGAGTCTGGCTAATGGTTTATTAATTTTGTTTATCTTCTCAAAGAACTAGCTTTTAGTTTTATTGATCTTTGCTATCGTTTCCTTCATTTCTTTTTCATTTATTTCTGATCTGATCTTTATTATTTCTTTCCTTTGCTAAATTTGGGGTTCTTTTGTTCTTCTTTCTCTAATTGCTTAAGGTGTAAGGTTTGGTTGTTTATTTGAGATGTTCCTTGTTTCTTAAGGTAGGATTGTAATGCTATGTACTTCCCTCTTAGAACTGCTTTTGTTACATCCCATAGTGTTTGTGTTGTTGTGTTTTCATTGTCATTTGTTTCTAGGTATTTTTTGAACTCCTTTTTGATTTCTTCAGTGATCTCTTGGTTATAAGTAATGTGTTGTTTAGCCTCCATGTGTTTGTATTTGTTACAGGTTTTTTCCTGTAATTGATGTCTAGTCTCATAGCATTGTTGTCAGAAAAGATACTTGATACGATTTCAATTTTCTTAAATTTATCAAGACTTGATTTGTGACCCAAGATATGATCTATCCTGGAGAAGGTTCCATGACCACTTGAGAAGAATGTGTATTCTGTTGTTTTGGATGGAATGTCCTATAAATATCAATTAAGCCCATCATGTTTAATGTATCATTTAAAGTTTGTGTTTCCTTATTTATTTTCATTTTGGATGATCTGTCCATTGGTGGAAGTGGAGTGTTAAAGTCCCCTACTATGATTGTGTTACTGTTGATTTCCTTTTTTATGGCTGTTAGTATTTTCCTTATGTATTGAGGTCCTCCTATGTTTGGTGCATAAATATTTACAATTGTTATATCTTCTTCTTGGATTTTTCCCTTGATCATTATGTAGTGTCCCTCTTTGTCTCTTGTAACTGTCTTTGTTTTAAACTCTATTTTGTCTGATATGAGAATTGCTACTCCAGCTTTCTTGTGATTTTCATTTGCATGGGACATCTTTTTCCATCTTTTCACTTTCAGTCTGTATGTGTCCCTAGGTCTGAAGTGGGTCTCTTGTAGACAGCATATATATGGGTCTGGTTTTTGTATCCATTCAGCCAATCTATGTCTTTTGGTTGGAGCATTTAATTCATTTACATTTAAGGTAATTATCGATATGTATGCTCCTTTTACCATTTTCTTAATTGTTTTGGGTTCATTATTGTAGGTCTTTTCCTTCTCTTGTGTTTCTTACCTAGAGAAGTTCCTTTAGCATGTGTTGTGAAGCTGGTTTGGTGGTGCTGAATTCTCTTAGCTTTAGCTTGTCTGTAAAGGTTTTAATTTCTCCATCAAATCTGAATGAGATCCTTGTTGAGTAGAGTAATCTTGGTTGTTGGTTTTTCTCCTTCATTACCTTAAATATGTCCTGCCACTCCCTTCTGGCTTGCAGAGTTTCTGCCGAAAGATCAGTTGTTAATCTTATGGGTATTCCCTTATGTGTTATTTGTTGTTTTCCCTTGCTGCTTTTAATATTAGTTATTTGTATTTAATTTTTGATAGCTTGATTAATATGTGTCTTGGTGTGTTTCTCCTTGGATTTATCCTGTATGGGACTCTCTTTGCTGCCTGGAATTGGTTAACTATTTCCTTTCCCGTATTAGGGAAGTTTTCAACTATAATCTCTTCAAATATTTTCTCAGTCTCATTCTTTTTCTCTTCTTCTTCTGGGACCCCTATAATGTGAATAATGTTGTCCCAGTGGTCTCTGAGACTGTCCTCAATTCTTTTCTTTCTTTTCTCTTTATTCTGCTCTGCAGTAGTTATTTCCACTGTTTTATCTTCCAGGTCACTTATCCGTTCTTCTGCCTCCGTTATTCTGCTCTTGATCCCTTCTAGAGAATTTTTAAATTCATTTATTGTGTTGTTCATCACTGTTTGTTTGTTTGCTCTTTAGTTCTTCTAGGTCCTTGTTAAACATTGTTTAAGTCCTTGTTTCTTGTATTTTCTCCATTCTATTTCCAATATTTTTTATCATCTTTAGTATCATTATTCTGAATTCTTTTTCAGATAGACTGCCTATTTCCTCTTCATTTGTTAGGTCTGGTGGGTTTTTACCTTGCTCCTTAATCTTTTGTGTGTTTGTTTGTCTTTGCATTTTTTTTAACTTACTGTGTTTTGGTTTCCTTTTTTCAGGCTGCATGTTCATAGGTTCCATTGTTTTTGGCGTTTGTCCCCAGTGGCTAAGTTTGGTTCAGTGGGTTGTGTAAGCTTCCTGGTGGAGGGGTCTAGTGCCTGTGTTCTGGTGGATGAGCATGGAACTTGTCTTTCTTTGGGCAAGTCCAAGTCTGATGGTGTGTTTTGTGGTGTCTGTGGCCTTATTATGATTTTAGGCAGCCTCTGTGCTAGTGGATGGGGTTGTGTTCCTGTTTTGCTAGCTGTTTGGCATAGGGTGTCCAGCACTCGAGCTTGCTGGTCATTGAGTTGAGTTGGGTCTAGGCATTGAGAAAGAGTTCTCTGGGAGATTTTCTCCATTTGATATTACATGGAGCTGGGAGGCCTCTTGTGGACCAGTGTCCTGAGCTTGGCTCTCCCTCCTCAGTGGCACAGCCCTGATGCCTGGCTGTAGCACCAAGAGCCTGTCCTCCATGCAGCTCAGAATAAAAGGGAGAAAAAAGAAAGAAAGGAAGAAGAAGATAAAATAAAATAAAGTTATTAAGATAAAAAATAATTATTAAGAAAAATAATATTTTAGTAAAAAAAAAAAAAGTGGACAAAATGAACCCTAGGACAAATGGTAAAAGCAAAGCTATACAGACAATATCACACACAGAAGCATACACATACACACTAACAGAAAGAGAAAAAGGGGGAAAAAAAAAAATATATATCGTTACTCCCAAAGTCCACCTCTACAATTTGGGATGATTTGTTGTCTATTCAAGTATTCCACAGGTTCAGTGTATATCAAGTTGATTGTGATGATTTAATCCTCTGATCCTGAGGCTACTGGGAGAAAGTTCCCTTTCTCTTTGTTCACAGAGCTCCCAGGCTTCAGCTTTGCATTTGGCTCCGCCTCTGCGTGTAGGTCGCCTGAGGGCATTTGTTCATTGCTCAGACAGGACAGGGTTAAAGGAGCAACTGATTTGGGGGCTCTGGCTCACTCAGGCTGGGTGGAAGGGGGGTACGGATGCAGAGCTAGCCTGCGGTGGCAGAGGCCAGCGTGACGTTGCACCAGCCTGAGGTGCACCGTGCATTCTCCCGTGGTAGTTGTCCCTGGATCATGGGACCCTGGCAGTGGTGGGATGTGTGGAGAGTGACCTGTGCTGGCACACAGGTTTCTTGGTGGCGGCAGCAGTAGCCTTAGCATCTCATGCCCATCTCTGTGTTCCGCGCTGATAGCTGTGGCTTTCGCCCATCTCTGGAGCTCCTTTAAGCGGCACTCTGAATCCCCTCTCCTCGTGCACCAGGAAACAAAGAGCCAAGAAAAGTCTCTTGTCTCTTCAGCAGCTCCAGACTTTCCTGGACTCCCTCTTGGCCAGCTGTGGCACACTAGCCCCCTTCAGGCTGTGTTCACATAGCCAACCCCAGTCCTCTTCCTGCGATCTGACTGAAGCCTGAGCCTCAGCTCCCTGCCCTGCCCGCCCAGGCAGGTGAGCAGCCAAGCCTCTAGGGCTGGTGAGTGCTGGTCGGCACTGGTCCTCTGTGCAGGAATCTCTCCGCTTTGCCCTCCACACCCCTGTTGCTGTGCTCTCCTCTGTGGCACCAAAGCTTCCCCCCACCATCCGCCACCCACAGTCTCTGCCCGTGAAGGGGCTTCCTAGTGTGTGGAAACCTTTCCTGCTTCATGGCTCCCTCCCACTGGTGCAGTTCCCATCCCTATTCTTTTGTCTCTGTTTATTATTATTATTATTATTATTTGCCCTATGTGGGGAGTTTCTTGCCTTTTGGGAGGTCTGAGGTCTTCTGCCAGCATTCAGTAGGTTTTTCTGTAGGAGTTGTTCCACATGTAGATGTATTTCTGATGTATTTGTGGGGAGGAAGGTGATCTCTGTGCCTTACTCTTCTGCCATCTTAGCTCCTCTGAAAGGGTATTATTATTTATTTATTTTTTGTGTTATGTGGGCCTCTCATTGTTGTGGCCTCTCTCATTGCAGAGTACAGGCTCTGGATGAGCAGGCTCAGTGCCATGGCTCATGGGTCCAGCCTCTCCGCGGCATGTGGGATCTTCCCGGACCAGGGCACAAACCTGTGTCCCCTGCATCGGCAGGCGGACCCTCAACCACTGCACCACCAAGGAAGCCCCAGGGTATTATTTTTATAAGTTCAGAGATATAGAGAAAAAAGCTCATGACTTTGCTGTTGCAATAATGGAACAACTATAATATTGATATTAAGCTGACTTTTTTTCAGTAGTCATCAATGTCATTTTGCTGTCACATTATTTCCAAGATAAGGGAAAATTAGCAACTCGGCTGCAGTTACTCTGAAACATTTCATTAATGCGGCCCCTCATATTTACTTGTACATTTAATCATTCTCATTTTTTCCCTTCTTGAAGAAGAGCAATTAATCTGTTGGCTGGGAAAGGACTTAGATACCAAATACCCACAAGGAGAAAATGTTCTGTAGTTCCTGTTAATATCATTATTCTATTGCCATGTTAGAAAATAAACTCTCTGAGGGTGTAAAATGTCTTTTACTTTATTACAAAGTTCTCATCTCTAAAGAGATCTCTAACCCATAAAGTCCTCTACATCAGTGGATACATAATAAAAATTGCTGATTTAAACCAGGAAAGAACATATAAAAACACTGTCTGTTAGATATTTGATCACTTTATTTTCTATTAAGTATTTTATTTATGCTACATCTATGTAGTTCTGTGTATGAAATTTAATTTTGCAGAACTTCCCTGATGTGGCCTGTGGTGTGCAGGTAAGGGGGATGGTCAGGCTGGAAATAGACTTAAGAAAATGTAGTGTGCTATCCATTGATAGAGAGCAATATATTTAAAATTAACAGTTGCTATGTTACCATCACAGCAGGGTCAAATGAAAGGGAAAGCTACTAGGAGCAAAACTTCAGGCAAACTGTGGAATCAAAGGCACTAATTAGTCTTGTCAAACAAACAGCTACAGTCATCACTTTGTGACCAACATGAGAAGAAAAATGCAAGTAAGTTTATTGTTGCTAGCTTCTTCACAAAGATTCACTTTTTGTGCAAAGCTATAAATTCAAGCCTGTAGGTGTGCTTAGCTCAGAATTGTGTTTCATTAGCTTTACTTTGAAATATCCAAGGTTTTTCAATCTGGTTCTGCTACTCAGCACTCCACCCATTCCTAGCCTGGCCGTTAAGAGCATGGATTACATTTTTTATTTTCCAACAGGAAGAAAGCATTTCCGTGTGAATTTCATCTTGTCAGAGAATAGTCACTAAATAAGTGGCATTTAGAACACTTCAGGGGTGCTAATTACCCATTATATATACTTTAATGGACGCATGAGTTCACAAACATTTACTTTCTCAGTTAATCTATTTTCTCCCCAGATTTGTTTACCAAAATAAGGAAGATTATACTTATCTCCCATTTGCATTCTTGTAGAAAAATAAAAGGTTAGAATAGTCCTAGTTTTGACATGGTGTTAATATATTTATGTTTCTTGGTTCAATTTAGATTTGTTAACTCTTGCCTTAAGAATTAAATATGAAGGTTGGAAAGCTTTCATTTTACCCTTTGTTTTAGTTTTTTATTGTCATTTTCTTTTCCTCCTTTCAAATTCTAAATTCTGTTTAAACTGTATTTGCTTGTCTAATTTAGGCATCCACTTTTTTGTTTGTTTACTGTGGTCCTGATATTAGTATAGCTGGTTAAGAGCAATTATACTATTCATTCATATTTTTTCTCTTCAGTGACACCAGTGTATCAAGGAGATTTGACTCATAAGACTGAAAACCAACCTTTCACTTCTTTGTTCTCAATTCCCTGCTCCCTTTCACCACAGGGGACTCCTGTGTTCATCAAGGCTGGCTGAACCCAGCTGGCTATGCTGAGTTTTCAGAGTGACTCGGGCACTGGGGACAATCTGGCTCATTTATTAGCATCTGACTTTTTGGCCCAAAGAACAACATCTTATAAACAACACATAAAAGTCTGTTTTTCAGGATGTCAAGTTTTGTGAAAACCATCTGCTTGGAAAAAAATATATTCTTTTTCCTTTAGTCCTTACATTTACAACATTTCTTTTTGGAAAGAATAGCTGTGGAATTTAATTGAAAAAACTAACAACAAAAAACAAAACAAAAACCCCTGAAAATCCTAAATGATCCAAACGGGAGTGCAGGTAGGGCTAAGTCAGCAAATCATTCAATTTCAACATCTACTTCTCAAACCAAATATTCTAAAATATATATGGTATAATCTATGGGTATTTAGTGAAGCTGGCTTTTGATCTCACTTAAGTCATTTTTCAAAAAACAAACAAACAAACTCAAATATCCATTGCTTTAAACTCTTAACTTCAAGTTGTCAAGAGAGCTTTGTGTTAACAAGAGTCTATTGCAGCTCAAACACAAAAGATTATTTCCCTAAAATTTACACATAATTACAATATCAATAAGCTAACATTAAACAATTTAATAGCTTTCAGGTCTTGTTCTAAACAAGTGACAGTTTCTTTATTTATTGTTAAAGGGATAAGACACAGGTGAAGTGAGCTGAAATTAAGATGGTATAGTGGTTATATCCAAAACTTATCCATAGTAATTATTACTTAAAAGCTCGAAGGTGAACACAGAAAGGCAGAAGTCAAGGGCACAGGAGACCAGCACTGAGTCAGCAGCAAATAAATACAGACATGGCCACGGCAGAGTCCAGGGTCAAAACCAGAGTTAAACAGCAGATATTACACAAAGGACAGAAAGTCCAATGGGTAAGATGGCAAAGTATAGGCTGAATGACTAAATCAATAACCAGAAAGGTAAATGGGGTAGCAGAAGATGAGGCCCTCCTAAAAGAAAGCCAGATGGTACTTGATTCTTCTAATAGACATAACTCTGTCTCAGGGTATCTATCTAAACATTGGGTTTCAGCTTTAAAGACAAATAGTTGAAACTTTAAGGCCAAATAAGTATTCTCTTGAATTAATTTTCCTTAAGACTCTGTAGTCACCAAGTTAATTTCCATACCTGAGTGTCCATATGTATATATTATTGGATGGTATTTTAAAAAAAATATTGTTAGGTATTTATCCATCTTTTATATCTTGCCACTAAAGTGGAATAGGAAGAGCATCCTTTTCTATCATGTTCATGGCTCTATGCCTAGCAGATGGCTTAACACTGTCATGTAAAAGTTGCTTTATAAATATTTGGTGAATGGGTCAATCAATAGCTATTTTTCTTTTACATTAATGCTTCATTCTTAAAATTATGAATTGTGTCTCCTAACATTCTTTTTCCTACAGTTTCAATCTGTTTTATTACATATGAAAATTGAACATCTTTACTCTAGATAGATTAGCAGTGCTCAGTAGCAACAGAAGTTAATCCCAAATTCCATTTTTCTATTGGAAATACATCCAAAATTCTAGGAGCTTATAAAATGAAACTGTGGCATATGGTGTGATTGGATCAAAGAGGACAAAAGTATAAATTCATAACATCATCTCTTTAAAAAAACAAAGAAAACAATATTTTAAAGAGCAATGTTTCTTTCATAAAACATCATGAGTGCCTAATATTAACAATATTTATTAGTTGTTAATATAACTTATAAGAATTTCTATAAATCTTGAAGGCCAGTGTTTTTAACCTATATAAACTTTGTAATTTCTAGAGGATTATATATTTTGTAAAACCTGTTGTATAATGAGCAAATAATAAATATGAAAATTGGGATTTAGAACTTTATTTTAGTTCTATATTAGTTTATTATAAAGTAGAGAACTTCTTAAAGATATCCTCTCATAGTTGACTACTGCCTATGTCAGGGCAGATTCCCAAACCTGGCTTCAAGATTAAAGCCAAACCAGTCTAGTTGTGTGTTGTCAAGGGGTTATACAATGTGATACAAAACATGGCATAGGAATCACTGTCTCTCCAACAAGGCCGAATGGAACAGTTCACTTACAGGGTGTTTGTTGGCGGGGGGGGGGAGCGGTGGGACTGGGCAGTTCCCATTGACAGGCTCTACCATCCAACTAAGAAAGTTTAGATGGAAGTCAAAAACTCCCCATAATACACTCCACTGTTTACTTTTGGAGTTCTATAATCAATAAGTAACTTCCCTATTTTCTTGGCAAATATAGAAATAATGGAGAGAGAGAAGCAGGAATCACACAAATGGAAATCAAAATGCCAGCTTCATAACAGGTAAGACTGTTTGAAGAGCTTGGCTTAGTTCTATGGCAACAGTGGCTTCTTAATGCTGTACTCCAGAATTAAGTTTATCCATCTAGTCATTAACCATGCTGAAATACTCCAGAGTTTCTCCAAAAGGGCTGTGCCTCTAAAACTAATGTTATGTAGATGCAAAGCAAATGCAGTTGGCAATGGGCAAGAATAAACAATTCATTTTCTCAAATTCATCAATCACCTAAATATACCTCTATCCCAGGGAGTAGAGACAAAAAGGCATAGGGAGACAGGTCAGGATTACACTAGAGAGTCCTTCCTCATGAGAGGTCAAGGGGTTGGAACTAAGCATCACTCTCCAACACCATTATTTTTTGGTCTCCCACACTGGTTTTCTGTCCTAATAGATAGCTATATATTGTTACAGATTAATTCTTCCTTTTTTGCTCCTTTACTCTTTTCTTAGTTTTCTTTCCCATCTTTTTCATTTCGTGTTTTCTTAGTTTTACAATATAAATGGTATTATTAAATAACTATTCAAAAATAAATCTGCTCTGTACAGAAATACATTAGGGTACTTGAAAGAATGGGAAATCCCCAACACAAATGTCTCAATCAAAACAAAATTGGAAGAAAGCAAAATCACCTATAGTTTAGTGAAAGCAGAGAGGTTTCATTAAATGTTAACATGAACTGAATTGTCATGGAGGGCAGAAGTATATGAAGAGCCACAGAGAGGTTACTGGGCAAACAAATGCTGAGTAAGCACTGAGAGAAAGATCTTGTCCCTAAACACCTGTCTTGGTGTTACAGCCAGGAATATAAAAAATGTATGGTCAAGGGTAATGAGGATTTTTTATGCTTAACTATAATGGGATATTTCATAAATGTAGTTCTTCATTTTTAATACAGAGTATCT
Source organism: Orcinus orca (assembly GCF_937001465.1). Taxonomy (NCBI): domain Eukaryota; kingdom Metazoa; phylum Chordata; class Mammalia; order Artiodactyla; family Delphinidae; genus Orcinus; species Orcinus orca. The sequence goes on along the minus strand of NC_064566.1, from coordinate 82,201,901 downwards.
TCAAATAGTATAAAGCATTAGACATAGAAAACTTGTAGCTTTGTAACATTTTATTAGCAAAGATTTCAAATGATAATAAATCATTTAAAAACTCAGAGCAATCTTAAAATATCAAGAAAAAATTTAACCTACTTTAAAATAACATCTCATCACCTACACATTTCTTACAAAATATGATTTTAAGGAATCGTGAAAATTTATGCTCCTTTGTATACACTTTATGTAAAAAATAAATTTGCTTACTGACTATAAAACATACTTACCTTTGTAGACTCAGCCATCAGACAATAAACAAAATCTATGCTACTCCAGCTGTGCTACATATCAAGTTGTGCACTACAAGAAGAAATGACTTCAAAAATTCTTCACCTGAATTCAGAAGTAGCAGGAGACTTTTCTATTGTTTGATGTAAGCATAAAAATCCAATCTCACTTTTATATTCTAGACTTGAAGAGCAGATGAATAAAGCTGGTCAGCAGTCAAACTGGGCAGTAGCTCAGGCTGAGATGAACCGGCTAAGGGTTAAGGACTTCTGCAAGTCATAAACAGCCAGAGATCTGGACCTCAAGTTCTTGAAATGAAGCTTACACAATTTCAGTTCTGACTAAATTGGAGAAAGCTGAAAACACAAAAAGTAGGAATATAGCAAGAGAAGGCAGAAATGGTCAAGGCAGGAAGATGTCTGTAGATGTAAAATTTTAGCAAACTAAAATCCCAAGTGTGACTGACTCTAGGTCTAGATTATCTTTGCTTTGATTATTTTAATATATTTTGTCAAGCACAGGAGCCCATGACTCATAAATAACTATGGGAAATAGTTATAGGTAAAGGAAAAGTCAGAAATCCCAAAGAAACTGTCTAGCCAAGCTCTTTCTTTAAACAGCCAACAGGGACACAGGCACACATGTGACCTACAGCTCCATTTTTTCAGAAATCAATGAAATATTCAATTTTAATATCTGTACTCCTTTTCTCAATGTGTTTCACTGACTTCATGGTCTCTAGATCTTCTAACTTTGATTCAATTTTGGTGTCATATTTGAAAATAGAATCCAGCTTCCATAGATTTAGTCCTTGATTGCTATAGCAGTTTGCTAAGACTACCATAACAAAGTATCACAAAATTGAGTGGCTTAAACAATAGAAATTTATTGTCTCACATTTCTGGAGGCTAGAAGTTTGAGATCAAGGTAAGGTGCTGGCAGAGTTGGTTCCTTCTGAAAGTTGTAAGAGAGAATCAGTTCCATGCCTTTCTCTTAGCAGTCTTTGGCACTACTTGAACTGTAGATGTAACAATTTGTGATTCATGTTTACATGGAGTTCTTCTGTGTATCTGTTTCCAAATTTCACCTTTTTATAAAGACTCCAGTCCTATTGGATTATGGGTCTAGCCCACTTCAGTATGACCTCATCTTAACTAATCTACTGCAATAACTCTAGTTCCAATAAGGCCACAATCTGAGGTACTGGGAGGTACCTCAACATATTCATTTTCAAGGAACAGAACAAATCTATAACAATGCTTCTGATCATAAGGCTTCCATGCAAACCTTGTGCATTAGTCTTGTTTTAGACCCACTCTTTCAAAGAGTTGATTGTGATTGGTACAGTCACTATGGAAAAGAGTATGGAGGTTCCTCAAAACATAAAGAAATAGAACTACCATATGGTCTAGTAATCCAACTTCTATGTATATAACTGAAGGAATTAAAATAACTATCTCAAAGATAGTGCACCCCCATGTTTACTGTAATATTCACAATACCCAGACGTAGAAACAGCCTAAGAATCCACTGAAGGATGAATGCATTTTTAAAATGTGGTATACATTTACAGTGGAATACCATCTAGCCATAAAAATAAAATCCTGCTATTGTAACAACATGAATGGACCTTGGGGGTAATATGCTAAGTGAAATAAATCAGATAGAGAAAGAAAAATACTGCATGATCTCATCATATGTGGAATCTTAAAAAAAAATCTAACTCATAAAAACAGAGTGTAGAATGGTGTTTGCCAAGGGCTATGAAGTAGAGGAAATGAGCAGATGCTGATCAGAGGGTACACATTTCTAGTTACAAGATGAATAAATTCTGGGGAGCTAATGTACAGCATGGTGACTATAGTAAAAAATACTGTATGATATACTTGAAAGTTGTTAAGTGTTCACACACACACACACAAATGTTAACTATGTGAGGTAACAGATGTGTTAACTAACATTATAGTGGTAATCAATTCACAATATGTACATAAATCAAAACATAAGGCTGTACACCTTAAACATATATAAATCTATATGTCAAATATACCTCAATAAAGCTGGAAATTTTTAAAGCAAATAAATCAATAATTGATTATGAAGTGGGATGGAGAACATTGAGGAACCTGTATAAGATCAATAAAAGTGATCATAGCTGTGTTATAACCATTTAAAAGTTCATTTCTTAAAATAGTACTGTATACTCACTTTTTCCATTTTCTTACCACCTACTGATACTTTACTCACTTTTTTTCTGGCTTTATACTTTACACTTACATTCTCACAACAGTGATCATTTGAAGGCTGCCTTCATGTGACTTTAAAATCTCCAAATTGGAAGCTCCATTCTTTATCTCAATTTCCTCTAACTCTCTGCAATAATTTTCATTAGAACCTCAGCCAGACTCTCTCTGCTCCAGGATTTTATTGCACCCAATCTCTGGTCTCTTTATGTCTCTGACCACATACTTTTTATTGTATTGTCTTTCTATCCATCTTTCTTCTGCTTTTAAAATACTTGTTGAATAATTGAGTGTATAGATAAATGGATGGATGGACAGATGGATAGATGAATAAATTTTGTACGTAAGAGCAATGGAAAGGCAGTGTAAAGTTTTAATTAACAAAATTACATAACTAGATGTATACTTCCTTTTGATAATAAAAATTATATGTAAGGTGAACATGATGATACACATACATAGTGAAATGAATACCATACTCAAGCTAAAATATCATGCCCTCACATAGTTAACATTTTTTGTATGTGTGATAAAAGCATATGAAATCTACCCTCTTAGCTAATTTCCAGTATGCTATGCAATATTTTTAACTAGAGTTATCATGCTGTACATTGAACCTATAGACTTATTCGTCTTACATAACTTCAACTTTACACACTTTGACAAACATCACCGAATTTTTCCCACCTCCCCACCCCTGGTAACCACCAGTCTACTCTCTGCTTCTAGGTATTCAACTTTTTAGATACAAAATATAAGATATATCATACAGTTTCTCTTTTTTTTCTTTTTGTGTTTGGCTGATTTCACTTAGCATATTTCTTGATGGCATTCCCACACTTTTTTTTTTCTAACTTCAATTTTTCCCAACAGTTCTTTGCCAAATTATTTTTTTCAAGAACTCTCTTGTTTGAGAACTTCATTGGTACTCATTATCTAATGAGTGATAACAATACATTACCCCAGATCAAGGTCTTTTAATTTTCTATCAGCCCCAAACCCACTACTTTCATACAGGTTCTCTAAGATAGTGATCAAGTATTTCTGAAGCCCAAACTTTTCTATTTCAGTGATTTTGCTACTGCCACTCACCCTGCCTAGAATATCTTTTGGAAATGGATTCTTTAATTATGTTAATAAATTACCTTTAAATGTGTTATCACATTTCCTGGAAAAAATGTTTTGCATATTATCTGACAGTTTTGTTTCCCAGAAATGGAAAAGTCATTTAACTTTCTTAGATTACAATAATTCTTACAATTATTTAGAAGGAATAGTATTACTTCTATTTCTCAGAAGTTCTGTGGTGGTTCGTTTCATACTGTTCGTTATATAGAACTTTACCTGTAAACCTTATAGAATTCTACAACTTAAAAAAGCTTCTATTTCTGAGTTATCTGGATTTTGCTATTAGGCCAAGAAGAACTAATGTATATTAGGTTTATTAAGTTATAAATATTGTTTATTTGAAGATAATGAAAATGTTTAGATAACAGACACATACAAAGTTGGATAAGAGATCAAAATCTTATCTTTTTTTTTAACATCTTTATTGGAGTATAATTGCTTTACCATGGTGTGTTAGTTTCTGCTTTATAAAATAGTGAATCAGTTATACATATGGCCCCATATTTCTTCCCTCTTGCATCTCCCTCGCTCCCACTCTCCCTATCCCACCCCTCTAGGTGGTCACAAAGCACAGAGCTGATCTCCCTGTGCTATGCGGCTGCTTCCCACTAGCTATCCATTTTAAGTTTGGTAGTGTATATATATGTCCATGCCACTCTCTCACTTTGTCACAGCTTACCCTTTGCCCACCCCATATCCTCAAGTCAATTCTCTAGTATGTCTGTGACTTTATTCCCTCTTGCCCCTAGGTTCTCCATGATCTTTTTTTTTTTTTAGATTCCATATATATGTGTTAACATACTATATTTGTTTTTCTCTTTCTGACTTACTTCACTCTGTATGACAGAAAATTGGTCCATCCACCTCACTACAAATAACTCAATTTCATTTCTTTTTATGGCTGAGTAATATTCCATTGTGTGTATATATATATATATATATATATATATATATATATATATATAAAATCTCACATCTTCTTTATCCATTCATCTCTGATGGACACTTAGCTTGCTTCCATGTCCTGGCTCTTGTAAATAGAGCTGCAGTGAACACTGTGGTACATGACTCCTTTTGAATAATGGATTTCTCAGTGTATATGTACAGAAGTGAGATTGCTGGGTCATATGGTAGTGTTATTTTTAGTATTTTAAGGAACCTCCATACTGTTCTCCATGGGGACTGTATCAATTTACACTCCCACCAACAGTGCAGGAGGGTTACCTTTTCTCCACACCCCCTCCACAATTTAATGTTTGTAGATTTTTTGATGATGGCCATTCTGACCACTGAAAGATATCTCTGTAGTTTTGATTTGCATTTCTCTAATGATTAATGATGTTGAGCATTCTTTCATGTATTTGCTGGCAATCTGTATATCTTCTTTGAAGAAATGTCTATTTAGGTCTTCTGCTCATTTTTGGATTGGGTTGTTTGTTTCTTTGATATTGAGCTTCTAGTAAATTTTGGAGATTAATCCTTTGTCAGTTGCTTCGTTGGCAAATATTTTCTCCCATTCTGAGGTTGTCTTTTGGTCTTGTTTATGGTTTCCTTAGCTGTGCAATAGCTTTTAAGTTTCATTAGGTCCCATTTGTTTATTTTTGGTTTTATTTCCATTTCTGTAGGAGGTGGGTCAAAAAGGATCTTCCTGTGATATATGTCATAGAGTGTTCTGCCTAAGTTTTCCTGTAAGAGTTTTCTAGTGTCTGGACTTACATTTAGGTCTTTAATACAATTTGAGTTTATTTTTGTGTATGGTGATAGAGAATGTTCTAATTTAATTCTTTTACACGTAGCTGTCCAGTTTTCCAGGCACCACTTATAGAAGAGGCTGTCTTTTCTCCATTGTATATTCTTGTCTCCTTTATCAAAGATAAGGTGACCATATGTGCGTGGGTTTATCTCTGGGTTTTCTGTCCTCTTCCATTGATCTATATTTCTGTTTTTATGCCAGTACCATACTATCTTGATTACTGCAGATTTCTAGTATAGTCTGAAGTCTGGGAGCCTGATTCCTCCAGCTCCGTTTTTCTTTCTCAACATAGCTTTGGCTATTCGGGGTCTTTTGTGTTTCCATACAAATTGTGAAATGTTTTGTTCTAGTTCTCAGAAAAATGCCATTGGTAGTTTCATAGGGATTGCATTGAATTTGTAGATTACTTTGTGTAGCATAGTCATTTTTACAATGTTGATTCTTCCAATCCACCCACATGGTATATTTCTCCATCTCTTTGGATCCACTTTAATTTCTTTCATCAGTGTCTTATAATTTTCTGCATACAGGTCTTTTTTCTCCTTAGGTAGGTTTATTCCTAGGCATTTTATTCTTTTTGTTGCAATGGTAAATGGGAGTGTTTCCTTAATTTCTCTTTCAGATTTTTCATCATTAGTGTATAGGAATGCAAGAGATTTCTGTGCATTAATTTTGTATCCTGCTACTTTACCACATTCATTAATTAGCTCTAGAAGCTTTCTGGTAGCATCTTTAGGATTTTCTATGTATGGTATCATGTCATCTGCAAACAATGACAGCTTTACTTCTTCTTTTCTGATTTGTATTCCTTTTATTTATTTCTCTTTTCTGATTGCTATGGCTGAACCTTCAAAGACTATGTAAATAATAGTGGTGAGAGTGGGCAACCTTGTCTTGTTCCTGATTTTAGTGGAAATGGTTAATGTTTTTCTCCATTGAGGATGATGTTGGCTGTGGGTTTGTCATATATGATCTTTATTATGTTGGCTGTGGGTTTGTCATATATGGCCTTTATTATGTTGAGGTAAGTTCCCTCTATGCCTACTTTCTGGAGGGTTTTCATCAAAAATGGATGTTGAAATTTGTCAAAAACTTTCTCTGCATCTATTGAGATGATCATATGCTTTTCCTCCTTCAATTTGTTAATATGGTGTATCACATTGATTGATTTGCATATATTGAAGAATCCTTGCATTCCTGAGATAAACCCCACTTGATCATGGTGTATGATCCTTTTCATGTGCTGTTGGATTCTGTTTGCTAGTATTTTGTTGAGGATTTTTGCATCTATATTAATCAGTGATATTGGCTTGTAGATTTCTTTCTTTGTGACATCTTTGCTTTTGGTATCACGGTGATGGTGGCCTCATAGAATGAGTTTGGGAGTGTTCCTCCCTCTGTTATATTTTGGAAGAGTTTGAGAAGGATAGGTGTTAGCTCTTCTCTAAATGTCTGATAGAATTTGCCTGTGAAGCCATCTGGTCCTGGGCTTCTGTTTTTTGGAAGATTTTTAATCACAGTTTCAATTTCATTGCTTATGATTGGTCTGTTCATATTTTCTATTTCTCCCTGGTTCAGTCTAGGAAGGTTGTGCATTTCTTAGAATTTGTCCATTTCTTCCAGGTTGTCCTTTTTATTGGCATAGAGTTGCTTGGAGTAATCTCTCATGATCCTTTGTATTTCTGCAGTGTCTATTGTTACTTCTTCTTTTTCATTTCTAATTCTATTGATTTGAGTCCTGTCCCTTTTTTTCTGATAAATGTGGCTAATGGTTTATCAATTTTGTTTATCTTCTCAAAGAACCAACTTTTAGTTTTATTGATCTTTGCTATTGTTTCCTTCATTTCTTTTTCATTTATTTCTGATCTGATCTTTATGATTTCTTTCCTTTTGCTAATTTTGGGGTTTTTTTGTTCTTCCTTCTATAATTATTTAAGGTGTAAGGTTAGGTTGTTTATTTGAGATGTTTCTTCTTTCTTAAGGTAGGATTGTATTCCTATAAACTTCCCTGTTAGAACGGCTTTTGCTGCATCCTATAGGTTTTCATTGTCATTTGTTTCTAGGTATTTTTTTATTTCCTCTTTGATTTATTCAGTGATCTCTTGGTTATTAAGTAGTGTATTGTTTAGCTTGTATGTGTTTGTATTTTTCCAGATTTTTTCCTGAAATTGATATCTAGTGTCATAGCATTGTGTTCAGTAAAGATATTTGATAAGATTTCAATTTTCTTAAATTTATCAAGGCTTGATTTGTGACCCAAGATATGATCTATCTTGGAGAATGTTCCTGCACATTTTAGAAGTGTATTCTGTTGCTTATGGATGGAATGTTTTATAAATATCAATTAAGTCCATCTTGTTTAATGTGTCATTTAAAGCTTGTGTTTCCTTATTTATTTTCATTTTGGATGATCTGTCCATTCATGAAATTGGGGTGATAAAGTCCCCTACTAAGAATGTGTTACTGTCAATTTCCCTTTTTGACTGTTAGTATTTGCCTTATGTATTGAGGTGCTCCTATGTTGGGTGCATAAATATTTACAACTGTTATATCTTCTTCTTGGATTGGTCTGTTGATCATTATGTTGTGCCTTTCTGTTTCTCTTGTAATAGTCTTTGTTTTAAAGTCTATTTTGTCTGATATGAGAATTGCTACTCCAGCTTTCTTTTGATTTCCATTTACATGTTATATCTTTTTCCATCCCCTCACTTTCAGTCTGTATGTGTCCCTAGGCCTGAAGTGGGTCTCTTGTAGACAGCATATATATGGGTCTTGTTTTTGTAACCATTCAGCCAGTCTATGTCTTTTGGTTGGAGCATTTAATCCATGTACATTTAAGGTAATTATCGATATGTATGTTCCTATTACCATTTTCTTAATTGTTTTGGGTTTGTTTTTGTAGGTCTTTTCCTTCTCTTGTGTTTCTTGCCTAGAGAAGTTCCTTTAGCATGTGTTATAAAGCTGGTTTGGTGGTGGTGAATTCTCTTAGCTTTTCCTTGTCTGTAAAAGTTTTAATTTCTTCATCAAATCTGAATGAGATCCTTGCTGGGTAGAGTAATCTTGGTTGTAGGCTTTTCTCCTTCAACACCTTAAATATGTCCTGCCACTCCCTTCTGGCTTGCAGAGTTTCTGCTGAAAGATCAGCTGTTAACATTATGGAGATTCCCATGTGTGTTGTTTGTTGTTTTTCCCTTGCTGCTTTTAATATTTTTTCTTTGTATTTAATATTTGATAGTTTGATTAACGTGTGCCTTTGTGTGTTTCTCCTTGGATTAATCCTGTATGGGGCTCTCTGTGCTTCCTCGAATTGATTAACTATTTCCTTTCCCATATTAGGGAAGTTTTCAACAATAATCTCTTCAAATATTCTCTCAGTCCTTTTCTTTTCCTCTTCTTCTTCTGCAGCCCTATAATTCTAATGTTGGTGCATGTAATGTTGTTCCAGTGGTCTCTGAGACTGTCTTTAAATCTTTTCATTCTTTTTACTTTATTCTGCTCTGCAGTAGTTATTTCCACTATTTTATCTTCCTGGTCACTTATCTGTTCTTCTGCCTCAGTTATTCTGCTCTTGATCCCTTCTAGAGAATTTTTTAATTCATTTATTGTGTTGTTCATCACTGTTTGTTTGTTTGCTCTTTAGTTCTTCTAGGTCCTTGTTAAACATTGTTTAGGTCCTTGTTTCTTGTATTTTCTCCATTCTATTTCCAAGATTTTTTATCATCTTTAGTATCATTATTCTGAATTCTTTTTCAGGTAGACTGCCTATTTCCTCTTCATTTGTTAAGTCTGCTGGGTTTTTACCTTGTTCCTTCATCTTTTGTGTGTTTTTCTGTCTTTTCATTTTGCTTATTTTACTGGGTTTGGGGTCTCCTTTTTGCAGGCTTCAGGTTTGTAGTTCCTGTTGTTTTTTGTTTCTGCCCCCACTGGCTACAGTTGTTTCAGTGGGTTGTGTAGGCTTCCTGGTGGAGGGGATTACTGCCTCTGTTCTGGTGGCTGAGACTGGATCTTGTCTTTCTGGTGGTCAGGTCCACATCTGGTGGTGTGTTTTGGGGCATCTTGTACCTTATTAAGATTTTAGGCAGCCTCTCTGCTAATGGGTGGAGTTATCTCCCTGTCTTGCTGGTTGTTTGACATAGGGTGTCCAGCACTGTAGCTTTCTGGTCGTTGAATGGAGCTGGGTCTTGACATTGCAATGGATATCTCTGGGAGATTTTTGCCATGTGATATTATGTGGAGCTGGGAGGTCTGTGGTGTACCAGTGCCCTGAACTTGGCTCTCCCACCTCTGAAGCAGAGCCCTGGGGCCTGGCTGGAACACCAATAGTCTGTCAACCACATGTCTCAGAATAAAAGGGAGAAGAAAAGAAAGAAAGAAAGGTAAAATAAAATTATTAAAATAAAAAAAATATTAAAAAATAATTTAAAAATTAAAAAAAGGAAAGAAAAAAGAAGAGAACAAACAAACCAAAAATCCAATCCACCAATGATAACGTGCTAAAATCTATAATTAAGAAAAAAAAAAAAAGAAAAGGAAAGACAGAACCCTAGGACAAATGGTAAAAGCAAAGATATACAGACAAAAGCACACACAGAAGCATATACTACACACTCACAAAAAGAGAAAAAGGGAAAAAAAAATATATATATATATAATTGCTCCCAAAGTCCACCTCCTCCATTCATTGTCTATTCAGGTATTCCACAGATGCAGCGTACAGCAAGTTGACTCTGGAGATTTAATCCACTGCTCCTGTGGCTGCTGGATGATATTTCCCTTTCTCTTCTTTGTTTGCACAACTCCTGTGGTTCAGCTTTGGATTTGGCCCTGCCTCTGTGTGTAGGTCGCCTGAGGATGTCTTTTCTTTGCTCAGACAGAAGGGGATTAAAGTAGCAGCCGATTAGGGGGCTCTGGCTCACTCAGGCTGTGGGGAGGGAGGGGTATGGAATGCCTGTGGTGGCAGAGGCCAGCATGATGTTGCAACAGCCTGAGGCATGACATGTGTTCTCCTGGAGAAATTATCCCTGGATCATGGGACCCTGGCTGTGGTGGGCTGCACTGGCTCCCAGGAAGTGATATGTGGATAGTGACCTGTACTTGCACATAGGCTTCTTGGTGGCTGCAGCAGCAGCCTTAGCTTTTCATGCCCATATCTGTGGTCCACGCTGGTAGCCATGGCTGATGCCCATCTCAGTAGCTCTTTTAGGTGGTGCTCTGCATCCCTTCTCCTTGCACACCCTGAAACATTGTTCTCTTGCATCTTAGGCAGTTTCAGACTTTTTCCTGGACTCCTTCCTGGCTAGCTGTGACACACTAGCCCTCTTCAGGTTGTGTTCATGCAGCCAACCCCATCCCTTTTCCTGGGTCTGTACTGCGAATCCAGAGACTCACCTTCAAGGCCCCACCCATCCCAGGTGGAGGGTGAGCAGACAAGCCTCTCGGGCTTGTGAGTGCTGGTTGTCACCAATCTTCTGTGTGGGAGTCTCTCCACATTGCTCTCAGCACTCCTATTGCTGTGCTCTCCTCCGTGGCTCCAAAGCTTCCCCTCCACCACCACCCCTCCCACCCAACTCTGCTAGTAAAGGGCTTCCTAGTGTGTGGAAACATTTCCTCCTTCACAGCTCCCTCCCAGAGGTGCCGGTCCCATCCTTGTTCTTTTGTCTCTGTTTTTTCTTTTGCCCTACCCAGGCACATGGGGAATTTCTTGCCTTTTGTGAAGTCAGGTCTTCTGCCAGCATTCAGTAGGTGTTCTGTAGGAGTTGTTCCATGTGTCGATGTGTTGTTGATGTATTTGTGGAGAGGAAGGTGATCTCCAAGTCTTACTCTTCTGTCATCTTGAAGGTCTCCCCTCTGTGCCATTTTTTTTAGATTCCACCTATAAGTGATGTCATGTGATATTTATCTTTCTTTGTCTGACTTAACTTCACTCTGTATGACAAACTCTAGGTCCATCCATGTTGCTGTAAATGGCATTATTTCATTCTTTTTAAGGTAGAATAATAGTCCATTATATATATGTACCACATCTTCCTTATCCATTCCTCTGCTGGTGAACATTTAGATTGCTTCCATGTCTTGGCTACTGTAAACAGTGCTGCAATGAACATTGGGGTGCCTGTATCCTTTTGAACCGTGTTTTTGTCTGGACATATGTCTAGGAGTAGAATTTCTCGGTCATATGACAACATTATTTTTCATTTTTTAAGGAACTTCCATACTGTTCTCCATAGTGGCTGTACCAATTTACATTCCCACAACACTGTGAGAATAGTTCCCTTTTCTCCACACCGTCTCCAGCATTTATTGTTTGTAGATTTTTTGATGATGGCCATTATGACTTTTGTGAGTTGATAGTCATTGTAGTTTTGGCTTGTATTTCTCTAATAATTAGTGATGTTTAACATCTTTTCATGTGCTTTTTGTTCATCTGTATGTGTTCTTTGGAGAAATGTCTATTTAGATCTTCTGCCCATTTTTTGATTGCATTGTTTGTTTGTTTTTTTGATATTGAGCTGTATGTGCTGTTTGTATATTTTGGAGATTAATCCCTTGTCAGTCACTTAATCCCTTGTCAGTCACTTAATTTGCAAATATTTTCTCCCTTTCTGTGGGCTGTTTTTTGTTTTGTTTGTGGTTTCCTCTGCTGTTCAAGAGCTTTTAAGTTTACCCCATTTTTAAATTTTTGTTTTTATTTTCATTACTCTAGGATGTTGATCAAAAAAATCTTGCTGCAATTTATGTCATAGAGGGTTCTGCTTATGTCATAGAGGGTTCTACTTATGGTTTTCTCTAAAACTTTAATAGTATCCAGCCTTATATTTAGATATTTAATCCATTTTGACTGTATTTTTGTGTATCATGTTAGGTAGTGTTCTAGTTTCATTCTTTTACATGTAGCTGTCCAGTTTTCCCAGCACCACTTAATGAAGAGACTGTCTTTTCTCCATTGTGTATTCTTGCCTCCATTGTCATAGATTAGGTAACCATATGTGCTTGCATTTATCTCTGGACTTTCTATCCTGTTACATTGATCTATATTTCTGTTTTTGTGCCAGTACCATACTCTTTTGGTTACTGTAGTTTTGTAGTATAGTCTGAAGTCAGGGAACCTGATTCCTCCAGCTCCATTTTTCTTTCTCAAATTGCTTTGGCTATTCAGGGTCTTTTGTGTTCCCATACGAATTGTAAAATGTTTTCTTCTAATTCAGTCAAAAATGTATTTAGTTAGGGATTGCATTGAACCTGTAGATTACTTTGGATATTATAGTCATTTGCCAATACTGATTCTTCCAATCCAAGAACACAGTGTAACTCTCCATCTGTTTGTGTCATCTTTGATTTCTTTTATTAGTATCTTATAGTTTTCTGAGTACTGGTCTTTTGTCTCTTAATAGGATTATTCCTAGATATTTTATTCTTTTCAATGAAATGGTAAATGGTATTGTTCCTTAATTTCTGTTTCTGATCTTTCATTGTTAGTGTATAGGAAGTTCAAGAGATTTCTGCATATTAATTTTGTATCCTGCAACTTTACCAAATTCATTGATGAGCTCTAGGAGTTTTCTGGTAGCATCTTTAGAATTTTCTATGTATATTATCATGTCATCTGCAGAGTGACAGATTTACTTCTTTTCCAATTTGGGTTAATTTTATTTCTTTTTGTTCTCTGATTTTTGTGGCTAGGACTTCCAAAACTATGTTGAATAAAATTAGTGAGAGTGGACATCCTTGTCATGTTCCTGATCTTAGAGAAAATGCTTTCAGGTTTTCACCATTGAGAATGATGTTTGCTGTGGGTTTGTTGTATATGACCATTATTATGTCTAGGTCGGTTCCCTCTATGCTCACTTTCTGGAGAGTTTTTATCATAAATGGATGTTGAATTTTGTCAGAAAATTTTCCTGCATCTATTGAGATGATCATATGGTTTTAATTCATCAGGTTAATAATGTGGTGTATCCCATTGATTGATTTGTGTGTAAGAATCTTTTCATCCCTGGCATAAATCCCACTTGATCATGGTGTGTGATGCTTTTAATGTGTTGTTGGACTTCAGTTTGCTAGCATTTTTTTGAGTATTTTGTGTCTATATTCATCAGTGATATTGGCCTGTGATTTTCTTTCTTTTGTGGTATCTTTGGTTTTGGTATCAGGTTGATGGTGGCTTCGTAGAATGCATTTGTGAGTTTTCCTTCCTCTTCAATCTTTTGGAAGAGTTTGAGAAGGATTGGTATAAATTCTTTGCATTTAGTAGAATTCCCCAGTAGAATTCCCCATCCAGTCCTCAACTTTTGTTTGTTGGAAGTTTTTTTTTCACAGTTTCAATTTCAGTATTTGTGATTGTTCTGTTCATATTTTCTACTTCTGTTTTCTATTTCTTCCTGGTTCAGTCTCGGCAGCTTGTGCATTTCTAAGAATTTGTCCATTTCTTCCAGGTTGTCCATTTTATTGGCATATAAGTTGCTTGTAGTAGTCTCTTATGATCCTTTGTATTTCTGTGGTGTCAGTTGTAACTTCTCCTTTTCCATTTCTAATTTTATTGATTTAATTCTTCTCCCTTTTTTTCTTGATGTGTCTGGCTAAAGTTTTATCAATTTTGTTTATATTTGAAAAGAACCAGCTTTTAGTTTCATTGATCTTTGCTATTGTTTTCTTTGTCTCTATTTCTTTTATTTCTGCCCTGATCTTTATGATTTCTTTACTTTAGGTTTTGTTTGTTCTTCTTTTCTAGTTGCTTTAAATGTAAGGTTTGGTTGTTTATTTGAATTTTTTCTTCTTTCATGTGGTAAGATTGTATTGGTATAAACTCCCTTCTTAGAACTGCTTTTGTTGCATCCCACAGGTTTTGGATCATCATGTTTTCATTATTATTTGTCTCTAGGTACTTTTTAATTTCCTCTTTGACTTCTTCAGTGATCCATTGCTTGTTTAGTAACATATTATTTCATCTTCAATCCCTTTATTTCTAAGCTATTAAAAATTATTCAAACTCCTATATTTATTAACGGAGTAAAGTAGTGAAATGAATGAAGTTTTACATTGAGGTGACAATAGAGAAGAAGTGCTCTTCATAGGACATGTGCATTTTGAAAAAATGTGAAAAATGTAAAGACAAAGCAAGTACTCAAATTACTGTGTTTCATCTACATTTGGGCTCTGCAAAAGGACTTTACCATTTCAGGATACCTCTTTCCTTTAAATATTTTACTGTTTAGGTTAATTTAAAAGAGATGGCTTTCATGAATATTAAAGATGTATGTTGAACCTAAGCATATATATTTACATGAACTCTTATTCTTACTATATTTTGTCTTTAAATTATGAGGTAAAATATTTGAAAAATTGATTCTACAGAGTATGTTGGTAAATTCTTGGCAGCTTTATACATGGAGAAGGATCTTATTATATATTTTATAAACATAAGTCATTACATATATTAACTTTTCTGAGAGATATTTTTTTAGTGTGTGTAACTAGGACATGAATAACTGCAAGATTTTGCTTTAGTGTTAGCTGTTGTTATAAGAAAGTTTAATCTATTACATTTTTTCTTCAACACACAGGCTTACATAGCTGAAGATATCATTTAAGATATAGAATATAGAGCAATAGTTCTGGCTTGCCAAGCTCAAGAAAAATGTATTTCAAAGGAGTAAATCTTCTTTCTTGAGAGGGACATTTTATCTTCTGTTAATTAAAGAAAGTGATCTTGAGATGATAAAATAAATTTATAACTAAGATGATACTAAGGCTAAATGTACAAATACCTCTGACATTCTAAAACTGTAAAAGTAGCATAAGCCCCAAAGAAGTGTGAAATGCATTTTAAAGAATAGCATAACTTTGGAAGAGAGTAAATAGTTACATTCAGGTAAATGAAGTAAAGGTATGAAATTAACTTAGCTCTAGAGATCTTTCCTGGAGATCTCATCAGATATTAGAGAAAAATTATGCTAAACCATACATATGCATGCATACAAGTCTGGTCACTTTCTGTTAGAATCACCTCTAATGAGTACAGAGACTGTGACAGTAATACAAATGGAGTCCACAAACCATATGTCAAAATATTTAAAATTTATAAATTAATTTTTCAAATTGCTAAAATATCTTAAAAAATTAATTATATAAAGTATGCTTTAAACTCCTGCCCTGACAAACATAAATTTGTTATGATCTTCAACATGTTGATTCAGGGAGAACTAGCTCAATCAGCCCCTAGGGCCCTGATTCTGCTACCCCCTCAATTCTTTTCCTATCCCTGACTTTATCTTTCACTACAAGAGGTCTTAAATCCACATGTGTGCACAGATGAATCAGTTCCACCAGTTTCCTTAAAGAGTCACCACTTGGTCCCCTCCTCCTGTAAGTTTAGGCTTGGGTACAGTGGCTATGCAGTCTACTCTTAGGAAGACAAACCAGGAAGTGTTCCAAACAGATTCAAGATGGAGCTTAGGGCCATTCAAACAAGCATTCCAATTACCCAGAATGTTGTGCCAAAGGGAAATTCAGAATCCATATGCTTCCACCTGTTGACCCTATAAACTCCTAGCCATGGGTTGAGGTCCACTGGTGGGGGCCTCTCCTGCCAGGATTTTTAAGGACAATACTGCTTTCCACAAAGGAAACAAGCACACCTTTTTCAATAAACACTTCAATACTATACATTATTTATACTGAGTATGAACAGAAAACGGAAATGTCAAAATAGTATTTCAAGTATATATATATATATTTTTTTTTTTTTGCGGTACGAGGGCCTCTCACTGCTGTGGCCTCTCCCGTTGCGGAGCACTGGCTCCGGACGCGCAGGCTCAGCGGCCATGGCTCACGGGCCCAGCCGCTCCGCGGCATGTGGGATCCTCCCAGACCGGGGCATGAACCCGCGTCCCCTGCATCAGCAGGCAGACTCCCAACCACTGCGCCACCCGGGAAGCCCTCAAGTATATTTTAAACATAGAATACATGTGAATTTTATATGATGTCAATGTTTCATAGCTTTAGCAATGTCAAAATGTATATAAATTCTGTTTTCAGTTTCATAAATTGTTATTTCTATTGCTTCTGCTATGTGCACTCTGTTAATCACTGTGGATATAAAATTGAACAAGACAGTCACAACCTCAACAGCCTTGGGGGTAAATAGATAATTAGTGTAAAATAAACATTATAAGATGTAGGTCCCTATGAGGCAATGGATGCAAGTTTGACAGTTTAGGGAAATCTTCCTGGAGATGTGATTTTAAGTTGGGATCTGCAGAATAAATAGAAATTAGCCAGACAAATGGAACCTGTGAAAACTATAAAGTTAGAGAGAATAAGACAAATTCCAGGAACTAAAAGAAACTCATGATTCTATATAATTTGGGTAAGTATATGAGTGTCAGAGCTAAACCCAGAAAAGTAAGCTTGGACCATGAGGGTCCTTGTGTAACAAGATAACAGTGTAGACTTGAGCCTGAAAAAAATAACAAACCATTGAACACTTTTAATAGACATATACAAGATCAGATTAGATTTGTTTGCTCATTTGTTTGTTTTTAAAGTTTGCTTTAGCTTCTGTTCTTTTTCTAATAGATCTTTACTGGAATATAATTGCTTCACAATACTGTGTTAGTTTCTGTTGTACAGCAAAGTGAATCAGCCATATGCATACATATATCCTCATATCCCCTCCCTCTTGTGTATCCCTCCCACCTTCCCCATCCCAAGTCTCTAGGTCATTGCAAAGCACCAAGCTGATCTCCCTGTGCCATGCTGCTCCTTCCCACTAGCTAACTATTTTACATTCGGTAGTGTATATACGTCAATGCTACTCTCACTTCACCCCAGCTTCTCCCTCCACCACTCTGTCCTCAAGTCCATTTTCTATGTCTACATATTTATTCCTGCTGTGCCATTAGGTTCATCAGTACCTTTTTTTTTTTTTTAGATTCCATATATATGTGTTAGCATACGGTATTTGTTTTTCTCTTTCTGGCTTACTTCACTCTGTATGACAGACTCTAGGCCCATCCACCTCACTACAAATAACTCAATTTTGTTACTTTTTATGGCTGAGTAATATTACATTGTATATATGTGCTACATCTTCTTTATCCATTCATCTGTCGATGGACACTTATGTTGCTTCCATGTCCTGGCTATTGTAAATAGAGCTGCAATGAACATTGTGGTACATGTGTCCTTTTGAATTATGGTTTTCTCAGGGTATATGCCAAGTAGTGAGATTGCTGGGTCATATGGTAGTTCTATTTTTAGTTTTTTAAGGAACCTCTGTACTGTTCTCCATAGTGGTTTTATCAGTTTACATTCCCACCAATAGTGCAGGAGGGTTCCTTTTTCACCACACCCTTTCCAGAATTTCTTGTTTCTAGATTTTTTGATAATGGCCATTCTGACCGGTGTGAGGTAATACCTCATTGTAGTTTTGATTTACATTTCTCTAATAATTAGTGATGTTGCTTTAGCGTCAATACGGGAAAATGAATAGATTGATACAAGATTGAATATAGGGATCTAGGCAAGAGAGTACGTTGGGACTACAGTGGTATTTGTAAAGATAAAGAGAAGTGGAAAGTTGTAAGGGGTATCTGGAAGGTATAATTGACAAGGCAGCTGATTCATGTAGTATAAGGAATGGGAGAAAGAAGGAATCAAAGATGATAAGCTTAGGGATTCCCTGGTGGCACAGTGGTTGAGAGTCCGCCTGCTGATGCAGGGGACACGGGTTCGTGCTCCGGTCCGGGAAGATCCCACGTGCCGCCGAGCGGCTAGGCCCGTGAGCCATGGCCGCTGAGCCTACGTGTCCGGAGCCTGTGCTCCACAATGAGAGAGGTCACAACAGTGAGAGGCCCACATACCCCCCCACCAAAAAAATGATGATAAGCTTAAAGCAGGTGTCTGCTAGTCGCATTCACTGAGAATAGAACATAAGAGGAAAAAGATTTGGTAGCCATGTGTGAAGAGCTGTCCTGTCCTTAACATGGGTGGGACCCAGTACAAAAGTGTAAATAAACCCTTCTTACATATGTCTGCATATATGAAAGTTCTGAAGCAAGCAACAAATGCTTTAGTAAAGGTATTCTACTCCCTCACCTACATAACCTGGAAGGCCAGTTTTAGGTTTAGAACTCTTGAACTTCCCAAAGTTTTGTACTAGGACATGGTGACAGAGAGATAGCTGGTCCCCACCTCCCCTCTCTTCCCACCCATGACCCTATGTTCTTTATGTGAAGACCCCAGCCTGCATGTCCAAATCCCTTGGAAACAGACATCCATTGAACACCCACCCCTCAGGTGCAAGGGTCAGCATACCTGTAGGTGAGGTCTGCTTTCAAGGGAACAACCCCTGGGAAGAAATCCATGCAGGCTCAAGAGAGGGAATTGAGAGGTCCTGGAACAAGAAGTGTGGTGCAGAAGTAAGGATCAAGCCACAAGCGGGTACATCATTAGTCCTGCCAATCTCTTAACCTGAGTAGAACCGTTCAGCTGGAGAGTAACAAGAGAGGAGAACTTTAAAGCACAAGGCCCAAGGCATGCTTCCTTATACCCTGTCTACTGGGAAGGTGGTGTGCTGAAAGTTGGATGCAGACAAGAAGTAATATGAGTTCATTTTGAGACAGGTTTACTTAAAATTGCTGGTAGAATATCTAAGCAATAACATTCCATAGTCAGTTAAAATACAGGTACAAGTTTTTAGAAAACCAATGTACCATGTTGCCAGTACTGCCATAACAAAACACCACAGACTGGGTGGCTGAAACAACATAAATTCATTTTCTCACAGTTCTGGAAGTTGGAAATCCAAGATCAAGATGCCAGCAGGCTTTCTTCTTCTGAGTCCTCTTTCTTTGTCTTGCCAATGGTCACCTTTTTGCTGTGTCCTCACATAAATGTCCCTCTGTGAACATGAGCCCTTGGTATTTCTTTGTGTGTCCAAATAACCTCTCCTTCAAAGAAATTCTTCTGTTTAGATTACATTAGTACCCACCCTAACAGCCTTATTTTAAATTTAGCTTAAAATCTTAACCACTTTAAAGGCCCTATCTCCAAATACAAGTTAGTACTTCAAAATACGAATTAAAGGGGGGAATACAATTCAGATCATAATAGTCATTCTGGCCAAAATATAGACTTGGATGCTACCAATTGCTATGGGCTGAACGCATCCTACCCAAAATTCGTATAATGAAATCCTACTTCCCAGTCGACGGTATTTGGAGGTGGGGCCTTTGGAAGGTAATTAGGTTTAGATAAGATCATCAAGATGTGTCCCTCAAGAATTAATGCTCATATAAGAAGACACACCAAATAGGCTGCTCACTTGCTCTCTTTGCCAAGTGAGGACACAGCAAGAATACAGTCATCAGCAAGCCAGGAAGAGAGGTCTCTCCAGGAACTGACCTTGTTTGTCCATTGATCTCAGACTTCCAGTCTCCAAGACTGACTGTGAGAAAATGCATTTCTATTGTTGAACTCTTCCAAATCTATTGTATTTTGTTATGACTAAAACATCAGTGAACAGAAGTTGAAGCCATGTGAAAAATGAGTTTACCTGGGAAAGAATGTCCAGGAAGAACCCTGATTTACACCACAAGCAGAAGCAGAGGAGCTGATAAAGAAAATTAGAAACAAATAAAATAAGGTTGAAGAGGGAAAAAATTACTTTGATCTATTAAGGTGGCTTGCATAACTATGATTAAAAAACACAAACCTAAATAAATGAAAAATGAACCTGTGATGGTTAATTTTATGTATCAACTTGATTGGGCCATGGGTGCCCAGATATTTAGTCAACTATTTTTCTAGGTGTGTCTTGGGGTGCTTCTGGATAAGAGTAACATTTGGAATGGTTGACTGAGCAAAGTAGGTTACACTTCCCAGTGTAGGTGAGCCTCACCCAATCAGCTAAAGGTGTAAATAGAACAAAAAGGCTGGCCCTCCTGTGAGTAAAGGGAAATTTCACTTTGCCTGGCTGCTTTGAGCTGGAACATTGGTTTTGTTTTTGCTTTTTTTTTTTTTTCCTGCCTTCAGACTTGAACTGAAATATTGACTCTTCCTGTATCTTGAGAATGCTGTTTTTTTTTCTTTTAACAACTTTATTGGAGTATAATTGCTTTACAATAGCATGTTAGTTTCTGCATTAAAACAAAGTGAAGCAGCTATATATATACATATTTCTCCATATCCCCTCCCTCTTGTGTTTCTCTCTCACCCTCCTTATCCCACCCTGCTAGGTGGACACAGAGCACTGAGCTGTTCTCCTTGTGCTATGTGGCTGCTTCCTAATAGCTATCTATTTTACATTTGCTAATGTGCATATGTCCATGCCACTCTCTCACTTCATCCCAGTTTACCCTTTCCCCTCCCCGTGTCTATATTGCATTCTTTACATCTGTGTCTTTATTCCTGTCCTGCCCCTAGCTTCTTCAAAACCATGTTTTGTTTTGTTTTTTTTAGATTCCTTATATATGTGTTAGCATACAGTATATGTTTTACTCTTTCTGACTTACTTCACTCTATGACAGTCTCTAGGTCCATCCACCTCACTACAAATAACTGAATTTTGTTTCTTTTTATATCGGAGTAATATTCCATTGTATATATAGCCACATCTTCTTTATCCATTCACCTATCGATGGACACAGGTTATTTCCATGTCCTGGCTATCATAAATAGAGCTGCAATGAACATTGTGGTACATGACAGTTTTTCAGCTATTGTTTTCTCAGAGTACATGTCCAGTAGTGGGATTGCTGAGTCATATGGTATTTTTACTTTTAGTTTTTTAAGGAACATCCATAATGTTCTCCAGATGACTGTATCAAATTACATTCCCACCAACAGTGCAAGAGGGTTCCCTTTTCTCAACACCCTCTCCAGCAATTATTGCTTGTAGATTTTTTGATGATGGCCATTCTGACCAGTGTGAGGTGATACCTCGTTGTAGTTTTGATTTGCATTTCTCTAATGATTAGTGATGTTGAGCATCCTTTCATGTGTTTGTTGGCAATATGTATATCTTCTTTGGAGAAATGCCTATTTAGATCTTCTGCCAATTTTTGGACTAGGTTGCTTGTTTTTTATTGACATTGAGCTGCATGAGCTCTTTGTAAAGTTTGGAGATTAATCCTTTGACAGTTGCTTCATTTGCAAATATTTTCTCCCATTCTGAGGGTTGCCTTTTTGTCTTGTTTATGGTTTCCTTTGCTGTGAAAAAGATTTTAAGTTTCATTAGTTCCCATTTGTTTATTTCTGTTTTTATTTACATTTCTCTATGAGGGGGGTCAGAAAGATTCCTGCTGTGATTTAGGTCATAGAGTGTTCTGCCTAGGTTTTCCTCTAAGAGTTTTACAGTGTATGGCCTTACATTTAGGTCTTTAATACATTTTGAGTTTATTTTAGTGTATGGTGTTAGGGAGTGTTCTAATTTCATTCTTTTACATGTAGCTGTGCAGTTTTCCCAGCACCATTTATTGAAGAGGCTGTCTTTTCTCCATTGTATATCCCTGTCTACTTTATCAAAGATAAGGTGAACATATGTGCGTGGGTTTACCTCTGGGCTTTCTATCCTGTTCCATTGATCTACATTTCGGTTTTTGTGCCAGTACCATACTGTCTTCAATACTAAAGCTTTGTAGTATAGTCTGAAGTCAGGGATCCTGATTACTCCAGCTCCATTTTTCTTTCTCAAGATTGCTTTGGTTATTCAGGGTCTTTTTTGTTTCAATACAAACTGTGAAACTTTTTGTTCTAGTGTGGTGAAAAATGCCATTGGTAGTTTGATAGGGATTGCATTGAATATGTAGATGGTTTCTGGTAGTAAAGTCATTTTCACAATGTTGATTTTTCCTATCCAACAACATGGTATATCTCTCCATCTGTTTGTTTCATATTTAATTTCTTTCATCAGAGTCTTATAGTTTTCTGCATACAGGTCTTTTGTCTCCTTAGGTTGGTTTATTCCTAGGTATTTTATTCTTTATGTTGCAGTGGTAAATGGGAGAGTTTCCTTAATTTCCCTTTCAGACTTTTCATCTTTATTGTATAGGAATGCAAGAGACTTCTGTGCATTAATTTTGTATTCTGCTACTTTACCAAATTCTTTGATTAGCTTTAGTAGCTTTCTAGTAGTATCCTTAGGATTCTTTATGTATAGTATCATGGCGTCTGCAAACAGTGACAGCTTTACTTCTTCTTTTCTGATTTGGATTCCTTTTATTTATTTTCATTTTCTGATTCCAGTGTCTAAAGCTACCAAAACTATGTTGAATAATAGTGGTAGAAGTGGGCAACATTGTCGTGTTCCGGATTTTAGTGGAAACGGTTTCAGTTATTCACCATTGAGAATGATGTTGACCATGAGTTGTCATATATGGCCTCTATTATGTAGAGGTAAATTCCCTCTCTGCCTTCTTTCTGGAGGGTTTTTATCATAAATGGGTTTTGAATTTTGTTGAAAGCTTTTTCTGTATCTATTGAGATGATCATATGGTTGTTCTCTTTCAATTTGTTATATAGTTTATCACATTGATTGTTTTGCATATATTGAAGAATCCTTGCATTCCTGGGATAAACCCCACTTGATCATGATATATGATCCTTCTAATGTGCTGTTGGATTCTGTTTGTTAGTATTTTGTTGAGGATTTTTGCATCTATGTTCATCAGTCATATTGGCCTGTAGTTTTCTTTTTTTGTGTGACATCATTGTTTGGTTTTGGTCTCAAGGTGATGGTAGCCTCATAGAATGTGTTTGGGAGTGTTCCCCTCTGTTGTAGTTTGGAAGACTTTGAGGATAGCTGTTAGCTCTTCTTTAAATGTTTAATAGAATTCACCTGTGAAACCACCTGGTCCTGGGCTTTTGCTTGTTGGAAGATTTTTTTATCACAGTTTTAATTTCAGTGCTTGTGATTGGGCTGTTTATATTTTCTATTTCTTCCTGGTTCAGTCTCTGAAGGTTGTGCTTTTCTGAGAGTTTGCCCATTTCTTCCAGGTTGTCCATTTTGTTGGCATGTAATTGTTTGTAGTAATCTCTCATGATCCTTTTCATTCCTGCAGTGTCAGCTGTTACTTCTCCTTTTTCATTTCTAATTCTATTGATTTGAGCCTTCTCCCTTTTTTCCTTCACTTGTCTGTCTAATGGTTTATTAATTTTGTTTATCTTCTCAATGAACCAGCTTTTAACTTTATTGTTCTTTGCTATCATTTCCTTCATTTATTTTTCATTTATTTCTGATTTGATCTTTATGGTTTATTTCCTTCCTAAATTTAGGTTTATTTTTGTTCTTCTTTCTTTAATTGCTTTAGGTCTACAGTTAGGTTGTTTATTTGAGATGTTTCTTGAGGTAGGATTGTATTGCTACAAACTTCCCTCTTAGAATTGCTTTTACTGCATCCCATAGGTTTTGTTTTGTTGTGTTTTCATTGTCATTTGTTTCTATATATTTTTTTATTTCCTCTTTGATTTCTTCAGTGATCTCTTGGTTTTTTAGTGGTGTATTTTTTAGCCTCCAAGTGTTTGCATTTTTGCAATTTATTTCCTGTAATTTATAACTAGTCTCATAGCGTTCTGGTCGGAAAAGCTACTTGATACAATTTCAATTTTTTAAAAATTTACCAAGGCTTGATTTGTGACCCATGATATGATCTATCTTGGAGAATATTCCATGAGCACTTGAGAAGCGTATTCTGTTGTTTTTGGAAGGAATGTCCTATAAATATCATTTAAGTCCACATTGTTTAATGTGCCATTTAAAGATTCTGTTTATTTATTTATTTTCATTTTGAGTGATCTGTCCTTTGGTATAAGTGGGGTGTTAAAGTCCCTTACTATGATTGTGTTACTGTCAGTTTCCCCTTTTACGGCAATTAATATTTGCCTTATGTATTGAGGTCCTGCTATATTGTGTGAAAAACTATTTACAATTTTTATATCCTCTTCTTGGATTGATCCCTTGATCATTATGTAGTGTCCTTCTTTGTCTATTATAATAGTCTTTATTTTAATGTCTATTTTGTCTGATAGGAGAATTGCTTATCCAGCTTTCTTTTGATTTCCATGTGCATGGAATAACTTTTTCTGTCCCCTCACTTTCTCTCTGTATGTGTCCCTAGGTCTGAAGTGCATCATTTGTAGATAGCATATATATGGGTCTTGTTTTTGTATCCATTCACAGTCCACATCTTTTTGTTGGAGCATTTAATCCATTTACATTTATGATAGTTGTCAATACATATGTTCCTATTCCAATTTTCTTAATTGTTTTGGGTTTGTTATTGTAGGTCTTTTCCTTTTCTTGTGTTTCCTGCCTACAGAAATTCCTTTAGCATTTGTTGTAATGCTGGTTTGGTGGTGCTGATTCCTCTTAGCTTTTCTTGTCTGTAAATGTTTTAAGTTCTCTGTCAAATCTGAATGAGATCCTTGCTAGGTAGAGTAATCTTGGTTGTAGGTTTTTCTCTTTCATCACTTTAAATATGTCCTGCCACTCCCATCTGGCTTGCAGAGTTTATGCTGAAAGATCAGCTGTTAACCTTTTGGAGATTCCATTGTATGTTATTTGGTACATTTCTCTTGCTGCTTTTAATATTTGTTTCTTTGTTTTTTATTTCTGATAGTGTGATTATTATGTGTCTTGCCATGTTTCTCCTTGGATTTATCCTGTATGGGACTCTCTGGACTTCCAGGACTTTACTGACTATTTCCTTTCCCATATTAGGGGAGTTTTCAACTATAATCTCTTCAAATATTTTCTCAGTCCATTTCTTTTTCTCTTTTTCTTCTGTAACCACTATAATTTGAATGTTGGCACATTTAATGTTTTCCCAGAGGTCTCTGAGACTGTCCTCAATTCTTTTCATTCTTTTTTCTTTATTCTTTTATTAGGGGAGTTTTCAACTATAATCTCTTCAAATATTTTCTCAGTCCATTTATTATTCTCTTTTTCTTCTGTAACCACTATAATTTGAATGTTGGCACATTTAATGTTTTCCCAGAGGTCTCTGAGACTGTCCTCAATTCTTTTCATTCTTTTTTCTTTATTCTTCTCTGTGGTAGTCATTCCCACTATTTTATCTTCCAGGTCACTTATCTGTCCTTCTGCCTGAGTTATTCTGCTATTGAATCCTTCTAGAGAATTTTTAATATTGTGTTGTTCTTCTTTGTTTGCTTGTTCTTTAGTTCTTCTAGGTCCTTGTTAAAAATTTATTGTATTTTCTTCATTCTATTTCCAAGGTTTTGGATCATCTTTACTATCATTACTATGAATTGATTTTCAAGTAGACTACCTGTTTCCTCTTCATTTGTTTCATCTGGTGTATTTTTACCTTGCTCCTTCATCTGCTGTGTGTTTTTCTGTCTTCTCATTTTGCTTAATTTACTGTGTTTGGGGCCTCCTTTTGCTGGCTGCAGGTTCATAGTTCCTGTTGTTTTTGGTGTCTGCCCCCAGTGGGTAAGGTTGGCTCAGTGGGTTGTATAGGCTTTCTGGTGGAAGGTACTGGTGCCTGTTTTCTGGTGGATGTAGCAGGGTCTTGTCTTTCTGGTGGGCCGGACTGTGTCCAGTGGTGTGTTTTGATGTGTCTGTGACCTTATGATTTTAGGCAGACTTTCTTCTAATGGGTGGCATTGTGTTCCTGTATTGCTAGTTGTTTTGCATACGGTGTCCAGCAGTGTAGCTTGCTGGTGTTTGAGTGGAGCTGGGTCTTAGCGTTGAGGTGGAGATCTCTGGGAGAACTTTCACCATTGGATATTATGTGGACCTGGGAGGCCTCTGGTGGACCAAAGTCCTGAACTCAGCTCTCCAACTCAGAGGCTCAAGCCTGACACCCAGCTGGAGCAACAAGTCCCTGTCATCGACACAGCTTAGAAGAAAAGGGAGAAAAAGAAAGAAAGAAAAATAGGAGACAGGAGAAGATGGCAGAAGAGTAGGGTGCGGAGATCACCTTCTTCTCCACAGATATATGAGAAATACATCTACACGTGAAACTGCTCATATAGAACACACACGTAATGCTGGCAGAAGACCTCAGACCTCCCAAAAGGCAAGAAACTCCCCACATACATGGGTAGGGCAAAAGAAAAATCAGAGACAAAAGAATAGGGATGGGACCTTCACCAGTGGTAGAGAGCTGTGAAGGATGAAAGGTTTCCACACAGTAGAAGCCCCTTCGTGGGAGGAGACTGTGGGTGGCGGATGGGGGGAAGCTTCAGAGCCATAGAAGAGAGCACAGTAACAGGGGTGCAGAGCACAAAGTGGAGAGATTCCCGCACAGAGAAACAGTGCCGACCAGAACTCACCAGCCTGAGAGGCTTGTCTGCACACCGACAAGGACGGGTGGGGGCTGGGAGGTGAGCCTTGGGCTTCGGAGTGTAGATCCCAGGGAGAAGACTGGCATTGGTGGCATGAACAGAGCCTGAAGGGGTTAGTGCACCACGGCTAGCCGGGAGGGAGTCCGGGAAAAGTCTGGAGCTGCCGAAGAGACAAGAGATTTTTTCTTGCTCCTTGCTGCCTGGAGCATGAGGAGAGGGGATTAAGAGTGTTGCTTAAAAGAGCTCCAGAGTTGAGTGTGAGCTGCGACTATCAGCGTAGACCCCAGAGACGGGCATGAGATGCTAAGGCTGCAGCTGCAGGCACCAAGAAGCCTGTGTGCGAGCACAGTTCACTATCCCCACCTCTCTTCCCTGGAGCCTGTGCAGCCTGCCACTGCCAGGGTCCCGTGAACCAGGGACAACTTCCCCGGGAGAACGCATGGCATGCCTCAGGCTGGTGCAACATTACGCTGGCCTCTGATGCCACAGACTTGCCCCGCACTCTGTACCCCTTCCTCCCCCTGGCCTGAGTGAGCCAGAGCCTCTGAATCAGTGGCTCCTTTAACCCCATCCTGTCTGAGAGAAGAAGAGACGCCCTAAGGCGACCTACACACAGAGGCGGGACCAAATCCAAAGCAGAACTCCGGTAGCTGTGGGAACAAAGAAGAGAAAGGGAAATTTCTCCCAGCAGCCTCAGAAGCAGTGCATTAAAGCTCCACAATGAACTTAATGTACCCTACATCTGTGGAATACCTGAATAGACAACAAATCATCCCAAATTGAGGTGGTGGACTTTGGGAGCAAGATAGATTATTTTTTCACCTTTTCCTCTTTTTGTGAGTGTGTATGTGTATGCTTTTGTGTGACATTTCGTCTGTATAGATTTGCTTTCACCATTTGTCCTAGGATTCTGTCTGTCTGTGTTTTTTTGTTTGCTTTTTTGTTTTTTACTTTAAAAAATTTTTTCTTAATAATTATTTTTTACTGTAATAACTTTATTTTATCTTACTTTATTTTATTTTTTTCCTCTTTCTTTCTCTGTATTTTTTCTCCCCTTTATTCTGAGCCGTTTGAGGACAGTCTCTTGGTGCTCCAGCCAGGCGTCAGGGCTGTGCCACTGAGGTAGGAGAGCCAACTTCAGGACACTGGTCCACAAGAGACCTCCCAGCTCCACATAATATCAAATGACAAAAATATCCCATAGATCTCCATTTCAACACAAAAACACAGTTTCACTCAACGACCACCAAGCTACAGTGCTGGACACCCTATGCCAAACAACTAGCAAGAGAGGAACACAGCCCCATCCATTAGCAGAGAGACTGACTAAAATCATAATAAGGCAACACACACCCAAAAACACACCCTTAGATGTGGACTTGCCCATGATAAAGACAAGATCCAGCCTCATCCA
Source organism: Orcinus orca (assembly GCF_937001465.1). Lineage (NCBI taxonomy): Eukaryota > Metazoa > Chordata > Mammalia > Artiodactyla > Delphinidae > Orcinus > Orcinus orca. The sequence goes on along the minus strand of NC_064566.1, from coordinate 82,173,793 downwards.
ACAGAACACAGGCACTAGCCCTCTCCACCAGATAACCTACACAACCCACTGACCAACTTTAGCCACAGGGGACAGTACCATAAACAATGGGAATAATGAACCTGCAGCCTGTGAAAAGGAGACCCCAAACACAGTAATCTAAGCAAAATGAAAAGACAGAAAAACACACAGCAGATGAAGGAGCAAAGTACAAACCCAACAGACATAACAAATAAGGAAATAGGCAGACTACCTGAAAAATAATTCAGAATAATGATAGTAAAGATGATCCAAAATCTTGGAAATAGAATAGAGAAAATGCAACATTTAACAAGGACCTAGAAGAACTAAAGAGGAAACAAGAAATAATGAACAACACAAGAAATGAAATTAAAAATTCTCTAGAAGGGATCAATAGCAGAATAACTGAGGCAGAAGAATGGATAAGTGACCTGGAAGATAAAATTGGGGAAATAAGTACTGCAGAGCAGAATAAAGAAAAAAGAATGAAAAGAACTGAGGACAGTCTCAGAGACCTCTGGGACAACATTAAATGCAACAACATTCGAATTATATGGGTCCCAGAAGATGAAGAGTAAAAGAAAGAGACTGAGAAAAATTTGAAGAGATTATAGTTGAAAACTTCCTTAATATGTGAAAGGAAATAGTTAACCAAATCCAGGAAGCACAGAGTGTCCCATACAGGATAAATCCAAGGAGAAAATGCCAAGACACATATTAATCAAACTATCAAAAATTGAATGCAAAGAAAATATATTAAAGCAGCAAGGGAAAAACAACAAATAACACACAAGGGAATCCCCATAAGATTAACAGGTGATTTTTCAGCAGAAACTCTGCAAGCCAGAAGGGACTGGCAGCACATTTTAAAGTCATGAAGGAGAAAAAGCTACAACCAAGATTACTCTATGCAGCAAGGATCTCATTCAGATTTGATGGAGAAATTAAAACCTTTACAGACAAGCAAAAGCTGAGAGAGTTCAGCACCACCAAACCAGCTTTACAACAAATACTAAAGGAACTTCTCTAGGCAAGAAACACAAGAGAAGGAAAAGACCTACAATAACGAACCCCAAACAATTAAAAATGGGAATAGGAACATACAATTGATAATTAGCTTAAAAGTAAATGGATTAAATGCTCCCACCATAAGACACAGACTGGTTGAATGGATACAAAAACAAGACCCATATATATGCTGTTTACAAGACACACACTTCAGACCTAAGGACACATACAGACTGAAAGTTAGGGGATGGAAAAAGATAGTCCATGCAAATGGAAATCAGAAGAAAGCTGGAGTAGTAATTCTCATATCAGACAAAATAGACTTTAAAATACAGATTATTACAAGAGACAAAGAAGGACACTACATGAGGATCAAAGGATCGATCCAAGAAGATGATATAACAATTGTAAATAATTATGTACCCAACATAGGAGCACCTCAATACATAAGGCAAATACTAACAGCCATTAAAGGGGATATCGACAGGAACACATTCATAGTAGGGGACTTTAACACCCCACTTTCACCAATGGACAGATCATCCAAAATGAAAAAAAAAGGAAACACAAGATTTAAATGATACGTTAAAAAAGATGGACTTAATTGATATTTATAGCACATTCCATCCAAAAACAAAAGAATACACATTTTTCTCAAGTGCTCAAGGAACAGTCTCCAGGATAGATCATATCTTGGGCCACAAATCTAGCCTTGGTAAATTTAAGAAAATTGAAATCAGATCAAGTATAATTTCCAACTACAGTGCTATGAGATTAGATATCAATTTCAGGAAAAGACTTGTAAAAAATACAAACACATGTAGGCTAAAAAATACACTACTTAGTAATGAAGTGATCACTGAAGAAATCAAAGAGGAAATCAAGGAGTACCTAGAAACAAATGACAATGCAGACACGACGACCCAAAACCTATGGAATGCAGCAAGAGCAGTTCTAAGTGGGAAATTTATAGCAATAAAATCCTACCTTAAGAAACAGGAAATGTCTCAAATAAACTACCTAACCTTGCACCTAAAACAATTAGAGAAAGAAAAACAAAAAAATCCCAAAGTTACCAGAAGGAAAGAAATTAAAAAGATCAGACAAGAAATAAATGAAAAAGAAATGAAGGAAACAATAGCAAAGATCAATATAACTAAGATCTGGTTCTTTGAGAAGATAAACAAAATTGATAAACCATTAGCCAGACTCATCAAGAAAAAAAGGGAGAAGATTCAAATCAATAGAATTAGAAATGAAAAAGGAGAAGTAACAACTGAAATTGCAGAAATACAAAAGATCATGAGAGATTACTACAAGCAACTCTATGCCAATAAAATGGACAACCTGGAAGAAATGGTCAAATTCTTAGAAACGCACAAGCTGCCAAGACTGAATCAGGAAGAAATAGAAAACATGAACAGATCAATCACAAGCACTGAAATTGCAACTGTGATTAAAAATCTTCCAACAAACAAAAGCCTAGGACCAGGTGGCTTCACGGGCGAATTCTATCAAACATTTAGGGAAGAGCTAACACCTATACTTCTGAAACTCTTCCAAATTTTTGCAGAGGGAGGAACAGTCCCAAAGACATTCTATGAGGCCACCATCACCCTGATGCCAAAACCAGACAAGGTGTCACAATGAAAGAAAACTACAGGGCAATATCACTGATGAACATAAATGCAAAAATCCTCAACAAAATACTAGCAAACAGAATCCAACAGCACATTAAAAGGATCATACACCATGATCAAGTGGGGTTTATTCCAGGAATGCAAGGATTCCTCAATGTATGCAAATCAATCAATGTGATACACCATATTAACAAATTGAAGGAGAAAAACCATATGATCATCTCAATAGATGCAGAGAAAGCTTTTGACAAAATTCAATACCCATTTATGATAAAAACCCTGCAGAATGTAGGCATAGAGGAAACTTGCCTCAATATAATATAGGCCATATATGACAAATCCACAGCCAACATCGTCCTCAATTGTGAAAACTGAAACCATTCCCACTATGATCAGGAACAAGACAAGGTTGCCCACTCTCACCACTATTATTCAACATAGTTTTGGAAGTTGTATCCACAGCAATCAGAGAAGAAAAAGAAATAAAAGGAATCCAAATCAGAAAAGAAGAAGTAAAGCTGTCACTGTTTGCAGATGACATGATACTATACAGAGAGAATCCTAAAGATGCTACCAGAAAACTACTAGAGCTAATCAATGAATTTGGTAAAGTAGCAGGATACAAAATTAATGCACTGAAATCTCTGGCATTCTTATAGACTAGTGAAGAAAAATCTGAAAGTGAAATTAAAAAACACTCCCATTTACCATTGCAACAAGAAGAATAAAGTATCTAGGAATAAACCTACCTAAGGAAGCAAAAGACTTCTATGCAGAAAATTATAAGACACTGATGAAAAAAATTAATGATGATACAAATAGACGGAGAGATATACCATGTTTTTGGATTAGAAGACTCAACATTGTGAAAATGACTCTAATACCCAAAGCAATCTACAGATTCAATGCAATCCCTATCAAACTACCACTGGCATTTTGCACAGAACTAGAACAAAAAAATTCATAATGTGTATGGAAACACAAAAATCCCAAATAGCCAAAGCAATCTGAGAATGAAAAATGGAGCTGGAGGAATCAAGCTCCCTGACTTCAGACTATACTACAAAGCTACAGTATTCAAGACAGTATGATAGTGGCACAAAAACATAGATCAATGGAACAGGATAGAAAGCCCAGAGGTAAACCCACACACATATGGTCACCTTATCTTTGATAAAGGAATCAAGAATACACAGTGGAGAAAAGACAGCCTCTTCAATAAGTGGTTCTGGGAAAACTGGACATGTACATGTAAAAGTATGAAATTAGATCACTCCCTAGCACCATACACAAAAATAAGCTCAAAATGGATTAAAGACCTTAATGTAAGGCCAGACACTATCAAACTCTTAGAGGAAAATATAGGTAGAACACTCTATGACATAAATCACAGCAAGAACCTTTTGGACCACCTTCTAGAGAAATGGAATAAAAAACAAAATAAACAAATGGGACCTAATGAAACTTAAAAGATTTTGCACAGCAAAGGAAACCATAAACAAGACCAAAAGACAACCCTCAAAATGGGAGAAAATATTTGCAAATGAAGCAACTGTCAAAGGATTAATCTCCAAAATTTATAAGCAGCTCATGCAGCTCAATAACAAAAAAACAAACAACCCAATCCAAAAATGGGAAGAAGCCCTAAATAGACATTTCTCCAAAGAAGATATACAGACTGCCAACAAACACATGAAAGAATGCTCAACATCATTAATCATTAGAGAAATGCAAATCAAAATTACAATGACATATCATCTCACACTGGTCCAAATGGCCATTATCAAAAAATCTAGAAACAATAAATGCTGGAGAGGGTGTGGAAGAAAGGGAACACTCTTGCACTGTTGGTGGGAATGTAAATTGATACAGCCACTATGGAGAACAATATGGAAGTTCCTTAAAAAACTAAAAATAGAACTCGCATACGACCTAGCAATCCCACTACTGGGCATATACACTGAGAAAACCATAGTTCAAAAAGAGTCAGGTCCCAAAATGTTCATTGCAAGTCTATTTACAATAGCCGGGACATGGAAGCAACCTAAGTTTCCATCAACAGTTGAATGGATAAGAAGATGTGGTACATATATACAATGTAATATAAAAAAGAAATGTAATGGAATATAAAAAAGAAACATAATGGAATATAAAAAAGAAACATAAAAAGAAACGAAATTGAGTTAGTTGTAGTGAGGTGGATGGACCTAGAGTCTGTCATACAGAGTGAAGTAAGACAGAAAGAGAAAAACAAATACCATATGCTAACACATATATATGGAATCTAAGAAATAAAATGGTCATGAATTACCTAGGGGTAAGTGGGAATAAAGATACAGACGTACTAGAGAATGGACTTGAGGATATGGGGAGGCGGAAGGGTATGCTGTGACAAAGTGAGAGAATTGCATGGACATATATACACTACCAAACATAAAATAGATAGCTCGGTGTAAGTAGCTGCATAGCACAGGGAGATCAGGTAGGTGGTTTGTGACCACCTAGAGCGGTGGGATAGGGAGGGTGGGAGGGAGGTATATGCAAGAGGGAAGAGATATGGGAACATATCTCTTCATATCTAACATTATATCATATGTATAACTGATTCACTTTGTTATAAAGCAGAAACTAACTCACCATTGTAAAGCAATTATACTCCAATAAAGATATTAAAAAAATTAGAAACTAAAAAGTAAAACTAACAAAAAACATTTGTTATTATAAATAACAATGGAATTTAGTATGTTATTATACCCTCAGACTTACTGTAGGACATGCTGTTCTTTGCTGTTCCACTTGTGGCAGGATTCATAGTTGTTCTAACAGGTACAGATCCCTATGCCTGATACTGTGAGGAAATGTTATAATTGAGCTCCACTCTTATCTCTCTCAGGCATTTTTTGGAATTGTCTAAAATGTAAATACATACTGTCAACCTCCAGCATGATACCAAGCACAAAATAGAAACCCAATAAATGTTTAACTGTCAAAAAAAAAAAAAGAAAGAAAAATAAATCAAATAAAATGAAGTTATTAAAATAAAAAATTAAAAAAATATATTAAAAATTAAAAAAATACAACAGTACTTAAGAAAACAAGAAAGAAAGAAGAGAGCAACTAAACCAAAAACCAAATCAACCAATGATAACAATAGCTAAAAACTACACACAAAAAAACCCCAGAACCCTAGGAAAAATGGTAAAAGCAAAGCTATACAGAAAAAAAATCACACAAAGAAGCATACACATACACCCTCCCAAAAAGAGAAAAAGGAAAAAATATATATATATATTAAAAAAAGGAGTAGAGTAACCAAATTATTAAACAAATCTACCAATGATAATAAGCTCTAAATGCTAAACTAAATAAACAAAACCAGAAAAAATTAGACGCAGAAAGAAAACCCCAAGTGTACAGTTGCTCCCAAAGTCCACCACCTCAATTTTGGGATTATTCATTGTCTATTCAGGTGTTCCACAGATACAGGGTACATCAAATTGATCGTGGAGGTTTAATCCTCTGGCCCTAGGCTGCTGGGAGAAATTTCCCTTTCTCTTCTTTTTTTTTTTTTTTGCGGTACGCGGGCCTCTCCCGTTGCAGAGCACAGGCTCCAGACACACAGGCTCAGCGGCCATAGCTCACAGGCCCAGCCGCTTCGCGGCATGTGGGATCCTCCCGGACCGGGGCACGAACCCGCGTCCCCTGCATCGGCAGGCGGACTCTCAACCACTGCGCCACCAGGGAAGCCCTCCCTTTCTCTTCTTTGCTCACATAGGTCCTGGGCTTCAGTTTTGGATTTGACCCTGCTTCTGCATGTAGGTCGCCCGAGGGCCTCTGTTCCCCAACCAGACATGATGAGGTTAAAGTAGCAGCTGATTAGGCAGCTCTGGCTCACTCAGGCCGGGGGTGGGTAGGGAGGGAGGGGTACTGTATGCAGGGTGAGCCTGCAGCGGCAGAGCTGGTGTGATTTTGCAACAGCTTGAGGTGCACCATGCGTTCTCCTGGGGAAGTTGTCCCTGGATCACGAGACCCTGGCAGTGTCAGGCTGCAGAGGCTCCTGGGAAGTGTGGTGTGGATAGTGACCTGTACTTGTACACAGCCTTCTTGGTGTCTGTAGCAGCAGTCTTAGCATTTCATGCTCGTCTCTGGTATCCGCACTGATAGCCGTGGCTCACGCCAGTCTCTGGAGCTTGTTTAGTCGGTGCTCTGAATCCCCTCTCCTCCCGCACCCTGAAACAATGGTCTCTTGACTCTTAGGCAGTTCCAGTCTTTTCCCTCAACTCCCTGTCAGCTAGCTGTGGTGCACTATCCCCCTTCAGGCTGTGTTCATGCAGCCAAACCCAGTTCTCTCCCTGGGATCTGACCTCCAAAGCCTGAGCCTCAGCTCCCAGCCCCTACCTACACTGGCGGGTGAGCAGACAAGCCTCTCAGGCTTGTGAGTGCTGATTGGCACTGATCCTCTGTTTGGGAATCTCTCTGCTTTGCCCTCTGCACCCCTGTTGCTGCTCTCTACTCCATGGCTCCAAAGCTTCTCCCCTGTCCACCCCCCATCTCCACCAGTGAAGGGGTTTCCTAGTGTGTGGAAACTTTTCCTCCTTCACAGATCCCTCCCAGAGATGCAGGTCCTGTCCCTATTCTTTTGTCTCTGTTTATTCTTTTTTCTTTTGCCCTACCCATGTACGTGGGGGGTTTCTTGCCTTTTGGGAGGTCTGAGGTCTTCTTCCAGTGTTCAGTAGGTGTTCTGTAGGAGTTGTTCCACGTGTAGGTGTATTTCTGGTGTATCTGTGGGGAGGAAGGTGATCTCTGCGTCTTACTCTTCCACCATCTTCCTCTCGTCCTTGAGCATGTGTTTTATAGCTAGTACTGTGCAATCAAAATATTTAGCTGGATAAGGTTTAGTTCAGACATTTTACAAATATTTTCAAAGTTATTTTAACCAAATATAATGTCTTAGAAAAGACATTATACAACTATAAAAATCCTTATAATTACACTGACCATAAAAACTAGTAAAACATTTCATCAAAGCAGAGTAAATAATAACAAGAACTGTCTGGTCATGGGTAATTGTTAAACATGAATTTTAACTCAATCCTTTATACAACAATTTGTCAGAGGAGCTATTATTATCCTCCCCTTTTTTCATAGATGAGAAATTTGAGAAAAGAGCTTATGAAACAACTATTTCCAAACTAGAGAGTGATGGGGAAGAGATGGAACCCATTCAATTCTTCATCAGAGGCTGCTCTCTAAAGCAATTTATTTAAAAACAAAATACACTACACGCACTCTATATAACTGTTAACTTTAAATGAATCTCCCATATTGTTAAGACAATTAGTCAAACTGAGTGGAAAATACTTTTAAATATTTTTTACTCTAAAGGCTAAAATATATCTCAAATGGATTTAAAAGTTAAATTCTAGAAAATCAAACCATAAATATATAAGTGATATCTACACATATATATGAATAGTGATCAAGCCTTTGAAGAAGAGAAAGATTCCTAAGTTTAGGAGTAAAGGAATATTATGAAGGATGAGATAAACATATTTCACTCTCATAAAAACCTGAAGTTCTTTACAATGTTTGATTAAAATGTTGCTGTAATGAGCAAAAACAAAGTAAGAATATATCTGAAATAAATGAAAAAAGCAAAAGGTACAATTAGCTGCTAAAATTTTTTATAGGTTTATTTCAAAGAACTAAATGATAATATTATTATCTATAAAAAGAGGAACAGACAGAACATTTGAATTGTAAAAAAACCCAAACAAACTCAAATTCCAATATATAAATGGATAACAGGAATAAATGCAAAATTCACAAAAGGATAAATAAAATAGACTTAAAATTATAGAAAAATATTAATTTCCTTTTGTATTACCAGAATTACAAATTTAAGATATTAATGTATGTATTTTTTCACCATTTAAATTAAGGAATATTTTTAAGACAGTAAATCCTGCAAAAAATGAAATAAAAAAGATATTCTCATGTATTGCTCATAAGATTATAAATCTAATATCAGATATTGATACACAGATTTTCACTCATAGTAATAGTCCATAAAAAAACATTAGGAATAGAACATTATGAACATCATGAAAAACTGAAAATAATCTCTTTCCAATTTTTTGGTGGAATGCTAAGAAATCTAAAATGTACCTACTCAGAGGAATATTAGATATTTCATTCTTTGTATATAATAATGTAGAAGGTATGTTGATATAATATTAAATGGAAAGTACAGGACATAATATTGTACATTTAGTACAAAAATGTTATGGTCTTCAAGACAAGGAACCCGCTCTCAACATTCCTATTCAATACAGTCTTAGCAAGAGCAATTAGACAAGAAAGAGGAATAAAAGGCATCCAAATTGGAAAATTAAAACTGTCACTATTTGCAGTTAACACGATTGTATATATATATATATATATATATATATAATATTGTAAAGACTCTACCAAAAACTATCAAAAATAATAAACTAATGCAATAAAGTTGCAAGGTACAAAATCAATATACAAAATTCATTGTGTTTTTACACACTAACAATGAAATAGCAGAAAGGGAAATTAAGAAAATAATCCCATTTTAAATTGCAATAAAAAAGAAGAATAAAATACCTAGAAATAAATCTAACCAAGGAAGTAAAAGACCTATACTCAGAAAACTATAAAACTGTTGAAGGAAGTTGAAGACACAAAGAAATGGAAAGATATTTTGTGCTCATGGATTGGAAGCATTAACATTGCTAAAATGTCCAAATAGCAATCTACAGATTCAATACCATCCCTATTGAAATTCCCACAACATTTTTCACAGATATAGAACAAACATCCTAAACTTTACAAGGAATCACAAAAGGCACTGTATAGCCAAAACAATCCTGAGAAAGTTGGATATATTGCAGTCCCTGATATGAAACTATATTACAAAGCTATAGTAATTAAAATTTCATGCTACAGGCAGAAAAACAGACATGTAGATTAATGAAACAAAAACGAGAGTGCAGAAATAAACCAACACATACATGGACAATTAATTTATGACAGAAGAGCAAAGAACATACAATGGAGAAAGTATAGTCTCTTCAATAGTGTTGGGAAAACTAGACAGCTACATTCAAAAGAATGACACTAGACCACTATCTCACACCATATACAAAAAATCAACTAAAAATAGATTAAAGACTTGAATGTACAACCTGAAAGCATAAACTCCTAGAAGAAAACAGAAACAGTGCACTCTCTGACATTGGTCTTAGCAGTATCTTTCTGGATATGTCTCCTCAGGAAAGGGAAGCAAAAGCAAAAATAAACAAATGGGACTTCATTGAACTAAAACGTTTCTGCACAGCAACAGAAACCATGAACAAAAAGAAAAGGCAGCCTAATAAATGGGAGAAAATATTTTCAAATTATATATTTGATAAAGGGTTAATATCCAAAATATATAAAGAACTCATTCAACTCAACAACAACAAAAAATCCCAATTCATATAAGACAGAAAAGCTGAATAGACATTTTTCCAAAGAAGGCATACAGATGGTTAACAGACATATATATTAAAAAAAATCAAAGCCACAATGAGATATCACCACATTCCAATTAGAATGGCTATTATAAAAAAAAAGACAAGAAATAACAAGTGTTAGAATATGGAGAAAACAGAATCCTCATACACTGTTAGTGGGAATGTAAATTGGTACAACCACTATGAAAAGCAGTATGAAAATTACTTTAAAAATTAAGAATAGAACTACCATAAGATCCATCTATTCCACTTGTTATTTATTCAAAGGATATGAAAACACTAATTCACAAAGATATATGCAGTTATGTTCATCACAGAATTATTTACAGTAGTCAAGATATGGAAGCAACCTAAGTGCCCATTGATGGATGGATGGATAAAGAAGATGCAGTATATATACGCAATGGAACTCTACCCCGCCATGAAAAAAAGTGATGAAATATTGCCATTTGCAACAACATGGATGAAACTTGAGGGTATCATGATCAGTAAAATAAGTCAGACAGAGAAAAACAAATAGTGTATGATTTCACTCATTTGTGGAATATAAAAATAAATAAAGAAGCAAAGAAGCAAAACAAACAAAAAAAGCAAAACAAAACAAACAAAAAAACACATAGATACAGAGAACACAGTAGAGGTTATGAGAGTAGTGGGTAAAGGGAATCAAGTTTATGGTGACAGATGGAAACTAAAATTTTGGTAATGAGAGCATGCCATAGAGTATACAGAAGTCAAAATATAATGTGTATACACAAAACTTATATAATGTTGTAAACCAATGTTATGTCAATGAAAAATATGTGCTCTTATTTATGTCAATAGGTATTTACCAAGATATAGATATAAATGTATGTCTCTGTGTGTGTGCTTATACAGAGAGAAAGAGAAAGAACCTAAAAAAATTGACCAAAATGCCAAGGAATTTGTGTGAGTGACTTTTTGAATTTCCAAAACACATTTATTAAGTATAGATTACTTTTAGAGTGAGAGGGAAAAAAAGTTAATAAATCAACAGAAATGGGTAATATAATGAATTATCAAAAAGCTTCCTAATGAAAAAATATCAGAATTTAAAATACATGCTATTATTTTCTCTAATACTTTGTTACTTATATATATGAAATATCTTACAGAGATCATGAGTTTGGGGAAGATGTCATCATAAAGCCACAATTGCTTTTCATCATTTAGAAATGTGCTTTTCAGATGATCCAAAAAGAAACTCAATTTTTAGTTTGCTTTTGTGAACTGTTTCCTGAAACAAAATCTTCAGGTGACAATTCAATGAAAAAATCTGAGAATACTCTCCTGAGCTGAAAATTAAATCCTGGGGGACTAATAGGTAATAAAATCATCAAGCTGCTCATGGAATTCTACTCTTTCCTTGAATTCTTGTCTTCCCTGGCTATTCCAGAGTTATTCTTGTGGGGAGAAAAATGACAGTCCTAATTGCCCATTGTAAGACAGCATGTTTCCCAGAGATCGTGAGCAATGTGAGAGGCTGCTGAAAAAAATAACCCTCTCTAGAGTCAAGTGGGTAGCCTATGAATTCCAGGGGATAATAGAATTTTGGGGGAATTCCTTGGTGGTCTAGTGGTTAGGACACCACAATTTCACTGCCAAGACCAGGGTTCAATCCCTCATCAGGAAGCTAAGATCCTACAAGCCATGTGGTGTGGCAAAAAAAAAAAAAAAAATCATTTTATATACTTCTCAAGTGGACAACTGTATTCTAATATATTATTCTTTTTTTTTACTATGCTATATTAAAGGAATAATTCTGACAAACATTGTAAAGTCAATATTTTCTTAACCTGTCTTAGAATTTATAAAGTCAAGCTGACTTCATAGTTCAGATGATTCTTACCTTTAAGGGATTATATTAATTTAGTTTTGCTCAAGAAGCTAAATTACATTTATTTAACAAGGCACAAATTATAGTATACTAGTAATCTGTATTCTCTGAGACAGTAGAGTTAAATCTAAAATGGCATATTTATAGGAACAGAGATAAATTAAAAAATATAATTTTAACATGATATGCAAAAAAGGTCATTCTTCCATTTTTTGGGTATTTTAGAAAATTCTCTTTTCATGAAGTCTTAAAAATTTCTCTCACTTTTAAAGAATTTGGTGAAACTCCTTTCCTTTCCCCCTGTCCATTTCTAATCAATCCTATCTCCACATTCCCATTAAAGTTATTAAATTACTTAATTGAGCAATAGCCTCATTCATTATCTCTATAACAATGAATTTCAGAGTCTTAGGCCACAGCCAGGACTAAATTTCCTATCCTGAGGTAACACCTGAAAGTCTGTTTTGCCACACAAATTCCCTGAAAAGTGGAAGATAATACTTAATATTTTTCTTTCATTTTCATGTGGTCTTTTGCATTTTGTTGGATGTAATTCTGTTTAATAATTTCAGGTCCAAAAAAACACATATTGCTGAAGTTGTTTCATACCATATAATGTGCAATAAATATATCATTTAAAAATGTTAAAAAGTACTTTCTTTTTTAACATGTTTATTAGAGTATAATTGCTTTACAATGGTGTGTTAGTTTTTGCTGTATAACAAAGTGAATCAGCTATACATATACATATATCCCCATATCTCCTACCTCTTGCGTCTCACTCCAACCCTGCCTATCCCACCCCTCTAGGTGGTCACAAAGCACCGAGGTGATCTCCCTGTGCTATGTGGCAGCTTCCCACTAGCTATCTTTTACATTTGGTAGTGTATATATGTACATGCCACTCTCTCACTTCATCCCAGCTTACCCTTCCCCCTTCCCATGTCCTCAAGTCCATTCAATACGTCTGCATCTTTATTCCTGTCCTGCCCATAGGTTTTCAGAACCATTTTTTTTTAAGATTCCATGTATGTGTGTTAGCATATGGTAGATGTTTTTCTCTTTCTGACTTACTTCACTCTGTATGATAGTCTCTAGGTCCATCCACTGCACTACAAATAACTCAATTTCGTTTCTTTTTATGGCTGAGTAATATTCCATTGTATATATGTGCCACATCTTCTTTATCCATTCATCTGTCAGTGGACACTTCATTTGCTTCCATGTCCTGGCTAATGTAAATAGAGCTGCAGTGAACATTGTGGTACATGGCACTTTTTGAAATATGGTTTTCTCAGGGTATATGCCCAGTAGTGGGATTGCTGGCTCATACGGTAGTACTATTTTTAGTCTCTAAAGGTACCTTCATACTGTTCTCCATAGTGGCTGCATCAATTTACATTCCCACCAACAGTACAAGAGGGTTCCCTTTTCTCCAGACCCTTTCCAGAATTTATCGTTTGTAGATTTTTTGATGATGGTCATTCTGACTGGTGTGAAGAGATACCTCATTGTAGTTTTGATTTGTATTTCTCCAATGATTAATGATGTTCAGCAGCCTTTCATGTGTTCGTTGCCAATCTGTATATCGTCTTTGGAGAAAAGTCTATTTAGGTCTTCTGCCCATTTTTGGATTGGATTGTTTGTTTTTTAATATTGAGCTGTATGAGCTGCTTGTAAATATTGGAGATTAATCCTTTTTCAGTTGCTTCAGTTGCAAATATTTCCCCCTATTCTGAGGGTTGTATTCACATCTTGTTTATGGTTTCTTTTGCTGTGTAAAAGCTTTTAAGTTTCATTAGGTCCCATTTGTTTATTTTTGTTTTTAATTCAATTTCTCTGAGAGGTGAGTCAAAAAAGATCTTGCTGTGATATATGTCATAGAGTGTTCTGACTAGGTTTTCCTCTAAGAGTTTTACAGTGTCTTGCATTACATTTAGGTATTTAATCCATTTTGAGTTTACTTTTGTGTCTGGTGTTAGGGAGTATTCTAATTTCAATCTTTTACATGTACCTGTCCAGTTTTCCCAACACCACTTACTGAAGAAGTTATCTTCTCTCCACTGTATATTCTTGCCTCCTTTATCAAAAATAAGGTGACCATATGTGTGTGGCTTTATCTCTGGGCTTACTACCCTGTTCCATTGATCTATATTTCTGTTTTTATGCCAGTACCATACTGTCTTGATTACTGTAGGTTTGTAGTATAGTCTGATGTCTGGGAGCCTAATTCCTCCAGCTGTGTTTTTCTTTCTCAAGATTGCTTTGGATATTGGGGGTCTTTAGTGTTTCCATACAAATTGTGAAATTTTTTATTCTAGTTCTGTGAAAAATGCCATTGGTAGTTTGATAGGGATCACATTGATTCTGTAGATTGTTTTGGGTAGTATAGTCATTTTCACAATGTTGAGTCTTCCAATCCAAGAGCATGGCATATCTCTCCATCTGTTTGGATAATCTTTAATTTCTTTCATCAGTGTCTTATAGTTTTCTGCATACAGGTCTTTTGTCTCCTTAGGTAGGTTTATTCCTAGGTATTTTATTGTTTTTGTTGCATTGGCAAATGGGAATGTTTCCTTAATTTATCTTTCAGATTTTTCATCATTAGTGTATAGGAATGCAGGAGATTTCTGTGCATTAATTTTTTATCCTGCTACTTTACCAGATTCATTGATTAGTTCTAGTAGTTTTCTGGTAGTATCTTTAGGATTCTCTATGTATAGTATCATGTCATCTGCAAACAGTGACAGCTTTACTTCTTCTTTTCCAGTTTGGATTCCTTTTATTTCTCTGGTTGCTGTGACTAAAACTTCCAAAGCTATGTTGAATAATAGTGGTGTGAGTGGACAACCTTGTCTTGTTCCTGATCTTAGAAGAAATGGTTTCAGGTTTTCAGCATTTAGACAAATGTTGGCTGCCTGTTTGTCACATATGGCCTTTATTATGTTGAGGAAAGTTCCCTCTATGCCTACTTTCTGGAGTGTTTTTATAAAAAATGGGTTTTGAATTTGTCGAAAACTTTTTCTGCAACTATTGAGATGATCATATGGTTTTTCTCCTTCAATTTGTTAATATGGTGTATCACATTGATTGATTTTCATATATTGAAGACTCCTTGCCTATCTGGGGTAAACACCACTTGATCATGGTGCTATGATCCTTTTAATGTGCTGCTGGATTCCGTGTGCTAAAACTTGTTGAGGATTTTTGCTTCTATGTTCATCAGTGATATTAGCCTGTAGTTTTCTTTCTTTGTGACATCTTTGTCTGGTTTTGGTATCAGGGTGATGGTGGCCTCATAGAATGTGTTTGGGAGTGTTCCTTCCTCTGCTATATTTTGGAATATTTTGAGAAGGGTAGGTGTTAGCTCTTCTCTAAATGTTTGATAGAATTCACCTGTGAAGCCATCTGGTCCTGGTCTTTTGTTTTTTGGAATATTTTAAATCACAGTCTCAATTTTAGTGCTTGTGATTTGTCTGTTTATATTTTCTATTACTTCCTGGTTCAATCTTGGAAGGTTGTGCTTTTCTAAGAATGTCCATTTCTTAGAGGTTGTCCATTTTATTGGCATAGAGTTCCTTGTAGTAATCTCTCATGATCCTTTGTATTTCTTCAGTGTCAGTTGTTACTTCTTCTTTTTCATTTCTAATTGTATTGATTTGAGAATTCTCCTTTTTTTCTCGATGAATCTGCCTAATGGTTTATCAATTTTCTTTATCTTCTCCCAGCTTTAATTTAATTTATCTTTGCTATTGGTTCCCTCATTTCTTTTTCATTTATTTCTGATCTGATCTTTATGATTTCTTTCCTTCTGCTAACTATGGGGTTTTTTGTTCTTCTTACTGTACTTGCTTTAGGTGTAAGGATAGGTTGTTTATTTGAGATGTTTCCTGTTTCTTGAGGTAGGATTGTAATGCTATAAACTCCCCTGTTAGAACTGCTTTTTCTGCATCCCATAGGTTTTCTGTCATCATGTTTTCATTGTCATTTGTTTCTAGGTATTTTTTAATTTCCTTTTGATTTCTTTAGTGATCTCTTGGTTATTTAGTAGCATCTTGTTTATCCTCCATGTGTTTGTATTTTTTAAAGATTTTTTTCCCCTGTAATTGTTATGTAATCTCATAGTGTTGTGGTTGGAAAAGATACTTGATAGGATTTCAATTTTCTTATGTTTACCAAAGCTTGATTTGTGACCCACGATATGATCTATCCTGGAGACTGTTCCATGAGCACTTGAGAAAAATGTGTATTCTGTTGTTTTGGATGGAATGTCCTATAAATATCAACTAAGTCCATCTTGTTTAATGTGTTATTTAAAGCCTGTGTTTACTGATTTATTTTCATTTTGAATGATCTGTCCATTGGTGTAAGTGGGGTATTAAAAACCCGTACTATTATTGTGTTACTGTCAACTTCCCCTTTTATGGCTGTTAGGATTTGCCTTACGTATTGAGGTGCTCCTATGTTGGGTGCAGAAATGTTTAATTGTTACATATTCTTCATGGATTGATCCCTTGATCATTATGTAGTGTCCTTCTTTGTCTCTTGTAATAGTCTTTATTTTGAAGTCTATTTTTTTCTGATAGGAGAATTGCTACCCCAGCTTTCTTTTGATTTCCATTTGCATGGAATATCTTTTTCCATACCCTCACTTTCAGTCTGTATGGGTCCCTAGGTCTGACGTGGGTCACTTGTAGACAACATATATATGGGTCTTGTTTTTATATTCATTTATGCAGTCTATGTCTCTTGGTTGGAGCACTTAATCCATTTACATTTAAGTGGTTGTCAATATGTATGTTCCTATTACCATTTCCTTAATTGTTTTGGGTATGGTATTGTAGGTCTTTTCCTTCTCTTGTGTTTCCTGCCTAGGGAAATTCCTTTAGCAATTGTTGTAAAGCTGGTTTGGTGGTCCTGAATTCTGTTAGCTTTTGCTTGTCTGTAAAGCTTTTAATTTCTCCATCGAATCTGAATGAGATCCTACTGGGTAGAGTAATCTTGGCTGTAGGTTTTTCCCTTTCATCACTTTAAATATGTCCTGCCACTCCTTTCTGGCTTGCAGAGTTTCTGCTGAAAAATCATCTGTTAACCTTATGGGGATTCACTTGTGTGTTATTTGTTGTTTTACCCTTGCTGCTTTTAATATTTTTTCCTTGTATTTAATTTTTGTTAGTTTGACTTACCTGTGTCTTTGCATGTTTCTCCTTGGATTTATCCTGTATTGGAATCTCTGCACTTCTTGAAGTTGATTGACTATTTTCTTTCCCAAATTAGGAAAGTTTTCAACTATAATCTCTTTAAATATTTTCTCCATCCCTTTCATTTTCTCTTCTTCTTCTGAGACCCCTATAATT
The DNA here is from genome assembly GCF_937001465.1 of Orcinus orca. Lineage (NCBI taxonomy): Eukaryota > Metazoa > Chordata > Mammalia > Artiodactyla > Delphinidae > Orcinus > Orcinus orca. The sequence continues at coordinate 82,156,386 of NC_064566.1, read as the reverse complement.
CGAATGTTGGTGCATTTAAGGTTGTCCCAGAGGTCTCTGAAACTGTCCTCAATTCTTTTCATTCTATTTTCTTTAATCTGCTCTGCAGTAGTTATTTCCACTCTTTCTTCTTCCAGCTCACTTATCCATTCTTCTGCCTCAGTTATTCTGCTATTCATTCCTTGTAGGGTATTTTAAATTTCACTTATTGTGTTGTTCATCATTGTTTGCTCATTAGTTCTTCTGGGTCCTTGTTAATAGTTTCTTGTATTTTCCCCATTCTATTTCCAAGATTTTGTATCATCTTTACTATCATTACTCTGAATTCTTTTTCAGGTTGACTGACTATTTCCCCTTCTTTTTTCTTGTTCTTTGGGTTTTTACCTTGCTCCTTCATCTGCTGTGTTTTTCTCTGTCTTCTCATTTTGCTTAACTTACTGTGCTTTGGATCTCCTTTTCACAGGCTGCAGGTTTGTAGTTTCCATTTTTTTTGGTGTCTGCCCCCAGCGGCTAAGGTTGACTCAGTGGCTTGTGTAGACTTCCTAGTGGAGGGGACTGGTGCGTGTGTTCTGCTGGATGAGGCTGGATCTTATCTTTCTGGTGGGCAGGACCACATCCAGTGGTGTGTTTTGGGGTGCATGTGACATTATGATTTCAGGCACCCTCTTTGCAATGGGTGGGGTTTTGTTCCTGTCTTGCTGTTTGTTGGCATAGGGTGTCCAGCACTGTAGCTTGCTGGTCATTGAGTGGAGCTGGGTCTTATCATTGTGGTGGAGGTCTCTGGGAGAGCTTTTGCTGTTTGATATTATGTGGAGCCAGGACTTCTCTGTTGGACCAATGTCCTGACATCAACTCTCCCATCTCAAAGACACAGGCCTGACACCTGGCTGGAGCACCAAGACCCTGTCAGCCAAACGGCTCAGAAGAAAAGGGAGAAAAAAGGGAAAAAAAGATTAAAATAAAATAAAATAATTATTAAAAATTTTAAAATGTAATAAGAAAAAGAAGGAAAGAAGAGAGCAACCAAACCAAAAAACAAATCCACCAATGATAACCAGCACTGAAAACTATACTAAAAACAAAAAAAAAACAAAAGATAAAAATGGACAAAGAGAACCCTAGCACAAATGGCAAAAGCAAAGCTATACAGACAAAATCACAGAAATAAGCATACGCATACACACTCACAAAAAGAGAAAAAGGAAAAAAAAAAAATATATATATATAAAAGGAAGGGAGTAAACAAATAAATAAACAAATCTACCAATGATAATAAACTCTAAATACTAAACTAAGATAAACATAGAAACAGAAACAAATTAGATGCAGAAAGCAAACTCCAAGTCTATAGTGGCTCCCAATGTCCACCACCTCAATTTTGGGATGTTTCATTGTCTATTCAGGTATTCTAGAGATGCAGCATACATCAAGTTGATTGTGGGGATTTAATCTCTTTGTCCTGAGGCTGCTGGGAGAAATTTCCCTTTCTCTTCTTTGCTTGTAAATCTCCTGGGGTTCAGCTTTGTATTTGGCCCTGCCTCTGCATATATGTCACCTGAGGGCATCTGTTCCCCAGCCAGACAGTGTTAAAGTAGGGGTCTCTGGTTCACTCAGGCCTGTGGGAGGGAGTTGTACAGAATGCGGGGGGAGCCTGCGGTGACAGGCAGGCGTGACATTGCAACAGCCTGAGGTGCTCTGTGTGTTCTCCCAGGGAAGGTGTCCTTGGATCATGGGACCCTGGCAGTGGTGGGCTGCACATGCTCCTGGGAGGGGAGGTGTGGATAGTGACCTGTGCTTGCACACAGGTTTCTTGTTGGCTGTAGCAGCAGCCTTAGCATTTCATGCCCATCTCTGGTGTCCGCACTGATAGCCACGGCTCAAGCCCATCTCTGGAGCTCATTTAGGTGGTGCTCTGAATCCTCTCTCTTCACGCACCCCAAAACAATGGTCTCTTGCCTCTTAGGCAGTTCCAGACATTTTCCCAGACTCCCTCTCAGCTAGCTGTGATGCACTCACTAGCCCCTTTCAGGCTGTGTTCATGCAGCCAACCCCAGTTCTCTCCCTGAGATCTGACCTCTGAAGCTGGAGCCTCAACTCCCAGCCCCCACCTGCCCTGGAAGGTGAGCAGACAAGCCTCTCAGGCTGGTGAGTGCAGGTCGACACTGATCATCTGTGCAGGAATCTCTCCACTTTGCCCTCTGCACCCCTATTGCTGCACTCTCCTTCGTGGCTCCAAAGCTTCCCCCCACCACCCACCCAGGCCCCTGTCTCCACCAGTTAATGGGCTTCCTAGTGTGTGGAAACTTTTCCTCCTTCACAGTTCCCTCCCAGAGGTCCAGGTCCCATCCTTATTCTTTTCTCTCTGTTTTTTCTTTTTTCTTTTGCCTTACCCAGGTACAGGTGGAGTTTCCTGCCTTTTGGGAGGTCTGAGGTCTTCTGCCAGCATTCAGCAGGTGTTCTGTAGAAGTTGTTTCACATGTAGATGTATTTCTGATGTATTTGTGGGGAGAAAGGTAATCGCCACATCTTACTCCTTCGTCATCTTGAATGTCTCCTCCTAAAAGTTACTGTTTTAATTTAATTCCTTTAGCAGCCATTGTAAATGGCAATTCATTCGGTGCTAAATATATATATTATATATATATTTATATTTCAATATATATTTTAAAATATATCAACAAATTTTCCATTGTCATGTTACTATGACTGACTGATTTCTTCAGGTATAAATCACTTTGAAAAATGTACATAATCACTTTTTAAAAGTTTTAAACATATCATCCAAATAGGAAGTTAATATTTGTTCAGCAAAAACTATGTCAGTTTGACTCTACTTTCATTGGCTTTAAAATATAACAAATAAAGTTAATCTTAGCCATACTATATGTTAAAGCCAAAATTATACAATGCGATTAATGAGGAAGTAATGGAAGATAAAAAATAGAGCTGACAAAGATCCAGGCTGATGATTCAACAATCATAGTGTTAGGTAGGGAAAAACAAACGAACAAACCACAGATTTGAGAGTGAGTTTTCCGTTCCCCTTATTAGTAGTGGTAACTTAATCCTTTCTGTGTTCTCAGAAAAAGAAACCACTGTAAAGATGTTGAGGGGATAATTGATGGTAGAAAGATTCAGAGCATTCTGGCAGTAGAGCATACATGTATAGTAAATTTCACTGCTTATTTAGAGGCTGGGATAAGAGAAACAATATTAAATTGCAATGCTCAGTAGGCACAGAAACACATAGTGCTTGCTCTCTGCTAATTCAAAAAGAAAAAAATATTAAACCTAACAATACATCTAAATGTTCACAACAAAAAAATTCTTCTAGAGGCTGACTTTTAGAATATATTGCATAATATTTTCTGGACAGAACTTATTTATAAGTAAACATTACTTTAGTAAAACTCTGTACCAACCTAGATCATACTATGTCGTGTTTATGATAGTCTCTGCCTCTTATTTAAACTTTATCACCAAGCTTCTGCAAGCTATGTTATTTCTTCCACTTTTATTCTTATAAATTTTTAAGTTTATTTTATTCCAGTAAGTTTAATTGTCATATCTTTTTAGTTATTATTTCTCTGACTCTTAGCCTACATTTATCCATTACTAATGTCTACACTAGTGTTCCATTGGATAAATTTGCTTCCTTTTATGATTCATGCTAATAATTATACTTAAATATCTATTATTCACAAAAAATATAATATACATATTTAACTCTCTCAACAACTCAGTGGGGTAGTATGGTCTATTGAATTATTGCTTCTGTCAATTTTCTTCCTTCTAGTAGACAAAGAACAGTATATCATCAACCTCAGACTTTTAGTTGGATCGTGTGACTCACCTTGATCACTAGATAGTATGTACAAGTGTCAGTGTGTCAACTGTGAACATAGGCTTTCAGAGCTTTGATGTTTCAAATTGCCCCCAGAAATTCTCTTGCTCTCATGAAGACAGTGTATTCCAAATAGTGGTGCCTTTTTCTGCCTATGTTTCAAAAAAGACTGCAGGTGTCATGAAACAAATCTCCACCAATCTCAGATGAGCCCAACAAAATCTAGATGACTTCTAAGGTAACAGGATTGTTCATTGCCAAAGAAAATCTATCTAATGTAAATATGTATTTTAACAGGAAAAAAGGTCTCACAGAGTTCACATGAATTAGTAAATCACCATTTACTCTGTGACAAAAACTTAGGCCTTCTGAAAAGTACACAAATTTTTTTTACTCAACATCAGAGTGACTTCTCAACTAAAGAAGCCAAGTTCCTTGAAGAAGTCATTCCTAAATATACAGTAAAAAGGGCAGGTATTTTCCCTCAGCAAGCTTCCTGTCTCCCAAAATCCATCAAGAGCAAAAAAACTCTCTCCATTCTCCTTCCCACAAATACATTTATCTTTATGATGTACATAATGTAAGTGCTCTACTTATTCCATGACTTTATTTTGTGTATATGAGATAATCTGTATCTCCTCATATCAGTTCCTTTCTGGGTTAGAATTTCATTTCAATGTAATTAATATAATTACAACAGTGGTTACTAAATGGTAAAAAGAATGAACATGCTGAGTTTGGTAGTAGTAATATGTCAACAGACAGACACATAGTTCTTCCTAAATCAAGCTTGAAAAATAACTTTCTAACATAAAATCAAAACCCTTGTTATAAAATAGGAGACCTGGAGGTGAGAGGCATTATATCATTGTTTAAGGAAAGGTCCATTATTTCTTATTGTTTAAGGGAAGAAGAAAAGTGAGCAAATATAACATATATAGACTCCAAGGTATCAGGCCAACTAAGACACCAAAGTGTCCAGGGATCATAAAATAAATATATTAGCAACAAATCACCCAATCACTCATTTGTTTACCTATTCATTTAATCACTAAGCTTGGGCTGCTATAACAAAATACCATAGACTGGGTGGCTCAAACAGGAGAAATTAATTTTCTCATAGTTCTATATGTTGGAAGTCTGATTTTAAGATACCAGCATGATTGGATTCTAGGGAGGACCCTCTACCAGTTTGTAAAATGAGGACATCTCTCTGTGTCCTCACATGGAAGACAGAGACAGACAGACAGTAAGAAAAATAAAGTTATTTAGTACCTTCTCTTATAAGGGAACTAATCCCATCATGAGGGCCTTACCTTTATCATTTCATCTAAACCTAATTATCTCTCAAAGAATCCACCTCCAAATACTATCACCCAGGAGGACTGGGATTCATCATAAGAATCTGAGGAGGGCACAATTCAGTCCATAGCAAACATGTATTGATCATCTATGTGCTAGATACTTTGCTAAGCCCTGAATATATATTGATAAACAAGAGTGTCATATTCCCCACTCTCATGGAGCTTTTGGTCCAGAAGGAGGATAGAGAAAATAAATAATATAGTTCAAAAGAAATATTCTTGGGAAAATGTAGGCATTATAATGAGACATCTTAAGTACCTGGAGTTGGGGAAGTTTTCCTGAAAAAGTGTTCTAAAGTGAATATGTTCCAAGTGAATGAGTACAGGTTATCCACATAAAGGAGGCAGGATCAAGGCCTACAGGCAGATGGAATGTTATGTATAGAATTCTTGAGTCCAGGTAGAGTAAGGTGAAATTAAGAACTTGAACTACAAAGTAGCTGAAGCATAGTTTTTTTTAATCACACACTTTGATAGGACAGACTGATGAGAGATGATGCGGAGGTTAGCAAGTACCAGATCATTCAAGAACATGTAATGAATGTTAAGAACCAATTTATACACTAAGAACAAAATCATAGCAATCAATTTTAATTTCCTGGAGAAGACAGACTGTCTGTAAAACCCATTGTATAGAGTACCTAAAGCAAATTCATTCTCCATAAAGGTGATGAGAAATACAAAAAATATATAATTTCCCCAAATTTATAACATTAATTCAGTTTGAAAATTTGCATTGGTATTATAGTTTCATGGTTCCCTCTTAATTTAGTAATAATAATGCTTGAATTCAACATTTTGTGAAAGCAACACAGGTACCTGACTATGTATGTAATTGGACAAGCAATAAGAAAAACTCAAATACAACTACTAACATATAAATTGCCACACTTAGATTGTGTCATTCATTTATTGGGCCATTTAATGTATTTATTGAAAATCTACTCTAAGCCTGGCACTAAATAGATGTGATATGTTTGTGAATAAAAAAATCATCTCCACCCTCATGGAGCTTACATTTTGGGGGGGCGGGCACAGAAAGAGTAAGCATACTAAACAAATAAATTAAATAGTATGTTAGAAGGTGATGTGTACTTTGGAGAATAGAAATAGAACAGGAAAAGAATATTAGGAGTACCTAGATTAGGAATAGGTGATGGTTGCCATTTTAATGAGATATTCAAGGTAGTCTCATTCAGAAAATGGCATTTCAATAAAACTTGAAGGAGGGAATTAGCTATGCAGATATTGAAGGAAACAACATACAGGCAGAGGGAAAAATATTTCATGCAGAGGAAGAGCCAGTGTGAAGGTCTTAACAAGGGAGCATTCTTGTATTCAAGGCACTAGAAGGAGGCTGATGTGGTTGGATTGAGTAAATGAGAAGCAAAGAATAATAGAAGATGAGGCTTAAGGAGGATCATCTCATGGAGGGCTTTATAGGTTATTGTAGAGGATTTGGCTATTACTATGAACAAAATGCAAAGTCATTGGAGGGTTTTTGAACAGAGAAGTGATAGGATCTAACTTACGTGTAAAATGAATCACTTTAGTTACTGTGGTTGGCAAAATAATGGGCGCTCAGAGATGTCTACATCCTAATACCTGGTATCTATAAATATATTGTACCTTACACGGCAAAAGGGAATCTACAGATGTGATTAAGTGGATCCAATTTGATCACCTAAGTGAAGAAATTCAGAAATGGAAGAGGGAAGCAAAAGGCTGGATCAGAGATGCAACATGAGAAGGACTCTATTTGCCATAGCTAGCTTTGAAGATGATGGAAGAGGGCCAGCACCTGAAGAATGAGGTGGCCTCTAGAAGCTAGGAATTGCTCTCAAGTTATAGCCAGCTCTCAAGATAATGGGGACCTCTGTTCTAAAACCACAAGGAACTGAATTCTGCCAACAACTGGAATAAACAGGAGACAGATTCTCTACTAGTGTCTCCAGAAAGGAACATAGTCTGCCAACACCTTGATTTTTGTCCAATGAGACCTTTACTAAGCTTCTGATCTGTAGAACCATATAACAATAAATTTAATTATTTTATACCACTAAGTCTACGGTGATTTGTTACAGCAGCAACAGAAAATTAATACAATTAGTGTGTTGAGAAACCGCTTTGGAAGGTGGGAGGAAAGGTGAAACAAAGAGAAGAGTTAGGAAGTTATTGCAGTAATCAGATGAGAAATGATAATTTGGATAAAGGTGGTAGCCATGAATGTGAAAAATGATCAGATTCTAGCTATCATCTGAAGGTACAGACAACAGGATTTCCTAACAGATTGGATGTAGAGGATGAGGAAGAATCATGTATAGCCCCAAGACTGATAGCCTGAGTAAATGAAAGGATAGAGCTGTCATCAGTTAATACTGAGAAGACTGTAAGAAGAGCAGGTTTGGGGGAAAGCCCAAGAGATCAGTTGAGGTGTATATTAGACATAAGAGTAAAGTCTGAAAGTAAGAACTTGAATATGCAAGACTGAGCACATGAGAAAGGACAGGGCTGGTTATAAAATTTGGGTGTAGGTGGCACACAGACTGTTATTAAGATATAGACAGGATGGAACACACATGGAATAAGTGTTGATAGAGCTCCCTTTGGCTAAATATTCTTCTCCAGAAATATTTAATTTTAAAATATATACATTTATTATGTTGCTCAATATTCTGTAATAACCTAAATAGGAAAAAAATTTGAAAAGGAATAGATACATGTATATGTGTAACTGACTTTGCTGTACTTCTGAAACAACTAACATAACATTGTTAATCAACTATGCTCCAAAATAAAATAAAAAATATATATAATGTATATATATATATGTATATATATACACATTTTTTAAAGTAGCCTATGATATATTTGGAGATATCATCCTTCCAAATTATTTTCTTTCATCACAGGAAGGACACAAGACCCACAGAATATGTGGAGTTTTAAAAGCAGGGTGTTTAAGATAGATATAGAGAATACTGTGAGTATCTAGACAGAAGGGACCTAGATAAACAAAAATAAACTTTTCTTACTGGGCTGTTCTTCCTAATTCCTTCTCTGATTACATAAGCACATTTAAAAAAAAATTCTGACACCATTCCATGTTAGAAACTGAATCATGCTCAGCACATTAGTCTCTGGGTCATTGCTTGCTTTGCCTCTGGAAAAATGGCTACATTACTTTGTCAAACTTCATTTCTTCAATTGCTACAGTTCCTTGAGAAAGACTGGTAATAGGTAAACCTTAAATAAGAAAGTCAATCTGAAACAGAAATGAGCAGACTCAGATGTCTTTTTTCCCCACCAAAAAATGCTTAGAATGGGCCAGATGCCATGCTAAATGCTCTGCATGTGTTATTTCACTTAACTCCTCACAACAGTCTCATGAGATGGCACTATAATTACAGGTGAAAAAATTTGGGAGAGATTAATAAGTTGCCAAGTGTCATTCACAGAGTTAGAGAATGTTAGAATCAGGATTCAAATGCAAGTAACACCATCTCTAAAGTTTTCTCTCTTAGCTTTCTTGCTATGGTATTAGTCCATCACACATTCTTCTAATTTTAACTCTAATATTATCTTTAAATCTTCCCATTATCTCCATACCTCCCACTAGTGCTTAGCTCATGCCCTCTTTATTTTATTTATTTTTCTTAATTTATATCACATGCATTGTTTTTCTTGCTCCTTGTTCTGTTTTCTTCCAAAACATTCTCAATGAGCTACCATAATATTCTATCTCAAAAACAACACTTTAATAATTCTCTTGCTTAAAATCCTTTTGTGATGGCTCCCTATATCTTACAAGATGAAGTGCATCATCCTTAATATGCTATAGAAATTCTTCATTTTATACCTTCAGCCTCACATCTCACAAGCCGTTCCTGCCTGGCATCTTATGTTCCAGCCACACAAACAAAATGTACATCCCTGAATATCCTTAAGCATCTGGCAACTCTGCCACAAACACCACCTGATGCCCCCTTGAATAACTTCTATTTAGCATTAAAACTTCCCCTTATAGGACTTCCCTGGTGGTGCAGTGGTTGGGAGTCCGCCTGCCGATGCAGGGGACATGGGTTCGTGCCCCGGTTCGGGAGGATCCCACATGCCGCGGAGCGGCTGGGCCCGTGAGCCATGGCCGCTGGGCCTGCGCGTCCGGAGCCTGTGCTCCGCAGCGGGAGAGGCTGCAACAGTTGAGAGGCCCGCGTACCGCAAAAAAAAAAAAAAAAAAAAACTTCCCCTTATAATACTTTCCTTATACAAAAAGAAACATTTATTGAGCATTTACTCTGTGCCACACACTATACTAGACACTCTTGAAATAATAGATAGAGAATATGACTTTTCTTAAGAAATTATGACATATCTTGGAGACAACCACATAAAATGTAAATGTGATGTTCAGAGTAATGAAAGCTGAGCCTGGGAAATCCTAAGTACACTCAGTAATCCTCTCTGCACTCACAACTTTCTTATCATATCACATTAAAATTACTTGCTAATGATTCTGAAAAAATATTTATTATTTTAGATTATGAAATATTTTTCTAATATGCTGTTAGTATCACACCAGAACTCATTTGAAATGAATTTAAATACACGGATTAATTTACATAACAAATTTGATTTCTCTTTATGAAAAGAATGTTCTTAATCTATACAAATAAAATAAAAGTGCAAATATAAAAATAAAGAATAAGAATATAACTATTTTTAGAAAACATTTCTTAACATTTAAAATTTAAAACATAAGTCTCTACAAAACAAAGTGTTATTCTGAATCAATACATGTGATTTGGATTCTTGTCTAGCACTTATCCTGAGAGCTGGCTATAACTTGAGGGCAATTCCTAGCTTCCAGAGGCCACCTCACTGTCAAGGATTAATCAAGGACAATCTGGCACAATTAACTTTTTCACATTAAATAGCCTAAAAATGGCAACAAATGGAAATTTGTGAGTGCTATAAACCTTTCAAGTTTGTAAATTACCAAATCTTTCAAAATTGTATTTTTGCAGGTAAAATTAAACCCTAAGGGCTAGTAGTTAAAATTCCTTAGCTGTAGTCACTTTATTACACCAAATGTTTTGCTTATATGTGAATATACACACATTATGCCTCATATGAGGCATATTACCATATTATTTATATTCACACTTCTATATTCACAATATATATTCTATATATTTTCACATATTGTATTAATATATTTTTTTAAAATCTATATTTTATGTCTATATTCTCAATATATCATATTTCTATACACATTTTATATATTTGAATTTAATATTGTAAGAAGCCATGGCTCAGAAAATTTGAAAACCTTTCTAGAACTTCAGAGCTAACAAACAGAGCTGGAATCATGTCCTCAGGTTTATCTGACACCAAATGATTCTTTGATCCTAACAAAAAACATGAAGAGCTGAAAGGATTTGCCCAAGAATTAATCATCTAGTTAATGTTGCAACCTTGATCAGAAAACTAGTTTCTTAAACTAGTTGATGTTCTATTATACTTTTTCTTATTAATATGTTGAGAAAAAGGTACCTATTGATCAGTATTCTAGATTCTAGCAACATGACTGACTGAGCTATCATAGAACTACCTTTCATTATAAAAAAATTAAAATGCTGGAGAAAACATAACAGTTAAATAATAATATTATTTTACATGTATCTGTCCAGTTTTCACAGCATTACTGAATAGGCTGTCTTTTCTCCATTGTATATTTTTGCCTCCTTTGTCATAGATTAGGTGACCATAGGTGTGCGGGTTTATTTCTGGACTTTCTATCTCTTTCCATTTATCTATATTTCTGTTTTTGTGCCCACACCATACTGTCTTGATTGCTTGGAGCTTTGTAATATAGTCTGAAGTCAGGGAGACTGATTCCTCCAGCTCTGATTTTCTATCTCAAGATTGCCTTGGCTATTCAGTGTCTTTTGCATTTCCATACAAATTGTAAAGAGTTTGTTCTAGTTCTGTGAAAAATGTCATTGGTAATTTGATAGGGATTGCATTGAATTTGTAGATTGCTTTGGGTAGTATAGTCATTTTCCCAATATTGATTCTTCCAATCCAAGAACATAGTATATGTTCTTCTGTGTCATCTTTGATTATTTTCATTAGTACGTTAAGTTTTCTGCATACAAGTATTTTGCCTCCTTAGGTAGGTTTATTCCCAGGTATTTTATTATTTTTGTTGCAATGGTAAGTGAGACTGTTTCTTGAATTTCTATTTCTGCCCTTTCATTGTTAGTGTATAGGAATGCAAGAGATTTCTGTGTATTAATTTTGTATTCTGCAGCTTTATCAAATTCATTGATTAGCTCTAGTAGTTTTCTGGTGGCATCTTTAGGATTTTCTATGTATAGTATCATGTCATCTGCAAACAGTGACAGTTTTATTTCTTCTTTTACAATTTAGATTCTTTTTAGTTCTTTTTCTTCTGTGATTGCCATGGCTAGGACTTCCAAAAATAAGCTGAATAAGAGTGATGAGAATGGACACACTTGTCTTGTTCCTGATGTTAGAGGAAATGCTTTCAGTTTTTCACCATTGAGAATAATGTTTGCTGTGGGTTTGTCATATATGGCCTTTATTATGAATGTTCCCTAACACCATACACAAAAATAATCTTAAAATGGATTAAAGACCTAAATGTAAGTCCAGACACTATAAAACTCTTAGAGGAAAACATAGGCAGAATACTCTTTGACATAAATCATAGCAAGATCTTCTTTGACCCACTTCCTAGAGTAATGGAAATAAAAAATAAATAAATAAATGGAACCTAATTAAACTTCAAAACTTTTGCACAGCAAAGGAAACTGTAAACGAGACAAAAAGACAACCCTCAGAATGAGAGAAAATATTTGCATATGAAGCAACTGACAAAGGATTAATCTCCAAAATACACAAACAGCCCTTGCAGCTGAATATCAAAAAAACAAACAACCCAATACAAAATTGTGCAGAAGACCTAGATAGACATTTCTTCAAAGAATATACAGATTACCAACAAACACATGAAAGGATGCTCAACATCACTAATCATTAGAGAAATGCAAATCAAAACCAAAATGAAGTATCACCTCACACCGGTCAGAATGGCCATCACCAGATAATCTACAAACAATAAATGCTGGGGAGGGTGTAGAGAGAAGAGAACCCACTTGCACTGTTGGTGGGAATGTAAATTGATGTTCTCCACTATGGAGAACAGTATGGAGGTTCCTTAAAACACTAAAAAGAGAAATACCATATGACCCAGCAATCCCACTTCTGGATATATGCCCAGAGAAAACCATAATTCAAAAAGACACATGAACCCCAATGTTCAAAGTAACACTATTTACAATAGCCAGGACATGGAAGCAACCTAAATGTCCATCAACAGAGGAATGGATAAAGGAGATGTGGTACATATATAAAATGGAATATTACTCAGCCATAAAAAAGAACAAGGCCATTTGTAGAGACATGGATGGACCTAGAGAGTGTCATACAAAGTGAAATAAGTCAGAAAGAGAAAAACAAATGTTGTATATTAAAGCATATATGTGGAATATAGAAAAATGGTATAGATGAACTTATTTGCCAAGCAGAAATAGAGACACAGACATAGAGAACAAATGTATGGATACCAAGGGGGAAAGGGGGGGTGGGGGTCGGAGGAATTGGGAGATTGGGATCAACACCTATATGCTATTGATACTATGTATAAAATAGATAACTAATGAGAACTCACTGTATAGCACAGGGAACTCTACTTATTGCACTGTGGTGACCTAAATAGGATTAAATCCAAAAACGAGGGGATATATATATATATATATATATATATATATATATATATATATAGCGCTGATTCATTTTGTTGTACAGTAAAAACTAGCACAACACTGTAAAGCAACTATACTCCAAGAAAAATTAATTTAAAACAATAAAAATTAACAATACAGAGTTAGATAATACAGAGGTAAATCCCAATTGTCAGAATAAAGCAGGAACTAAAAGTCATACTGGTAAAAGTGGTCTGATATCATTTGGTATCATATCTGAGAAAGAGCCCCCCAAAACAGTATCTAGTGTTTTAATAACCACACAGGGAAATAATAAATAACATTGGACTTGGTCAAGTTCAGAATTGTAGTTGAAAAGACTGCATCAAGCTGGGACCGAAAAAGGCTATGCATCCATGAAAAGCACCTAAAGCAGTAAAAATGTTTGCTTTTTCTGGGACCCCTGGTGACAGAGAAACAATTTCCTGTGAGAAATTAAGACTCCAAGCATATAAGCTATGCATGTTAAATTCTCCTGAAGATGTGAGACTCCCAAGATAAAGGAATTGACCAAAATAATTTGTTTAGGACCCAAGAAACCCACAGAGCTCTAGCAGAAAAAAATTAGAATTACACCATAAGGTCACTTCAAAAACAGGAATGTATGAGATTCTTGAAATATAAAAAGCAAACTATCCCTAAAAGGGAGTTTTCAATAAACATTTTAAGACAATGTGGAAACCACTATGAGGGAAAGTCACCCAACACAATCAATAAGAGAACTGGGACATCAAGAACTAGAAATTATAGACTTATCTAAAAGGTACCATGGTACATTTAAAATATTTTAAGAGATGGAAGGGAAACCACAATGAACAAGAATAAGCACAGGGAACAAAGTGTCACCTAATTTGAAAATATTAAGAAAATAACGTCTTAAATATGAAAGCTAATGTAATAAATAAAAGTAGATTCTAAGTGGATTAAAAAGCAGATAACTCACAACTGGATAATTAGAAGACACAGCTAAGAAAATTGCCCAAAAGAGAGAGAAAGAGATACAAAGATTGCTTATATGAAAGAAACATTAAAAAACTCTGAAGACAGAAGAAATTCTAACATATGTCTAATGAGAGTTTCAGTGAGATACAACAGAAATAATGAAAGAAATGTAATACTTGAACAGACAGTGCCCTTGGTCTTCTAATTCCAGCAATAATAGATTAACATAGTTTGACTATTGTCTTATTGAGGAAAACCACCATAGCAGGGCAAAATAATTTTTAAAATTATATGGAAGGCAGAATACAAATAAAATAGTAAGTAATGAGGTTAAGGGAAATTCTGAGAATGAACTCTGCGTTTTGAAATGCTTTTCCCTGGGAGTATTTGGCACAACTTTGTGCAGGACATCTGATAGACTCAGGTCTTGGAAATAAAAGTGGAACCTAGATACTGGCAAAGGCAAAAGCATGACTCTTTTCCCATCTGAAGGGCTGCATGCTGGGAGTAAAGATAAACTAGACATAATTCAGAAGCTGTCCAGCTTTAGGCAAGTAAATTTCTAACTCTCAAAAATTCTGACTCTCTGACTTTGGATTAAAGTGACTTTAGATTGCCAGTGCCACCAAATAAGGAAAATAAAATCGTCTCTGAAAACAGATTCCTAGAACTCAAATTATTGCAACAATTACTTTTCCAAATATAATTTCCAATTTGAAAAGATAATGGCTTAGAAATTTCTTGAAACAATCCATAAAATACAAGAAACCATGAATTAAAGAAGTCCTATGAACCTTAAGACTGAAAAATTTTAAAAGAAGTTTAACATAGAAACATCACCAGGAAATTTCTGAAAACCAAAGTCAGTGAGGAAAAAAACATAATACTTTTAAAGGAAAAACAATTAGACTAACAGTTAACTTCTCACCAGAAACAACAGAAGCAAGAAGAAAATGAAATAAACATGTTCAGTCCCTAATTACTTACACAGTAAACAAAATATAAATAAAAAGTTCAGAAAAAAAGTGAAACAATATTGTTCAGAAATGGACAAGCAATAAATAAAATGCCAAAATATTTCCTTTGGGCTAAAGAAAGATGATTCAATATGGAAGATAGAAAAGTGAAGAAGAAATAGCAAACAGTACAATGATAAATATATGGATAAATGAAGAGTTTATTTTATCAATCAAAATTTCTTTAAAAATGCATTATTTCCCTAATTGTATTGAATAGATAATTGGGAAAAATCAGATGACTGTATGTGTGTCTGTCTATTTCTGAATTCCATTCTTCCACGGGTCTAATTGTCTTTCTATTCCAATACCATACTCTATTGGTTTCTGTTATTTTACATATGTCCTTAAATTTTCCTTCTGAAGGTGATTTGACTCCTCCAAGTTCTTTTCATTCCAGCTAAATTGAGCAATCTTAGTGTCAATTTTAATCTTAGTATCATTTTACAGCAAAAATGTTTGTTGGAGTTTTTATTGTGATTGTATTCAATTTAAAGATCTTCACATAGCACAGGGAGATCAGCTCGGTGGTTTGTGACCACCTAGAAGGGTGGGATAGGGAGGGTGGGAGGGAGGGAGACACAAGAGGGAAGAGATATGGGAACATATGTATATGTATAACTGATTCACTTTGTTATAAAGCAGAAACTAACACACCATTGTAAAGCAATTATATTCCAATAAAGATGTTAAAAAAATGATCTTATGGGAAAGACTTGATAACTTAAAATATCCATGACCATCATATTTCACTTTCAGTTTGTCTTTCATTTCTCTTAGAAATTTTGGGGTTTTCAGTGTATAGGTCTTTACACATTTTATTTATTTCGATGTATTTTTGGACTTTGATTTTTCTCAGAATCTTCTTTTTTTTTTTGCAATTATCATAGAGATCTTGGATGTCAGTCACTGAATTTATTTCTAAGTATTCTGTATTTTCTGATTCTATTAAAATGGCATTGTTTATTTCTTTTTCCAAATATTTGTTGCTGATATATAGAAATTAACATTTTTGTATGTTGACCTGTATTGAAAATAAATCACTATTAGTTTTAAGATTTTTTTCAATACCTTCCTTAGGATTTGTTTATATACACAATAAGACAATCTATGAAGAAAGGTTTATTACTCTTCCCAAACTTTATGTCTTTTATTTGAGCACTTCATAAGTATTATCATTTTTTGTATAAGGCTGGATTTAATTTACTAATATTATGTTGAGGATGTTAGCATCTGTGTTCATGAGAAATACTAACTTTCTCACCTTCTAATATCTTTATCTACTTTTGGTATTAGGATTAAACTGATCTCATAAAAAAGGTTGAGAAGTTTTCCATTTTCCTCCATTTTCTGCAACAGTGTGTATAATATTGCTGTACTTCCCTGGTGCCAATGCAGGGCACACGGGTTCGATCCCTGATCCTGGTAGATCCCACATGCCGCAGAGCAACTAAGCCCATGCACCAAAACTACTGAGCCCGAATGCCACAACTACTGAAGCCCCCACACCTTGAGCCTGTGCTCTGCAACAAGAGAAGCCACCACAATGAGAAGCCCGCTCACCACAATGAAGAGGAGCCTCTGCTCGCTTCAACTAGAGGGAGCCCATGCACAGCAATGAAGACCCAACACGGCCAAATAAATTTATTTTTAAAAAATTGCTGGTATTTCTCCCTACTTTGTAGAAATCACCAATGAATCAATCTGAACTTGGGATTTTCTTTGTGGAAAGATGTTTAATTACAAATCCAATTGTTTTCACAGATACATGGCTATTCACATTTTTTTTTTTTTGGCGGTACGTGGACCTCTCACTGCTGCGGCCTCTCCCGTTGCGGAGCACAGGCTCCGGACGCGCAGGCTCAGCGGCCATGGCTCACGGGCCCAGCCACTCCGCGGCACGTGGGATCTTCATGGACCAGGGCACGAACCCGTGTCCCCTGCATTGACAGGCGGACTCTCAACCACTGCGCCACCAGGGAAGCCCAGATTTGGACCATTTTTAAAGTCTTTGTTGAATTTGTTACAATATTGCTTTTGTTTTGGTTTTTTGGCCACGAGGCATGTGGGATCTTAGCTCCCCAACCTGGGATCACACCCCCTGTATTGGAAGGCAAAGTCTTAACCACTGGACCACCAGGGAAGTCCCTGGTCATATGTTTTTCAAATAACTTATCTGTTTCATCAACATTTTCTAATTTATTGGGATAATTTACTCATAAAATATTGTTATTCTTTTAATTTCTATAAAATTTAATAATTCATTTATGATATTGGTTATTTGAATTTTCCCTTTTTTTTAGAGATTTAACAATTTTATTAATATCTTAAAAGAGCAAACTTTTGGTTTTATTGATTTTTCTCTATTGTTGGTTTGTTTTCTAATATACTGATTTCTGTTCATGTCTTTATATACCTTTATTATTTCCCTCATTCTACCCTTGTTTGGGTTTGATTTGCCCTTACTTTATAGCTTCCTATTGCTGATTGATTTTAAACCTTTACTATTATCTAATATAAGCATTTAAAACTACAATCTCCTTTGAACACTATTGGTACCTCACAGTTGTAAAATGTTGTAATGTTATTTTCATTCAGTTCAAAATGTTCTATAAATTCCCTCATGAAGTTTTCTTTGACTCGTGGATTAGAAGTATGTTGTTTAATTAGAAGTATGTTGTTAGAAGTATGTTGTTTAATTTAGATGTATGTTGTTTAATTAGAAGTATGTTGTTTAATTTCCAAATATGTGGGTATTTTCTAATTATTTTATTATTCTTGATTTCTAATTTAATTCTACTTTGGTTTGGGTATACTCTATAAATTCCAATATCTTAAAATTGGAAAAAAAAATTTAAAAAAAATTGGAACTTGTTTTATTGTTCAACATATGGACTTCCTTGAGAATATTCCATATGCCATTGGGAAAATAATATGTATTGTGCAGGTATTAGGTATAATGTCTTAAAAATGTCCATTTGATAAAGTCAAATTTTATTTGACTGATTGGTCATGTTACTGTTGGAGAAGATTTTCAAAGCTATATCCTCAATGTTTTTTTCTAACAATTGTTCTATCAGTTACAAAGAGGGGGGCTTTCAAATATCCAACCATGCTTGTGTACTTGTCTATTTCTCCCTTTATTTCCATCAGTTTTTATATCATACATTTTGAAGTTCTCCTTATAGATGCACACATATTTAGATATTTATATAATATTCATATAGTTGGATTTAACTCACTGTCTTGTTATTCATTTTAAACTAATCAATTATTTTTCTTTCTTCATCCTCATTTTCTGCCTTTTTAACTGATCAATTCTTTATTGTTATATTTGATCCTCTCTGTTAGATTGTTTCATATAATTTATTAATTTATTTACAATTGACATTTATTATAATATAAAATAGTCATAGCAGGTTTCCTTTTTGCAAAAATATTCAAAGCAATTCAAATATTTATCAACAAGATAATGGATGAATATATATTTTTACAATAAAATAATATAAAACATTGAAAATGAATGAACCAAACTTACATAAGACTTCACAAATATTAAGGTGGAAAAAAGGTAGTATAGTTCAACAGTTCAACTTCTATATAAAATATTAGAAGAACAAAAATATTTGCTTTAAATATTAGCACATATAGTGCAATTAAATAAAATCAAAAGAATAATAAACAAAATATTAAGAATAGTGGTTACCTGTGTGGAAGAGGGATGGTAACAAATAGATCAGTAAAGGTATAATACAAGATAGCTTCAATAAGCATATTAAAGTTCTAATCTTGTAACTAGATGGTAGGTACAACTATGTTCATTATGCTACTATTACTATTTACAATTGCTTTGCATTTAAGTATATATATTCTTTAGCAGGCATAACATTTCATAATAAAATAAAAATTGATAAGCATATTTATATTCGGTGAAGAGTAGATTTCAGAAGAATAT
Organism: Orcinus orca; assembly: GCF_937001465.1. NCBI lineage: Eukaryota > Metazoa > Chordata > Mammalia > Artiodactyla > Delphinidae > Orcinus > Orcinus orca. The sequence continues at coordinate 82,137,436 of NC_064566.1, read as the reverse complement.
ATAAAATGTGATGACATTTATGTATATTTCAAAAATAAGTGAAAATACTATATTTTGGGATACATATAGATATACGAAATCATTGTGCAAGATTACACACACCTCTTTCAGTTTTTTTAGTGCTATGTAACAAATCACCTTAAAACTTGATGGCTTGAAACAATTTACTAATTTTGTCATGTTCTGTGAGCTGATTGGGCTCATTTGGATGGTTTATGCTTGGACTTTTCTTAGGGCTGCCAAAGTACAGCACCTGGGTTGGAGTCACTAGAAAGTTCTGTGCCTGGATACTCTTTGTTGTTTTTCTTCACATTCCAGGGACTCTCCATGGAACTTAACTTCCCACAACGTGGCAATCTCAATTGTGTCATACTTCTTACATGGTGGATGGCTTTTATGAGTCAGGAGACAGAAAGTGCAAGCCAGTTGAAGACTGCTCAGAACCGACCTAGCATCACATCTGCCATTGGTCAAAGCAGTCTCAGCAGTTGCTCTGATTCAAGGGGAAGAAGCAATAAGCTCCATCTCTTATTGCAAGATTTTCACAGCCACATTGAGAAGCACATGTGAGATGCTGGATATTACTGTGGCCATTTTTGTAAAATACAATCTGCCACAACACGCATTTCAGGCTAATGGTAGCCATAGCAGAGGCAGGGAGAGGAGAAATGAAATAGATAATGTTACAAGGAGAACTTTAACCCCACCTGCATTCTTTTATCTTTTAAAAATGAAATATCTGAAGTAAATATGACAAAGCAGCTTGTGAGTACACAAATATTTATGATGTGGTTCTCTATACATTTTTACACTTAGAGTATTAAAGCATTTTGTAATTTTCCAACAACGCATATGATATTTCAGAAAAAAAAAACATTCTAGGTTTCAGAAGATGGAAGAAACTTGTTATATCTTAAGTTTACCTGTATCTAAGGTGTCACAGTACTACGAGTCAGAAATTTTAGTTTCAGATATTTTAAAAATATTTCAGTTCTAGATTATTTTTTGAAGACGCTAAAAGATCATTTTATCTTCAAGATATATAAGTATCACTGTTTTTTTCCCAAATAAAATATTGTTGAATAAGTCTTGATTTTAAATTCTTTCATGAAGTTATATAAAAAGTACGATGACATCTCTGTAAGGTTTATAGCATGCTTTTATAAAGTTACATGCTTTTATACTTTTATTATAAAAATAGAGCTGCAATTTAAATATGTATTCCATTTTAGAACATTAGGTAATTAACTGATTTTACTGTTTTCTAATACTTTCATTCACTAATCACTGCAAGAATCTGAAGAATATTACAACTCTGTAAGAAATGAAAAATCATGGGAGTCAGCTAAGGATAGTCATAGAACATGGCTTGCATTTTAGTATAGCATTGGTTTGGAAAAGATCTAAAAGTATTCAATCAAAAATACTTCTAAGTGTCACTGGTTCTAGGGGAAGGATTTAGTCATTTTATAAGTTGTTTTCCTGATATTCACTGCTATATTTTATTCTCCACATAATCTAAAATCAGTCTTATGGTCACAGAATATGGTTTTTGTGTCAGGCATGCATAGTCCTGAGAACCCTGGTTAAAGAAGGACCTGTGTAGGTCACTATTTCCCTTTTCCTAGTATTCCTTGAATAGATATGCTACATTTATTGGTCAAATGAAAACGGAATCTTTTGCTTCAATATGGGGAAATCCTGTTTCTCCTCCTTTGCTACTTGCATGCAGTCACAAGACTCTTGGTGACAAAGACAAAAAATTAGCAGCATTTTGTCTTTTAGCACTGTAACTTTCTCAGCCTGAAATTTGATTTAAGCCAATACATGGATTGCAATTTGAGAAAGAAGCAATGAAATAATATAAACTCCAATAAATATTAAAATTTAAATTAAAAATAAAAATTATGAAAATGAAATCTTCTTTGAAGAATGAGAATATCATCCAGTTTTCTCTACAATTTTATTCACAAATTCAAGTGAGCAGGAAATTTAAGTGTATTTTTCTCATTTAAATTCATTCTAATTTTGAGAGCTTATTCTGTTGGATAGGAGAAACTTGATGTTATTCAGTTTCCATCTCCCCTTTCCTCTGCTTTTGCCTAAATTTTGGTGGTCTTATATAGAGCTGAGGTGTTGGAGGAGGGACCATTCTGCATTCAAGTCATTTATACTCAAAGGTATCTGTGGAGATGCCTGTCCTCCCATCTGGACTGGGATATTTACAGGTTGCCTCAGTGATGCCCCTCATTTCCATAAATATCTTTCAGGTCTGAGAGATCTTTCATATATTTCTCCTTCACCATTGAGGGCTAGAACTTAATTCTGGTGTTTTTTCCTTTGCTCTGGACCATGGATATCTCTGTGAGACCATCTGTTGTCTTCATCTTCCTAGACACCCCATATAGACAGTCCTTATATCCAATAAATAGACGAAGAAGTCCTATCAATTAATAAGAAAAATACAGATAAACCAGTATAAAATTGAACAGGTCTTAAAAGGGTACTTCAAAAGAGGATATTTAAATGAAGCATGTGCCAATATATTCAATACTATTAGTTATCAGAGAAATACAAGTTAAAATCATGAGCTACCATTACATATATAGTGTAGATAAATTTTTTTTTTTTTTTTTTTTTTTTTTTTGCTGTACGCGGGCCTCTCACTGTTGCGGCCTCTCCCGTTGCGGAGCACAGGCTCTGGACGCGCAGGCTCAGCGGCCATGGCTCACGGGCCTAGCCGCTCCGCGGCATGTGGGATCTTCCCAGACCGGGGTACGAACGCGTGTACTCTGCATCGGCAGGCGGCCTCTCAACCACTGCGCCACCAGGGAAGCCCGATAAATTTTTTAATGTAAAAGCTGTTACATGTATAAAGCAACCAGGTCTCCCTTTTACTGGTGGGATTACAAGTTAGTGGTACTACTTTTAAGCTTTCAGACAATATAATATATGAATAAATATATGCATAAACCATGACCCTATAATTTTTATTTATCTATTAATCTATCTACCCACCCAAGCAAATGTACAAATGTGACCAAATATGCATTATTCATAATATCCAAATTTATATCGGCAGTATAATGTATAAATAAGTATGGTATATTCATTGAATAGAGTACTATAGATCAATGAGCTTCAAAATGTGATTCCTGGGCCAAAAGCATCAGTACCAATTGAGAATAGTTGAGACTCAGTACCACTTGTTATAACTGCAAATTCTTAGTCCCCACCCCAGACCTACTGATTTGGAGACTCTGAAAGTGGGGCTTCAGATTTCAGTTTCTGACAAACCCTCCAGGTAATTCAGATGCATGCCTAGCTTTAGAAGCACTATTCTAAGTGTATATATATATATATATATATATATATATATATATATATGCAAAAAATCAATATATGAAAAAAATCTGCTACATGCCATATACTGAAAAAAAAATCTATCCTTAAAGACTGAGAGGGAAGATGAAGGAACTTCTGGGGTAATATTCTATTTGGATGCTAGTTACAAGGTATTTACCTTGGCAATATTCATAAATATATGCACTCATAATTTGTTAATTATATATAAAATATAATAAAATGGCAAAAATATCATGCCCCAATCCTCAGTTCTTTTTATATCACATACCCAATAATATGTGATTATTATCTCCTTTAAATTGAATACCATCCTCCCACATGCATGTTAAAATTTATTTGTATTTTTAAAAGACAGTTTACTTTAAGAAAATTCATCTAACCAATTATTTATATTGTACTTTGAGTGTTTGCTTGTATATATGTTAGATTTTAACAAAAACTTTACTGGAAAATAAATTATTTTCTCTCAGTAGTCTTTCATGTCAAAATCAGATGGTACTGATGGCTTTATTTGTTGACCACTACCACGTGGTAGGTACTTCACATATTTCACTTTATTAAAACTTGCTATGAAATGAATAGTATTCCTATTTTAGAAATAAAAGTACTGAGGCCTAGAGAAACTGCACAATGTCCTCAAAAAGTAAATGGCAAACTCAGGATTGGAAATCAAGTCTGTTTAATTTCAAGTTCATAATCCTTCTACAGTATCACATCATAACAGTAGATGCACAAAATAATAATTAACTCTACATGGAATAAGATTATAAGAAAGGTAAATGAGGTTGATAATGCTAGGAACATCATATATTCTCCATGAACTAGCCAAGATTATAGATTTTCAGAGTTGGATGGCATCTTGAATGTCATCTAATTAGATCATTTTGAATTCCCTTTGAAATCACCTCCAGGTACGGGGAACTTGGTTCTTGTAAGCTTGCCCTTCCTTTTACAACTCCTTTTATTAGAAAAATTTTTCTTATATTGAGGCCAAATACATTTCTCTGTGCCTTATAACCAATGGTTACAATTCTGCCTATTATAGTCGTATGAAAATGTTTATTTACATGACAGAATATCAAATATTCAAAGAAAGCCATTGTTTTTTGTTCCTTGAGTCTACTTTTTCCTTGGTTCCTCCCACTTTTTTCAGTATTACCTCCTTTCAGTCACTTCATGATCCTGATCTTTCCCTTCTGACTGCTTCAATTTGTTTATATCCTTTTAAAAGAATCTTCACACTTAGGTGTTGCCTAAGAAGAAAAGCAGAGCAAGAACACTTCTTTTTCCAAACCTCAAGTGCTTTTCATTACACCAGAGAATTGTAAGAACTAAAAGAAAGAAACTATTAATTTTTTGATTTAAGATATACTTCATAGAATTCCAAGAACTAAAAGGAAAGGAACTACCCATTTTTGTTTAATATATACTTCAGTTTGGATCACGTCCTTGTAAGAGTTTCAGCAGAGGCAAGATTTTACTAATTATGATTATAGATATGGAAATATGTCATCCTCAGTTGTTCAAAACAGTTTTATCAGAGTAATGATATGATCCAATATAACCCATGTTAGAGTCCTAAATAGAATGCCTGACAGTTAACGTGTGCACTAGATAAATGTTTTCCCTTCGTTAAGTCAGCTTCCTTACTAATAAAAATGGCCTGAGTAGATTAAGTCAAAAAATTTTATGAAAGTAACAGTACTTAATACATAATGGTTTCATTTCCCCTTTCCACAGTTTCCAAAAAGACACAAATACAGGACTAGCTTATTCAAATGGAAAACATCACTATCATTATCATAACCATCACACTACCATCATTATCATCACTATCACACACATTTGTTACATGCTTACTGTGTGCCAGACACTTTCCCAACCCTTTTCATGTTTTATCTCATTTTATTAAAATCCTATATTAATGTCCTACAGTAGCTATATGTATTAATCCTGTTTTATATGTGAGGCAACTAAGACACAGAAAAGCTAATAATGACACGTTATTGTTTATACCAAGGTAGTAAATGATGACGTACTGTTCTATACTACAGGTTCTAAGACCTTTATTAATAAAAGAAAGCTCTAAATCTGTCTTCATTACCAATACATTTGGCCATGCATGCTCACTCCTAATCAAAGAGATATGGAGCACATTACTATAGGCCAAGCCTTTAATAACTAAACAGAACTAAGACACAGTCTATTCTTCTATGGAGCTTACACCATAGAGGTGACAGTGATATTAATGCAGTTGAACCAAGAGAACAAAAGGAAATTGTAATATGCCATGATATATTCTATAGAATAGTAGAAAGCTAATAGGAGTTAATGGTCAAAATGAGTCAGGAGGCAAAAACTTTCCAAGAAAGAAAAACATAAAATGCAAATACCTAAAATCTAGCAAAAAACTTGTGATTTTAGGTAACTTTTAAATTAGTTTTATGTAAGCAAAACATGGAATTAAAAAAGGGCTCTCACATGTGATGAGGCTGGAAAGGTAAGCAGGGGCCAAATCTAGACATAATGACTACAAGTTTTGGACTTTACCCTAAAAGTGATGTAGAGCTTATGAAAGCTTTTTGTCATGGGAATAATGTGAGTAGTTTGAGGTTTTATAATATCTTTCAGACAGTGTTTCTGTTTCAGACAGAAATTGATGAAGAGGGAGAGTTAAAAGCATTGGCAAAAGTGGTCTCAAGAGAAAAAGACTAGTAATCTGTGGAAGTTCTGCAAATTAAAAAAAAAATTCATGAGGTACTAAAGAGGGAGGATAGAGAGAAGGGGGCCAGTATAAGGCACATTAACAAAAGTGAACCTATAAGACGTGACTGGATTTGTGTGTGTGTGTATTTGGGGTGTGAGGAGGTGAAAAAATGGAAAAAAACAAAGGATGAGTCCCATTTTGTTAAAATGCACCTACCTTGATGATGCCTTTGTTTTCCTTCTTAAATGTAATAACTTGTAGATATTAGCAGCCCTTGTCTTATTTTCTCCTACCTATGCTTGTCTCCTCTCAAAGGTAAAACCCTATTCTCCCAACCAGAGTTTCACTAATTTTCAGAATAATTTCCCAATTTTCAGAATAAAACAAACTAGAGAAGGGAAATACGTAAGCAACTTCAGATTCAGATTTAAATCACTTTCCCAGGCATACAGAACCCCTGTTAACCAGCAATGAACTGGTTTTCCTGAGTCAACCCCCTCTCAGGCCAACTAGGGACATCAGGCCCCAGGGCTCATCACTGGGCTTTAGGAATTTTATCTGCTTCCCTCTAACCTGGAGCACAGCCATTGCTGACCAATGACTTCTCTCAGGTCACATTTTTCATCTTTATTCTCTTATTCCAATAATGAGGTTCCTGCATCTACGATCAGGTGCCTATGTTAACACATAATTCTTCCTATCTGGTTTTGATTTTGGCTCCCTTTTTCACATGATTATTTTCGTAACCTGCTTAGTATTTCAGACCTCTCTTAAGACAGTCACACTTCTGCTAGGTCCACACCCCTGGAACTAAAACACTGCCAGCAATTTCTCATCCTGGAGCAAGGAACTAGTTACCTATTTTTCACATGTCCCCAAAACTGTCTTTCTGGAGCTCTGAATATCTCCTGATTGCCTTTTCAAGGATCACTTTTCCCTGAGGGAGCATCTTGGTATAGTTTCACTATTGATGCTGATCATATACCTGAGAAATAATTTGGGATTAGAATGCTCCAAGGACACAATAATGTCCATTGGCAGCTGACCTAGAATCTAGCCCTAGGCCCCAATCTTATTCTGTTTCACCTTTTTGTGACCATGCAGTTATGCCCTGTCAATCCACTCTGAGATGTGATAGGCATCATCTGTAAATTTTCCTCTCCTTTGGATAGAATATCAAACACATAAAATGTCTCTGAATTATAAAAAAAGGAATAAAGTGTTATTCTGAATATATTACAGATAAAAATACACTATCATAAGAATCAATAATAGCACACACATGCCTGGCTTTGCAATTATCTTAAAGGAGACTAACTTTATAAAACAGCTACAGTAAAGAGTGTTTGTTTGCAAAACAGTTTATTTAAAATTTATTTAAATTTGAATTACTCTATATGTGATCTGAAAAAAATTCCTATCTCCTCTCTCTTCCAAAACACATCCATTGATTAGTCCAAAAATATGCTGGAGTGGCAAGGATGTGGAGACACTGGAACCTTTATACATAGCTGGTGGGAATGTAAAATGGTGCAGCTGCCTTGGAAAATAGTTTGGCAGTTCCTCAAAAAGTTAAGCATAGAGTTATATGATCCAGAAATCTACTCCTAAAAACCATATGTTTACACAAAAACTTGCATATAAGTTCATAGCAGCATTATTTATAATAGCCAAAAAATAGAAGAAATGTAAATGTCCATCAACTGCTCAATGGATAAATAAAATGTGTCATATTCATACAATGGAATATTATTCAGCTAAAAATGAATGGAATACTGATACATGCTACAATGTAGATGAAACTTGAAAACCTCATGCTGAATGAAAGAAGCCAAGCCAAAGAAATGCTACATGTTGTATAATTTCATTTATATTAAATGTCCATAATACAGAAATCCATAGAAACTGAAAGCAAGTTAATGTTTGCCCATGGAGGGGGTAAAGGGGGAGGAGAGTAACTACTAAGGGGCACAAGATTTCTTTGGGGGTTGATGAAAATATTCTGGAATTAAAAAGTGATAATGGTCACACAACCTTGTAAATATCCTAAAAACCAATGAATTTTATACTTCAAAATGGTGAATTTTATACTTCAAAATGGTGAATTTTATAGTATATGAATGACATTTCAAAACATAATAAATCAGAAGAGGGCCAGTGTGCAATATAATGTGTGAAATATTTGGAAATGTCATAAAAAATTCACTTGATTAGAGAATTTGAAAAATTAGATACAAATTGACCCTTAAAGCCCTAAATCAGAATATATTAGACTTCTGTGCTTTACTTTTTCTTTATGATCATATTATTTCCTGAAACCTAAAAGTAGTTGCAAATTCCTAGGGATTTTCAGAGCATTTCAGAACGTCCTCATCTGAAAGATAATTTAAAAATTTAAAGAACACTATGGTTCCACTTATTCCTTGTTTATTTCTTTTTGCTGGATTTGGATTGTTGTTTCATTCCATAGGAGGAAAATTCTCTAAATCAATTTTCAGAGTTGAAAAAAAAGTACAATAATGTAATCCAATCCTCTTATTAAAAAGATAGAGAAACTAAGGTCTATTATATAAGTTAACTGAGCTGCTGCCCACTAGTATAAAGTTAGTTAGTGAAACAACTAAGATTATGTTATTAAATCACAATGAATTATTATTTTGTCCTTTAAGATATAGGAAGTCTTTCTTATCTCTTGAAATGTTAAAATTTGATAACTATTTATTATAAAGTTCCCTTATCCTTGTTGTTAATTATATATTATGATTAGGTCAAATATGCCAGGATGGGGTCAGTCAACATGCTCTGGCCTTTGTCCACTTCTCTGACCTCCTTCCCTAGTGTGTCCTCCCCCTCATTCATTCTCCAGCCCATATTGGCCTTCTGTTTATCTTCTAGTATCTAAGCATTTTCCACCTTAGAGAATTTGCATTTAATAGTCCCTCCATCTGGAAAGTTGGCTGCCTAGACCTGTGTGCAGTGTGTTCCTTCATATCATTTATATACCTACTCAGAGGCCTTCTCTGACCACCTAACTAAATTCAGTCCCTCACCTTCCAGACCCCTAACTTTACCTGCAATATTTTTCTTCATAGAATTTACATTTATCTGAAGGTTTTTAAATTGAATTCGTTAGTTAGCTTTTTCTTTTTTTTCTGTACTGCCTTTCTTTCTCACTAGAACATAAGTTCCAATAAGGATTTTACCTCTTTATCTCCAGCACTTTATTTCCAGCACTTAGGACAGTGCCTGACTCATCTCAGACCTAAATATATATGTGTTGAATGAATGAATTAAATGGAAGTGGTCACTTTTATCTTATAAATAGAAGCCTAAAGGTTGAGATTTTAAGTTCATTTTCTGGCAAAAATGACTATTTTGTGTTATAAATTTAGTTTTTTCCATTCTGAAGGGGCAAGAAAAAGAAAGGTACTTAGGTTAAGATCCAGATATTCCTTTTTTTAAATTTTTATTTTATATTGGAGAATAGTTGATTAACAGTGTTGTGTTAGTTTCAGGTGTACAGCAAAGTGATTTAGTTATACTTATACATTTATCTATTCTTTTTCAAATGTTTTCCCATTTAGGTTTTTACAAAATATTGAGCAAATTTCCCTGTGCTGTACAGTAGGTCCTTGTTGATTATCTATTTTAAATATAGCAGTGAGTACATGTCAATCCCACACTCCCAATCTATCCCTTCCCCCAACCCTTCCCACCGCTCCACCAGTAACCATAAGGTCATACTCTAAGTCTGGGAGTCTGTTTTTGTTTTGTAAATAAGTTTATTTATATCATTTTTTTTTAACGATTCTGCATATAAGCTATATATGATATTTGTCTTTCTCTGTCAGACTTACTTCACTTAGTATGATAATCCCCAGGTCCATCCATGTTGCTGCAAATGGCATTATTTCATTCCTTTTAAGTGCTAAGTAATATTCCATTGTATATATGTACTACATCTTTATTCATTCATCTGTCGATGGACATTTAGGTTGCTTCCATGTCTTGGCTATTGTAAACAGTGCTGCAGTGAACATTGGGGTGAATGTACCCTTTCAACCAATGTTTTTCTCTGGATATATGCCCAGGAGTGGGATTGCTGGATAATATGGTGGCTCTATTTTTAGTTTTTTAAGGAACCTCCATACTGTTCTCCATAGTGGCTGTACCAATTTACATTCCCATAACAGTGTTAGGAGGGTTCCCTTTTCTCCACACCCTCTCCAGCATTTATTGTTTGTAGATTTTTTGATGATGGTCATTCTGACTGGTGTGAGGTGATACCTATTGCAGATTTAATTTGCATTTCTCTAATAATTAGTGAAGTTGAACATCTTATCATGTGCCTCTTGGCCATCTGTATGTCTTTGGAGAAATGCCTATTTAGGTCTTCTGTGTATTTTTTCATTGTTTTTTTTTTTTTTATATTGAGCTGCAAGAGTTACTTGTTGCATCATTTGCAAATATTTTCTCCCATTCTGTGGGTTGTCTTTTCGTTTTGTTTATGGTTTCCTTTGCTGTGCAAAAGCTTTTGAGTTTAATTACATCCCATTTGTTTATTGTTGTTTTTATTCCCATTACTCTAGGAGACAGCTTGGAAAAGATATTGCTACAATTTATGTTAAAGAGTGTCCTCCCTATGTCTTCCTCTAAGAGTTTTATAACCAGTCTTACATTTAGGTCTTTAATTCATTTTGAGTTTATTTTTGTGTGTGGTGTTAAAGAATGTTCTAATTTCATTTTTTTTTACATGTAGCTGCCCAATTTTCCCAGTACCATTTATTGAAGACACTGCCTTTCTTCCATTGCCTCTTTGTCATAGATCAATTGACCATAGGTTCATGGGTTTATTTCTGGGCTTTCTATCCTCTTCCATTGATCTATATTTCTATTTTTGTGCCAGTACTATACTGTTTTGATTACTGTAGCTTTGTAGTGTAGTCTGAAGTCAAGGAGCCTGATTCCTTGAGCTCCAATATCTTTCTCAAGATTGCTTTGACTATTCAGGGTCTTTTGTGTCTCCATACAAATTTTAAGATGTTTTGTTCTAGTTCTGTGGAAAATGTTGTTGGTAGTTTTATAGGTATTGCACTGAATCTGTAGATTGCCTTGGGTAGTATAATCATTTTGACAATACTGATCCTGCTAATCCAAGGACATGGTATATTTTTTTCCATCTACTTGTGTTATCTTTGATTTCTTTCATCAACATCTTATAGTTTTCAGAGTACAGGTCTTTTTTCTCCTTAGGCAGGTTTATTCCTAGGTATTTTTTCTTTTTTGTTGTGATGGTAACTGGGATTGTTTCTTTAATTTCTCTTTCTGATCTTTCGGTGTTAATGTATAGAAATACAACAGATTTCTATGTAGTAATTTTGTATCCTGCAACTTTACCGAGTTCATTGATGAGCTCTAATAGTTTTCTCATAGCATCTTTAGGAATTTTCTATGTATAGTATCATGTCATCTGTAAAGAGTGACAGTTTTACTTCTTCTTTTCCAATCTGGATTCCTTTTATTTCTTTTTCTACTCTGATTGCCATTACTAGGACTTCCAAAACTATTTTTAATAGAAGTGGTGAGAGTGGACATCCTTGTCTTGTTCCTGATCTTAGAGGAAATGTTTTCAGCTTTTCACTGTTGAGTGTGATGTTAGCTGTAGAAAATCCAGGAGATTTCTGATGGTTGAACTTCAAAATGACTTCAAAATTGGTTAGTGAGTGCCATTGTGGAATCTCTATCTGTACAAATGTTCATGCATAAATCAGAAGTCTACTTGTATGTTTCTTAGTTTGATAAGTATGTTTATCATCTGATATTATTATATTTTCAAAAGTCCTGTTTCATGCTGTTAATTTAGTATATGTATTTTGACCCTTTCTAATAAATTAATGTGACATAATGAAGCTATTAGATACACAAATAGTGCTTGATAATTTCAAATAAGAGTAAACCAAAAGTCACCTTATAAAACATATTATTCTCAGGGTTTTCCATAATACATATATGTCAAATGCTAATTACAGCTACTATTTCCTTATTATTCAGTTGTCTCAGCCATGGTAATTTAACTGTTTATAGGAGAGCAGCAGTATGTACAGTCTTTTTGTCAATTGTTTTTACCATTAGTGACAAAATGGATTATTTTTTGGTTAGAATTAATTTGTTCCCTAGTTTGTTCCAACTGGATGTATTTTAAATTAATATGCTAGCATCAATTTTGTATTACAAAGAGATTTCTTTGCCCTGCAAACTAAGCCTTGAAATATTCCTTCAAAAACTGAGGTCCTAATCAGCACCTCAGTACTGATCATAAATTTTTATTTGAATTGGTTGAGGATTACCAGGAGCCTTTTTTTCATAAAAATATTCTGATGATCAGTGACATTGACAATTCTTAAAAATAATGTTTTTCAGATGATCTATTTAGAATAAAAAATTTCCTAAAATAACTTGTTATAAATTACTAGCTTGTAGACCATTTTTCTGAAGTGAGAGATTCAGGTTGAGTGACTAATAGGATACCTGTGGGAAGAATTGTCACTATGAATTTAGAAATGGAAACAACAATGCTACTATATATTAGCTTGCTAGAGCTGCCATACCAAAATACCACAAACTGGTGGCTCTTAAAAAGCAAACTTACTCTCTCATCACTCTGGAAGTTAAAAATTTGAAATCAAGGTGTTGGCAGAGTTGGTTATTCCTGAGGCCTTTGATAGAAGGACTTGCTCTAGGCCACTCTTTTTGGCTTGAACTGTTTTTTTCCCTATGTCTCTTCACATCGTCTTCCCTCTACCATGCATCTATGTCCAAATTTTTCCTTTTTATAAGAATATCAGTTGTATTGGATTAGAGGTCTACCCTAATCCAGTATGACTTTAACTTAACTAATTATAATACATCTGCAACAACCCTATTTCCAAATAAAGTCACATTCCCAAGTACAAGGGTTAACATATGAATTTTGAGGAACACAATTCTACTTATAACAACTACTAATAATAATTATATCTTTTGTGTATAATATTATATTTAATCCTTTATGAGATAGGTAGTATTATTCTTATTCTGTAGATGAGGCTAAAAGAATGGTTTGTCACAGACTTTATTATATGCTAAGGTTGGAATTACTTCTGACTCCAAACTCATTGCTGGATACTTTTATTGAGCTTCACCATCATCATCATTTTGACCAGGGCCACTTGTTGAACAAATTGAGATAAAATCTGATAATAAAGTGATGACTTTATAATGTATTGAATCATTTACCTTTAGAATTGTTCATTTATCTGTTTCTGTGTAACTACCCTAAAACCTAGAGGCTTAAAATAGCACTCTTTTTATTATATCTCATTATTTGGTGGATACTCAGATGGCTGATTATTTTGTTCCACATAATGGCAACTGGGTTTACTCAATAGTATTTAGCTGATAGTTGGTCTAATCTGGAGAGTCCAAGAAGGCTCCATTCACATAGCTGGGATCTTAGTGGGGCCACTGGAAGCCTGAGCTCAGATTCTCACCCTCTGGTCCTCAGAATTTCTGTTCAGTGGGTAGTTGGACTTCTTCCATGATGCTCAGGGCTCCAAGAGTGAGTATACCAAGAAGCCTGACTGAGTCACATTCAATTTGTTAAAAGGACTGTCTCAGAATTAGGGAAGAGAGCTACAAAATTTCTTGGAAGTATAGTTCATTTGGGAGCCCTATTTGAAGACTAACTATTAAAAAACTATAAGGGCTTAAAAACCACCTAATTTAGTTTTCAATCTTGTTAAAGATATCTGCAAATGAAAGTTTTAATGCTCTTTGTATATTTGTAATATCACAAATACTGTTATAAATTAAAATAAGTATTTGATAATGAGTTCAATAATATTTCATCTGCTCTTAGATTCTAGTATTTATAATTAGAGAATTAAGAAATAAGAATTTGCTATACATTCACTTATTTTTATTTCAGTAAATTAAGATCTATCTTAATTATTTGATTACAGGCTTTGAGAACCCAACTATTAGATACAAGCCATCTTCTGAAAGTGTAGAAGAAAACAAGATGAATTATTTCAGTTCCTAAATCTTGGTTTTGAGATATCTGAGAGAGGCCTGAGAGATGATATGACCTCTCCAAGATCACCTCTAGTCTAAAGAATAGACCTCATAACTCCTGTATTGGTTCTTAAACAAACAATGCTGCTCTCTCTGATGCTTCACTAGTAAATTTTGCAGCAATAAAACATAGTATAGTAGTCAAGTGTAGACACAGGAGCACAAGTATTAAAATTCATAATTCTGATTGTGATCATTAGAAAGTTAAGTTATTTTATCTCTCTATGTCTCAGTTCCTTCATTATTATCTAATGTTAACATTAGTACCTCCTTTGAGGAGATGTGAGAATTTAGAGTTAATAAATGAAAAACACTTAAAGCAATGTCTAGGACATGGTAAGTATTGTATAAATGTTTACTGTCATTATTACATTCACAAAAAACATAATAATCATTGACACATATCAATAGAAAGCACCTTTCTTTTTGCTCTTAGAAAAAGCTTGGCATTTGAAATTATGTAATAGTATTAATTAAATAACTTATATGTAAGGTAGTTTATATACTTCACTCACTTAAAATCTTAGATAAAGATTAAAACATATACATGGACTTTTAATTCTAGAACAACTTTTTAAAAATTCTCTACAAATTTTTCTGAATTCTTATTTAATAGATTGGGAAAATGATGTCCAAAAAGGATATGTAATTTTCCAAGTCTACACTGTGCACAAGTGAAAAATATATCAATTTCTCTTACTAAATCAGTGATATTTCATCTCTAGTATATTTCAATTTCAAAATAAATCATAACTTTCTCTATTCACATTTAAGTGGAAACTTGCATGTCAAATCTACTCCTTAATTTTTGTGGCTATAATGAAATGCATAATATCTTGAGTAATTGATAAAACTTGCAGTAGGCACATCAGCAAACAAAAGGATATTAGAAGTGTGGAATATATTAAGAATGCATGCCAAAGCAAGTGACAGTTCAGTATATGCTGATGCTGTGCTTTCTGCCAAACAAGCATGGGATGCCAAACATGCATACCATACACTTCCTAATCTTCAGTCTTAACACATCGTGGCCTTTTTGCCTCGAATGCTCTTCCTTCCCAGTTTTCATTAAATTCATTCTTTAGGCCTAAGGCTGTTTAGCAGGTACTTCAGGAGCCTTTTCCTAACCTCCCAAACTAGGTAAATTCCCTATGTCATATGTTTCTGTGGTTTCATTATACTCCTATATTTATTTGTTGAGCTTGTATCTTTTACCCAACTCTCTTAGATATAGAAGAGCATAAACTGTACCTATCATGTTCAATGCCATGAGCCAAATACCCAACACACTGTCTGTAGAGATTACAGACATTAGGTTGCCAAAAATGTTTGTATTTAAGAAATTCTCCTGAAATCTGTTATCATTTAATGTAAAATGAATCAAATAATCACCTTAAAGGTGATTTAAAGTTTTTGAGACCAGAAACCATGTGATTTGTTATTAATTATATTTTCAGTACTTAACATGCCTGTACACAATAGATGTGCAAGAAGTCAAGGGTAAATGACAGTGCTCAATACATTAGACAATTTAGAATGCTAAAAGTATGAACTGGATTGAAGATCTTTGTTCTAGTTTGACTCCCATCCTTATAAACTGTGACCAAAGACAAGTTGCTTAACTTCTCTAAGTCTCATTCCTTTTGTCTATAAAATGAGAGAAGAGGGGAATAATACCTTCCTCATAGGATCAAATGAGGAGAAAAATTCCTAATACATTTCAAACATCTAAGACAGAAGACAAAATAGAAGTTACTTTAGCCCAGCCTACAAAAGCCCACATTTGGGCTTCCCTGGTGGCGCAGTAGTTGAGAGTCCGCCTGCCGATGCAGGGGACACGGGTTCGTGCCCTGGTCCGGGAAGATCCCACATGCCGCGGAGCGGCTAGGCCCGTGAGCCATGGCCGCTGAGCCTGCGCGTCCGGAGCCTGTGCTCCGCAACAGGAGAGTCCACAACAGTGAGAGGCCCGCGTACTGCAAAAAACAAAAACAAAAACAAAAAAGACCAAAAAAACTCCCACGTTTTCTCCTGCTGTCATGTGAAATAAGAAGCAAAACTATTCCATGATAAATTCAAGCTACAAAATTACAAGAATATTGACTTTGGTTAAATATAAGGAACATAGTTCTAATAATTATTGCTGTCCATCAGGAGATGAGACCGTCTCAAAAAAAAAAAAAAAAGAAAAAAAAAAGTAGATCCTTTCCTGCACCTTAATAGATTTAGAGAATGGCTGATTTAAAAAAAGAAATTCCTACCTTGTAAAGCAAATGAGACTGGACAGTCTCCAAACTTATTTTAATTTGAAAATTACATTAATCTAATCTTCCCTGATGGGAGCTCTTTTTATCCCTTATTTCTGAATTTTGATGCTTTAATTAACTTAGCTATTTGAACTAAGGGCATTACAAATTAGCCTTGAAGTAACCCAGAAATATGTTGTAATATGGTTTTCTGTGGACTATAGTTTGTGATTAGGCATGTCTCTTTTGGATACCAGTCAGTAGATTTAGATGCTGAATTACCAAAAGTACTTCATTAAAAATCACTTTATCTTGTAAGGTAATATTCCAGATTGTGTTCTTATGTCTGTTGACATCAGGGTGCCTGAGAGATCCATTTTTAACAAGGAGTTAACTAGAAATTATGTAATACAGTGATTACAACTAGCTTATCAACGAAGTCTTTAACATTGAAAAGTATGTTATATAAGATTGTGAACAATTTTATGAACATTTCGACATGATTTCATAATGCAATATTCAGCATACAATTTTGGGTTGAAAGAGGGCATCTTTATAATCATAAAAGTATCATGTCATTGCACACAAAACAATTTCTAAAGTTAAAACAAATTCTGTGATATTTGATATTTTCTGGTAAAATTAAATTATTCAGCATGAAAAGAGTTATCAAGAGTAAATATTAAGGAAGAATCAACAATGTGAAAATGACTATACTACCCAAAGCAATCTACAGATTCAATGCAATCCCTAACAAGATAGCCATGGTAGGACTTCCCTGGTGGCGCAGTGGTTGAGAGTCTGCCTGCCGATGCAGGAGACATAGGTTCGTGCCCCAGTCCGGGAAGATCCCACATGCCATGGAGCGGCTGGGCCCATGAGCCATGGCCACTGAGCCCGCGTGTCCGGAGCCTGTGCTCCACAAAGGGAGAGGCCACAACCGTGAGAGGCCCGCACATTGCAAAAAACAAAACAAAACAAAAACAAAAAATAGCAATGGCATTTTTCACAGAACTAGAACAAAAAATTTCACAATTTGTATGGAAACACAAAAGACCCTGAATAGCCAAAGCAATCTTGAGAAAGAAAAATGGAGCTGGAGGAATCAGGCTCCCTGACTTCAGACTATACTACAAAGATACTGTAATCAAGAAAGTATAGTAGTGGCACAAAAACAGAAATATAGATCAATGGAACAGGGTAGAAAGCCCAAAGACAAACCCACGCACATATGGTCAACTTATCTTTGATAAAAGAGTCAAGAATATACAGTGGAGAAAAGACAGCCTCTTCTCTTCAGTAAGTGGTGCTGGGAAAACTGGACAGGTACATGTAAAAGAATGAAATTAGGATATTCCCTAACTTCATACACAAAAATAAACTCAAAATGTATTAAAAACCTAAATGTAAGGCCAGACACTACAAAACTCTTAGAGGAAAACATAGGCAGAACACTCTATGACATAAATCACATAAAGATCATTTTTAACACACCTCCTAGAGAAACGGAAATAAAAGCAAAAATAAACAAATGGACCTAATGAAACTTAAAAGCTTTTGCACAGCAAAGGAAACCCTCAACAAGACGAAAAGACAGCCCTCACAATGGAAGAAAATATTTGCAAATGAAGTAACTGACAAAGGATTAACCTCCAAAATTTACAGGCAACACATATAACTCAATATCAAAAAAACAAACAACCGAATCCAAAACTGGGCAGAAGATCTAAATAGACATTTCTCCAAAGAGGATGTACAGATTACCAACAAAAACATGAAAGGATGCTCAACATCACTAATCATTAGAGAAATGTAAATCAAAACTACAATGAGGTATCACCTCACACCAGTCAGTATGGCCATCGTCAAAAAATCTACCAACAATAAATTCTGGAGAGGGTCTGGAGAAAAGGAAACCCTCTTGTACTGTTGGTGGGAAGGTAAATTGATGCAGCCACTATGGAGAACCATATGGAGGTTCCTTAAAAAACTAAAAATAGAACTACCATACGACCCAGCAGTCCCACTACTGGGCATATACCCTGACCAAACAATAATTCAAAAAGAGGAGTCATGTACCACAATGTTCATTGCACTTCTATTTACAATAGCCAGGACATGGAAGCAACCTAAGTGTCCATCGACAGATGAATGGATAAAGAAGATGTGGCACATATATACAATTGAATATTACTCAGCCATAAAAAGAAACAAAATTGAGTTATTTGTAGTGAGGTGGATTGACCTAGAGTCTGTCATACAGAGTGTAGTAAGTCAGAAAGAGAAAAACAAATATCGTATGTTAACACATATATATGGAATCTAAAAGAAAATAAAGGTTCTGTAGAACCTAGGGGCAGGACAGGAATAAAGAAGTAGACATAGAGAATGGACTTGAGGACATAGGGAGGGGGAAGGGTAAGCTGGGATGAAGTGAGAGAGTGGCATGAACTTATATATACTACCAAATTTAAAATAGATAGCTAGTGGGAAGCAGCCGCATAGCACAGGGAGATCAGTTCCGTGCTTTGTGACCACCAGGACGGGTGGGATAGGGAGGGTGGGAGGGAGATGCAAGAGGGAGGGGATATGGGGATATATGTATGCATATAGCTGATTCACTTTGTTACACAGCAGAAACTAACACACCATTGTAAAGCAGTTATACTCCAATAAAGATGTTTTAAAATAAAGAGTTAATATTAAGGACAAGAGTTTTTCAAAGTTTGTTCCAGAAAAAAAAAAAATCATATTAGCAACATCAGAATTGCACGGAGTGCTTATTAAAAGTTGAAACATCTCAGTTTTCCCCAAGAACTAATAGCTTTTGGGGAAATAGATAGATAGATAGATAGATAGATAGATAGATAGATAGATGATAGATAGATAGATAGAAGGGAGGAATAGAGACTAGGAACATGCATTTTTACATCCCACATGAATCTTACAGACACCAAGGTTTTGAAATTCACTGTAATAAAATATGACTGTGGGCAATATATGAGAACATAAACAAACAGACTGTATTTTCAAACTGTGGTTCATATGGCCAGGTTTCTAAGATAAATAACTGAAATAGTTTTATGGGATAATTCTGAACTGAAAATATTACTTTCAAGGTATATACTCTTGTGACAGAAGTGAAGTAGAGGTTTGTCTGGACAGGAGACAGTGTAGGGGGAGAGGGTCTATCATCTGAGGGATTAAATAAATGTTAATTAGTATAAAGATAATGAAGAGACTGGCAAGTTGCAATGTAGAGCTTGCTACATCTGAAAGTCATCAAGTTTAATCCAGAATTTAAGTTTTGTTGAATATTTAGCCTCTAGTTATAAAAATGCTACATTAACAGAATCACAGAATCATAGAACTGGAAGAGTCTTCAAAAGTCACCAAGTTCAATCATTTATTGCTATTGAATCAACATCACAAATCCTTAATATATTAAAGTCTATTTGTTCAGAAATTAAAAATTTTCTCATCTCAACTCAATGTCCATACTCAAGTGTGTTTTATACAAATATGAAAATCTAAAGGTAGATGATGTTAATTAGATAGATAGATAGAAGAGAGGACTAATTTTCTTTATGTGCTGCTATTTATAAAATTCTTTCTTTGCTTTTTAAATGTAGCAAATGATGAATTTTATAGAAAAGTATGAGTCACATCTGGCAAGCTATTTTTGATTTACTGAGCTTGGAATAGCTGCAAAAACACTTCCTTTTATAGACTTGTATAGTCAATCATTTGTTGCTTTCCTTGCAAATCAGCATTAGTTTTATATTACTAAGATTTCCCCCCATTTTACAGCATTAAAATGGGTCACAAAGCAATTCAGTTCAACTTTAAATTCAATCAAATTAAGAATATATTTATTGAGCAGTAGTTCTCTGCTAGCACTTTTCTATGTACTGCAGCAAAGCCCAAGTCTTTAACCACCACAAGCTTCTAACTTTACTTGAGGTCTCCCCCAAGCAAACTAAGAAATGATGAAGTAACAAAATAAAGCATTCTAGAATTTGGGCTGAAAGAAAATGGTTTTAATGGTTCAGAACTGGGAGGTGGCACTCAGTATTAGTAGGAAGATCTAAAGAGGGCTTCATGATAAAGATGAACACATGACTTAAGTTTTGATAGGCATTGAATAATTCTTCACCACTTCCATGACAAAAAATGTTTGAAAGTTGGAATGGGCATGATTATGCAGGGATCAGTGAAGGGGTAGTTTATGACTTAGATCTTTGAATCTCAGACTTTTATATATGTTACGTAGCAAAAAATGTAAGCCCTTTGAGCATAAAGACTACAAAGGTAAAATTGATAATGGAAAGGTTATAAATTATGGAGTTAGAAAAACCTCAATTCTCAATCTTGTTTTTGCAATAACGAACAGGGTTATCTGGAAATTTTACTTACATTCTTTGAGCTTGGCACTGGGTTTCTTTATAACAATGGGAATAATGAACCCTTTTTTTTTTGGTGGTACGCTGGCCTCTCACTGTTGTGGCCTCTTCCGTTGCGGAACACAGGCTCTGGACGCGCAGGCTCAGCGGCCATGGCTCACGGGCCCAGCTGCTCCGCGGCATGTGGTATCTTCCCGGACCGGGACACGAACCCGTGGTCCCTGCATCGGCAAGTGGACTCTCAACCACTGTGCAACCAGGGAAGCCCAATGAACCCTTTCTTGAAGGGCTGTAGTAAAGATTTAATGAGAGTAATAACACTGTACAGCAAATAATGAGTCAAAAATATAGACGGTCTTGTTGTAAGTATATAACCTGCACATAATAAGAGCCCAATATGTGTGATGTGGCTGATAGGAAGATGATTCTGTAGGTAGTGGGACATCATTATGTTTTTTCAAGAATGTTAGGTACTTAAATCATAAGCATGGATAAGGTTACACAGGGAGAACATGTGGAGGAAAGTAGATTAAGGATGGAAACACAGGAAGAATCACAGAGTGGGAAAAGGAGGAGAATTTCACCAAGAAAACAGAGAATAAGCAGTCAAAAGTATGCAACGATATGCTTAGGAGAGCATGGGGGTATTGAAGGCAAGGGAATAGAAAATGCCAAAACATATAAGGTGTTCAACAGAATCTAATGTGTTAGAGAAGCCTGAAATTGTAAATACTGAAAAGTTTCCATTGGGTTGAGGCCATCATTAAGCTTCATGAGAACAGGTTCACCTGCTTGGCTGGGGAGAAAATCAAACTGCAAGAGGCTGAGGAATGAAGGAAAGTTGAGAAAATGCAGAGAGTGAGTTCCTACTGCTTTTCAAGACTTTGCTGACAGTAGAAGAGAAAAAGCAAGGTAATTAGAAGGAATGCTGTATGAAGGTGGAAGGAGAGTCAGGAGCTTGAAACAGAAGTGTAGAGCAAAAACTGGTCTCCATGGAGTGAGCTGAGAATGGTTAGAAAGAATTAAGTAAAATGTAAATTGAGATATTTACAATCTACATTTAGTGTTAGGAAGTACATAAGATCTTTACCACTAATCATAGAAAACATGACAGAATTTTCTTAGATAAACGATGGTTGATGAGGGATGTAGGAAGAAGAATAGGGAAGAAGAGAGGGATGCAGCTTTTTTTCTTTGCTTGAATAAATACCAGCAAAAAATGTATTACACTGATATTAATTGTAAATATAAACTCTATTAAAATCTTTTAGTGCCTGCATAGTATCCATAGCAAAAATCAAGAAACAGAATTGAAGAGAGAAGGGGATCAATATGGAGAAGTAAGAGGACGTGGAGTTCACTGCCCCCTACAAACCAACAAATATATCAAAAATACATCTACATGTAGAAAAATTCTCATGGAAAATTAATCGGAAACTGGCAGAAGTATTCCTAAACAACCAAGCCTTTTAGAAAGACTCCATTTCCAGATAATCTGGTAGGACAGGGGGAAAAAAGCATCAAGTTGGGACCTTTGCCCCTGGGAGAGAACTAAGAGGAAAAGGAAGACCACCCGGGTAGAATGGGTGGGTCTAACCACAGACTGAGGTGCCGAGTCCTGGGGTCCTAAGCAGAGTAGACAAGACCCTGTGGCTGCATGGAGAACCACTGGGGCAGAAAGAAAGGCTGGAGAAGCCTAAACTCCACTCAAGAGGAGCAGTGCATGGGTGTTGGCTTGCCACCAGACAGAACAGAGAAAGGTCTGCCTTAGTGGCTGTGGCTTCACCACACTCCCCAAACCAACCTGAGTAAAAGTGAGGCCCCACTCACTCCACACCACAGCTTGGCACTGGATCTAGAAAGGCCAGTTCCTGGGAAATGATTCAATCTAGAAATGCAGAGGCTGCCCCTGGGCTCTGGGGTGTGCTCTAAGAGGGGCAGTGGTGGCCATTTTTGGTGATTACTGAAACGTGACCCAGAAGCTCAAACTTTTGAGGGAAGCACAGCCTCTTCAATTCCCATGACCACAATGCCCTGATGCCCAGTCCCAGCCAAGAGAATGCTCCAGCCCCATCTGCTCCATGGCATAACTTTGCACTAGGTCTGGAATGTCCACAACAGGGGAAAAGATGCTACCTTAAACTATGTCTGAGAGGAGCCACAGACACCTACATCAGACCACTGGAAGCACACAAACCTCACTTACTTCAGCACTCTCCTCCTTCAGGACAAAGGCTCCAGTGCGGGGAGAAGGAAAAGGAAACACTTAAAGGGAACAGAGCCACCTTGAGCCCAAACCTCAAGGATTCTGCTCCAGCAATGTGAGAGCAGACCCCACCTCTGACAAGACTGTGACTGCCACTGAGCAGAGAGCAAGTCTCACCTCACACCCTGTACAGGCTCTAGCTCCTCCAACATCAACCACACCCCCTATCAAGTTGACAGCTGCCAG
This sequence comes from Orcinus orca, assembly GCF_937001465.1. Taxonomy (NCBI): domain Eukaryota; kingdom Metazoa; phylum Chordata; class Mammalia; order Artiodactyla; family Delphinidae; genus Orcinus; species Orcinus orca. The sequence continues at coordinate 82,114,153 of NC_064566.1, read as the reverse complement.
CACATCCTGAGGAAAGAGGTGACTGGCATCAGCATCAAATCCAGCCCTTGCACCAAAGACATTGGGCAAATGCAGTTTATGTAAGGATGTTCCCACATAAAAACACCCCTTCAGGACCACAATAGGTAACTGTTTCTAAATTCATAGAAACAGAGAAAGTTAAGTAAAATAAAAGGCAGATGAGCTACTCTCAATTGAAAGAGCTAGAGAAAAACCCTGAAAAAATAATGAAACAGTCTACCAGACAGGTAGATAATCAGTCTACCAGACTCTGAGTTCAAAAATCTGGTAATGAAAATGCTAACTGAATTAAGAGAGAGAATTGATCTAAACACATATTTTTAAAATTCTTTTCCATTATGGTTTATTACAGGATATTGAAAATAGTTCCCTGTGCTATACAAGAGGACCTTGTTGTTTATCCTTTCTGTATATATAATAGTTTGCATCTGCTAGACCCAAACTCATAATGCAACCCTTCCCTAAACTCTCCTTCCCTTTGGTAACCACGAGTCTATTCTCTATGTCTGTAAGTCTGTTTCTGTTTCACAGATAAGTTCATTTGTGCCATTTTTTAGATTCAACATATAAGTGATATCATATGGCATTTGTCTTTCTCTTTCTGGCTTACTTTACTTAGTATGATAATCTCTAGGTCCATCCATGTAGCTGAATATGGCATTATCTCATTCTTTTTTATGGATGAGTTTTATAGCTAACTATCTAGCTAGCTAGCTAGATAGATAGATAAAGAAGATGTGGTATGTATGACTTACCACATCTTCTTTATCCATTCATCTGTCGATGGACATTCAGTTTGCTTCCATGTCTTGGCTATTATAAATTAAGCTGCTATGAATATTGGGGTGCATGTAACTTTTTGAATTAGAGTTTTTATCATTTCCAGATATATGCCCAGGAGTGGGATCACTGGATCATATGGTAACTCTATTTTTTTAGTTTTTTAAAGTAGCTCCATACTGTTCTCCACAGTGGCTTCACCAATTTACATTCCCACCAACAGTGTAGGAGGGTTCCCTTTTCTCCACACCCTCTTCAGCAGTTGTTATTTATAGACATTTAAAATGATGGCCATTCTGACCAGTGTGAGGTGGTACCTCATTGTAGTTTTGATTTGTATTTCTTTAATAATTAGCAGTGATGAACATTTATTCATGTGCCTATTGGCTATCTGTATGTTTTCTTTGGATAAATTATATGCAGATCCTTTTAACAGGAACTAGAAACTATAAAGAAGACTCAATCAAAAATAGATTAATTCAATTTCTGAGATAAGAAGCACTCTAGAAGCAATGAATAGTCAACTAAATTACACAGAAGTATACATAGGTGATATGGAATATAGAATAACGGGAATCATCTAATCAGAGCAACAGAGAGAAAGACAAATTAAAAATGAAAGCAACATGGGAGTATATAGAATAATATAAAATGTGCTATACACATTATAGAGATCCAGGAAAAGAGAGAGAAAAGGGGATCAAAAATGTATTTGAATAAATTATGGTTGAAAACTTCTCAAACCTAATAAAGAAAACATATCCAGGTGTAGGAAGCACAGAGGTTCTTAAGCAAGTCCTCTTGTCAGGCTCACCAAGAAGAAAAAAGGGAGTACCTAAATAAAATAAGTAATGAAAGAGGAGAAATAACAACTGATACCACAGAGATAAAAAAAATCATGAGAATACTATGAACAGTTATATGCCAAAAAATTGGACAACCTAGAAGAAATGGACAAATTTCTAAAAATATACAGCCTGTCAAGAATGAGTCAAGATGAAGCAGACAATCCAAGCAGATCAATCACTAAAAGTGAAATAGAATCTGTAATTTAAAAAAACTCCCAGCAAACAAATTACCAGGAATGGATAGCTTCCTGGAGGAATTCTACCAAACATAAAGAAGAACTTATACCTATCCTTCTCAAACAGGTCCAAAAAATTTAATGGGAGGGAACACTACCAAATTCATTCTATGAGGCCACCATTACCCTGATACCAAAATCAGACAAAGACACTACAAAAAAGAATATTACAGGCCAATATCTCTGATGAATATATATGCAAAAATTCTTAACAAAATATTAGCAAACCAAATCCAACAATACATAAAAAGGGTCATACACCATAATCAAGTTAGATTCATTCCAGTGTCACTAGGATGGTTTAATACATGTAAATTAAACAGTGTGATACACCACAGTAACAAAAGGAAAAACAAAAACCACATGATAATCTCAATAGATGCAGAAAAAGCATTTGACAAAATTCAACATCCATTCATGATAAAACTCTTATCAAAGTGGGTATACAGGGAACACACCTCAACATAATGAACATATTGTATTTAATTAAATTAATTAATTTATTTATTTTTGGCTGTGTTGGGTCCTCATTGCTGTGCACAGGCTTTCTCTAGTTGCAGAGAGCGGGAGCTACTATTCGTTTTGGTGGATGGCCTTCTCATTGCAGTGACCTCTCTTGTCATGTTGCACAGGCTCTAGGCACATGGACTTCAGCAGCCATGGCACGTGGGCTCAGTAGTTGTGGCTTGCAAGCTCTAGAGCGCAGGCTCAGCAGCTGTGGCACACAGGCCTAGTTGCTTCGTGGCATGTGGGATCCTCCCGGACCAGGGATCAAATCCATGTCCCTTGCATTGGCAGGTGGATTCTTCACAACTGTGTCACCAGGGAAGTCCCCATATTGTATTTTGAATACAATAAGCTCAGAGGCAACATAATACTCAACAGTGAAAAGTTGAAAGCCTTCCCACTAAATTTGGGAACAAGACAAGAAAACCCACTCTCACTGCTTCTATTTAATGTAGTATTGGAAGTCCTAGCTATAGCAATCAGACAAGAAAAAAAAGTATCCAAATTGGAAGGGAAGCAATAAAACTGTCACTATTTGCTGATGACATGATAGTCTATATAGAGAACAATAAAGTCTCCACCTAAAAACTATTAAAATTAAAATGAATTCAGCAAGGTAGCAGGATACAAGATTAATATACAGAAATTTGTTGCATTTCTATACACTAATAATGAAATATCAGAAAGGAAATATAAAAAAGAAATCCCATTTAAAATCACATAAAAATACGTAGGAATATATTTAACCAAGGTTGTGAAAGACCTATATGATAAGACAGTAAAACATTGATGAAGGAAATTGAAGATGATTCAAATAAATAGAAAGATATCCTTTGCTCTTGGATTGGAAGAATTAATATTATTAAAATGGTCATAGTACCCAAAGTGACTTACAAATTTAAAGTAATTTCTATCAAATGCCCAGGACATTTTTCACAGAACTAAAACAAATAATCATACAATTTATATGGAAACATAAAAGACCCAGAATTGCCAAAACAATACTTAGAAAAAAGAACCAAGCTGGAATTATAACCCTCCCAGACTTCAGACTATACTACAAAGCTGCAGTAATCAAAACAGCATGGTATTGGAACAAAAACAGACACATAAATTAATGGAATAGAATAGAGAACCCAGAGATAAACTCACACACCTATGGTCAATCAAACTTTGACAAAAGAGGCAACAATATACAATAGAGAAAAACCAGTTTTTACAATAAGTGGTGCTGGGAAAACTGGACAGCCACATGTAGAACAATGAGATTAGAACATTCCCTCACACCATATACAAAAATAAACTCAAAATGTTTTAAAGAACTAAATTAAGACATGAAACCATGAAACTCCTAGAAGAGAACATAGGTGGAGCACTCTGTCATAAATTGTAGCAGTATTTCCTTGAATCAGTCTCCTAAGGCAAAATAAATAAAAGCACAAATAAACAAATGGCATGTAATTAAACTTAAAAGATCTTGAACAGCAAAGGAAACCAGCAACAAAATGAAAACAAAACCTATGGAATGGGAGAAATATTTGCAAATGATGTAACAAATAAGGGGTTAATATTCAAAATAGAGGAACAGCTCATACAACTAATTATCAAAAAAAAAAAAAAAAAAAACCAAACAATTCAATGAAAAATTGGCAGAAGAATAGACTTTTTCCAAACACATAGAGATGGCTAACAGGTACATGGAAATATGCTGACCATTGCTAATTATTAGAGAAGTGCAAATCAAAACCACAATGAGTTATTACTTCACACTTGTCAGAATGGTTATCATCAAAAATTCTACAAATCACATATGTTGGAGAGGATGTGGAGAAAAGGGAACACTTTTACTCTGTTGGTGGGAATGTAAATTGGTGCAGCCACTATGAAAAACAGTACAGAGTTTTCTTAAAAAACTAAAAATTGAGCTACCATATATTCCAGCAATCCCACTTTCAGTTATATATCCAGAAGAAACAAAAACACTAATTCAAAAAGATACATGCAATGTTCATAACAGAGCTATTTACAATAGTAAAGATATGGAAGCAACCCAAAGCCCCACTGACAGATGATTGGATTAATAAGAGTGGTATACAATGGAATATTACTCAGCCATAAAAAGAATGAAATACTACCATTTTCAGCAATGTGGATTGTCCTAAAGAATATTGCACTTTGTGAAATTTCAGACAGAGAAAGAGAAATACTATATGATATCACATATATGGAATCTAAAATAGAAATAAATGTATATACAAAACAGAAACAGATTCACAGACATAGAAAACAAACTTGTGGTTATCAAAGTGGAGAGGGGAGGAAGGGTTGGACAAACTAGGGGCATAGGATTAACAGAAACAAACTTCTATATATAAAATAAGTAAGCAACAAAATATACTATTTACCATAGGGAATTATACACATTATCTCGTAGTAACCTATAATGGAATATAATCTGCAAAATACTGAATCACTATGCTGTACACCTGAAATTAACAAAATATTGTAAATCAACTATACTTCAATAAATAATAAAAAGCAAATTTCAGAAATTTAAGTACCATATAAGGCTCTGAAACAAGCAAAATTAAATTATTTTGTTTAGGCTTCACATATGGTTTCAAAAATGCAAGGGAATGATAACTCACCATTCAGAGCAGTGGGAAGGTAGGAGGATAGGATAGAGGAATCACACACGAGTCATCTCAGTGGTATTAATAATTTTCTAGTTAAGTTGGGTGATGGGTTTACTGATGTTTATAATCTTGCTCCATAACTTACATATACTGCTGTGTCTATGAAATACTACACAGTATGAATATACTTAAGGGCCTTTTTTTTTTTTGCAGTAAGCAGGCCTCTCACTGTTGTGGCCTCTCCCATTGTGGAGCACAGGCTCCGGACACGCAGGCTCAGCGGCCGTGGCTCATGGGCCCAGCTGCTCCGCGGCATGTGGGATCTTCCCAGACCGGGGCATGAACCTGTGTGCCCTGCATCGGCAGGCAGACTCTCAACCACTGCGCCACCAGGGAAGCCCTAAGGGCCTTTTTAATAACACTAGCTCCTCAGAGTAGAACCTTTCCTCTGTCCAGGTAATTAGAGTTCCACACATGTTCAGAGCATTAAACCCTTGCATTTTCTGCAGTTCCCTTTGCCTAGAAAGCACAGATTGTCCCTGTGACTTGTGTTCCCTGATGTCACTTGTAACAATCAACCTATTTGTTAACATTTCTTAGTTAATACTTCCAGTTACACTTTTTACTATCCATTCTCTTCCAGGGAAAAGGATTTTAAATGTTTTTGTGTATCTTCTATTACCGGATATTTCCATTTAGTTCATTTAAAGATTAATGTTATGAAAACATTTTGAATGTAATATTAATAACTCCTGGGCTTAAGGATTAAAAGTATTGGTTTTGAAGCCAGAATTCTTGGTTCAAACTCCATCTTCATCATTAACTAGAGTTATGACTTTGGGCAAATTAGCCTCATTATACTTCCATTTTCTCATTTATAAAGTGGAAGTAATAAAAAACCTATTCATAGAGATATCCTATATTTAAAGTAATTTATAAACTTTAACCACTTAAAAGAGTGGCTGGCATCTAGTAAGCTTTTAATTCATGCTAGTTATTATTTTGTGCATGTCACTCATTTGCTAAAATAAAGCTTTTAAAGAGAAATTCTTCCTCCCACCCCAATTTTGAATCCTTTTAAAAACATTTGAACAAAAGAGAATAGTTTAAAAATTGTTACAAAAATGGATGAACCTAAAAATCATTATGCTAAGTGAGAGAAGCCCGTTGTGACAGACTACATGTTATGATTCCACTTGTATGAAATGTCTAAAAGAGACAAATTTGTAGACAGAAAGCAGAACAGTGGTTCCCTAAGGTTCTGGGTAAGAGCAAGAAATAACAAAATGGAGGTGACGAAAATGTTCTAAAGTTGGATTATGGTGATAATTGTACAACTCTGTAAATTTACTGAAATTATTGAATTGTACACTTATAAATTTTTTAAGGAATATTTTCAGAGTTTTTACTTTAACAGAACCTTTATCTGGATGGGTAAAATCTGATTAAACTCTCATATTTGAATGTAGTCCAAAATCCAGCCACATACTGTTATGTGTGCAATGCAGAGACTATGTCTTACGTTACTTGGGGGAAGGTTGATTTTATTAAGTCTTACTGTTCAAGAATATACTATAGCATTTGAATTAAAAAATAGAATTGGAGAAAGGGAGTTATTTAAGTTTAAATGGGGACTATATTAAATTTTTTTCAATATATGTTTTCTTCTTTGCACAACTAAGTTTACAAAACCAACAACCTTGTCCTCCAGGGAAGAAATACTACACTATTTCTTTGAGAAAAAAATGTTTAGGCACAGTACCCGTGATATCTAAGAGAATTTAGAAAGAGCCATGAAACACAGAAGAGAATTCTATCCTCTGAATACTAAAACACACACACACCCCAAAATCCTAAAATAAAACAAATAAGAGAACAAAGGAAAATAAGCATCATATTTGTAACTTCTGTCACATAAATTGAAAAACAAAATTTCTGACCATTCATTTCCATTAAGGATCCAACTTCTCTATTAGAAACAACTTTGACCTCAGGCAAGATTCCACTTGGTTTATTACAGTCCTCTTTCCCATTCACTAAAATCTATTCAAATTTCTTCCCTTTCTGACATATGTTTTGCAGTATGTTGATATTCACTTGGAAATAGCTGTTTTCCTAGATTCTAATGATGTCTAAGCCAGCAGCTGCAAGCTCACTGAGAATACAGCAAATGTGTGTGCACAGTACAAAATTCTTCCAATTAGGACTGCTGCTTAATTGGCAAGTTTGATGTCACATAGCATGACCACTGCATTATATTTAAATCTGAATTCCATGGAAATGTAGATATTTAAGAGCCTATTAGAGTATTTGATGGGAGATGAAAGAAAAAAATAGTTCATGTGTTTGACGGAAACAAATATGACTCGATTTTAACATTATTATTTTCTTAAACTACTTGAGCAGTGTAGCAAACTGGTTAAGGGTGTCAGCTCTGGAGTTAGAAATGGATAAGAATTCTAGCTATTCATCTTGGCAAGTCATGTGATCTTAGACAAGATTCTTAACCCATCTGAGCTTTAGTTTTTCTATAGGTAAACTAGAGATAATGAAAGCATATAACCCTTAGGTTGTTTAAAGTTTAAATGAAATGATAAATATCAATCACTAAGCATAGCAACTATTAGATAAGAAGTTCTCAATGAATTATAGCTACTATAATTATCCAGTCAAGGACAAGGAAAATATTCCAGGTTTTTTTAAAATTCAATGCTATACATTACAGACTCAATAAATACTATTAAATTTAAATTTTTTCTCTTTTAAAATTTATTTCAGTTCATTTTAATGCCAGCTTGGAATAAAATATGTATTTTTGAACTTATGAGCACATATTTTTGTGTCTGGCTTCAGAATCCCTTTATTCCCTCTATAGATATAACTTGCAGTCTTTCTCTTCGTCCTTTCATACTGACTCCTCTTTGTGCCTTTGTGGATGTGATGGTGCTGATGGTGGTCAGGGTTTTTAGAAGCAGGAACATCCACAACATTTCCTCATACAGTGGAAGAATCATCAGTTTTTCTCATTAGTTATGATGAAGGACCATCTGCTGCCACAAAACTGTCATGGTCTGATTTTACTTTACTAGTCTAATCAAGCTCTCAGTGCCTACATTGATGCTCCTTCCCTGACTAGGAGTTTATATGATTAGCTAATACTCACACAGACAACAGTCAGACTTGATGGCAATTACTAGTCATCCCCTGACAGGATCATATTTCTCATCCAGCTGTTCAGACTTGGTGACAATGTTACCCCTTGAAATTTCTAGTGACCTTTGTTCCAATATGTACAATCTTAGCTGTCCTTAATATCTGTCTCTGAACTCTACAAGTACAAATCCTCAACGATCAACCCCACACCAACATCACTACACACACTGTTACCATCCTCACTATGGCAAAAGAAGAAATAAACAAATTGAAATGGCTTAAAATGAAGGTCCTCATTTGCTTAGCCGTAAAGGGGATGAAAATCCACATTATTTGCTAATATAGAGCCCATGTAAGCCAAACAGCAAGACCAAACCCCACAAGTTAATAAAAAACTTGGCAGAATTTTCCAGAAGTGTTGCCTGTTATGTCTTATGATCCCAGGACCATTCCCATTATCAAAATTGTTGTGACTCCAAAGAAATCAGGAAGACTGAGAAGCCATCTTCCATGCCTATCAGAGGAGGGAATAGTCCACTTGCTGCCTCATTCAAATATTAAGAAGAATAGATAATCATCCAAGATCTTTTTTATATATATAAATGTTTATTTGTCCTATATCGGCTAAAACTGTAGAGAGATCTAAATAAGGATTAAAACTCTATCATAATAAAGAGAAAAGAGCTAATAAATTGATCTCAAGCAGAGGGTGGGTATTGCCGGATAGAAAGTCTGTGTGAAGAATTACTGCACTCCCATTTTCTGTCAACAAGAGTGTTTCTCAAGACTCCACTTACCTTCAATAATTTAACAATGTTTATCTTCTCTATAAAACTCAATGTCAGAGAAGAATAGAGGAAACTGTGAGTGGAAAATACGTATATTGGATTTAGATCCTAAAAGTACTGTGTGTATTGGCTATGGTTACAAGATTGATTTATAACTACAATGATAGATTAATAGTGGGTAGATAGGTAGGTAGAGAGAGAGATAATTATTGCTGGAATAATTGAAATGTTTTTCTTTGCTGTAATTTTTAAATGAATTATTTTTTAAAATTTCCAAATCATATATTTGCATGTTGGTGCATTTACCATCATTTTACCAAGTGATAAATGACACTCTTCATGAACAAGCTTGAAAACCATTTTTAACTTAGTCTACAGTGACCCGGAATCTTCAGACCTTCCTGCAACATTCCTACAACTGTCACCAGATAACATTATAAATAAAGTATGCAAAATGTAATCCTTTAAAATGTACCCTGGAATATCATGTGATACTCTAACATGGTTCTGAGTTTATTATTTGTGATAATTGGCCTTTTGAGATCTGAGGGTTACTCTTAAGGAAATTTTAATGATTTATATTATTTCTTAACTTCATCATATATAGTCTTACTTCACATAATATATAGATGCAATTAGCTTTAATTTTTGCACAAAACTAGTTAAGACTTTTCCCCAAAGAAAATTCTTCCTTTTGAGAAGTTAACATTGTAGAACTTCTAGAGTTCACACTATTGGTTATCCTCTACACTTCCGTGTTTTCCCTTCTGCTTTCTAAAATCACCCAGATTTTATTCAACTATCCACCCTTTTCTCCACATGAATAAGGAAAAAAAAAGAACCCATTTAAAATATCAGACAGGGCTTCCCTGGTGGCGCAGTGGTTGAGGGTCCACCTGCCGATGCAGAAGACATGGGTTCGTGCCCCAGTCCGGGAGGATCCCGCATGCCACGGAGCGGCTGGGCCCGTAGGCCATGGCTGCTGAGCCTGCGTGTCCAGGGGCCTGTGCTCCACAACGGGAGAGGTCACAGCAGTGAGGGGCCCGCATACCACAAAAAAAAAAATAATAAAATAAAATAAAATAAAATAAAATAAAATAAAATAAAATAAAATAAAATAAAATATCAGACAGTGGGTTTTGATGAGCCCAAGATAATCATGGTAATCTCACTGTGCTTTGCCGCAATTGATTAATTGATTTAGGCTTGAATGTGTGATTCTGATGGAGACATAAGGACAAATCTGTTAAGGGATGGCAAAAAGGAGTCCCTCCTTCTTAATAAAGAGATAAAGTAAGAGACAACCCTTCTTTGTACTTTGGCTATTATGCTTTTTATATGTGATACCTGCAACTGCTGAAATTAGTTACGGGTAAACCCATCTAATAGAGGTTAGATCTCTGACGTGCTGGACCTGGGGCCTATATATCCTCCTATATGAGATAACAAATTCCTACATTAATTAAATCAGTTTCAGATGGGCTTTTATTATAATTTAAAAATCCAATTCTTTGACCTTTAAAATTCAGTGGAAAGGCTACTCAAATTGCAAACACTCAAGAAATTACACTTAGGTTAACTGCAGCAGAAAACAAATTGGATGATGGAAGTGAACATTAGCTATAATTAGGAACTCAAAGCACATTTGGCAAATTCAGTAAAGCTACCATTTGTAAGTGTTTCTGTCACTTTGATTTCAAGTTAAAAGTTAAAAAGCTACAGGAATACCTATATTGTGGTATGTTGATGATACATTATTTATTTATATTCATTAATAAAGATTGATTTAAGTGCAACTCTCATTCAATAAAATATATCAAAAATTAAATGACTGGATTCAGCATTCAGATAGAATTTATAAGTTTTTAGCACTCAGAACTTATAATCTAGTTGGAAAATATATGAGCCATTCATTTAAAACAACAGCAATCAAAATGCCATCAGATTATAATTACTCAAAAATGTGTCAAAGACTATAAAAGCTATGGGAGTACAGGGTTGTCAATGAAAGATGCAGAAGTCTCTGAAAATGCCATGTAAGGGGTAGATATTAGACACTGGAAAGTGAAACACTCACTATAATTTGTAATACATGATATGAAGGTGTAAAAATCAGAACACTGTTACAGAAACTATCTCATGGTACAGGAGTGCTTCTTGTCAGTTTCTATAAATAAAATCAATATTCTCCCAGTCATATAGCCTGGGAATCACTTCTTTCTTTACTTGGTTTACTACAGTCAGTTTACTGAGTTGTTTCAATTCTTCCTGCATGGTGTTTTTCATTCTTCCTCTTTGTTTCCACTACAGAAAATTTTCCCACTGCTGAAAGCTTCCTAACTAGGATTGATGTTTTCACTCCGTATGGTTTTCTGTCCTTCTTCTGGTCACCTTCAAATTAATATTTCTAAAATACTGATGTCAGCTTTTTTACTTCTCCTCAAAACCTCCTATGAATCCTTGTTGCCTGCAGGAAATGATATAGAATGAAAATTATTATCCCTTCTATTAAATTCTTTATAGTCTGGTAGGAAATTACAGAAAAACATAAACATAAGTACAACAAATTATTAAAGAATTTCTGATAGAAGCTTGCTCCTAGTAGAAAATATCTTTGTGATTGACCACATTAAAGTCCTTATCCAGGCAAAACTATTCATTAACCCTCTCTAGCCAAATAACTTTGCACTTCTTCATCAATACATTTTTCCATAAAACATTTATCTTCTCTGGAAAATTCACTCTACCTAATTTATTCACTAATCCTTAACAATTCTTCAATGCTTATTTACAATTTAGCTTTCTCCTCATTTTGAAACCTCTTATTCTTAATATGGATTCAGCAAACCTCTTTCTAGTCATCCCCTGTGCTAGAGAGCATTGCACTTTAGAGAACAGCTTGTTCTATTTATAAAGAGTTTGAATTATCAGCACGAACTTGTTTAATGGAACCAAAATTTACTTTTTTCTGTCAGTTTTAGTGGACTATTACAATGTATCATTAAGTAAAATAATTTTTCTTTTTTATAACAACCATTTAAATATATGAAAATATCATTTTGACAGCCCTATATTTTGTCTTTTCTAGGCCAGCTATCAATAACAGATTTGTTTCTCAAATGATGTTCTTTCTAGACTCTTCACTATTTGATCGTTTTTACTTCAGGAATTAATTATGGAATTGTTAACATATCTCCTAAAATAAAAATAGTGTCCAGGATATCTGCTTTTGACTATGACAGATGAGCTTATAATACCACAACTGTTCCAAATATGAAAAGTAGGAAAACTTAGCAAAGTAGTTTGTATGCCACTTATTTTAAGAATTCTGTTTCCTAAGAAAGCAAAGGACTTAAGGGAAAAGATCAAAGACAGAAAGAAAATATAAAGAGATGAACCAAAACTTTCAAGTGTTACTTCCCATCAAGGAAATTGTCACTACTGAGTTTTAGCTGAGAAGCCAAATTCTGAGAAAAGAAAAGGCTTCCTGCAGCAACATGGACCTAGAGATTATCATAATAAGTGAAGTCAGACAGAGAAAGATAAATATCATATGATATCACTTATATGTGGAATCTAAAAAATGATACAAATGAACTTATTTACAAAATAAGAAATAGACTCACAGACATAGAAAACAAACTTATGGTTACCAAAAGGGATAGCAGGGAGTGGGAGGGAGATAAATAAGGAGTTTGGGATTAATATATACATACTACTATATATATAATAGGTAAAAAACAAGGATGTACTGTATAGTGCAGGGAATTATACTCAATATTTTGTACTAACCTATAATGAAAAAGAATCTGAAAAAGAATATATATATATATATATATATATATACACATATACACATATATGTAAAGAAAAAAAAAAAGCTTTCTAAGAAACTGAATCTGTGCAGGGCACTAAGCAGTCACATGGGGCTGCTGAGAGAAATTGGAGTTCAGAGCTAGCCAAAGAGGAGATGTCCTGGTAAAATGCCAGCCTCTCAGTTGAGACCTCTGAAGGTCCACAAACAATAGTAAGAACAAAGTTCAAATAGAATGACTTTCAAATAATCTGAAGTGAATAGCTTCAATCTAAGCATATATTATAGTGATGTGCCTCTTCTTTAAATGACTGTCAAGAAGAAAAAATAAAATTTTAAAAAATCATCTTTAAATAAAAATAGTGATACCAAGACTAAAATAATAGTAAACTAACTCTATATGTTTTCATACCAAATGACTGGCATTTAATAAAAATTCACCAAGTCCAGCAGAAAACAAAATGATGAAAAACTAAGAGAAAAAAAATGAAACAGAAACATGAGATTAAAGATATTTCTGTATCCAGAAGCAGACTTTAAAATAGTTTTCATCAATTTGTTCCTGAAAAAGAATTACACTGTGAAGAATTTAGGCAAAGTGAAATCTTTAAAAAACAGACTGAACACAAACACTGAAATTAAATATATAATACCATTTAAAATCACTCAAAAGCTTAAAATATTGTATAAAATATGTACAGTACTTGTATGCTGACAATCTCTAAATGCTGATGAAAGAAATCAAAGAAAATCTGAATAAATGGAGAGACATACTATGTTCATGGATTGAAAGGCTCAATATGGAAAAGATGTCTATTCTCCACCCAAATTTTATACACTTAATGTAATTCCTATCAAAATCCCAGCACATTTTTGTAGATATAGACAAGTATTATTCTAAAATTTATATTGAAAGGCAAAGGAACCAGAATAACTAAAATAATTTTGAAAAAGAAAAGGAAGAATCAGTCTACCTAATTTTAAATTTTATTATATAGCTACAGTAATCAAGACTGCATGACATTGTTAGAGAAATAGACACTTTGATAAATGGAACTGTAAAAAGAACTCAGAAATAGATCCAACCAAATATGCCCAACTGATTTTAACAAAGGCATAAAAACAATTCAATGGAGGAAAGATAACCTTTTCACCAAATGGTACTGGTAGATATGGACATCCATAGGCAAAAAACAACCTCAATCTAAGCCTCACACCTTATACAAAAACTCAAAATAAACCACAGAATTAAATGTAAAAGTATAAATCAATATGGAAAAAATTGGGAGAATATATGTGGGCTCTAGGGCTAGACAAACAGTCCTTAGACTTGGCATCAAAAATATGGTCCATAAAAGGAAAAAAAAAAGATAAATTGGACTTCATCAAAATTAAAAACTATTACTCTGCAAAATACCCTGTGAGAGTATGAAAAGACAAGCAACAAACTGAGAAAAAAAATATTTGCAAAATATATATCCAAGAAAGTACCAATTTCTATACAATAAAAGAATTCTCAAGCTCAACAGTTTAAAAAATATCCAATTAGAAATTAGGCAAAAGACATAAAAAGACATTTCCTTGAAGAGGATATACTGATGGCAAGTAAACACATGAAACAATGTTCAACATCAGCAGCCATAAGAGAAATGCAAATTAAAACCACAATAAGGCCCTACTGTATAGCACAGGGAAGTCTACTTAATATTCTGTAATAACCTATATGGGAAAAGAAGAAAAGGAATGGGTATATGTATATGTATAAATGAATCACTTTGCTGTACACCTCAAATTAATACAATATTGTAAATCAACTATACTCCAATATAAAATAAAAAATTCAAAAAGAGTAAACGACTCTTTTTTCTATGAATTTATATACATAAATATATTTTATATAAATGAGAATAATTTTCAATTAAAAAAGACAACAACAAGTAAGGTGTCACTACACAACTATCAAAATGGCTAAAATTAAAAATAGAGGCAACACCAAATGCTGGAGAAGATATAAAGATAATGGATCACTCATACATTTCAGTAAGAATGTAAAATGGTACAGTCATTCTGGAAAACAATTTGGCAGTTTCCCAAAGGTTACATACTATATTATTCCATTGGTTAACACTCTTGAGATTAGAAAATTATAGAAATGGAGGTTAGATTACTGGTTGCCATGGGTGAAGGAGAGGATTGAAGTGGGAAAGAAGTGGATATGGCTACAAAAGAACAACATGCAAGATTCTTGTGTTGATGGAAATACTCTGTATCTTGATTGTATCAGTGTCAATATTGTGGTGATATTATACTATTGTTTTACAAGATATTACCATTGGGGGAAACTGTTCAGGAACAAATTGATGAAAACTATTTTAAAGTCTGCTTCTGGATACAGAAATATCTTTAATCTCATGTTTCTGTTTCATTTTTTTTCTCTTAGTTTTTCATCATTTTGTTTTCTGCTGGACTTGGTGAATTTTTATTAAATGCCAGTCATTTGGTATGAAAACATATAGAGTTAGTTTACTATTATTTTAGTCTTGGTATCACTATTTTTATTTAAAGATGATTTTTTAAAATTTTATTTTTTCTTCTTGACAGTCATTTAAAGAATGGGTATAGAGGGAAAATACCTCTGCATAACAAAGACCATATATTGACAAGCCCACAGCTAACATTAAATTCAACAGTGAAAAGCTGAAATCATTTCCTCTAAGATCAGGAACAAGGTAAGGCTGCCACTCCAGCCACTTTTATATAACATAGTATTGGAAGTCTTAGCCCCAGCAATCAGACAAGAAAAAGAAATTTAAAAATCTAAATTGGAAAGGAAAAACAATGGTCACTGTTTGCAGATGACATGATACTATACACAGAAAATCCCAAAGATATCACCAAAACACTCCTAGAAACTACCAATTAATTTGAAGAATACAAAATTAATATTGTATTTTAATACAATATTTAATACAAATTAATATTGTATTAATATTGTATTGTTCATTGTATTTCTATACACTAAACACCAAATACCAGAAAGAAAAATTAAGAAAAAAAACCCATTTACATTCATATCAAAAAGAATAAAATACATGAGAATAAATGTAACTAAGGAGGTAAAAGACCTGTATTCAGAAAACTATAAGACACCTATCAAAGAAATTGAAAATAATACAAACAGATGGAAAGAAATATCATGCTTATGGATTGGAAGAATTAATATTGTTAAAATGGCCATACTACCCAAGGCAATCTACAGATTCAATGCAATCCCTACAAAAATACCAATGGTGTTTTTCAGAGAACTAGAACTAATAATCCTAAAATTTGTGTGGAAACACAAAAATTTCATGACATGAACAGTCAAGTCAATCTTGAAAAAGAACAACAACAACAAAAAAACTGGAAGCATCAAGTTCCCTGATTTCACACTTTACTACAAATCTGATATAAACAAAACAGTATGGTAATTTGGCATAGAGGGAAACTACCTCAGCATAACAAAGGCCATACATAACAAACCCATGGCTAACAACATACTCAACAGTGAAAAGCTGAAAGCATTTCCTCTAAGATCAGGAATAAGACATGGATGTCCACTCTCACTACTTTTACTCAACATAGTTTTGGAAGTCCTAGCCTTGGCAATAAGAGAAGAAAAAGAAATAAAAGGAATGAAAACTGGAAAAGAAGAAGTAAAACTGTCACTGTTGCAGATGACATGCTATATATAGAAATTCCTAAAGACACTACCAGAAAAATACTAGACCTCATCAATGAATTTGGTAAAGTTGCATGATACAAAATTAATACACAGAAATCTGTAGCATTTCTATACACTAACAATGAAAGATCACAAAGAGAAATTAACAATCTCATTTAACATTTCACCAAAAAAATAAAATATATAGTAATAAACCTACCTAAGGAGGTAAAAGACCTGCACTCCAAAAAGTATAAGATGCTGATGAAAGAAGTCAAAGATTACACAAACAAATGGAAAGATATATTGTGTTCTTGAATTGAAGAATCAGTAGTCAAAATGACTATACTACCTAAGGCAATGTACAGATTCAATGAAATTCCTATCAAGTTAACTATGGCATTTTTCAGAGAACTAGAGGAAAAAAAAATTTAATTTGTATGGAAACTCAAAACACCCCAAATAGCCAAAGCAATCTTGAGAAAGAAAAATGGAATTGTAGGAATCAGTCTTCCTGACTTCAGACTATACTACAAAGCTACAATAGTCAAAACTGGCACAAAAATAGACTTAGAGATCAGAGGAACAGGATAGAAAGCCCAGAAGTAAAGCCAGGCACATATGATCAATTAATCTATGACAAAGGAAGCAAGAATATTTAATGGAGAAAAGACAGTCTCTTCAATCAGTGGTGTTGGGAAAACTGGACAGCTACATGTAAAAGAATGAAATTAGAACATTCTCTAATGCCATATACAAAAATAAACTCAAAATGGATTAAATGAATTAAAGACCTAATTTTAAGACCAGATACTATAAAATTCCTAGAGGAAAATATAGGCAGAACAATTTTTGACATAAATTGCAACTATATCTTTTTGGATCCAACTCCTAGAATATGGAAATAAAAACAAAAAAAACCAAATGGGACCTAATTTAACTTAAAATCTTTTGCACAGGAAAGGAAGCCATAAACAAAATAAAAAGACAACCTAGGGCTTCCCTGGTGGCACAGTGGTTGGGAGTCCGCCTGCCGATGCAGGGGACGCGGGTTTGTGCCCCAGTCCAGGAGGATCCCACATGCCGCGGAGCGGCTGGGCCCGTGAGTCAT
Source organism: Orcinus orca (assembly GCF_937001465.1). Classification (NCBI taxonomy): domain Eukaryota; kingdom Metazoa; phylum Chordata; class Mammalia; order Artiodactyla; family Delphinidae; genus Orcinus; species Orcinus orca. The sequence goes on along the minus strand of NC_064566.1, from coordinate 82,096,556 downwards.
GGCCGCTGAGCCTGCGCGTCCGGAGCCTGTGCTCCGCAACGGGAGAGGCCATAGCAGTGAGAGGCCCGCGTACCAAAAAAAAAAAAAAAAAAAAACCTACAGAATGGGGAAAAATGTTTGCCAATTATGTGACTGACAAGGGATTAATCTCCAAAATATACGATACAAACAGCTCATACAGCTTATTATCGAAAAGACAAACAAACCAATCAAAAAATGGGCAGAAGATCTAAAAAGACATTTCTCCAAAAAAGACTTACAGATGACCTGAAATCCCTTGAAATGATGCTCAACATCACTAATTATTAGAGAAATGCAAATCAAAACTTCAATGAGATATCACCTCACATTGGTCAGAATGACCATCATTAAAAAGTCTACAAACAAGAAATGCTGGAGTGGGTGTGGAGGAAAGGGAACCCTCCTACACTGTTGGTGGGAATGTAAATTTGTGCAGCCACTATGGAAAACAGTATGGAGATTCCTCAGAAAACTACAAATAGAATTACCATATGATCCAGCAATCCCACTCCTGGGCATATATCTGGAGAGAACCATACTTCCAAAAGATACATGTTCCCCAATGTTCATAGCAGCACTATTTACATTAGCCAAGACATGGAAGCAACCTAAATGTCCATCAACAGATGAATGGGTAAAGAAGATGTGATTATATATATATATATATATATGTATATGTATACATATATATCACATCTTTTGTATATATATATACTGGAATATTACTCAGCCATAAAAAAGAATGAAACAAAACCATTTACAGAAACATGGATGGACCTAGAATATCATATGGTATTCAAGTATCACATGATATCATTTGTATATGGAATCTAAATAAATAATATTAATATAAATACAAATGAAATTATTTACAAAACATAAATAAACTCACAGACATAGAAAATAAACTTATGGTTACCAAAGGGGAGGGGGGAGGGATAAATTAGGAGTTGGGATTAAAATATACACACTACTATATATAAAATATGTAGTATGTGTAATAGATAACCAATAAGGACCTACTGTATAGCACAGAGAACTATACAAAATATCTTGTAATAACCTATAATGGAAAAGAATGTAAAAATATATATATATATATGCATATATGTATAACTGAATCACTTTGCTGTACTCTTGAAACTAATGCAACTTTTTAAATCAATTATATTTTGAAAAAATTTTAAATGCAGTATGGTAATGACCCAAAAATAGACACATAGATCAATGGAACAGAATAGAGTGCCCAGAAATGAACCTTCACTTACATGGCTATTTAATCTATTATAAAAGCAATAACAATAGACAATATGGAAAAGACAGTCTCTTCAATAAATTGTGTTGTGAAACTGAACATCTACACATAAAAGAATTAAATAGGACTAGTTTCTCATATACAAAAATAAACTCAAAATGGATTAAAGACTTAAATGTAAGAACTAAAACCATACAACTTCTAGAAGAAAACATAGGCAGTACCTTCTTTGAAATGCCTTAGCAATATTTTTTTGAATATCTCTCTTCATGCAATGGAAACAAAAGAGAAAATCAACAAATAGGATTACATCAAAGTAAAAAGATTTTGACATGATGGATCTTCACTAAACTTCTACTGTAATCATTTCATGATGTAAGTCAAATCATTATGCTGCACACCTTAAACTTATACAGTGCCGTTAGTCAATTATATCTAAATAAACTGGAAGAAAAATAAAATAAATTTTATTTGGAAAATGTAAGGTCCAAGAATAGCCAAAAAGTTCTTTAAGAAGAAAAAAATGGAGGACAATACTGAATAGCAACAATCATTATAAAACTACAATAATGAAAATAGCATGGTATTAGAACAAGGCTAGACAAATAGAGTAGAATCTAGAAACCCTAATAGGGATATATACATATAGATATGTGACAAAGATATGACTCTTGAGGAGTAGTTGAAGGTCAATCTTTTTTTAAAAAATTTATTTCATATAGGAGTATAGTTGATTAGGTTTGGGTGTACAGCAAAGTGATTCAGTTATATATATACACATATTTATTCTTTTTCATATTCCTTTCCCATTTAGGTTATTAAAGAATACTGAGCAGAGTTCCCTGTGCTATACATTAGGTCCTTGTTGGTTATGTATTTTAAATATAGCAGTGTGTACATGTCAATCCCCATTGTTCTGGGTTAATTTGCTATCCATGTTGAACAAATATTTTCCAATATTTCACACTACAAAGGATACTCAGTCTAGGTGGATTGCAGATCCAAATGATAATGGTAAATAAGCCAATCTTTTAGAAGATAATTGTTTTTAAAAAACTCAACTTTTCAAGGTAAGCACATATTTCTTAAGCACTAATCATAAAGGAAAAGTTTGATAACTTGGGCAACATTAATACTAAGAACTTTCAAGACAAAGTATCAATAAAAATAAAAATGAAGGTCACAGATTGAGTAAAGACATTTGCTATATATATAACTAGGAACCCTTATCCAGGATATAAATTTTAAAACTCATCCAAGTTAATTTTTTTAAAACAACAAAACGAAAAATATGAAAAAAAAGACTAAACACTTCAGGAAAGAAAATTTCCATACAGTCAATGAACAGGGAACCCACTTTTCCTAAAATAGTCCTGGTCTACATCTACTGGCATTGCTTCCAATTAGTGACCATTTCATTCTCAAAAGTGATAAATTATAGGATCACTCTGATAGATTTTTAAAAAATGCTCACAATATTTCCCATCTCTGTACTCACACCTCATTGAAACATGACTTTGCCCTCCTCCTTTCAGTAGGAGCCATAGCCATATTAACCTATTTCTCCATCCGTCCCTTTGAATTTATCTGGACTTGTGATTGGAGTTGACAATTAAAATGCAACAGAAGTCACTTCAGAGGAGTACCAGTGAAAAGCCTAAGCTAGCCCCTATGAGAAAGAAAGACCACATTAAGAGAGAGGCCCAGCTGACAGCACAAATGACCAGACAGTTCAGTGCTGCCATCTTAGATCCAGCCCCAGTTGATCTACAAGATGACTACAGCAACAGGACCAGCTCCAGGATGGAACAGCTGACTACTGGCTGCTGGCTACATAGTTCTGCTCAACTTGTGATATTTCAGGCAGCTCCAACAATTTGCCATTTTTTTCTGTGTACGTTATATTTCAGTAAGAATTTATTTTTATAAATATAGTCCTGAAATCTAAATTCAAAACTCTTATAAGATCTAATCATCTAACTGTAACTATTATGTTCATTATTTTGGACAAAGTCCTCATAAAATTCAGACTAAAATTTATTTGATTTTAAGCATCCAGCCCATTGTTTCACTTTGAAGTCACCTTAAGCCATTTACATTTTACCTGAACACAATGACTTTTTTCCTTCTAATTCTATGTTGAGAAGTTTTTTTTTTTAGACCCAAGTGTAATATATCGCCGTTAATGCTCATTTGGTTACTTTTATTATGTAGGCATTACTTTAACCTCTTAAGGTACATTTAAATTTTTGTTCATAGTCAAAAATCAATCATCACTGTTTCCAATTGCTAATCCTCTGAGCATATTATTAGTTATACCTCTTACATTTGAGTAATCTGGAAACTTCATTAAAATACTGGATAAAGGGGGCTTCCCTCGTGGTGCAGTGGTTGAGAGTCCGCCTGCTGATGCAGGGGACACGGGTTCACGCCCCGGTCTGGGAAGATCCCACATGCCGCGGAGCGGCTGGGCCCGTGAGCCATGGCCGCTGAGCCTGAGCGTCCAGAGCCTGTGCTCCGCAACGGGAGAGGCCACAACAGTGAGAGGCCCGCGTACCGCAAAAACAAACAAACAAACAAAAATACTGAATAAAATGTTAGGTGATCAATATATGTGAGTTTATTGATAAATATAAATAGTTACAATGTTATGACTTGAGTTATATACATATATTGATAGGAAATGAGTGGATATACAAATGAAAACATGAGAAAATTATCTTTCTCTTTGTATATTCCAATTGAGTGGCATTACAGTATAGAGATAAAGAAGTTTAGATTTAGAACCAGGTGAGGTGGTTTAAAATACTACCTGTGCTATCTCCTCACCACAGGACATCAGGCAAGTTACTTAAACTTTTTCTGTCTAGGTTAGTTCATCTGTAAAAAGTAGAAAATAATGGTACCTACTTCAAACTGTTTTTGTGAACGTTAACTATTGTAATACATATAGATCATTCAGAGAATCGTTCTGCAGTATGGCAGTTCTGCCTTTATACAGTAAATGCTCAATAAACGCTAGATAGTAGTTTTTAACTTGGTGAACTTATTCAGAGGAAAAGCAAACCTGCTGAAACAAAGGGACTCAATAATATAGTGGCTCAAAGAACATAAAATTGAATTCTCTTTTGTACAACTTTTCCAAGGTGAGTGGTCCAACCTGATCAGGATATTCAGGGACCCAAATTCTTTCCACCATGTTGCTTTACCACCTCTTAGGGCCTTATTTTTGTCTGTAGAGTCGAACAAGTCACAGACATGGCCATGCTCCACCTGACTGGAGGACAACGGTGCATGGAGGCCAGCATGTTCAAGGCCTTAAAGCTCATAATTTCATATCCTCTCCATTCACATTCCATGGTCAAAAAATGTAGTTAAATCACCACATCTAGCCCTAGAGGAGTCTAGTAAATGTAGTCTATTATTCTCTTTCTCTGGAAGAAGGGGAGAGTGAATCTGGATGGATTAAAGCAGCCTGGATCATACTTGTTATCTGCCATATAAGGTTGTTGCCCTTGACCGGTTACAATGGGTAGCATCGTTCAAAACCATAAGAAAATGTCTCTATAAAAGAGTGTTTCCTAAATCATTAATATTAATGAAGACTTCATATAGATGAAAGGAATGTAGCAGAGATGAAGCCCAAGGTCAAATGCAAGACTTAACATGTCTCGTACCACATACCACATCAAGGAAAGAAATAGTGCTTTGGGAAGATCCATGTTTCTAGAGGTTATGCAATATTTCAATCAGGGAATGCTAATGTAAAATACAGTTTATGGTTACTTAAGGAAAGTAGGATGTGCGTTTTCAGTAAATGAAGGTATGTGAAATGTAAATATTTTGTTAAAGGAGAAAGGGTGATTTTTTCCTTGGAACTGGTTATTTCTGAATAGTAAAAAAAGGGGACAAAATAATATAGCTACAGAAAGTTGCAAAATGTTTGCCGAAAAGGAAAATTGGGGAAAGAATTTTGTATGTGGTCAGGACTTTCTAAGTTTGGATTAAATTTAATTAGGTAAGTGGATTTTATCAAGAGCAGGAAAAATGGTACAGATGAAACTAATTCCAAGCCAGGAATACAGACGCAGATGTAAAGAACAAACGTGTGGACACAGAAGGGGAAGGGGAGGGCGGGATGAATTGGGAGATTAAGTTTGACATAAGTACATTACCATATGTAAAATAGATAGCTAGTGTGAACCTGTGGTATAGCACAGGGAGCTCAGCTCGGTGCTTTGTGATGACCTAGCTGGGTGGGATGGGAAAGTGGGAGAGAGGTCCAAGAGGGAGGGGATATATGTATACATACACCTGATTCACTTCATTGTACAGCAGAAACTAACACAACATTGTAAAGCAATTATAATCCAAAAAAAAAAAAAAATGAGTAGGCTGATGCAAAACTGGATTTGGTTTGTCTCTGTCATATGAGAACAAAGTTTTCCTAGAATGCTGCTTTTGATAACAGATCTTGTGAATTTCTGTGTGTTTAAGTGATCTGTATTTACTTTTGGGATCTTTTTTTCAACTTAGCTCAAGAAATAGTTATTGTTTCACTGCAATCTATGATCCTCGGTGTTTTAAAACTTTTTGAAATTTTTGACAGACTTCCCAAATATCATATTCTAATTAAAGTTCTTTTGACCTCCAGCTAACTTCGGGGTGCTTTAAAGGACTTTGGAGCATCCCAAAGAGAGATCCTAAACTAACTGGATTCTTTTTGTATGTTAAATTACATGTGATGTCTGCTGGTTTCTTCTGCCAGTGTCCCTTCTCCATTTTTCTCTCTTCTCTGCTCATTGTGCTCCCATGAGGAAAAACCTAAACCCAGACAATTACAGCAACAAACAGCTTTACTTTCTCCTCTAGCTTATGTGCTCTGGATAAAACCTTGCTTTTTAAAGGGCACAAGGTTTCTATAGAAATTTAAAATTTAATGTAAAATATAGAACCTATTTCTAATAAATGTTATAATCATAAAAATATATCTGAAATAAAATAATGTCAAGGACATTTAAAATAATAATTATTAATTAAAATTTTTTTGAGAATGTAAAAATTTTCAAATTGAGACTTTTGGTAAAATTATCTACTTATGATAATACTTTAATAGATAAAAAGAAAAACTTGAAAGTTAGTTAAGGCTTGTCACTGTTATGATATTTCATATCAAAATATGATACAATATAAGGCTATTGTTTTTCTCTGTCCTGAAAAGATTCAGTGTTCTATTTTTTTCTCCTTAGGAAACATCTACACATTATATACATAGTTAAGGTAATTAATTGATGTTAAACAGTATCTATTCTAAGTTGTGTTGGTGATTAAAATTAAACCTTTTTATTCAATGTGAATAAAGAAATAGGAACATGAACAGATAATAGCACAACACTAGGGAGGGTTGTGAACTGGAAGGTGAGACAGGGTATTCTCCAACTCTAATTTTCTGAAGTTAAATTAGGAACTTAAATATGTACAGTAACCTCAAAAAATTCAGTAATATTGTGACAACTGTGTATGTAGGAAAAATTTGATGTGATGGTTCTTTTCCTGCAATGGTGAAATTAATTTAAGTGTGGCATTGGAAATCATGGATTTTGTAGTAAAGGAATAAAACTGCCAAGGAAGTTCCTATAGATGAGGTTAAAAGCAAGGCCATCTCTAAAGACACAGCATAGTGGCCTAGTAATAAGATACCAAAAAAGAACCCACCCACAAATAGCATTTGCTTTATTTCAAACACTTTCCTGTGTGGAACAAATTTTGAATGTAAATTTATATAACTGGTGACAAAACATGAAATGTTTTACCCCAAAAATGAACTTTTATGATAAGGCCCATCTGCATTCCTATTTTAAATTTTCCAGGGGGAATATTTAAAAACCTCCACCTTTTCTTTCCTAAATATGAGGATTATTCATGATTTATTAAACTTCATTAATAGTGAAAAAGCTGAGCTTATGAAAACCAAACCATAAAGATAATCAATTTATTTTACTAAGCAGGTAATTGACCTTGAACAAACTGATACAAAGGGCAGATTTAGAGCATTCTGGTAGAGAGGTTGATTTTAGTAAAGTTTTTTGGTTATATTAGGAATCTCTAAATATCTGGACTTGGGATTTTCCAGAGAAGCAGCAAAAGCAGATCAAATACCTTCCTTTCATATTTTATAGCTTCTGGGTCCCCAAAAGTTAGGAGACAATGTGGGTGATCAGCACAAATTTTTCATAAAATGTCCACCTTCAATTTGATGAAATAAAATTTATATTTTAAGGCAGTACAAGAAAAATTAAAATATAAAATTCTCTCTTTGTTCAGGCATGTTCGTTCCCTCCCTCCCTAATGTGCAATGTGTATCTGCATTACACATTAACCAGAGCTCCTCAAAGATGTTAGTGCCTGCTTGACCCTAAAGATCATTTTTTCTTCTTCTGACATTAAAAATGTAACTTTTTAAAAGAATGGTGGTCTTTCCCAACTCTGTAGGGAGTCATGGTGACTTGATTCTTGCTTTGTATGTGCTTACCTGGACTATGTATTCTTGGTGAAATTTATGTAAAATATCAATACTTCATTTTGATGTACAATCATTTGTCTCAAAAATGTATATGGCCATGCCTTCAACGTCTAACAGGCAGAACAGTTATCAGCACTTCTGAGAGTCTATTTCTCAGTTTATATTCCTCAGTTTGGCTTGGAATAAAATTTTCTTTTTTCTTCTTAACTTGATTATTAACTGAATGTTCATAGACACATTACAATTGACAGAATTAGAGGATGCACCAATCTTGGTCAAAGAAGTCTTAGCAGAGAAAATATATCAGGATTCACTTCTATCTCCCTTTTTTCTGCGCTGCTCTTCTGTATGTGGCATTCCTTTCCTGGAAACTTAGTGAAATGTTATGCAGTGGAACAATTATGTAATGGAAAACTATTTACTACAGTAACCTAGTTCTATTAGGACAGAAATATCCTAAAATTAGATTTCAGATATATCTATGTCTGTTTTTGAAATTATGCATTAATCAATCTTTTAAAGTGTTACTTTTTAAGTGATGTTTACAAATCTGCTAGTCAAATAAATAAGTGATTTCCTAAGAGGCAAATCTGCCAACAATTTAGGTAAGCTAATTATCATACTTTAATATATGACTAAATGCTTCACCAAAAGGCATTTTCTGAACCTAAAAAGATTGCCATAGGAAAGTTTATTATAAAAAAAGAGAGAGAAAAATCAGATGTTACTGCTTAGTTAATTGATAAAAATCCAAATACATTTAAGTAACAGATTTTTATATAAGGCTTTTTAACAAAAGAAGTATAATGCATTCATTTAAACAATCTCTAAAATCAAATAGTGATTTAACAATTTAACAATCCTATGGCACATTACTTCTGGAATGCTCAGAACACAAAATGAAATGCTACTTATGTCACAGAAATTACATATATATAAAAATGCATATTAAAAATGCTTGACCTACAAAAAGTATTTAACTCAGGAGAAAGGGGAGGTATTGATGTTTTGCATAATCTGTTTTGGGACACAACACTGTACATAACATTGCAGCAACAAAATGCATAATTTCTATATCAAGTACTTACCTTCTGTGAAGCTTTTTATTCAGAATAATCACCCTAGTCATTGAAGTAGCACTCCCAGGGACACACATGACTATATTTCCCAAATATGGAAGCATTTTTTGATCCTGGTTTAAAACAATTAAGCAGCTATGAAAAATGTGAGAAAGCAAAGACTTGGAAATAGTGGCTTGCCTTTGAGCTATGTGATCTTGGACACGAATATAACTCTCCTGAGCCAAAATTCCCTCATTTGTAGCAATAGAATAATAATAATAATATTTGTGTGAAATAAGGATCCAATTGTCTATCATTAAGAATGTCCATTGCATATGTAGTGCCCAAAATTTTTAGTTACTCATAATATTATCAAGATATAAACAGAATCCAGAACGACACAAATTCTACATTATTTTCTTTCATGCTTAAAGTCACACACTACACACTCAAGTGCTTTATAAAGTTTCAGTGCACTAAATGATAAATGTTTATAAACCTCTTTTTATGTTTATTAACTAGTCGTGAAAGACAAAAACACTCATTTTTTCTGCTGCAATAAAAATGGCTGAAAGGACATACTGAAAATATAATGCTTTCTTTTCTCTGCCAAGAATGTTGGAAATTTCATAGAAAACATTACTAAAGGTGTGAAAAACAGGTATTAAGAAAAACATGCAGTGTGAAGTTTTGATATACAATTAGATTAACTTAGAGCCTTTGTAACATCTCTTTGCTTATTATATTTACTAGACTACAAATCAACAATAAGAACAAGAATAAATTTTGTGTGTTTGTGAGCCTGCCAAGTGTATCAGGTCAAATGACATGGACCAAGTAGTATGTACACAAGTTTCAGAACAGCATTTACTGAGAAAAACATAAAAAGCAAGAAAGTAGCAGACACTGAGTTTCCCCATTGCTCATTTTGCTCTGTGGCAATGAAATGAGCTCTAACAAAGCTGGATGCCATATTTTGGAAGAAGGATCCTAGTCTTTGGACTATGAAATTTATAAAATCCATGGTTAGAGAAACACCTGGCCCCTCTTTGGCAGTGATTAGGGACTGGGATCCATCACATATTTGTTGCTGTGACCAGTGAGACCATAGGCCTTTTTTGCCACTTCAGCATTCTTAGTTGGGATACATCCACTCCTCTGGTGGTGTAATTTGAGACTGGGTTCCAAATTTTCTGGATGAAGCTGTGTCCCAGTGATTTCAAGCCTTGATGCACCACCTCATCATTCTATTAGGATTGATTATTCCTTAATTTAAAGGAAAATGTTTTATGGTAAAACTTTTATTTTCTCCATTGATGGACCATCTCCTTTAACTGAAACAAGAATGGTGAGAGACTTAGCACCAATAGACAATTTTAATTTCAACCTCTGCTACACAATCACTTGAAAATGAATGGTGTAGATATTGTGTCATCTATAAATACATTATGAATTTTTTCTTATGAACATTTTATTTTAAAAATTTAATAAACAGCAAAGTTGAAATAACATTACAGTAAACACCTGCATACCCATCACATACATTTTATCATTGACAAATTTTATGGTAGACTTATTGAGATAGGATTCACATGGCATACAAGTTACCTGTTTAAAGTATACAATTTGATGCTTTCTAGTATATTCACAGAGTTGCACAACCATTACCACAAATGATTTTAAAATATTCTAAAATGGTTTCTGGTGGGGACTGTCAAATTATTTTTAATACAATTTAACACACAAGAGAATTGTAACAAATATTTCTAATAAGAAAAATACGGATTAAAAGGGGTGTTTTGGTACCACACAAAGATTTTTTAATTATCTAGGGCAAACGCTTATAGGCTATGGTTACATATTTTTCTTCTTCAAAGAAAAAATGTTCAAAAATTTTTAGCTTTTTTCATTAAAAACAGTGTTGAAAATAGTATGGTACTTGGTTGTTTCAGAAAACTAAACAAACAATTATGTAAATAGTACTTTTAAGTAACTATTACTTTTAAAATATATATGAGCACATAGCTATGCTTTGGAAAACATGTTGGAAAAAGAACATCTTTAAAATATTTATATTTGCATAATTTTGATGCAGAAAAATCAACCTATAAAAATTCTCAAGTGTACATTTCAAACAAACTTTAAAAAAAATCCTCGGGCTTCCCTGGTGGCGCAGTGGTTGAGAATCTGCCTGTCGAGGCAGGGGACACGGGTTCGTGCCCCGGTCCAGGAAGATCCCACGTGCCGCGGAGGGGCTGGGCCCGTGAGCCATGGCCGCTGAGCCTGCGCGTCCGGAGCCTGTGCTCCGCAACGGGAGAGGCCACAACAGTGAGAGGCCCACGTACCGCAAAAAAAAAAAAAAAAAAAAAAAAAAAAAAAAAAAAAATCCTCAATACAAAAAAATTAACTCAAAATGGAGTATACACCTAATTATGTAAATAAAATTATAGAATTTCCGTAATAAAATACAGGAGCAAATCTTTGTGACTTTAGATTTTGCAATAATTTCTTAGAGATAACAGCAAAACACAAGCTATCAAAAAATATCAAGATACTTCTTTCAGATTAGAAGTTTTTTTTTTTCTCAAAAGGCACAATTAAGAACATGAAAAGAAAAATTACAGACTGGGAGCAAATATTTGCAAATCACATATTTTTAAAAACTTGTATCCAGAATACTGCTCAATTAGAAGACAATAACCCAATTTTTTAAACTGGCAAAAGACTTGAATAGATATTGTACAAAAAAGATATATGCAAATAGCTAATAAGCACATGAAATCATACTCTACATCATTAGTCATATGATAAATACAAATTGAAAGTGTAACAAGTTACCACAAAATGACTATTATCAAAAGTCTAATAATACCAAATGCTACAAAGACTATAGAAAAATGAACACTTCTGCTGGTTGGACTAGGGAATGGCAATCTACTTATTTAAAAAAAATTATTTTATATTGAAGTATACTTTATTTTACAATGTTGTATTAGTTTCAGGCATACAGCAAAGTAATTTAGTTATACATATGCATGTATCTATTATTTTTCAGAGTCTTTTCCCATATAGGATATTATACAGTATTGAGTAGAGTTCCCTGTGTTATATATTAGGTCCCTGTTGATTATCTATTTTATAGATAGTAGTGTGTATATGTTAATCCCAACCTCCTAATTTATCCCTGCCCCCCAACCTTTCCCCTTTGGTAACCATAGGTTTGTTTTCTAAGTCTGCGAGTCTGTTTTGGTTTTGTAAATAAATTCATTTGTAATAGTTTTTGGATTCCACTTACAAGTGATATCATATGACACTTATCTTTCTCTGTCAAATGTACTTCACTTAGTATGATGATCTCTAAATCCATCCATGTTGCTGCAGTATATAAGAACCTACAGTTTAAAAAAACAAACAAACAACAACAAAAAGAAAAACAACTAATACTAAACTTTCTTTGGGTTATTTGTATGGAAATATGTAATATAAATTTTTCAGACATTACATGAAATTTCTAAAAATCTTATATGTTCTGGTATAATGAGTCATAATTCTAATTATTATTTTAAAATATATATATATCAGAAATACTAAATTTCCTTGTCAATTGCATTATTATGAACTTTCATTAAATCTTTAACCATGGTCATTTTTAAATCTTTTGTCATTTACAGACAGTCCTGGGTGTACTCTGATGCTTTTGCAAAAATGTTCCTATAAAAGGGTTTCATCTTCAAGGAATTCATGAAAAAGTCTCTGAAAAGTACAGGTTTCTGGTAACTGACTATACTGCTGAACTGAATGAATAAGCATTTTCAGAAGTCTAATAGAAACTGATTAATTCATAAAAGTGCTAACAAAAGATCAAGATGAAAAAAAAAATAATTACATGGGATTGAGTGAACTGATGAGGATGATTATAATTTTTGTGACTTACTGTTTGAATATAAAAAAAAAATCCCACAAGGACTCAGAGGCAAAAATGTACAAATCAATTTTCACTGCCAAGTAAAGGAGCTGTTACAGTGGAGGATTACTGGACTGAATGTCAATATTATGACATAGTATGAGAGTGTTTTGTGTTTGGTAATTGCAATCATTGTTGCTTTTGTTGTGGTCATCCATTTACAATGCTTGGTGTCAGTTTATTTATCTCTTGTAAAAATAAAATACAGTGTGTGTGTGTGTGTGTGTCTGTGTGTGTGTGAGAAAAAAATGATGATGATGAGAGATAGATGATAGATAGATAGATAGATAGATGGATAGATACAGATAGAAATTCCTTATTGTCTGTTTTTCCTACTAGAATGTTTTGTTTCCTGATTAAACTTTCAAATAAAGAAAAGCCAATGAGATTTCAGTGATTTGAAATTGATTTATGAATGGCAATCTATCTTCTTTTCCCATTTAATCAAAGAAAGTGTGAGAAGGTAAAATCTCTATAAGAATAAAAGAAAGATTATCAGTGAATAAAATATGACAGAATTTACTTCAGAAAAATATAATATTCTTAAGCATTGATAAAAATAGCTCTTTCATTAAGTCTGGATTATAAAAAAAAAAAAAAACTACTTTGAATCAATATAAGGATTACTGTTTAATTTCCTGACTACTGCCGTTAACAATAAATGTCTAGATGAGTATATTAAATATACAGTGATATAAAATATTTTAGGATTCAAAGTTTTTACTGTCTTTAAAATACATCATATTTATGACAGAATGTCATTTAAAGCGTGCTAAATATCTCCAATGAGGTCTCTGGAAGCACTGACCAAATATTCAGCATTTGAATTCAATGGTTTTTTTATAACATTAGAATATCTATTACAGAAACTCTGTATATGTATATATATGTTACATGCATATTTATAAAACTATGCACAATTACAATAAATATACATACATATAACTATATTATTTTTCTGAAGAAATCTTTTCTTCATTCTGCTATCTACCATCTTTGGACTGCAGTTATGTCATAATAGGAACAATCATAATCATAATTAACTAGTTAACATACATTGAGTGCTTGTTATACGCCATAAACTGTTTCATTTCTTCTAAATATATTCCAGCTATAGTCTTTGACAGATGTAATGTTATTCATGATATAACTGAGAAAGAAGCCATCTTTGGTTAGGTAATCTGCCCATGATCACAGAGTAAGGTGGGAAGGTGAGATTTCAACTCACAAAATCTGGTTCCAGGGTTTAAGTTCCAGCAAATAAGCAATCAAAGGAGAGAGATTTTAATAAAGTGCAAAATATTTACAGATCAATAGCAAAGGTAATTATAGTAATGTGACCTTCCACAACGAGATCAACATTTTTTCAGATTCATCAAAGCATACATATATATTTGATCTATATGTTAAATTTGCATTGTCATTGCCTCTTACTTGTGGATTAATGACAGTATAAAAATAAAATCCTCACCATCTCAGGATGGGTTTAGTAAGGTGAGAGATGTGCTATATACCTAAAGCAACGTTTAAAGGTTTTTTTCCTCATTTTTAAATGCATTTTGTTATAAATAGTAAGATAATATAATTTTTATTTAACTGTTGTGCACACTGGCATTAATACAATATTTAATAGCATAAATTTATTTCTGCTTGGTCACATCATAAGTCACCAAACATTTTATTTTTTGAAAGATATGATATAGAACAACTTGTCACTTTTTGTTAAATTTAATATAGAAATCAAAATTAGGGATTTCCTGGTAGTCCAGTGGTAAAGAACTGGCCTTCCAATGCAGGGGACATGCATCCATCCCTGGCCGGGGAACTAAGGTCTTGCATGCCACAGGACAACTAAGCTCGTGTGCCTCAGCTACTGAGCCCACGTGCTCTGGAGCCCACGCACCACAACTAGAGAGAGAAAACCTGCATGCCACGGAGAGGAGCCTGCGTGCCGCGACGAAGAGCCCATGCATTGCAACAAAATATCCCGCATGCCTCAATGAAGATCCCGTGTGCCGCAACAAAGACCCAATGCAGCCAAAAAAATAAAAATTAATTAATTAATTAAAACAGAATAATAAAATTAGCTCAAATATCCATTTCTTATGTCTAATTTTTCTTCAATTATATGTGTACAAGTCCTCTTTTAAATCCAGCATTTATGTTGATTGCAAGACTGATATCATTCTTCTAATGGAAATCCTAAAAAAGCTAAATTAAAATGGAAAAATTACTTTTCCCTAAATATGTTTTATTTAGTACTTAAATTATTTTTTAAATATTTTGCTGTATTTTTCTTTTTACTTTCCCCAGGAAACAAAAGGAAATTCTAACAAATATATGTTTGTACTTGAAATTGCACTTGACAAAAGTGATTAAAAGATCTTAGTAAAATATTCAGAAAATTTTATGGCAAATTCTTTGACATTATATTATTTCAATATTGAATTACTATTATATTTTAGTTTTTATTTAAACAGTATTACAGAAGAGACGGATTTCCCATGCAGAAGATTTCCAAATATACTTTGTATAGATACTCTGCCATCAAGATGGAACATAACTTTCCCCTCCTTTAGAGTAGGCTATGCATAGAGACTTCCTTCCAAAGAATACAGAATGGAAAGGTGACATTGGGAGGAAATATTTTACAGTGGAGAAATCTGGCAAACACTAGCTCACACAGATGATCAAGGTCAACATCAACAGCTATAAATCATGTTGATAGTATGTACCCTTGTTATGATGTGTTGAAAATGGCACTTTACCTCTATGGTTTTCCTCCCAATACTCATGGCACCCATATAATCATGAAAAAAATCAGACAAATCCCAACTGAGAGCATTTTACAAAATACCAGACCAGTACTCCTAAAAATTTTCAAGGTGATCAAAAACAAAGAAAGTGTGTGAAACTGTCACAGCTGAAAGGAGATTAAAGAGAAATGAATGCTAAAGGTAAGGTGGTATACTGGACAGAAAAGAACACTAGGTAAAAAGTAATGATATCTGAATAAATTATAGACAATTAATAATAATGAACCAATATCAGCTCATTAATTTTAACAACTGTAGCATGCTAATGTAAGCCACTATAATAGAGGAAACTGTATGTAGAGCATATGGGAACTTTCTGTACTATCTTTGCAATTTTTCTGTAAATTCAAAACTGTTACAAAAAATACAAGTTATTAAAGTACATCCCCAAATTAAAAAATAACAAATAAATAAATAAATACTATTTTTTGAAACTTGAAAATGTATAAAAAGAGTTAAAAAAATATATTATCTGTAATCTCACCATCCAGGTATAACCACTGTTAGTGGTCCCATGTGTTTCTTTCACAATCTTTTATTTATAAATAAGCATATATATTTTTACCCAATTTGGATCTTGAATCCAATACTTAATACTATTTGACCATCTTACCTTTACACCTAACCTTATAATCTAAATATTTTATCATGCCATTGCACAGCCTTTAAAACATAATCTTGGGCTTCCCTGGTGGCGCAGTGGTTGAGAGTCCGCCTGCCGATGCAGGGGACACAGGTTCGTGCCCCGGTTCGGGAAGATCCCACATGCTGCGGAGCGGCTGGGCCCGTGGGCCATGGCTGCTGAGCCTGTGCATCCGGAACCTGTGTGTCTGGAGCCTGTGCTGTGCAACGGGAGAGGCCACAATAGTGAGAGGCCCGCGTACCACAAAAAAAAAAAAAAAAAAAAAAACCCATAATCTTAATAACTGCATAACACTGAATTGGGTTCATGTATTATAATTAATTTCTTTTTTAAATAATATCAGACAAGAGAATTTTTTATAATTTCCATTAATTTTTAAGAAGATTATTATTGTAGCACATAGATGTTTACCTAATCTACAATTATTTCTTCAGTACAAATTCTGTTCTGTGTTACTACATCAAAGAGTAATAACATTATTTAGACATTTGATAGTCATTGCCAAATTGCTTTTTAAAAATTTTATTTCTACATTTACTCTTGAGGTTATGAGCTTTGTGCTATTCTCTCTGTACTTTTTGCTAATGAGATCATTAAATAACAACATCTATAGATTCAATTTTATTTCTTTGATTATTAGTAACATTTGTATATTTTTCATATATGTTTTTATTTCCTCTGTACAAGTCCTTTGTCTTTTGTTCTTTGTGTTTTAACTGGAAATTCACATTTTTCATTTAGGCTTTAATAATCTTTTATGTATTAAAGAACTTAACTCCTGAAAAGTCATGTTTATTTCTAACATTCTAAGTGTTTTTTCTATTAGATTTATTTAATATTATATTTGTATGTAGTAAAATCTAACAATGTTTTCCACTAACACTATATCCACTGATTTTTGTTAAGTTGCTTTCTTATCAATGTCATATGCATTCATATTTTTCTTTCATCTATTTTGTTTGTCATTTATTATTTTTTTGTTTGTTGATTTTGTTATTTGAAAGCTCTAAATTATATGTAGATGCTAGTAAATATTTTGAGAGTAAGGCCTAATGTTTTACATAGCTGTTTTTTTTTTTTGCTCAGAGAATCTAGACCAAACTAAGAATGGGACAATTTTTACTAGCTAAAAAAATTAATGTTGATTAGAGTAGAAGGACAGTGGGGAAATTGTTAAAGTTATATGAACAACTTTCTTTGAGCTATCATCATTCATGAGAATTGGCCCAGTCATTTGGGAGGACTTGGTGAAGCTCAAGAGTTTGGATTATACTCTGTAGGGAAGAGAAACAAAGGACTGATAGGATTTGAGGTGAGAAATAGGGAATGCTTACTCATTTGGAACTTGGAATCCTTACTTCAAGAATTTGCATTAAATTTCCATTGTCTCTTTGTCCTATAGATCAATTAGATTTAGCCTTTTCATCCACTTGTTCCTTCAGAACAGAATGGGCAGAAATTGTCCCATCCCCCAAATCTGTTTTTTTCCTTATATCATTTTCAGCCTCTGACCTAAAATTGTGAAACAACTTTTCAAACTTGGAGGATGCTTCCAGCATTAAATTTTGCTTCCTGGGACCTTTTCACATTCATTTATCTCTGAGTTTGTCCTGCCTCTGCTTGGTCCTGGCAACTTGGTCCTGGGAAATGGGATGTCTCCACCTTCAGTCACAGATTCCTGTCTTATCGTCCTCCTACTAGGACCTATCATGATAGCCGAGAACCTCACCTGTGCTTTAATTGGTGAAAATTCTCCTGGTTTTCATAAATGACAGACTGCTACAAAATCTGATGTAACATTACATTTAATCTCTAATCTTTATAAACTTTTAATTAGGAAGAAAAATGAGAGAAAATCAGACAAACTCAATTCAGAAGTTCATATTAAATTTTGAAAATATTTAAAACATGTTTACATAAGTAATTTGGTGCATATAAATGGAACTGACATGCAAACATTATACAGAAAATTAGAATGTTTCTATATATGGTATTTGAATTATAAAATAAAATCTGCAGTATCATGATGTTAAAGAATTGAAATGTGAAAAGAATAACTAAAATTTTCATAGCTGAACAATCCAAGAAATATTCTTATAAACATTATAAGATGCCCAGTTAGGTTCTCAGCTTTATTAAAAGAAAGGACCACTCAGACTAAAATCTAGAACTCTTTTAGAAGATGAAAAAAAAATGTTATATAAATTCACCCCTACTTTATCCCCTTCAAGATATCCCCTTATGTCTGGAGTCTTTTATTAATTTAAAAGTATGGAGTTGGGATCAAGATGGCAGAGGAGCAGGAAGCAGAGCTCACTTCCTTTCACAGAAACAGTGAAAATACATCTACAAGTGGAACGATTCACACAGAACAGTTACTGAGCATCAACAGAGGACCTCAGACGTCCAAAAAGACAAGAAAGCCTCCACATAACCAAGTAGGACAAAAGTGAAAAGAAAAAGAAGGAATCAGGATAGGGCCTGTGACCCAGGGAGGGAGCTGTGAAGGAGGAAAGGTTTTCTCACCTTGGGAAGGTTCCCCAACAGCAAAGAGATTAGACTGGATGGAGGGAGAGTTTCAGAGCCTAAGAGGGGAGAGTAGAGACTGGTTTGTGGAAAGCAAAATGGAAAGTAACCAGTACAGAGGGTCAGCACCACCAGCCTGCATTCTCCAACCTGAGATACTCCTCTGTTGATGAGGGTGGGGGTTGGTTGCTGAAGCTCAGACTACAAAGCTCAGACCCAGGGAAAGGACCAGGGTTAGGTGCAGCAAGAGCCTGAATAGGTCATGCCATGGCAACTGAAGGTGTACTAGGAAGAAGCTTGGGCCTGCCACAGTGACAAGGCACCATTGTTAGGATGTGCAGGAAGAGAGGGGAGGGACCACCAAAGGAACTTCTTTCCATGTAGGCAACAGGACATCACCTGCAGGAGCTCTGGGGGCAGACGTGAGTCACCACCGCCATCTTGGGCTCCAGAGGCAGGCACTGGCCGCCTCTTCCAGACCAACAGGCAGACACTAGGACTTGCCCCTGATGACCTGGAAGGGCGAAGACTGCACCTGACACTAGGAATTCTGCCAGTGGGACACATGTCCTACCCCTGCTGAATCAGAAGGGCACGGACAGCTCCAACCACTAGGAATTATGCCAGCAAGTCCAAGGACCTGTCCACCCTGTGCTGGGGTCACATGGATAGCTGCGAATACTAGGAAATCCATCAGTGGGTGCCAGAATCTGGCCTGTTGTCCTGGGAGCATGTGGCTAATTCCCCCCACTAGGAAATCCACCAGTGGGTTCCAGGACCTGCTCCACTCTCCCAGGAGCGTGCAGATAGTTCTTGCTACTAGGAAATCATCAGTGGGTACTGGGACATACCCTGCTGTCCTGGGAGTGCACAGATAGCTCTCACTACTAGGAAATTTACCAGTGGGTGCCAGGACTTGCCTCACTGTCCCATTAGGGCACAGATAACTCTCTCCATTAGGAAGTCCATCAGGAGTTACCAGGACCTGCCCCACCGTCCTAGGAGTATGTGAAAATCTTTCACTTCTAGGAAATCTGCCAGTGGGTGCCAGGACCCACCCCATTGCCCTGGGAGGGTGCAGATAGCAACCCTCACTAAGAAATCCTCTCAGAGATGAAACCACAGCTGAACCACAGGAGCTGTGTGACTAAGGAAGAAGCATTGAAATCTCTCTTCATGCCTATACAAATTGTGGAGTTGCACCTCCACTGATAGCTTCTTAAATTCAGTGCCTGTGAAATATCTGAAAGGAAAAAAAGTGCTTTTGTAGCTGGGACAGGTCTGGCTTTAGCAGCTATGGACTTTGTGGTCATGTATATGTAGGGGTTTGGCCAGAACAGAGACCAAGTTACCTCCATATCTCCCACAAAGGGTCCAGGTGCATGACTGCTGCAGTCCTGGGACCTGACCTCAGTGGATCTGTACCAGCAGCTGGGTGAAAACAATGCCTGAGAGTCACAAGGACCAATTGCTATCATACCCACAGTTAAGGCAGGACCAAGAGCAGTGCCAACAACAGTATACTTTGTGAGCATGCACAATAGGAAAAAGTGGACACAACAGAACACATTCACAGCTGAACAGCTCCAGAGGAGGAATACTCAGTAGCTTCTCTCCCTGTGGGAATTCACCAATCCCACATACCTCACATTGCAGATCAGAATCACATCTAAGAAACAGATCTGAGGGCCTTTACTACAAAAACTAGGGAGCAGACCCTGTTCCTAACAGGGCAGTGAACACCACAGAGCAAGGGGGAAGCACTGCTCAATATCTATGGCAGATGCTGATCAGCAATCAAACCACCTATCAAGAGGATAATGACACAAGCCCTGAAGCCTGAAGAAAGGCAACCACAAACACAGTAAGTTTGACACAATGAGAAGACAAAGAAATATGTTGCAGAAGAAGGAGCAAGGTAAAGTCCCACAAGAGCTAAATGAAGAAGAGATAGGCCATCTTCCTGAAAAAGAATTCAGAATAATGATAGTAAAGATGATCCAAGATCTCAGAAAAAGAATGGAGGCACAGATTGAGAAAATTCAAGAAAAGTTTAACAAAGACATAGAAGAACTAAAGGACAAATAAACAGAGATGAACAAGAAAATAACTGAAATGAAAAATACACTAGAAGGAGTCAATAGCAGAAAAAGTGAAGCAGAAGAAGGGATGTGAGCTGGAAGACAGAATGGTGGAAATATTTGTTGCAGAACAGTATAAAGAAAAAAGAATGAAAAGAAATGAGGATAGTCTCAGAGACTTCTGGAACAACATTAAACACACCAACATTCAAATTATAAGGGTCAAGAAGAAGAAGAAAAAGAGAAAGGGCCTGAGAAATTTTTGAACAGATCATAGTAGAAAACGTCCCTAACATGGGAAGGAAAATAGTCACCCATGTTCAGGAAGCAGAGAGTCCCATTAAGAATAAGTAAAACAAGGAAAATGCCAAGACACATATTAATCAAACTAACAAAAAGTAAGTACAAGGAAAAAATATTAAAATCAATAAGGGAAAATAACAAATAACATACAAGGGAATCCCCATAATGCTATCAGCTGATTTTTCAGAAGGGACTCTGCAGGCCAGAGGGAGTGGCAGGATATGTTTAAAGTGATGAAAGGGAAAAACATACAACCAAGAACACTCTATTCATCAAGGCTCTCATTCAGATTCGACAAAGAAATCAAAAGCTTAGGAGAAAAGAAAAACTAAGAGAATTCACCACCACAAAACCAGCTTTACAACAAATGCTAAAAGAACTTATCTAAACAAGAAAGATGACAGAAGAGAACAAAAAAGGAAGGGAAGAAAAAAGACCAACAAAAACAAACCAAAAACAGTTAAGAAAATGGCAATAGAAACATACATGTAGATAATTACCTTAAATGTAAATGGATTAAATACTCCAACCAAAGACAGAGACTGGCTGAATGGATACAAAAACAAGACCTATATATAATATATGCTACCTACAAGGGACCCACTTCAAACCTAGGTGTGGGAAGCAGTCAGCCTTGAGAGCAGGCTGCGGACATGCCAGGCATGCCCTGCTACTTGAAAGGACTGTCCCTACTTGTTCCCCTCCTTGTTCCATTTCATGGGAGCTAAATCACCAGGGCCCAGAAATCAGAAAGAATGTAAAATGAGACAAGCAAAGCTGTCTCTTCCCTGCACATGCAGGTTATTTTTTATGATTCTGGGTTTATGGGTTTTCTCCCAGGGAAGTTAACCTTGAGCTGAGACAGTCTGTAGATAATGTAAACCACCATCTGGCAACCTTTCTTTTTCTAGTCTATATAATCTGCACCTGTAGCATAATAAAATTTGCCTTGCAACCATCAGTTGTCTTGGTCCTTCTGACCCCATTCGTCAGTGCTACTTCAGTTCCTTACCCCTTCCCTTCTGACCCTGGGCAGTGAACTCCTCTTTCTCTGGCTGGTCCGTGGCACCTAGGGACACATACAGACTGAAAGTGAGGGGATGGAAACAGATATTCCCTGCAAATTGAAATCAAACTAAAGCTGGAGTAGCAATAGTCATATCAGAAAAAAAAAGACTCTAAAATAAAGACTGTTGTAAGAGATGAGGAAAGACATTACATAATCATGAAGGGATCAATCCAAGAAGAATATATAACAAATGTAAATATATATGTCCCCAACATAGGAACACCTCAATATATAAGGGAATTTCCCTGAAATTAAGACTGTGATTAAAAATCTTTCAATTAAAAAATGCCTAGGACCAGATGGCTTCACAGGTGAATTTTATCAAATATTTAGAGAAGATCTAATGCCTATCCTTCTCAAACTCTTCAGAATATAGCAGAGGGAGGAAGAGTCCCAAACTCATTCTACGAGGCCACCATCACCCTGATATCAAAATCAAAGATGTCACAAAGAAAGAAAATTACAGGCCAATATCACTGATGAACATAGATGGAAAGTCCTCAACAAAATACTAGCAAACAGAATCCAACAGCACATTAAAAGGATCATATACTATGATCAAGTGGGGTTTATCCCAGGAATGCAAGGATTATTCAATAAATGCAAATCAATCAATGTGATACACCATATTAAAAAACTGAAAAATAAAAACCATATGATCATCTCAATAGATGCAGAAAAAGCTTTTGACAAAATTCAATACTGATTTATGAAAAAAAAAAACCTCCAGAAAATAGGCATAGAGGGAACTTTCCTCAACATAATAAAGGCCATATATGACAAACCCGCAGAAAACATCTTTCTCAATGGTGAAAAATGAAACCATTTCCACTAAGATCAAGAACAAGACAAGGTTGTCTACTCTCACTGCTATTATTCAACATAGTTTTGGAAATTTCAGCCACAGCAATCAGAGAAGAAAAAGAAATTAAAGGAATCCAAAACAGAAAAGAAGAAGTAAAACTGTCACGGTTTGCAGATGACATGATACTATACGTTGATAATATTAAAGATGCTACCAGAAAACTTCTAGAGCTAATAAATGAATTTCGTAAAGTAGTAGGATAAAAAATTAATACACAGAAATCTCTTGCATTCCTATACACTAATGATGAAAAATCTGAAAGAGAAATTAAGGAAACACTCCCATTTACCACTGCAACAAAAAGAATAAAATACTTTGAATAAACATACTTAAGGAGACAAAAGACTAGTATGCAGAAAACTATAAGACACTGATGAAAGAAATTAAAGATGATATAAAGAGATGGAGAGATATACCATGTTTTGGATTGAAAGAATCAACAATGTGAAAATAAATCTACTACCCAAAGCAATCCCTATCAAACTGCCCAATGCAATCCCTATCAAACTACCAATGGTATTTTTTAAAGAACTAGAACAAAAATTTTCACAATTTGTATGGAAACAAAAAAGAGCCCAAATAGCCAAAGCAATCTTGAGATAGAAAAACGGAGCTGCAGGAATCAGACTCGCTGACTTCAGACAATACTGCAAAGCTACAGTATTCAAGACTGTATGATACTGGTACAAAAACAGAAATATTGATCAATGGAACAGGATAGAAAGCCCAGAGATAAACCCATTCACATATGGTCACATTATTTTTGATAAAAGTGGCAAGAATATACAATGGAGAAAAGACAGCCTCTTCAATAAGTGGTGCTGTGAAAGCTGGACAGCTACATATAAAGGAATGAAATTAGAACACTCCCTAACACCATACACAAAAATAAAGTCAAAATGGATTAAAGACCTAAATGTAAGGCCAGACACTATCAAACTCTTAGAGGAAAACAGGCAGAACACTCTATGACATAAATCACATCGAGATCCTTTTTGACCCACCTCCTAAAGAAACGGAAATAAAAACAAAAATAAACAAATGGGACCTAATGAAACTTCAAAGCTTTTGCACAGCAAAGGATACCCTAAACAAGATGAAAAGACAACCCTCAGAATAGGAGAAATATTTGCAAATGAAGCAGCTGACAAAGGATTAATCTCCAAAATTGACAAGCAGCTCATGCAGCTCAATATCAAAAAAACAAACAACCCAATCCAAAAATGGGCAGACCTAAATAGACATTTCTCCAAAGAAGATATACAGATTGCCAACAAACACATGAAAGAATGCTCAACATCATTAATCATTAGAGAAATGTAAATCTAAACTACAATGAGATATCATCTCACACTGGTCAGAATGGCCATCATCAAAAACTCTGCAAACAATGAATGTTGGAGAGGGTGTGGAGAAAAGGGAACTCTCTTGCACTGTTAGTGGGGATGTAGATACAGCCACTATGGAGAACAGTATGGAGTTTGCTTTAAAAACTAAAAATAGAACTACCATGTGATCCAGCAATCCCACTACTGAGCATATACCCTGAGGAAACCATAATTCAAAATAGTCATGTACCAAAACGTTCACTGCAGCTTTATTTACAATAGCCAGGACATGGAAGCAACCTAAGTGTCCATCGACAGATGAATGGATAAAGAAGATGTGGCACATATATACAATGGAATATTAGTCAGACATAAAAAGAAACGAAATTGAGTGTTTTGTAGTGAGGTGGATGGACACAGAGACTGTCATACAGAGTGAAGTAAGTCAGAAAGAGATAAACAAGCACCGTATGATAACACATATATATGGAATAAATTTTAAAACAAGGTTCTGAAGAACCTAGAGGCAGGACAGGAATAAAGACATAGATGTAGAGAATGGATTTGAGGACACAGGGAGGGGTAAGTGTAAGCTGGGGTGACATGAGAGAGTGGCATGCATTTATACATAATACCAAATGCAAAATTGATAACTAGTGGGAAACAGTGCATAGCACAGGGAGATCAGCTTGCTGCTTTTTGACCAACTAGAAGGGTAGGATAAGGAGGGTGGGAGGGAGATTCAAGAGGGAAGGTATATGTATATGTATAGCTGGTTCACTTTGTTATAAAGCAGAAACTAACACACAATTGTCAAGCAATTATGCTCCAATAAAGATGTTAAATAAATAAAAAAATAAATAAAGAGGAAAAAAGTAGAATATCAAGGTCTGGGCTCTGAGTAGAGACTTCAAGAGCTGGGAATATTTGTTTGAAAGACTGTTGAAGAGAAGCATGAGTAAATCTCCCTCTTTTCCACTCATATCTCCATGATGCAATGTAATTGCCTTTGGGATGAAACAAAGCAGATATTGTCCAAGAAATTTAACAGTCTCCTTGAGATGATCTTGGGCCCCTAATGTGGAAACTATTTTCCCAGATTTGGCCCATACAAAAATTTGGCATACTCTTTATTAACATGTACAAAATAAATCCACCCACTGCATGCCTGGGTTAGATGCACAGAACTGGTAGTTAGCTACCTCCTTCATGAGAGGAGCCTACAAGGGAAAGAAAAATACAGGTTAGCTCAGTGAGTTATCTCATACAAAAATAAATACTTACAAACTATAAAAATAAATAAACTTGGAGTACCAAGCTTACCAGATGTTTGGGGTAATTTAGCAGCACAATAAGAATTTCTAATATTAAAACACAATGTTTGCACATATAATTGATAACATAGAGTATTTGTCTTTCTCTGTCTGAATTATTTCACTAAGTATAATAGTCTCTAGGTTCATACACATATTTGCAAATGGCAGAATTTCATTCTTTCTTATGGCTGAGTAATGTTCCATTTTATCTATCTATCCACCTTCTTTATCCATTTATCTGTTGAAGGATATTTAGGTTGCTTCCATATCTTGACTATTGTAAATAATGCTGCTACCAACATTGTGGTTCATGTATCTTTTTGAATTAGTGTTTCCTTTTCTTTGGTTATATACCCAAGTGTATAAATGCTGGATCATATGTTAAAACTTATATATGGAAACTAAAAGGTAAAACAAACAAATGTATATAACAAAACTGAAACAGACTTATAGATATAGGAAACAAAATCCTGGCTACCAGTGCAGAGAGAGAAAAGGAGAGGGGCAAGATAATGATATGGGTTTAAGAAATACTAACTACTATGTACAAAATAGATAAGAAGCAAAGATATATTGTATAGCACAGGAAAATATAGCCATTGTTTTTTAATAACTTTAAATTGAGTATAATCTATAAAATATTGAATAACTATGTTGTATACTAGAAACTAATATAATATTGTAAATCAATTATACTTTGTTTTAAAACATCACAATTATTTATAGTAGAAGACACAAAGTTAATTTAAGGAAGATAAAGAACTTTAAAAATTATTGACCATAGAGAGTTTTAGAGGATATATTGCATCCATGAAAGTAATTGATAACATTCACTGTTTATTTTTTTGTGCCACACACTGTGCTAAAAGGATTACATATATCATCTTATTTAGCCCTTTGTGAACTAAGAATGCTGCCTGCCATATTGGTAAACAAAGGATGTTGCAGCCATGAAGCCACCACATGCTCCAATGGCAAGCCCTGAGGGAACTCAGGAAGGAAACATAGAATGCCCAACATCTAGCAGTCACCAGACTTCAGCCACCCCCTATGGTGCAACCTGAGGAAACTCAGGATGAGAAAACAGGATACTGGTCCCAGATAGCTGAGGTTCATATCAAAGAAATGATTTCAGTGAACTCAGACTCTTGCATCTTTGTACTTTAATAAACTAGAACTGATTAAATAGCCAATTTATTATGGAATAATTGCCAGTACTTTTTGGAACTAAGAGGGAAAAATGGATAAAGATTCAAAGCAGTGTATTGTATATCTAATAAATGTAATGAAAACCATTCAATATCTCCCCCCACTACATGGAAACTCAATTGTAACTTAAATGCATATTTTGATTGTTAAAAGCATATTCATAGCTTTTAATAGTATCAATCATTTCAAATCATTTATTAACATAATTAGCATGCAGTTTTTGAAACTATTCATTTGCTTTGAGTTTCATCACAGTCTTAAAGAACAAACCAAGCATTAACTGCTGATATCAACTAAATCTTTAGGAAAGCAGAAGCATGGTATCAATGAAGACTGGAATTAGCATTATTAATTGAGAAAAGGGGAAACTTGCACTCTCACTTTTCAGTTGAAAGAATTGGCCCATATAAAATTTAGTTGACAACACTGTATTTTTAAATTACTTTTATTGCTAAGCTGTCTTACATGTTAAATTAAAATTTCTATTTTTTGTTATCAAAAATTGCTAATGTTTAATAACTGAAAATAAACCTTGGGTCACTAGCAGGGAATTTTCATACATATGAAAAACATGAAAACACATCATACAGACTTTGTCACTGTCAGTGTGTGCATATTCCTATAAAGTAAGCACTTTAGGAATTTTTTTATTGGGGTACAGTTGCTTTAAAATGTTGTGTTAGTTTCTGCTGTACAACGAAGTGAATCAGCTATATGTATACATATATCCCCTCTTTTTAGGATTTCCTTCCCATTTAGGTCACCACAGAGCACTGAGTGGAGTTCCCTGTGCTATACAGTAGGTTCTCATTAGTTATCTATTTTATACATAGTACTGTACATATGTCAATCTCACTCTCCTAATTCACGCCAATTCTTTTCTCCCCTTGCTATCCATACATTTGTTCTCTGCAGATGTACCTAGAGTCTGTCATACAGAGCGAAGTAAGTCAGGAAGAGAAAAACAAATACCGTATATTAAAGCATATATGTGGAATCTAGAAAAATGGTACAGATAAACCTATTTACAAAGCAAAAATAGAGACACAAACACTTTAGGATTTTGCATAATCTAGTTTTATTCTCCACAACAAGATATCTAATGATTTTTCAGAATTTAATTACATTTAGGCTGATAGGAAATGAGCTTCCTGCAATCTTGATAGAATTTGCCAATTTTCAGGCATGGTTACTTATTTATTAGTTTTTCTGAGAGCAAATTTCTCAAATTTGGTGTTTAAGACATCCAGTTCTATTCAATTATATTATTAAAGATTTATTACTTATTGAAACTGTAAATGCTAAGATAGAGCATATTCCTTACACTGAAAAAACAATTAGATTTTTTTTCCTGAGTTCTATGAATTTATCTCCCTAAATTTTTCTCTTCTTATTTTCAGACAACAGAATATTTTTAAACAAATTTTAATGACTTCTGAGATATATCTGCATCTGTTTATATTAAAATTATATATTTAAGAGCATAATACAGGTACCTTCATTTATCAGTTTATATTTTCTCTGCATTCAAATACTTGTTGACTGACTGAATGAAAAAATCAACTACTGACTGACATGATTTTTATATTCATGTTTAAACCTATTATATTTTACCTTTTATAATTTTAACAACAGGTTTATTAATTATAAAGTAATTCAGAAGAGGTTGAATGTTCATGAGCAAAATGAATGTGTGCTCAGTGAAAACAGGTATTTATAGAAAACGTTGTACCAATCATCATGTTACCATGTTCATTTTCTTTTTCCTAAACTGTTTACTAAGATTGTACAAGAAAATAATAGTACCATATAGTCAGTTTCTCTGAACTGAACTGCATCTTGGAATCCTAACTTTGTTTTCTTGCTAGATTTCAACTTCCACTGTTAGATAATTAGTTCCTTCCATACTATCCTTGAAACATAAAACATTTCTTATGTTTAACCACCTCCCCACTGTCCCAGTCCTAGTTCAAAACATCATTTCTCAGTCAGAATTTTAAAATAGCCTCTGTACTCTTCTCCCTTTCTTTAATCTTATCACTTTCCAATACACTTGAATTCTATATCAAAGTGACTTTTCTAAACAAATTTTATTCACTTGCTCAAAATTCTTTATTCACATTCGAATACCTACAGAATTATATCTTACTTCCTTAACATGATATGTAACATCTTGTATACTTGGTGAGCCTTATTTTTCATTATTCTCTGCTTTCAGTAAATGGTTTGTTGTTATCTAAACCCACTGTATAATTTCATGTACCTATTTCATGTTTCCACTATCTAGGATGATTTTTTCTCTTAATATTTATCTGGAAACTTATTGCTTATGCTTCAAAATTCCTGCAAGTATATTAAGTCTTCTGGAATGGTGGAATGAGGACCATGGCAAATCCTCTCCCCCCAAAAGGAACAATTAAAATCCTCAAGTTATCAGATTACCAAAAATAACAACTTCAGAACTCTGAAAATTAACTAAAGGCATAAAACAACTTAAAAATATATGCAAGATAAATGACTCAATCTTGGTAATGACAGCAGGATGTGTGGTGCTTTAACTTGTAACTGTACAATTTTGTCAGGGTTCATTTTGTCTGAGTCTCCATGGAGAAGATCCACTCCCAGGGGCATTGTCAAAAACAATAACAATTGGTTGCAAATAATGGGGGAAAAAGCATCATCTCAGCTGACTAATAATGTGATGTTAGTTGGGGCAAGAAAGGGATCAGCAAAAAACTTAACAGGGAGATCTAGGGAAAAGCTTCAATGCATTCCTAGTAATCTAGAAGGCTGTGTGCATGTGCAACATTATGTTTATGTACAGGGCTGAATACATGTCCAGGAAATAAGGGAGATGATCACAGTTAATCATACCTAGCAGACCATGAGACACTTTACAAGGAGAAAGGAAAAGTCAAAGCAAACGACTGAATTGCCTAAACTTTGAATGTGTGCCACAATGCATACACAGATTCCCTCAGCAAATAGTGGAAGCATTACTGGCTTATAATGTTTAAAGAAAAAGTTTTTCCCAATCACTAAGTGACCACTAAGCTCTATTTAGGAAACAGTATTTTTAAAAAATAATAATAAAGAATTTTTAAAAGTAGTCAGAGATTTTAGTGTTTGTATACTGTAGGGAAAACATTTTCTACAGAACTAGTCCAGGCAAGTCACTAACAAACAATCAAATTAAGACAAAAAATGAGGGACATCAGAATCCTGAGTTGCTACAATAACTTACCTAAAATGTCGAGTCTTTACCTAAAATTATGAAACAAACAGAGAAAAAGGAAACTGACCTATAGGGAGAAAAAAAGCAATCAATATAAAAAGTTTCTGGCTTTCAGTCAACTATTATAAATATCTTCAAAGAACAAAAGAAAAATAATTGTAAATAATTAAAACAATTTAGAATACCAAACACCCACCAAGTATAGAATAAACAAAGAGATATGAATTATTAAAAATAGAAATTATGAGGTTACAAAGAACAGCAACTGAAAATGAAAAATTCACTAGATGGTCTTGACTGCACGTTTGAGTTGGCAGAAGAAAGAATCAGATATCATCTCACACCGGTCAGAATGGCCATCATTAAAAATCTAGAAACAATAAATGCTGGAGAGGGTGTGGAGAAAAGGGAACACTCTTGCACTATTGGTGGGAATGTAAATTGATACAGCCAAACAGTATGGAGGTTCCTTAAAAAACTACAAATAGAACTACCGTATGGCCCAGCAATCCCACTACTGGGCATATACCCTGAGA
The DNA here is from genome assembly GCF_937001465.1 of Orcinus orca. NCBI lineage: Eukaryota > Metazoa > Chordata > Mammalia > Artiodactyla > Delphinidae > Orcinus > Orcinus orca. The sequence continues at coordinate 82,065,805 of NC_064566.1, read as the reverse complement.
ACACCATAATTCAAAAAGAGTCATGTATCAAAATATTAATTACAGCTTCTTTTACAATAGCCAGGACATGGAAGCAACCTAAGTGTCCATCAACAGATGAATGGATAAAGAAGATGTGGTGCATATATACAATGGAATATTACTCAGCCATAAAAAGAAACAAAATTGAGTTATTTGTAGTGAGGTGGATGGACCTAGAGTCGGTCATACAGAGTGAAGTAAGCCAGAAAGAGAAAAACAAATACTGTATGCTAACACATATATATGGAATCTAAGGGAAAAAAAGGTCATAAAGTACCTAGGGGTAGGATGGGAATAAAGACACAGACATACTAGAGCATGGACTTGAGGATATGGGGAGAGGGAAGGGTAAGCTGTGAGAAAGTGAGAGAGTGGCTTGGACATATATACACTACCAAACGTAAAATAGGCAGCTAGTGGGAAGAAGACCCATAGCACAGGGAGATCAGCTAGGTGGTTTGTGACCACCTAGAGGGGTGTGATAGGGAGGGTGGGAGGGAGGGAGATGCAAGAAGGAAGAGATATGGGAACATATGTATATGTATAACTGATTCATTTTGTTATAAAGCAGAAACTAACACACCATTGTAAAGCAATTATACTCCAATAAAGATGTTAAAAGAAAAAAAAAGAATCAGGGAATGTAAAGATAAATCTATAGAGATTATCCAATCTGCACAACAGAATGAATGAAGAAAAAAAATGAACAGATTCTGAGAGACCTGTGGGATACCATCATTATACTGATATACACATAATAGGAACACCAAAAAGAGGAGAGAGAAAGGGGCAGAAAAATTATCAGAAAGATAATAACCAACAATGTCCCAAATTTGGTGAAAAATATTAATTTATATACCTAAGAAGCTTAATGCAATCCAAGAAGGATAAACTCAAAGAGGTCCACAACTAGACCCACTATGATCAAATTATCAAAAACAAAGAGAAAATCTTGGGTGAAGCAAGAAATAAAATGACCCATCACATACAAGGGAACCACAATAAGATAGGTAGCTGCCTTCTCATCATTCACATTGGTGAATGAACCAATGAGGTGATATTTTTAAGGTGCTGGAAAAAAATTTAAAAAAGAAAACTGCTTACCTACCAAAATAAAGATATTCCCAGATAAACAAAGATTGGGAAAGTTGGTTGCTTGCAGACTTGCCTTACAAGATACACTAAAGGAAGTTCTGCAAGCTGATATGTAGTAGCTCAAATAAGCACAAAGAAATAAAGTAGTAATGAAGATAATTACACAGAAAAACATAAAAGACAGTATTTTACTCTTAATTGATTCAAAAGGCAGCTACATAAAACACTGTAACATTGTATTGTTGGGCTTAAAACATAAAACTGCCATTTGTGTCACAATGATAACATAGAAGAGGGGCAGGGAAGTGAGGAAAGTTTCTATATACTATTTAAATTAAGTTAGCATTCAGCAGATATAAATTTTTAAAAATTACAATGTATTTTTCAATTTCAAGAACAACTTAAGAGATGCTAAGAAAATGAGAGAATAATTAAAAAATGTAAAGTGAAAACAAAACGATTAAAAAGACACACTAGAAAATATCTATGTAACATAAAAAAAGGCAGTAGAGGAAAAACAGAGGAACAAAAAAGAGATGAAAAGAAAATTGATAGATAAATGATATGTAAATCCAATAATGACATTAATTACATTAAATATAAAATGATTAAATACTGCAATCAAAATGTAGAGCTTATCAGACTGGAAAAAACATATATTATATATATATTATAAAATATACACATTGTGTATGTATGTGGATAAAGTGTCAAAGAAACAAATAGATTAAAATGAAAGGAATGAAAAAACATGCCATGCAAACAGTAGCCATAAGTGACCTGGAATGGCTATGCTAATATCAGACAAAATAGATTTTAAGACAAAAAGGTGTTACTAGGAATAGACACATTTTATAATGGTAAATGGGTCAGTTCATCACGAAGATAGCATAATTATAAACATACATAAACTGAACATAGAGCCCCAAAAAACATGAAACAAAAAATTAGCAGAATTAAGGAAGAAATTGACAATTCATCAACAGTAGTTGCAGACATCAGTACTCCACTCTCAATAATTGATAAAATAACAACTAGAAAATAAGCAAGAATATGGAGGACTTGAACAATACTGTTAAACAACTTGATCTAATTTGTATCTATAGAATATTTTACTCACCAACATCAGAATTTACTCTTCTCAAGTGCATATGGAACATTTTTTTCAGACTATATCATATGTTAGGCCATAAAACAAGTGTTAATAAATTTTGAAGGATTAAACTCATGAAAAGCATGTTCTTTGACCAAAATGGAATTAATTAAATTAGAATCCAGTCACATAATTAAATTAGAAATCAATAACACAGATGTTTGGAAATTAAACAATACTTGTGATACTTGTGATGCAAGGTGATTTTGAAGGTTAAATCAATATGTATATAAAAGAAACTTGCACCACTAATTCACTTATTTATTAGTTTATTTCACAAATATTATTGATTGTCCATTATTTGTCAGGTGCTGTGTTGAGCATTGGGAATACAATATGATAAAAATAGATACATTACCTAGTATAACATATATTACACCCCAAATTAAATTCTCACAGTTGTATAACTGCAGAAGTTTCCTTGAAAGAATGTGGAAAGAACACAAAGTAGGGTCTTCCCTGGTGATGCAGTGGTTAAGAATACATCTGCCAATGCAGGGGGCACGAGTTCGATCCCTGGTCTGGGAAGATCTCACATGCCGTGGAGCAACTAAGCACATGCACCACAACTACTGAGTCCGTGTGCCACAACTACTGAAGGCTGTGCACTTTTGTTGTGCTCCACAACAAAGAGAAGCCACTGCAATGAGAAGCCCACCGTTTGCTGCAACTAGAGAAAGCCTGCGTGCAGCGACGAAGACCCAATGCAGCCAAAATAAATAAACACAAAGTAGGTAGTGGTAGGAAAGGAGTGAGTACATGTAAATTAAAGCTTCTTAGAGGAAACTGAGGTCTGAAGAATGAGAAGAGGTTGGAATAATTGGAGGAATGTCAAGAAAACTATTCCAGGTACAGGGAATAAGATACGTGGTGAATTTCTCACAGAAACAAGTATGACACATCCAAAGAACTGAATTCATAGTACACACTTACTGTGTATCTGTGGTGATGAGAATAGTGGGGAAAAGATGCTACAGAGAACAGATTCTTGAGAGATTTACAAGATATGTTAAGGAGTTTGTATTTTACTGTAATGTCAAAGGGAAACTTTGGGGATATTAAGCAGAAAAATAATATTATATTTCCATGCTAAAGGATCATTCAAGCTTATTAGAGAACATATGAGAGATGTGCAAGACCAGAGATAGTCATGGGTAATCCAGGTGACATCTGACAGCTGTGCTGCTGGAACTGGCTCATACCGGCTCATGAGAGGGGACTGTTACATAGTTTAATTGTATAATTTCAATTCTTCTCATGTGAGGTATCCAAGAAGAGATTTCTTTCAGGAAGCATCATATGTATGGATTCAGAGCTTAGAAAACAGAGCTGAAGTAGAGAAAGCATATAGATGTAAACTGAAGCTATAAGAGTGAATGACATCACTCAAGGAGTGTATATAAGGTGAAAAGATGAGAGGAAATCCTAAGTAACCACAACATTTAAGGTATTGTCATATAAGGAAAGCAGAAAACTGTGGTCAGACAAAAAAGGGGGGAAACCATGAGAAAGTCATATCACAAAAACAAATGTTTTAAAAAGGAGCAAGAGCTTGATAAATACAGGTGATCTAATCACAATAATTACCTATTTATGCCTTTCCATTAGTTAACTGGTAGAATCAATTTATGCACTAATCAACTTGTCCATTTGTCCTTTCTCCTTGTCATTTGCTTGCTTAACATCTTCTCTCAAATCTGGTAACCTATGGCATTTTAGCATATTCAAGGAAAAGCTCCTCTGATTATATGTACATACTATTGTGACAATACTATAAAATGAATAGTCATTTGTAGTCTAAAAGTGTGCATTAAATCCTTTGAAAACTCTACCTCAAATAGATTGAGATTGTGTGAATTTTTAATTTTCAAAAAATTTAATTAAATTTGTCTAAGAGCCACAGTTAATTTAATATTTATTCAGTACAAAAGTTATCAGTATGTTGTATGATCTCAAGGTCAAAACACTACTTTATTCAAGGTAAGGAAACTATATAGAACTAGCTACTTGTAGTGGTTTATATTTTTATTAACCAGAGTCAGAATGAATGTCAAACTGGACAACGAGAAAATAGCGCTTCTAAAGATTATACCTACTGTGGTATTTTTTTCCTTCAACAGAGTACTTATAAACAAAATTCATCATTATTTGTTTTGTATTGTCATATATGACATACAACTGTAAATTAATATGACTGATTTCTTTTAGTCAACTATTTTAAGTTTAATTCCCAATAACAATATATCATTGACTAAAAAAAGTAACTGTAGAAAAATTTTTACAAAACAAAACAATACTAATCATTTTCTTTGGACACATATGTATGTTTTTGAGGAGAAAAATATCTAAAGGTATATATAACTAACCTAATATTAGAAATGACTTCTAGGCAGTTGAGGTAGAGGGAAGGGAGAACTGGATTGGAAAAGAAATGTCCAAGGGAGATTTAAATGCATTTGTCTTTTAAGTTGGAAAAGGTAAATGCATTCATGTGTTATTTCTACAATTGTCATTAATTTTTTAAATTAAATTTATTATGACAGTGATAGACCATGTGCAACCAAGGTGTCAAGGCATTTAAGACACTGTTGTTCTAGCTCATTCTTATAGAAAAGGGAGCAAGGCAAGGTCCTTTATTTTCATTTCTATCAAGGCACACACTACATTTGTAGGTGTTTTCTCTTTAAGAGACACTTTAGCTTTTACTATTGTCAGTCTTTAGAACAACCTAGATATTTAAGCTTAGGACTATAACCATTTTACAGAGGCAGAAGCTTAGAGAAATGCATGAATTAGCAGCAAATCTTGGTTTACATACCATTCTTTCTTTTTTTACTTTGGCTAACTAAGAGTGTCCTTAAAAGCAGAAATTTTATCTACCAAAGAAAAGAAATTCATGATTGGATAAATCACACCTAGTAAAGTGCTATGGATATAGCTGGTATTCAATAGATTCTTGCAACTGAATTGGTGTTGAATTAACTATATCAGTACATCATTTGAGTAATTTTTCTTTTATTCCCTGAGAGCAAAGACAAAAAAAATGTTGTGCTGTTTTTAGTTCACAGAGTCCAAGATTGTTTGCACTAAAGTGAAATTCACAATTAATCACCTTCCTGAATGACTTTATTTTGGAGATGGAGAGCTGAGATCAAAAGTGAAAGAACTAATTTCAATGATAATGATAATAGTTCCTCTTATTCAGTGTGCATCCAGCCACTTTATTTGAGTTGTGGTTGATTCTTTCAATAATCAAGCAAGGCACGTACTATTTTTTTCTTTCTCAAGCAAATAATAAGACTAAGAGAAGTTTAATAAATTACTGAAAGCTTTTACCTTTAGTCCTGGGAAAACTTCACTTCTTCTAGAGGTCCTGTCTTTTCCTGACTACCTTAAAGACCTCTCCCCTCAAGTCTGTCTTAGGACACTTCCCCAATTTGTTTTTACTTTAACATTTATCTCTACCTATTCTTTTGCTTAACATCTGTATTCCCATTTAGAAAATGTATAAACTTATGAGAGAAGGAAACTTCCTGTTTAGGGTTTTACTCATGCCTTTAGGGAGAAGGAACTCTGCAATTGTTAAATTGTTTTCTCCACTGTCAAATTTCTTGCCCTTAAACTTAGACTGTCTCTATCTTACTCAGATGTTGTACCAATTCAAGTACATGCATGAAAAATAACAATAAGAAAATATGTTCAATGTTGGTCACATTAGGTACTTGATGCATTTTTACAGAAATGGAAGTTATGATATTTGGAAGTATGATCTCAAACATTTTTATATTTATCATTAAACAATCAACATCTCTCAAAATGGATGCTTCCACTGCTCATTTATGAAAAATTTAGCAATGTTTAGAAATAGCCTTTGAAATTTTAGATCTATTATGCTATTTTCTATTTTACCAATTTGAATCTATCATAATATTTCTGATTGTAAAATGAACAAAAGTATCAAGAAATTGAAATTATCTCTCTTAATATTGTTCTATCTTGACATTTTTCCTTGCTTTGAAATTTGGGCTGCCATTATGCATGTATATTGCATTTGTCTTTTCATATGAGCAAAAATGGTTTGTGTTTGTATCTGAGAAAAACAAGTAGCTTGTTCATACTTCTAGAAACTCTACTGTTCTATTTTTTTGTAGAAAAATATAATATCTCATTAGCAGAATATCACTGAGATCCTGTACCAGGTAAACAGTCCTGATTTTAGTTTTAAGGTGTGATGAATCTACTATGATATAGTTGTGATACTGAAAAATCAACAAATTGTAATTCACTTGTGTAAGTTTTTATGAGTACTGGGGAGGTCTTAAATCACTGGAATACATTACAATCTACAGTAGCACCTACAAGAATAAGGCTATGTTTCTTGTTGCTGTTGATGCATTATTTTGCTACTGAGCTGTTCGAGGTGTTGGTCTCACATGATCACATCTTTTTGGTATAGTTACCCTAAAAGTAGACAGAAAAACCCTGTCTACGTTAAATTTGAAGAGGCACAGAACTTTTTAAGCACAATTTATCTAATATACAGAGAAAGCACCAGCTGCAATAGCTATTTTTAAAGCATACAATTAATTTTAGTTTTCCCTAAACAATCCTGGTAAGAACTTGAATATATGTTGTAGATGCCCAATAAGGAATTCTAAGAACTTCAGTGTGCTAAGTAAAAATGGAAAATATATAGAATAGATTTAATTATAAAAAGAGGACAGTTTGACTTCTTTGGACACCCTAAGAACAATGGTCAAAAGAAAAACACTGTGGATAATTGTTAAAGATGCTAAAATTTATTCTCCATTTAAAATTTTAGGTAACTCTTTGGGGATCTTATTAAAACTATCTGTGTTATAAGAAAATTATAAATTTATTTTACAGTAAGGAGAGATCATTATTTATTTATTGCAAAATTGTAGACAACTTTCATCCTTGACTCAAGGACATCATGTGGCTGGGGGACTGGCAATGAGATATTGCTACAATAAGGAACCCTAGCCTAGAAGTGCTATCCTTTCCTGATGGACCTGAAGCTGTCTTTCTCCACCTGAGTTACGAGGCAGCTGGCAGAGGGATGGGGGAAAAGCAAGAAAGAGGATTCTGAAGCAAAAAGCACTCAATTAGAAAGCCTCAGAAAGAGAAAAACAAATACCGTATCCTAACACATATATATGGAATCTAAAAAAAACAAAAACAAAATTGTCCTGAAGAACCTAGGGGCAGGACAGGAACAAAGACGCAGACATAAAGAATGAACTTGAGGACATGGGGAGGGGGAAGGGTAAGCTGGGATGAAGTGAGAGAGGGGCATGGACATATATACACTACCAAATGTAAAATAGATAGCTAGTGGGAAGAAGCCGTATAACACAGGGAGATCAACTCGGTGCTTTTTGACCACCTAGAGGGGTGGGATAGGGAGGGTGTGAGGGAGACACAAGAGGGAGGAGATATGGGGATATATATATATATATATGTATAGCTGATTCACTTTGTTTTATAGCAGAAACTAACACACCATGTAAAGTAATTATACTCCAATAAAGATGTTTAAAAAAGAAAGCCTTTTTGTCCCTGTGGGTCTGAAGTTACCCTCCTCTGCCTAGGTATTAGCAGCCTGCAACACCAGTACTTGCCTAGGAATCACTTATGTTCATGGGTTGGAGACTCCATTTCACCATCAAGAGGCACCAGCTTTCCCAGACTGGGCAAACTCTCTTTAATCCTCAAGCAGCACCAGGAGGAAACATGGGAACCCCAATGACATGAGATAAACCACAACATAGTAGCACAATGACTCTAAAAAGTAGCTCTCAAAGGAAGGCCAATACCTGTTTATTACAGGTAAACAGTGTAACTGTCTCCTAAAATAACAATAACAAGAACAAAAGTAAATAGGACTCTGAGTTTCCCAACATAATAGCTAAAATGTCCAGAATAAAAAAAATAATAATAATTACTCATCATACCAAGAATCAGGCAAACAATTTAAGTGAGAAGAGACAATTAAGAGACACAAACATTGGGGTGATGGAATTATGCGCAAAGGATTACACAGTAACTGTATGCAAAGAATTATAAAGTTATTATGAAAATAATCCAAATAGCTAAAATTCTTATTAAACAAATTTTTAAAAATAGAAAACTTTGACAAATAATTAGAAGCTATAGTAAAGAGCCAAATGAATATTATAAAACTGAAAAAAATAATAACATAAATTAATAAAAACTTGTTAGATGAACTACAGAGTTGAGTGACAGTGAAAGTAATAAGTGAACTGAAGGACAAGTCAAATGAATTTACTTGGTTTGAACAAAAAATAAATGAACAGACCCCTAGGGATCTAATAACAAATGATCCAACATTTATATCATTGGATCCTAGAAGGAAAGGATAAGAAGGGTGGGGCTGAAAGTATTTTAAAAAATAAAGGCTGAGCATTTTTCACATTTGCAAAAGACATAGACCTACAAATTGAAGAAGCTGAGAAAATGAAAACATGAAAAACAACCCTTCAAATTCCACCCCAAGATACATTATAATTAAACTTCTGAAACCTAAATCCAATGAAAAAGCCTTGAAAGTAGCCAGAGATAAATGACACATTACCTCTAGGGGAACACCTATTCAAATGACAGCATAATTCTTATCTAAAACCATGGAAACCTGAATGAAGTGTCACAATATTTTCCAAGTGCTGAAAGAGAACTGCCCATTATTATTTCTATGTGAAGTGAATGGAATGAAGGGGAAATAGACACATTTATCAATAATTTCGTTCATTACAAATGGTCTAAATATACCACATAAAAGGCATAGATTGGAAGAGAATATACAAATATGGCACAACTATATTCTTATAAGAAACTTGATTCAAATTCAATTACATAGATTCATTGAGAGTAAATAGGTGGAAAAATATACCAGGCAAACATTAAAAAATAAGGAGGGTTATATTATTATCTGATAAAATACACTTCTGAGGAAATAAAGTTACTAGAAACAAAGGGAAACTGCATAATGATAAAAGGATTAATCAAGCAAGAAAACATGACAATTCTAAATTTATATAAACGAAACAAGAGAGTCTCAAAGTACAAGAAGCAAAAATGAATAGATCCAAAAGGAGAAATATACAAATCTGTAATTATAGTTAGAAATTTCAGTATCTCTCATTCAAAACTGAAAGAGCTGGAAGAAGTGGAAAATCAGGAAGAATATAGATGATCTGAATAACACAATTAACCAATGGGATACAACTTACATAATAAACACTCCACCCAATATCAGCAAAATAAACATTTTTTTTCAAATGCCTACAAACATTCATCAAGATAGAACATATCCTTAGCCATAGAAGCACCTTTGAAATATTTAAAAGGATCAACATAGCTCAAAGCATATTCCCTGACCATAATGGGATAAAACTAGAATTTAATAACATAAGAACAAAAGGAATATCTCTGTACATGTAGAAATTAAATATTCCATTCCTAAATAAAACACACATCCAAGAGGATGACTGAGGAAATAAAAAATATAACTAAATGAAAGAGAAAAACAATATATCAAAATGAGAAGGAAATACACAGCACTAAAAGCTTACATTAGGAGAAAAGAAAAGATCTCAAATCAATAATCTACTTTTCTAACTCAAATAAGGATTAAAGAAGAACAAAGAAAGCCCATAACAAGCAGAAAGAAGGGAAAATAAAAGGCAGAAGACAATAAAATTAAAAACAGGAAAACCACAGATAAAATCAATGAAACAAAAAACTAGTCCTTAATACAAAATCAAGAAAGTTGACAGAGGGGAGAGATCAAGATGGCAAAATAGAAGGAAGTGGAGCTCACCTCCTCCTGCAAATACAACAAAAATACATCTAGACATAGAACTATCCTCACAGAATGCCTACTGAATGCTGACAGAATATCTCATACAACCAAAGCTGCTAGAAATGTCACCATGTAACTGGGTAGGACAAAAGAAAAAAAAAGGAATCATGGTAGGACCTGTGCCCCTAGGAGGGAACTGTGAAAGAAGAAAGGTTCCCTCACCCTGGGAGACCCCTTCACTAGTGGGGAGATCAGCTGGGACAGAAACGGAGCTTCAGAGGCTCAAAGGAGAATGCAGAATCTGGCTTGTAGCAGGCAGAACAGACAGAAAACAGCACAGATAGTCCTAGCCGCCCTGCTTCACTCCACAGCCTGAGATGTACATGTGTTGTTGCACACAGGGGCTGATTGTTGAAACTCAGGTCTCAGTGGAGAGACCTGGGGAGAGGAATAGGGTTGGCTTTACAGAGACAGCCTGAAGGGGCTGAAGAGTGGCCCAGGTTGCAGCTAGGAGTGTGTGAAAGATGGAGCCCAAGGCTGCCATAGGAGCCCCAACATTAACACATACATTAAAGGAGGGATAGGGCCCAGTCACAGCAGCCTTATTCTTGGCGTGACTCTACCAGTTATGGGAGTACACAAACACAGGTGGTTGACCACATGCTGAAGGAGGCAAGGTTACAATCTGAGCCAAGCCCCAGGGACCACATGCCTTTTGAAGCTGGGCTAAAATCAGAGCAGCTTTGTGACTTTGGTGGATTTATGCCACCTTTGTAAGCTTAGTGCCTGCAAGACATCCCAATAGATTACTGGTGTTTCCCTGGTTGGGATGGGTACTGAGTTAACAGCTGCAGGCTTGTGGGTACATGAACAGAGAGGCAGAGCCAGAGACTTTACTAATGGCTTTGGGAGCATAGCACCTGAGGGATATCTGGGATGACTGCCTGCATTCTCACAGATGAGGCAGGGCTGAGAACAACACCAACAACAGTATATTATGTAAGCATGCACAACAGGTAACAGATGACACCACAGAGTGCATCTCCTGTGGAGGAAGACTCAGTGGTTCCTCTCCCAGCAGAAGTACTCCAGTCCTGACTACTCCACACCACAGCTCAGAAACAGATCTGGGGGCTTCTACTCCAACAACTGAAGAGCAGACCCTGATCCCAACAGGGGTGTGACAGCCACAGAGAAAATAGAAGAGTGTGTTCAACATTCAGTGCAGGTTCTGGTCATAACAACACCAGTCACAAAACTTATGAAGGGGATAATGGCCAGCACATACTGAGAAAAGAGACAGCAGTCACCATAATAAAAACAGCCCTCACACCAAAAATATTGGACTCAAACAGTCTACACAGGGAGGTTCCCACATGAAAAGAGCCCTTCAAGATCACAATAGATAACTCTTTCTGCTAAATTCGTAGGATCAGAGAAATATAAGTAAAATGAAGAAGCAGAGGTACAAATCCTAATTAAAAGAAAAATAGAAATCCCCTGAAAGAACAATGAAACCAGATCCCAAATTCAAAAAGGAGGTAAGAAAAATACAGAAGGAATTAAGAAAGGCTATTGATGGAAATGCAGATTACTGTTATAAAAAACAAACAAACTAGAAACTATCAAGAAGACCCAGTTATAATTAGATAACTAATTTGCTGAGATGAAAGCTGACTTAAAGGTGGTAAGTAGCAAACTAAATAATGCAGAAAAATGAATAAGTGATCTGGAAGATAGAATAATGGAAATCATCCAATCAGGACAGCAGACAGAAAGCCAAATGAAGAAAAAATGGAAGCAATATAAGTGACCTATGGGATAACATAAAGCACTCCAATCTATGCATAACAGGGATTCCAAAAGGGGAAGAAAGAGAAGAGGGGATCAAAAATGTATTTGAAGAAATTACGGATGAAAGCTTTCCAAACCTAAAGAAGGAAACAGATATGCAGGTACAGGAAGCCCAGAGGATCCCAAACAAGATGAACCCAAACATATCTACACCATGACATATCATAAATAAAATGACAAAAGTTAAAGAGAGGATTTTAAAGGAAGCAAGAGTAAAACAAAGAGTTAGTTACACAGGGACCCCCACAAGGCTATAAGCTATTTTCACTACAGAAACAGTCCAGGACAGAATGGAGTGGCAAGATATATTCAAAGCCCTGAAATGAAAAACCTGCAACCTAGGATATTCTACCCAGCAAGGTTATCATTTAGAATAGAAGGAAAGAGAATTTTTCAGACAAGTGAAAACTGAAATAAAACACCCCACTGACATCAATGGACAGATTTTCCAGACAGAAAATCACTAAGGCAATAGACATCCTAAATGAAATAATAGAATAGTTAGACTTAATTGATATTTTCCAAGACATTACATCCAAAAAAAAAAAAAAAAAAAACCCTGAATATGCATTCTTTTCAAAAACACATTCTCTAGGATTGACCATATACTAGAACACAAAACAAGCCTCAACAAATTGAAGAGGATACAAATTATTCAAACATCTTTGCTGGTACAATGACATGAAATGAGAAATCAAACACAGAAAGATAAATGAGAAAAAAAAATCACATGGAGACTAAATAACATGCTACTGAAAAACCAATGGATCAATGATGAAATCAAATAGAAAATTAAAAGACATCTTGAGATAAATTAAAGGAAAACAAAACCATACAAAATCTATGGGATACAGAAAAAGCAGTCCTAAAAGGGAAGTTGATAGCAATATAGGCCTTCATCAAGAAAACAAGAAAAATCACAAATAAACAACCTAAACTTCTACCTAAAGGAATTAGAAAAAGATGAACAAATTAAATGTAAAGTCAGCAGAAGGAAGGAAATGATAAAGTTCAGAGAAGAAATAAATACAATTGAAATTAAACAAATAGTAGAAATAATCAATAAAACCAAGGGCTGTTTTTTTCCAAAGGGTAAAAAAAATTGACACACTTTGGGTCAGGGTCACCAAGAAGAATAGAGAGAGGACCCAAATAAGCAAAATAAGAAATGAAAGAGGTGAGAGAACAAAGGAAACTGCAGAAATACAAAAATATATATATATACTATGATAAATTTTATGTCAACAAATTGGAAAACCTAGAAGAAATGGACAAGAAACATACAGCTCACAAAATCTGAATCAAGAAGAAATAATTTGAACAGACCAATCACTAGAAGTAAAATAGAATCTATAACAGAAAAATAAAAAAAATTAAAAATTAAAAAAAAAAAAAAACTTCCTGCAAACAAAAGTCCAGGACCAGAAGACTTCACTGGGGAATTCTACTAAACATATAAAGAAGAACATATACTGAGCTTTATCAAACTATTCCAAACGATTGAAGAGGAGGGAATACTCCCAAAATCATTCTATGGAGCCACCAAGACTCTTATACCAAAACCAGACAAAGACATTACCAAAAAAATAAAATTACATGCCAATATCTTTTGATGAATATAAATGCAAAAATTCTCAACAAAATATTAGCAAACTGAATCCACCTACACACACAAATGATTGGATACCATGATCAAGATGAATTCATCCCAGGGTCAAAAGGATAGTCCAACATAAGTAAATCAATAAATGTGATACACCACATCAACAAAAGGAAAGACAAAAAACACAAGATAATCTCAATGGATACAGGAAAAGCATTTGATATAATTGAACATCCATTCATGATAAAAATTCTTTTTACCTTTTATAAGATATAAAAGATAATTATATTTTTATCTTTTATAAGATAAAAATTCTTATAAAAAGTGGGTATAGAGGGAACATATCTCAACATTATAAAAATTATTATGAAAAACCCACCTCCAATATGATACTCAGCTGTGGAAAGATGAAAGCCTTCCTGCTAAGATCTGGAGCAAGAAAAGAATGCCCACTCTCACCACTTCTATTCAACATAGTACTGGAATTCCTAGCCACAGCAATCAGACAAGAAAAAGAAATAAAATTATCAAAATTGGAAGGGAAGAGGTAAAATTATCATTATGCGGAGATGACATGATACTATATATAGAAAACCCCCAAAGACTCCACATAAAAACTACTAGAATAGAGAAACGAATTCAGCAAGGGAGAAGGATACAAGAATAACATACAGAAATCAGCTGCATTTCTTAACCCTAACAATGAAATCACATAAGTGGAAAGGAAAAAAAAAAAAGCCTTTTAAAAACTCATCAAAAAATAAAATACTTTCAAAGGGAGCAATCAGGATGGCAGAGTAGTAAGATGTGAAGCTCACTTCCTCCCACAAATACATCAAAAATACATCTGCATGTGGAACGATTCTCACAGAATATCTACTGAATGCTGGCAGATCTCAGACTTCTGAAAGGGCAAGAAAATCTCCACATAACTGGGTAGAAAAAAAAAAAAGAAAGAAAAGTGTGAAAGGAATTGGGATGGAACCTGTGCCCTTGGGAGGAGCTGTGAAAGAGGAAATGTTCCTGCAACTGTGGAAGTTCCCTCATGGACAGGGAGATCAGCCAGGACAGAGTGGGACCAGAGCCTTGGAGGAGAACACAGCATCTGGTTTGCAGCAGATTGAACAAGAACCCCCATAAGCCTATAAGCTATTTATATCTACAACCTAGGATACTCTACCCAGCAAGGTTATTATTTAGAATAGAAAGAAAGATAAAGAATTTCTCATACAAGCAAAAACTAAAAGAATACAGCAATAGTAAATCCACCCTACAAGAAATACCGAAAGGTCTTCTCTAAATTAAATTTTTTTTTTAACATCTTTATTGGGGTATAATTGCTTTACAATGGTGTGTTAGTTTCTGCTTTATAACAAAGTGAATCAGTTATACATATACATATGTTCTCATATCTCTTCCCTCTTGCGTCTCCCTCCCTCCCACCCTCCCTATCCCACCCCTCCAGGCTGTCACAAAACACCAAGCCAATATCCCTGTGCCATGCGGCTGCTTCCAACTAGCTATCTACCTTACTATGTTTGTTAGTGTGTATATGTCCATGACTCTCTCTCGCCCTGTCACAGCTCACCCTTCCCCCTCCCCTAAATTAAATTTTTATAGTAAAAAATCTATTGTAAAAATGTATACAAAAGAGAAAACTGAAATCAGAAAGCAAATAAGCCAGTACACAGATTAAAAAATTTTTTTTTAATTTCTGTGAAAGTGATGATAACCACAATGAACAGCAGAAGAATGAACGTGAAGATGTAAAAGAGGACATTAAAATCATAAAAATATACTGGAGGATAGTAGGAAAATATAAATTTTTTTTTCATTTCCTAAAATGTGTTTGAGCCTATATGACTACCAGTCTAAGGCAAATAGATATAAGAAGGGGTTAACATACTTGAAAAACAGAATAAGCACAAATCAAAAATATGCAATACATTCAAAAAAAAAGAAGAGAACATAACTATAATACAAAAGAAAACAAACATCAAACAACAAAAAGGAAAAAAAGGGACAAAGAAGAAATATAAAATCAGTGGGAAAACAAGGTTTAAAATGGCAATAAATACATATCTATCAATAATTACCTTAAAGGTCAATGGACTAAATATTCCCATCACAAGACATAGAGTGGAAGATTGGATAAAGAAACAAGAGCCTACAATATGCTGCCTACAAGTGACCCACTTTAGGGCAAAGGACACACACAGATTGAAAGTGAGAGGATGGGAAAAGATATTTCATGCAAACAGAAATGAAAATAAAGTAGGGGTCGCTATAGTCAAACCTGACAAAATAGACTTTAAAACAAAGGCCATAAAGAAAGATAAAGAAGGGCACTATGTAATGATAAAAGAATCAATATAAGAGGAGGATTTTACACTCATCGACATATATGCACCCAATATAGGAGTGCCCCAAAACATAAAACAAATACTAACAAACATAAAGGGAGAAATTGACAGGAATACAATAATAGTAACATCCACTAATATCCCACTAACATCCCACTCACATCAATGGACAGATCCTCTAGATAGAATATTAATAAGGCAACAGAGATATTAAAGGACAAAATTCAACAGAATTGATATTTTCAGGACATTACATCCCCCCCCCAAAAAAAAACCAAACAAACAGAATATACATTCTTTTGGAGCACACATGGAACATCCTCTAGAATTAAGCACATACCAGGGTACAAAAACAACCTCAACAAATTTAAGAGGATAGAAATTATCTCAAGCATCTTTTCTAACCACAATGGCATGAAACTACAAATCAATGACAGAAAGATAAACAAGAAAAGAACGATCATATGGAGACTAAACAGCTTGCTACTAAAAAACCAATGAATCAACGATGAAATCAGAGAAAATTTAAAGAAATATCTTGAGACAAATGACAGTGAAAACACAACCATACAAAATCTATGGGATTTAGAAAAAGCAGTCCTAAGAGGGATGTTCAGAGCAATACAGGTCTCCCTCCAAAAACAAGAAAAATGTCAAATAAACAAGATAACCTACTACTTAAAAAATTAGAAAAAGAAGAACAAACAAAACCTAAAGTCAGCTGAAAGAAGGAATAATAAAAATCAGAGAGAAAATAAATAAAATAGAGAAAAAAATAAATAAAACCAAGAACTGGTTCTTTGAAAGGATAAGATTGACATACCTCTGTCCAGGCTCACCAAGAAGATAAGAGAGAACATAAATTAAAAAAAAAAAAAAAAAGAAATGAAAAAGGAGACAAAGAAACCAATACTGAAGAAATACAAAAAAACAGTAAGGGAATACTATGATCAAAGATATGACAAAAATTTCGACAACCTAGAAAAAATGGAAAACTTTCTAGAAACATATAGCCCACCAAAATTGCATCAAGAAGAAATAGATAATATAAATAGAACAATCGCTAGAAGTGAAATAGACTCTGTAATTAAAAACCTCTCTGCAAACAAAAGTCCAAGACCAGATGGCTTCACAGGTGAAGTCTACCAAACATACAAAGAAGAACTTATACTGATCCTTCTCAAACTCTTCCAAAAAATTGAAGAGTAGGGATCACTCCCAAAGACATTCTATGAAGCTACCATCATCCTGATACCAAAACCAGACAAAGACACCAACAAAAAAGAAAATTACAGGCCAATATATTTGAAGAATATAGATGCAAACAAAATATTAGCAAACCAAATCCAACAACATGTAAAAAAGAGCATACACTATGACCAAATGAGATTCATCCCAAGTTCACAAGGATAGTTCAACATAGGCAAATCAATTAATGTGATAAACCACCTCAACAAAAGAAAAGACAAAAACCACATGATCCTTTCAACAGATGCAGAAAAAGCATTTGACAAAATTCTACATCCATTCATGACAAAAACTCTTGCCAATGTGTGTATAGAGGGAACATATCTCAAGATAATAAAAGCTGTTTATGAAAAACCCACAGCAAATATAATACTCAATGGTGAAAACCTGAAAGCCTTCCCACAAAAATGGTACAAGACAAGGATGCCTATTCTCACCTGTTCTATTTAGCATAGTACTGGAAGTCCTAGCCACAGCAATCAGAGAAGAAAACGAAAGAAAAAGTATTCAAATTGGAAGGGAAGAGTTAAAATTATCATTATATGCAGATGACATGATACTATATACGGAAAACCTTAAAGACTCTACACAAAGAGTACTAGAACTAATAAATTTAGCAAGGTAGCAGGATACAAGATTAACATACACAAATCAGCTGCATTTCTCTACAGTAACAATGAAATATCAGAAAAAGAATGTAAAAAGAAAAATACCTTTTAAAATTGCACCCTGAAAAATAAAATACTTAGGAGTATATATGACCAAGAAGGTGAAATACTTAGACACTGAGAACTATAAAACATTAATAAAGGAAACTGAAGATGATTCAAAGAAATGGAAAGATATCCCTTGATCTTGGATTGGAAGAATTAATATTATTAAAATGGCCATACTACCAAAAGCAATCTAAAGATTTAATGTGATCCCTATCAAATTACCCATAACATTTTTCACAGAACTAGAACAAATAATCTTAAAATTTATATGTAACCATAAAAGATCCAGAATTGCAAAAGCAACCTTGAAGAAAAAGAACAAAGCAGGAGGTATAACCCTCCTAGACTTTGGATAATAGTACAAATCTACAGTAATCAAAACAGTGTTGTATTGGCACAAAAACAGACATATAGATCAGTGGAAAATAATAGAGAGCCCACAAATAAACCCACATACTTAAGGTCAATTAATCTTTGACAAAGGAGGTGAGAATATACAATGGGAAAAATACCATCTATTCAGCAAGTAGTGTTGAGAAAGTTGAAAAGCCACATGTAAAGAAGTTAGAACATCAAAGGAGTTAGAACACACCATCTCACCATACACAAAAATACATGCAAAATGGCTTAAAAAGTTAAACATAATACATGACATCATAAAACTCCTAGAAGAGATCATAGGCAAAACATTCTCTGACATAAATCCTACCAGTGTTTTCTTAGGTCAGTCTCCCAAGGCAATAGAAATAAGAACAAAAATTTAAAATGTGACCTAATCAAACTTATAAGCTCTTGCACAGCAAAGGAAACCATAAACAAAATGAAAAGACAACATACAAACTGAGAAAATTTTCTGCAAATGTTGTAACCAAAAAGGGCTTAATTTCCAAAATATACAAACAACTCATACAACTCAACAACAAGAAAAAAACAAAACCCGATCAAAGAAAGGGTAGAAGATCTAAATAGACATTTCTCCAAGGAAGAAATACAAATGGCTAATAGACACATGAAAGATGTTCAACATCACTAATTACTAGAAAAATGCAAATCAAAACTACAGTGAGGTACCACCTCACACCAGTCAGAATAACCATCATAAAACAATCTACAAATAAAAAACACTGGGGAGAAAATGGAACCCTCCTACACTGTTGTTGGGAATGCAAGTTGGTACAGCCACTATGGAAAACAGTATGGAGGTTCCTCAGAAAACTAAAAATAGAATTACATATAATCCATCATTCCCACCCCTGAGGATATATCCAGACAAAACTCTAATTCTAAACATATATGCATCCCCATGTTCATAGCAGCATTATTCACAGTAGCCAAGACATGGAAACAACCTAAATGTTCATTGACAGATAAATTGATAAAGAAGTGTGGCACATATATACAATGGAATACTACTCAACCATAATAAAGAACAAATTAATGCCATTTGCAACAACATGGATGCAACTAGAGAATTTTATACTAAATGAAGTATGTCAGAAAAAGACAAATACCATATGATATCACATATATGTGGAATCTAAAATATGACTCAAATGAACCTATCAAAAAAGAGAAACAGCCTCATGGACATAAAGAAAATACTTGTTGTTGCCAAGGGGGAGGAATGGAGTGGGAGGATGGGGTTAGCACATTTAAGCTATTTTATACATAGAATGGATAAACAACAAGGTCCTATTGTATAACACAGAGAACTATGTTCAATGTCCTGTGATAAACCATAATGAAAATGAATATTAAAAAATATATATTTTTTATATTTGTAAGTATATATGTATAACTGAATTACTTTTTCTGTGCAGCAGAAATTAACACAACATTGTGAATCAACTATACTTCAACTTAAAATTTTTTTTTAATAATTAAAAAGTACTTAGAAGCAAACCTCACCAAGGAAGTGAAAGACATATGTTGAGAAACATAAAACATTGATAAAGGAAATTGAAGATGATTCAAAGAAATGGAAAGATAAGATGTTCTTAGATTGGAAGATGTTCTTAGATTGGAAGAAATGGAAATGGAAAAAGAAATGGAAAGATAAGATGTTCTTAGATTGGAAGAATTAGTAGTGTTAAAAAGGCCTTACTAACCAAAGCAATCTACTAATATAATGTGATCCATATCAAATTACCTATGACATTTTTTACAGAACTAGAATATATAATTGTAAAATTTATATGGAACAATAAAAGACCCAGAATTGCCAAAGGAATCCTGAGGTAAAAGAACAAAGTAGGAGGCATAACCCTCCAGACTTCAGCTAATACTACAAAGCTACAGTCATCAAAACAGCATGGTATTGGCATAAAAACAGACAGATGGATCAATGGAACAGAAGAGATACCCCACAAATAAACCCACAAACCTACATTCAATTAATCTTCAACAAAGGAAGCAAAAATATAGAGTGGAGAAAAGACAGTCTCTTCAGTAAGTGGTGTTGGGAAAGTTGGACAGTCCCATGTAAATCATTGAAGTTAGAAATTCTTCACACCATACACAAAAATAAACTCAAAATGGCTTAAAGACTTAAATATAAGGCATGACTCCATAAAACTCCTAAGAGAGAACTTAGGCAAAACATTCTCTGAAATGAATTTTTGCAATGTTTTCTTAGATCAGTCTCCCCAGGCAATGGAAATAAAAGCAAAAATAAACAAATGGTACTAAATCAAACTCATAAGCTTTTGCACTGCAAAAGAAACCACACCTGAAACCAAAAGACATCCTACAGACAGGGAGAAAATATTTGCAAATGTTGTGACTGACAAGGGCTTAATTTCCAAAATATAAAAACAGCTCCTACAATTCAATAACAAAACAACAAACAACCCAATCGAAAAAAGGGCAGAAGACCTAAATAGACATTTTTCCAAAGACTAGAGATGACCAATAAACACATGAAAAGATGTTCAGTATCACTAGTTATTAGTGGAGAAATAAAATCTACAGAGATGTATTAGCTCACAATTGGCCATGATTAAAAACACTAAAAATATTAAATGCTAGAGAGGGTATGGAGAAAAGGGAACCCTCCCACACTGTTGGTGGGAATACAAATTGGTGCAGCCACTATAGAAAACAGTAAGGAGGTTCCTTAGAAAACTAAAAATAGAGTTGCCATATGATCCAGCAATCTCATTACTGGGCATATATCCAGAAACGAAGAAAACTCTAATCAGAGAAGATATATGCACCCCAATGTTCATAGCAGCACTATTTATGACAGCCAAGACCTGGAAGTAACCTAAATGTCCATTGACAGATGAATGGATAAAGAAGGTGTGGTATATATACACATTGGAATAATAGTCAGCCATAAAAGAGAATGAAATAATGCCATTTGCAGCAACGTGGATGGACTTATAGATTACCATACTAGGTAAAATAGGTGAGACAGAAAAAGACAAATATCATATGATATCACTTATATGTGAAATCTAAAATGTGATACAAATGAACAATTTACAAAAGAGAAACAGACTTACAGACATTAAAAAACAAACTTATAATTACCCAAAAGGAAAGCTGGGGGATAAATTAGGAGTTTGGGATTAGGAGATATAAACTACTATATATAAAATAGATAAACAACAATGTTCTACTGTATATAACACAGGGAACTGTATTCAATGTCTTGTAATAAACTATAATGAAAAAGAAAACCTCTGGCAAGATTACAAGAATTGAAAGAAATGACTTAAGTTATTAATCTTCAGATTGACACAGGGTTATCACTACAAATTGTGCTACCATTAAATAGAATAAGAAAATAACTATGAAAATGTTACACTCATAAATCAAAAACTTAGAGTAAATGTACTAATTCCTCAATAACGAGAAACATTCCAAACTCAACCAAGACAAAGTACATAATGTAAATAATTCTATAAACATAAAAGACATTGATTGTATGGCATTAACAATTATGACTTCTTAATCTTCCTTGATTCTGAAGAAATTTTTTCTTCCTCTGAGTCTACACACTTTCCTTTTACTGAAATCTTGTCCTGTGCCCATCCGTCTAAACCTTCCCTTAGCCTAGTTAAGATTTACTCATCTGTTAGGTCAATTGAAGAAATGATTTATTGAAAAAGAAGTCTTTCCTAAGACCCAAAATAAGTTAGGTTCTTGTAGGGGTTATTTTTTATCTGTTTCCACTTGTGCAGCATTAACTTCCATTCCCCCTAGTATCAGCTCCTCACTTTTCTAGTATTTACTCAATTTCAATCCATGTGGTTTCAGTAGAACTGACTCCACAGCTTGCTACAAGGTATTTATGTCATAGGCCTGGTCAATCAGAAAACTGCATTATTTGGCATCAGTGGCCAAAATGGATGGACATATGGCTGAAGCCATGACAATTGTCCCAAAGACACAATTCCATACCTTTGGTTTGAACCATTGAGAATAAAAACACTCTTGCTATGAATTTGAAGTCAGTAGGTTGTAAACTACATATTTTAGAGATATTTATCCTACCACCATGGACACTCAACATTAGACCAAAGTCCACAAAGAGGGAAGCAAAGTTTAATGGTGGAGACTAAGTCCTGATAACATTGCTTTAATATGTAGGTAAAGGTTTAATTTTTTTCAACACGAGCTAGTTAATTCCTTCTTGCCTTAAGTCATTTTGGATTTGGCTTTGTGGCACTTCTAACTTAAAGGGCACAGATTAATATAGACCCTCTATTAATTGTGGGCTTTGATTTTATAACATTACAATTGTGATATATTTGTCTCTTGTACTAGACATGTGTAAGTTCTATGAGGGAAGGCTCATGCTTGTTTTGTTCCTGATTCTCCCATAGTTTTAAGCACATTATATGTCCATTAAGTATTTTTCAATGAATTAATACAGTTATTCAAGTTTCTATTGAGCTTTTTGTTTTCATATCCAAAAATATCTTGTTCATTTGTCTTAGATTTTTCCATCATAGATATTTAAAAAATATTTGATGCATTACTTTGCCTCTCAATTGTCATACATATTGTTTTTATATTTCCCTTTTACATACACATTAAATTTCTTATTAATATTATACCTAGGTATTTTAAGTTTTGCGTTTCTATTAGAAATCAGATCATCCACCATAATTCTCCAATTGTCTTTGGTATATAAAGGAAAGCTCTTGATTTGGTGTTATTCATTTCACATCTACACATTACAGTGACCTCTCATTTCAACTATAACAAAGTTGCTTATCTTTGGTTTTATATGAGGAAACAAATAAGGATATTTTTGTCCCTGTCCATATATTTTACTGCATTAACAATAAAGTTTAGTATTTAAAGAGTAGAATCTTTAACTTCTATATTGATTTGCCACATGTTTTTTTAAACTTTATTTTCACTTTCTTGTCCCTAGGTTTTCTTTCTTTTTTTAACTTTTCATTTTGGAGTAATTAGACTTAAAAAATTAGCAAAAGTAATACACAGAATTCCCATGCATCCTTCACCCAGCTTCCCCTAATTGTTGATATCTTATATAATCATAATATTATTATCAAAATCAGGAAACGAACATTAATACATCACTGTTACTGTTACTAATTACAGACTGTAATCAAATGTTACCAGCTAATGTGCTCCATTTTAGTTCTCTGAGTTGAGATGCTAACAAACTTTGGAGTTGAAGGTTACATGCATAACAATTGGGACATATTGCCAAATTGCTTTCCCAAAAGGCTGAACAAATTTGAAGTACCCTATAGGAAGATTCCATCACTGTAAATTCACAAGATCATAGTTATCTCTTATGTTGCTGTTGTTCATATGTTGGTCATTGATTACTAGTGAGCATGAAACCTGCTTTATCCTCCAAAATTTTTATTGCCTAATTATGTAGGGATATCTTTCTAATCATTTGTACATACTTGATGTATAAACTATTGACTTCTCTGTCTCTCTCTGTGTATATATATATATATATATATATATATCAACATATTGTTACATATACTTTATTTGTTGAAATATTTTTTAAGTCTACTTCGTGTATTTTTATATTGTTAATTGTAATCAATTTCACACTATATATTATGAAAATGTAATTTTAGAGTCAACGTATTTTAGCAAATCAGATTCTTCTCACTGAGGGAGCTTAATCTTTCCCAGTAGTTCTATTTCTGGCTTTGTATCAAGGTTTATGACCACTTCTAACATGACTTGTGGGCTTTATTATGCTAAAAGAGTGTATCTCTTGCCTACCCTGTGTTCTATTAAGTTAGACTTGGGCGACACAGCCAGGCAAATTGCACTTTTCCAGTCTAGGAATTTTTTCCAAGGATTGACCTAAAGGGAGAAGGGGACACACTTGGATTCTTTTTTTTTAACTGAAGTATAGTTGATTTAAATGTTGTGTTAGTTTCTGTGCAAAGTGATTCAGTTATATATATATATATATATATATATATATATATATATATATATATATATATTCTTTTCCAATATGGTTTATTACAGAATATTTACTATAGTTACCTGTGCTGTACAGTAGGACGATGTTGTTTATTTCATATATAGTAATATGTATCTCCTAATCCCAGACACCTAATTTATCCTTCCACCACCCCTTTTCCACTTTGGTAACCATAAGTTTGTTTTCTATGTCAGTGATTCTGTTTCTGTTTTCTAAATAAATTCATTTGTATCATATTTTAGATTCCACTTATAAGTGATATCATATGGTATTTGTCTTTTTGGGTCTAACCTATTTCACCTAGTATGACAATCTCTAAGTTGATCCCCATTGCTGCAAATGACATTATTTCATTCTTTTTTATGACTATTATTCCAGTGTGTATATATACCACATTTTCCTTATCCATTCATCCGTCAGTGGACATTTAGGTTGCTTCCAGGTCTTGGCTATTATAAATAGTGCTGCTATAAACATTGGATGCATATATCTTCTCTGATGAGAGTTTTCATAGTTTCTGGATATATACCCAGTAGTGGGATTGCTGAAGCATACGGCAACTCTATTGTTAGTTTTTTAAGGATCCTCCATACTGGTTTCCATAGTAGTTGTACCAACTTATATTCCCACAAACAGTGTAGGACGGTTCTTTTCTCCACACCCTCTCAGCCCATTTGTTACTTGTAGATTTTTAATGATGGCACACTTGGATTTTTATCTTAGTTTGCATGAGTTGTGGGAAATCTCATATCTTAAATTGAATTACTGACTCTCAAACCTTATAATATTTCTATCATGAACATTTCTTTTCTGCTTCTTTGAAACAAATTATTGACTAGCAGTTTCTTAACATGTAAAGATAGTTTCCTTTTAGAGACATGAAACAATTTTGCAAAGCATGTCAAGTAGTGTCTGATATTTTTCTCTTAGAAAAATAAAAGTCAAG
The DNA here is from genome assembly GCF_937001465.1 of Orcinus orca. Taxonomy (NCBI): domain Eukaryota; kingdom Metazoa; phylum Chordata; class Mammalia; order Artiodactyla; family Delphinidae; genus Orcinus; species Orcinus orca. The sequence goes on along the minus strand of NC_064566.1, from coordinate 82,040,521 downwards.
GCTTATGCCTGAAGAGTGGATGTTCCACTGTTACATCTAATTGTACAGTTTCTCTGTGCAAGTTTGGTGATCTTATTTAAGCTTCATCTGATTGTGAATTCTTATTAATCATTGAGTTGATTTTTTCCAATCTGTGGACTTAGAAACATGAATTTATGATGATATTCAACCAGAACTCCCTAGAGTACTAATATAAATGTGACTCTCCTAACTTGTTATTACCACCATTTTGAACTATTAAGACCTGTGCTGTAGTTGTTGTTAAGTATTTTTTGAGGCATACTTCCTGAAACTAGCATTGATTCTCACTTAAAAAATCAGTATATTTGTATTGTTCTAGATTGTATTGTTCTCATTAAAACAATTTTAAATGGCTTTTTAATTATTTACTTATATAGAAATTTTATATGCATTAAATATATATTAAATAAATAAATATACGTATATATAACAGAAACATAAGCTATCAATAATTTCAACAAATCAACATTTCAAAATATTTTAAGTGAAATTTACTATTGAGATAATTGTAAATTCTCATACAGTTGTAAGAAATAATAAAAAAAGATCCCATGTATATTTTTTCCAATTTCCCACATTATCATTTGCAAAACTATAGTACAATATCATGACCTCTATTTTGACATTGATATAATCCACTGATATTATTCAGATTTACCCAACTTTACCTTATTGATTTGTGTACGTATATGCGTATGCATATTTTGTTCTATATAATTTTTAGGACATGTATAGTTTTATGTATGCACTACAAGTCAAGATACTGACAGTTCCATCATCACAAGAACCCCTCTTGTTGCCCTTTTATGACAACACCCACCTCCCTTCTGTCTGCCCCTCTCACTCTCATCTGTAATGCCTGACAAGCATTATATTCTCCACTAGTGAAATTCTGTCATTCCAAAAATGTAATATAAATGGAGTTTTATAGTATGTAACCTTTTGAGACTGGAGTATTTTCACTATGCACAGTTATCTGGAGATGCAGTCAAATTGCAGTCAAATGCAGTCAATAATTCATTCCTTTTTTATAGCTGAGTAGTTTTCTGTGATTTGGATGTACCACACTTTGTTTAACCATTAGTTTGTTAAAGGACATCTGGCTCTTTTCAGCTTTTGACTATTACAAATGAAACTGCCATGAGATTTTTGTGTTGAACATAAAGTTTTATTTCTCTGGGATAAACATCCAAGAGCACAATTGTTAGGTTATATGAGAGTTGCATGTTTGGTTTTATTAGAGCTAAGAGATTCCAGAGGGGCTGTATCATTTTAATTTCCCATTAGCAACATATAATTGATCCACATTAATTTTTTAATTGATCCCAAGTTTATATTTGTGTTTTAGAAAATATCCATTTCTTTATATTGTTCTTACCAACATCATTAATATTATCATTTTGTGTTTCTTTTAGAATCCATACAATAATAGATACAAAGTTTCTTCTGAAGGTAGTTGAATGAAAAATGATTAGTAGGAGAGACCAGAAGCTGTAGAGAGGCAGGTACTGGAGTTTTCCTAAGCCCATGTGCTATTATATGTCCCCCGCACTAGATGGTTTTTCCCTCACACACAGAAACCTCGCCATATGAACAACTTAAATTCTGCCTCAAAACAAAAACAAAACTGCAAAGTACTGCATGTCATGGTTACTTTCAAAGAATCAAAAGAGCTACAATTAATGTGACTGCCAAAGGTGTACTAAAAAGGTTATATTAAAGGAAAAAGGAGCAGTGATCTGTAGTTAAAATCAACAACACTAGATTATAGAGTCCTGGGTTCTAGATCCACAAGTGACACAGATTGCTGTGTGGGCTTGTATTTTTCACTCACAATGCTTTGTCCCTCAGACAACTCTGAGCCACCTGTATAAGATCACATATTTATTTTCCTGGAAATTAAAATGAATTGAATGATTTTTCTCATTTACATTCATGTTATATAAAATACATATATTAATAAATTGAAATAATTGGTAGTCTTTCTTTGGGATTGTAGAAGAAATTCTCTGTGAGAATTTATTTTAACATGTTACACAGCCTGCAAGTAGGAGTGGCTTACACATTGCTATTCGAATTCTAAGAGGACAAAGTTTTTCACATCTCATCTCCAGTACAAATTCTGGGGGAAAGAGGAAAAGCACAGATTATCACCAGATCACTATTGGTTAAATTCTCTAGTAACCTATGGAAATCTAAACTTACCTGTGTCCTAAAAAGTGACCAATTAGTACATAACAAGGATATATATTTTGTAATCATGACTTGTAGTTCTGATGATTGAAATTTAATGGAAATAGATTATAGGAAATTAATAGAGTATTGTGAAGCTTATTTAAAAAGAAAACTAATGTTCAGGGAAATTCAATTTTTTCATGTGTTAAACATATCTTAGTGTTTCAAAACGCACTGTAAAAAGTTTAACTCGGACACATTCATTAAATTGCATTTGTTTGCCTTATCAAACAGCAGATGGTGAGTCATTGTTCGAAAAGTAACATGTGTTACCTTTACCAAATAGAGTTACTTCAGACAATTGTTTTGAATGTGCTATTGAATTTTTTATTTTCAGTGTGGAAGCAAAATAAGCACACAAAAACTTCCTTGGAGTTCTAGCCTTAGTTACTTGCTAACATTTCAAGGTTATCCTATCTCTTGTCAACAACTGGTTATTGACCCCTGATGCATACAAAAGGAAAGCTCTGAAACCATATTTGTGGCAACTAATCTATTTTTTTTAACCATGAAATCAAGAGCCTTAATCACATTAGTAATGCCTGACCGTTCTGTTTCAATTCCAGGGCTGTCTAGTGAAACTAATGAACTGTCTTGATGGCTCTAAAGCAGAACCAGGGTCTCACAGGCCAGTTGTGAATTATGAGTACATTTCTTTCTATTGCCCATAAATATTTTCTAGTTTTATATTCACAGTAGCTTAAAACACCTAAATTCACATCACTGACAGTGTAGCAGTGCTCTGCATGTTTGGGATTAATAGTTGAGTTAAGTATATCCCCTATATTTAAAAAATTCCTTTTCAGTATAGTCCAATCTTAATTACCATAAATCAGACCTTATCTGGTGATAAGGTTGATAAATGTCAGCACCTTTTTTTTTCCCTGTGTGTGTCATAATAACTTTCACACTGCATCATGAAATAGTATTTTGGAGAGAAATAGACCTAGAGTTAAATACTATAACGTCAAGTTTGAAAGGTAATATTGGTTTTGACATGAGACCATCGCATGGCTGGTAGGGCCAAAGAATGGGTGTGGAGAAGTTGATTTGGCCATTATGTGTATGGAGGTAAGACTTTGATTACAAATGGAATTTCTCAGGAAGGTGATGCAAAAAAAAAAGGTTGGTTTTAACATAGAGATTGGGGAAATGCCTGTAAAAGAAACAAAGGAAGGGGAAAAATTTCAATTGAAGGTCAGCAGGACTTAACTGAAAGAAAGGCAAGTGACGTAGATGCAAATGGAGATGAAAGACACAGAAGTAGTGAGGGCCTTTCATGAGGCAGCCATTTAAATATGTCAGAAGCAAGGTGAGTGTCCAGGAGGAGGCAAGTATTAAATTTAATGAAAATCGATGAAAACAAAAAGTGTCTGGATTCAAGTTCTAAATGTTCAAGGGAAACCTGAGAAGGGCGTTACACAGAATAGTAACTAGCTCATGCTTAACTCTGCTGAGTGAAGAAGAGGCAGATGGAATGAAAGTAAGTTGTAAGGGCACATATGCAACACCGACCTGACTGCACTGTACAATTTGCTGTGTCCCTTATTTTTCTCTAAGGTGCCATCGACTAGCTCAGGAATCTTTGCCTTAGTAATATTTGAATGTATTCTCCAACCTTCTACTCCCACACACACATTCTGGTTTTTGGCTGGAAGAGTCATTCAAATACAAATCACCGTTGTTTACTAAATACATTTTTCTCTAGCTCTAGCAATTTATAGGAGTTTTTTACTAAGTTCATTCATTGTCTTTAATAAATCCTTGAAAGTAGACTTACAACTGTGAAAAGGATGCCTGGTATAACCTCTAACCATTCTGATGTAAACTTACCCTGTGATAATCCCAGGAAGGAGAAGACCAGGCTAATATAATGCAGAGATAGTGTAAAACTGTAGCTCCAATAGAGCACCAGTACTAAGATTTCCCTAAAATACAATCATATTTGTAACAATGGCCATTTATTTAATATATCAATAATAATAATAATAATGACAGTAACAATAGCCCCTATTTTGTGATGAGCATTTGTTATATGCCAGGAATTCTAATATGTGCTTTGCTTATTTCATTCTTTTAAATCTTCTCACCAACCTTATGATTTAAGCATTATTTTCCCAATTCACAGATGAGCACTTTGGAGCTCAGAGAGATTGAAAAACCTGCCCAAGGTCACTCTCAGTAATTAGAAGAGTTGTGGCTCTAGTCAGATATGCTCTAGTGCAGAATCTCAGACAACATGGATTTATTTCATGGGATTAAGGATTGTCTTACCTTTTGTTTTTTTGTTATAAAAATACTCTAAGACAAGGGGTAATTTAAAATTCCATAACTCCATAGTTTAAGTGAATGCCTCATTTATTTTTTAATTTTTATTTATTATTATTTTTTTTGCGGTACTAGGGTCTCTCAATGCTGCGTCCTCTTCCGCCACGGAGCACAGGCTCCGGACGCGCAGAATCAGCGGCCATGGCTCACGGGCCCAGCCGCTCCACGGCATGTGGGAGTCTCCAGGAATGGGGCACAAACCCGCGTCCCCCGCATTGGCAGGTGGACTCCCAACCACTGCGCCACCAGGGAGGCCCCTTCATTTATTTTTAATTCAGAAGACATGGGCCCAAAAGAGTGTGAAAGCGTAAGACATTAGTAAAGGAACAATGTGCTTAAATGTTTGCTGAGAGAGAGGAAATGTGTCAGGGGCATGAAAGGAAATTTTCTCCTATATTACACTTTTGTTTAACCTTGTTCCTGACTGGAAGAGTTTAAGATTAACTCATTTCAACAAGATGTGCAGTTTCATGAGAGGATAAAAGATCTCCAGTAGAGCCCTAGTCATGAAATTTCCCCAAAATATAATAATAGTACTAATGATCATTTATTTGTTTGATATATTCTTAATAACAACAATAATAGTCTTATTTTGAGTTGAACATTTATTATATATGAGGGATTCTAATATGTGCTTTTCTTATTTTATCCATTGAGATCCTTCCTGCAACCCTATAATAAAAACTGACAAATATTTCCAGGAAGTGTGAGTTCCTAGACACTAATGGATCAGTGCCACAAGTGATGGTATCAGTTCTGCTTCCAAATAAAATTTGGGACTTCAAAAGAATGAAAATAATAGGAAGTAATGAATGACAATAAAGGCCTTGAGTAAAAACAGGATTGAAATTAAGACCATGGGTTAAGCCTAGATAAATATTAAAGTCCTGTTCAGATGTGAGAAATTAATTGCTTTTCATGTTTCTAAAGTAGGCTCTTATAGTTTTAAGTCAAGATAACTGTATGCAAATATGTCAGATTAAAATCTAAAGGCACTTATTTATAGTTCCACCAACAACGGTATACAAGTGTTTCCTTTTCTCCATACCCTCATCAGCACTTATTATGTCTTGTCTTTTTGATGAGTACCATCCTAAAAAGTGTGAGGTGATAACTCATTGTGGTTTTGATTTTCATTTCCCTAATGATTAGTGATGTTTAGCATAGTTTTATATACCTTTCAGTCACTTGTACATCTTTAGAAAAATATCCATTCAGGTTCTTTGCCTGTTTTTTAAATTGGGTTATTTTTGTGTGTGTGTGTGTGTGTGTGTGTGTGTGTGTGTGTGTGTATTGTATAAGTTTCTTATATTTTTGAATATTAACCCCTTGTCAGATATATGATTTACAGATATATTCTCCCATTTTGTGTTGGTGGGAATGTAAATTGGTACTGCCACTATGGAAAACAGTATGGAGTTTCCTTAAAGTATTAAAAATAGAACTATCACATGATTCAGCAATCCCACGTCTGGGTATGTATCCAAAGGAAATGATATTAGTATCTTGAAGAGATATGTGCACTCCCATGCTCATTACAGTTATTAACTATAGCCAAGATATGGGAAAAAACTTGTCTCCACCAATGGATAAATAGATAAAGAAAATATGATGTATGGAATATTATTCAGCTTAAAAAGAAGGAAATTCTGTTAATTGAGACAACATGGATGAACCTGGAGGACATTATGCTAAGTGAAATAATCCAGACAGAAAAAGGCAAATACCATATAATCTCACTTATATGTGGAATTTAAAAATATTGAACTAGTAGAATGGTGGTTTCTTGGGGCTGGGGGTGGGGTGGAGGATCAATGGGAAGATGTTGGTCAAAGAGTACAAACTTTCACTTATAAGATGAATAAACTCTGGGATCTAATGTAAACATGGTGATTATTGTTACTAATGCTATATTATATAATCGAAATTTGCTATGGGAGTAGATCTTAAGTGTTCTCACTGCACACATGCATACACATAAATAGTAACTACATAAGGTGAAAAGGTGGGGAAAAATAGCTAAAAGCACTAGAACTTGGGATTGCTATTCCAAGAGGTAGTTGCTTTAAAGGGAAACCAGGGAACCAGAAAAGAATCAGAACTTTGTATATCTGTGATTGAGGGGGCTGGTCAAGTAATTAATATAACAATGTTAATGAGGCCCTACCATAATCTGTGAAGCCCTTGAAGGAAGAGATATATGTCATGATTCTTTCCCAAGAGGATCAACAGTCTAATGGTGGCAGAGATCATATAGAGAATAATTTAAATATAAAATGGCAATATTTAAGGTACATTTGGAGTACAAGAACTGTTCTTAATCTGGACTGAGAGGAAAGATTTCCTGGAGGAAGCATGATGCCTGAACTAAGTCTTGAAATAGGAGAAAGAGTTACCTTGTAAAGAAAACTAAGGTCTTTCATCTCTAGCAATATGGCAAATGACTTAGCATCTTCCAAATGAAGGAACTAAAATGCTCAATAAAATATTCAAAACCTTTTAAAATGCATTTCTGATCTGACATTGCAAAAAAGGATTTTTTCTTTATGGAGCTCATAAAGTGAAAGAAAAAATACTACTGTTAGTAGTGCATATCAAAACCATCTTTCCAATGAAAAGTTTCTGTCACACTCTGGAAACCTTGAGCTTAAGGGAATAGTACTTAAAGCTTACTCTCTGCTAAAGATGGAGCATCTTAGAAAAGACTTTTATAGAAAGGTGAGACCTCAAGGGACCAGTCTCAGTGTAAAATTAAATACTAAGTAAAATCCCTACTCAGAGGGAATAGTAAACAAATGAACTGGAGATTGATATTGAGTAGGTGGGAGGAAATAGTCTCTCCTGATAAATTTTTATGAGCCAGGTGACCCCTGATTTATGTCTGAAATCATAGTAATTGTTTAGTCTGAAAAATATGAAGCAGATAATTGAATTTAAAATGGTCTGTAGATGATAAGCTTTCAAATAAACTCATAGCATCAACAAAAGCGTAAAAATGTCCCACAGATGCAATTCCAATGAGAATATGCTGCTGACAATAAAAAGTTACATAGTACATATTGAAATAATGCCCCTGGAATGAGACCTACAAAAGTTTCAGAAAATATGTTAACATATATTTCAACTGGAATTATCAGGTGGCAAAGAATACAATATATTTACATTAAATGCATCTCAGAAAACGAAGAGCACGATATAAATAAAAGCAAGGAACAAAAAACTACAAAGAATAAGAGAGTTAAATATAACAAAATAAGACTTGTAGAAATATTATAAATACATGTGTGTGCACAATATATTATACACCTAATTGAATTTTAAAACTCAAAGGATAGACTAAATTCCAGAGTTTAATAGAGAACTTTAAGACAGAAAATACATTTTAAGAATTATCCAGAATGCAGAGAGATTAAGATACAACAGAGTGTTTAAAAGTCAGGGATGAGAGAGTGAGAAGTTACACCATATAGCTTTTCAGAGTCCCAGAAGAAGACAAGAACAAAAATGGAGAGAAGCAACACTTGAAGTGAAAAAATCAAAAATCTAAGAAGCTCCATATATCTCAACAGATTAGTGAAAAGTGAAGAGAAATCCAGCCTGGGCCTGTAATATTGAAACTGTACATCCGGAAGGAAAAATAGCCTGAGAACAAACAGAAATCACCGCCAAAGTCACCATAATTAACTTTGATGGCTGCTTCTTAACAGCACCAATGGAAACCAGAAGACAGTGGAGTATCTTCCAAATTCTGAGACAAATGAACACTCAAGAATTCAATATTGAGAGAAGCTTTCTTCAAGAATGAGGATAAAATAATGATACTATAAAGGGAAAACCTGAGAGATCTTACAGCCAGCTGACACTCACAGGATAACATATCAAGGCAGGAATTGAGGAAGAAATAAAATCATCCCATGGGGAAGATCTGTGGTTGATGAGAGAATATTCTGGTTGCAAAGATATTGGCAAATGTGTGGGTAAATTTAAACAAACTTGTGAAACAATAATAATACATATGTTTGTAAGAAGAAAAGAAAAAAACATAAAGCTTATAAGTAGGGAGTAAGGTGAGCATAGTTGAAAACTTTGGCAAACTGTTGTCACTTTCTTAAAAAGTTAAACATGCATCTACCCTATGACTTAGTAATTCCACAACTAGTTATTTATCCAAAGGAAATCGAAACTCTGTGCCCACACACCCCCACATAGGCTTGAAAAAAAACATTCAGAGCAGTTTTTTTGTTTTTTTGGGTTTTTTTGTTTTCTGCGGTACGCGGGCCTCTCACTGTTGTGGCCTCTCCCGTTGCGGAGCACAGGCTCTGGACGCGCAGGCTCAGCAGCCATGGCTCACGGGCCCAGACGCTCCGCGGCATGTGGGATCTTCCCAGACCGGGGCACAAACCTGTGTTCCCTGCATCGGCAGGCAGACTCTCAACCACTGCGCCACCAGGGAAGCCCCAGAGCGGTTTTATTCACAGTAACCTAAACCTATAAATGGCTCAGATAGCCATAAATAGGAGAATGTATTTTAATAAAACAAAACCCAAAATACAAAATTATAATACATTCATACAATGGAGTACTACTTATCAATTTAAAGCAATAAACATCTGATACATGGGTACTGATGGATGAGTGAAAAAAGCCCAGTATAAAAGAGAGTCTACCATATGATTCAATTTATATGAAGTTCTATAACAGATAAAACTAGTCTGTGCTATCTGTAATAGATATCAGATACATGGTTGTTTCAAGGGGTGGAGATGGTTTGACTGAGAAGGTGAACAAAGGATCTTTCAGGAGTGATGGAAAAGTTCTATATATTGATTTAGTATAGATTATACAGGTGCATTTTCAATATGATCAAATTGTACATGGAAGACCTGAGATATTCATTGTATGTAAATTATACATCAATAAAAGGAGACATAGACTACATAACTTCTCAACAAGTAGAGGGAAAATAGAATGAGAAAATAAAACTACATACTGAATAATTGCAAAAAAGGCAAGACAGACAGAAAAAGAAAAAGAAAGTGAAAAAGAGGGACAAATAGAAAGTACATAATAGGAAGATAGGAAAAATTCTAAAAATTGACTAAAGTCTCAAAACACAAACGGCAGATCATCACCCTATATATGTTTAGAAAGTGTAGCTATATGGTGTTTACTACTATATATGGACAATACAGAAAAAGGGAAAGAAAGATTGAAAGTCAAAGGGTAAAAAAGATATACTAGAAAAAAAGCAACTTGGAGATGGTAAGAATGCATTAATATCTGACAAAATAGACAATAAGGCAAAAAGCCATACCAGAAATAAAGTAGGGCTCTATAAAATGATACAAAAGATAAATTGAGCAGATGTCCATAAAAACTCTATGAATAGGAAGAATTTCAATCTTTAACATTTTAATTATTTTTATAATTTTTACATATTCATGCAGTGGTTTGATCAGGCATGGGTAATGTATCCACCCCTGTATTGGCTAGAAGTGCTGTAATTAAAGAGAGGAGTGAGAGCTACTTATGGAGTTGGAGTAGGTAGCTCTGTTGGAGTGTATTTCCTTTCCCAGGTAAGAAAAGGGAAGATTTACCTTAGGTTATCTGATTGGTACTGGTAACCTTTAATCATGTTAAGTTTTACAGGTGTCAGAAGGATAGTAAATTCATTTCTGCACATTTAAATTTACTGTGAGAATTTCAGGTAAAATATTCAAAATTACCTGGTTATATGGGTATGGAGTTAAACACAGAGGATAAGATTGGAGTTCCAACATTGTTAGCCTTCAGTATAGAAGTGTATTTGTAACTGTGAGGTGAGATGAATTAAGAGAAAGTCATGACAAACAATTATGGCCAGCACAACAATTACATGAAATAAATGTAGTATTATGCTTTAGTGTGATAGGTGTATTTCCAGGAGTAGAAAGGAAGTACATTTACAATTACAGACTCTGAATTTTATTTGAAATTGACCTTGTAAAAATAAAATGATTTACACACAACTTTTAGTTATGTTCTTTTCTTAAAGTAAAATATAATTTCCTTTTGCCAGAGTTTGTGGTTTGTCACAAGTCTCTGCATAATTTGTGTTTATTTTTAAAACATCCATACCACATTCCCACTCACTTGTTCAATAAAGAATTTGAGGCAAGTAAATCCTTAATTTTATTTTGAATCTTACACAGATTTCAATTTAATGATTTCAAATTTGCAAATAAAATGAAATTTCTTATTCAATAAAAATTTGTACTCACTGTTGCTCCTTAATATTTGATTTAAAAACAAGAACAAAATGATTTTACTGTAACACAAACTTCGATTAGATGGCAAAATTGACCTTATAGTCTCCTTATTATTTCCAGCATCCTTCATTTCTAGCATCTCTGTGATTACATTTTTAGCCCTGAACTGTGTTTTGTACATGAATCACTTCTGTCATTGCTGTTTTAACCAAAGGACTTTTCAAACCTTCAGTGGGTGTGGTATTCATTCTATTTTTTTCTAGTTAAAAAGAAACATGGACAATATAAAACATTAAGTTTTGGAGAAAAAAACAGCTTTTATTTCACTGTACTGTATCATAATTGTAACATACCACCAAAAATGAGATTGTCCAGGGCTTAATCTTTTAATAAGTGGGCAGAAGGTAATACTGGTCCTCATAGTATTTAACTTTCAAATCTCTTCTCAAAATAGGTTCTTCTTTAAAAATAAATCATAAAACTTAGTTGAGAGTGTTGCAGTGTGTAGAAGTAGCAATTAGTGTTAGAAACATAAAAAGCTAAAATACCACCTTTCCAAAGCTTTTAGTGTAAAGGACCATGTAATAGCTAAGGCATTTCTATAGGAAAACTGCATTTGCTTGTGGTTCCTCTTTACTTTTAGACTCACCTAGTTGGAAAAAAAACAAAACAAAACAGATAACAACCAGAACTTCTGAATTTGCATTAATGCGTGCAACGGAAAATGCTATGCAATATAAAGGTTAGGCTGATTTTTTTTTTTTTTTTTTTGCAGTACGCCGGCCTCTCACTGCTGTGGGCTCTCCCGTTGCAGAGCACAGGCTCTGGACGCTCAGGCTCAGTGACCATGGCTCACGGGCCCAGTCGCTTCGCGGCATGTGTGATTTTCCCGGACCGGGGCACGAACCCGCGTCCCCTGCATCGGCAGGCGGACTCTCAACCACTGCGCCACCAGGGAAACCCTCAGTTTATATTTTGAATTTCTTTCACACTTACTCCTTTAAAAAATCTGACATGGTAATAAGGTAGCAATAATATTTTAACTACTAAGTATTTCTTAACATAAATTTTCAATATGGTTTTAAAATGTTAAATTTTTTAATATAGATCTTTTATTCTCTGCAGTATTTAAGATGCAGGTACCATGCTGGTTTTGGTCATGTACGGTAAAGAGCTGGGCATAGAATGATTACTATCCATGTCTGCAACTTACCTGTGTACAAGTGAAGCTTGTAATTGAGCGGGCTCCTCTTTCCTTCCATTGTAAAGTGAGACATTATATTTCTCCCTTTACATGTAGTTATAATTTTTCTACTAAAGATCCTATTATCTGCTGTAGCACACAGTAGCCTACAGGATTGATGATGTGCAAGACCGAAGGGGCTAACACATAGCTCAAGGTTACCAGTCTGTGTGGCTCCAAGGTAGTTGCTAAAGGAACTCTTTTACTATTACCATTATTATTGTTTTGTTTTATTATTGAAATATAGTTGACATACAATATTAGGTTAATTTTAGGTGTACTACATAATGATTTGACATTTACATAAATTATAAAATGAGCATCATGATAAGTCTAGTAACCATCTGTCTCCGTAAAAACTTATTACAATATTATTGACCTATTCCTTATGCTATATATTATATACTCCTGACTTATTTATTATGTAACTGGAGGTCTATACCTCTTAACACGCTTCACCTATTTTGCCTACACCCCAAACCCTCCCTTCAGGCAATCACCCATTTATTCTCTGTATCTACGAGTCTCTTTTACTTTGTTTTCTTTGTTTGTTTTGTTTTTTAGATCACACATATAAGTGAGATGCAGTATTTGTCTGTCTCTGTCTGACTAATTTCACTTAGGCTAATACCCTCTAGGTCCCTCCTTATTGTTGCAAATGGCAGGATTTCATACTTTTTATAACTAATATTCCATTGTGTGCATCCATTTGCCTATCAATGGATAAAAAGGTTGCTTACATTATCTTGGATATTGTAAATAATTCTGCAATGAACATTGGAGTGCATATGCCTTTTTAAATTAGTGTTTTTGTTTTTCAAGTAAATATGCAGAAGTGCAATTGCTGGATCATATGGCAGTTCTATTTTTAGTTTTTTGAGGAACATCTATATTGTTTTCTAGAACTGTTGAACCAAATTACAATCCCAACAGTTCTTGAGGGTTCTTCCTTTTCTCCACATTCTGCCAATATTCACTATTTATTGACTTTTTGATGATAGCCATTCTGACAGGTGAGAGGTAGTATCTCACTGTAGTTTTGCATTCCCCTTACGATTAGTGAGTTGAACATATTTTCAAATGTCTGTTGGCCATCTGTGTGTCTTCTTTGGAAACATGTCTATTCATGTCCTCTACCCAGTTTAATCAGGGTTTTGATTTTGAGCTGTATGAGTCCCTTCTATATTTTGGATATTATCCCCTTATCAGGTATATTGTTTGTAAATATCTTCTCCCATTCAGTAAGTGGCATTTTAATTTTGTTGATAGTTTACTTCACTGTGGGAAAGCGTTTTAGTTTGATGAAGTCCAATTTGTTTATTTTTGCTTTTGCTTTCCTTGCCAGAAGAGACAGACCCAAAAAAGTATTGTTAAAACAAATGTCGAAGAGTGTACTGCCCATGTTTCCTTCTAGGAGTTTCAGGTTTTACAATTAAGTCTTCAATTCACCTTGAGTTTATGGGGTGAGAAAGTGATTCAGTTTATTTCTTTTACATGTAGCTGTCCAGTATTCCCAAGGTCATTTATTGAAGAGTCTATCTTTTCCCACCTGTATATTCTTGCCTATTTTGTCATAGATTAATTGACCATAAAATATGTGTTTATTTCTGGGATCTCTATTCTGTTCCATTGATCCATATATCTTTTTGGTGTCAGTATCATACTGGTTTGATTACTGTAGCTGTATATTATAGTTTGAAATCAGGAAGCATAATACCTCCAGCTTTGTTCCTCTCTCTCAAGATTTTCCTGGCTATTCAGCGTTCTTTTGTGCTTCCATACAAATTTTAAGATCAATTTTTCTAGTTCTGTGAAAATAGTCATTGGTATTTTATAGGGATTTCATTGAAGCTCTAGATTGCCTTAGGTAGTAAGGTCATTTTAACAACATTAATTCTTCCAATCCATGAGCACAGTGTATTTACACATTTGTTTGTGTCATCTTCAATTTCTTTCATCAATGTCTTATAGTTTTCTGAGTACAGATCTTTTACCTCCTTGGTTAGATTTATTCCTAGGTATTTTATTCTTCTTGATGCAATTGTAAATTTGATTGTTTTCTTAATTTCTCTTCTGATGGTTTGTTGTAAGTGTATAGAACTGTAACATATTTCTGTATATGACTTTTTTATCCTACAACTTTACTGAATTTATTTATTAGTTCTAATGGTTATTTGTTCGCACCTTTAGGGTTTCTACATATAGTATCCTGTCATCTGCAGACAGTGACTGTTTTACATCTTCCTTTTCAATTTGGGTGCATTTTTTTTCTTTTTCTTGTCTGATTACTGTGGCTAAGACTTCCAATACTATGTTGAATAAAACTGGTAAAAGTGGACATCCTTGTCTTTTTCCTGATCTTAGAGGAAATACTTTCAGCGTTTACTGTTGAGTATGATGTTGGCTGTCGATTTGTCACATACGGTCTTTATTATGTTGAGGTATGTTCCTTCTATACCCACTTTGTTGAGAGTTTTTTATTATATTTGGATGGTGAATTTTGTCAAAAGCTCTTTCTGCAGGTATTGAGATGATAATCTGATTTTTATTATTCAATTTATTAATGTGGTGTATCATGCTAATTGTTTTCCTTATAGAGATACTGAACCTTCCTCATGTTGTAAAATCCTTTTAATGTATTGAATCAGAAAAGATGCTTAACATGTTTTCAGTCTTCTTAAATTCATTGAGACTTGTTTTGTGATGTGATGTGTCCTGCATAATGTTCCATGTTTTCTTGAGAAGAATGTGTATTCTGCTGCTTTTGGATGAAAAGTTGCAAATATACCTATTAATGCCAACTAGTAAAATATGTGACTTAAGGCCAGTGTTTCCCTAATTGATTTTTGATCTGGATAATCTGTCCATTGAAGTAAGTGGGGCATTAAAGTCCCCTACTATTCTTGTATTACTGTCAGTTTCTCCCTTTATGTTTGCTAACATTTGCTTTATGTATTTAGTTGCTCCTAGGTTGGGTGTATATATTATTACAATTCTTATATCTTCTTGTTTGTTTGATCCCTTTATCATTATGTAATGGCCTTCTTTGTTTCCTATTAGTCTTTGTTTTAAAGTCTACTTTGTCTAAGTATTGCTCCCCCAGCTTTTTCTTCATTTCTGTTTGCATGGAATACCTTTTTCCATCCCCTCATTTTCAGTCTGTGTGTGTCTTTGGATCTGAAGTGAGTGTCTTGTCAGCAGCATATTTATGTATCCTTTTTTTTTATTATTATTCATTCAGTCACTTTATTTATTTTCATTGGAGAATTTAGTCCATTGACAGTTAAAGGGATTATACAGCCACTATGGGAGACAGTATGACGGTTCCTTAAAAAAATAAAAATAGAGCTACTGTATGATCCAGCTATCCCACTCCTTGGCATATATTTGGAGAAAACCATAATTCAGAAAGATACATGCACCCCAATATTCATTGCAACAGTATGTGCAATAGCTAGGACATGGAAGCACCTAAATATCCATCAACAGAGGGATGGATAAAGAAGATGTTGTACATATATACAGTGGAATATTACTCAGCTATAAAAATGAACAAAATAATGCCATTTGCAGCAACATGGATGGACCTAGAGATTGTCATACTGAGTGAAGTAAGTCAGACAGAGAAAGACAAATATCATATGATATCACTTATATGAGAAATCTAAAAAAAATGGTACAAATGAAATTATCTACAAAACAGAAATAGAGTTGCAGATGTAGAAAACAAACTTATGGTTACCAGGGGATAAAGGGAGGGGGGATGAATTCGAAGATTAGGGTTGACATATACACACTACTGTACATAAAATAGATAACTAATAATGACCTACTGTATAGCACAGGGAACTCTACTTAATATTATGTAATGGCCTGTATTGGAAAAGATTCTAAAAAAGAGTGGATATATGTATATGTGTAACTGATTCACTTTGCTGTACACCTGAAACTAACACAACATTGTAAATCAACTATATACCAATAAAAATTTTTTAAAAAAATAAAGAGATTGTAAAGTAAGTATAGGTATGTACTTATTAGCATTTTGTTAATTGTTTTCTGGTTGTTTTTGTAGTTCTTTTTATTCCTTTTTCTCTTGTTTTGCTGTCTTCCTTTGTAATTTAATGACTAATGCTATGTTTAGATTCTTTCCCCTTTTTGTGTGTGTGTGTACCTATTATAGGTTTCTGTTTGTGGTTATCATAAGGTTCATATATACCAAATATATATCTACATATACCTATATATATGATTATTTTAAGTTGATATAATCTTAAATTTGAGTTCATTCTAACAACCATGCATTTCTCTCCCTCTCCCAAAGTTTAATTTTTTGACATAATATTTTACATATTTTTTTATTTTGTGTACCCTTTAATACACAAAACATATAATTGATAGATGGTAGTAGATATGGATAATTTTACTACATTTCTCTACTATGTTTACTGTATGTTTGTCTTTACCTATTATTGTTTCTGTCGTATTTTTATATTTCTAGCTGTGGTCTTTTCTGCTTAGAGAATTCCCTTTAACATTGCCTGTAAAGCTGGTTTAGCTGTTCTGAGGCCTTTTAGATTTTGCTTTCTGTAAAACTATTTTCTCTCTTTCAAATGTGAATGATAGCCTTGCTAGGTAGAATATTTTTAGTTGTAGGAGTTTTCCTTTCATCACTTTGAATATATCATATCATTCCCTTCTGGCCTGCAAAGTTTCTGCTGAAAAGTCAGTTGAGAGTCTTATGGGAGTTCCCTTGTACATAACTAGTTGTTTTTCTCTTGCTGCACTTAAGATTCTCTCTTTATCTTTGCCATTTTAGTTTTGATATGTCTTGATGTAGAACTCTTTAGTTTCATTTGTAGGGGGACTCTCTGTGCTTTCTGGATCTGGAATTCTGTTTTCCTCCCCAGACTAAGGAAGTTTTCAGCTATTATGTCTTCAAATAAATTCTCTTCCGCTTCTCTCCCTCTTCTCTTTCTGGGACCTTTATAATGTGAATGTTAGTACACTTGATGTTGCCCCAGAGGCCCCTTAAAATATCCTTACTCTTAAAAATTATTTTTTCTTTTTTTCTATTCAGCTTGGATGATTTATACTATGCTTCAAGTTTGCTGATCTGTTTCTTCTGAATCATCTAATCTACTGCTGATTCCTTCTAGTGTATTTTTTATTTCAGTTTTTCTATTCATCAGATCTGTTTGGTTCTTCTTTAAATTTTCTAACTCTTTGTTGAAATTTTCACTCTGTTCATCCTTTCTTCTCTTGGGTTTGGCAAGCATCTTTATGATCATTACCTTGAACTCTTTTAAATTGCTTATCTACACTTCTTTTAGTTCTTCTGAGGTTTTGTCCTATTCCTCCTTTTGGAAAATATTCCTTTGTATCCTCATTTTGCTTAATTCTCTGTGTTTATTTCTATGTATTAGGTAATTCAGTTAAGTTTCTTGATCTTGGAGAAGTGGTTTTATGTGGGAGATTCCTTATGTGGCCTAGCAGCACACTGCCCTCTGGTCACCAGAGCTATGATCCAGGTGTGCCCCTTATGTGAACTGCATGGGCCCTTCTCTTGTGGGAGGACTGACTACTGTGGGTGCTCTGGTAGGTGGAGCTGGCCATTGGCCCAGTTGGCTGCCAGGCCCTGATTCATGTGGTGGCTGCCAGCCAGTTTGTGCATGGGGCCAAGTCCCAGCATGGCTGTTTGCATAGCTTGGGGTGTCCTGGGGTTGCTGCTAGCCCACCTGAGGTTGGAGTCAAGTCCTGAGACAGTTGACTTCATGGCCCAGGGGGTTGTGGGGCTAGTTCCAGCCCTCTGGTGGGCTGGTAAGTTTCTGGCACTAATAAGCTAGAGGGAGGACTCCAAAACTGCCTTTTGATCTCCCAGCCTCCTTTGCAGCTGGTGTGATCATGTGACTGGGCTCTGGACCAGGGAAGACCAGGAAAGACCAGGGGAGTGTAGATATGCTTTATCCCACCCTCCTCCACACTTTTGTCTCCTGAGGAGCCAGGACACAGACCTGGCTGTAACCTGGACTGACCACAAAGATGAGGATGATGCCCTGGGTGGAGCCTGAGTCCTGAACAACCCAGTGGGCAGGGACCCCACCTCACTGCTGGACTTTCATGAGAATCTGAGACTGTAAAGAGAGCTCCATCGACTCAACCGCATGCCTTGGACTCAGGAAAGTCACCTGCAGCATCAGAAGCTCCCGGTGGTAAAGGGGGCCCTGGGTTAGAGGCCACATGTACAGAACAAGCTGAAGGGTCCCCTCCCCTCTAGGCAGCTGCCCTCCTGGGATCCCAATCCTGCTTGGGCTGGGGGACCAAGGTCCCTGGAGAGGACCCAGATGGCAGTGGTCAGACTCCTGCAGCCCTGAGTGAGGTAGAGGAACACAGAGGTCAATAGGGGCAGCCAAGCAATGGGTGGCAGGGGTAGGGGCTTGTTGTGCCCCCACCACAGGTCCTGTGACAGGATGATGTGGCAGCCACAGGGTGTGGAAAGAAACATGTAAACAAAGCCCCAGACCCCTTCTGAGACTGAAAGCAAGTCACTACAAGTACTTGCTGAAAAGATGAATCACAGGAAAAGAAGTGTGGTTCCTGCTCATAGGGACAGATCAAATGAGAAGGGGGGCGCTGGGGACCAGAGGTGAGAAAGAGAGAAGGGGTGGGAGCTGTCACGGCAGGCAGGGAGGTGACAAGCTTCAGGGTGAGGGGCCGGGTGGGCTGGTCCAGGGAGGAGGGTTGAGGATGTGAACTGGGGTGGTCTTATCGTTTCAGCTGAGCTGCCCCCGAACATTCTCTGGGCTTCGATCCACCAAGGCCTCCCATGTGTCACATGGGGAGCTGAAAAGCCCAGGGGCTTCTCTATTTCCCGTGTGACTTTGGTTTATAGAAAGCGTGATTTGGCATCATCTGAAATGCACATCTGACCAATGTAAAGAACCTTGCAAGTTTCCACAACATATGCCACAGACACAAATGCCTCTGAAGAATGCTGGTGCCCAGTAGTGATTGATGACCCAGCGATGAACCTACTTGGATCTCTCACATCAGAACATGGCACAATGGGTGCCTCCGAGGCAGGTCTTGAGGGAACTCTTTAGACAGAGCCTTCCTCCTGCCCCACAGCCAACCTCCCTCCCTGATCCCCTTGCCTCCCTAAGGTTTGACCCAACTCCTTCATCACCCACCCCTTTCCCCTTTTTTCTTGACCATCCAGTTTCCATCAGACCCTCAGCGAGAAACAAAAATAATTCATGGTGCAAACTTGGGAGAAGCAGCTCACTTGG
The DNA here is from genome assembly GCF_937001465.1 of Orcinus orca. Taxonomy (NCBI): domain Eukaryota; kingdom Metazoa; phylum Chordata; class Mammalia; order Artiodactyla; family Delphinidae; genus Orcinus; species Orcinus orca. The sequence goes on along the minus strand of NC_064566.1, from coordinate 82,021,157 downwards.
TGAAAAATAAGTCCCTTTGTACTTAAGAGGCCCCACCAAGTGCTGACTGCACGGAAGTCCCAGGAAGCTGAGTGGGGGGCAGCAGGGGATGGGGGGTGGGGGTGGGGCTAACTGCCCCTCCCCTACACAGGGTACTGGTTTTCGGTGCATGCGTAGATGGTGCTCAGCTGGCTTCTCCTCCGGATCCACTCAGGCACTTTGGGGAGGATCTGGAAGGTCTGAGGCAGCAGCTCCAGACAGGCCTCACAGAACTTCTTGATTCACCAGCAGTAGATGATGGGGTTGAAGACGGACTTGAGGTAGCTGAGCTCTAGGACGCAGAGGCTGGTGGTGTAGAATGTGTGTCCGCAGTAGAACCTCCAGTTGAACACGGGACAGCAGGCTGTAGACAGAGTGCGGCAGCCAGCACAGCGAGAAGCCCACGAAGAGGATCAGGATGGTGGTGAAGGCCTTGGTTTTGAAGCTCAGGTCCAGGCTGACCTGCTGCTGCTGTTGGAGCCGCCGCAGGCCGGTGCAGGTTGGCAGCTGCAGGTCCAGGCTGTAGGACTTGTTGTGCACGTGCACGGCGTCCTTGCACACTGTGTGCAGTATGCCCAGGTAGGAGCTGAGCATCACGGCGAAGGTCGCGAAGAAGGCGGCCCCCACCAGCGTCAGCACTTAGGCGCGGCCGGCCAGCAACTCGGTGTAACCCAGCATGCATTGTGGTGCCCGCGCTGGCACCTCCACCTGCGGCCAGTCGCCCAGCAACAGGGTTGAGACACAGAAGTACAGAGCCCAGGACACGGCGGTGATCACCTTGGCCCTGCGGGGGTTCAGCCTTTCCTGACGCTGGACGATGATGAGGAAGTGGTCCACACTGATGATGAGTAGGATGGCCACGCCCTCCAGGACGAAGGACCAGTAGAGCGCAGCCGAGAGACTGCAGAAGGAGTCCCCGAAGTGCCAGGAAACAGTGATAAGGGTTACGACGGTGAAGGGCATGAAACACAAGGACAGTATGATGTACGAGAAGGCCAGCGTGGCCAGCAGCAGGGTGATGGTGGAGTGCATGGCCGGCCTCTGGTACACGATGATGCAGACCACGGTGTTGCTGAGGAACCCCACCACGATCATCAGCATCATGAGGACTGCCAGGGACATCCTGAGGGGCGCAGGTGAAGGGGGTGCCCGAGAGTCTGCCGCGTGGCTCCCTTTGGGCAGCAGGTATTCGTAGGTCTCAATGGACGAGCGGTTAGAGGCCATCATGGAGGAAGTCCTGGAGCTGGGGCAGAAAGGAGAGGAAGGGGCCTCAGCGCTTCAGGGGCTGCTGCATTCTTTCTGCTGGCTGCATTTTCCTCCCGGTTTTCTTGGATCTAGAGGGCGCTGCAAGGGCTGGGAGGAGCCTGCCTCTTTGGGAGCAACTGGCTGGGATTTGCGATTCATCACAGCCTCATCATCTCCGTGACAATGACTGTGTCCGCAGCTTTCTACTTGGACGCTCTCACTGGCCTGTTGCAAAGAAGCATGAAAGAGAAGGGGGTTAGACCTTCCAAGCATGGGTTGAATAGAGCAGTTTTTACCTTTTACAGGTATTTTAAACATCAGAGTGGAGCTGACTCACTTATTTACCACGTGGGGAAAAGGCTTGGTCTTCACAAATACGACGAGCCTTGTCATGTAACCCAGGAAACCTGATCAGACCTACCTTGTGGGGGACCAGAATTTGTAATCAACATTTCCATAATCAGCATGTATTTTATAACTTGAATTACAAACATCCTGATCCAGTGAAGCTTTGGCTGAGGCAACCCCCAGTAGAGAGCCAGCTCCATGAGGGCAGGGTTTTGTCTGTGTGGTTTGCTGTGTCCCCAGCAGAGAAGATGTTCAAAAGAAATTCTGTTGAATGAATAAATGGTAGTTGATGCCGCTGCTATTTGTTTAAGTGTGGAGTCACATGCAGTTTTAAAAAATAATCCAGCAAGATCCCATGTACCCTTCCCCCAATTTCCCTTAATGGTAACACTTTGGACAACTGTAGTGCTGCTAGAATGTTAGTTTTGGAAACACTGATGAAAAGGAAGACACTATCCCCCCAGATAAACTCTTTTAAAGGATGCTGTTGGGGCTTCCCTGGTGGCGCAGTGGTTAAGAATCCGCCTGCCAATACAGGGGACGTGGGTTTGAGCCTTGGTCCAGGAAGATCCTACATGCTGCAGAGCAACGAAGCCCGTGTGCCACAACTACTGAGCCCACGTGCCACAGCTACTGAAGCCCACACGCCTAGACCCCATGCTCCGCAACAAGAGAAGCCACCACAATGAAAAGCCTGCACACCACAATGAAGAGTAGCCCCTGTTCGCTTCAACTAGAGAGAAGCCTGCGCACAGCAAGGAAGATCAAACACAGACAAAAAGAAAAAGAAAAAAAAGTTGCTTTGTCAGCACCAGTGTCCTCATGGTAGAACAAGCTTCCAAAAATGTCTGCCACTAGTGTTTATGTCTCCAGTGGGAGTCCTAGTAGCTTCTTGCCTCTCCAAGTCGTTCTCCAAGGTCAACTAATGGGTCTGACCCAGACTCCTTTCAAATTATTTCCTCTGTGCTGGGATTCAGAGCATGTGAGATTTTGTGCATGCCTTTTAAAAGCAGAGTGTCTGTGTCATATAGTCCTCTGTCTCTCCCACATGCAAGCCCCACTGTCTTTTAAAGCCAAATGTTCTAGGGACTCTTCTTCCCTGTGCAGGAACCCTGGACTGGGGAGCCTGATGTGGGGTTGAGACTCACCATTCCTTGTGAAGAACCTCTGCAATTGTGATTCCTCTCATTTGAGCATTGCCTATCCAGGGGTGTGGGTCGTCTTCTCCCACACTTCTAGTTGTGGTTCCTCTTTTATATCTTTGGCTGCGGAAAATCTTTTCTGCTAGTCTCAGCTTGTTTTCATGGATAGTTGCTTTGTAAATACTTGTAATTTTGGTGTGCATCCATTGTAAGAAGGGAACATTTTCTTTCGCTTGGATTTTCAGTTGCTTGAAAAAATAATACAATATCATTTTTTTCTATAAAAATTGAGAAAAATCAAATGCATAGATATGTTCAACTTTAGAAAAGTAGGTATTTGGTAAAAGATACTTAATAATTGGTATATTACCCTCACACACACACACAAACATAATTTAACTCCATATGCATACTACATTTATTTTTCCATTCCTATTTATTTCGTATAGATCACACATTTTGTAAACTAGCAGGGACCATACCAAATGGCTCACTTTTTCTATTGCCCTATACATTTTCTGTACAAACCATCTAACTGTGATGTTGCTTATTTAATAATCTGAAATTCAATACTGGCAAAGCCAAGAATTTATGCTGATAATAAATCAATTTCTCTGAGGGGTGTGGAGTTGGGTTCTTGCTTTCCGTTCCTGGAAGGAAACGTTTAAATACTGACAACTGTTACTTTAAACCCACCTTGGTATTACAGGGGCTTGAGTCTAACCTCCCTTTAAATGCATACAAGTTTTCAGAGAATTCAACCTAGGCATTCAAAAGGAAAGGAAAACTGGCTCAACTTTGTTCCATTTTCCTTCAGATAATGGATAGGAGAATGTGAAAGAGAAGCCATTTAGTCTTAAGTACACATTATATGGTATTTTCAAGGATGTAACAGTCCTTAGTTCTTGGGCAAAAAATCTTAAGTCTCAAGAGAAGTAAAACATTGACTTGTGAAGAGTTAGGAATTATATACACTAAAACCAAAACTTTTATTTATCTAGAAAGAAAGTTGACAAATACTATAACATAACACATGATCTTACAGATTTTGAAATTTTTAAATGTGGCATTACTATTAAATAAATCATGTGGAAAGCAACTATATTGACAATGATAGCAAAAATCTGTATTTTGTACATCCTGCTGACAGTTGATAGCATGACTGAATTGATCAAAATCTATTAATTATTTCTTTCAACCTTCAAAATCTCTCCTTGCTTAAAACTGATGAAATCACAACATCATTAATCCAAATAAGTGATTATAATTATCAAATTAATTATTCCTATACTATCAAGTTCTGGTTATTTTGATCAGTTTAAGTACTATGATCTGAAGACTGATTTCTGAATACTAAACATATATTTAGGGGCTTTTACTTTGATTTCTGGTAAAGCTTTGCATATTTGATAATAACAATGACAGATTACATTTGAATTTCAACCCAATACACTGATTTTATTGTTTCTGTATTTCAGATAGTCAAAAATCAATTACCTTGACAATAGTGCTTATTTCATATGTACAAAAAATATTTTAAGATTAGACAAGGAATTTTCTTTTTCTTCTTCTAATATTAATATTATTACTACTACTACTACTTAGGACTGGCTTGCCTCACCTATATAGAGAGTAAAGGAATAGTTTATTATAAGACCATCTGGTGTCAATATGAATGAATTGAAATTAACAGATAGATAACCCTCTTCATTTTTAAAGAAAAGTGTTATTTCTCAAGTGTTAGTGTGATTATATTTTCTGTCTTCCAAGACTTCACAAAATGAATTGCTGCTGAAATTTCTATGACATTCGTCCTTTTCTTAAGAAGAAGAAGCCTATATCAGTCAGGACAGCTGATTTGGTTGGATCCCATTTCCACCACGGAGAGGGGGAAGCTTTTTACTGAGGCATTGTGCTGTGTTACATATAACAAAACTCTGAGAGAGTTGCCTATACCCCATTTCTTCTCCTTCCATTCACTTTTGAACCCATTTCAATTAGGTTTTCATGCCCATTCTTCTATTTGTTATTCTCAAAGTAACAAATAACTTGCACATTGCTAAATACATTAACCAATTCCCAGTCCTCAGTGTATTTGATCAACAGTGTGTTAATCAATCTAATTCTTTTTAAAATTTTTTATTTTATATTGGAGTATAGTTAACTAACAATATTGTGTTAGTTTCAGGTGTACAGCAAAGTGATTCAGTTATACATGTACATATTCTTTTTCAAATTATTTTCACATTTAGGTTATTACAGAGTATTTAGCAGACTTCCCTGTGCTATACAGTGGGTCCTTCCTGGTTATCTATTTTAAATACAGCAGTGTGTATATGTCAATCCCAAACTCCCAATCTATCCCTCTCCCCTAGCTTTCCCCTCTGGTAACCATAAATTCATCCTCTAAGTCTGTGAGTCTGTTTGTTTTGTAAATCAGTTCATTTGTATCATTATTTTTAGATTTTGCATGTAAGTGATATACGATATTTGTCTTTCTGTGTCTGACTTACTTCACTTAGTATGATAATATCTAGGTCCATTCATGTTGCTGCAAATGGCATTATTTTATTCTTTTAAATGGCTGAGTAATATTCCATTATATACAGGTACCACATCTTTATCCATTCCTCTGTTGATAGACATGTAGGTTGCTTCCATATCTTGGCTATTACAAACAGCGCTGAAATAAACATTGCTGTGTGTGTATACTTTTGAACCATGTTTTTCTTGAAATATATGTCCAGGAGTGTAATTGCTGGATCATATGCTAGCTCTATTATTAGTTTTTAAAGAAATCTCCGTACTGTTTTCCATAGTGGCTGTACCCATTTAATACTTTCCCACAAACAGTGTGGGAGGCTTCCCTTTTCTCCACACCCTGTCCAGAATTTACTGTTTGTAGATATTTGGTAATGGCCATTCTGACTGGTGTGTGGTGATATCTCATTGAAGTTTTGATTTGCATTTCTCTAATAATTAGCAGTGTCGAGCATCTTTTCATTTTCTTCTTGGCCATCTGTAAGTCTTTGGAGAAATGTCTATTTAGATCTTTTGCCCATTTATTGATTGTATTGCTTGTTTATTTTATATTAAGTCACACGAGCTGTTTGTAATTTTTTTATATTAATCTCTTGTCTGTTGCTTCATTTGCAAATATTTTTTCCCATTCTGTGGGTTGTCTTTCATTTTATTTATGGTTTCCTTTGCTGTGCAAAACTTTTTGAGTTTAATTAGGTCCAATTTGTTTATTTTTGTTTTTATTTCCATTACTCTAGGAGGTGGATATAAAAGATCTTATTTTGATTTATTTCAGAGAGTGTTATGCCTATGTTTTCCACTGAGAGTTTTATAGTATCTGGTCTTACATTTAAGTCTTTAATCCATTTTGAGTTTATTTTTGTGTATGGTATTAAAGAATGTTCTAATTTCATTTCTTACATGGAGATGTCCACTTTTCCTAGCTCTGTTTACTGAAAAGACTGCCTTTCCTCCATTGTCTTGCCTCCTTTGTTGTAGATTAATTGACTTTAAGCACTTGGGTTTATTTTTGGGCATTTTATCCAGTTCCATTGACATATATTTCTGTTTTTGTGCCAGTACCATAGTGTTTTGATTACTGTAGCTTTGTAGTACAATCTGAAGTTAAGGAGCTTGATTCCTCCAGCTTTGTTTTTCTTTCTTAGGATTGCTTTAGATATTTAGGGTCTTTTGTGTCTTCATACAAATTTTAATATTTTTTTATAGTTCTGAGAAATATGCCATTGGTAATTTGATAGATATTGCATTGAATCTGTAGATTGCCTTGGATTGTATAGTCATTTTGACAATATTTATTCTGCCAATCTAAGAACATGGTATATCTTAACATCTGTTTCTGCCATCTTCAGGTGTTTTCATCAGCATATTATAGATTTTGGAGAACAGGTCTTTTGTCCCATTGGTAGGTTTATTCCCAGGTATTTTATTCTTTGTAATGTGATGGTAAATGGGATTGTTTCTTTAATTTCTCTTTCTGATCTTAGCTGTATGTTTGTCATATATGGCATTTATTATGTTGAAGTATGTTCCCTCTATGCCCACTTTCCTGAGAGCTATTATCATAAATGGGTGTTGAATTTTTGTCAAAAGATTTTTCTGCATCTATTGAGATGATCATAAGGTTTTTTATTCTTCAATTTGTTGAGGTGGTGTATCACACTGATTAATTTGTGGATATTGAAAAATTCTTGCATCCCAGGGATAAATACCACTTGATCATGTTATATGATCCTTTACATGTATTATTGGATCCAGATTTCTAGTATTTTCCTGAGGATTTTTGTGTTGATGTTCATCAGTGATATTGGGCTGTAATTTTCTTTTCTTGTGATATCTTTGTCTGGTTTAGGTATCAGGGAGATAGTGGCCTCATAGAATGAATTTGGGAACGTTCCTTCCTCTGAAATTTTTGGGATAGTTTCAGAGGATAGGTGTTATCTCTTCTCTAAATGTTGATTAGAATTCACCTGTGAAAACATCTGGTCCTGGACTTTTATTTACTGGAAGTTATTTAATCACAGTTTCAGTTTCAGTACTTGTGATTATTCTCTTCATATTTTTCTATTTCTTCCTGGTTCAGTCTCAGAAGTTAGTACCTTTCTAAGGATTTGTCTATTTTTTCTCAGTTGTCCATTTTGTTGGTGTATAGTTTCTGGTAGTAGTCTCTTATGATCCTTTTTATGTCTGTGGTGTCCATTGTAACTTCCTCTTTTTCATTTCTAATTTCATTGATTTGAGTCCTCTCCCCCACACCTTTTTTTTTTTTTTTGATGAGTCTGGCTAAAGGTTTATCAATTTTGTTTTTCTTTTCAAAGAACCAGCTTTTAGTCTCATTGATCTTTTCTGTTGTTTGCTTTCTTTCTATTTCACTTATTTCAGCTGTGATCCTTATGATTTTTTTCCTTCTACTAACTTTGGGTTTTCTTTGTTCTTCTTTCTCTAGTTCCTTTAGGTGTGAGTTTAGATTGTTTACTTGTGATTTTTCTTGTTTCCTAAGGTAAGATTTTATTGCTATAAACTTTTGCCTTAGTACTTCTTTTGCTGTGTCCCATAGGTTTGGATCATCATGCTTTCTTTCTCATTTGATTTCCTCTTTGATTACTTCAGTGATCCATTTGTTGTTTAGTAACATATTGTTTAGCCTCCATATGTTTGTGTTTTTTTACAGTTTTTATTTTCTTGTAGTTGATTTCTAATCTCACAGAGTTGTGGTCAGAAAAATTGCTTGATATGATTTCAATTTTCTTAAATTTGCCGATTCTGGCTTTGTGGCCCAACATATGATTAATCCTGCAGAATGTTCCATGTGCCCTTGAGAAGAATGCATATTCTGCTGCTTTGGGATGGAATGCTCTATAACCGTCAATTAAGTCCATCTGGTCTAATGTGTCATTTAAGACCTGTGTTTCCTTATTGATTTTCTGTCTTGAATATCTGTCCATTGATGAAAGTGGGGTGTTAAAGTCCCCCACTGTTATTGTGTTACTGTCAATTTCCCCTTTTATGTCTGTTAGCATTTGCCTCATATATTGAAGTGCTCTTACTTTGGATGCATATTCACAATCATTATGTCTTCTTCCTGGAATGATCCCTTGATCATTATGTAGTGTCTTTCTTTGTCTCTTATAACAGTCTTTATTTTAAAGTCTATTTTGTCTGCTATGAGTATTGCTAGTCCTGCTTTCTTTGATTTCCATTTGCATGGAATAAATTTTTCCATCCCTGCACTTTCAGTCTGTACCTGAAGTGGATGTCTTGTGACTGCTTATATACAGGTATTTTTTTTTTTTAAACATCTTTATTGGGGTATAATTGCTTTACAATGGTGTGTTAGTTTCTGCTTTATAACAAAGTGAATCAGTCATACATAAACATATGTTCCCATATGTCTTCCCTCTTGCGTCTCCCTCCTTCCCACCCTCCCTATCCCACCCCTCCAGTCTGTCACAAATCACAGAGCCAATATCCCTGTGCCATGCGGCTGCTTCCTACTAGCTATATACCTTACTACGTTTGTTAGTGTGTATATGTCCATGACTCTCTCTCGCCCTGTCACAGCTCACCCTTCCCCTACCCATAACCTCAAGTCTGTTCTCTAGGAGGTCTGCGTCTTTATTCCTGCCTTACCCCTAGCTTTTTCATGACATTTTTTTTTCTTAAATTCCATATATATGTGTTACCATACGGTATTTGTCTTTTTCTTCCTGACTTACTTCACTCTGTACGACAGACTCTAGGTCTATCCACCTCATTACAAATAGCTCAATTTCGTTACTTTTTATGGCTGAGTAATATTCCATTGTATATATGTGCCACATCTTCTTTATCCATTCATCCGATGATGGGCTCTTAGGTTGTTTCCATCTCCGGGCTATTGTAAATAGAGCTGCAATGAACATTTTGGTACATGAGTCTTTTTGAATTTTGGTTTTCTCAGGGTATATGCCCAGTAGTGGGATTGCTGGGTCATATGGTAGTTCTATTTGTAGTTTTTTAAGGAACCTCCATACTGTTCTCCATAGTGGCTGAACCAATTCACATTCCCACCAGCAGTGCAAGAGTGTTCCCTTTTCTCCACACCCTCTCCAGCATTTATTGTTTCTAGATTTTTTGATGATGGCCATTCTGACTGATGTGAGATGATATCTCATTGTAGTTTTGATTTGCATTTCTCTAATGATTAATGATGTTGAGCATTCTTTCATGTGTTTGTTGGCAGTCTGTATGTCTTCTTTGGAGAAATGTCTATTTAAGTCTTCTGCCCATTTTTGGATTGGGTTGTTTGTTTTTTTGTTATTGAGTTGCATGAGCTGCTTGTAAATTTAAGAGATTAATCCTTTGTTGGTTGCTTCATTTGCAAATATTTTCTCCCATTCTGAGGGTTGTCTTTTGGTCTTGTTTATGGTTTCCTTTGCTGTGCAAAAGCTTTGAAGTTTCATTAGGTCCCATTTGTTTATTTTTGTTTTTATTTCCATTACTCTAGGAGGTGGGTCAGAAAGGATCTTGCTGTGATTTATGTCATAGAGTGTTCTGCCTATGTTTTCCTCTAAGAGTTTGATAGTTTCTGGCCTTACATTTAGGTCTTTAATCCATTTTGAGCTTATTTTTGTGTATGGTGTTAGGGAGTGATCTAATCTCATACTTTTACATGTACCTGTCCAGTTTTCCCAGCACCACTTATTGAAGAGACTGTCCTTTCTCCACTGTACATTCCTGCCACCTTTATCAAAGATAAGGTGTCCATATGTGCATGGGTTTATCTCTGGGCTTTCTCTCCTGTTCCATTGATCTATCTTTCTGTTTTTGTGCCAGTACCATACCATCTTGATAACTGTAGCTTTGTAGTATAGTCTGAAGTCAGGGAGCCTGATTCCTCCAGTTCCTTTTTTCGTTCTCAAGATTGCTTTGGCTATTCGGGGTCTTTTGTGTTTCCATACAAATTGCAAAATTTTTTGTTCTAGTTCTGTGAAAAATGCCAATGGTAGTTTGATAGGGATTGCATTGAATCTATAGATTGCTTTGGGTAGTAGAGTCATTTTCACAATGTTGATTCTTCCAATCCAAGAACATGGTATATCTCTCCATCTATTTGTATCATCTTTAATTTCTTTAATCAGTGTCTTATAATTTTCTGCATACAGGTCTTTTGTCTCCTTAGGTAGGTTTATTCCTAGATATTTTATTCTTTTTGTTGCAATGGTAAATGGGAGTGTTTTCTTGATTTCACTTTCAGATTTTTCATCATTAGTATATAGGAATGCCAGAGATTTCTGTGCATTAATTTTGTATCCTGCCACTTTACCAAATTCATTGATTAGCTCTAGTAGTTTTCTGGTAGCATCTTTAGGATTCTCTATGTATAGGATCATGTCATCTGCAAACAGTGACAGCTTTACTTCTTTTCCGATTTGGATTCCTTTTATTTCCTTTTCTTCTATTATTGCTGTGGCTAGAACTTCCAAAACTATGTTGAATAAGAGTGGTGAGAGTGGGCAACCTTGTCTTGTTCCTGATCTTAGTGGAAATGCTTTCAGTTTTTCACCATTGAGGATGATGTTTGCTGTGGGCTTGTCATATATGGCCTTTATTATGTTGAGGAAAGTTCCCTCTATTCCTACTTTCTGCAGGGTTTTTTATCATAAATGGGTGTTGAATTTTGTCAAAAGCTTTCTCTGCATCTATTGAGATGATCATATGGTTTTTCTCCTTCAATTTGTTAATATGGTTTATCACATTGATAGATTTGCGTATATTGAAGAATCCTTGCATTCCTGGAATAAACCCCACTTGATCATGGCGTATGATCCTTTTAATATGCTGTTGGATTCTGTTTGCTAGTATTTTGGTGAGGATTTTTGCATCTATGTTCATCAGTGATATTGGCCTGTAGTTTTCTTTCTTTGTGACATCCTTGTCTGGTTTTGGTACCAAGGTGATGGTGGCCTCGTAGAAGGAGTTTGGGAGTGTTCCTCCCTCTGCTATATTTTGGAAGAGTTTGAGAAGAATAGGTGTTAGCTCTTCTCTAAATGTTTGATAGAATTCACCTGTGAAGCCACCTGGTCCTGGGCTTTTATTTGTTGGAAGATTTTTAATCACAGTTTCAATTTCAGTGCTTGTGATTGGTCTGTTCATATTTTCTATTTCTTCCTGATTCAGTCTTGGCAGGTTGTGCATTTCTAAGAATTTGTCCAGTTCTTCCAGATTGTCCATTTTATTGGCATAGAGTTGCTTGTAGTAATCTCTCATGATCTCTTTTATTTCTGCAGTGTCAGTTGTTACCTCTCCTTTTTCATTTCTAATTCTATTGATTTGAGTCTTCTCCCTTTTTTTCTTGATGAGTCTGGCTAGTGGTTTATCTATTTGGTTATCTTCTCAAAAAACCAGCTTTTAATTTTATTGATCTTTGCTATTGTTTCCTTCATTTCTTTTTCATTTATTTCTGATCTGATTTTTATGATTTCTTTCCTTCTGCTAGCTTTGGGGTTTTTTTGTTCTTCTTTCTCTAATTGCTTGAGGTGCAAGGTTAGGTTGTTTATTCGGGATGTTTCCTGCTTCTTTAGGTGGGCTTGTATTGCCATAAACTTCCCCCTTAGAACTGTTTTTGCTGCATCTCACAGGTTTTGGGTCGTTGTGTCTCCATTGTCATTTGTTTCTAGGTATTTTTTGATTTCCTCTTTGATTTCTTCAGTGATCACTTCATTATTAAGTAGTGTATTGTCTAGACTCCATGTGTTTGTATTTTTTACAGATCTTTTCCTGTAATTGATATCTAGTCTCATGGCGTTGTGGTCAGAAAAGATACTTGATACAATTTCAATTTTCTTAAATTTACCAAGGCTTGATTTGTGACCCAAGATATGATCTATCCTGGAGAATGTTCCATGAGCACTTGAGAAAAATGTGTATTCTGTTGTTTTTGGAAGGAGTGTCCTATAAATATCAATTAAGTCCATCTTGTTTAATGTATCATTTAAAGCTGTGTTTCCTTGTTTATTTTCATTTTGGATGATCCGTCCATGGGTGAAAGTGGGGTGTTTAAGTCCCCTACTATGAATGTGTTACTGTCGATTTCCCCTTTTATGGCTGTTAGTATTTGCCTTATGTATTGAGGTGCTCCTATGTTGGGTGCATAAATATTTACAATTGTTATATCTTCCTCTTGGATCGATCCCTTGATCATTATGTAGTGTCCTTCTTTGTCTCTTTTAATAGTCCTTATTTTAAAATCTATTTTGTCTGATATGAGAATTGCTACTCCAGCTTTCTTTTGGTTTCCATTTGCATGGAATATCTTTTTCCATCCCCTTACTTTCAGTCTGTATGTGTCTCTAGGTCTGAAGTGGGTCTCTTGTAGACAGCACATATAAGGGTCTTGTTTTTGTATCCATGCAGCTCATCTGTGTCTTTTGGTGGGAGCATTTAGTCCATTTACATTTAAGGTAATTATCAATATGTATGTTCCTATTCCCATTTTCTAAATTTTTTTGAGTTCGTTATTATAGGTCTTTTCCTTCTCTTGTGTTTCTTGCCTAGAGAAGATCCTTTAGCATTTGTTGTAAAGCTGGTTTGGTGGTGCTGAACTCTCTCAGCTTTTGCTTGTCTGTAAAGGTTTTAATTTCTCCATCAAATCTCAATGAGATCCTTGCTGGGTAGAGTAGTCTTGGATGCAGGTTTTTCTCCTTCATCACTTTCAGTATGTCCTGCCACTCCCTTCTGGCTTGTAGGGTTTCTGCTGAGAGATCAGCTGTTAACCTTATGGGGATTCCCTTGTGTGTTATTTGTTGTTTTTCCCTTGCTGCTTTTAATATGCTTTCTTTGTATTTAATTTTTGACAGTTTGATTAATATGTGTCTTGGCGTATTTCTCCTTGGATTTATCCTGTATGGGACTCTCTGTGCTTCCTGGACTTGATTAACAATTTCCTTTCCCATATTAGGGAAGTTTTCAACTATAATCTCTTCAAATATTTTCTCAGTCCCTTACTTTTTCTCTTCTTCTTCTGGAACCCCTATAATTTGAATGTTGGTGTGTTTAATGTTGTCCCAGAGGTCTCTGGGACTGTCCTCAGTTCTTTTCATTCTTTTTTCTTTATTCTGCTCTGCAGTAGTTATTTCCACTATTTTATCTTCCAGGTCACTTATCCGTTCTTCTGCCTCAGTTATTCTGCTGTTGATCCCATCTAGAGTACTTTTAATTTCATTTATTATTTGTTCATCGTTGCTTGTTTCATCTTTATTTCTTCTAGGTTCATAGTTCCCGCTGTTTTTGATGTCTGTCTCCAGTGGCTAAGGTTGGTTCAGTGGGTTGTGTAGGCTTCCTGGTGGAGGGGACTAGTGCCTGTGTTGTGGTGGATGAGGCTGGATCTTGTCTCTCTAGTGGTCAGGTTCACGTCTGGTGGTGTGTTTTGGGGTGTCTGTGGCCTTATTATGATTTTAGGCAGCCTCTCTGCTAATGGGTGGGTTTGTGTTCCTGTTTTACTAGTTGTTTGGCATAGGTTGTCCAGCACTGTGGCTTGCTGGTCGTTGAGTGAAGCTGGGTGCTGGTGTTAAGATGGAGGTTTCTGGGAGATTTTCGCCATTTGATATTATGTGGAGCTGGGAGGTCTCTTGTTGACCAGTGTCCTGAAGTTGGCTCTCCTACCTCAGAGGCAGAGCCCTGACTCCTGGCTGGAGCACCAAGAGCCTTTCATCCACACGGCTCAGAATAAAAGGGAGAAAAAGTAGAGGGAATTAGAAGTATGAGGAAAGAAAGAAGGGAAGGAGGGAAGGAAGGAAGGAAGAAAGAAAGAAAGAAGCAAAGAAGGAAAGAAGGCAAGAAGGAAAGAAAGGAGGGAGGAAGGAAGGAAGGAGGGAAAGAAGGAAAAAAAGAAAGAAAGAAGATACAGTCAAAATAAAATAAAGTATAAAAAAGTTATTGAATTAAAAAAGTCTTATTTAGAAAAAAGAAAAAGGGACAGATAGAACCTTAGGACAAATGTTGGAAGCAAAGCTATACAGACAAAATCTTACACAGACGCATACACATACACCCTCACTAAAAGAGGTAAAGGGGAAAAAATCATAAATCTTGCTGTCAGAGACCACCTCCTCAATTTGGGATGATTCGTTGTCTAAAGGAGGGAATGAAGGAAGGAAAGAAAGAAAGAAAGAAAGAACGAAGGTAAAGTATAATAACGTTATTAAAATTAAAATTGATTATTAAGAAAAAAATTTTAAAAAAAAACCGTGGACGGATAGAACCCTAGGACAAATGGTGGAAGCAAGACTATACAGACAAGATCTCACACAGAAGCATACACATACACACTCACAAATAGAAGAATAGGGAAAAAAATCATAGATCTTGCTCCTAAAGTCCACTTCCTTAATTTGGGACGATTGGTTGTCTATTCAGGTATTCCGCAGATGCAGGGTATATCAAGTTGATTGTGGAGCTTTAATCCGCTGCTTCTGAGGCTGCTGGGAGAGATTTCCCTTTCTCTTCTTTGTTCTTACAGCTCACCAGGGCTCAGCTTTGGATTTGGCCCTGCCTCTGCATGTAGGTCGCTGGAGGGAGTCTGTGTTTTGCTCAGACAAGACGGGGTTAAAGGAGCCGCTGATTCGGGGGCTCTGGCGCACTCAGGCCGGCGGGGAGGGAGGGGCACGGAGTGCGGGGCAGGCCTGCGGCGGCAAACTCCAGCGTGACTTTGCACCAGCCTGAGGCTCGCCGTGCGTTCTCCCAGGGTAGTTGTCCCTGGATCCCGGGAACCTGGCAGTGGCGGGCTGCACAGGCTCCGCGGAAGAGGGGTGTGGAGAGTGACCTGTGCTCGCACACAGGCCCCTTGGTGGCGGCAGCAGCAGCCTTAGCATCTCCCGCCCGTCTCTGGGGTCCGTGCTTTTAGCCACGGCTCGCGCCCGTCTCTGGGGTTCGCGCTTTTAGCCGCGGCTCGCGCCCATCTCTGGAGTTCCTTTAAGCAGCGTTCTTAAACCCCTCTCCTCACGCACCAGGAAACAAAGAGGGAAGAAAAAGTCTCTTGCCTCTTCGGCAGGTGCAGACTTTTCCCCGGACTCCCTCCCGGCTAGCCGCGGCGCACTAACCCCCTGCAGGCTGTGTTCACGCCGCCAACCTCAGTCCTCTCCCAGCGCTCCGACCAAAGCCCGAGCCTCAGCTGCCAGCCCCGCCCGTCCCGGCGGGGGAGCAGACAAGCCTCTCGGGCTGGTGAGTGCCGGTCGGCACCGATCCTCTGTGCGGGAATCTCCCCGCTTTGCCCTCCGCACCCGTTGCTCCGCGGCTTCAAAGCTCCCCCTCCGCCTCCCACAGTCTCCGCCCGCGAAGGGGCTTCCTAGTGTGTGGAAACTTTTCCTCCTTCACAGCTCCCTCCCACTGGTGCAGGTGCCGTCCCTATTCTTTTGTCTCTGTTTTTTCTTTTCTTTTGCCCTACCCAGGTACGTGGGGAGTTTCTTGCCTTTTGGGAGGTCTGAGGTCTTCTGCCAGCCTTCAGTAGGTATTCTGTAGGAGTTGTTCCGTGTGTAGATGTATTTCTGGTGTATCTGTGGGGAGGAAGGTGATCTCCACGTCTTACTCTTCCGCCATCTTCAAGGTCCCCCTACAGGTCTTGTTTTTGCATGCTTTCAGCCAGTCTGGATCTTTTGTCTGAGCATTTAATTCATTTGCATTTAAGATACTTAACAATATGTATGTTCTTATTGCCATTTTGTTAATTGTTTCGGATTTGCTTTGTAGTTGTTTTTTTTTTTTCTTCCTCTTCTGTTCTCTTATCTTGTGATTTGGTGACTAACTTGTGTTTGAATTTCTTTTCTTTTTTAATTTGTTTTATTTTTTATTTTATTTTATTATTTTTTTTTGCAGTATGCAGGCCTCTCACTGTTGTGGCCTCTCCTGTTGTGGAGCACAGGATCTGGATGCGCAGGCTCAGCGGCCATGGCTCATGGGCCCAGCTGCTCCATGGCATGTGGGATCTTCCCGGACCAGGGCACAAACCCGTGTCCCCTGCATCGGCAGGCGGACTCTCAACCACTGTGCCACCAGGGAAGCCCTAATTTGTTTTATTTTATTTTTTGGATGTGCCAAAAGGCTTGCAGGATCTTAGTTCCCTGATCAGGGATTGTACCCGGGCCCACGGCACAGAAAGCACCAAGTTGTAAACACTGGACCACCAGAGAATTCCCATGTTTGGATTTCTTATTTTATTTATTTATTTTTTTTAATGTGTGTAGATTTTGAGTTTGCTGTTAGCATGAGGTTTTAATATGTTAGTCTATATATAAATAAGATTGTTTTAAGTTGCTGGTCTTTTAAACTCGAATCCATTTCCAATATCCTGCTTTTATGCTCTCTTCTTCTCACAGTTCTTAGTTTTGATACCATATTTTTGTGCAGATGACTTACAGCATGTTTGCCTTTACTGGTGAGCTTTTCCATTTGTAATTTCTTATTTCTAGTTGTGGCCTTTTTTTCTACCTAGTGAAGTACCTTTAGCATTTGTTGCAAAGTTGGTCTGGTGGTGCTGAATTCTCTTAGCTTTTGATTGATTGTAAAACTTTTGATTTCTCTCTAAAATCTGAATGAGAACCTTGCTGGGTAGAGTATTCTAGGTTGTAGGTTTTTCCATTTCATCACTTTAAATATATCATTCCACTCCCTTTCGGCCTGCAGAATTTCTGCTGAGAAATCAGCTGAAAACCTTATGGAAATTCCCTTGAATGTTATTTGTTGCTTTTCCCTTGTTGCTTTTAATACATTTTTCTTTGTCATTAATTTTTGTCAATTTGATTACTATCTGTCTCCATAGAATAGAATAGAATAGAATATGAATGTTGCTGCATTTAATGTTGTCCCTGAGGTCTTTGATACTGTCCTCATTTCTTTTCATTCTTTTTTTTAAATTCTGTTCCACGTCAGTGATTTACAACATTCTGTCTTCCAGCTCACTTATCCATTCTTCTGCCTCATTTATTCTGCTATTGATTCATTCTAGTGCATTTTTCATTTCAGTTATTGTATTGTTCATCTCTGTTTGTTCTTTAGTTCTTCTAGGTCCTTGTTAAACATTTTTTGAATATCTCAACTTGTGTCTCCGTTCTTTTTCTGAGATCTTGGATCATCTTTACTACCATTATTCTGAATTCTTTTTCAGGTAGATTGCATATCTCCACTTCACTTAGTTGTTCTTCTGGGGTTTTATCTTCTTCCTTCATCTGGGACATATTCCTCTCCTGTCTCATTTTTTCTAACTTTCTATGATTGCATTTTCTGTTTGCAGCCTGCAGTGTTGTAGTTCTTCTTGCTTCTGTTGTCTTCCCCCAGTGGATGAGGCTGTCTAAGAGGCTTGTGCAGGCTTCCTAGTGGGAGCAACTGGTTCCTGCCCCCTGGTGGGTGGGAGTATGTCTTTTTCCTTTGGGCAGGGTCATGTTGGGGTGTGTATTTATGAGGCAGCTGGTTTTCAGGAAGACTTTAAGAAGCCTGCCTGCTGTGTTCCCTCCCTGTTCATTTTTTGGCCTGAGGCATACCAGCACTGGAGCCTACAGGCTGTTGGGTGAGGCCAGGTTTTAGTGAGAAAATGGCAGCCTCCAAGAGGGTTCCAGCCAATGAGTACTCCCCAGAACTAATATAACCTGTGTCTTTGTTTCCACTGTGAAGCACAGCCATCCCCTGCTTCCATGGGAGACCCTCCAATACCGGCAGGTAAGTCTGGCCCAGTCTTTTGAAGTCACC
This sequence comes from Orcinus orca, assembly GCF_937001465.1. Classification (NCBI taxonomy): domain Eukaryota; kingdom Metazoa; phylum Chordata; class Mammalia; order Artiodactyla; family Delphinidae; genus Orcinus; species Orcinus orca. Next base: position 82,003,149 of record NC_064566.1, on the reverse strand, counting down.
ACTTTTTCCCCATTGGTCCTGGTATGCTTGTGAGCCTATGTGCATCCTCTGAGAGTGCAGTTTCTGTTTCTCCCAGTCCTGTGGAATTACTGTGATCAAACACTGCTGGCCTTCAAAGCCAGGTTCTCTGGGGACTCCTCCTTCCCTTGCCCAGCACTGAGGTTGGGGTGCCTGATGTGGGTCTCAGAACTTTCACTCCTGTGGAAGAACTTCTGTGGTATAATTATTTTCCAGTTTGTGGGTTGTCCACCTGGCATGTACGGGATTTGATTTTATGGTGATTGTGCCCCTCTAATAGTCTTATTGTGGATTCTTTGTCTTTGGATGTAGGATATCTTTTTTGGTAGGTTCCAGCATTTTTTTGTCGTTTTTGTTGTTCAGCAGTTAGTTGCAATTTTGGAGTTTCCATAAGATGAGGTGAGCTCATGTTATTCTACTCTGTCATCTTCAATCTTTAATTCTTGAAGCATTTATTTTACTTGGCATCCAGGATACCAATCTGTGTTCTCCTACATTATTGACAATATTATTGCAGATTCTCTTCCTGATTTATCCAGACCTCTAAATCAGGAGTGCACAAAGCATCAGACTTCTATGCTTTTTTTCTATGCTTTCTTTCTATGCTTTCACTTTCTTGTTGATCTAATACAGACTTGTCTTTAACTAGTGTCTTTAGACTGATGATGCCCACATTTACACACCAACAATCCCTATGGTAGATTAAATTATTATTCCCATCTTCTCTAGATGAGAATTAAATATCTCCCCTCCAAAAATGTCAGATTTAACAATGTGACTTAATTTGGTCAATAAACTGAGAATGGAAATTATATTGTTCACCTGTAGGAGAAGATTTATGAGCCAAGGTATGATTCATCATGTTGCCTTTTCTTTCTGCTGTGGACTGGTAAAGCGTTAACACATCTATTTTGTTGGACCAGGTCTCAGAATCAAGGTAACTTGGAGCAAATCCTCAGCAGCCCCAAGGTAACCATGGAGCATGAGTGGAAAAAATGTTTCCTGTAGGCCACCAACATTTGGGTGTCATTTGTTACTGTTGCATAATGAAGTACTTTATCTGATGCAAACCCGTCTTTTTCCTCAGATCTCATATACTTACTCTTTATTGAACTCCTGTATGTTGGTATTTAACATGTCATAAATAAACTGATCATTTCCCTCCAAATATTTTCCTCCTACAGTTGTCTTTATCTCACCAAATTGCAATTCTATCCCTTCTGCTGATCAGACATTGACTTCTCTCTTATCTCACAGTCCCTAATCAATCCTTTGACAGGTCCTGCAAACTTCAAAATTAGCTGTAGTTATATCTATAAATATATGACTGCTTTTAACCATTTCCGCTCTAAAACATTTAACCATCATCTTTCATTTGAACCAACTGCAATAACCTCCTAAACAGTCTCTCTCTCTCTACTTTGGCTTTTTATATTCTATTATTTCTACTGCAGCCTGAGTGATTAAATTTTTTGGTCAAATATCTCCACTGGTTTTCCATTTCACTCAGATAAAGAAATATTTTTACCATTGCCTAGAGCACCCTTATAATCTGCTCTCTGAATTTACCTTCTCCCACTCTCTTCCCTCCTCACTTTATTTCAGTCACATGAGCTTCCTTGTGGTTCTTCAAACATACTAAACACAGTCTTTCCTCAGGGCCTTTACATTGCTGTTCCTTATGTCTTGTATCTTTTCCCCGATACCATAAAGGTTAAGTCTCTTACTGTCCTCACATCTTTTCTTGAAATATCACTGAATTCATGAGGCCATCCTTAATGATTGTATATAAATCTCAACACTGACTATCCCAAGCTGCTCCTCAACTCTTCCAAATACATTTTTCATAATTTTTCTCCAAGGTACATAACATTATATGACATATTACATATACACTAGTTTATTGACCCCCTCACATAAATATAAGCTGTATTACAGCCAAGATTTTATCAGTTTTCTTCACAGCTGTATCTTTCGTACCCAGATCAGAGTCTGTCATATAGTATGTGCTCAATAATATAAAGAGAACTGAAAGGTCCTGGCTCTCCCTTTACCTTTGTGACCTTGGACAAGTTAATGACCTCTGTGCCTTAGATTTTTTTTAATATCTGAGACCAATTTGAACCTATCTTATATGGTTTGTGTGAGGATTTTAAAAGAGAAAATATAGATATAACACTTAAAGCAATGTCTGGCACATAGTAAGTAATCATCAACATTAGCAAAAAAAAAAAAAAAAAGGTGATGTATAACTTATTATACAAACTGGGAGTATATTCTATACCAGAAACACATGGTTTCAAATCCTTACTCTGTTATTGAAAGCTGGGTTGACCAACATAAACCTCACCTTCTATGCTTCATTGTTCTTATCTATAAGTTGATGATAACAGAATTTATAAAATTAGAGATAATGTATATGTAATGTCCAGACTGTGTCTTAATTATAGTAGCCATACATATAGTTACCATTATAATGGAAACAATTTATTGAGTGATTGATCTGTACCAGGAAATGAGTACTTGGACAATCTTATAATGTAGCCATTGTTATTTTCTCACTTTTCCAAATAAAGAAATTAAGTTGTTGAGAGTTTTGGGAACTTTATCAGAACTTATAGCTAATAAGTGGAGGGGCTGGAATTTGAACCCAATTTTTGTTCTTGAACTCTAGCCTACCCTTCTTTATTTATATATTGACTTACTAATTAATAAACATAAGTGTTAATCCTCAAAGAATTTAATACCTATCTTGTAGACTAGTGGTTCACATATAAATATAGTAGACACTGATACAGGATGTAAGTAAGAACTGGAGCCAATATTAAAAGCTTCTTGTCAAACATTTGAAATTATTACACCCTGAATATTATTAACAGGAATTCACATCAAAGAGGGAGAAATGAAGGAAATTTTCAAGAGGAAAAATAACTTTACCTGTGTGTTGACATATGTAAGACTGAGGAGGACTCTATTCTGATTGGCCAATAACATCGGATTTTATTATTTCTGAATTTTCCACCCCCCTCTGTAGAAGAATGGTCCTCTGAGGCTTCTTGAGAAGCATAGTGGTACTTTAGGTTTGGTCTTGTTATATGTCTGTTCTAGAAAAGAGGCCAAGAATGTTATTCTGGGCAGATTTGTAATAATAAATATGAAAAGATAAGCAGTTTGTCTTACTTCTTAAGCTTATAAAAAGTCTAATAACTTATTTAAAAAGTTTAGTTTTCATAAACAAGGAAAAAAAGGACATAATAATTAGGAAAATAACAATTATCTCACTTAATCCTCAGAAAGCTATTTAAGGTAAATGATACTATTGCTATTTTATACATGAAAGAACTGATGTATAGAGAAACAAATAAGTTGTTCAAAGTCATGTAGCTTTGACAAGTACTGAGTGTCACAGGAGTGTAGGCCTCTGAACAAGCACTCTTTTCTCCCTTAGACTCTTCATTTTACTAAATACACCTTAATGCGATTGAGGAGGGGGAATGAAATGTAGAGCAAACATTTCCAATTTTTAGCTCTTAAAGTTTAGCTGCCATTTTAACTCATCTCTTTAAAACCTATATTAACTTTAAACTCTGAAGCTCTGTTAGAAAAGAAAAAAAGATTCATAACATATTTCAACACTTTGGAAAATTTACAGTGAAAAGTTTCAGAAACTTAAAAAGGATTTGAGACCAGTGAGATCTATATCTGTATCTATATCCATATCAATATTCATACCTATGTCTGTATCTACAACTGTATCTATCAATTCACCAATGAATCTATTGACCAGTCTGTATCAGATAAGAGGATTCTTCCAATATATCACTATGCCTTTTTTCCGATGTTGAAATAAATGACTATGTGCTTACCAACATACCTTTAAAAACTAGAAACTATGATCCATATCTGGTGCACGCAGTTTTCCTAGAGCATAGAATACTTTTTACTGTGTAGACTAAATGTAAAATAAGGCTCAATGAAAGGCAGAAGAAAATCAGAGATGAACATTCAGCTATTGGCAAATATTGTTGCTCTCTTTCCTGATAAAACCTGCAAAATGTTTTGTAGGGAGGTTGCTTGGGTTCTTTGGGTAAGGGGTTTCCCCAGAGTGTTGAAAAAGAGATAATGAAGGAAAGGAAATGCCAAACTACAATCAGAGAAAAGAGTTAAAAGACTCTCTCATGCAGGTGAAACTAGCTCCGTACAATGTACCTGCAAGTTAATAAAGTGATGCTCCACGTTCACACTTTTGCCCTCTTTTTCCTGGAGGGTTGCAGAAAAAAGTCTTCCCTAACTACACAGACATATCATGGCATAAGATTGGTCCAAAGACAGTATTGTCAGATTTCTCTCAGCAATCTGAGCCTGAATCATATTCTCACTGTCTGTTTGAATTTGTGTTCCAAAAGAGCAAGTTGTCATTGCCTGCCAGAAGCAAGCCTGGCCTGTCTGCCTCTGTTGTTTCCTAGTATGGTTAAGACACTCTACTAAATGCTGTTTTCAGTCGGTTTGAATGTATGTTTTCAGTTTTAGCTGCAACCCTTACACTTCTGTCCCTAAATTTTTCCATTATGTGTTCAAATACTAAGTGATGCCCCAGTCTATACCATGTCACACGTTCTTTTTAAAGATTCTTCTTGGAGACCTCATACTTGTTAGTCTTATGTAACATGCTGAGAATTTTTTCAGAGAAACAAATTGAGTAAAATCCTGGCTTAGTGTAGTTTAAGGCAGGCCCAAAGGCTGGAGTAAATCATACTACATACATACATATATATATATATATATATATATATATATATATATATTATGTGTATATATATGTATATATTTAAATACATCTTTTTTTCACAATGTTATATAGAATGTGGCTGCTTGGTTATTTCATCTGGAGGCACAGCTCTTGTCAGATCACGGTCCTACTCAGGAACCTCAGTGACTCTACATTGCCTACTGAAAAGAGAAATACTATGTCGTGTAGTCGAAGGCATGCTAAGGACTTTAGACAACTCATTTAATCCTCATACACTTGCTACTCTATTTTACCAATGGGATGGATTTTACCTGAGCTTTACGTAGATGGACCACAAGCTCAGCTTTCTGGTGCCCTTTGCAGCATCAATGTTATATCTCTCTGCTCCTTCATGGACTCTCCCTTCTAGCCAAAACAATCCTCCATTGACTTTATATTTTTCATATAACTGAGCTTTGGCTTATATGGTTCCTCCCCCCGTCCCAAGCAATATCCTTCTTCTTTTACTGCACATTCAGATCCTGCAATCCTAGCACCTCCCATTTTGTCCAGGTAGCTTTCTCTTATTCCTCTACTACTTACTATGGTCCTTCTCCAAGCATGCTATGATAACGTTTTCTTCTGAATGATCAAAATAACGTATGTGAAATTCTTCAACACACTTTCTACCTGTGTATTTTATCATATGCATTTTACTTCTTTCTATAATACTCTAAGATCCTATGAAAATGGAAGCTTCCATAATTTCTTATGCCATGATTTTATTAAAGGATTAATAGGTCAAAGGCTCTAATATCCAGGTTTTTTAATGTGAAAATTTAAAAGTCTAAATTTTACTCTAACTCCTATTTCTAATTAAATTTGTATCTTTCTTTTTTTGCTCTGAGCATTCATTTATATTGCTTAACTTGAATTTAGCTTATAAATGAGATGGAACCTCAACGTTAAAGAAGATCAAAGGAAGAGGTGAAGATGAAGAACAGCAAAAACAAAGAAGGGATGAAGGTAAAATAGTGTGTTTTGAGTATATAGTGACATTACAGAAATGGTAGTCTCATTAGTTTATCTGCTTTGCTTATAAGAAAACTAGTAGTGCCATTTTTTAAATAATCAGAATTTCTTCAACCCCAAACACTCATAGGAAAAGTGAAAATAGTTGCTTAGACAAATACAATTGACTAAGTAAATGTACGTATATGTCATACAGAAGTATGAGATCAAAATTCGTATCAACTTTTTATAGATGAAGAAGCTGAGGTTGAGAGGTTTTTTACTTGCCTAGTGTCATATAGCATCTAGAAGACAAAGCCAAAATAACAAGACTTCTTTATCTTGAAATCTCATGCAACATAGCTTGGCTTCACAGACTTTAGTAGACCTGGATGGAGCTACCAAATCCTATATCGTTGAGTCTATCTGATTTGCATCAATCATCCTAATGCACTAATCCCTACTACTTGCTGCTTTCAGCATATCCTACAAGTATAGTGCTCCCAAGTTGTTTTGGACACCTTTGCAAGCACCATCACTCCAAATTCACACCAAGGCATTGAGAAAGGAATGCTCTCCTTCCCAAGAAGTTTTGCATTTTGAAAGGCTAGATCCATGTTAGAATGAATATTAGCATTGGTCAAATGATTTTATAGAACTAGAAGACTTCTTGGGAAATTCTAATCTAGAATGAGCATTTATGGTACAAAACAGAACTCTTAAGAGTATCCTTAGACATTCTTTCAGACAAATCAAAATAATGGTGTCACTATTTAAAACACACTTGCTCAACTATGTATGAGTACCTGCCTTTGATTTTAGATATTTTGAAGCAAGAAAATTTGAAAAATTGATGTTAATAAAATCTTTCATACCTTTCATTGGGCACAGTCTAAATATAACCTATATCCTCAATGTAGTGAACTTGAATGTGATAGTTGCTTAAATTCCAGAATAAGAGATGTTCTTTCAGTTTGCTGGTAAAGTAAGTTACTGCAAACTTTAGTTTGTTCAGATTGTAAAGAGAACATGCAAATGTCTTATAAAGGATTAACTTATTTTTACTCAATTGTTCATACGCGTAGGGTTTTTGGCACGGTTCATGTAATGAAAAACAATAGTTCTTATTGTTGCCAGCACTGTAATAATTAAATACTTTTTTCTGCATAAAAATGGAACACTTTGAAATTAGTGTGAAGACTAGGGTAAGATAAATCTCCGATAAAATGTCAGTTTAGAAAAATGATGAGCTCTTTTATAAAATATCTAACACTTGAAGAATAGTTGACCATTAAATTATCACTTTAATTTGGTATTAATTGTGCTCTATGAAATTTTCTACTTCTGTCGTTCACACAAACCTGTTTGATTGATTTACTGAATATGGATATTTGTTTCTATTTCCCATCTTCAGTCTGATTTTTGTAGCTATTATATTTTAAATTATTGTTAGAAAATGTAAAGCATAACCAGGAAATGTGCTGGGCTAATTCCTTGAATATCAACACATGAGACATGTTTCTTGACATGTATTTGTATGTTATACCAATATTTGAACATTTACTATTTGAAAATCATGGTTATATTTGGTGAGGACCAAAATATTTAAAAAATAAATAATGTCCCAATGGCTTGTCAGATTAGTTTCTTATTTACTCCTAAATGTTCCATATTTCTATTTGCAAACATAAATGGTATTTTTCAATTCCAATTTCCATTTCTTCATTGTTCAAATATAGAAACACAGTTGAATTTTGTATATTGACTTCATATACTGTGACATTACTAAAGGCATTTATTAGTTCTACTTGTTTTCTTGTATATATGTTAGAATTTCCTTCATAAACAATCATGGTATCTGTGATTAAAGAGAATTTACTTCCTCCTCCCTAATCTGTAGGCCTTTTATTTCCTTTATTAGCCATTTTATTTATTTATTACATTGACTAGGTCTTCTATTTCAAAGTAGAATAAAAATGGTGTGAGCAGACATAATGTTTTCAGTCTTGGGGGATAGCATTCAGCCTTTAACAATTAGCTATGACATTACCTGTAAATTTTTCATACATGCCTTTGATTAGTTTGAGGGAGTTCCCATATATTTCTCATTTGCCAATAGAGTTTTTTTTCTTTTAATCATGAATGGGTATAAATTTTGCCAACTTATCTTTTACATCTATTGAAATAAATATTTTATTTTCCTTTTCAGTTCACTAATTTGGTGAATTACATTGCTCAGTTTTCAAATGTTAAGTCAACCATACATCCTGGGGTGAACCACACTTGGTAATTGTCCTTATTCTTTGTATACATTGCTGTATTCAATTTTCTAAAATTTTTTTGAGGATGTTTACATTTAAGCTAATGAGGGATTTTGGTGCCTAGATTTTTCCTTGTAATGCCTTTGGATTTTGTATCAAGATATTTCTGACCACATATAATAAGTTGGGAAGATTATCTTCTGGAGAATTTGTATAAAATTGATATGATTTCTTCCATAAGTGTTTGGCAGAATCCACGGTGAACTCATCTCGGCCTAGAATTTTCACTGGGGGAATAATTTTAAACTTAGATCAAATTTGTCTAATAGCTAAAAGGATATTAAAGTTATATATTTTTTACTTGTGTGGGCTTTGGAAATTTGTATCTTGCAAGTATATATTTGTGCATATGACCTTCACTGTTGTCTTATTAACATATAATTGTTTATAATATTTTATATTAATACTTTGTTCCTTGTAGGATCTTTAGTGATTGTTCCTTCTCTAATTTGTAGCATTTCTCTTCATGTCCTTTCAGTATGATTAGAGTTTATAAATTTTCATACTCTTTGCAAAGAACCAGTTTATGATTTCACTGGTTTTCTCTACTGTTACTGCTTTTATTTCATTCTTTGAGTCTTTTAAAAATTGTAATATTTTTCTTTCTGATTACTTTGTGTTTAAATTATTTTTTACTCCCTAGTTTCTTATGGGAGAAGAAATGATCACTAGTATGAGACCTTTCTTCTTTTCCAAAATATTTAAAATTATAATTTTTCCACTGCTTAACTGCATCTCACAAATATTGACATGTTTGATTTTCATTTTATTAAGAATATTTTTAATTTTACTTATAATTTTTTCTTTAATTCATGGACTATCTTTAATCCATGTTGTGTTTATTAATTTTCAAATATTTGGGGATTTTCCAGATTTTATCTTTTTTCTTTTAGTATAATTTTACTTGATCAGAGAATATATTTTGTACAAGTTCTATCCATTTAAATTTATTAAGATTTGCTTTGTGGATCAGAATGTGGTCTATCTTGGTAAATATTCCACATTACTTGAAAGGAATGTATGTTTAATGTGGTTTTTAGGGGGAGAGTTCTCTAAATGTAAACATGTACAAGTTGGTTGATAGTATTGTTCAGGTTTTTTATATCCTTTCTGATTTTCTGTCTACTTGTGTAACAATTATTGAGAAAGAAGTGTTCAAATCTCCAGTGATATTTACAGATTTGACTAATACTCATCTTATGAAATTTTGCTTCATATATTTTGAAGCTCTGTTTTTGGATCAATACACAGTTGGGGTTATGTTTTCTTGATAAATTGACTCCTTTATCTTTATGAAGTTTCCCTCTTTGTTGTTGATTATATCTCTTGTTCTGTGATCAACTTTTTCTAATATTACCATAATCATTCCAGTTTTTTAAAAAAAGTTTGCTTTCATAGTATTAAGGGGGCTCAGGGAAGGGTGTCCCCAAATATGCCAAAGTGGCACATTGATTATTTTGTATTAAAGTTACTTGAGAAACAGCCAGTGCAAAAAAGGAGACTCTGACCCTCCTTTTGGTCCCCCTGAAAGCAGAAAATAAATTTCCCATGTGAAAGGTATCCTCCCTGCATCAAGAGGTAGAAAGACATCTTTATGACCAGAGACAGGGTATTCAGTGCAGAGAAGGCTGTGTAAACAAAGTCTGCCTAGTTTTTTTACTAATTACTACCCAAACCTAAGTTTCTTGTCTTGTCAGTTCTTTACACATTTGTTGCTTCTTTGTCTAAAAGATATATAAACAGCTTGCTTTGGTCACTTGAGTTTTATATGAGTGAGACCTCTGTGCAAATGAAATTAAATGTGTTATTTTTCCTGTTAATCTGCCTTGTGTCAATTTAATTATTAGATCACCAAAAGAACCAAGAAGGGTAAAGGGAAAATTTCCTCTCCCTGACAATATTTTTTTAATCCTTTTACTTTTAATTTCCCTGTATCTTTATATTTAAAGTAGATTTCTTATAGACAGCATATAGTAAGGTCTTGCTTTTTTATACAATCTGGCAATCTGTACATTTTAATTGGAATATTTAGACAATTTATACCTAACATAATTATAGATAGGCTGGGTTTTAAACTTACTGTCTTTAAATTTGTTTCTATTTGTCACCACCTGTTCCTTTTTATCTTTTCTTCCTATATTCTTATAAATTGTGTATTTTTTATGATTTCATACCATCTTCTAAATTGCCTTAAGAACTATACCTCTTTTTTTGTTAGCAGTTGCTTCAGGTTTTTACAGTAGTCATCTTTAACTTATCACAACATATCTTCAAATCTTATAACACTTTATATATAATACAAATACCTTATCAGAGTGTATTTCAACTTCCCTCACCATTCTTTATGCTACAGTGATCATAAATTTTGCTTCTGCTTATGTTAGAAACTCCAAAATATATTGCTATTATATTTGCATGATATACTCAATTAAAGAGATTTTAAAATAATAATAATTTTAAAATATTTGCCCATATATTTACCATTTCCAGCACTCCTCATTTCTTTGCACAAAGCCAAATTACCTTCTAGTATTATTTTTCTTTTGCCTGAAGAACTCTCTTCAACACCTTTTTTAGTGCAAGTTTGTTGATGATGAATTCTTTCAAATTTGTTTATCAGAAATGCCTTTATTTTGCTTCCTTTTTGAAAGACAGTGAGATTATTTTAGTCTGTGGATAAATTTAGGAAAAATTGACATCTTAAGAACTCCTAGGGCTTCCCTGGAGCTGCAGTGGTTGAGGGTCCACCTGCCAATGCAGGGGACACGGATTCATGCCCCAGTCTTGGAAGATCCCACATGCCGCAGAGCGGCTGGGTCCGTGAGCCATGGCTGCTGAGCCTGCACGTCCGGAGCCTGTGCTCCACAACGGGAGAGGCCACAACAGTGAGAGGCCCGTGTACCGCAAAAAAAAAAAAAAAAAAAAAAAGAACTCCTAGAAACTCAATATATGATTTATTTATTCTAATAGTACATTTTTGTAGATTTAAAAATATATACTCCTAATTTTTCTTGTTGTTTATTCTTATCTTTTTTATCTTTATGCAATTATTTTTTAAAATTATCTGTTTTTTGGCTTCTATGAAGCTACATTTTTAATATTTATTTTTCATATGGCCACTCTTCTCAAGGATGTGAGTGAGTCTAAGAATTGTATAAGTCATGCCACTTGATAAAAGCAGGGGAAATGACTCTCTTTCTGAAATAATTCCCATTTCTGATTGGCGCAAATCTTAGATCTCTGAGCCAGTAATGAAATAGCACTAACCAGATGTCTCCCTATTGATTGGGTAAGACTGCAGTACTTTGTGAGTTAAAATATGCATGTGTCCCCAAAATATTTCATTACTTTGTTCTATGGACTATTTTTATAAGATTTATAGGAGTTTGCTAATTTCTTGAGTGGAAGATTTGGCTTTCCAAGTTATGTTTTTTGTTTTGTTTTGTTTTTTCTCAGTCTTCATGGATACTTCAAAGAAAATTGAGTAAGGAAAATTTATAAGCTTTTAATTAGATACACTTTTAAAGGGGAACCCAAATTACCATTGTTAAAGTATCATTAAATTAAAAAAAGTTTCAAAGGAAAAGCGTTAGTACACTATTTTCAGGAATTGCATTCAATTAACAGTAGAATACTCTAATTCAAGTCACTTTTTTTAGGTGTTATGTATTTCATTGTGTAAAACATGCATGCTCTGGGCTCTTGCTCTTGATAAGCTCTTAGCTTTACATAAGAACACTTCCCTGAAAACCCACTGTAAAGAATATTCTACTTTTATTGCATTATTGTTTGGTCTTCATTATCATTGCATTTTTCCCTGTCTATACTGATCTAGTACACTAATTTGTCTACTTATACTTGTCATGTCTCCCGTCACTAGAATATAAGCTCCATGAGAGCAGAACCTTGTGTGTTTTTTTCATTTTTGTACTGTTAGTGCCCAAAATATTTTTGCACATGTAATAGGTATTCAATAAACAATTTTGTATGAAAATATATGCAATGAATTAACTTAATTTAAATGCTATGTTTTCCATTAAAGTACAGAAGAAAAAATCAATTTTTGCCTGGGATATTAAGATGGAGGAGCTATACTGAAAGACTTCAGAGGAAATGTATTTGAACTGGACCTTGGAGAATAATAGTAATTTACGGGGTGGAAAAGAGTGAGAACGGTAACTTCTTAGTTTGGGTTCCATAGAAACCAAGCCTAAGGCAAGGGTTGAGGTACATGTGGTTTATTAAAGGAGTACTCTTCAGGAAAATCCTTTAAGGGAATCAGTGGAGCAGACTAGGGAAAGGAAACTTGCTCATCGGGGGTGTGGTCTCAAGTAAAGTCTAGCATTAATTGACTCCACCCTTGGGAGCTCTGGAGTGTAAAGTCTCAATATGTCTCTTGATAACCAGCGAGATTCTCTGGAGAAGGGTCCAGGTATAAGCTCTTATTTTCAGACATTGCAGCAACTTGAAATAACTATACCAGCTGATTAAGGGAATCTGAGTGAAGTATGGACATGTCACAACTCAAATTCAGCAGCACATGCACTAACTAACTAAATAAATGATAAAGAAAACAACATTTAGTAAAGCTGTTTTCTTTTTCGGAGAAATCAACCGTTTGGGAAAAATTCTAGGTTTCATAAATAGCCCAGGAGTTTCACTCCCCTAGCTCGCATTTTAATTGAATGATTTTCAATAGCTGCTGCTCCAGAAGGCAGAAATCTTTTGAGAATCACCAAATACATCTCTAATCATAACAAATGCTACTCTTCTGAGTTATGATTGTCACTTTAAAATTACAATTGTAAGTCTCCATAAGTAGATTTTTATTTAAAATGCCTCCCATAACTTCAAATTTAAAGAGATATAATTTGGGGATTTGAAAATTATAACAGTAAGACCTAAAATTCACAATATTAATATTAAAAAATGTTTGATAAATTGTTTTGGGCTACTTATTAGGATAGGTTGAGCCAAGAAAAGTTAGTCTTGATATAAATTGAGAAGGTAGAAACAAATTCTGTTCCTTTTTTTTTTCAAGAGGAATGAGCATTCCTGAACAAGGGACCCTGCAAAGAAAATGCCTGTCATGATTTCAGCAGTTTTCAGAGCAAAGATAGATTGTAATTGTGTCATCACTGAAAGATGCTATCAGGTTAGATTGAATGAGAGATGATGGTTTCACAGTCAAGAAATAGCTATCTCCTAAGATCATTTTTTTCATTTAAATTCTCTGTGCAAGATTGTTCTTATCTTATTTGGGCTTATTATCTACACTGTTTTCATTTCAAAGGAATTTAATATTGAAACACTGAGAATGAAAAACTGTGAAGCTTTTACTAACCTTCCAGATCTAAATTTTCTGGGTTTTTCCTTCGACATGAGTAAAATGGTGTGTAATACCTACCTACGTGGGACAGACACAATAGTCATTACCATCTTTTAGAAATGGATTTTTCTGTCCATTTCTCTCCACCCGCCTTCCCTGCCGAACAACCTCTGTTACTTGTATATATTTCTTATATTAAGTATTATGAGATAAACATCTTTTATTTAAGTAAAATTCCTGTGTATCACATATTAATGCATGAATATCAATCAAGTGCAGCATGTTCATTAAGAACAAAGACACTGGAGGCAGACTTTTCAAATAACAGCTTCACCATTTACAAGCTGTGTGACATTAGGCAAGTTATTGACAGACACCCATTTCTGGCTCTATAAAATGGAGTAAATAATAAAACCAATCATTCTGTGTGTGTGTGTTTGTGAAGATGAATTAATTAACATTTGTAAAGTACATCAAGAGAATTTCCTGGGCTAGGATTGTAAAAGACCCATCCCTAAAGTCTTGTGATGTTGTAATTTTCATTGCATTGACTGAGTTATGCTAGAGAGTAAGGCATCATTAAAAGTGTCTGATCCTAAGTAGGTGCCTAATAAATATTTGGTAAAAGAAGAGATGAAAGTAAAAAGAAAATAAGCCCACCTATTTCTTGTTTGGGTAAGCTAGGAGAATTGAGTTAAATTATTTCTGTCCGTAGAATTATTCATTCACAAACATTTTCACATCAGTTTTACATGATTTCACAATCACAGCCACCACAACTCTTTGACAGTTATTGATATAGAGGAAAATAATTAGTAACAGGTTTGTAATTGTGTAATTCATTATTTTCCTTTCCATGGGAGAGGATGTGGTGGTTCTCAAAGCAAAGGAAGGGAGGGAGGGAGGAAAGAAAGAAGGGAGATAGAAAGAGAGAGAGATAGCTTTCTTCTCTCCTGTCAAACTGCCCTCTTAGGTCCTGGTATCCTTGCCCTATACCCATTTACACTTAGCCTCATATAGTCCTCCAGTCAGCCTGAGGAGACCAGTTCACTGACCTTTGCCTAACCAACAGAAATAGATCTTGCCCAGTGTCCCTGAGAGAGCATCTGACATTCTGTCTACTCTGCTCACCCAGATAACACCTTAAAAAAAATTCCACATTTATCTGTTTGGGTATTAGTTTTCACATGGGCAAACCCTTTGGAACTGCAGTAGAAAATGATTTATCAAATGGGAGACAGATAGTGCTGCAGAGAGGAAGGACTTCAGAACTTTATATAAGTCAAAATTGCTGTCTCTTGCTGTAGCAATTGTGGCTAAATACAGTTAAGAAAGTGCCAAAAGATTGAGCCAGACATGTGTCTTTCTCCTTTGAATCTCCTTCTGCCTCTCATACAATGTGTAAACCCAGGCTTATTGTTCCAGCCTGAGAGAGCTGAGAGTTTGTGGCTTAGACAGATCTACAACAGACATTAAGATATTCTGTTTCTTTCTTTCTTAAGCTTGTGTGTGCGTGTGTGTGTGTGTGTGTGTTTGCTACAGGCATGCTTTCACACAAGCTCATATCTGTACATTGACTGCTGCACTTTGAATTGACTCTTTCATTCATGAGAATGTTGAGATGTGAAATTTCACCCTGAACATTAAGGAAGCATGAGGCAGGTCTTTTTGCTGACTTTAGTTTGAGGGTTAATTGTAGTGTGTTCTATACTGGGCTTTGTGACCAAACATTTAGTTAATGTATAGGTTTACTTTACTCTGTTTCTATTATTTCCTACACATATGTATTTCTTCTGGAAAATATGGCAAGTAGGTTTTCTGGTTGGGTCAGGGCAGAATCTAAATAATCTTGGTGATTTGTACAAAATCTCAGTATCATATAACACTTTAACGGCATTTAAATCCAACTGTTACTTCTAGCAAAAGTAACTTCTTATAATTCCTTGAACATGGGCTTCAGGATGTTTTCTTGCCTCTTCTTTTCTCTTAAGGTAACCCTGAATTTGTATTCACATTATGAATTTTCCCTTAACCTCTTGATTTGTCCAAATCAATTTTTACACAGGGCTACATCAATCAATTCAAGGACAACAAGTAAACACTTTCAAAGAAAGTAAACAGCCTCGACAGGACAGAAGAAAAAGGTTCACAATATATAACATAACTATAGTGACTTGGTTCTTCCCACACTAAGAAAAATAATGCATAACTTATCTTCAAGCCTGGCAAGTGGTTAATATTTTAATTCCCCTCAACAACCTGAAACTTGAAAAATAAGGAAGTCAAGACTGACTTTTTCCTGAATTATGATCAGACAGGGACATACTTTTGTTACATTAGTAGAAAAAAATCCATGTATGGATTTGGAATGATTAAAAACCAGATATAGAAGGGAGTTCTTAATGCATTTCACTAGTATTCATACAACAGATTTCCTCATAAATCTCCTACGCTTCTGTTTGGCTTCAGAAGACAGGATAAGTCTCTCGGGTTTCGTCTCAATGAAAGTTTAATTTATCTCATTTCCACCTCTGTGAGAGAATTTCTGATGGTTGTCTAGATTTTCTAAAACATCTATTTTAGAATGATAGCCCATATTTTCATTTGACACTTAATATGTCTGCTTCTTAAAGAAACAGTGGGAAATTTTTATCTGGCTGTAATGTAAATTCAGGTGGGGAGTTCTGAGGGTTTATGCCAATTACTGAAGGAAAGAACATCGCTAACCAAGATTTTAAGGTAAAGAAAATCTTCAAAATTTGATGTGCATGTATATATCAGAAATGAAGAATTTTACCATAAAAAATGGAAAGCAAAGTGTTTAATCTAGATGATGTAAGAATGTTTCCACTGTGCATAAGAAGCAAAAGAACAATTTTCATTGCCCTGCAGCGTGTGAGTGTTGTATTTAAAAAGAACTGTGAATAACGAAAGAATATCACTTCATATACTGGAGCAGAACTGATTTTCATTTATGAATTCTTTCCTAGAAAGCTCTGGGATTTGGAGGTGAATACCCACAGGTTAAAGTGAAAGCAATTTGCATAGGCATTGAAGAACTCTCCAAGGGACAAGTGAAACAAAATAAACATATAAGAACGTAACTGTATAATATTGTACACAGTACTTATTCAGTTATCTACACATAATTTAATTAGAATTTTTTTCTGAGGTGGAATTCAAATATATTAATCAACATTTTCAAAAATAACTTAAAAGTTTCATTTATTTTTCTTCATTAGCTAATCTATTTCACTTTCACTACAATTATCCATTATTGTCTTTAGGCCTCATACATTTACAGCTGTGTCCTTAATATACAGTGCCCTTGCTGCTCAGGCCCACACTAACCTCCATGAATAAAATGTGGTAAGCTACGTGGTCTCTATTTTACAGCTATGATTCTGTCACATAAGAATAAAAAAGGACAAAGATCAACAGCAAGCACTTAATCTGGTTTTGCAAAAAGTCTGAACAGCTGACTTTCTGTCAGCTTGAAGTTCATTTTTATCTGGATATAAATGCCCAGCAACTTAAATGCATGGGAATCAAAATCTTTCTGAGACGGTTTAAATGTGGGCATGCTTTAATTAATGATTGGTTTCACAGTACATACAAATACATGATTTAATAAGTTCTGAAAGTCTCTTGTCAACCTAATTCCCTGAAGATAGGGAAAACTCCTAGAGTTTAGTCAAGATTTAATTGTAGGCACCTTTATAAAGACCTCATTGCCTCCTTGTCTACTGGGGTATTTGGAAGAGATATAGTCTGGAAATTCAGGCAATCTCAACCACATTAGTTTCTTCTGTTTCTTAAAAACTAAAATCTAGACTGGGGAATTGAAAATAAATACCATTAAAGTACTAACATTTAATTTCGTTCACCTCTCTCTTTCTTTACATGCAAATACTTATTAGTTTAATTAATGCAATTATGAGTACCCCCAAAGTCTATCATAATGGTACATAATGATATATACAAATTAGAAAAAATGAAAAAGATGTTGGTAGATTAGAAGTTTAACTTTAAACATTTAATAGATGTCTGTGTATATAACCATGCAGTTGACCTTATCCTGGCTGTATGATAGGTTTGATTTTTAAATTACTTTATGCTTGGTATTTAGTGGATAGTGACTTGTTTTTTGCCTCATGGATTTGAAGACCAAACTGTTTTTCCTCCTTGCCTCACAAATTTGAACATCAGATAATATTTACAGCCTCCTGTAATTCAGTTTATAACACCTGCTCTCCTGTGAAACTACTGAAGGCTCACTTCAACACAATCCACCTATCTAGTCCTCACCTTGTCCACCGCTCAACTCCAAATAACCAACATAATGATGTGATTCATATGTTTTATTTTTCTTTGAGATACCAAATCTAAAGGTAAAATACTGTATTTTACATATATACATACAATCCTATTCATACACTCCTTTTCTAGAAAACAATGGTTGAAAAAAATAAGGCTATTATATGAAATACAACAATTATGTTCAATTGTCCAGTCACATGCAAAGTAAGAGTAGTATTTCTCCCAAATTTGATGAAACTCAATCTGCAGGAAAACACCAAAAATACCATATGGATGATATAAATGACAATAAACCTAGTTTCTTTTTAGTAGATATTAGCTTGCAGAAAACAAAATGAGTTTTAGTAATGTGTATTATTTGTATTACTTTCTACCAACGACTATTCTTAGTAAAGAATGAAGTAGTTACATGATTCAATCCAGGAACAACTAAATGAGAAAAAAATAGAATTTATATTTACTATTGACAGAGAGTTTTATAAATATTAGAATTCTAAAGAATTTCTAGGCTTACTGAACAAATGTTTTCTTTCTAACAAGTTTTGTGATTCTATTAAGTTTGAGAGAAAATTAGCCAATGAGTGTGGCTACTAAGGGAAAAGTGGCAGCCAAACTTTTGGAAGTAACTCTGAATTTTCTTCTTTCAGGAAATTTTGTTTTCAGAAGGCATACACAAAGCATGCTCTTGATTTACACTTCTGTTTTGTTGAGTCTTAAACCTGCATGAAGTGCAAGATCAGTGTACTGGATGTCTGTTGACAGATACTCTTAAAAAAAGGAACATCATGCAGCAGGCTGTCTGAACTCTCACACTGTATTAGCATTGTCATCTCAGGGTTATATTTAAATACCTTTTCTGCCCTCATATATTCACATGCCTTACTTGAAAGTTGCCATGAGTGTAAAAAGTTACAATTACGTACAGAAATATGAGGAAGCTGTGACTACATTTGAAATATGGCCTTAAGAATTATGTCTAATCCTGGTAAATTTTATTATATACATATCAATTCTGAGCCTTATGTAAGTTGATTATACAGTACGTAATCATTTCCA
Source organism: Orcinus orca (assembly GCF_937001465.1). Classification (NCBI taxonomy): domain Eukaryota; kingdom Metazoa; phylum Chordata; class Mammalia; order Artiodactyla; family Delphinidae; genus Orcinus; species Orcinus orca. The sequence continues at coordinate 81,984,365 of NC_064566.1, read as the reverse complement.
TCTGGTTTCTTTTGCTCAAAATAATGTTTTTGAGATTCAATCATGATGTTGCCTTTATCTGTGGTTAGTTCTTTTTTATTGCTTATCAATATTTCATTGTATAAATTTACCATAATTGTTTATCCATTCACCTGTTTTGGGATGGTTTGATTGTTTTCAATTCTTGATGTTTAGGAATAAAGCTGCTGATATCATTCTTGTGTAAGACCATACTTACATTTCTCTTGTGTGAATGCCCAGGATTGACACTGATGGATCATATGAGAAGTGGATACTTCACTATGGAGTGGCTGTACACTTTTGCATTCCCACTAGTAACATATTAGGGTTCTAGTTATGCTGCATCCTCACCAGCACTTGGAACTGTCAATCTTTTTAAATTTGGACATTTTGTTAGTGATGCAGTGTTATCTAATTTGGCTTTTTACTTGGATTTCTCTCGTAACTAATGATATGGAGTATCTTTTCCTGTGTTTATTGGTCATTTATTAATCTTCTTTTGTGAGGTTTCTTTAAGTTTTTTATATATATATATATTCTATATATTCTTTTATATTCTAGTTTCAAGTCCTTACCAGAGATCTGTATTGAAATGATTTTTAATTGGTCTAAAGCATGCTTTTTCATGTCCCTTAATAGTATTTTTTAAAGTAAATTTTTAACTTTGCAAAAGTCACATTTTACCTTTTACATTTCTTGCTTATTATTTTCAGAAATATAACCTTACAACAGCTTAATTTCACTTACCCAACTTCCTCCTTTGCACTGTTGTTTTCATGTATTTTCCATCTGCATATGTAGTAATCACCACCTGATACTGTTATAATTTTTAACTAGTTATTATTTACAAAGAAATTAACAAGAAAAAGCTTAATTTTAAATTATTTTTGAAGCTCTTTATTCCTTCTTATAGATTCAAATTTTTACTTGATATCATTTTCCTTTAGCCTGAAGAATATCTTTTAGCACATCTTGTAATGAAACTTTACTAGTAATCGATTCCTTCAAGCTTTCATTTATCTAAAAATGTCTTTATTTCAACATCCTTTTTTTATGAATGAGGTTATCATTTGAAATAATATTTTGGCATTTTCATTTTTTCTCAAAAAATTTCAGAAGCTTCACAGTTATGTGTCTATAAATGAGGTTTTGTTTGTATTCATCCTACTTGGGCTTTTCAAGTTTCTTTAATCAATTAAGATGATTTTTTTTAATCAAATTTAAGACTATCATGCTTTATCTCTTCCAAATATTTTTCCTCATCCTCACTCTTTTCTCCTTCTGGGTATCTAATTATGCTTATATTCATCCACTTAATAGTTTCCCACAAGTTTCTGAAAGTCTGTTATTCTTTAATCCAATTTTGTCTGTTCCTCATATTGGATCATTTCTATTTATCTCCCTTCTATGTCACTGACACTTATTATTGACTTCTTCAAGTTACTTTTGAGTTAATTTAGGAACATTTTCCCATTAATCTGGACATTTTAAATAGTTTTTTAAAACGATACACCCTGTTTACTGATTATCATAATATTTTAAGAATATGTTTTCCTTTAGTTCATTGAACTAGTTGCTTTAAAGTCTTTGTCTGCTAAATGCAAAATATATGTGATCTTGAGGCTGATTACTATTAAGTGATTTGGTTTGTTGATGTAGATGCATGTTTAATTGTTTAGGAATTTCCACACTCTGTTCCAAAATAGTACCCTTTTACATGTTCATCAATATTGTATAAAAGTTCCAGTTCTTCCACATCCTTTTCAACACTTTGTGTTTTGTATTTTTAAATTTTAGCCTTTCTAATGGTTTTCTAGTGGTGTCTCATCGTAGTTTTAATTTATATATCCCTAAAGAAAAATGATGTTGTTGAGCAATTTTTTCATGTACCTATTTGCTATCCATATATGTTCTCTGCTGAAGTATCTGTTCAAATCTATTCCAGTTTTTAAAATTGAGTTATTTGTTTCCTACTGAGGTTTAAGATCGCTTTATATATTCTGGATAGACATCCTCTATCAGATGTATTATTTACAGTCATTTTCTCTCAGACTTGTCTTTTGATTCTCTTAACACTATCTTTTGAAGAGAAGAGCTTTATAATTAGATGAAATTCAACTTATCAATTTGTTATTTTGTCTATCATCTTTTATTTTCATATCTAAAAAATATTTTCTATCTCAAGATCACAAATGTTATTTCCTATATTCTTTTAGACATTTCAGAGTTCTTCGTTTTGAATTTTGACCCATAATCCATTTTGAGTTATTTATTTTTTTTTTTTACATCTTTATTGGGGTATAATTGCTTTACAATGGTGTGTTAGTTTCTTATATGTGGTGAAAAATATAGATGGAAGTTGTTTTGTTTTATTTTTCTTTGTTTTTGCCAGTGGATGTCCAACATAATTGGATATTGTGTTGGATAGCCAACAAATTGGCAGCACAATATGTTGAAAGGACCTGACATTTTTCACCAAATTGTTGAAAATCAGTTGTTCATAAGATGTGGGTCTATTTCTGGACTCTACCATCAGTTGATCTATTTATTGATTTCTATGCCAACATCATGCAGTCTTGATGATTGTAGTGTTGTAATAAGTCTTGAAAACCAGTAGTGTTAGACATACAACTGTGTCCTTTTTCAGAGTTGTTTTGGCTACTCTAGGTCTTTTGCATTTCCATATGTATTTTATAATCAATTTAAATGACATGTTAATTGAGATTACCCCAAATGTTTATCTCAATTTGAAGGTGAGATGACATCCAATAATATAGAGTTAGGGTAATTTATTGATCCATGAGCATCATACATATGTCTTCTTTGATATTTTCTAACAACTCTTTTGTGCTTTTCAGTTTGAGGCCTTTTACATCTTTTTGTTAAGTTTATTCAAAAGCAATCCATATTTTTGATATTTGATTTTTGTGTATTGATCTTGTATGCTGAAAGTTTGCTAAACTCACTAACTCACTATTCTAGCTTTTTGTCTTTTTTTTTAAATAGATTCCATCAGACGTCTTTCATGTTCTTTTCTTATTTATTTATTTATTTATTTATTTATTTATTTATTTATTTATTATTTTTGCCTAATGCCCTAGCTAGAACTTCCAGGACAATGTTGAACAAAAGTAGGGAGGGAGGGAACACTTACTCTGTTCTTGATTTTAAGGGAAAGAATTCAGTCTTTCAGCTTTAAGTATAGTTGTAGCTATAAGTGTTTTGTAGATGACTTTTCTCTGGTTTAGAGAGTTTTCTTCTATCTTTCTGGAAGTTTTTATCATGAATGGGTAGTGGTTATTGTGAAATGTTTTCTCTGTATTATTGAGGCAATCACATGATTTTTCTCTTTTAATATGGTGTATAACATTAATTAACTTTCAGATGTTAAATAACCATACCTTATCAAGATGCATTATTTCTTTTCTATATTGTTGGATTTTGTTTACTAAAATTTTGTTTAGAAATTTTACAACAATATTTATGAGGCTTATTGGTCTGTAGCTAGGTTTTGGAATCAGAGCATAAAATGAGTTGAAATATGTTGCACTATTTTCAATTTTCTGGGAAAGTCTTTGTAGAATAGGTTTTTTTTCACATAAATGTTTGTAGAATTTACTTGTGGTAAGGCTTTAACTATAAATTCAATTCCTTTGATAGATACTGGGATTTCAGGTTACCTATTTCTTTTTGAGGGAGCTTTGGTGATTTTTGTCTTTCAAGTAATTTTTACATTTTATATAAGTTATCAGATTTATTGGTATAAAATTTTGTAATGTTCCCTTGTTATCCTTCCAACATTTCTGGAATTTATAATGATGATATTGCTTTTATTCCTTGTATTGGTAATTGGTACCTCTCATCTTTTTTCCTGAACTGGATAAACATTTATCAATTTTAATAATTTTATTAAATCATTTAGTATTCATTTTTTCTTTATTTTCTGTTTTATACTTTATTACTTTCTGTTCTTATTTTTATTATTATTTTTTCTTTTACTTAGTGTGGGTTTCATTTGCCCTTATGTTTTCAGTTGTTCAAGGTGGAAGCTGAGGTCATTAATTTGGGAACTGTCTTCTTATACAGTTTTTAGAAATACCATAAGTACTGCTATAGCACTGAATCCTGGTATTTTAATCCTGTATTATACAGATGTCCTTCTACTTTCACTGGACTAGAACACCAAAGTTCCTGGTATAACTTGACCTTTTGTATCTCTTTTGTGTTCATAATGTCAGAACAACTGATCTCTGGTAAACTTGAATAGTCTTACCATTAACCCTTAGATTTCTGCTTCCCTTCCCCATCTGCACATCTTCTTCCTTTCTAATAATTTTATCCAGAGATTATAACTGCTTCAACTTCCCTGACCTCTAATCTTTGTCTACTCAGGTTAACTTGTTGGCTTGGTTTCCATTTCATTGTGCTGTGCTCTGGAAATTGTTCCCAAAGTGCCAAGATGTCCATGGGGCTCACCTCTTAGGTGTTCCTTCTTTGAGGTATCGCTGTCTTGCACTGCTCATTTTCCAATGCTGAAAAATAGTTATCTTTTATATTTATCTACTTTTATGTCGAGATAGAAAGAGAGAGAGAAAGAGAGAGAGAATGTAAGGTGACAAATTTCTTTCAAGGATCACTATTCGAGACCATTCAATCACCCAGGTGAGACCATCATCTAAGAATGTCTAAACGTCCTGATTCTGTGCCAAAGAAATTCTGCCATATTTAAGTGTTGAAGTAATTTTGCTGATTCATCAGGTAAATTAATTAATTATTCATTTACCTTAATGAACTAAATTAATATAATTAAATAATTAATAATAATAAACTAAATAATTAACCAGTAAATTAATTATTAATTATTTTTTTACTTTATCATTTGATGCTTAGATTTTCCTTGTGGTTCTTAAATGTGAAATCCCAGGGAAGGTTTTTGTATGTGTTAAAAAAAATGCAAATTATAGATTAATACTAAGCAAAAAAGAGACTGCACTTTCTAGTTCCACTAATTGACAACATAGCAAAAGACAACCCACCAAAAGGGGGAAAATATTCACAAAATGTAACTGACAAGAGATTAGTCTCCAAAATTTACAAACAGCATAAGTGGCTCAATATCCAAAAACAAAAAACCCAATCAAAAAATGGTCAGAAGGCCTAACTAGACATTTCTCCAAATAAGACATACAGATGGCCAAGAGGCATATGAAAAAATGCTCAACCTTGATAATTATTAGAGAAATGCAAATCAAAACTACAATGAAATATCACCTCACACCAGTCAGAATTGCCATCATCAAAGAATCTACAAACAGTAAATTCTGGAGAAGGTGTGGAGAAGAGAACCCTCCTAACACTGTTGTGGGAATGTAAATTGGTACAGCCACTATGGAGGACAGTATAGGTTTAAAAAAAAAAAAAAAACCCTAAACATAGAGCTAGCATATGATCCAGCAATCCCACTCCTGGGCATATATCCAGATAAAAATATAGTTCAAAAGGATACATGCACTCCAACGTTCACTGTAGCACTGTTTACAATAGTTAAGACATGGAAGCGACCTACAGGTACATCACCAGAGAATGAATAAAGAAGATGTGGTACATATATACAATGAAATATTGCTCAGGCATAAAAAGGAACAAAATAATGCTATTTGCAGCAATATGAATGGACCTAGAGATTGTCATACTGAGTGAAGTAAGTCAGACAGAGAAAGACAAATATCATATGACATCACTTATATGTGGTATCTAAAAATATTGGTACAAATGAACTTATTTACAAAACAGAAACAGTCTCACAGACAGAGAATGAACTTATGGTTACCAGGGGGCAAGAGTGGGGGAGAGGGATAATTTGGAAGTTTGGGATTGACATGTATACTCTGCTATATTTAAAATAGACAACCAACAAAGACCTACTATAACAAAATAAAAATTAAACATAAAAAAAGAGAAAACATGACATTCCAGATTCCAAATAGATGAGATGGGAATGGTATTTATAGTTGGAAGAAAAAGACAGAGGTATTCAAAAGGGAGTTGACGATCACATATTTTGGAGTAGCCAGGCTAACTGAATTGGGAGTATAAGATGTACAATGGAAAAAAAAATGTGTAGTTTATACAATTGAGAAAAACATATTGTGACTGTGGGTAGGAAATTATTAATAAAAACACAATCAATATTTCTTTGGGATCAATACTGTTTTAGACCAGTACAAAGAACTATTGTAAAAGGAAGTTTTACTAAATTTGACTTCTAAATATAATAAAGGTAGACCATGGATGGTGATCAAAATCACTGTTAAGGCCTTTCTCTATCTAATTTTAATATCATAACATTTTTCAAATTTTTGAAGAAATTTTGTTAAAAACATAGCTTTGAGGTAAGAAAGGTGTGGATTCAAATACTTGCTCTAGCAGTTAAAAGAACTGTTATATTAGGAAAATTACATTTGAGTTTCAGCATCTTTTATTACATGGGTGGTAGAATAAAGGATTGTGGTAGGAATTAAAGGAGTTAATTTATACATTGTTAACATAATGTTCATCATTTAAGAGCATCAATTAGGAATAATTTATTATTTGTTATTAGTAACATTGTTATCATCATCTCCATTAGTCAAGAAATCTATACTGAGAGTTGGTTGCATCTGTGATTATTTAACAAAGAAAGGGGATGTAGTTATACAGAGGAAGATGGTTCTTAGATGAGAGATACAGGGAAAGCTTAAGCCCTTAGAAATAGGCAAGATGAGGATGTAGACTGAAAATGTGAGAAACCTGTTATGCTGACAGTGAATATGAAACTTAGAGCATCCTATAGGGTCATAGCTGTAATAGATTATCTTGGCTGTATTTATCTTTACAAACACTAGTATTATTTTTACTTAATTTTTAGAAAGGTAAGTTTAGAAATAACTATCCCAGTGTTAAAAACATTTACAAAAAATACATTAAAAAGTAGCCACTGTATTTTTGAAATTAAAATCAAATTGAAAGGTGAGTAAAAAGATGCAGCACATATGGAAAGCAATTTAGCACTCTATACAATGAGGCATAAACTGCCCATAACTTGTGACTTAGTATGACTACCTCTGGCAGCCATTCTAGAGCTAATCAATAAATTTGGTAAAGTAGCAGGATACAAAATTAATGCACAGAAATCTCCTGCATTCCTATACACTAATGTTGAAAAATCTAAAATAGAAACTAAGGAAACACTCCCATTTACCATTGCAACAAAAAGAATAAGATACCTAGGAAGAAACCTACTAGAGGAGAACTGTATGCAGAAAACTATAAGACACTGATGAAAGAAATGAAAAATGATACAAACAGATGGAGAGATATACCATGTTCTTGGATTGGAAGAATCAACATTGTGAAAATGACTCTACTACCCAAAGCAATCTCCAGATTCAATGCCATCCCTATCAAACTACCAATGACGTTTTTCACAGAACTAGAACAAAAAATTTCACAATTTGTATGGAAACACAAAAGACCCCGAATAGCCAAAGCAATCTTGAAAAAGAAAAGTGGAGCTGGAGGAATCAGGCTCCCTGACTTCAGACTCTACTACAAAGCTACAGTAATCAAGATAGTATGCTACTGGCACAAAAACAGATATACAGATAAATGGAATAGGATAGAAAACCCAGAGATAAAGCCACACACATATGGTCACCTTATTTTTGATAGAGGAGGCAAGAATATACAATGGAGAAAAGACAGCCTCTTCAATAAGTGGTGCTGGGAAAACTGTACAGCTACATGTAAAAGAATGAAATTAAAACACTTCCTAACACCATACACAAAAATAAAGTGAAAATGGATTAAAGACCTAAATGTAAGGCCAGACACTATAAAACTCTTAGAGGAAAAAATAGGCAGAACACTCTATGACATAAATCACAACAAGATCCTTTGTGACCCACCTCCTACAAAAATGGAAATAAAAACAAAAATAAACAAATGGAACCTAATTAAACTTCAAAGCTTTTGCACCGCAAAGGAAACCATTCACAAGATGAAAAGACAACCCTCAGAATGGGAGAAAATATTTGCAAATGAAGCAACTGACAAAGGCTTAATCTCTTAAATTTACAAGCAGCTCATGCAGCTCAATATCAAAAAAACAAACAACCCAATCCAAAAATGTGCAGAAGACCTAAACAGACATTTCCCCAAAGAAGATATAGAGACGGCAAAGAAGCACAAGAAAGGATGCTCAAAAATACTAATCATTAGAGAAATACAAATCAAAACTACAGTGAGGTATTACCTCATACCAATAAGAATGGCCATCATCAAAAAATTTACAAACAATAAATGCTGGAGAAGGTGTGGTATAAAGGGAACACTTTTGCACTGTTGGTGGGAATGTAAATTGATACTGCCACTAAGGAGAACAGCATGGAAGTTCCTTAAAAAACTACAAATAGAACTACCTTATGACCCAGCAATTCCACTACTGGGCATATAACCTGAGAAAACCATAATTCAAAAGAGGCATGTACCACAACGTTCATTGCAGCTCTATTTACAATAAGTAGGACATGGAAGCAACCTAAGTGTCCATTGGCAGATGAATGGATAAAGATGTGGCACAATGGAATATTACTCAGCCATAAAAAGAAACGAAATTGAGTTAGTTGTAGTGAGGTGGATGGACCTAGAGTCTGTCATACAGTGAAGTAAGTCAGAAAGAGAAAAACAAATACCATATGCCAATACATATATATGGAATCTAAAAACAAACAAACAAAAAAAAAGGTTATGAATAACCTAGGGGAAGGACAGGAATAAAGATGCAGACATAGAGAATGAACTTGAAGACACGGGGAGAGGGAAGGGTAAGCTGGGACAAAGTGAGAGAATGGCATGGACTTATATATACTACCAAATGTAAAATAGATAGCTAGTGGGAAGCAGCTGCATAGCACAGAGAGATCAGCTCGGTGTTTTGTTACCACCTAGAGGGGTGGGATAGGGAGGGTGGGAGAGAGACACAAGAGGGAGGAGATATGGGGATATATGTATATGTATAGCTGATTCACTTGCTATAAAGCAGAAACTAACACACCATTTTAAAGCAATTATACTGCAATAAAGATGCAAAAAATAAACCAATATATGGAGGAATCCATTAATGTTTTTATCTCAGTATTATTTGTAATATTAAGCTTCCAATTTACACTAAATATACAGCAATAAGGAAATTATTGATAAATTATTAAATATTATTTATAAAACCATTTAAATAATTAAACTATGTAATAATAGAAAAATGCATTATATATATCAATTTTATATATAATTTTTTTAGTTTAATTTTATATATTAAACTCAAAATGTCACATTATAGAATGGTTATATTAATGTGAAAGAAACAGTCATATAATGGAGAAATGCACTAATGAATTAGCATATTAACATTGCACAAGTAGAGAGATAGGAATAATATTTTGTGTTCTAAAATTTGCCAATAATGGAATAATTCTCTCTTATGGAACAAATATTCTCTCTTATGAAAACACAAGCTATGTAATTTTAAAAGAGAGATTGGTTGTGCCTTTTCAGAGATAATTAACATAAACTTGCATAAGCTTTAGTGGCATTATAGATTCTCTGGCTTAGGTGAAACTTAAAGTTCATACCATTTAAATTCTAATCTGATGGCTATTTCTCCTAGGGTCTTCTCTATTATATACCCCTTTGTAGCTGGACTTTCAGCTTTAGCACCTTTTAATGAAAATGGTTATTGGTTCTGTTTTTGTTTTCAGTCCATCTTTCAAAGTGCTGAGAACATTCTTTCTTCTGTTGCTTCAAAATTTGTCTTCCTATTGGTTAAACTCATTTTTTAAAAGTATAATCCCTCTTCTAAATGGCAGTCTTTCAAATGCATAAATACACTAATCATACAGAACCAAAAAACCCAAAAAACAAAAAAATCAAGCCAAACCAAAAAGAAGAAAGAAAACCCCACAGAGTCTCATTTACTTAGCATTGAGACCTTTCAATATTTTGGTAACACTATTCCTAATGCATTTGTAATTTATTTGTAGTCTTCCTTAAATTTTAAAATTACTCAGATTTGAATACATTCTGCAGTTTTGTTCTTACTAGCTCAGAACAGAAAGAGACATCACCTTCTTTCTTTCCATTAATGAAGCTTGATCTAATTAGCTTCTTTTGGCTTCATAGGGAAAAGAGTTTTAAAGGGGCATAGTTTATAAACAGAGATTTCCTTTGAGTTTTAAGCTTGTCACAACTAATTTTTAATGAAAAAATAAAATAAAAAACATTTCTATGCTTCTCATCTTCTCAACTTTCAGGGAATCAATAATACTACCTAAAACATTCCATAAAACATGCATTCCACATAATAAGGTGTTAGCAAATCAATACCAGCAAAGAAAAATTATTTTATGGGAACAGAAACTTACACCCTATTAATTTAACTGCTTAAATATACTGTGCATTACATTTTAAATATGTCTTCATAGAATGGGAACTGTATTCAAGGCTTTTCTTTGTTATGCTTCCATATATATCTCACAGCTAAAATTATACATATATTTAAAATACATTTTAAAATGTTCTGACCAATTGATTGTGGCATATTTGGTTTGTTGAACTCATCTCTTCTTAAGATGCTCCCTTGAATTAGAGTTGACATAAATTGATTTAAGTGAATACTTTAAAAACTTGTTTTCAATTTTCTGTAAGTTCTCACTGATGACTTTTTCTTGAATGGAATCCCTAGGATGATATATATCACATTCAGTGTATAACTCTTTCAGTGCACATCAAAAAATTGTTAGTGTACTATGCTTACTATAGTTCAGTTTTTTTTTTTTTTTTAATTTAAGTAACTTTTATTTTAGAGCCAAATCATCCTTGTAATCTTAGGTTGGTCATTTTGTCTTTATCTATAGCTTGTCTATATTAAAAACTCCTGGCAATGATTTTACATACTTTCCTGGGAATTTTTATACACCATAATCTCAGCTGAGTTATTCAGCTATGCAAAAAGACCATTTGGTACAGGGAATTGTGTCTTCTCACAGTTTATTGATATACAGTGAGACTGTAGAAGAGTGATAACTGGTCAGAACCACATTTTAAATTGTGGATTAAAATTGCACAACCACTGGAGAGGAGATCCAGATGGCAGAGTAAGAGGTTTCTGAGTTCATTCCACCACCAAACACATCAAAAATACATCCACATGTGGAGCAAGCAACTTTCACTGAAAACAAACTGGCAACTGGCAGAAAGACCCTTCTATAACCAAAGCTCTAAAAAAAATCCACATGGGTGGGGTAAGAAGGAAGGAGAAACAATCAGGTCAGGACCCAAGACCCTAGCGGGGGCCACAGAAAAAAAGAAAGATATCGTGGTCTCAGAGAGCCTCCCTGGGGAATGAGGGGTTCAAGTTACATATTGGACACCCCAGCCCTGAGGTATGACACTGGAAAGATGAGTTCCCTCAGCTGATTTGAAAACCAGTGGAACTTACAAGAAGGCTGTAAGAAACTGAGACTCCGCTTATGGAGAATATTTGTACATGCTTTCTTACTCCCAGAAACAAAGGGGAGGAAGCAGATTGGAACTGCCTGGGACTCTGGCCCATTTCCAATGACTGCCCCAGAATGTGCCCCAGCCCACACTAGGTGTTTGCTCCAACCCCTCTTGCTCCAGTGTAACTCCACACTAAGGTAAATGCTGTCATTGCCAAAGTGTGCACTTGGGGAGAACAAAGTTGGCAAAAACCTGGCACAGGATCTGAACAGAGTAAGGGTGGCCATCTCTGGCATTCATGGAGGTAAAGGATTGGGAAGAGTCTGGAACTCTGACTGGCATACTGGAACCTTCCCAGGCATGCCTCAGACCACACTAGGCACCCACTCCAGCCCTTCTTGCCCCAGCTCTGCTCCACACTGGGCAAAGTTGCCACTGTTGGGAGGGGAGAGAGTGCACACTTAGAATGGAAACAGCTAGGACCCAAACATCAAGGTTTCTGCTCCAGCACTTAAAGACCTGACCCCACCACTGATAGGCCATTGAGCATAAGAGAAACACTGGCTTAATCCTGGTTCCAGGTCTACTCCCTCCATCTCCAGTCCTACCTCCCATCAAGGTGGTATCTGTCAGTACACCCCAGGGGAAGATGTGGCCCATGCTAAATTCAGTTCCAGCTCTTTTATCAAAGCCACTGTCTACACACAGACTGCATAGGGACACTACCACACAAGGACAGCCCTTCAAAAACTGGATAGGTAACTTATTCACCTAATTTTACAGAGACAGAGAAAGTGAAACAACATTAGAAGACAGAGGGACATGTTTCGAATGAAAGAATAGGAAAAAAATAACCCTGAAAAAACAACTAATGAAATAGAGATAAATAATTTACCAGAGAAGACTTCAAAGCATTAGTAATAAAAATGCTAACTGAGATGTGGAAAGAACAGATAAACATGGTGAGAATTTTAACAGGGATCTAGAAAATATAAAAAGATGAGCCAGAGCTGAAGAATACAATAACTGACATGAAAAACACATTAGAAAGACTTAATGGCAGACCAGGTGATACAAAATAACACATAAGCAATCTGGAAGGTAAAATAATGGAAATCACTCAACCAGAACAGAAAAAAGAAAAACAAATTTTTAAAATGGGGGCAAGTTAAGAGACCACTAAGACAATATCAAGCATACTAACATTCATATTACAGGGGTCCAGGAAGGAAAAGAGAGAGAGAAAATGGTCAAAACTATATCTGATAAAATTTTGACTGAAAACTTCTCAAACCTGAGGAAGGAAACTAATATCCAGGTAAGAAAAGCACAGAGAACCCCAAACAAGAGAACCACACACAGACATATTATATTAAAATGGCAAAAGTTAAACATAGAGAGTTCTAAAGGCAGCAAAAGAGGAAAAAAAAAAAAAAAGGAAGAGTAAAATACAAGGGACCAATGCCCCCCCACATAATGCAGATTTTTTTTTCCAGAAACTGTGCAGGACAGAAGGGAGTGGCATGATATATTAAAAGTACTGAAAGGGAAACTGCAACCTAAGATACTCTACCAACAACATTAATATTCAGAATTGAAGAAGAGAAAAATAATTTCTCAGACAAACAAAAACTAAAAGATTTCATCAATACTAAATTGACCCTATAAGAACTATTAAAGTGTCTTTTTTTAATGTGGAAAAGAGAAAGCTACAGAGAATTTATAGGAAAGGAAAAATCCCACTAATAAAGGGAAATATATAGTGGAGTCTGAGGATCAACCACTTAAATAAGCTTGTATGAAAATTAAAAGACAAAAAGTGTAAAATCAACTATAACTAAAATAGACAGTGAAGGGATAAACATGGAGATGCAAAATATGACATCAAAAAAAGCAAAACTTGGGGGGAATGGGGTAGAAAATTTAGATCTTTTCAAATGTGTTAGAAACTAATGACTACCAGTTTCAACAAATAGATATAGTTACAGGTCAACATATATGAACCCTATGGTAACCACAAATTGAAATCCTAAAATAGGTACACAAAAACTAGAGAGAAAGGAACACAAGCATACTGATAAGGAAAATCATCAAACCACGAAGGAAGAAATTAAAAGAAAAAGAAAACAAGAAAAATAACTACAAAACCACCACAAGACAAGTAACAACATGGTGATAAGTTCATACCTAAAAATAATTACTTTAATTCTCAATGGGATAAATGCTCCAATCAAAAGACATAATGTGACTGACTGGATTAAAAATACCCATCTATATGCTGCCTACCAGAGACTCATTTTAGGACTAAAGACAGACAGACTGAAAGTGAATGGATGGAAAGAGATATTTCATAAAAATGGAAACAAAAAGAAAACTGGAATAGCAATACTCAGACAAAGTTGACTTTAAAATAAAGTCTATAACAAAAGATAGATAATTATAATAATATAGTGATCAACAAAAGAAGAGGAAAAAACATTCATTAACATATGCACCTAATATAGGAGCACCTAAATTTATAAATAAAATATTAATAGATAAAAATGGAGAAATTGATAATAATACAATAATAGTAGGGGACTTTTAACAATATACTAACATCAAAAGACGTATCATCAAGATAGAAAATCAATAAGGCAATAATAGTTTTAAATGTCATAATAGGCCATCCAAAAACTGCAGAATACACTTTCTTTTCAAGTGCACATGAAATGTTCTTGAGGATAGGTCCCATGCCAGGCCACAAATCAAATCTCAACAAATTAAAAATTAAAAATTTTATCAAGAATTTTTTTTTCTGAAATGAAAATAAAACACAACTTCCCCAAATATGTGAAACACAGCTAAAGAACTTCTAAAGGGTAAGTTTATAGCAATATAGGCCTACATCAATAAACAAGAAAAATCTCAATTAAACAACTTCACTTACCATCTAGAAGAATTAGAAGAAGAACCAAAGCCCAAAGTCAGCAGGAGGAGAAGGAAAGAAATAATAAAAAATCAGAGAATAAATAATTAAAATAGAAACAAACAAACAAAAAACAACAATAGAAAAGATCAATGAAACAAAAAGCTTGTTTTTGAAAATATAAACAAAATTGATAAGGCTTTATCTAGGCACATTAACAAGAGAGGAGACCCAAATAAACAAAATAAGAAATGAAAGAGGAGAAATTACAACTGATATCACAGATATACAAAAAAATCATTAAAAACTTCTATGAACAGCTACATTTCAACAAATTGGACAACCGAGAAGAAATGGATAAATGTCTAGAAACTTACAAATTTTCAATAATAAATCAGGAAGAAACAGACAATCTGAACAGACCTATCACTAGTAGTAAAATAGAATTAGTAATGAAAAACTTCCAGCAAACAAATGTCCAGGACTGACAGTGTCACAGGAGAATTCTACCAAACACATAAAAACAAATTTACAGCTATCCTTCTAAAAGTATTCAAAAATATTGAAAAGGAGGGAACACTCCCAAATTCATACTACAAGGCATACTACACTGATACCAAAACCAGAAAAAGACACTACAAAGAAAAATTGCAGACCAATATCTCTGATGAATATAGATACAAAAACCCTCAAAAATTATTGGCAAACCAAATTCAATAATATATAAAGGGGATCATAAACATTGATCAAGTGGAAATTATTCCAGGGATGCAATGATGGTTCAATATCCACAAACCAATCAATGTGATGCACAACATTAACAAAATGATCAATCACATCATTTCAATAGATCTAGTAAAAGCATTTGACAATATTCAAGATAAATTTATGAGAAAAATCTCTCATGAAGGCTGGTATAGAGGGAACATATAGATGTATTGTCATACTCAGTCATGAAACCTGAAAGCTTTTCCTCTAAAATCAGGATCAAAATATAGATGCCCACTCTTGCCACTTCTACTTAACATAGTATTTGTATGCCTAACCATAGCATTCAGGCCAGAAAAAGAAATAAAAGACAACCAAATTGAAGGGAAGAAGTGAAACTCTCACTATTGCAGATGACATGATATTTTATACAGAAAACAATAAAGTCTCCACCAAAAAACAATTAAAACATAAATGAATTCAGTAAAGTTGCAGGATACAAGATTAATACACAGAAATCTACTGTTTTTCTATACTATAATAACAAACTATCAGAAAGAGAAAGCAAGAAAACAATCCCTTTAAAAATCACTTTAAAAAATATAAAATATCTAGTAATAAACATAACTAAGGATGTGAAATACATGTACTCTGAAAACTATGAAATACTGATGAAGAAAATTGTATATGATACACAGAAATGGGAAGATATCTAATGTTCATGGATTGAAAGAATTAATATTGTTAAAATGTCCATACTACTCAAAGCAATAGCAGACTTTATGCAATCCCATCAAAATACCATGGCACTTTTCATACAACTAGAGCAAATAATCCCCAAATTTACATTTTATTTACATTACATTTGGGATTTACAATCCCAAAGACACTAAACTGCCAAAGCAATCCTGAGAAAAAAAGAACAAAACTGGAGATTTCATGTTTCCTGATTTCAGACTACCCTACAAAGCTACAGTCATCAAACTGCATGGTACTGGTATAAATACAGGCAAAATGGAACAAATAGAGACACCAGAAGTAAAGCCACTCACTTACAGTCAATTAATTTATGACAAAGAATGAAAGAATATACAAGGGAGAAAAGACAGTTTTTTCAAAAGTTGTGCTGGGAAAACTGGACAGCTACATGTAAAATAATATAATTAGAATGTTTTCTCACACCATATACAAAAGTAAACTTAAAATAGATTATAAACCTGTAAGACTGTAAACCATAAAACTCCTAGAGGAAAACATGAACAGGACACTCTTTGACATCAATCTTAGCAATGTATTTTTGGATTTGTCTCTTCAGGCAAAAGAAACAAAAGCAAAAATAAACAAATGGGACCTAATTTGACTTAAAAGCCTTTGCACAGCAAAGGAAACCATTGGTAAAATGAAAAGACAACCTATTAAATGGGAGAAAATGTTTGCTTGATAAAGGATTAATATCCAAAATATATAAATATTTCACACAACTTAATATTAAAAAAACATTCAGATTAAAAAATGGGAAAATTCCTGAATAGAAGTTTTCCAGAGAAAACTTAGAGATGGCCAACAGGCACATGAAAAATACTCAATATTGCTAAGCATCAGAGAAATGTAAATCAAAACCACAAAGAGATACTACGTCATACCTGTCAGAATGTCTATTGTCAAAAAGACCACAAATAAAAATTGTTGGAGAGGATGTGCAGAAAAGGGAACCCAAATACACCATTGGTGGAATTGTAAATTGGTGCAGCCAATATGGAGAACAGTGTGGAGGTTCCTCAAAAAGCTAAAAATAGAACTAGCATGTAACCTAGCTATTCCATTCCTGGATACATAGCCAAAGAAAATAAAAACACTAATTCAAAAAGATACATGCACTCCAGTGTTCATAGCAGCATTATTTATAACAGTCAAGACATGGAAAAAACCTAATGTCCAAGAAAAGATGAATGAATAAAGAAAATGTGGTATATAAAGCTATATATATACAATGGAATACTACTCAGCCATAAAAAGGAAAGAGTTTTGCCTTTTGCAACAACATGTATGGACCTGAAGGGTATTATGCTAAGTAACATAAGTCAGATGGAGAAAGGCAAATACTTTATGTTATCACTTATATGTGGAATCTATAAAACAAAACAAATGAATATAACAAAAGAGATACAGACTCACAGACATAGATAACAAACTAGTGGGTTTTAATAGGGAGAAAGAATGAGAGAGGGCAATATAGGGTAAGGTATTAAGAGATACAAATTACTATGTATAAAATAAATAATTTGCAAGGATATATTGTACAGCATAGGGAATATAGCCAATATTTTATAATAACTTTAAATGGAGTATAATCTATAAAATACTGAATCTCTATATCACTGTATACCTGCAACTAATATAATATTATAAATCAATGATATAATTAATTAAAACTGAACAACCACTAATGTTTAAATTCTCATTCTACAACTTTACACATGGGGTACAAAAGAAAGTAAGTGAGCTTGAAAAGCCTATCTGAAGGAGAAGTATATTATATTGATGTGTGAAAAATATATTAATCACCACTTAAAGCACTGTGAGATAGGCAAATGCATTTCATATGCACAGATCAGAAATCAGCCTGTCTTCTCTCAGTAGTACACAATAGATTACATTAGCACACTCTCAAATAATTCCTTTTTCTCAGATGTTGTTAACAATACTTTTATGATGTTTTGCCCCAGTATTCTACTTCATTATTCAAATTTGTATGATTCCATAAGAATTCAATCCCTTTTAAAGCAAAGATGGACTATGTGGCTAAAAGCGAGCTTTTATATTTCTCAGTCTTTTGGTCTACAGATAAGGACTTCTCTTTTGACAGAAATGTTTGACATTGTCAAGAGATTCTATTAATTGTTGTAGCAATTAATTATACAAAGAAGCACTTAATGCTTTCAGAAAATTGAAATGATTTTCTATAGTGTCACCTACAACACACAATTCCACCCCCCCACACACCCCACATTATGTTTCTTAATATCTTGAACCAAAATGCCTGTGTCTCTCCAAGCAGAACATAAAGGAGAAGTCTTTATTTGTTCAATTGCTGAAGCCACAGTGTTTAGTAGCATGCCTGAATCATAGTAGACACTCTTAATTTTTGTTAAATAAGCTAAGTAATAATTTGTATGATTATTTATTTTCTTATTAAATGAATAAATAATAGAATGTATAAGTAATTGAATAACTAAATTAATAACTGTGATATTAGGAGTCATGTCTTCATTTAACAAATATAGGAAGAAATAATAGGGTTTACTTAAATATTGAAATGAGTCTATAAAGAAAACATTGGCTCCAGATTTTCTGGTATTTTTGTATCAATGATTGGAGTGGGGACTTTTATAATGGCAATTGGTTAGTTGGATTGACTTTTTAGCAGTGAATATGAAGCAGCAGCAGGAAATCTAAAGGGAAATATTTTTAAGAAGTTGGAAATAATAGTTTTAATGAAAAGTGAGACATCAAAGATAAAGAAATAAATGGTTGTTGTAAACACTTAAAATACTCCTCAACACTTCTCAATGCAACACACCATATAAAAATTTCCTCCATGCTCTTCTGTGTACAACTCTTGTGAGATGGTTGAGCTATCTTATTAATCCACAAAATTTTTCAAACTATTTAATATGAATATCATAATTATTTTACTTTTGAAATGAGTTTCTGGAATTCATTTATCTACCTAATGAAAAGAACAGAATAAAAATTTTGTGACATAGAATCCCATGCTCTCTTTTCCATTTTTAATTTCACCTTTTGTAAAACAGGCAGAATCTAACAACTTTTAATAACATTGTTTCTATAAGTAATTTGTTTGGGGATAAAATTAAAATATATGTTGTGGGAAGAAAAGTTTTATCTAATTCATATTACCCATAATGTGTGCAATAATTTTTACTATAGGAGTATTGATTTTTGATCAACAGCTTTTACTTAAAGGATTCCTGTGGTAAGAAATAATATTTTCTATGGAAAGTAACATAGAATATATTAAGAAAACCATTGCTGGATATCAATAGAAAATTCTTTGTATAAAACCAAATTTCCTTCCCTATAGCTTTTAAATATTGGTCTTAATATTGCTTTATAGAACTAAGTGAAAAAGACAATTTTCTTTAGTCCTTTTGTTGAATGCATTATCATGTTCTTTGTGGACTAAATTGTGTCTACAAAAATTCATAGATTGAAGCCCAAATGCTCAATGTAATTGATAAAGATAAGGCCTTGAGGAAGAATTAAGGTTAAATGAGAGCCTAAAGGTGGGGCCCTAATCCAATAGGACTGATGTCCTTATCAGAAGAGGAAGAGACTCCAGAAGAGCATATTCACAAAGAAAAGGCCATGTGAGGACAGCGAGAAGGCATGGGTCTACAAGCCAAGGAGAGTGGCCTCACTAGAAATCGACCCTGCTGGCAACTGGATCCTGGACTTCCAGCCTCCAGAACTGTGAGAAAATAAATCTGTTGCCTAAGACACTCAGTCTGTGGCATTCTGTTATGCCCTAGCTGCCTAATACAATATTGAATTTTTTTTTAATTAATGACTATGATTTGTTGAACATTTATTTAAGTGACATGTAGTTCAGGTTATCTACTTATTTGCTACAAGTTCTCAAAAATATGATGCTCAGAACCAATCACATATGTATCTTTGTTATTATGTGTTATTTTCTCAGTGAATCCTTCAGGTAAAACATACAGTTAACTAATTCTTTTTTTCAGAATGACCTAGTATTTATGCATTTCTATTTTCACATGCCATATATATATTTTTTATTTCTAGAAATTTCTTTTTTTCTTTTTGAAATATTCCTGACAAGAATCACTCATTTATTTGTCACAATGTTTATAACATCATATATTACTTTAAACCTATTAAATATAATTATTTATTTTATGTGATAATTCCAAAAGGTATCATATTTGTGACTTTGATTCTGACGACCTTCACTAGTAATGGCTTGTTTCCTCAAGTAATTTTCTTTTATGTAACATGTGTGTGTATGTGTGAGCTAATATTGTTTGGAGTTGTATATATGGTTATTTTTTCAGCTCTTTTTGTTTTTCCAGAAATGATTTGTGTTTGCCTCTGCCAAGTATTAGGAGCAATGACAAAACATGAGAATTTGATGATTTGGAACTAAGTATTTGTCTTGAATTTCTTTGAATAACAAAGTAATGGGAAGTGTAGACTGAACTCACACTATATGTGAAAAAAACTTTTAAGTTTTAGTGTTTTTTCCTCTTATTTATCCTAGGTAAATGATCAATAAGATAAGTAAAGTCCTGTTTCTCTTTTCTGGTAACACTTTGGTTTTTTCCCTTCTGAGGATGTCACATTTTAGCAGTTTCAATTTTATGTGGAAATGAGCAATCTATCTATAAATATTTAATAGTCTGCTTAAAACTCATTCTCTAAACCAAAATGAATAGAGAGATGTTCCAAGGATAATTGTAGCTTTAACACGTCTCTGGATTTTTGTCCTCTTGTTATTTCTTTCTCTTGATGTTTTTCTTTACCAGGTGGGAAATTTATTCAAGCACTTAAAAACATTTGTAGGTATACATTTTATTCCAAATTTTCAGTATTCAAAGCAAAATTCTGTACACTTCTATTGTCTATAGTGTGAAAATGGAATTTTAGAGGACTTTTTGTATTTAAATTTGTGTTTAAGCAAATCTCCCCTTCCTATATATTACTTTACTGAACAACAATTTGTGATTGTTCATTTATTCCTGTTAAATTTAATACTGTTGAGTCTCACCAGTTGGAGAGAGCATCAAGATTTATTTTAAAGTAGACATTTACAAGTCTGTTCAATCTCTTAGACTCAAACTCAAAGGGATTGCACCAATGACCCCAGGCTAAGAATGATCTTGAGATGAAATCGAAATATAATCTATATTCTAAAGTTGCTATCACTTTAAACACAACATATAAAAATAAATTAAACATTGAATATCTAATATTATTGAATTAGACCTCACAATTTAATTGGCAGTGAATTCTGAAGAGAATTTAATTTTAACCACTCAAAATACTCTTATTATCTGGCCTGAAAAAAGAGTACTAAACATTTGCTCTGTAATGGAAATATGAGTTCACAAAATTGGCCACTTTTACATATCTCTAAATAAGAAACTGTCAAAAATGTTTTAAAATGTTTCAAACCACTCAAAAACAAGTTGGACATCTTTACTAACCATAAATAGAATAGGAAAGTCATATTAGGAGGGGGTTGAAGTCAATGTGATGTTGGTTTCTAGGGAAGAAAATGGAAGAGGCAGCCAGGAATTCAAATTTTAAAGGAAAATGGATTCTACTCACTTTATAAAATGTGGAGTGTACAGAGCATAATCCACCAAAACTGATAGAATTGTGGCTTGTTGTGAGTTATTGCTGAGGAGGACAAGTTCACTGACAGACAACCAAGTAACCAGGTCCTGAGCTGGAGCAACAATACACTTGAATTTCTATATATATATATATATATATATATATATATATATACCTCATTCTGAACAGGTGGTCACATGGTTCTGGAGGGATCAATCAAAAGCTATCAGTCAGTGAAGAAAGATGACAGAGAGATTAAAAAAGAAAAAAAAAAGGGAACTGAAATTATCACATAAATTCCTTCTTATACTTCACAAAAAAAGGTTAAAGCATGAAAAGAAAATTAACAATTTAAGAAAACTAATTCACTTAACAAACAGAGGAATTTGTCACTTGAGATTTTCAAATAATCAAGAAATCTACTATAGAGGAAAAACAACTTAAAAAAAACAACAACATATACAACAGTGTTATAGAGATACAGGGAAGAATGATATCCACAAAATAAATAAAACATTACAAAGGAATATAATGATAACGAATTGCTGGAGATCAAAATAATAAATTATAAGTAATAGAAATTTTTAAATGTCAAAAGAAAATAAACATAAGACAAATTTTAGACTTTCTACAAAGAAAGAATAATTATTTCAAGATAGTTTTGAAATTAACCCATAATTCTGCACTAATAAATATGGAAGTTGACATGATGAAGATACTGAAAGACATTGAACTTAATATACAGTGTGAACATATGATTTTACAGAAACAAAATGAAACAAAAATATTTGGAAGCATGATGGAGACAAAATCTTGAAAACCATGACTGAGAATTTTCCTGGATTATAGAACACACAGAAAATTCCTCATATGAAGTGTATCAAGAGTATATTTAAAGTGCCAAATAGGAAAAATAAAAATCTATGCACTAAAAGTTTATAAAAATAATGAAGCCATGGGATTTCAAATACATAAAGAAAAATATTAAAACAACTGACAGAAGAATGGGAGATTATTCACAATGGAATTTCAATTATCTTGACAGTGACAATATCTCACTAGCAATAGCAATTGAGTAAAAACTAAACATATTTTCAAAATGCAAAATAACTAAAAATTATCATTTTAAAACTGAGAACAAAGAAGTATTTTAAATCTTCACAAATAAAGAAAGTTTACTACCCACATGTCCTCCTTGAAATAAAAACTAAAAATGTATTTCAGCAAGTGGAAACATGAACAAAGAGGAATGAGGGAGTCACAAGAAGCAAAAATTAGCCTAGATATTGACAAAATATCTTGATAAAATTAATCTCCCTATTGTTGTAAAAATAAATAATTACATCTAAATTTGATCTTTGGATAAGTTATAAGTAAAATAAAATGTTAGCTAATTGTGTCATGTAAAATGGAATAAGATATAAAAATGTATTTAAAGTTCTGGTCCTGTTTTGTTGGTCAATACAGGTACTGAGAAATTTTAGACTCATTTAGGTAAAATAAGTCAAGAAAAAATATAATAATTTACCAAAACAAAACTGGTTTCATAAATTAATTTCTTAAAAATTATTTAATTTTTAAATAAATTTATATAAATTATTTATTTAAAAGTGAAATATTAACATGAGAGAATTATGTATGTAAAAGAACTATTCAATTAAAAAGATATAAAAATCATAATCTTGTATAATTAAGTAGTGTTATAAAGATAAACCTGATAAACCTGATGGGATTTTTAGAAGTTAGAATATCCAAAATTATAATCAGAAAATTTAACATACTCTTCTCAAAAACTGACATATTAAGAAGGCAAAGTGTACTAAGAATACAGAAATACATAACACTACAATAAGAAATAAGTGTTTATTAGTGGGAAATATGAGGTACCAAATTTACTTACTTGTAAAGGAAAATAAAACAAAATATGAATACTGAATGTTAATACACCAAATGATCAAATAAAGATAAAATACAATGAAAATAAGGGAAAAGCTAAAAGCTATAGTGGAAGCATCAAGGTGGTGGAGTAAGAAGACCCTCAACTCACTACTCCTACAGACACAACAAAATTAAAGTTATTCACAGAACAACTATTTATGAGAATGACCTAAAAAACTAGCAGAAAATATCCTCCATTGCCAGAGACATAAAGAAGGAACCACAATGAAATAGGTAGAAATAAGGGAAACATGGTATAGTCAGGTCATACACCCTGGTTTGGCAAACAACAAATGAAAGGAATATCACAGTGATAGATGTCCTCCTCAAGAAGCAAGAGGTCTGAGCCCTACACTGAGTTAACCTGGCCAGGGGTCCAGGCTCAGGAAGACCAAGCCCTCAGAAATCTGGCTTTGAGAACTAACAGGGCTTATATTCAGGAGAGTTGGAGGGCTGTAGGAAATAGACTCCACTCTTAAAGGGTGCATGCAAAACCTCACATAATACAAATCCCAGCTCAGAGGCAGTTGTTTGAAAAGAGCCTGGGTCAGACCCACTTGCTTATCTTGTAGAGCCTCTTGAAGAAGCAGTAGGCAACTGGAACTCCTGGGAATATAGATGCTGGAAGCAGCCAGCTTTTTGGAGCTTACTCTATTGCAAAAAAACCCTACCCTGGTAAACACTGATTTGGAATTCTCCCTCTAGCCTATTAATGCTGGGGATATGGCCCCACACTCCAGTGTGTCAGTGCCTACCTTGAACCTCCCTGGGCCCAGCTGACAGCTACTTGAGTACTCAGCTAGGTCCACCAGCAACCTGGCAGCCGTCCCTTGACTCCTGGACTGTGCAGCAAAGCACACAGGAGGTCAGCTCCATCTACAAGTGTATCCACAGTAATCAGCCTCACCACAACAGAAGGGGACTCATAGGAGGCAACCCTAGAGCATATATCTCTGGTGACAGAAAGGAAGCATGCTGAGCCCTATAGGACTTTAGCATAAAGCCATATAATCAACATATCTAACACAAAGAAATAAACACATAAAATAGGGCAAAATAAAAAGACCGATGAATAAGTTCCAAATGCAGGAACAATACAGAACCCCAGAAAAACAACTAAACAAAGTGGAGATAAGTACTCCACTCAATAAAGAGTTCAAGGTAATGATCATATATATGCTCAGAAAACTCAGAAGAAGAATGAATGAACATAGTGAGAATTTTAACAAAGAGTTAGAAAATATAAAGAAGAAACAAAGCTAAAAAACACAATAACTGGAAAAAATACACTAGAAGGAATCATAAGTAGGTTCAATGATACAGAGGAGTGGATCAGTGATCTGAAAGACAGAGTAGTGAAAATCAACCAAGCTGAAGAGAAAAAAAGAAAAAAAGAAGAATTTAGAAAATGACGATTTTTAGTCTAAGAGATGTCTAGAACAACATCCAGCCTACTAATATCCACATTATCAAGGTCTCAGAAGAAGATAAAGAGTTTTGCACTAGCTTTACAAGAAATGTTAAACGGACTTCTCTCAGCAGAAATTTTTAAAAAAATGACTAGAAATATAAAAATTATGATAGGAAAAATCATAGGTAAAGATAAACAGTAAAGGTAATGGAGACAAAATAATAAAATCATCTATATCCACAATAAATAGGTAAAGTATACAAAAATTCCCCCAAAAGATATAAAATATGATGTCAAAAAATTTGGGAGACTGAGCAAGAATGGGAGACTGAGCAAAAATGCAGGGTTGTTAGAATGTACTCAAACTACTTAAAATAATCATTCATATATATAAAAATATATATATATATGAATATATTTATATATGAAACTTATGGTAACTACAAACATTTATAATAGGTACACAAAGAAAAAAGAGAAAGGAATCTGAATATAATATTAAAGCTACAAGGGAAGATAGCAAAACAAGAAAAAGTGAATAAAAAGAACTACAAAAACAACAAGAAAACAATTTTTAAAAATACTAATAAGTACATATCTATCAATAATTAAATGTAAGTGGACTAAATACAGAGAGTAGATGAATGGATACAAAAATAAGATCCATATATTGCTACCTACAAGAGATTCTCTACAGATCAAAAGGCACATAGACTAAAAGTTAGAGGATAAAAAAAGATATTCTACTCAAATTAAAATTAAAAGAAAACTGAGGAAGAAATACTTAGACAAAATAGACTTAAAAAGAAAAAAAAAACTAACAAGAAACAGAAGGACACTACATAATGATAAAGGGATCTATACAAGAAAATATAAAAGTTGTAAATATATGTGCACTAAATATAGGAGCAACTAAATATATAAGGCAAATATTAGCAAATATAAAAAAAGAAATTGACAGTAATACCATAATAATAGGGGACCTTTCACCCCACTTACCTCAATGGACAGATCATTCAGTAGAAAATCAATAAAGAAACACTGGCCTTCTGAAGAACCTAAGGGCAGGACAGGAATAAAGATGCAGATGTAGAGAATGGACTTGAGGACGCAGGGAAGGGGAAGGTAAACTGGGACGAAGTGAAAGAGTGGCATTGACATATATACACTACCAAATGTAAAATAGATAGCTACTGGGAAACAGCCACATAGCACAGGGAGATCAGCTTGGTGCTTTGTGACCACCTAGAGGGGTGGGATAGGGAGGGTGGGAGGGAGAAACAAGAGGGAGGAGACATCGAGATATATGTATAGGTGATTCACTTTGTTATAAAGCAGAAACTAATACACCATTGTAAAGCAATTATACTCCAAAAAAGATGTTTAAAAAAATAAAGAAATATTAAATCCGTGAAAAAAAAAAGAAACACTGGCCTTAAATGATACATTATATCAGATTGAGTATATATATATATATATACACACACACACACACACACACACACATAATTTTATAGATAACTTTCCATTCAAAAGCAGCAGATTCTTCTCATGTATATTTGGAACTGTCCCCAGGATAAATCACATGTTAGGCCACAAAAAAGATCTCAATAAATTTAAGAAGAAATATATTAAGCATCTTTTCCAAAAACAAGAGTTTGAGACTAGAAGTCTCTGCTACTAAACAACCAAGAGTAACTGAAAAAGTCAAAGAGGAAATCAAAAAATACCTGGAGGCAAGTGAAAATGGAAATAATGTTCCAAAATATATAGGATGCAACCAAAATTTCCAGGAGGGAGGTTTATACCAATACAGGTCTACTGCATGAGACAAGGAAAATCGCAACTAAACAATCTAATATTATGCTTAAGGGAACTAGAAAAAGAACAAGCTAAACCCAAAGTTAGTAGAAGGAAAGAAATAATAAAGGTCAGAGCAGAAATAAAGAAAATAGAGACTAAGGAAAAATAGCAAAAATTCATAAAACTAAGAGCTGGTTCTTTGAAAAGGTAAACAAAATTTATAAAACTTTAGCCAGACTCATAAGAAAAAGAAGGCTCAAATAAATAAAATCAGACATAAAAGAGGAGAAGTTACAACCAATACCACAGAAATACAAAGGATCATAATAAATTACTACAAAGAATTATATGCTAATAAGATGGACAACCTAGAAGAAATGGATAAATTCCTGAAAACGTGTATCTTCTGAGACTGAACCAGGAAGAAATATAAATAGAAAGATGCATTGCCAGTAATAAAATTGAATGAGTAATCAAAAAACTCCCAACAAACAAAAATCTAGGCTCAGATGACTTCACAGATGAATTCTACAATGCATTTAAAGAAGAGTTAACACTTATCCTTCTTAAACTACCCCAAAAAATTAAAAGGAAGGCATGCTTCTGGACTCATGCTACAAGGCCAGCATCATCCTGATACCAAACTCAGACAAAAATACAACAAAAAAGAAACTATGATGAATATAGATGCAAAAGTCCTCAACAAAATATTAGCAAGCCAAGTTCAGCAATATATTAAAAGCATCTTACATCATGGCCAAGTGGAAATTATACCAGAGAAACAAGGATGGCTCAGTATCCACAAATCAATCAACTTAATATACTACATTACCAAGTTGAAGAATAAAATTCATATGATAACTTAATAGGTACAGGAAAATCTTTTTTAAAAAAATCAACATCAATATATTATAAAAACACAAGTTGTGTATAGACAGAACATTCATCAACATAATAAAGGTCAGATATGACAAACCTAGAGCCAACATTATACTCAACAATAAAAATCTGAAAGCATTTCCTCTAGGATCAGGAATAAGACCAGGATGTCCACTCTACCCATTTTTATTCAACATAGTATTGAAAGTCTTAGCCACAGCAATCAGACAGGAAAAAATGAAATGCATCTAAATTGGAAAGGAAGAAGTAAAACTCACTATACACAGATTACATGATAATATACAAAAAATGCTAAAGACACTACCAAAAATCTATAACAAATAAATGAAATCAGTAAAGGTGCAGGATATAGCATTATATAGAAATCTGCTGTGTTTCTATACACTAATAATGCACTATCAGAAAAAGCAATCAAGAAAACAATCCCATTTACAACTGCATCAAAATGAATAGAACACCTTGGTATAAATATAACCAAAGAGACAAAATACCTGTACCCTGCAAACTATGGCACTGAGGAAAGAAATTTAGGATAACACAAACAAATAGAAAGATGTACTGTGCTCATGAATCGGAAAAATTAATATTTTTTAAATGACCATACTGTCCAAGGCAATCTACAGATTCAATAAAACTATCAAAATGCCAATGGCAATTTTCACAGACCTAGAACAAATAATTCTAAAATTTGTGTGGAAACCAAAAGACCATGAATACCCAAAGAAATCTTGAGAAAAAAGAAAAAGCTGGAGGTGTAGTTCTCTGACTAAAACTATAATACAAACCTTCAGCAATCACATTGTATTAGCACAAATGACACATAGATCAACAGAAAAATGGATTCTCAATAGAGAACCCCCAAATAAACCCACACTTACGTGGTCAAAAGAGGCAAGAATATACAATAGTGAAAAGGAAACCTCTTCAATTAATGGTGCTGGAAAACTGGAAAGCTGTATGCCAAAGAATCAGACTGGACCACTTTCCACATCGTATACAAAAATAAACTCAAAATGATTTAAAGACTTAATTGTAAAACCAGAAACCATAAAACTCCTAGAAGAAAACTGGCAGCATACTCTTTAACACTGGCCTTAGCAATATTATTTTGAATCCACCTTCTCAAGAAAGGAAAGTTAAAGCAAAAATAAACAAATGAGGGACTTCCCTGGTGGTGCAGTGGTTAAGAATCTGCCTGCCAATTCAGGAGACATGGGTTTGAGACCCGGTCCAGGAAGATCCCACATGCTGGGGGAACAACTAAGCCCATGCACCACAACTACTGAGCCTGTGTGCCACAACTACTGAAGCCTGCACATCTAGAGCCCATGCTCCACAACAAGAGAATCCACTGCAATGAGAAGCCCATGCACTACAATGAAGAGTAGCCCCTGCTGGCCACAACTAGAGAAAGCTTGTGCACAGGAATGAAGACCCAATGCAGCCAAAAATAAATAAATAAATTTATTTTAAAAAGAAATACATCAAACTATAAATCTTTTGCACAGTGAAGGATACTATCAAGAAAACAAAGAGGCAGCCTACTGAATGGGAGAAGATTTTTGCAAATGATATATCTGATGAATTATTATTAAAAAAATACAGTTCAATATCAAAAAGCAAACAATCTGATTGAAAAATGGGCAGAGGACTTGAATAGACATTTTTCCAAAGAAGATGCACAGAGGTCATCAGATGATTGAAAATATGCAACTCACGAATCATAAGGGAAGTGCAAATTAAAACCAAAATTAGATATCACGTCACATCTGTTAGAATGGCTATTATCAAAAAGACAGCAGGGCTTCCCTAGTGGCGCAGTGGTTGAGAGTCCGCCTGCCAATGCAGGGGACATGGGTTCATGCCCCTGTTTGGGAGGATCCCACATGCCATGAAGCAGCTAGGCCCTTGAGCCATGGCTGCTAGGCCTGCACATCCATAGCCTGTGCTCTGCAATGGGAGAGTCCACATCAGTGAGAGGCCCGTGTACCACACACACAAAAAAAAGACAGCAAATAACAAGTGTTGGCAAGATTGTGGAGAAAAGTGAACCTACTGCTCTATTGGTAGTATTGTAAATTGGTGCAGTCACTAAGCAAAGTACTATGGAGGTTCTTCAAAAAATTAAAAATAGAATGACCATATGATTCAGAAATTCCATTTTTGGGTATTGATCTGAAGAAATAAAAAACACCAATTTGAAAAGATATATGTGCACCAATATTCATTACAGCATTATTTACAATAGGAAACATGTGGAAGCAACCTAAGTGTCCATCAATAGAAAAATGGATAAAGAAGATGTGTTGTGCATTTATATATATATATATATATATATATATATATGTGATATTACTCAGGCAAAAAAGAAAAAGAAATCTTGTTGTTTGTGACTACATGAAGGATCTAGAATTTATTATGCTAAGGGAAATAAATCAAACAGAGAAAGACAGTGTATGATCTCATTCTTACATATAATGTAAAAAACAAAACAAATAATGAAACAAACAAAAAGAGAAACACACTCTTAGATGTAGAGAACAGGTGGCTGCTCTGGTGTGTCACTGGGCCCACAGTGACACAAACCTGAACTAAAGCTCCATTGATGACCTGACCCCCATAAGCCTGTACTCTGATGGGTGGACCACAGTAATACTTGGGGTCTTCTGGAATTAGTGTCAGTTCTGAGGTAGTATCTAATAATCTTTAAAAAGTCTGACTATATTCTTTCCCACAATGCACAGTTTCATTCAAGGTTTCTGGGTCTGTAAATTGACTCAAGTCTGGAAATTGATCCAGGGGTCATGATTCTGTTTTGTGATTCAAGCTAGGCTTCTGTTTACTTGACATAAACTCCTCTGCTTATATAGATCAAGAAAGGATTTATTATACTTCCCATTTATTTCGCTTCTAGGGATACCATGAGCTAACAATGCCATGTGTTTCTGCAAGTCAGACTATTCTGCTTACTGCTTTGACTCTGCTGTTCTTTATGGTAATCATGCTCACTTTGCCTTTGGCAATTAAGTGATACCCCTTAGTGCCTGCCACCTGGGATTCAATTACTACCATGGCATGTATGTTTTCCAGTTTAGTGGTAGCAGTTTCCACTGCAATTTCTGGTCTACTGCGAAGAGTGAGCAGAGAGCTCTTCAAATATTCTGGGGCTCCCCTCACATATTTATGTCTCGAAAAATAAAATGATGAGTGTGGGTGATGAAAAGAATCAGGAGTACCTTGAATGCAACTACCTCAGGGGAACCCATTACAGTTTTTTTGTTTTTTTGGTTTTTTTCAGGCAAAGCAAGGTTAATCTCCAGAGGTGAGAACACTGAGCCAAATTTAGGGGTTCAATGACCCAGATTCATTTAGGTTCTTCACATATATCCATACTACAGTTTTCAGAACGACATTCCTTCCCAGTCAATATTCTCACTTTAATAGCAGACAACATGCAAGTTTGGGAATTCAATTTGTGTTGTAATTCATCCCCTTGCAGGATGAGACTCTGTGTTTGGTTTTCAGAAATCTCAGCTCTTTAGCTACAGGGGATAAAGTTTTCTTTCAAAAATACACAAAAATATTCAGATCATTTATATGGTTCTGGAGCATCTCTGAGCTAATCCTTTTCTTTGCCCTCTTTGTCCAGTGCAACTAGGAGAAACCAATCAATCTCACTATACCTATATTCTAAGGTGTCAAATACATGGGCACCCAGAACCTTGCTTCTTATAAATATTTAATTACAATTATCTAATACTGTTATTTTGTGAATCTCCATTGCTACATTATATTATAGACTATCAGTCCTCTCTTTACTAGTGGAAATAGAGTAATTTGCACTTTAAATTTAATAATACAGTAGAATCAAGTCCAGAAACCTCAGAACAAGTTCATAAAAATCATTCTTAAGATTCTGTTCCTATGAAACCACTCTCAATACCAAAATCTGTATTAGTCATTGTTCTCTGCCTCTGTCTAGCTGGCTTTCTGTCTGTGTGTCTATCTTTTTCTCAATAGAGCGAGAGAGAGAGATTTATTTTAAGAAACTGGCTCAAGCAATTTGGGTATTGTGAGGAATGGCAAATTTGAAACCTGTAGGGCAAGTTGGTAGACTGGAGATCTGGAGATTCAGGTGAGAAGAAATGTTGTAGACTAAAGTCTAAAGGCTGGAAACTCAGGTGGAATTTCTGTTGCAGTCTGAAGATAAGATTCCTTCATTGGGAGACCTCATTTTTTGCTAAGTCCTTCAACTGATTGGATGAGGCCAATACACATTATGGAGGTCAATGTTCTTTACTTAAATTAAACAGATTTAAAGTGTTAATCACATCAAAAACATTTTTAAAGCAACATCTAGACTAGTGTTTGACAAAAAAAATCTGGTCAGCAAAACTGACACATAAAATTGACAATCACAGCCAGTTTAGGTAATTTGCATGTTTCTAGGAATTTATACATTTTGTCTAGGTTAACTAATTTGTTGTCATACATTTGTTTACATTATTTCATACTATTATATTTAACTGGTTAATTTATTCATTAAGATTATCATAGCTTTGTGGAAGCTATGATATGATGTCTGGGAGAGTTATGCCTCCAGACTTGTTCTTTTTTTCTCAGTATTGCTTTGGCAATTCTGGGTCTTTTGTGGTTCCATATAAATTTTAGGATTATTTGTTCTAGTTCTGTGAAAAATTTTAAGGGTAATTTGATAGTGGTTGAATTAAATCTGTAGATTGTTTGGGGTCTTTTTTCCATTTTAACAATATTAATTCTTGCAATCAAAGAGCATGTGATATCTTTCCATTTCTTTGAATCATCTTCAATTTCCTTTATCAATCTTTTATCTTTTTCAGTGTAGAAGTCTTTGATCTCCTTGGTAAGGTTTATTCCTAGGTTTTTTTTTTTATGTGATTTTAAAAGTGACTTTGTTTTTACTTTCTTTTTCTTATGTTTCATTGTTAGTATAAAGAAATGCAACAGATTTCTGTATGTTAATCTTTTATCTTCCTACCCTGATGAATATTTTTTTATCAGTTCTAGTAGTTTTTGTGCAGAGTCTTTAGGGTATTCTATATAAAATATCATGCCATCTGCATATAGTGAAAATTTTACCTCTTCCCTTCCAATTTGGATACATTTTATTTCTTTTTCTGGTCTTATTGCTGTGCCTAGGACTTCCAATACTATGTTGAATAGAAGTGGTGAGAGTGGGCATCCTTGTCTTGTTCCAGATTTTAGCGGGACAACTTTCAGCTTTTCACTGTAAACTATAATGTTTACTGTGTGTTTGTCATAAACAGCTTTTATGATGTTAAGATATATTCCATCTATACCCACTTTGGTAAAACTTTTTATCATGAATGTAGGTTGAATTATGTCAAATGCTTTTTCTGCATCAATTGAGATGATCATGTGGTTTACATCTTTTTGTTTTGTTGATGTGGTGTACACATTGATTGATTTGCGTATGTTGAACCATGCTTGTGATCCTGGGATGAATCCAACCTGATCAAGGTGTATGATGCTTTTTATGTGTGGTTGGATTTGATTTGCTAATCTTTTCTTGAAGATTTTTGCATCTATATTGGCCTGTAATTTTCTTTTTTGGTAGGGTCTTAGTCTGGCTTTACTATCAGAGTGATGGTGGCTTCACAGAATGACTCTGGGAGTGTTCCCTCCGCTTCGAGTTTTTGGAAGAGTTTGAGAAGGATCTGTGTATGTTCTTCTTTTATGTTTGGTAGAGTTCCCCAGTGAAGCCATCTGGTCTTGGTCTTTTGTTTTCAGAGACGTATTATTATTATTCTTATTATTACAGGTCCTATTTCACTTTTAGTGATCAGTCTGTTCAAAATCTGTTTCTTCTTGATTCAGTTTTGGTAGGCTATATGTTTCTAGAATGTTGTTCATTTGTTTTAGGTGGTCCAATTTGTTCATATATTGTTCATAGTATTCTCTTATGGAATTTTGTATTTCTGCAATATAAGTTATTTCTCTTCTTTCCTTTCTTATTTTGTTTATTTCGGTCCTCTCATTTTTCTTCTTGGTGAGCCTGGCCAGAGGTTTGTCAATTTTGTTTACCCATTTAAAACACAAACTCTTGGTTTTATTGATTTTTTTCTATTGTTATTTTTTAATCTCATGTAATTTATTTCCTCTCTGATCTTTATTATTTCCATTCTTCTGCTGAATTTAGGTTTTTTCTTATCTAATCGTTTTAGGTGATAGTTTAGGTTGTTTATTTGACATTTTTCTTGTTTTCTGAGGAAGGCCTGTATTGCTATGAACTTCCCTCTTAGGACTGCTTTTCCTGCAGCCCATAGTTTTTGTATGGTTGTGTTTTCATTGTCATTTGTTTCAAGGCATTTTTAAAATTTCTTCTTTGATTTCATCATTGACCCACTGGATTTTCAGTAACATGCTGTTTACTCTACATGTAATTGTGTGGGTTTTTTACTCATTTATCTTTCTGTGGTTGATTTCTAGTTTCATGCTGTTGTGATCAGAAAAAATGTTTGAAATAAATTTTGTACTGTTAAAATTGTCGAGGCTTTTCTCGTGTCCTAATATGTTGTCTCACCTAGAGAATATTCCATGTGCACCTGAAAATAATGTGTATTCTGGGATTTTTATTAGTTTGTTTGTCTTGTTTTTTGTTTTGTTTTGTTTTTGGATAAAATGTCTTGAAAAATATCAATTAAGTCTAACTGTTGAATTTTGTCATTTAATATCTCTGTTGTCTTATTGATTTTCTGTCTGGAATTTCTGTCCATTGATTTCAGTGGGGTGTTAAAATCTCCTGCTTTTATTGTATTTCTATCAGTTTCTCCCTTTATGTCTGTAAGTATTTGGTTTATGTATTTAGGTGCTCCTCTATTGGGTGCATATATATTAATGAGTGTAATATCCTGTTCTTGTATTGATCCTTTTATCATTGCATAGTGGTTATCTTTCTTTTTGGACTTTGTTTTAAGTCTATTTACTCGATATGAGTATTGCAACCCCCACTTTCTTTTCATTTCCATTTGCATGAAATATCTTTTTCCGTACCCTTACTTTCAATCTATGTGTGTTCTTCGCCCTAAAGTGGGTCTCCTGTAGGCAGCATATTGTAGGCTCTTGTTTCTTTATCCAATCTAACACTCTGTGTCTTTTGATTAGAGTATTTAGTCCATTGACATTTAAGGTAATTATTGATAGATATATATTTATTGTCATTTTAAACCTTTTTTTCCCATTGATTTTATATTTCTTCTTTGTCCCTCTCTTTTTCTTTTTGCTTTTCCTTTTGTGCTTTGATGGTTTTCTTTTGTATTATGCTTGGCTTCTCTTCTTTTTGTTTTTTGTGAATCTATTGTATGTTTTCGATTTGTGGTTACCCTAATTTTTAAGTATGTTAACTCATTACTCTATTTGCTTTAGACAGGTAATTGCAGAAGCTCAAACACATTCTAAAAAATCTACATTTTCTTACTTCTCTCCCCCACATTTTATGATTTTGATGTCTTATTTTACAACTTCATGTTTAACCTTTTGATATTCATTGTAGTTATAGTCACTTTCACAAAATGTTTTTGGTTTTTTTTTAATCTACGTACTGGCTTATTTAACTGACCTACAATTCTTTTATGTACTTGATTATCCTATTGTGCTTTTTCCCTTTCCTGTAGATTCTTGCTTCTTTTCTATTTCGAGAAGACCTTTCAATGTTTCCTTTAGGATAGGTTTAATATTGCACATTTCTTTTTTTTTTTTTTTATTTTTGCGGTACGTGGGTCTCTCACTGTTGCGGCCTCTCCTGCCACGGAGCACAGACTCCAGACGCGCAGGCTCAGCAGCCACAGCCCATGGGCCCAGCCGCTCCGTGGCATATGGGATCCTTCCGGACCAGGGCACGAACCCGTGTCCCCTGCATCGGCAGGCGGACCCTCAACCACTGCGCCACCAGGGAAGCCCTGCACATTTTTTATCTCTCTCTCTTTTCTAAATGATAGTCTTTTTGGGTAAAATATCCTAGGTTTTCGGTTTTTCCCTTTCAGGACTTTGAATATATTGTACTACTCCCTGTGGCCTGCAAAGTTTCTGTACAGAAATCAGCTGATAGCTTTATTGGGGTTCCCTTGTAATTAATTCTTTGCTTTTTACTTGTTGCCTTAGAATCTTTAACTTTTGCCATTTTGATTATAATATGTCTTGATGTAGGTCTGGTTGGCTTCATCTTGTTTGGGACTCTCTGCACTTCCTGTACCTGGATATCTGTTTCCTTCTCTAGGTTTGGGAAGTTTTCAGCCATAATGTCTTCAAATACAAATAATTTCTTTCAATCCCTTTTTATCTGGGATTCACAATTACATGTAGATTGACATATTTTGTATTATCCCATAAATCTTGTATGTTGCTTTCCTTTTTTTTTTAATTTGTCTTTCTATCTGCTGTTTTGATTGGGTGATTTCCATTATTCTATCTTCCAGATCACTTATTTGTACTTCAGCATTATTTACTTTTCTATTCATTGCCTTTAGCTTTGTTTTCTTCTCAGAAATTGAGTTGTCTAGTTTTGATTGGTTCATCTTTATAAATTCTAGTTCCTTGTTACAGAGACCTGCATTTCTATAAATAGCCTTTCTTAATTCCTTTAGCATTTTTATTACTTCCTTTTTGAACTCATGGTCTGGTAGACTGAAGAGGTCTCTTTAATTGTCTTTCAGGAGATTTCTCTTCTTTTAACTGGGAGTGATTCCTCTCCTTTTTCATTTTACTTATTTTCCCTTGACTCTATGAATTTAGGGAAAATAGTTATTTATCATGGTCCTGAAGGGCTATTTTTTATGTGGGAGTGTCCCTGTGTAGCCTACGTAAGTCCAATTTTTTTGCTGTGAAGGATGTTTTTGGCATGGATGCCTGCCATGTTTTTCCTTGGGGTGGCCTTGAGGAAAAGGGTGTTATTAATGGAGGGTGTTATTGGTATTGTTTTGACCAGAGCCTGCACTGGACATTGAGCAGGGCATCTTCTTTGCTCTGTAGTTGTCACAGCTCTGTTGGGGGCAGGGTCTACTCCTCAGTTGTTTGAGAAAGCCTTCAGATCCAGTTCTAAGGTGTGGTGTGTGGTAGATAGGACTGGAGCACTCCCTCTGGGAATGGAGCCACTGTGTATTCCTCCCCAGGAACTGTCCACCAGTACGTGCACTCTTTGATTTCACCTGTCATCTGTTGTGGCACTCGCAAAGTAAACTATCATTGGCACTGCACTTGACCCTGCCTCCACAGTGGGCAAACTGGTAATTGGCTCAGATTCCACTTATGCTCACCAACAAAGCCTGCTATGGGTGTGCCATTAATCTTCCCCAGGCTCTGCTGCCAGCCATGAGCTGCACCCGCTGTTAGCACAGGGAGAATGAAACTGCTATGGTGGGCACCCACCCCTCCTTTTGTGTGTCTTAACAATGGGGATTCTATGTAGGACTTGGGCTCCATCCTGCACACAAAACCAGCTGTGGTCCCAACCACACTTCAGGCCCTTTTGGCTGTCTCCCCACCACCAAACTGAGTCCTCTTCCTGGGTCTGTCTGTTGAAGTCTGAGTTTCAGCACCTAGCCACTGCACACAACAGTAGACACCTGTCTCAGGCTGGGAGGTGCAGTGAGGTCTGTCCTCGTCTCTCTCTGTCCTGCCTGCTGTAAGCCAGCTGCTATACTCTCCTCTGAGTATGTGTGGCTCTCTATCTATTCTGGCTGACCTCCTAGTCAGTACATGATGTTCCCATGGTGAGGGAACATTTCTCCTTTCACAGCTCCCTCCCAGGGACACAGTCCAGTCCCAATTCCTTTTTTTCCCTTTTATACTACTCTGTTACATAGTGATATTTCTTGTAGCTTTGGTAGTATGGGGTCTTCTGCCAGTGTTCAGTGGGTATTCTGTGAGAATTGTTCCACATGTAGTTATATTTTTGATGTATTTATGGGAGGAGTTTAGCTCCACATCTTTCTTTTCTGCCATCTTGATTACTACCCTCTTTTCCTGCTTTTCTGTTCTTTATTTTATTTTTCTCTCTCTAATAATTTTATTACTATTATTATTTACTCCCTACTGCTAACTTTGGTTTTAGTACTTTTCTTACTTCCTCAAGGTGTAAAATTAGGTTGTTGATTTGAGATCCTACTTCTTTTTAAATATAGGTGTTTAGAACTATAACTTTCCTTCTGAGACTGCCTTTGCTAAATCTCATCACATTTGGTGTATATTTTAAAATTAATTTTCCTGTGATATCTTTTACTCCTGTGATGCTTGAGTGTATCTTTTAAGTTTTCACATAGTTATGAATTTTGTAATTTTCCTTCTGCTATTGACTTCCACCTACATTCCATTGTTGTCAGAGAACATATTTTGTATGATTTCAATATTTTATAATATACTGAGGCTTTTTTTGTGGGATAACATATGACTTACCTTGGAGAATGTTCCATGTGTTCTGAAAAAATGCAATTTATGCTGTTTTGGATGACCTGTTCTACATATGCTTATTAGTTCTACATATGTCTACATATCTAGTTGGTTTATAGTGCATTTCAAGTCCTTTGTCTCTTTGTCGATTTTCTGTCTAGGTGTTCTGTCCATTATGGACAATAATCTATTGAAGACTTAACTACTATTGTAGAGCTAATGTTTCCTTTAATTCTATTAATAATTGCTTCATATATTTTGGGGTTCTCTTCTTTGGGGTAAATATGGTTAAAATTGTTATATTTTTGTGATAATTTGAGCCTTTTTATCAATGTGTAATGCCCTTCTTTGTCTTTTGTAACAGTTTGACTGAAGGTCAGTTTTGTGTGATATCAGGATCACTACTCCTGCTGTCTTTTGATTACAATATGCATGTATTTTTTTCCCCATTCTTTCACTTTTAATTCATTTGTGTCTCTAGATCTAAAGTGAGCTTCCTGTAGAAAACATTGGTGTTGGGTTGTTGCTGTTTTATCCATTTTTCTCATCTATGGCTTTTGATTGGAATGCTTAATGCAACATTTTGAAAGTTAAAGAAAAAGAATGACTTACTTCTATCACTTTCCCATTTACTTTTTATATGCCTAATAGCTTTTTGTTCCTCATTTCCTCCATTACTGCATTCCTTTGTTTTTAGTTTTTTTTAATAATAATAAGTTCTATTTTCTTCTCATATCTTTTTTGTGTAGTGTTTAGACATTTTCATTGTGAATACCACTAGGATGACACTAAAAATCCTAAAATTATGTTCAAATTGATGCCAACTTAACTTGGCACACACACACACACACAAAAATACTCCTGTCTCCCCTTGCCTTATGGTGTTACAATGAATTACATCTTTATATATTGTGTGCCCAATAACATAGACTTATAATTATTTTTATGAATTTGTCTTTTAAATTCTATAGGAAATAAAAAGTGAAATTACAAACCAAAGGTATAATTGTACTGGATTTGTTATTTGGCCAGATATTTATCATTACCAGATACATTTACTTATTAATACAGCTTTGAATTACAATTGTCCTTTTAACTTACCCTAAAGGATTCCCTTTATCACTTCTTATAAGACAGGTCAAGTGGTAATGAACTCAATTAGCTTTTGTTTATCTGGGAATATCTTAAGTTCTCCCTCATTTTTGAAAAACATGAATTCTGGATAGAGTATTCTTAATAGTTTTTTCTTTTAGCACTTTAAATATCATCCCACTGCCTCCAGGAATCCATGATTTCTAAGAAGAAATTGGCTATTAATCATATTGTGAATCCCTTTTACTTGATAAGTTGTCTCTGTCTTGCTGCTTTCAAGATTTTATCTTTGTCTTTGAACAATCTCATTATAGTCTGTCTTGGATAAGGTCTATATGGGTTTATCTTACTTGTACTTTGTCTTTGTTGAGTGTTTTGGATTTGTAGATTGTGTCCACAGTCTATGTTGAGATATTTTCAGCTGCTATTTCTTCAAATATTCTCTGCTTTTTTCTCTTTTTTCCTTGTGGTACTCCAATAAAATGTACTTAATGCAACTTGATCATGTAGCACGAGTTTGTTGGCTCTTCTCATTCTTCTTTAATCTTTTTTCCTTGCTCTTCAGATCAATAATTTCAATTGTCCTATCTTCAATTTTGCTGTCTCTTTCTCCTGCCTGCTCAAATCTTCTGTTAAGACCTTCACTAGTGAATTTTTGCATAACTGTTATTTCAGCTACGGGATTTTCATTTGGTCTTTTAAAAAAAATTATTGCTTTACTGTTATTTTCATTTTCATGCATTGTTTTTCTGATTTCCTTTAGTTCTTTTTGTTTTCCTTTAGCATTTTGACTGTATTTAAGACAATTGTTTAAAGTCTTTGTCAAGTAAGTTTGCCTTCATCAGAGATGGTTTCCCTCCATTTGTTTTATTCCTTTAAAAGGGTCATTCTTTTACTTATTTTTTATTTTTTAAATATCTTTATTGGAGTATAATAGCTTTACAAAGGTGTGTTAATTTCTGCTGTATAACAAAATGAATCAGCTATATATATATATATATATATATATATATATATATATATATATATATATATATATATATATATATATCTCCCCATATCTCCTCCCTCTTGCATCTCCCCTCACCCTCCCTATCCCATCCCTCTAGGTGGGCACAAAGCACAGAGCTATTCTCCCTGTGCTATGTGGCTGCTTCCCACTAGTTATCTATTTCAAATTTGGTAGTGTATATACGTCCACGCCACTCTCTCACTTCATCCCAGCTTACCCTACCCCCTCCTTGTGTCCTCAAGTCCATTTTCTACAACTGTGTCTTTATTCCTGTCCTTTCCCTAGGTTCTCCAGAAACGTATTTTTGTTTCTTTTGAGATTCCATATATATGTGTTAGCATACAGTATTAGTTTTTCTCTTTCTGACTTACTTCACTCTGTATGACAGTCTCTAGGCCCATCAACATAACTACAAATAATTCAAGTTCCTTTCTTTTTATGGCTGGTAATATTCCATTGTGTATATCTGCCACATCTTCTGTATTCATTCACTGTCAGTGGGCAATTAGGTTGTTTCCACGTCCTGGCTATTGCAAATAGAGCTGCAATGAACATTGTGGTACATGACTCTTTTCGAATTACGGTTACTCAGGGTATATGCTTAGTAATGGGATTGCTGGGTCATATGGTGGTTCTATTTTTAGACTTTAAGGAACCCACATACTGTTCTCCATAGTGGCTGTATCAATTTATATTCCCACCAATAGTGCAAGAGGGTTCCTTTTTCTCCACACCCTCTCCAGCATTTATTGTTGGTACATTTTTTGGTGACGGCCATTCTGACTGGTGTGAGGTAATACCTCACTGTAGTTTTGATTTGCATTTCTCTAATGATTAGTGATGTTGAGCATCCTTTCATGTGTTTGTTGGCAATCTGTATATCTTCTTTGGAGAAATGTCTATATAGGTCTTCTGCCCATTTTTGGATTGGGTTTTTTGTTTATTTGATATTGAACTGCATGAGTTGCTTGTATAATTTGGAGATTAATCCTTTGTCAGTTGCTTCATTGGCAAATATTTTCTCAAATTCTGCAGGTTACCTTTTCACCTTGTTTATGGTTTCCTTTGCTGTGTAAAAGCTTTTAAGTTTCATTAGGTCCCATTTGTTTATTTTTGTTTTTATTTCCATTTTTGTATGAGGTGGGTCAAAAAGGATCTTGCTATGATTTATGTCATAGAGTGTTCTGCCTATAGTTTCCATTACGAGTTTTATAGTTTCCAGTCTTACACTTAGGTCTTTATCCATATTGAGTTTTTTTTTGTGTGTGTATGGTGTAACACAGTGTTCTAAATTCATTCTTTTACAAGTAGTTGTCCAGTTCTCCCAGCACCAGTTATTGAAGAGGCTGTCTTTTCTCCATTGTATATTCTTGTCTCCTATACCAAATATAAGGTGGCCATATGTGCATAGGTTTATCTCTGGCCTTTCTATCCTGTTCCATTGATCTATATTTCTGTTTTTGTGCCAGTACCATACTGTCTTTTTTACTGTAGCTTTGTACTATAATCTGAAGCCAGGGAGCCTGATTCCTCCAGCTCTGTTTTTCTTTCTCAAGATTGCTTTGGCTATTCAGGCTCTTTTGTGTTTCTATACAAATTGTGAATTTTTTTGTTCTAGTTCTGTGACAAATGCCATTGGTAGTTTGATAGGGATTGCATTGAATCTTGAGATTGCTTTGGGTAGTATAGTCATTTTCACAATGTTGATTCTTCCAATCCAAGTTCATACTATATCTCTCCATCTGTTTGGATCATCTTTAATGTCTATCATCAGTGTCTTATAGTTTTCTGCATACAGGTCTTTTGATTCCTTAGGTAGGTTTATTCCTAGATATTTTATTCTTTTTGTTGTAGTGGTAAATGGGAGTGTTTCCTTAATTTCTCTTTCAGATTTTTCATCATTAGTGTATGGCAATGCAAGAGTTTTCTGTGTATTAATTTTGTATCCTGCTACTTTACCAATTCATTGATTAGCTCTGGTAGTTTTCTGGTAGCAACTTTAAGATTCTCTATGTATACTATCATTTCATCTGCAAACAGTGACAGTTTTACTTATTCTTTTCTGATTTGGAATCTTTTTCTTTATTTTTCTGATTGCGGTGGCCAAAACTTCCAAAACAATGTTGAAGAATACCAATGAGAGTGGGCAACCTTATCTTTTCCTGATCTTAGAGGAAATGGTTTCATTTATTCACCATTGAGAACGATGTTGGCTGTGGCTTTGTCATATACATCCTTTATTATGTTGATAATATCCTCTATGTCTACTTTCTGGAGTGTTTTTATCATAACTGTGTGTTGAAATTTGTTGAAAGTTTTTTTCTGCATCTATTGTGATGATCATATGGTTTTGCTCCTTCAATTTGTTAATATGGTTTATCACATTGATTGATTTGTGTATATTGAAGAATCCTTGCATTCCTGGGATAAACCCCACTTGATCATGTTCTATGATCCTTTTAATGTGCTGTTGGATTCTGTTTGCTAGTATTTTGGTGAGGATTTTTGCATCTATGTTCATCAGTGATATTGGCCTGTAGTTTTCTTTCTTTGTAATATCTTTTTCTAGTTTTGGTGTCAGGGTGATGGTAGCCTAGTAGAATGGTTTGGGAGTGTTTCTCCTACTGCTATGTTTCAGAAGAGTTTGAGAAGGATAGGTGTTAGCTCTTTCTTTAAATGTTTTGATAGAATTCACCCGTGAAGCCATCTGGTCCTGGGCTTTTGTTTGTTGGAAGATTTTTAATCACAGTTTCAATTTCAGTGCTTGTGATTGGGCTGTTCATATTTTCTATTTCTTCCTGGTTCAGTCTCTGAAGGTTGTGTTTTTCTGAGAGTATTTCCATTTCTTCCAGGTTGTCCATTTGTTGGCATATAATTGTTTGTAGTAATCTCTCATGATCCTTTTTATTCCTGCAGTGTCAGTTGTTACTTCTCCTTTTTTTATTTCTAATTCTATTGATTTGAGTTTTCTCCCTTTTTCTCTTCACTTGTCTGGCTAATGGTTTATCAATTTTGTTTATCTTCTCAAAGAACCAGCTTTTAGTTTTATTGATCTTTGATATCGTTTCCTTCATTTCTTTTTCATTTACTTCTGATCTGTTCTTTTTGATTTCTTTCCTTCTGCTAACTTTTGGGGTTTGCTTGTTCTTATTTCTCTAATTTCTTCAGGTGAAATGTTAGGTTTTTTATTTTTGTTTCTTGAGAGAAAATTTTATTGCTATAAACTTCCCTCTTAGAACTGCTTCCCGTAGGTTTTGGATCATCATATTTTTATTGTTATCTTTTTCTAGGTATTTTTTAATTTCCTCTTTTATTTCTTCAGTGATCTCTTGGTTATTTAGTAGTGTATTGTTTAGTCTCCATGTGTTTGTACGTTTTGCCATTTTTTTCCTGTAGTTGATATCTAGTCTCATAGCGTTGTTGTCAGAAAATATTCTTGATATGATTTTAATTTTTAAAAATTTACCAAGGCTCGATATGTGTCCCAAGAAATGATCTATCCTTGAGAATTCTCCACGAGCAATTGAGAAGAAAGTATATTCTGTTGTTTTTAGATGGAATGTCCTATAAATATCAGTTAAGTACATCTTGTGTAATACATCATTTAAAGCTTGTTTTTCCTTGGTTATTTTCATTTTGGATGATCTGTCCATTGATGTAAGTGGGGTGTTAAAGTCCCCTACTATGATTGTGTTACTGTTGATTTCTCCTTTTATGGCTGTTAGCATATGCCTAATGTATTGAGGTGCTCCTATGTTTGGTGCATAAATATTTACAGTTGTTATATCTTCTTCCTGGATTGATCTCTAGATCATTATGTAGTGTCCTTCTTTGTCTCTTGTAATAGTCTTTATTTTAAAGTCATTTTTCCTGCTATGAGAATTGCTACTCCAGCGTTCTTTTGATTTCCATTTGCCTGGAATATCTTTTTATATCCCTTCTGTTTCAGTGTGTATGTGTCACTAGGCCTGAAGTGGGCCTCCTGTAGACAGCATATATACAGGTCTTGTTTTTGTATCCATTCAGCTAGTCTGTGTCTTTTGGTGGAAGCATTTAATCCATTTAC
This sequence comes from Orcinus orca, assembly GCF_937001465.1. NCBI lineage: Eukaryota > Metazoa > Chordata > Mammalia > Artiodactyla > Delphinidae > Orcinus > Orcinus orca. Next base: position 81,940,165 of record NC_064566.1, on the reverse strand, counting down.
ATTTAAGGTATTATCGATATTTATGTTCCTATTACTCTTTTCTTAATTGTTTTGGCTTTGCTATTGTAGATCTTTTCCTTCTCTTGTGTTTCCTGCCTAGAGAATTTCCTTTAGCATGTGTTGTAAAACTGGTTTGGTGGTGCTGTATTCTCTTAGTTTTTGCTTGTCCATAAGGATTTTAATTTCCCTGTCGAGTCTGAATGAGATCCTCGCTTAGGTGAGTAATCTTGGTTGTAGTTTTTCCCTTTCATCACTTTAAATATGTCCTGTCTCTCCTTTCTGGCTTGCAGAATCTCTGATGAAAGATCATCTGTTAACCTTATGGGGATTCCCTTGTATGTTATTTGTTGTTTTTCCCTTGCTGCTTTTAATATTGTTTTTTGTATTTAATTTTTGATAGTTTGATTAGTAGGTGTCTTGGCGTGATTTTCCTTGGATTTGTTTTTTATGGGGCTCTCTGCTCTTCCTGGACCTGACTGACTATTTCCTTTTCCATATTAGGGAAGTTTTCAACTCTAATATTCTCAAATATTTTCCCATATCCTTTCTTTTTCTCTTCTTCTCTGAGACCACTATAATTCGAATGTTGGTGCATTTAATGTTGTCCCAGAGGTCTCTGAGACTGTCCTCAATTCTTTTCATTCTTTTTTCTCTATTCTGCTCTGCAGTAGTTATTTTCACTGTTTTATGTTCCAGGTCACTTGTCCGTTCTTCAGCCTCAGTTACTCTGCTATTGATTCCTTCTAGAGAATTTTAAATTTCTTTTACTCTGTTGTTCATCATTGTTTGTTTGCTGTTTAGTTCTTCTAGGTCATTGTTAAACATTTCTTGTATTTTCTCCATTCTATTTCAAGATTTTGGATCATATTTACTATCATTACTCTGAATTTTCTTTTCAGGTAGACTGCCTATTTCCTCTTCATTTGTTTGTTCTGGTGGGTTTTTACCTTGCTCCTTCATCTTCTGTGTGTTTCTCTGTCTTCTCGTTTTGCGTAACTTACTGTGTTTGGAGTACCCTTTTTGCAGGCTGCAGGTTTGTATATCCCCTTGTTTTTGGTGTCTGCCACCAGTGGGTAAGGTTGGTTCAGTGGGTTGTGTAAGCTTCCTTGTGGAGGGGACTGGTGTCTGTGTTCTGGTGGATGAGGCTGGATCGTGTCCTTCTGGTAGGCAGGACCACATCCAGTGGTGTGCTTTGGGGTGTCTGTTACCATATTATGATTTTAAGCAGCCTCTCTGCTAATGGGTGGTGTTGTGTTCCTGTCTTGCTAGTTGTGTGGCATATGGTGTCCAGACCTGTAGCTTGCTGGTCATTGAGTGAAGCTGGGTCTTAGCACTGAGATGGAAATCTCTGGGATAGCTTTTTCTGTTTGATATTACATCTGGCCTGGAGTTTTCTGGTGGATGAGACCCCCTGAACTCGGCTCTCTGAACTCAGTGGCTCAGGCCTGATACCCGGCCAGAGCACCAGGACTAAAAGGGTGCTTTACTGTTCTGTATGCTTTGTATTTTTTTGTTGTTGTTGTGGTTGAACAGTTGAGATTTGAATACTATTGTATGGTAAGTATGGAAATCAGACTTTTTCTCTTCTCCAGGAATTACTTTTATTTTCTGATTTTTGAAACCTATAGTTTTCTGTTTGTTTAATGACTTTTACAAACTTTTTTTTCCCACTGATATGATTTTTTTTCTTTAGTGTAGTTACTGAAGTTTCTGTTCCATAATTTTCTGTTCAACTAGTATTTTCACAGCGCTTTTCTTGAACCCCAAAGTCTACAAACTAAGGTACAAATAGAGAGACAAACACCTCTTCCAGTCTATACAGATTGACTCAATGTGACGACATTCATTCAAAGCTTAGCTGGGTTTGCATTGAGTCTAGGGATCAGACTAAAATTAAAGATGAAGGCCTTCTCAAGGCTTTCCTGGTAGTGCAGTGGTTAAGAATCTGCCTGCCAATGCAGGGGACATGGGTTTGATCACTGGTCTAGGAAGATCTCAAATGCCACAGAACACCTAAGCCCATGAACCACAACTACTGAGCCTGTGCTTTAGACCCCATGAGCCACAACTACTGAGCCTGTGCACCACAACTACTGAGCCCATGTGCTGCAACTACTGAAGCCAATGCTCCTAGAGCCCATGCTCCACAAGAAAAACTACTGCAATGGGAAACCCATGCACTGCAACAAAGAGTAGCACCTGCTCTCCACAACTGGAGAAAGCTTGCACAGAAATGAATACCCAGTGCAGCCAAAATTAAATTAAATTAAATTAAATTAAAAAAATTTTTAAATCTCCCACCTTAAAAAAAAGAAGATGAAGGCCTTCTCAAGTTGTTTATTAGCATGTCTCTTACCCTGGGCATGCACATGTCCATTTAAAATCCCCAATATGCATGGATGATTTTGAAAGCCTTAATTTCTCTATGAAATTCTACTCAGTATTTCTTCTGACTCTCAAGGATTCTATTGTTCATTTCAACCATAATCTTCTGACCTAGGAATCTGTGAGTTATTAGTTTGGTTTGCTATAGTTTCAAACAATGTGCATCTCTGTCTGGACTGAGTTCTGAGTAAAGTGAAGCTGAGACAAGCATTATAAGCCCTTTAGACAGATTTATTTTATGAATAAATTCTCATTGCTCTATGTAACCTCTATAAGCTTCCAACAAATAAAACAGTATGGTATAATCAATATATTTGTGCATCAAAAACATGTATTTTTCTAGACTTTTAAGCAAAAACGTGTAGAGGGGGAAAGGAGAACATTGAGAGAGAAAAGAGAGAAATGGACATATTTTCCCTCTTTTTAATGTTTTAAAGAAAAATGAAGGCAGATTTGATTTTCTTTCTATTTATGAAAAAAAAAATGCTTTCTCCACTAAAAGAATACATAAACATGGCACTGTAAATAAAAGAAGAGTAATGAAATGCACTGTTATTGTTTTCAAGAGAAGGTGCAAGAAATTATGTCAAATAAAATAAATGTTTCAATCAATTCCTCACAGGCCATCCAACAGCTGTCTAATAGTTTCTGTTCAATTATTTGATGATATGCGTCAACAAACAGTCCAAGCTTGATTACTCTTTCTAATTCTCCATTAACAAAATATTCACTCACTAGGTGCATAGGACTGCTTGCTGAGTGTTTTCTGTCTGGGAACTCTTCCCCAACAGACATAGCAGTATGCAAGCAAATATTGTCTCTTCTTATGGCATGGCATACATTAAAGTCTGTGAACCATCATGACAGTTTCTGTCGAAAGTGAATGGGATGCTAAAAAGAAAGTGAGACAGGTACACTGTGCCTTGAGTAAACTGCCATCAGCATGATGATTGGATGTTATAATAAAACACTATGTGGAAGTGGAAGGCAGCAAATTCTGTTCATATTCTGTAGTAATTGACTATCCCTTCCTTACTTATAATGAAATTTGAAAGAGAGACACGTTTGTTTCTTTGTTTTTTTTTTGTTTTCTATGCATTAATTATTAAGATTAAAAATGTTTACAGAGTGCTATTCTCAATTGCACTCAGAGGTCTTACTCCTTTTATGGAAATTTAATATCTGTTCTCCTCTATATTACTTAAGTACTGTTCAAAACCCATACTGGGATTTTAATTCCAAAATAAAATATGGACAAGAAAATGAATCAAGACAGAGTGGATAATATCAAAACAGTAAAATAAACTGGCTCATGAAACATAGCTTCCCCTACATTGGAAGATTAAGCAGTGGTGAGAATCTCTCAGAGATGCAGTCAATGGTATTTCTCATTAAAGTAGAAGGCTGGACTAGATGGCAGATAAATTCTAATAGTGCCATTAAAAGTAGTTACTTAGATTCATTGATCTTTTCTATTTTGTTAGTGTCTATTTTATTTATGATCTGATCTTTATCATTTATTTACTTCTACTAACACTGGGTTTTTTTTGTTCTTTTTCTAGTTCCTTTAGGTATAAGGCTACACTGTTTATTTGAGATTTTTCTTGTTTCCTGAGGTAAACTTGTATCACTATAAACTTTCCCATAGAACTGCCTTTGTTATGTACCATAGATTTGTATTGTCATGTATTCATTTTCTTTTGTCTCTAGGTATTTGTTGATTTCCTCTTTGATTTCTTCAGTGACTCATTGGTTGTTTATTATATCATTTACCCTTAGGTATTTGTGCTTTTTGCATTTTTTCTTTGCAGTTGATTTATAGTCTCATTGTGTCATGATCAGAAAATATGTTTGACATGGTTTCAGTTTTCTTAAATTAACTGAGGTTTATTTTGTGGCCTAGCATGTGATCTATCCTTGAGAATGCTCCCTGTGCACTTGAAAAGAATGCATATTCTCCTGCTTTCAAATTCAATGCTCTATAGTATCAGTTAAGTCCATTTTGTCTAATATGTTATTTAAGGCCTGAGTTTTCCTTATTGATTTTTTGTCAGGGTAATCTGTCCATTGATGTATGTGTGGTTTTAAAGTACCCTAATATTATTGTGTTACTGTCACCTTTATGTTTGCTAACATTTGCTTTATGTATTTATGTGATACTATGCTGGGTATATATATATTTACAATTGTTATATCTTCTTGTATTGATCCCTTGATCATTGTGTATTGTTCTTCTTTGACTCTTGTAAACATCTTTACTATAAAGTCTATTTTGTCTGATATAAATATTATTACCCCAGTTTTCTGTTTATTTCTATTTACACTACTCTATGTCTTCTGATTGGAGCATTTAGTCCACTTATATTTAAAGTAATTATTGATATATATGCTTTCATAGGATAAAGAAAATTGATAAATCTTTAGCCAGACACAGCAAGAAAAAGGGTCCATACCAATAAATCAGAAATGAAAAAGTAAAAGTTATAAACAACACCACAAAAAGAATAATAACAGAGCTCTACAAAAAATATATACCAATAAAATAGACAGCCTAGAAAAAATGGACAAATTCTTAGAGATATACAGTCTCCCAAGACTGAACCAGGAAAAAATAGAAAATATGATCCAATCAATTACCAGTATTAAAATGAATCAATAATAAAAATATTTCCAATAAATAAAAGTCTGGGATCAGTTGGCTTCACAGTTGAATTCAATCAATTATTTTAAGAAAAGTTAACACCTATCCTTCTAAAACTATTCCAGAGTGCAGAGTAAAGATTTCTTCCAAACTCATTCTATAAGGCCAGCATCACCCAGGTAAAAAAACCATAAAAAGATATCATAAAAAAAGAAAATTACAGACCAATATCCCTGATGAACATAGATGCAAATATCCTCAACAAAATATTAGCAAACTGAATTCAACAATACATTAAAAGGATCATACACCATGCCCAAGTGAGATTTATCCCAGGGATACAAAGATTTTTTCATTATCTGCAAATAAATCAATGGGATACAATATATTAGGGAACTGAAGAGTAAAAAATATATGATCATCTCAATAGATGTAGAAAAAAGCTTTGGACAAAATTAAACATGTTATCTCCAGAAAGTGAGAATTGAGGGAACATACCTCAATGTAATAAAGGTCATATATGGCAAACCCACAGCTAACATCATACTCAATGGTGAAAAGCTGAAATTATTTCCTCTAAGATCAGAAACAAGACAAGGATGCTCAGCGCACTCTCACCACTTTTATTCAACAAAATATTGGAAGCTCTAGTTACAGTAATCAGACAAGGAAAAGAAATAAAAAAGCATCTAAAATTGATAGGAAGGATTAAAACTGTCACTGTTCACAGATGACCTGATACTATATGTATTAGAAAACCCTAAGGATACCACGAAAAAACTACTAAAGCTCATCAATGAATTGATAGTTTCAAAATACAAAATTAATACACTGAAATCTGTTGCTTTTCTATACACTAACAATGAACTCTCAGAAAGAGAAATTAAAGACATAATCTCATTTACAATTGCATCAAAAAGAATAAAATACCTAGGAATGAACCACCTAAGGAGGTAAAATTGCTGTACTCAGAAAACTATAAGACACTGATGAAAAAAACTGAGGATGATACAAGCAGATGGAAAGATATATTGTGTTCATGCATTGGAAGAATTAATATTGTTAAAATGAACATAGTACCCAAAACAATACAGATTCAATGCAATACCTATCAACATACCAATAGTATTTTTCACAGAACTAAAACAAATATTTTTAAATTATATGGAAACAAAAAAGACTCTGAATAGACAAAACAATCTTGAAAAAGAAGAACAGAGTTGGAGGAATCATGTTCCCTCACTTCAAACTACACTACAAAGCTACAGTAATCAAAACAATAAGATAGTGGCAGAAAAACAGCCACATAGATCAATGGAACAGGTTAGAGAGCCCAGAAATAAACCCATCAACCTATGGTCAATTAATCTATGACAAAGGAAGGAAGAATGTAAAATGAAGAAAACACAGTCTTTTCAATAAGTGGTGTTCAGAAACTAGAGAAAACCACTACATGTAAAAGAATGAAATTAGATCATTCTCTCATATCATATAGAAAATAAACTCAAAATGGTTAAAGACCTAAATTTAAGACCAGAAACCATAATACTTCTAGAGGAAAACAGAGAGAATACTCTTTGGCATAAATCATAACAATATATATATTTTTAGGTCTGTCTCCTAAATCAAAGGAAATAAAAACAAAAATAAAGAAGTGGGACCTAATAAGCCTTAAAAGCTTTTACACAACAAAGAAAACTGTGGACAAAATGAAAAGACAATGTACTGGACAGGATAAAATATTTGCAAATGATAAGACTGATAAGGGTTTAATATTAAAAATATATCTTAATAGCTTATACCACTCAACATAAATAAACTCAATTTAAAAAGGAGCAGAATATTTGAGTAGTCATTTTTCCAAAGAGGACACTCAGATGGAAAACAGGCACATGAAAATATGCTAGACATGGTTAATCATTAGATAAATGCAAATTAAAACCACAATGAGATACATCTTACACCTGTCAGAATGACTATCATCAGAAAGAACACAAATAAATGTTAGTGAGGATATGGAGAAAAGAGAACCCTTCCCACACTATTGGTGGGAATGTAAATTTGGGCAGTCACTGTGAGAAACAGCATGGAGGTTTCTCTAGAAACTAAAAATAGAACTATCATATACCTAGCAATTCCACTCCTGTGTATATATTTGAATAAAAAAACAGAAGCAGAAACACTAATTCAAAAATATACGTGCACCCCAATGTTTGTAGCAGCATTATTTGCAATTGCTAAGATATAGAAACAACCTGAGTGTCAAAGAAGCGGACAAAGTGGATAAGGAGAGGGAATGGGGGAGGGCCAAGATAGGGGTAGTATATTATGAGTTACAAACTATTACGGGTAAAATAAATAAGCTACAAGGATATATTGTACAACACAGAGAATATAGCCAGTATTTTATAATAACTGTAAATGGCATATAACCTTTAAAAATTCTGAATCACTATGTTGTACACCTACAGCTTATATATTATTTTATATCACCTATACTTCAATGAAAACATTTTTAATAAATAAGTGTTTGGAGAAGTCATTTGATTTCCTCCAATTTTTTTCTACACATTTTAGTCAGCTTTCCTGATTGTAACAATCTGTACATATTTTACAAGCATTCAGTTATGATTTATGGAGATTAACATTTATTGAGTACTTTTAGGTTCCTAACACTGTGTCATCAAATGTCATTAATTTTTCTCCTTAAATCTATAAATATAGGAATTTAGGGAGAATAAATAATGCCATGTGGCCAAGGTTTCTTACCTAGGCTATTTGTTAAAAGGTGTTATTTAAAAGCTGAGGCAGGAAACTCAGGATGATAAAAAGTTTGAGCCACATAGAGTTTGAGATCTTGGTGAACACCAGTAGAAGATATCAAATGTGATTGAGGAGCACTTAGGATTATGGACTAAATTCATTTGAGTGAAAGCCAATTGCAGGATATTAACCATATTAGTCTCAGATATCTTGGAACTTGAACATTAGCTCAGCAGTTCCATTAATAAGAAAGGGAAGAGAGGAAGACTTGTTCAGAACATCAAAGGAGCACAATCTTCAATATTTGTCTCCTAATAGCTTTATTGATATGGAAAGCTTATGTAACTCTTTATTAAGGATATTTAAGTTGTGGCTTGGGCTGGTGGTAAGCAGGGTTGAGGGAGGGTGCATATTCTGTTCTGAAATTGGCAAATAGAGGAGTGATGGAAAGTGAAGCTGCAAGAATTATATTAATCACAGTAATTAGGTTTACAGAAAAGCAATTTTCCAATTATTCTCAAATTCAAGAATTTATTGAGCATTTACTTGTGTTTAAGTGTAAAGTAAATAATACAGGGTATGACTTCATGGACCTCATTTAGTTTAACAAAAAGAGTAAATTAGTTTAGTAATGAAAAGAACAGCTTACTCCTCATCGAATGCTTTTTGGCAAACCTGCTTATTTAAAAATTTTATTTTTTTATTTGACCTAATAATACACAAATTCCTTCATGGTAAATGTCATTTTAATCATGTTTTTTAGTCATTTGAAACTTAGTGAAAATAAATGTATCATATATTTTTCCTGGAGTGGGAAAAGGAAGTCTTCATGAAGGCAGGAGTGCTTCTGAAGAAAAAGTATTTTTTCTGAAGAAAAAGTACTACTGACAGAATAAATACCAGATATACTATCTTGTACATGGTTAGAGTGGTACCAAAACATATTGCTCCAACCATTTCTCTGCCAGTGTCTTTGATATTTCATATGTCTTAGGCATGAAAATCTGTAATTAAAAAGTTTTTATTCACAGCCTTGCTTTTTCAATATTGTCTAATTTTTACCTCCATTCTCAAATTAAACTACTTTACGATTATATTGCTGAAGGTAGATGATCATGATATTGGTCCTGATTGTAATATCTTGCTTTACTGATGCACAGAGTCTGTTTCCTTTATTATCTATTTATGCTAGATCCCTGCCAGTTATGCTGCTGTGTGCTAGAATGCTCTGAAATGTGTGGCCAATGATTCTGTGCAGCACAGTCCTCCAATCTAATTTAACTTTGCCCTAGACTTTCATAACAATCGGAGGCTTTCTTATGGGCATTTTGAATTCTATTGAGCAGAATTTACTTCCTTTGATCCACTAACTTAAGTTCTCTGATGCCTTTCCAACCTTTCTTGGAGGGTTTTCCTTATCCCAAGTTCTCAGATTTTGGCATTGCAACCCTACTTGTTGTTTTCATTTAAGGAAAAAGAAAAAAAGTTAACATGCTCTAGGACTTATACTCTATTATTCTTCCCTTTATCAGTTTTGTGTATACATACATTTGTGTGGCAATCTCAGTAATCATTCATGAAAAATCTTAGATGGCATCATTATTTTACTAAATTTCAAACAAATCCTTAGTAAGAATACATGTGGCAGCTTCTAATTTGTAAAACTGGAAACAAGAATTTTTCAGATTTTACTATATAATTAGTACCTCTGAGAACAGAGAGAAACAAAACCCTAAAATTTTCATGATCCTAAAGAGTATCAAATATTATGCTCTGATAGTGCAAGATAAGTCCTCTAATAACATCACAGGCAGATGTTTGTGTTTAGTTAAATGAAATTTAGAGTGAAACATTATGGTGAAGTCCAAACTTCATTTCTCTCAATTCATAGCAGAGTATAATATAGACTTGCCAATATATTTTAAAGAACTTATTTTTCCTGAAATCTGGCAAACTTATTCCTCTTTTTCTATCATATTTTAAAATAAAAATAACATTAAGTTTGACCACAAGAGGCAATGTATTTAACTGTCCATTTAATGCAAGAATCTCCCATCTAAATACTCTTACAAATGGAATTCAGTGTTGTTTAAAGTGGTTCATCAAAATTATATGTCAACTCTAATGGCTAAGATGTTGCATTGTTTTTGTTTTCTTTCAGGCTAAAAAATTCCAATTTCAATTAGTCCCTATAGGGCACCATTTCTACATCTTTGCCATCTTGATAGCTCTTTTAATAATCCTGATTTGTAAACACACTTTTTAAACTTTACTATACTCTGACAATACAAGTGAAACAAACAAAAAAATTCATTTAATTTGGTAAAATAAAAGCTAAATTTTTTTTAAAAAATAAATTTTATCATTTTAGTGTTCTCCTTTATAAAAAGTAAACATTTTATATTTGAATAATTTTAGAGTTGCAGAAAATATGTGAAATGTACAGAGAATCTCTCTTACCCCACATTTAATTTCCCCTATTATTAATACCTTGCATTTTTATGGTACATTTATCACAATTAATTAATATTGATTAATTAACTAATATTGATACAGTATTATTAACTATAGTCCATATTTCATTCAGATCTCAGGGAGGCAGAATAATGGCCCCTAAATTGGTATACATGCTAATTCCTTGAACCTGTGTACATATTAGATTATTAGATTATATCAATTCAGATTGCAGAAGGAATTAAAATTGCTAATCAGCTGACCTTAAAATACAGAAATTCTTCTGGATTCTCTGGGTGAACTCAATGTAATTACAAGTTCCCTTAACTGTGGAAGAGGGAAGCAGAAGAAGATGTTAGAGTGATGCAAAGTGAGAACTCAAGTCACTGTTTCTGGCTTTGAAAACAGGAAGAGGACCACAAACCATGAGAAGTTGGCAATCTCTAAATCCTAGAAGAGACAAGGAAATGAGTTCTCCCTTAGAGCCTGCAGGAAAAAAATGTAGCCTTGCCAGCACCTTGATTTTCCTTCAATGAACCTCATTTTGAACTTCTGAACTACAGAACTGTAAGAAAATAAATGCATGCTTTTAAGCCACTGCTTCCACTGTAATTTATTACAGCACCCATAGAAAATTGAAATGCTTAACTTTTTTAAAAAAACAATTTATTGGAGTATAGTTCATTTACAATGTTGTGTTAGTTTCAGGTGTACATCAAAGTGAAACAGTTATATATATATCTCCACTATTTTTAAGCTATTTTTCCATATAGGTCATTACAGAGTATTGAGCAAAGTTTCTTGTGCTATACAGTAGGTCCTTATTAGTTATCTATTTTATATACAGTAGTGTGTATATGTTAATCCTGATCTCCCAATTTATCCCTTCCCTGCTGATAACCATAAGTTTGTCTTCTACATCTGTGACTCTATTTCTGGTTTGTAAATAAGTCCATTTGTACCATTTTTTAGATACCTCATAGAGGGTGAAGTCATATGATATTTGTCTTTGTCTGTCTGATTTACTTTAGCTCTTTTTTATGTCTGAGTAATATTCCATCATATATATGTACCACATCTTCTTTATCCACTCCTCTGTCAGTGGAAATTTAGGTTGCTTCCATGTCTTGGCTATTGAAAATAATGCTGCAGTGAAATTTGGGGTGCATTTATCATTTCAAATTATGGTTATCTACAGATATATGCCCAAGAGCAGGATTGCTGGATCATATGGTTGTTCTATATTTAGTTTTTAAACGAACCTCCATATTGCTCTCCATAATAGTTGCGCCAATTTACATTCCCACCACCATTGTAGTGGGGGTTCCCTTTTCTTCACACCCTCTCCAACATTTATTATTTTTCTTGGAAGAAAGGCTTGCTTTGTGGCCCAACATGTAATTAATCCTGTAGAATGTTCCATGTGCACTTGAAAAGAATGTGTACTCTTCTGCTTTTGGATGGAATGTTCTATAAATACCAATGAAGTCCACCGGATCTAATGTGTCATTTAAGACCTGTGTTTCCTTTTTGATTTTCTGTCTGGATAATCTGTCAATTGATGAAAGTGGATTGTTAAAGTCCCTCACTATTATTGTGTTACTTTTGATTTCTGCCTTTATAGCAGTTAGTATTTGCCTTATACGTTGAGGTGCTCCTATGTTGGGTGCATATATGCTTACAATTTTTATACCTTCTTCTTGGATTGCTCCCTTGATCATTATGTAGTGTCCTTCATAGTCTATTGTAACAGTCTTTATTTTAAAGTCTATTTCTTCTGATAGGAGTATTGCTACTCCAGCTTTCTTTTGGTTTTTATTTGCATGGAATATCTTTTTCCATCCCCTCACTTTCATTCTGTATATATCCCTAGTTCTGAAGTGGGTCTCTTGCAGACAGCCTGTATACAGGTCTTGTTTTTGTTGCCTTTCAGACTAAGTTTTTTGGTTGGAGCATTGTCAATTTGCATTTAAGGTAATTATTGATATGTATGTTCTTATTGCCATTTTGTCAATTGTTCTGTTTTTGTAGATCTTTTTTCTTCTTTTCCTCTTTTGTCCTCTTGTGTTTTAATGACTATCTTTACTGTTGCATTTGGATTGCTTTTTCTTTTATGTGTGTGTATCTATTGTTGATTTTTGGTTTACAGTTCCCATGAGGTTTTGATATAGCAGTGTATATATATACAAGTTTTCAGTTGCTGGTCTCTTAATTTTAAATGCAATTCTCATTTCTTGTATTTGTACTCTCGTCTTCTCATGGTTGCTGGTTTTGATATTATGTTTGTGTGTGGATAATTTTCTACTTTTATCATATATTTGACTTTACTGGTGAGCTTTCTCATTTGTGATTTTCTTCTTTCTAGTTGTGGTCACTTTTATCTCCTCCTAAAGAAGTTCATTTAGCATTTGTTTTTTTTTTTTTTTTTTTTTTTTTTTGCCATACACGGGCCTCTCACTGTTGTGGCCTCTCCTGTTGCGGAGCACAGGCTCCGGACACGCAGGCTCAGCGGCCACGGCTCACGGGCCCAGCCGCTCCGCGGCATGTGGGATCTTCCCGGACCGGGGCACGAACCCACGTCCCCTGCATCGGCAGGCGGACTCTCAACAACTGTGCCACCAGGGAAACCCTAGCATTTGTTTTAAGGCTGGTTTTATGGTGCTGAATTCTCTTAGCTTCTGTTTGTCTGTAAAGTTTTGTTTTCTCCATCAAACCTTATCAAGTGCCTTGCTGGGTAGACTATTCTTATTTGTAGGTTTTTCCCTTTTATCACTTTAAATATATCATGCCACTCACTTCTGGCCTGCAGAGTTTCTGCTAAAAAATCAGCTGATAACCTTACAGGTATTCCCTTATATGTTATTTGTTGCTTTTCCCTTGTTGCTTTTAATATTTTTTCTTTGTATTTAATTTTTATTAGTTTAATTATTATGTGTCTTGGAGTGTTCCTCCTTGGCTTTATCCTGTCTGGGACTCTCTGTGCTTCCTGGACTTGGGTGTATGTTCCCTTTCCTATATTATGGTAGCTTTCAGCTATAATCTCTTATAATATTTTCTCAGGTCATTTCCCTTTCTCTACTTTTTCTGGGAACCCTATAATGCAAATGTTGGTGTATTTAATGTTGTCCCAGTGGTCTCTGAGACTGCTCTTACTTCATTCCATTCTCTGTTCTTTATTCTCTTCTGCAGCAGTGATTTCCACCACCCTGTTTTCCAGCTCACTTCTTTGTTCTTCTGCTGTTGATTCCTTCTAGTGTATTTTTCAATTTAGTTATTGTGTTGTTCATCTCTGTTTTTTGTTCTTTAAATTGTCTATCTCTTTGTTAAACAATTCTTGTATCTTCTCAGTCTGTTCCTCCATTCTTTTTCTCCAAGATTTTGGATCATCTTCATTATCAATATTCTGAATTATTTTTCCAGGAGATTGTCCAGCTACTCTTCATTTAGTTGTTCTTGTGGACTTTTTCTTTTCCTTTGTCTGCAACACATTTCTCTGTTGGCTCATTTTGTCTAACTTTCTGTGTCTGTGGTATCCTTTCTGCAAGCTGCAGGATCATAGTACCTTTGCTTCTGGTGTCTGCCCCTAGGTGGGTGAGGTTGGTCCAAGGGCTTGTGTAGCCTTCCTGGTGGGAGGGACTGGTGCCTGCACTATGGTGGGTGGAGCTGGGTTTTGTCCCTCTAGTGGGCAGGGCTGTGTCAGATGGTGTGTTTTGAGGTGGCTGTGAGCTCATTAGTACTTTAGGTAGCCTGTCTGCTATTGGGTCAGGCTGTGTTCCTATCTTGTTGGTTGTTTGGTCTGAGGAATTCCAGCACTGGAACCTGCAGGCTGTTGGGTGGGGCCAGGTCTTGGTGCCAAAATGTGAACCTCTGGGAGAGCTCACTCCAATCAATATTCCCTGGGGTCTCTTCTAGCAATGCTTTTGCACCCACAGTGAGCTACAGCTGACCCTTGCCTTCCCAGGAGACCCTCCAAGACCCCTATGTAGATCTAGCCCAGGTTCTTATGGAGATACTGCTTTGTGCTGTATCCCAGGGTATGTGAGACCTTGTGTGCACCCTCCAAGAGTGAAGTCTCTGTTTCCCCCAACACTGTGGAGCTCCTTCACTCAAGACCCTACATGGCTAGATGTTTTTGGGGTTCTTCCTCCCAATGCCAGGCCTTATTCCCAATACTTATCTTGCATGGCTTATCCCATCTTGGTGTTGGGTTTTTAAAAGACATAAGCTAACTCATTTTTCACCCAATCTGACAACCTCTCCCCATCATCCCCAAACAGTCTGCAGTCAGTGTCTAACTAATGGTGGGGTTCTAACTGATGGCAGCCTCTATGATTTTAAAATTGTTCAAATTATGCTCTGGATTCCAGCTGAGACCACGTCCTTGCTTGTCACCTTCCCCTGTTCTATCATACTTTAAAAATTCCCTTTCGGTCCTTCCCTGGTGGTGCAGTGGTTGAGAGTCCGCCTGCTGATTCAGGGGACACGGGTTCATGCCCTGGTCCGGGAAGATCCCACATGCCACGGGGCAGCTGGGCCCGTGAGCCATGGCTGCTGAGCCTGCACGTCCGGAGCCTGTGCTCCACAACAGGAGAGGCCACAATAGTGAGGAAAAAAAAATTCCCTTTCATTTGAGATCACTTCTCCCATAAATCACATGTCCCTGAAAACCTGGCTCAGATTCTACATCTAAAGAATAATATGTAAGGTGAGCCCCAGACATGTTTGAGTGAATAAGAGAACATTATCTTTGCTCTCAAGGATTTCAGAGCCCACTGTAGAAGAAAAAGTAAAAAGATAGTTTTAACATGCAAGTGCTAAGATACTGACAGACATGGGTACACTTGTTTGGTTTCTAGTGTACTTATTGGTGGAAGTCTTGCAGAAAGTCCAGTAGGCCCTTCCCTAATACTGGTGTATTTCTTAATTGGGTAAGGAGACTTGCAGACAAGAAATTGAGAATGATGTGTTTACTCATCATTTATTATTCTAAGTCATTTAATAAATTTATCCACTGAAGATTATTTGTAAGGAAAATTATTTTATTTGGCCACAGTCCTTGTTATGAAACTTTCTATGACATGGCATGTCCCCAAATACAAATAAATCCAAATAAGTATTCAGTGCAGACCACTGGGTCACAAAGACTTACAAGATCCCTAATCCCACCCCTCTTACTCAAAACAATTACCTTTATAGTGGATCTTTAGCTTACTAATCATATTTCAGAAGTATTTCTTAGTGGTTAGTAATTCTACATTTTGAGGATTTACTCTAAATCCGTATCTAATGCTATTAGTCAATGAAAATAATCATTTGAGTTTAATACCTTCAAGTCTATTTCTGTCATGTAAGCAGAAAAATCAATTTGAAACATACAAACAACTAAACATTTGGTCATAAATTAATTCTTATAATAGTAAATAAGCTTTATATTTAGCCTAACATTCACAGTTTAGAATCTGATCCCAGTTAATAATTGATGATGACATACTGCACAAAATAGTCAAAAGTATTTTTTCTGGAATACAAAATCTGCTGATTAAATAATTTGAGTTAATGATGTATATAGATATTTAAATGTTAAATGTTTCAATACAACAAATGTTAATTGAGCACCTAATCTAGGTGGAATTATGCCATGCATTACGGTGGGAACAAAGTTAAACAAGACATAGTTCCTGTAATTTCAGGGCATGAAAAGTATTAAGGAGACAGATAGATACATGAGAAATTCTAAGGCACATTGTAAGGACTGCCATAATAGAGATAAAAAAATAGTGTTATCAATAACAGGGAATACAGAAAGTGGTTAATTGCTGTGTGAAAGAGCAAAACATCCTAACTAGTTCCCCAAAAGAGTATATAATGTCCCTCTTTTATCTTCAGGTGAAGTTAATTCTTCTTCTGATTCATATCCCCCTTTGATAGCCTGTTATTGAAATCCCGAATAATACATTAATACATCTTATATCAGATGAAAAGAAGAAAGTGGGAGAATAAACAAAAATATTTTATATATACAAATATAATCATATCAAAATAAAGAATAAATAATCATAACTATTATAGTGCTTATTTCTGAAACTTGCACACATGGTCATAGGTATTTTTATAACGACCTTTTCCAACTACTCATTCCATAGTTCCTTTGCCTTCAACAAGAACCTGGGTTGGTTGTGGTTCTTTGCCAGGTGATGTGACCTAAACCTTTATTCCTGAAATTTCTGGGTCATTAGCTCTCCTGCCTGAATTGTTTGGATTTATTTAGCTTACTTATATTTATTTTCTATTGATTTTCATCATAAGATATGAAATGCACAAGGCACAAATTACAGGATCTCCTACATTCCAACATACTCCTCCTTATCCCATTGTGTAGTATCAACTCAATTTTAATTTGATAGGATCAGTTATTACAGACCTCTGCCTAGCCTGCTTATTCAGTATCATGATGATCCAAAAATGGGTGACAATCTTAACTTCCCATTTGGTGGCATTTTATTGCTTATTGGAAACATTTCTCTATTTGCAACTAAGCCCTTTAGAGCATCAAATCCTAAAGTCTTGGGAACAAGAAGAAAAATTTTTGCTTGTGGATCACTAGGGGTAATATGAAGAAGTGCCACTCAATTTTCCATCCCTTGATTCCCATACTCACCTATCTCTCACTATATCTCAGTCTTCAAAAGGCTATTCCACCATTCTGTGAAACCAGTGATTTAAGACAATGGGCGACACAGTAAGATCAGTGGATTCATTAAGCATGGACCTATTTCTGAACTTCATTTTCTGTGAAATGAATTTCTTGGTCAGCAGCAGTGCTGTGTGGAACACCATGCCAGTAGATACATAAGAGTTCTGATCCCAGTTTCCAATGTGTGGAGAGGAGAGGGTTGTTTTCACACTAACAATTCTCAAACACTGGGTGTCTTAACAATTCAACTCATTTCTGACACTATCTACCTGGAAATAGCATCAGATCCCACAGGTTAAGACTGTCCACCTCTCCCACTTCAGACACCAAAAGCCCAGGTTATCACCTTTGCTCCTGACTCAACTGTCTATATATCAGAGTTTTCAGTGACTCCCTCCTTGGGTTTGACTGATTTGCTACAGCAGCTCATGGAACTCAGAGAAACAGTTTATTTACTAGATTACCAGTTTATTATAAAATAATACAACTCAGGAACAGCCAGATGGAAGAGATGCATAGGGAAGTTTTCCCCCTTTGAGTACACCAGTCTCCCAGCACTTCCACATGCTTATTATTCTGGAAGCTCTCTGAACCCAGCCCTTTTGGATTTTTATGGAGATTTCCTTATATAGGCACAGCTGATTAAATTATTGGTCATTACTGATAGACCCAACCTCCAGCTCCTCTCCTTTCCCAGAGGTCAAGAGGGTAGAACTTAAAGTTCCATCCCTCTAATCACATAGTTGGTTCCTTTGGCAAGCCGACCTATCTGTAGGTTCAGTCCAGTCACCTCATTAACATAACAAAAGACAGTTTTGTAACTCTCATCACTTAGAAAATTCCAAGGGTTTTAGGAATTCTGTGCCAAAAACAAGGAGAAAGACCAAATATATTTTTCTTATTATAAATTGTAATATCATAATAAAGCATCCCATAATTTCCAAGATGACAATTTTAGCAGAAACATTGCAGTCTAGGAAAGCAAATTATATTCAGAGTAAATATCTCTTTCTGTAAGACCAAAGCACTCCCTTTCTATGATGGAAGAAGTGTACCTGGTAGGTAACTGGTTAATACCCTGAGGAATGGTGTCATTTTGGAAGTTCAGTGTTAATCTTAAAATCCTCTACTGCTAAGGTCACTTTTGGTAAGCATTCTCATGGGACACAAATATCTTCATATTCTGTGCCCATTTAGAGAGAACTATATACATATTTCTTTACGAGACCTTCTTATCACCAATTTTCCAATCGTATTTTGTTCTTCCAAGTCCTTGACCATCCTGACAAAATATTAATCACATTTCAAAAATTGATGCAGACATGTACCTCTGGTCATCTGTCTTTCCAGGCAGAAGGATCAACCAGGTGCACAGCTTGAAGTTCTGCCTACTGACAAGATTTCCCTTATCACTGTCCTTCAGTGTTATCCCAGATAACACCATGGCACTGTAGCTGTCCAGTTTTCAATTGTGTGTGTATATCATGCAGAATCATCTGTAAACCAGTCCTGTGTTTGTTCTTCAGTCAAAATATTCTAAGGAACTCCCCATGAGCCTAGAGTTACAAGTAGGGAGAGAAGGCAAAATACCAGGAGTAGTGGTCATGGGCATCTAAGTCATTCCCTTGTGCAACTTACTTGTGCCTTCATGACCTGCTTGAGCCTGGTCCTGTTTATATCATTTCCATTTGATGATGAAAAGTACTGTCGATTTTTAATTCTGTGGCTGAGTGGGCCAGACAACACTCAGTTCATGATCACCAGTTCAAGTTGCATGATAACTGTCAAAGGATATAATCAAAGGAGCAATGTACTTACAAAAGAAAGAAAGCATGGGATCCAGACCATAAGTGGAAAGTTTGGACCTAAATCAGGGCAGAGATACATTTTTCCTTAGTAATTAGAGAGAATGTTTTGTACGTTCATATTATGAAGATTTGTCTCTAGAAAAGGAAGTTTTACTTTGTTGACGTCTATGTTTTTCAATAAGATTTAAGGCATGGCAAAACTTTTCAAAAGTCATCTTCCAAAAGTCAACTCTGATAACAGCTTTACCAATAAACCATCCCTGTCTGCCTGGTCTGGTTTGGGTAAATATTTTATTGATTCCAGAGCAGCATATTTTCACTTCTATTATCTTAGATCACATTATGATATACTGTCTCTCTTCCTGTGATGTGTATGGTATCACTTAGGGACAGAAAATGGTTTTTGTTGTTTCTAGTATTTTTCATAATGCCTCATAATTGTCCATATTTGCTGAATGAACAAATAAATAGAAGATGTAGACCAAGCATTATACGGAGGATTAAGCACTATGCCAAGCTTAGTTCACATTGATAGGCTTCAAAATTTTTCTCAGGATAATTGAAATTAGCTCATACAATCAGAGAAATACTTTTTTGAGTTATAAGAAATCATAAAGAGTTGCTGAAAGAGCAGACATTACCAAAAATTGGCCCGACTTACATTATCATACTTTACAAAAAGAATATACGTCATGGCAAAGAAAGTAAAACAAATCAGAATTTATTTAAGTTTCAATAGGGTGAAAATGCCATGATGTGGATATTGAAAGCTAATTAGCTTTAAATGAAAAGACTATATAATTTATGTCTTATATATTCTAAATTAATCTTTTGTTATTTCAGTCCAGAAATTTGTTTCTATAAACTCTTACTAAAATCCTTAGAATTGAGATTCTATTTCCATGTATGTTATATTCATTAAAGGTATAAACATCTGGTCAAAATATTTTGTATACTCGAGGAGAGTATACTGGCAATGTTAAAATGCAAACCTTATTTAACGTTATAAATGATTCCTTATAACAGGAGTAGTAATGGGATATCAATCCATATATCGGTCTATTTTTATTTCTGTTGTGGGAATTAACTCATGTAAATTTTTTAATATACATATTAACTGCAAAGTATTCATCCCTAAATTTTACATAAATATAGTTTTGTCCAATGAGGTAAACTACTTTAAATTTTTTTACACGTAGAATAAAATATTATTTACTCAAGCTCCTATTTAGTCTAATATATATAGCTTATGAAAATTATTTTTACATGCACATTTATATTCATTAATGCAGTATTGTTTCTACATTTATATTAACAAGCACACCTATAAAATAAACTATTTAGTTTTGAAAATTACTTAGGTGTAGTTAATTCTGTATACTCAAAGGTTAATGTTTCAGTTTAGGGAAACATTATTAACTTGTCTAATTAATCTAGGTTTTAAACATTTCTCTGAGAATTTAAAGGTGGTCACATGCAGTGAATTCTTTTATGTCATACTGAATACACTATATCTTTTAGAAAACAATGTCTTTAGTCTTTTACAAAGTTCGCATTCATTTGTACATTACTAGAGCTGAAAATATAACTCATTTAAAAACATGCATTTAGGGGCAAACACAGTAAGAAAATAATCTTTATTTTAATCTCTTTAATACATAACCTCATACATGAGTTGTGAAAACATCAAGAAAGGTAATCCATCTATATATGGAGAGAAACAATTCAAAATGAGATAGATTTTCTTTTAAACAGATATATCTTAAAAAAAACCTAACTAAGGAGACAAAAGACCTGTACGGAGAAAATTATAAGACACTGATGAAAGAAATTAAAGATCATACAAATAGATGGGGAATTATACCATGTCCTTGGCCTGGAAAAATTAACATTGTGAAAATGACTCTACTACCCAAAGCAATCTACAGATTCAATGCAATACCTATCAAACTACCAATGGCATTTTTCACAGAACTAGAACAAAAAATTTCACAATTTGTATGGAAACACAAAAGACCCCGAATAGCCAAAGCAATCTTGAGAACAAAAAATGGAGCTGGAGGAATCAGGCTCCCTGACTTCAGACTATACTCCAAAGCTACAGTAATCAAGACAGTATATTACTGGCACAAAAACAGAAATATAGATCAATGGAACAGGATAGGAAACCCAGAGATAAACCCACACACATATGGTCACCTTATCTTTGATAAAGGAGGCAAGAATATACAGTGGAGAAAAGACAGCCTCTTCAATAAGTGGTGCTAGGAAAACTGGACAGATACATGTAAAAGTATGAAATTCGATAATTCCCTAACACCATACACAAAAATAAGCTCAAAATGGATTAAAGACCTAAATGTAAGGCCAGACACTATCAAACTCTTAGAGGAAAACATAGGCAGAACACTCTATGATATAAATCGCAACAAGATCCTTTTTAACCCACCTCCTAGAGAAATGGAAATAAAAACAAAAATAAACAAATGGGACCTAATGAAACTTCAAAGCTTTTGCACAGCAAAGGAAACCATAAAGAAGACCAAAAGACAACCCTCAGAATAGGAGAAAATACTTGCAAATGAAGCAACTGACAAAGGATTAATCTTCAAAATTTATAAGCAGCACATGAAGCTCAGTAACAAAAAAACAAACAACCCAGTCCAAAAATGGGCAGAAGACCTAAATAGACATTTCTCCAAAGAAGATATAGAGATGGACAACAAACACATGAAAGAATGCTCAACATCATTAATCATTAGAGAAATGCAAGTCAAAACTACAATGAGATATCATCTTACACCAGTCAGAATAGCCATCATCAAAAAACCTAGAAACAATAAAGCTGGAGAGGGTGTGGAGAAAAGGGAACACTCTTGCACTGCTGGTGGGAATTTAAATTGATACAGCCACTATGGAGGACAATATGGAGGTTCCTTAAAAAACTACAAATAGAACTACCATACGACCCAGCAATCCCACTACTGGGCATATACCCTGAGAAAACCATAATTCAAAAAGAGTAATGTACCAAAATGTTCATTGCACTTATATTTACAAGAGCCAGGACATGGAAGCAACCTTAAGTGTCCGTCATCGGATGAATGGATAAAGATGTGGCACATATATACATGGAATATTACTCAGCCATAAAATGAAATGAAATTAAGTTATTTGTAGTGAGGTGGATGGACCTAGATTCTGTCATACAGAGTGAAGTAAGTCAGAAAAAGAAAAACAAATACCGTATGCTAACACATATATATGGAATCTAAGAAAAAAAAAAAGGTCATGAAGAACCTAGGGGTAAGACGGGAATAAAGACACAGACCTACTAGAGAATGGACTTGAGTATATGGGGAGGGGGAAGGATAAGTTGTGACAAAGTGAGAGAGTGGCATGGACACATATACACTACCAAACGTAAAATAGATAGCTAGTGGGAAGTAGCCGCATAGCACTGGGAGATGAACTCGGTGCTTTGTGACCACCTGGACGGGTGGGATAGGTAGGGTGGGAGGGTGGGAGGGAGGGAGACACAAGAGGGAAGAGTTATGGGAACATATGTATATGTATAACTGATTCACTTTTTTTAAAGCAGAAACTAACACACCATTGCAAAGCAACGATACTCCAATAAAGATGTTACAAAAAAAGTTATATTTGAAACCGAAAAAAAGAATCAAGGTATATATAGTATATATCTGATCACTCTCTTAGGTTAGGTTTCACCATTTATAAAATGGCACAGTGATAGCAAACTTCATAAGATTCATTTAAGATGAAATCACATGATGTATGTATTAGCACTGTCCCTGATCACAGCAAACACTTTCTAATTTAGCTAGTATGTTATCATCTACACAAGTAAAGGGAAGGACAAATGTCAGGCATCTATTTCCTCCAATTGTCTCGCCGAAGGTAAAATAAATCTTTAACAATCACTTTCTTCTCTTCCTTCTGTGTGAGTAGATATTGCTCTAGTCCTAGACTTTGAGTCATTTTAGCCCTTGTCAACTGGAAAAAACAAAGAACAATGGTAAGAGCTGTGAGGTGAGTTTTATTCGGTGTCTTACTGAGGACTATTGACCTGGAGACATCTTTTCAGATATCTCTGAGGAAATTCTCTGAAGACGTAAGGGGAGAAGCCAGTATATATGTGATTTTGGCTAGGGGATACATGTAGTAAAGCATACATCTTGGCAAAATGTTACTGATAGTAATGTGGATCAGATATCCAGTTACTGATGTTAGTGCTTTTCTATATATGAGAAGAGGCAAGAATGTGAGTTTATTAACATTTTTTCTGAAATATATAACTATCTAAGGCTATATTTTGCCTGTTTTCCCAAAGCACAGAGTACTTTTTGTCCTGAATTCCTTTGATAGTGTACTGCAGTGGCTAATGACTTAATCCTTATAGAACCAGATGGTAAGTGACATTCCTTGTTTACACCCTGGGTAAAGAAAGTTCATTTAAGAAATAATCCACTGATCATATTGCCATGACTGATTGTTTTTCTGACTACACATGGTAGATAGTAAAGTCTGTAGCTATTGAGCTTCCATGTGAAATTTAACAACCTACAAATTGGAGTGAATACTTAAAGAACTTTATCTATTAAGTTTTGTGGCAGGCATAATTATAAAATAGCCTCTGAGAGGTGTGAACACCCTTTATAATCCTCATCCATTAAGTGTAGGTGGGTCTGATTTAGCCAAAGTGACTCATTTTTAAAAAGTTCTAGAGATTAGAGAAAGAAGGAGATTCAAAGTATAAGAAAAAAGATGATGGAAGGGGCTGTGTTGCAAGGACCTGAGAACGACATCTAACTGAGAGCAGATCCTGACTAACAGACAGAAAGAATACAGGGACCTCAGTCATATAATTATAATAAAAAAATAAATTTTCCAACAACTTAAGGGAGCTTGGAAGTGGATATTTCCCTAGTTGGGTTTCCAGATAAGGACACACTCAGTCAACATCATGATTTAAGCCTTGTGAGACCCTGAGCAGAAGACCCAGCTAAATT
This sequence comes from Orcinus orca, assembly GCF_937001465.1. NCBI lineage: Eukaryota > Metazoa > Chordata > Mammalia > Artiodactyla > Delphinidae > Orcinus > Orcinus orca. Next base: position 81,916,387 of record NC_064566.1, on the reverse strand, counting down.
ATGCAAGATTTCCATGGAAACTGTTTTGTTTCAGCTAACTTTTTGTAACTTGTTACACAACAATATAAAACAAATACAAGAGTACATGAGTGATTCTTTTAATTTAACATATAATTTGAGGATATCTGGAATGTATCAGGCACTGTCATAGATTCTGCTGTCTACAAAGGTTAAGACTTCTAATTTTGCCATTTTCTAATGATTTGATAGAAAATAAATGAAAAGAATTATGAGACATCCCAGGAGGGGGTAAGAGAGACTTGGGAAGCAGGGTATTCTCAAAGACTATTTCCTGGGACTAGGTGCCAGAGGAATGCTGTGGTGAGAGGAGGTACACTTCAACAGGAAGCCACATTGAAAAGTTTGCTCTTGAGCTCATTGTTCAGGAACCAACTTTGAACTGGGCTTGACTAATATCTTTTCCTTTGTGTGACAATCTGGAATTCACTGGATATATATGCACTTTTTAATCCTATAAGACAGTACTTTGCAAAGTGTGGCCCATTATTTGCCCACCAAGCACTTTCTTTTGTACTGGTGAGGAAGCAGAGTAATTAGTTTAGTGGAAACTATGCAGAGGGTCAGAGGTCCTTTCCAGAAATTGCAAAGACCAGGAAAGTTGTTAATATTAACAACAACAGGGTGAGTCTTGAAAGATATTGTTAAAGTATTTGTTGTCTAATTTAATGTGGAAAAAAATCACCTAAGATTGTGATAGTGAGGAAACTTCCCTGTGTTCCACACCATACCTACTGAATCAAAATCTCTGGAAGCAGGGCTGAGCAAAGATACATTGTTATCAAGTTCTTTAACAATTATTCTTTGCCGTGCTATATTAGAGAAACAATGCCACAGAATTATTTTGTTCTTGCTAATGTGGATAACTTTCTTGGTCTTTGTTATTCCTTGGGATATCTCATGATATCCACTTAGCTGATTGACCTGCTTCCTTCCTCAGGAGATTGAACTCTTATTCTGACTCAGTAGGACTGACTTAGATCTGTTAAACTTTTTTTATCAGATGCCATTCAGTCATATCAAAATTTCTTTGATCCCCTGAGAAATGACCATTGCACACATTGCCTAATTGGACTGGAGAACATTTATTAACTCTTAACTGGATACTACAACACAATGACAATATATCTCAGAAAGAGAAAGATTATTATATTAACAAAAGAGCTTAGCTCTAAGAGAAAGAAAGAGACTGTCATCATCTAAAGACATCATGCATAAAAGGAAAATAAAACAAGCTGATAGCAAAAGGCAGAATATGGATTATCATCCTTTATTTCTGTTTTTCTTCATGGAGAGCATCACTTCATATAACCCTCAATCTTACTTCAGGAACTATCTCCCATTGTTCCTATCAACAAAGTGGCTTTGTTCAGTGTTTCCTCATGATTGCACCTAGGTCATGCACTTTTGTCTAGAATACCAGAGAATTGATGCTGCATTCTTTCATTGCATCCTTCCATTGTGGCACATGATATTGATTGCCCCATTATTTGTAGACTTACTTTGATCATTTAGTGAAGATAAAATCTCTGGATACCTTCATTGTAAAGTTACATGTCTCCCCTTTGTAAATGATAAATAATTTATGAGGAAATATTTTGAGACTACATAAAATTCTGTTCCTCATCCCACCTTCTCCCACCATTTCAGCATCCATTGATGATTTTATCTCGCCTGAATTTTTACTATGATGATTGCCAAATAGTGGTTATCTGATTCCACCATTCTTTCTACATTTATTAGTTGACATGTTATTGTAAGAAATAGTCTCTTCTGGTTATTTATTTACTTACTTATGCATTTTCTCATTTATGGATTCCTAATTCATTCAGTATGTTATAATCCATTATTTTTATTACATGTCTTCTGTTCAAATTGTTTCACATTTGGCTGTTAGGAATTCCTTTAATCTAACTCCTGTGTCTTTTTGTTATGTCCTCATCATTTCTGAGTGTTTTCTTACTTTCGGCCAAACAAGATGTTCTAGGTTCATCCTGTACTTTCCCTACCCCAAGACTGCATCAGCCATTTTTCAAGAATCTCTGGGTTATTTTACTACAGAATGTAATCAGTGAGCAAGATCTATGCTGTAAGTGTGCTCATTGCTACTGCTATGTTGCTTTTCAGAGACCTTCACAATGTACGGGACTATAACACAAACACATTTGCATCTATAAACATCCTTTTCTCTATCAAATTTATATTTCTATCTCTAATACATTGAAATCCATGAGATTATACAAATAACACAAATTCTAATGCAATACTACAGGGTTCATTCTAGATTTGCCTCTTTCGGTATTTATAACACTCTTTTCCAAAGGTAAGAAACCTGGATTCCATTGTACTCAACATAGTTTCTTATCTGCTTAACTTCCCTGCATGTAGGCAGAAGGCCACCAATAGGCTTTGAAGGGGCCCAAAAATAATTTTTGTGGGCCATATGTCTACATTAATAATATAATTTAAATTACTTAAAAAACTCAGGGGTACATGTAAAGTATAGAGACATATCGATGAAGATTTAGAAAAATGGGTGAAGGTACATCTGTGTTAGTTTATTGTCAAATCAGAGCATCAGATATTCTTCACATTGTCTTGACACTACCTCTTCCTGTTAAGATTTAAAACCAAGCTTTTCCTATTCTTTATTGTCAAATGCACCATTCTTGGTTAATTTTTTATCTCCCAGGAAAAAAGAACAATGTTGTTATTACTTAAAACAGGATTTTCTGAACCTGTTGTTATTGAAACAACATAGATGTTCTTGTTTCTGCAATGCCCTATTACTTTTTATTTATTGCTGATTGTGTAATTTCTCATGACACTGAATCATCCAACCTGCAGCTCATGAATATTGGTTTCCAATGACTCTCAAAGTTTGTTACCATATTTTATTGATAGTAACCATAAATGTAAGTCTTTACTCAGAGTGGGCAGGAAAAATATGAATGATATTCATTTATTATTCATATGAAATTTTCCTTAAAGAATTTTCCAGTAAAAATATAGTAGAACAGTATACCCTAAAATTCTGTTTTCTGTTGAACTCTATAGCCTGTAATCACTGAAATCTTAGAATGAAATCTCTTTCAATATTACCACATTCTCTGCCTTCCTGCCTTCCATACCATTGCCAGCAAAAGGGAGAGCAAGAATGGTCCCTTTTGGACAAGAAATATCTATCTCTCATCCAGTATGTCTTAAGACAAATAAGGGAAAGCATTACATCACATCATTTAGCAGTAATAGTGCACAAAACTTGTTGATGGTCATGAATGCCTTTGCAGGAGATAGGCTGAGACTCTCCTGGAGGAATTCTTGACATGATCTGTGAAGGTATACCAGTGGCGGTGGACTCTCTACAGACCTCAGATGTTGATTAGAGGGAGCACAGTGATCAGAAGGCAGAAGAACAAGAGGCAATGTACTGCCCACCTGTTTGGTTCAAGTGAGCAAAGTCTGTTGCCCAGAGTGCGGAAATCTCCTCAATAATAAGCGTAGAACTCAGCATGTCAGTATCTTTCTCATGCATAAATCTTTCTCAATCCTGTTAAAAAAAAGATGGCCTCATGGGATGAATTTTCTCACTAACTGGTTTCCTGAAACTATGGAGGGACCCAAGGAAGATCCCATAGGCACGAGTCCTTGTTGTCTTTGAGGTATCTGCTTTATCCCACATGGGACTGGGGAGAAATAGGTTAGAGAATGTCCCCAAAGGGAGAAACAGGGACAGTCGTACATGATTTCTGGTCTAGACTTGGAGTACCCTTTCTTGATAATGCTGCAAAGAAAGACACTCCAAGGAGTTAGGTCTCTGAAATGCAGGCCTTAGGCAGGGATCCTGCATACCCAGGTCTAGGGCATTCTGTGTAGCTAAACTCCTAATCGCTCCAGGTCACTGACTGCTCAGATGTCCTCCTGCCTCAGGCTTGGCCACCTTCAGACTGTCTTTCCTGATAAGACACCTTCCCTGTGAGCTTCCCACTGCCCCTGAGCTGCCATACTATCTCCATAGCTTTTAATTATTTTGAAATTTTTAATATCTAGGTTATATTCAAAATTTCTATTATAAATATTGGTGTATGAAACTGAATATCATCTTACACAGATGTTGCAGTCATCACTGATTATTTCCTTGAGGTATATTCGTGGAAATGAATTTGCAAGGTCAAAATATAAACTGTAAATGTTAAGCATATATTAAAAAGGGCTTGCATGATAACTATGAGGTTTAACTCAAAAAATACTTCAACTACATTTTATGTTTAATCTATATATCTATTTTTTTTTTTTTTTTTTTGCGGTACGCGGGCCTCTCACTGCTGTGGCCTCTCCCGTTGCGGAGCACAGGCTCCGGACACGCAGGCTCAGCGGCCATGGCTTACGGGCCCAGCCGCTCTGCGGCACGTGGGATCCTCCCGGACCGGGGCACGAACCCGCGTCCCCTGCATCGGCAGGCGGACTCTCAACCACTGTGCCACCAGCCCTAATCTATATATCTTTAACTTTATTTTCTGCTATTTGATATATCCTCTTTTTTTTTTTTTAGTTAATTATTTTTATTTGGCTTACTCTTTTTTACTGAATTTGTATTCCTGCTTGATTTTTCAGAAATGTTAGTAGTACTTAAATGATATATCAAATTCCATTGAAAATATTTGTAAAGCAAATGTCATCTGTGCTAGTAAGCCTGGCTTGAAAATGACTTTGCACCTAGGTCTAAGGGAGCCATAAAATAATCTCAAAGTTATATGGAAAAACTTTTCTCAATGAAAATAATTTGGAGAGAATAAAAATCCTAGAATCCTGCAGAAACTACTGTTAGATGTAAATACTGCAAATTATATATATATATATATATATATATGTATATGTATTGTATATAGTAAGTATGAGCACATCAATTTGAAATATATTTTAAATCTTATATTCAAGCTTTATTATTATAAAAATTATTATAAAAATTTGGCTGATTTATGGTTATTTTATTTATCAAAAGTGAATTGTTCAAATGTAGGATATTGAGTGGTTAATTACTCACTTCTAAAAATGTCTCACATTCTGATACTAAAACCTGACAAAGATGTCACAAAAAAAGAAAGTTACAGGTCATAGATGCAAAAATCCTCAACAAAATACTAGCAAACAGAATCCAACAACACATTAAAAGTATCATACACCATGATCAAGTGGGATTTATCCCAGGGAAGCAAGGATTCTTCAAGATATACAAATCAATCAATGTGATACACCACATTAACAAACTGAAGAATAAAAACCATATGACCACCTCAATAGATGAAGAAAAAGCTCTTGACAAAATTCAACACCATTTCTGATAAAAACTCTCCAGAAAGTGGGCATCGAGGGAACCTAGCTCAACATAATAAATGCTATAATATGACAAACCCACAGAAAACGTCACTTTCAATGATAAAAACCTGAAAACATTTCCTCTAAGATCAGAAACAAGACCAGGGTGTCCACTCTCACCACTATTATTCAGCACAGTTTTGGAAGTCCTAGCCATGACAATCAGAGAAGAAAAAGAAAAGGAACCCAAATTGGAAAAGAAGAAGAAAAACTGTCACTGTTTGCAGATGACATAATACTATACATAGAAAATCCTAAAGATGTTACAAGAAAACTACTAGAGCTCATCAATAAATTTGGTAAAGTTGCAGGAAACAAAATTAATGCACAGAAATCTCTTGCATTCCTCTACACAAATAATGAAAGATCAGAAAGAGAAATTAAGGAAATAAACCCATTTACCATAACATCAAAAAGAATAAAATACCTAGGAATAAACCTACCTAAATGGGCAAAAGAGCTGTACTAAGAAAACTATAAAATACTGATGAAAGAAATCAAAGATGACACAAACAGATGGAGAGATATGTTCCTGGATTGGAAGAATCAATATTGTGAAAATGACTATACAGATTCAGTGCAATCCCTATCAAATTACCAATGGCATTTTTCACAGAATTAGAAAAAAAATTACAATTTGTATGAAAACACAAAAGACCCCAGATAGCCAAAGGAAACTTGAGGAAAAAAAAAAAAAAAAAGGAGCTGGAGGAATCAGGCTCACTGACTTCAGACTATATTACAAAGTCACAGTCATCAAAAGAGTATGGTGCTGGCACAAAAAGAGAAATATAGATAAATGGAACAGGATAGAAAATCAAGAGATGAACCCATGCACCTCTGGTCACCTAAACTATGACAAAGGAGGGAAGAATATACAATGGAGAAAACACAGTCTCTTCAATAAGTGGTGCTGAGAAAACTGGAAAACCACATGTATAATAAATGAATGAAATTAGAACACTCCCTAACACCATACACAAAAGTAAGCTCAAAATGGATTAAAGACCTAAATGTAAGACTGGACACTATAAAACTCTTAGAGGAAAACATAGTCAGAACACTCTATGACATAAATTGCAGCAAGATCTTTGTTGATTCACCTCCTATAGTAATGAAAATAAAAACAAATGGGACTTAATTAAATTTAAAACCGTTTGAACAACAAAGGAAAGCATAAATGAAATGAAAAAATAAAAAACACAGAATAGGAGAAAATATTTGCAAATGAAGCAAATGACAATGGATTAATCTCCAAAATATACAAACAGCTCAAGCACTCAATATCAAAAAAAAAAAAATCCCAATAAAAAAGTAGGTGGAAGATCTAAATAGATATTTCTCCAAAGAAGACATAAAGGTGGCAAAGAGGCACATGAAAAGATGCTCAACACTGCTATTAGAGAAATGCAAATCAAAACTAAAATGAGGTATCATCTCACACCAGTCAGAATGGTCATCATCAAAAAATCTACAAAAGACAAATGCTGAAGAGAGTGTGGAGAAAATGAGACCTCCCCTCACTGTTGGTCAGAATGTAAATTGGTACAGCCACTATCTAAAACAATATTGAAGCTCCTCAAAAAAACAAAAATAAAGCTACCTTATGAACCAGTAATCCCACTCCTGGGCATATATCCAGAGTAAACCATAATTCAAAAAGACACATGCACCCCAATGTTCACTGCAGCACTAACTTACGATAGCCAAAACATGGAAGCAACATAAATGTCCATCAACAAAGGAGTGGATTAAGAACACGTGGTACATATACACAGTGGAATATTACTCAGCCATAAAAAAGAATGAAATAATGCCATTTGCAACAACATGGATGGACCTAGAGATTGTCATACTTTGTGAAGTAAGTCAGACCAAGAAAGACAAATATATGATATCACTTGTGTGTGGAATCTAAAAAAATGGTACAAATAAACCTATTTACAAAACAGAAATAGAGTCACAGATGTAGAAAACAAAATTATGGTTACAAAGTGAAAGGGTGCAGAAGATGATAAATTGAGAGATTGGGATTGACATATACACACCCTACTATATATAAAATAGATAACTAATAAAAATTTACTGTATAGCACAGGAAACTATACTCAATACTCTGTAATGATCTATATGGGAATAGAATCTAAAAAAGAGTGGAGATTATATACCTATATAAAACTGATTCACTTAGTTGTACACTGGAAAGTAACACAACACTATAAATCAACTATACTCCAATAAAAAATAATTAGCAGTAAATATGTCTCATGTTATTCCTTTTAATCACTAGACACAATTTATTGAATACCTTTTATCTATTTTTTGATCTATTACCCCCAGGGATACTTTTCTCTAGTCTTATGTTTTTTTTCATATCTAGTCAAATCATATTTCTTCTAATATTCATTGGATTGTATTTTTCTAAGATTGGAATCTATTTTGTTTCTTGGCTTAATTCAACTTTACCCAACTTCAATTTAGAAATGATGCACATCACTTTATTAATATATTGAACATTATTCACTTCATTTTCAATACTTAATTGTAGTTTTTGACTTTTGTTAAAGGAAGTTAAAAATTAAACGTTTGCCAGATCATATTTTTAGTACTGTAAATGCTGCATTTAATGGGAGAGAGTTTGTGTCTAAATACACAGAAACAAATTTTAAAGGCTAGTGACTTTAACACACATACACATAGGCAGAGGTTAGGGTACTCAGACAAACAAGGTAGGGAGTAGGAAGTTAGATCACTGAATAAAGCTTAGAAACTCTAAGTTCCAATGAAAAACTTACCAGTTCAGGGAGCAAATAAGAAACTTTTTTTTTTCCTACGTGTTCTGATTGGAGAATATACTTTCCTGTGAGGAACTGGCATACAAACCGTTTCCCATTTCCTGGTTATTGGTTGAAATTTTATTAACTTAAGAGGAGTAGGAAACTAATTAGCCTGGAAGGTATGAGCACAGCACATTCCAAGGTGTAAGAAACCACACCACACTTCATCTGAACAAATTCCAGAAAACATATGAAGGTATTTCTGAATATATGATTAAGAATCTCCTTTATTATACTTTTTTTAAATAGAAAGAGTAATCACAATCAGATTTGGAAAATAGTGGACCTTGGTTGATATATTTAAATCTTGCCTTAAATTCCTATTACAAGACTCCTGCTTCTGGTCAAGATGGAGTAAAGGAGAACAACTGAACCCTTCCCACTGAAACAGCTAAAAACATACAAAATATATGAAATGATGGTTTATAAAACACTGGGCAAAAAATGGTAATGAAAATATTCCTTGAGTCACAGGAAACAACTTAGGATAGATCTTTGATTACCTCAGCTTACTGAACTGAATAAGTTTCTAGGCTGTGGTACAAGGATGGGGAATTGCAGCAGTTCTTAGGGAACTCCCTGAATGGAAGATCTAGAACTGAGAGTCCAGGGAGTCTAAGGCTGCTAAAGTTTGTTGGACAGAGCACCAGGGAGGAGAAAGCTTCACAGAGCTCTGTAGTGTATCCCTTTCCAGTTTTCAGCTGTAGGATGACTGTGTATATCAGTGATGTAAAATTTGTATTGGGAGAAAACTTGAGGCTTAGAAAATAAACAGGATTGGAAAATAAAAGGATTAGAGAGAAGGCATGAACATAAGGCTTGGAATACTCCTTATGCCCCCCTGCCATACTCGAAAATCTGAGAGGAATCACACAAGACACACAGAAAGATGTATTTTGAGTAGCTGGGAACAATTAGCCTTGACTGAACACTGCTCTCGTCCTCTCTTACAAATTTTAAGCATAAGACCTGATAAAAATAAAATTATCTCAAAATAAATTTATTGCATTATAGAATAAATTCAAGAATATGCACAATGGAGTTGAATATCATATATTTTATGAAATACAACATACTTTAATTCAAAATATTTAATGTAAAAATATCTAGCAACAAACAAGGTAAAATCCACTATGTCTGGCAACAATAAAAAATTTATCTGGCTTGCAAAGAAGCAGGATAATATGACCCATAAGGAGGAGAAAAATCAATCAATTAAAACCCAAGCTGAACTGACACATATGTTAGATTAAAATATAGGCATATTAAAATAATTATTATGACTGTACTCCATATGTTCAAAATATTACATAGAGACATGGAACATAGAAAAAAGGTCTAAAGTATTTATATAGATAAAAACCATAATGCATGAGCTAAAAATTTCAAAGGATGAGATTAATGGCATATGAGACACTACAGAAGAAATTATTAGTAAACTTGAAGGCATAGCAGTAAAATCTATTTAAAATAAAACGCAAAGGAAACAGAAAACTAAGAATAATAAACAGAGCAGTGTAGGACAACTTCAAACAATCTAATTTATGTGCAGTTGGAGTCCCTGAAAGAGAGAGAGGAGGACAGAAATAATATTTGAACAAATAATAGCAAAAGTTATTCCACATTTGACAAAAACTATAGCTCCACACATCTAAGAAGTTCAATGAAACTCAAATACAAGAAAACATAAATAAAATGACATCAAGGTGCATCGTAATCAAACTGGTCAAAACCAACAATAAAGAGAAAATTTTCCTTAAAAGCATTCAGAAGGAGAAAAAGAAAAAGACGTTACATATAGATGAACAAAGATGATGAAGACAAAAGGTTTCTCATAGGAAGTAATGCAAGAGACAAGACAGTGAAATCACTTCTTTAGAGTAACAAGGGGAAAATACTGTCCGATTAGAACTCTGTGAAAATATCTTTCAAAAACACAAGTGAAATAAAAATATTTCCAGTCATAAAAAAAAATGTTGAAAGAATTCATCACCAACAGAAGTACACTATAGGAAATGTTTTTTTTTAAAAAAATCATCAGACAGGACAGATATGATGCAGGATGGAAATATGGGTTTACTTAAAGGGATAAAAAGCACCGGGAATGGTCTTTTTTTCCCATCTTTTCCCTAAGCAACTTGAGATTGCCAAAGGTCTGCTTGGCTATGTAATCTCTCAACCACCTGTTTGGGAAAGTGGAGCCAAATATTAGTCTCATCTCTCCATACTCCCCCTCTCCTCAGGATTTTACCTCTCTACGTCCTTACTGCCTTGTTATCACCAAAAATACTTTCAAGCACATTTAATATTTTACTCAGCTTTTTTACTTTGTTTGAAACAAGATATTTGGATTATATAAAGTTTGATTTACTTAAAATAAAATTTTAAATATTCCCTATTCTTTGTAGTTCTTTGCACATAAATATGTTAATGTATTTTATATAATGCATGACCATATGTGAATTTGACTACTTTTTAGAAGCTGTTTCACCATTGAATATGATGTTAGCTGTGGATCTATCATATAAGGTCTTTGTTATGTTGAGGTATGTTCCCTCTATGCCCACTTTTATCATAAAACTGTGTTGAATTTTAACAAAAGCTTTGATCATTTGGTTTTTAATTCTTCAATTTATTAATGTGGTATATCACACTGATTTGTGGATATTGAAAAATCCTTGCATCCTTGGGATAAATCCCACTTGATCATGGTGCATGATCCTTTTAATATATTGTTGGATTATGCTTGCTAATATTCTGTTAAGGATTTTTACATCTATGTTCATCATATGATATTACTTATATGTGAAATCTAAAAAAATACAAATGAATTTATTTACAAAAAGAAAGAGACTCATAGACATAGAAAACAAACTTATGATCACCAAAGGGGAAAAGGGCATAGGGAAGGACAGAAAAAAGTTGGAATTAACATATATACACTACTATATATAAAATAGATGACCAACAAGGATCTGCCATATACTGCAATGAACTATACTCAATATTTTGTAGTAACCTATAAGGGAAAAGAATCTGAAAAACTAATATATATATATATATATTTGAAAAAGAATATATATGTATATATATATATTATAACTGAATCACTGTGCAGTATACCAGAAACTAACATGATATTGTAAATCAAATATATTTCAATAAAAATTTAAAAATTTAAAGATAAAAAAGGTGTTTCATGTCTTTACAAAGTCTCAAATTTAAATATTATTTGAAACTGTTTCATAAAGTTACCTAGTATAAAAAACTACAAAAGTAAGCAATAACTGTAACTGCTGAAATTCCTTAGGAAACAAAACATACTTTTAGATATCTACATTAGAAATGGTATATTTATAAGTATACATCTTTGGTAATCTTAGTGAAAATTGCATATATTGAAACTTTAATAAATTATCTTATTTCTGTATAAAAAGATCATGTATGCTTTTCTTTTCTCTTATGAATGCACACCTGGGATAAGCCTTACTTTTTTATTTATTAGAACATGCAAATATTCACACCTTCATTAGCCATGAAAGATGGTAAAATGTAGTAAAAAGTTTTAAACCAGAAAAACATATGACCTAATTATGAATCTGGGATTAAGGACATCTGCTTGTGGATACTAAGCCTTTCTACTCCTCAGTTCCCTTGTCAGTAAAAGGGGAGGAAATAATATTTAACTTGTACATTTGTGGTAATAATTTAAAAGGATTTTGGTAAAGTACCTGGTATATGATAAGCACATGATAGCTAGTTAGTATAAGCCTGGAGCTAGCTATAATTCACATTCCATGTCTCTATACAGATGATTGATAACATTTAGCAACTCTAAACAACAGAGCATGAGTGAATTATGTCATTACTTTATTCATTCATTCATTTTGAATGCCAACCACATTCAACATCAAGCCCATTTCAATCCCTGGGATGTTTAATATTTCCTGTGTCTGAAATGTTCTTCCCCAGATATTCACATCCTTAAATAGTAGCATCACTGTTATTCTCTATCCCTTTACCCTGTTTGCCACTACCTGGCACTGTATTACTTATAGTTACTTATCTCTGTTATATGTTTTCACCATGAAGATGTAACATTTACAAGGGCCAGAACTTGTTTATGGTTTGCAATTCAGTACCTTGAATTGTGTCAAAGAAACTATATATGTTTATAAATATTTTTGAATAGAAGAATTATAAACTATTTATGCCCTTATCATAAAATATATTTTATAATATTATTCAATGGTGGAATATTGTTTTGTGTTTAAGGCTATACTATAGCTTATTTTTGTTTAACTAACCATTTCAAGTAATGCTGAAGTAAACATTCATGTACATAAATGTTATTGTCTACATCAACTTCTTTATTTTTTATAGATCTTTATTGAAATATAATTGCTTCCCAATAGTGTTAGTTTCTGTTCTACAACAAACTGAATCAGCCATATGCATACATATATCCCCATATCCCCTCCCTCTTGAGCCTCCCTCCCACCCTCCTAACCCATCCCTCTAGGTCATCGCAAACCAATGAGCTGATCTCCCTGTGCTATGCTGCTGTTTCCCACTAGCAAACTTTTACATTTGGGAGTGTATATATGTAACTGCTACTTTCACTTTGCCCCAGCTTCCCCTTCACTCCCCTGTCCTCAAAGCCATTCTCTATGTCTACATCTTTATTCCTGCCCTGCCACTAGGTTCATCAGTACCTTTTTTTTTTTTTTTTTAGATTCCATATATATGAGTTAGCATACAGTATTTGTTTATCTCTTTCTGACTTACTTCACTCTGTATGACAGAATATAGGTCCATCCACCTCACTACAAATAACTCAATTTCATTTCTTTATATGGCTGAGTAATATTCCATTGTATATATGTGCCACATATTCTTTATCCATTCATCTTTTGGTGGACATTTAGGTTGTTTCCATGTCCTATCTATTGTAACTAGAGCTGCAATGAACATTGCGGTACCTGACTCTTTTTGAATTATGGTTTTCTCAGGGTATATGCCCCGTAGTGGGATTGCTGTGTCATACGGTAGTTTTATTTTTATTTTTTTAAGGAACCTCCATACTGTTCTCCATAGTGGCTGTATCAATTTACATTCCCACTAACAGTGCAGGAGGGTTCCCTTTTTGCTATACCCTTTCCGGCATTTATTGTTTCTAGATTTTTTGATAATGGCCATTTTGGTCAGTGTGAGGTGATACCTCATTGTAATTTTGATTTGCATTTATTTAATTATTAGTGATGTTGAGAACCTTTTCATGTACTTCTTGGCCATCTGGTGAAATGTCTATTTAGGTCTTCTGCCCACTTTTTAATTGCATTGTTTGTTGTTTTGATATTGAGCTCCATGTGCTCTTTGTATATTTTGGAGATTAATCCTTTGTGCATTGTTTCATTTGCAAATATTTTCTCCCATTCTGAGGGTTGTCCTTTTGGCTTGTTTATGGTTTCCTTTGCTGTGCAAAAGCTTTTAAGTTTAATTAGGTTCCATTTGTTTATTTTTGTTTTTATTTTCATTACTCTAGGTGGTGGGTCAAAAAAGATTTGCTGTGGTTTATGTCACAGAGTGATTTTCCTATGCTTTCCTCTAAGGGTTTTATAGTGTCTGGTCTTACATTTAGGTTTTTAATCCATTTTGAGTTTATTTTTGTGTATGGTGTTAGGTAGTGTTCTAATTTCATTCTTTTACATGTAGCTGTCCAGTTTTCCCAGCACCATTTATTGAAGAGGCTGTCTTTTCTCCATTGTATGTTCTTGCCTTTTTGTTGTAAATTAGGTGACCATATATACGTGCGTCTATCTCTGGGCTTTCTATCTTGTTCCATTGATCTATATTTCTGTTTTTGTGCAGCACCATACTCTCTTGATTACTGCAGCTTTGTAGTATAGTTTGGAGTTGGGGAGCCTTATTTCCCCAGCTCTGCTTTTCCTTCTCAAGATTGCTTTGGCAATTTGGGATCTTTCGTGTTTCCATACAAATTGTGAAATTTTTTGTTGTAGTTCTGTGACAAATACCATTGGTAGTTTGATAGGGATTGCATTTAATCTATAGATTGCTTTGGGTAGTATAGTTATTTTCACAATATTGATTCTTCCAGTCCAAGAACATGTTATATTTCTCCATCTGTTTATGCCATCTTTTATTTCTTTCATCAGTGTTTTATAGTTTTCTAATAAAAGTTTTCACCTCCTTAGATAGGTTTATTCCTAGGTATTTTATTCTTCTTGTTGTGATGGTAAATGAGATTGTTTCCTTAATTTCTCTTTCTTATTTTTCATTGTCAGTGTACAGAAATGCCAGAGAATTCTGTGCATTAATTTTGTAACCTGGAATCTTCCCAAATTCATTGATTACTTTTAGTAGTTCTCTGGTGGCATCTTTAGGATTTTCTATGTATAGTATCATGTTATCTGCAAACAATGACAGTTTTACTTCTTCTTTTCCAATTTGGATTCCTTTTATTTTTTTTCTTCTCTGATTGCCATGGCTAGGACTTCCAAAACTATGTTGAATAAGAGTGGCAGAAGTGGACATCCTTGTATTTTTCCTGATATTAGTGGACATGCTATTTGTTTTTCACCATTGAATATGATGTTTGCTGGGGGTTTGTCATATATGGTCTTTATTATGTTAAGGTAGGTTCCCTCTATGCCAATTTCTGGAAAGTTTTTTATCATAAATGGGTGTTAATTTTGTCAAAAGCTTTTTCTGCATCTGTTGAGATGATCATATGGTTTTTATTCCTTAATTTATTAGTATGGTGTATCACTTTGATTGGCTTGTGTATATTGAAGAATCCTTGCATCCCTGGGATAAATTCCCCTTCGTCATGGTGTATGATGATTTTAATATATTGTTGGATTCTCTTTGCTAGTATATTTTTCAGGATTTTTGCATCTACATTCATCAGTTATATAGGTCTATAATTTTCTCTTTTTTTTGATATCATTTTCTAGTTCTGGTATCAGGGTGATGGTGACTTCATAGAATGAATTTGGGAGTGTTCCTCCCTCTGCAATTTTTTGGAAGAGTTTGAGAAGCATCAGTGTTAGCACCTCTCTAAATGTTTGGGAGAATTCACCTGTGAAGCCATCTTGTCCTGGACTTTTGTTTGTTGGAAGATTTGTAATTACAGTTTCAATTTCATTACTTGTGATAGGTCTGTTTATATTTTCTAATTCTTCCTGGTTCAGTCTTGGAAAGTTGTACCTTTCCAAGAATTTGTCCATTTCTTCATTGTTGTCCATTTTATTGGCATATAGTTCTTCGTAGTATTCTCTAATGATCCTTTTTATTTCTGTGGTGTCAGTTGTAACTTCTCCTCTTTCATTTCTAATTGTATTGATTTGAGTCCTCTCCCTTTTTTTCTTGATGAGTCTGGTTAATTTTTCTTGATGAGTCTGGCCAATTTTTTTCATCTTCTGAAAGAACCAGCTTTTAGTTTTATTGATTTTTGCTATTGTTTTCTTCATTTCCATTTCATTATTTCTACTCTGATTTTTATAATTTCTTACCTTCCTACTGACATTAGGTTTTCTTTGTTCTTCTTTCTCTAGTTGCTTTAGGTGTAGGGTTAGATTGTTTATTTGATATATTTCTTGTTTCTTGAGGTGAGATTGAATTGCTGTAAACTTCCCTCCTAGAACTGTTTTGCTGCGTCCCATAGGTTTTGTGCCATCATGTCTTTGTTGTCACTTTTTTCTGGTATTGTTTTTTTCTTCCTTGATTTCTTCAGTGATCTCTTGGTTATTTAGTAGTGCAGAGTTTAGCCTCCATGTTTTTTGTTTTTTCTTCTGTAATTGATTTCCAGTCTCATAGAGTTGTGGTCGATAAAGATGCTTGACAAAATTTCAATTTTCTTAAATTTTCCAAGGCTTGATTTGTGACCCAATTTGTGATCTATCCTGGAGAATATTCCATGTGAATTTGAGAAGAAAGTGTATTCTGCCACTTTTGGGTGAAATTTTTTATAAATATTAATTAAATCTATCCAGTTGGTTGTGTCATTAAAACTTGTGTTTCCTTATTTATTTTTATTTTGGATGATCTGTCCATTGGTGTAAGTGGGGTGTTAAAGTCCCCTACTATTATCATGTTATTGTTGATTTCCCATTTTATGGCTGTTAGCATTTGCCTTATAGACTGAGGTGCTTCTATGTTGGATGCATATATATTTACAATTGTTATATCTTTTTCTTGGATTGATCCCTTGGTCATCATGTAGTGTCCTTCCTTATCTCTTGTAACAGTATTTATTTTAAAGTCTATTTTACCTGATAAGAGTATTGCTACTCCAGCTTTCTTTTGATTTTCATTTGCATGGAATATATTTTCCCATCCCTTCATTTTCAAACTGTATGTGTCCCTAGGTCTGAAGTGGATCTCTTGTAGACAGCATATACATGGTCTTATTTTTGTATCCATTCAGGCAGTCTTTTGGTTGGTGCTTTTAATCCATTTACATTCAAGGTTATTATCAAAATATATGGTCCTATTACCATTTTCCTAATTGTTTTTGGATTGTTTTTGTGGACCTTTTTCTTCTCTAGTGTTCCCATATAGAGAAGTTTGTTTAGCATTTATTGTAAAGCTGGTTTTGGTGGTGCTGAATTCTCTTAGCTTTACTTGTCTGTAAAGGTTTTCATTTCTCCATCAAATCTGAATGAGATCCTTGCTGGGTAGAGTAATCTTGGTTGTAGGTTTTTCTCTTTCATCAGTTTAAGTATATCCTGTCACTTCCTTCTGCCCTACTGAGTTTCTGCTGAAAAATCAGCTGATAACCTTATGGTGATTCCTTTGTACATTATTTTTTGTTTTTCCCTGCTGCTTTTAATATTTTTTCTTTGAATTTAATTTTTGTTAATTTGATTAATACGTGTCTTGGTGTTTTTCTCCTCAGGTTTATCCTGTATGGGACTCTCTGTGTTTCTTGGACTTGAGTGACTATTTCCTTTCTCATGTTAGGGAAGTTTTCCCCTCTAATCTCTTCAAATATTTTCTCAGACCCTTTCTTTTACTTTTGTTCTTTTGACACATCTATAATTCAAATGTTGGTGCATTTAGTGTTGTCCCAGTGTTCTCTGAGATTGTCTTCAATTCTTTTCATTCCTTTTTCTTCATTCTGCTCCTCAGCAATTGTTTCCACCATTTTGTATTCCAGCTCACTTATTCGTTCTTCTGTCTGTTATTGATTCCTTCTAGTGTATTTTCATTTCAGTTATTGTGCTGTTCATCTCTGTTTGTTTGTTCTTTAATTCTTCTATATCTTTGTTAAATATTTCTTGTATTTTCTCATTCTGTGCCTCCATTCTATTTCCGAGATTCTGGATCATCTTTACTGTCATTACTCTGAATTCTTTCTCAGGTAGATTACCTATTTCCTCTTCATTTATTTGCTCTTGTAGGATTTTAACTTGCTCCTTCATCTGTGACATATTTTTTTGCCATCTCTCTTTTTTTTTTATGAGTGGGATTGTGTTTTTGTCTTACTTGTTGTTTGGCCTGAGGCTTCCAACACTGGAGCTTGTTGGCTATTGGGTATAGGTGGGTCTTTGTGCTGAGATGAGGACCTCTGGGAGACCTCACTCTGATGAATATTCCCCAGGGACTGAGGTTCTCTGTTAGTCCAGTGGTTCAGACTCAGAGCTCCCACCACAGGAGTTTCCACCCAATCCCCTGCTCATGAACCAAAATCATGCAAGCTTCATGTGGCAGAAAGAAAAAAAAAAAAAAGAAGAGCAATACAAAGTAAAAAAATAATATTAGATTAGGAAACTAACAGATATGTTAGAAAGAATATGAAAAATATATACAGATGAAACATCAACCAGAAGGTAAAACAGAACCACAATAGTAAAAAAGAGGAGGAGAAAAAAAGTGGAAAACACCTTGGCTGTGGAGGGCAGGGTCTATTCTTAGTACCCACAGGGCTGGAAAAGGCCTTGGGAGGTGTGGGGGGTGGGGCTTAGGCTCAACAGAATGGAAGGGATCCAGGTGTGCCTCCCGCTTCTGGTCTCAGAGGGTGGGGGACCCCACCTGGGTGCCCAGCAAGCTTCCTGATCCTGAGTGGGAGAGGCCAACACCCTCCACCCTTCTTCTGCTCCTTCAGTCCTGGAGATCCCCTCCAGTCTGCCTCTCCTGTCCTCCCCCGGCCTCCCTTCTATTCCCTCAGGACCAACATGGACCAGAGGGGTCCTCTGAGGGGTTACCAGGCCCCATAGCCGGGCAGACTTCCCCTGCCAACTGGGCAGGGGAATTACTGGGCATGCTCCCCCTGACCCAAGTCCCCAAGGGTCCCTCCAGGCGTGGGAATCCCTCCCTCCTTCAGCCATCCCTCAGGTTCTGTCCAGCCTCCTCTTCTCCTTGCCCCTCAGTCCCCCCACATCCTACCAGTTTGCTTGGCAGTTCCTCCCATCTCCTTGGGCATTGAGGTACCCCCCAGTGTCAGGCAGATGTCCTAGTTTGTGGGGAGATGTGAACTCTGCATCTTCCCACACCACCATCTTGACTCTACTGCTTATTTCTTTAAGATTAAAAAAATTCTTATTATGGTGTCTTTCACACTTTTAAAACTTCATAGATTCTTTGGACAAATGCCCATGTCTGGAGTAATTTGGAGTAAGCATGGTAAAGACCAAGACTATTGAGTTCATTTCTGCATTCCTCCCATTTGGCACTGATTCCAGGAAAATAGATGGTAATCAATTAACATGACATTTTATTTTCCAAGATCACAGGATTTTAGAATAAGTAACACCTGGAACATCAAATTAAAATGCTAGCTGTTTGGTTTAGAATAATTTATTAAACTGTAAGTGAGGATTTAGGTTGTTTCAATGATTAATTATACATAAATTGATAAGCTAGTGCTGGACATTAACCAATCAATAAATACTAGCTACAACTGTAACTAAAGAGTATAAATTTGGTTACAAATATTCCCAAGTTTCTGCGTTCTTCCTTTTATAAATACCAGGAATTAAAATCACAAAGAACATACTCAGACATTTTTCTAAAGGTTATACATTAGAGAAAGATATTGTAACTTTTCATCACCAGCATATGCTGGTATAAAATATGAAATCAATTATTTATACTGTACATTTTACCTACATAATTAAAAATTGTATTAGTAATATGTCTTGAAACTATTGCATTGGATTATATAATTAACTATGAACTTACTTCTCTACAGAACTAGCTATGAAGAACAATTATAATTCAAAATTGATATGTTCCCAAAGTACTATAACAACCTCCAGATAGTTTTTCTAACATTCTAGCTGTATATTGCTGACTTAAAAGTTAAAGCTCAAATTTTACCAGTTTACTTCATAGGCAAACTGGTAACAGGCAAGGCTGAGAAATATTGAGAATAATTTGTTAATAAAAATTCTATCATGTTACACCAATATGAATGTGTTAAAGTATTCCTTGTACTTTTCAGTTGCTAGTTATAGTAAAAACTGTGTCATTTTTTCCAATAAGTACAAGTCAACATCTAATGGTGAAGAATTTTATTCAGACATCAGCTTCAGAAGAGTTGTGATAATGTGATTATTCTGCTTATATCCTGACAGTATATTGTATGACAAAAAGTAAAGAAGCATGATGGAGCTGATGATTGGGAGAAAAATGCCCTAATATTGACTTACCACCTGAAAGTAGTGGGACCTTCAGTAAATGTCTTCATTTTTATGGGTCTCAATTTCCTCATCTATTGTATAAAATAAGGAGTTTAAATGAGACAATGTATAAAGTCCATTTCAACTGTTAACATGATGTGAATATATTGTGACCAAATTACCAAAGAGTTTATATTCACTTATTTTTAAGCTCTAAAAGTATTATAAAGCTAGAATTTACATATTTTGATTAGAAAATAAAGGGTATTCAAGTCAAATCAATACATTTATTAGATAGATGATACACAGGAAATATTCCACTTATTAGAACATCAGAAAAGCTAGAAATCTTAGTGGGCCTCCTGCTGTTTCACTTAAGAGCTCTCCTCATGAAGGATTAAAAGAAGGGTAAAACAAATCTGGAATAGATATGAGACGGAGAACTGGAAGTTTCCAGATTTATTCCATATTTTAGTATAATCAGTTTTCTTCTTTGAATTATTATATTTTGTTCTATGAACTTGATAGTATGAGTATTTAGCCAGATTGTTCGTTACTTGGTACATAGAATTGAAAGGGTTCCTGAGACTCTCTGTGAGAGGGTCAGAGGAGAAACAGGGTTAACTGAGGACAAGTGTTTGAAGGAGATGGGTATTGAACTCATACTTAATGGAATAGAAAGATGGAACAAGGGCAAAGTGGGCAACATGGGCAAAATGCTGCTTGACAGGAGTAGGCATTTATGAGAGAAGCAGGGTGAGGAGTAAGGTTAAGAGGAGACAAGAGAAGGGAGGGAGAACAAGTCTAGCTTCAGCATTTTGAAGGTAACATTCAGAAGGTGGTGTTTGATCTGAGGGCAAAGGAGACTCACTGAAATAGACAGAAGACAGCTTAAGAGATTGGTATAGAAAATGATTTCAGAATAGTGTGTTACACACCTGGAGGGAAAAGAAACCAGGTTCTAGAAAACCAACAAAGAATAAATTATTATGTTTTATATCTTAGGTAACTAGGATTTCTACACACACAAATTGTAGGCTAGAAAGGAAAGTAGAGAAATTAAAACTATATAACCGGGAATAAAGTTATTAGATTTTTACAAAAGTAGAGCATAGAGGGAAAAACCACACTTTGGAATTAGAATAAACATCAGAGATTATCCATTAGTTTATGTGAAACATAGAGAAGCTATGAGAATTACTCAGTTATTTAGTTTGTTACTTTCAGAGCTAGAAATAGTAACAGGTCTCCTGACATCAAGTTTAATTTTATATTTACTAAGTTATGATCCCCTTTCTTGGAAATTGAGAATTACAAGTGTTTGGATATATAAAGGAAAGGGAAATATCATCATAATTTTTCCTAAATTGTTGGAAAAATAGACAATGTGGAAACTTTTGGGTGCACAAGCTTCATTTTTGCCAAATAAACTTGAAGATGGTAAATAGAAGTCCATATGTTACTAATTTATTCATTCAATACATGCTTAGATTTATTCATTCAGTATATGCTTACTTCATGTATGGTTCTAGGAGATTCTTCTACAAGAAAGACTTTGTCCCTCAAGACATTCATTGTCAATGTTGTATATAAATGTGAAGGTAAATAATGATAACACAAGGTCATAAATTACATGATAGCATTGTGCATAGGAAGTTATGTGAACCCAGAGAAAGGGTAAAACTAACAGTTTTATTTAATCAGAGAAGACTCCCTGGAGGAGAAAATATTTGTAAATAAAGAGCAGGAATGATTTAGCCCAGAAGGGAGGGGAGAAAGGAGCTTCTCAGGATAAAGACAGCATTGGGATAAGCAGGTGTTACTGTGGTAAACTATAAGAAGTTCTGTGGGACTAGATATTGGAGGAGTGGGGTTGGGAGTGGAGACCACGGGAAAAGGCTAAGATCAGATCATGAAGTGCTTCATATGCTATTGAGTTTACAGTACCTACTGCCAGTGCACAAGGAGCTAATAAAGGAAGCTAGTACGAGAATAATGATCAGATTTGTGCTCACTCTGGTAGCAATGTAGATAGCAGTTTAGAGTCTGGGAGACTAGGTAAGAAGAAACTTCAGAGCACTTAAAGGAAAATAAAAGACAGCTTTAACTAGGGAGGTGTGGAGACTAAGTGTGAGGTAGGAAGAATTCAAGACTTCTTTAGGAAGAAAGTTGCAAGGCTCACTATCAAAAGAATGGTACTTGGAGGTAAAGACTATATGTCTCCAGGACTCTTGACTTGGATGATTTAGGAGGTGGTAATGCTATTAAGAGACAGTGTCTGTTCAGGAGAGGTTAAGGAATAATAAGAAGAATACCTAATATGTGTTAGGTATTGTACTAGACACTTTGAAAAGGTTATCATTGTAATACTGATGATCAACAGTTTTAAGCAAGTAAGGCTATATATATATATATATATATATATATATATATATATATCCCAATTTCCATATATTTTAGAAAGAGTTACAAGATTTGAACTCATATACCTATGATTCAAAATTTATGCTCTGCCCACTTTATCCTTCTGAGTGAATCTCAGGCTGCATCCGAGCCCTAGCTATCCCACATATCAATCATTATGCTTTAGAAAAACATCACCTAAAATCACCTAACATTTAATATCCATAATTATAAAATGATGGTAATAGTATTACCTCTCTCACAGTGATAAGTATCCAACAAGATGATTATGTGAAAGTATATTTGTAAATTGTAATTTGATAAATGTTCACTACTACTGTATCAACATAACTATTAGAGATTATTATGAGAATCTAAATTTATCTTTTTAAGTCATATTAATTGAGATTTAATATACAATACACACTTTTTATATATAGATTTTGATGAAGTTGACAAATCTGTACAGTCATGTATCCACTACTAAAATTGAAACATAGAATATTTCCATCACACACAAAGTCCCCTTATGCCATCTTGCAGTCAGTCTCCTGACCATACCTCTCCTTCTGGCAACAACTGATCTGACTTCTGTTTCTATAGTTCTGCTTTTCTAGAGTGTCATATAAATGGATTCATTTGTATGTGGTCTTTTGTTTCTGGTAGTTTTCATTTAGTGTAATGCTTATGAGAATTACCAAAGTTCTTGCATATATAAGTAGTTCTTTATTTTTAAGGCTGAGTCATAGTCCATTGTATGGATGCACCATAATTTGTTTATGCATTCACCAGCTGATAGAAATTTAGATTGTTTCCACATTTTGGCTATTATGAATAAACCTTCTTTGAATATTCAAGTACAATTGACCCTTGAACACTGCTGCGATTAGAGGTGCTGACCCTCTGCCCAGTGGAAAATCCATGTTCAATTTATAGTCGGCCCTCCTATCCAAGTTTCTGTATTCTTGGATCCAAACAACCTTGAATCATGTAGTACTATAGTATTTACTATCGAAAAAAATTCATTTATAAGTGGAGAAACTCCGTTCAAACCTGTGTTCTTCAAGAGTCAACTGTAAAGGTATTGCATATGTTTTCATTTTTTTCTGATACTTAGAAGTAGCATTTCTAAGTCATGTAAGTGTATGTTTAATTTCATAAGAATCTGGCAAGCTTCTCTAGAGTGCATTCCCATTAGCAATGTATGAGAATTCTAGTTGCTGCACCTCCTTACCAGCAATTGATGTTGTCAGTCTTTTTCATTTAGCCAGTTGTAGAGGTATCTCAATGTGACTTTATGTATTCCTCTAATAACTTAGAATTTGAACATCTTTCATGTGCTAATTTTCCATCCTTCGTGTATGTTTCTGTGTGAAGAATCTGTTTAAAAATTTTCCCAATTTTTGTGAATTCTTTTCTCATAATTGAGTTGCAAGAGTTCTTTATATAAAATGTTTCTGGATACAAGGCATTTGAAATAATTTCACCAGTTCGCCAGCTTGTCATTTCTTTTCTGAAGTCTGTCATTCTGAAAACAAGGTTTTTCATTTTTTTGTCCAATATTATCAATTGTTAAATTTTATGTATCATATATTTCTGTCCTAAAAATTTTTACTTAAACTAAGTTGTACAAAGTTTGCAAAGCTAAAGTTTCACAAAGTTTCTCTCTTATGTTTTCTTGTGGTAATTTTATAGTTTTATCTTACATTAGGGATATAATCCAATTAAAACTCAATTTTTTTTTGTAGGAGGTATGGGTAAAATTATTATTTTTTGACACACATATGCAAAATTGTTCTGGTGTTGTTTATTTAACAAAGCAATCATTTTCTTAATGAATTACCCTAGAATCATTATTGAAAGTCAGGTAACTATGTATGTTATGAGTCTATTCCTGGTTTCTCTCTTCTTTTCCAATGATCCATATGTCTCTCCTTATGTTAATACCACACTGTCTCGATTATTATAGGTTTAAATAAGTATTGAGACCTGTTAATGTGATCTTTGAGTTTCTTATAGAAAAGGCTTTTATCCAATCTGATAATCTCTGAATTTTAATTGCATACAAGTACAAAGAAGAAAATAAAAATCACACATAAGCTTTTCGACAATGATTATTATTCAGAAATGGATATAGTTTCTTGGTATTTTTATTTTATAATGCTTATAAAATTATTATCATAGTATATTTAAAACACAATATCTTAAAATTGTTATATAACATAGTAGCATGGACAATTTATCCTGTTTGGAATTCTTATCTTTATTTGAAATTATTATTTAATGGATATTTATTTGTATAGAAATATCATAAATTATGATGCAAGTATTGGACATTTAGGTTGACTTTAATTTTTGGTGTTTTACAACATTGTGATGAGTTCTTTTTCCATAATTCTTTATTTATATCTCTGGTTATTTCCTACTACAGCTTAATTCCAAAAAGTAGAAATATTGGGTCAAAGAGTATGAGCAATTTTAAGACCCCTAAATATCTATCCATAGATAAAAATAGGGATAGAAACAAAGATATATTATTACACATTGTCCACCAAGTTTATATTCTTATCAGCCTTATATAGAGTGCTAATTTCCTCTAATTCTTACAGAAACTGGATATTAAATTTTTAATCTTTGCCAAATTGATAAAAAAATAAAACCTCATTATGACGATGATGAATTTTCTTGGATTACTAGTGAGGCTGAATGTTTTACAACTTAACTGGCTATTTGTATTTTTCCATGTGTTAAATACTGATGCACAATGACAATTCTTCTTTTGAGTATTCATAAATTTTTAACGATTTGAAAAAAGTCTTTGGTGTTGTTTGGTATATATTTTGCACATTAATTAACATGTATACTAACTAAAACATACATGACCATATTTCATTTGCCTTTAATTTTATTTATTTATTTTTAAAGAGATTAAAAATTATATATGTTGTCAAGCTGGTCAATATTTCACATTGTTGTTATCTTCCATTCACAACTATTTTATATTCCATCATGATATACTTAAAATAGTTTATTTCATACCCAGAAATCAGAAATTCATCCATATTATTAAAGGTATTTTGTAACTTTTTTATTTTTGAAATTTTATTGTTTGATATGTTTGCTTTTGTTTTTGTAACTTTACAATATAGTTTAGCTGAAAGGGCAAGGAATTCTTACAATTATAGGAATAATATTTCTGGCCATTCTAAGATTTTTTAATTAGAAAAAGGAAAAAAAAAACTAGGATAATTAACAAAGTTGTGTTTATAAATTAAGTTGGGAAGAACAGTCAAGTTTTAATTATTTAGTTTTCTTACCCTGGACTTTATTCAAATCTGTTTTCCTTAGTAATGTTTTAAAGAGATTTAAGTTTTTGTAGATATAGTTAATTTTTGGTTGTAAATTCTCTATATTTTATGTGGCTTAGTTTACAGTGTTCCAATCTTTGACTTCTAACATCTCTATTTTTAAATAGGATTTTATTGACTCATAGGGTTGTGTATGGTAAAATATATATTTTCTGAAAATAGTGGAATTTAGTTCTTTGTCAGTTTGTCCGTTTTGGATCTTGGTAATCAAAATTTTTCCTACTTAAATCAGACAAAAAAACACTTTTAGGATTGATGCAATAAACTCTTGACAAATGAGGAAAAATCCACTTTCTACTTGATTCATTTACAGGGACACAGTTGGCTTGGAGAATTTCTTCCTTGTCTAGATGCAAACAATGCACAGGTATGGCAGGGTCCCCAAAATAGAGCAGAGCCTACAGTTCCATGCCTTTCCTGAATGGAAGTCCTGAATAAAAAAACAAAATAAAACAAATTCTTTATTAGCTCAACCTTAGGAAGGAGGCCAGCAATTAACAACTTGAACAATTGCATTTATGTTTGAAAATGATGGCTTAGGGAATACTTCATAAATAGTTTTATGCCATTGGATTCTCAATAAATTCTGTCATATGTCTTTTGTAATAATTAAAATGCATTTGCCATTTTCTTTTCTTATCATTCCCTGACCCTCCTCAGTCTTAATTAGGGTAAGCAAGACAGAATCAATTTACACTTCTTCGTAGCTTTGAAATATATCTGGTAGTTTTAACAGTGCTCTTTTTTCAAAAAATGGATGCCAAGATTAATCTGTCAAAGTAAATTAGACATGGAGAGATTTACTAGCTTAGTATCTAAAAATTAAAACTTTGTAACATGAATAGATACTAAATTTTCATTGAAAGTGTACACCCTGGAATTTCAGACCTGGAATGAAAATTTTTTTTTCTTTATAAAGATAATAACAGAAAATATACTGCCCAGGAAGCAATAGAATAGATTTTATAATTATAATCTATACTTAATTCATAGAGCTTGCTGAAATTTCCAGATATTTCTCAAGCATAATTAAGTTTTAGATATATGTGTGATATTACAATATTTAGAAAATTTGTTTTTTCTGTATGAATTTTTGATAAATCTTATTTCTTATTTTCTCCTTGTCAACTTCAAAATATTTCCATTTTCACACTATACTTGGGTGTTTTACCTGAGTTTAGTTAATGATTGAATCAGATAACGAGCACTCTATCAATATTGCCACCTATGGTGGAGGTATTTTGCCTCAGGTTTACCTCAGTCTGAATGAATAGGATAAAATAATAATATGTAAAAAAAAGAACTGCATTTGGGCTCCATCTCCAAACTAACTTAAGTCATTGTTTCATTTATGATTTATGATAATATAGAATTACTGCATTATTATTCACTTTGTGGAACTACTATTTGTTTTACATATCAAAGTTTTTCAACTTAAGTTTCCATTACTTTTTTAACAGCACAGATTCTTTGGGTTTAAAAAGAAAATTAAAAAATAATCCTGTGATAAACCAAAGTTGGAGGTGATACAATTTTTAATGAGGGAGAAGTGTGAGTGAAAGAGAAATTGAAGATTTGATTAGGCTTTGCAATGGGAGTTATTTTCTCAAAAAAAAAAAAAAAAAAAGAGGCCACAATTGAGATAGGTCAAAGGTTTACAATGCAAGATACTCCATAAGCATAGCAGTCACTTCTGCTCTAAATAGGGGAAAATAATATTTCTATCAAGAAGCTGCCAGAACAGGAATTTAGACAATAACTATTTTAAATTGATAGAAGTATTTTCTATTCATCTTAGAACTAATTTAAGATCCAAGAGTACCTGTGGATTTGAATGAGAATTCTCCATAAAATAAATGTGGGTAAATATTTTCAAACTTGTAACATTCTCCTGATATATAAGTAGTTTCTATAAAGTACCAATTTAACATATATCTCCTCACTGGTTTTACATTTATTCTGTTTACTGAAATATTGCTAAAAAATGAAAGATTTCTTGTACATTTATTCTGAACAAGATATGTATGATGCATTTTCACTGACTAAAAGTGACTAAGAAAATTAGGTTATTTAAACGGGTATTATTCTCCCTCATTAAATTTCATAAAAAATCCAAGACAGTAATTATTGTTTTATTTGAAAATAGTATCTTTTATTAAAAAGTAGACCCAACTTAGGGGTTTTGGATATCTCCTTAATATGTTAAGGGGCAGGAATTGTCACAGACAATATTGTAACAATGTGCCTTATTTAAGAATCATGAGCTATAGATCTCATGAATGATTGACTTGATCCTATCATTCAGTTTTAGACTTTCTCAAGAGACTTCTCTGAGTCTCTTTAGAAACTCTCTCTCCCTCTCTTTCTCTGTCTCTCTTTCTCACACACACACACACACACACACACACACACACACACACACAGAAACACAGTTTTTACTGGTCCTTGACATTTCCTCTATCACATACTAGAGGAACAGACAATCCAGGATTCTGATACCTAGGTTTAACTGTTATCTGTATCTTTTTCCAGGTTTTAAAATTGAAAAGTATATCATGTAAGCACATCACATAGTTTGGCAAAAAGAAGAAACAGTCTAGTGAAAGTTCATGTTTATTAGATTAATTTACAGGATATTACAAATAATTTGGGGAAACTAAAGTTTGCATGAAAAATAAATGCCTAATAAGTCATTTGAGTGTATTAGTTTGCATTTTAAGTTTAGCTATTTCAAAGTATTATTATTAAGTTTGGAAGCACATCACTTATTTTGTATATTACATATCAGAAATATTTATTGAATGCTAAGCAATGTAGTAGGCATTTTGCATCCATTAATTCATTCAATACTTAAAACACACCTACGAGATAGGGTTACCCTGTCCATTTTACCTATGAGGAAACAGAAGCTCAAAAAGAATCAACACTGTTACAC
The DNA here is from genome assembly GCF_937001465.1 of Orcinus orca. Classification (NCBI taxonomy): domain Eukaryota; kingdom Metazoa; phylum Chordata; class Mammalia; order Artiodactyla; family Delphinidae; genus Orcinus; species Orcinus orca. The sequence continues at coordinate 81,887,805 of NC_064566.1, read as the reverse complement.
AGTCAGCACATCACAGAGCAAGGACTTATGTCATCACCAGCCTAGATACAAACTCCAGGGTCTGTCTTTCTCCTGTAGGGTAATACAATATTGCAATTGTCTATTGCTGCACTCTTTAAATCTCTGTTTTTTTCCCACTTATTCGATCAAAATATACTGAATGCTTCCAATATCCCAAACATTGTTCTGGATGCTAAGAATAAAGAACACAGGTGTGTATAACAGGTACAGTCCCTGATCTCATGGAGGGTTCAGTTGAGTAAGAGTAGGTGGTATTCACATTATCACATGAATGAATGTATAATGATAATGTGTATTATGTGTTATTAAGGAAAAATAAGGCATGTGATGAGAATATAACAGAGGCACCTTGTTTAAGTTTTGGAACCGGTACTCTCAAGGGAAGTCTTGATTGAGGAAATAACATGTAAAGTTATGCAATGAGTTCACCAGGTGAAAGAGTAAGAACAGCACTCTTGGTTCCAGGGTCAGCATGTTAACAGGTTCTGCTCTGAGGTAGTAGTTGGAACTCCTGCAAGAGGATAGCAGGAGCTAAGCAATGTAGAACATTATGGACTATAAGAACAGTAACTTTTATCTCCCTTCTTTTTATTACTGAAATTCTACCTGTCCTTCCAGGCCCTGAAGAAGTCTGTCCTACTCTATGAAACATTCATGACCACTCATGCCTATGCTAACCTCTCCTTTCTTTGGTCACCTATGTGTATATCTTCATGCACTACTAGCCAAAATGTTCACATGTGTGAAGCTGTAGGTCCTTAAGAGAAGAAGCAAAGTGATATAATCCTCATCACATGGAGTGGATGAGTACATATACTGAATTTAAATGTGAAATTGAATTTTGTGACAGGCCTTCTTAAGATGGGGAATTAGATACAACTAAAACCTTTTATGAGAAACCAAAGATGATTTATATGAAGTCAGTGACTTGCTTCATTAGCATATCTGAATGTCTGAAGTGAAAATAGGTGAAATAAATAAAATTGGAATACTATATAAACATGAAATATTACATTAAGGATAAAGCTAAATATATACAATTATGGGGTTTTGAGAATTAGCAAACACCTTAGCATCATATTCTTTTGAAGTTAATGTATAAATATTATGTACTTCAATAAAATCAAATTCATACTGCAAGTCTGAGAAATACATAGAATTTTAGATCTTTCCTTATTTGAGAATAACTCTCAAAAGAGGAAAGAACACAAAGAAGTAATTTGCGCCAAACTTAGAAGGTTTGTTTTCACAAAAATGAGTTATAATACTGACAGCTTTTCATGGATAAGGAAACAATAGAAAATAACCTTGTTGGGTCCTTTTGTTTCTATGACAACGTTTGTTTCATGACATGTAAGATGACTAAGAAAAAGCCTCCCAAATTGGAGTTTATGATGAAAATATCAATGGAACTTTCAGTAGTGCATTTTTTCCCCTATAAGTTGTTCTACCTATTTCATGTTTATTTGTTCCACTGACAGCCAACTTACTGGAGACAAATTGAAAATAACTTCTCTTCTTTTTGCTCCCATATCTGAGAATCATTAAATAAGTGCTCTCCTTATGACTATGGCAAGTTTATAAAAGCTTCTATTTAATACTTTAAAAATTTCATTTACTGGAAATTAATGCAGTTACTGTAATTGAGTTTGATATCTTTTTGGTTGATTTTATAAATTTATAAATAAATTATAAAAAGTATTATGATGCAAATTTAAAATGTATGACCAATCAGAAGATTCTATCAAACTGGAGGTAATGATTTGACAACCTTCTCTTTCCTCAAATAATACTGCAGTAAAATTTAACAGTGAACCACTAAGATTAGAGAAACAATTGGATTCTAACTAATATTAATGTAATTTTTATCCCATTGAAATCTATTGTCATAGTTGCTTCTGACATATTGAATCTCTATGGTTAAACCTAATGAGTTATTCTCATTTTTGGTGTGTCTGTGATTCAGTTCTCCTCCTCCTCCTCTTCATGTTCCCCACACAAGTGATTAATCTGCAGTTACCCTCTTTCATGTATTCTCTCCTCAGTTCCCTCTTCCCCATCAAAATGTACCTACTATGTGACTCATTCCCTCAATGAGGAAATAATCTGATAAATAACTGATAACCAACCATGACAGGGTGATAAATCCAAGAGTACAATGGTTCCAAGTGGGAAAGTATTTGAAAAAAGATACCTTTTGAAGATGTACAACTCAAATTCTACTATGCAGGTCACTCTATTCATACATGCTATCAGTTCCACTGAGAAATTAACCATTGATAATCTTTGGAACAATATGACAATCTTCATATGTCATTTCTTCTGAAAAAAACAATTTAACAAATCTTTCTATGTCATGATTTCAGCAACACTTATTGAGAGGGCATGCCACTTGGAAAATAAACAAGCCTAAAATGCATCAAAACAGAAATGGCTCCTAAGGGGTGCATTCTAGCTTATAAACAGTTATTTTGAATATCTGTGAAGATCACTTGAGTCAGTGGATTCTAATATTGGCTCTGCTACTGATACTTTTTCAGACCCTTTGTAAAAATATGGGCCAGTTAATGTCCAAAGTACTGGAATAGAGAGAGATGAATACACACCATTTCTATCCTGGGGGATTTTTCAGTCTAGTAAAAGAAACTGATATATAAATGGATACTTTCATCATAATGTAGAAAATGCAGTGATTGAGATATGCACAGGGGCAATGAGGGTTTAGGATGGAGGAAAGTAATAATGTTTTTCTGTTTCAATTACTCAGAGACACTTTTGAAACAGATGGCAACATACAAAATTACCCTGAACTCTATGGACAAGAAAAGTCCTATTGAAATCCAAGGTATTATTAACTATCATCATCCATTAAGTGACTACCTTTCTGGTTTATATAATATGTAAAGTATATGAAATAGGCTATTCAAATTATGCAACAGTTAGACTTATTTTCTTCACTTATTCTTGAAGATCTTCTGACTTGAAAGGCATGACTTGAAAAATATTCTTATTTGTGATCCTGTCAGTTTTTGATTACAGTAAATATTTTGATTCCAAACTACTGTAAAAATACAAAAAAATAGAAAGATATTTCCTGTTATTTAAAAGTTAAAATTATTATTTAACAGTGAGAAGTGATTTTATGACAAGAGTCATTTCAAAAACATCTGGAAGGTGGTAGAGATTCCTCTCCATGGGATTCTATATGTACTTCTACAAAAGCCAGACTTCCTCAAACCCCAGCCTCAGCTGTGGTAATGGCAATTAAAACCTTATTTCATGCTATATTTTAATGGAAAAATGTCTTTCTGGACTTCTGAATTATTATTCTGCAAGGTGGATTAAATTCAGTGTTCATTTCTAACTGATTTGGTTCACTGTTGTCTAGTAATATCAGTTATTTATCAAACTTGATTAAATGTAAGTGACATTCATTCAACAAACATTTACAGAGTGCCTGCAATATACAGGGCAGTGTACTAATCACTGTAGATAAAACATGGCTTCTGCTATCATAAAACTTATGATTTATTGGAGGACAGAGACAAGTATATCTATGCTTACAAGACAGTGGTGCATGTTATAGGAGAGAAAGATGAAAGGTGCAATGCAGGCAGAGAAAAGGACATTTAAACTAGACTGGAATAGCTGAGAACACTTCTTCTGAGAAGTGTGCTTGAGCTTTATCCTGTCTAAAACATATATGGTTGGATGAGGGCATTTGAGCGTTTTTCACTTGAAATTAAATATACAGTTTTGTCCCTTGCTAGGGTAGTAATTTTAAGAGCTGATGATTTTTTGAATAAATTTTGAATATATTTTAACCTGTGTAGTAAAAAAGAATTTTTTATAACCTACTTCACTGCACATTTTAAATTATTGAGGCAAAATAAATGTGTAGTTAGAAATCACATGGCCAGCATCTCAGAGTTGGGGTGGCACTAAAACATTCTTTCAATATTGTATCTGAGTCTATTTTAGTCTCTATTAGAAAATCAGCAAGCAAAGTACATAGGGAGATAAAGATGGAAGTGCCATAAGTTATCCTTATCTTTCCGGACCATATCCATTGTTCTTCTCTAGGATTTAGTCATTTTCTACATGGTTTTTGGGGAAGTGAGCTTGAAAGATTAATTGACTGTCTGAGGCAGAGAGGCATAAGAGAGACAAAAGGCAAATACTGCTTAAAAACAAGGTTAAGCAACTATAAAGGACTCACCTCTCCTCTTGCTCCATAGAATGCACTCACTGTTCATTCATTTACACAGTTAATATATTTACTTATAAAACTTTTATGAATTATCCACTATGTGGTCAGACTCTCTGCTGGGATTCACAGAAGTATCAGACATAATTTATATTACACTGGAGCTTACGGTGTAGCAGAGAAACCTATATTCACATAAATGTTTGTAGTAGAACGTAATCGATCTATTGATTGAAGTACATAGGTTAGATGCACAGGACCAAGCAAAGAAGGAGACCTGGAAAGGCTTCTGGCAGGAGGTGATGCCTGAACTGCTTCTTGAAAAGCCAGAAAATTAGTAATTAGTAAGTGTTCAACAGGTTGATGAGGACATTTTGGGCAGTGGCAAAGCCTGATCTTTGAGATGTGTGACAACCTTGATCATGGGCTGTGTATAAGAGTTGGGAGGAGGGTTCTGCATAAAAGGAGGAGAGGTGAGAGAAAAGTCTGGAAAGACATGCAAAAACTGGACAACACCAAAAATCACACTGAAAGAAGATCTTAGTCTTAGTCTATAAGTTGAAGGGAAGCCTTAACATTATAAAATTATAACAGCTTAGTCAAAAAAATACTTGTACACAAATGTTCATGGCAGTATTATACACAATAGCCAAGAGATGGAAACAATGCAAATGTCCCTCAGTTGATTAATGGATAAACACAATGTGACCTACCCATAATGGAATATTATTCAGCCACAAAAACAAGGGTGAAAATGTAAATATTAAGCTAAGCGAAAGGTCACAGATTGTATGATTTTATTTACATGACATGTCCAGCATATGCAAATCCGTAGAGACAGAAAACAGATTAGTGCTTACCAGGGTCTGAGGGAAGAAAGGAATGGGGATTGGCTGCTTATTGAGTAGGGAGTTAACTTTGGGGGTGATTATAATGTTCTGGGACAAGGTAGCAGAAATGGTTGCACAAAACTGTGAATATACTAAATGTCAATGAAATATATATTTTCAAAAGTTTAAAAACAGTAAATTTTATGGTATGTGTATTTTACCACAATAAAAACATAAAAATCTTAGCTTAAAACTAAGGGAGATGGCAGGAACTGATGTCATGAACAGTCATTTTTTTTATACACGATACACAGTTGCATGTGCAAGATTCAGGGGAAGATGTCTGCTGTTAAAACAGATCAGCTACACAGTCCTAGTGGGCCTTTTGCCAGGATATGGAATAATTTTGTGTCTCTGTTGTAATTCATTGTCCTTTGCTAGTACAGCTACTCAGATACTCTTTTGAGTGTAGGGCCTATGACTATTTTACACAGTAGGCATTCAAGAAACCTAATACATGATTCTGCCAAAACAGGGTTTAGTATTTATTTTGTCTTTAACTCAATAAGTTATAAACTCTTAAACTATTTCCTTAAGTGGTCCTTCCTTATCCTCTTAAGAGGCTATTCTTCATTTTTCAGTTAAAGTAAGTTTACTTTTTCTCACATTATTAAGCAGTATACCTTTTTAGTTTACATCATAGCTTGCTTTTCCTTCAAGGACAATAATTTAATAGCAATTTATCTTGTGTTGTCATTATTCTATTTCAATTCAGAAGAACTTATAAGTCCTGGTTGGACCATGCTAAGCTAATGTGATCAGTATATATCATATCAATCCAGTGAGTTGACCAAACACAAATTATTCTTAAATTACCAAATTAAAAAATTAAGGCTCAGGATAATTAAGTGACCTGGCATAAAAATAGTAGAGGGCAGAGCCTGCACTCACACTTGGGCCTTCACATTGAAGATGGAAATTAGCCCAAGACTGAGGCTAATTCATCAGCTCTCATCCGAGTAGACTGAGATTAGTCAGCCAGTTTTAAACCTGATCCTGTAGAATGACATTAAACTTCTGCCTACATCTTTCCTTTGTCATGCCCCTCTTGCCCTCATTGATAAGACCCTAAATATAAATTTGGCCCACCCTTTTCTATCCTACTCAGAAGCTTCATTCTTAGTCCTCTCCACTGGGTAATCTCAAGCTTTGGGAACATAAATATTCAGAATGAAGGGAAGTTTGAAGCTCATCTTACAGCCGTACTGGGTTGTAAGAATTACCTGTGATCATGGATGTGGTATAGTGTCTCTGTGGCATCAGAATGTACACCACTATGGGTGTGGTGGGACATGGGCAAAGGTGGTCAAAAAATAAAAACTACTAGTAATAAGTTCTGGGGATGTAAAGTACAGCATGATGACTAAAGTTAATAATACTGTATTGTATTTGAAAGTTGACAAGAGAATAGATCATTCTTTTGTCTTTTTAAAATTTTTTATTTTTTATTGAAGTATACTTAATGAGATTTGATCTTAAAAGTTATCATTACAAGAAAAAAATGTAACTATATGCAGTGAAGGATGTTAACTAAACTTATTGTGGTAATCATTTCACAATATACACAAATATCAAATGATTATGTTGTACATCTTGGACTAATACAATGTTAAAAAAAGAACATACAACACTACAGAGATGGTCTTATGGATTGCAGCATATTTTTAATCCCCCAAACTGTAGTTACTATATCTACTATAAAATATCTCTCACTTTGAATTTATTACTTTTTAAATGACCTCATCATATTGTAATATGAGTTGAACGAGGAAAATACGGTAACTTTAGGTACTTGCTGACTGTGATTGCCTGTGCTGCTGATGTGGCAAATGTCTTCTTCCTGCAATATCCAAGAATCATATACTCTCCAATAAATATGTTAAATAAAAAAAAAGAATCATATACTTCTAAAGGAAAAAAAATCACACTTGTGTGGGTAAATAAACAAGTCACTCCACACTATGGTAATGAATTAGACACTTATGGAGGTTGTATTTATTAACCTTTTAGAGGCTAATTCAAATTCATTCTTAAACTGTGTCTGAATGGCAGCATCTGTGGCACCATTGAACTGATACGAATCTATTTACTTTGGTTTTAATATGATTAAATTAAATTAATTATTTAGTGTGTTAGCAATCATAGGTTCTGGCACTTATAAAGCAGTCAAAGTTTTGATTCAGCCAGCCCTTCCCCCATGATACTTTGTATAAATGATTGTTATATACATTATTCTATTAAATCCTGAAGCAACACTGTGAGGTGTTTGTTTGGTTTTATTTTTGTAGGTTTTTTTGCCATTTTTGTAGATAATTAAGCAGTATCATAAACGTTATCATTTATGATAACGTTTAAACTACTGGGCAACTACTAGTTTACTTTGTGAAGCTAATAGATTAGGTTGTATTTTCTAGAAGTTTACTACTAGTTTACTGGGCAACTACTAGTTTACTTTGTGAAGCTAATAGATTAGGTTGTATTTTCTAGAAGTTTATATATTAGGGATCATACAGCACATTCCTTGTTTTGCCCAGCTTCTCCGACTTAGCATATTTATTGTGAGATTCATCCATGTTGTTGCATATGTCAACAGTTCATTCTTTTTATTGTCATATAGTATTCCACTATCAGTATACACCAAGCATATTTATCCATTCAACTGTTGACAGTCATTTGGGCTGTTTTCATTTTGTGCTGATACAAATAAAGCTGCTATGAACATTTGTTGTGCAAGCTGTTGTATATACAAATGCATTTGCTTTTCTTTGCCTAATCCAAGCAGTGGAATGACTGAATCATATGTTAGGTATATGATTAGCCTTTATGTAATTGCCTTTCTGAAGGACTTTGTTTTCCAAATTGATTATGCTATTTAACATTTCTACCAACAGTGTATGAGTGTTTTAGTTTTTCCACATCTCTACATTTTTGCCAAGGATTTATCCTTTATTATATATATTATTTGCAAAATATTTTCTACTGGTCTATGATTTGATTTTTATTTTTTTAGCTCTACTTTCTGATTGTTCATTGCTAATATATGGAAATATAATTGATTCTGTTTTTCTATAGATCTTTTATCCTACAACCTTTGTAAATTTACTTATGAGATCTACTGGTTTTCCTGAAGGTTCCATTAAATTTTCTATATCGATAATCATGCCACAGGCAAATTAATATGGTTTTACTTTTCCTTTCCAATTTTGATGCTTCTCTCCCACTCAATTTCTATATTTACTTGGGTAGAACGTGTAGCACAGTTTGAAGAAAAGTGAGGAGAAAAGATATTCTTGTCTTTTTCCCAATCTTAGAGAGAAAACTTTCAATCTATTAAGTATGATGCCTGTTAGCAAGTGAAGGATGTTAACTTCCATTCCTAGTTTACGAGAATTTTTATTAGCAGTAGGTAATGGATTTTGTCAATTATTTTTCTGTGTCTATTGAGATAACCATATGTTTTCTATTTTATTTGTTAATATCATTAGTTACACTGATTGATTTTCAAATGTGTAAGCAATCTTAAAGTGATATATTTCACTAGGTCATGATGTATTATCCTTTCAGTATATTGTTGGATTCAATTTACTAAAATAATTAATAAGTGCATAGTGGTATCAAATCAGAATTTCAATTTGGATTTCCTTTTTGGTTACTGAAGCTGAATAGATTTTTATGTATTTATTTGTCATCTCTGTTATCTTTGGTAAAATGTCTGTGCATTTTTAGTTGAGTCATTTGTTTTCTTCTTGTTGATTTTTGATAATTGTTTATAGTTTTAGAATGCAAATCCTATTTTGAATATATGTTTTCCAACTATATTCCCCTTTTGCTCAGTGTGCTCCAGGGTTTTACTTGTTTTTTTATTCTCTAGCAGTGACTTTCACAGACGAAAAATTTTTAATTTTTATGAAATCCAATTTACTATGTTTTCTTTTATGAATCATATATTTGGTGTCATGTCTAAAAACTATTTGGATAACCCCAGATGGTGAATATATTCTCCTAATATTTTACTCTAACTTTTATAGCTTTACATTTCACATTTAGATCTATGATCCATATTTAGATAAATTTTGTACTAAGTGTTAGGCTCCACTGTGCACATTTTCCCTACATCATGGTCTAGAAACTCTTTCAATGCAGTAACCTGAGGCAACAGCAAGGCTTATGTCATTTGTTTCTCATCTCTCAAGATCACTGTTTATATGTCTTTTAAAAAAATCTTTATTGGAATATAATTGCTTTACAATGGTGTGTTAATTTCTGCTTTATAACAAAGTGAATCGGTTATACAAATACATATGTCCCCATATCTCTTCCCTCTTGCATCTCCCCCCCTCCCACCCTCCTTATCCCAACCCTCTACGTGGTCACAAAGCACCAAACTGATTTCCCTGTGCTATGCAGCTGCTTCCCACTAGATATATATTTTACGTTTGGTAGTGTATATATGTACATACCACTCTCTCACTTTATCCCAGCTTACCCTTCCCACTGCCCGTATCCTCAAGTCCAGTTTCTAGTAGGTCTGTGTCTTTATTCCCATGTTGCCCCTAGATTCTTCATGAACATTTTTTTCCTTTTTAGATTCCATATATATATGTCTTAGCATACAGTATTGTTTTTCTCTCTGACTTACTTCACTTTGTATGACACACTCTAGGTCCATCCACCTCACTACAAATAACTCAATTTCATTTCTGTTTATGGCTGAGTAATATTCCATTGTACATATGTGCCACATCTTCTTTATCCATTCATCTGTTGATGGACACTTAGATTGCTTCCATGTCCTGGTTATTGTAAATAGAGCTGTAATGAACATTTTGGTACATGACTCTTTTTGAATTATGGTTTTCTCAGAGTATAGGCCAAGTAGTGGGATTGCTGGGTTGTATGGTACTTCAATTTTTAGATTTTTAAGGAACCTCCATACAGTTCTCCATAGTGGCTGTATAAATTTATATTCCCATCAACAGTGCAAAAGGGTTCCCTTTTCTCCACACCCTCTCCAGCGTTTATTGTTTGTAGATTTTTTGATGATGGCCATTCTGACCGGTGTGAGATGATATCTCATTGTAGTTTTGATTTGCAATGCTCTAATGATTAATGATGTTGAGCATGCTTTCATGTGTTTGTTGGCAATCTGTATATCTTCTATGGAGAAATATCTTTTAGGTCTTCTGCCCATTATTGGATTGGGTTGTTTGTTTCTTTGTTATTGAGCTGCATGAACTGCCTGTAAATTTTGGAGATTAATCCAATGTCAGTGGCTTCATTTGCAAATATTTTCTCCCATTCTGAGGGTTGTAATTTAGTCTTGTTTATGGTTTCCTTTGCTGTGCAAAAGCTTTTAAGTTTCATTAGCTCCCATTAGTTTATTTTTGTTTATATTCCCATTTCTCTAGGAGGTGGGTCAAAAAGGATCTTGCTGTGATTTATGTCAGTGTTCTGCCTGTATTTTCCTGAAAGAATTTTATAGTGTCTGGCCTTACATTTAGATCTTTAATCTATTTTGAGTTCATTTTTGTGTATGGTGTTAGGGACTGTTCTAATTTCATTCTTTTACATGTAGCTGCCCAGTTTTCCCAACAGCACTTACTGAAGGGACGGTCTTTTCTCCACTGTATATTCTTGCCTCCTTTATCAAAGAAAAGGTGACCATATGTGCATGGGTTTATCTCTGGGCTTTCTACCCTGCTCCATTGATCTATATATCTGTTTTTGTGCCAGTACCATACTGTCTTGATTACTATAGCTTTGGAGTATAGTCTGAAGTCAGGGAGCCTGATTCCTCCTGCTCCATTTTTCTCTCTCAAAATCGCTTTGGCTATTCGAGGTCTTTTGTGTTTCCATACAAATTGTAACATTTTTTGTTCTAGTTCTGTGAAAAATGCCAATGGTAGTTTGATAGGGATTGCACTGAATCTGTAGATTGCTTTGGGTAGTATAGTCATTTTCACAATGTTGATTTTTCCAGTCCAAGAACATATATATATATATATATATATATATATTATATAATTCTCCATCTATTTGTATGATCTTTACTTTCATCAGTGTCTTATAATTTTCTGCATACAGGTCTTTTGTCTCCTTAGGTAGGTTTATTCCTAGATATATTATTCTTTTTATTGCAATAGTAAATGGGAGTGTTTTCTTAATTTCACTTTCAGATTTTTCATCATTAGTGTAAAGGAATGCAAGAGATTTCTGTGCATTAATTTTATATCCTGCTACTTTACCAAATTCATTGATTAGCTCTAGTAGTTTTCTAGTAGCATCTTTAGGCATCTCTATGTATAGTATCATGTCATCTGGAAACAGTGACAGCTGTACTTCTTCTTTTCCAATTTGGATTCCTTTTATTTCTTTTATTTCTCTGATTGCTGTGGCTAAAACTTACAAAACTATGTTGAATAATAGTGGTGAGAGTGGGCAACCTTGTCTTGTTCCTCCTGATCTTACTGGAAATGGTTTCAGTTTTTCACCATTGAGAATGATGTTTGCTGTGGATTTGTCATATATGACCTTTATTATTTTTGGGAAAGTTCCCTCTATGCCTACTTTCTGCAGGGTTTGTATCATAAATGGGTGTTGAGTTTTGTCAAAAGCTTTCTCTGCATTATTTCTCTGCATTATTGAGGTAATCACATGGGTTTCCTCCTTCAATATGTTATTATGGTGTATCACATTGATTGATTCCCATATATTGAAGAATCCTTGCATTCCTGGGATAAACCCCACTTAATCATGGTGAATGATCCTTTTAATGTGCTGTTGGATTCTGTTTGCTAGTAATTTGTTGAGGATTTTTGCTTCTATGTTCATCAGTTATATAGGCTTGTAGTTTTCTTTCTTTGTGACATCTTTCTCTGATTTTGGTTTCAGGGTGATAGTGGCCTCATAGAATGAGTTTGGGTGTCTTCCTCGCTCTGCTATATTTTGGAAGAGTTTGAGAAGGATAGGTGTTAGCTCTTCTCTAAATGTTTGATAGAATTTGTCTGCGAAGCCATCTGGTCCTGGGCTTTTGTTTGTTGTAAGATTGTTAATTACAGTTTCAATTTGAGTGCTTGTGATTTTTCTCTTCATATTTTTTATTTTTTTCCTAGTTCAGTCTTGGAATGTTGTGCATTTCTAAGAAGTTGTCCATTTATTCCATGTTGTTTATTTTATTTACATAGAGTTGCTTGTAGTAATCTCTCATGATCCTTTGTATTTCTGCAGTGTCAGTTGTTATTTTCCTTTTTCATTTCTAATTCTACGGATTTGAGTCTTCTCCCTTTTTTTCTTGATGAGCCTGGCTAATGGTTTACCAATTTTGTTTATCTTCTCAAAGAAGCAACTTTTAGTTTTATTGATCTTTGAAATCAATTTCTTAATTTCTTTTTCATTTATTTCTGATCTAATCTTTATGATTTCTTTCCTTCTGCTAACTTTGTTTTTTTGTTGTTGTTCTTCTTCTTTCTCTAATTGCTTTATGTGTAAAGTTAGGCTGTTTATTTGAGATGTTTCTTCATTTTTAATGTAGGATTGTATTGTTATAAGCTTCCTTCTTAGAACTGCTTTTTCTGCATCCCATAGGTTTTGGGTCATCGTGTTTTCATTGTCATTTGTTTCTAGGTATTTTTTGATTTCTTCTTTGATTTCTTCAGGGATATCTTGGTTATCAAGTAGTTTATTGTTTATCCTCCATGTGTTTGTATTTTTTACAGATTTTTTACTGGAATTGATATCTAGTCTCATAGTGTTGTGATCAGAAAAGATACTTGATACGATTTCAATTTTCTTAAATTTACCAAGGCTTGATTTGTGACCCAAGATATGATCTATCCAGGATAATCTTCCATAAGAACTTGAGAAGAAAGTGTATTCTGTTGTTTTTGAATGGAATGTTCTATAAATATCAATTAAGTCCATCTTTTTAACGTATCATTTAAAGCTTGTGTTTTGTTATTTATTTTCATTTTGGATGATCTGTCCATTGGTCAAAGTGGGATGTTAAAGTCCTCTACTATGATTGTGTTACTGTTGATTTCCCCTTTTATGGCTGTTAATATTTGCCTTATGTATTGAGGTGCTCCTATGTTGGGTGCGTAAATATTTACAATTGTTATATCTTCTTCTTTGATTGTTCCCATGATCATTAGGTAGTGTCCTTCTTTGTCACTTGTAATACTTTTTGTTTTAAAGTCTATTTTGTCTGATATGAGAATTGCTACTTCAGCTTTCTTTTGATTTCCATTTGCATGGAATATCTTTTTCCATCCCCTGAATTTCAGTCTGTATGTGTCCCTAGGTCTGATGTGGGTCTCTTGTAGCCAGCATATATACAGGTTTTGTTTTTGTATCCATTCAGCCAGTCTATGTCTTTTGGTTGGAGCATTTAATCCATTTACCTTTAAGGTAATTATTGATATGTATGTACCTTTTACCATTTTCTTCATTGTTTTGGGTTTGTTATTGTAGATCTTTTTCTTCCTTTGTGTTTCCTGCCTAGAGAAGTTCCTTTAGCATGTGTTGTAAAGCTGGTTTGGTGGTGCTGAATTCTCTTATCTTTTGTTTGCCTGTAAAGTTTTTAATTTCTCTGTCAAATCTGAATGAGATCCTTACTGGATACAGTAATCTTGGTTGTAGGGTTTTTTCCTTCATCACTGTAAATATGTCCAGCCACTCCTTTCTGGCTTGCAGAGTTTCTGCTGAAAGATTAGCTGTTAACCTTATGGGAATTCCCTGTGTATTATTTGTTGTTTTTCCCTTGCTGCTTTTAATATTTTTTCTTTTTATTTAATTTTTGATAGTTTGATTAATATGTGTCTTGGTGTGTTTCACCTTGGATTTGACCTGTATGCGACTCTCTGTGCTTTCTGGACTTGTTTAACTATTTCCTTTCCCATATTATGGAAGTTTTCCACTATAATCTCTTCAAATATTTTCTCAGTCCCTTTCTTTTTCTCTTCTTCTTCTGGGACCCCTATAATTCGAATATTGGTGTGTTTACTTTTGTCCCAGAAGTCTCTGAGACTGTCTTCGAATCTTTTCATTCTTTTTCCTTTATTCTGCTCTACAGTATTTATTTCCACTATTTTATCTTCCAAGTCACTTTTCTATTCTTCTGCCTTAGTTATTCTGCTGTTGGTCCCTTCTAGAGGATTTTTAATTTCATTTTTTGTGTTGTTCATTACTTTTTGTTTGCTCTTTAGTTCTTCTCGGTCCTTGTTAAATGTTTCCCATTTTTTCTCCAGTCTATTTCCAAGATTTTGGATCATCTTTACTATCATTTCTCTGAATTCTTTTTCAGTAGACTGCCTATTTCCTCTTCATTTGTTAGGTCTGGTGTGTTTTTGCCTTGCTTCTTCATCTGCTGTGTGTTTCTTTGTGTTCCCATTTTGCTTAACTCACTGTGTTTGGGGTCTCCTTTTCAGAGGCTGCAGGTTCGTAGTTCCCCTTGTTTTTGGTGTCTGTCCCCAGTGACTAAATTTGGATCAGTGGGTTGTGTAGGCTTCCTGGTGGAGCCGACTAGTGCCTGTGTTCTGGTGGGTGAGGCTGGATCTTGTCTTTCTGAAGGGCAGGTCCATGTCTGGTGGTATTTTCTGGGGTGTCTGTGGTCTTATTATGATTTTAAGCAGCCTCTCTGCTAATGGATGGGGTTGTGTTCCTGTCTTGCTAGTTGTTTGGCAAAGGGTGTCCAACACTGTAGTTTGCTGGTCATTGAGTGGAGCTGGGTCTTGGCATTGATATGGAGATCTCTGGGAGATTTTCGCCATTTGATATTACGTGAAGCTGAGAGGTCTCTTGTGGACCAGTGTCCTGAACTTGAGTCTCCCACCTCAGAGGCACAGCCCTGATGCCTGGCTGGAGCACCATGAGGCTGTCATCCACATGGCTTGCACACAGGACTTCGGGCTTCTCAGTGGTAGCCTCTGGTTCTTTCACAGAATGGTTCACTCACTCTTCCATTTATTTGGACAATCCTTATGAAACTCTGGTTACCTGAGGAGGGCTCAGTGTCCACCAATCCAGTTTCTCTAGACTCTGAATACTGTTACTTCCTCAGGGCACTCAACAGCATGGTGCATGGAGCTTTTACAGAGGGTCTCAGGAAGCAGGGAGTCCTGGGATAACTGCTAGTATTGTAGGGTCTCCTGCAGAGGTGGAGGGCAGCTGTGGCTCACCAAGGGACAAGGACACTGGCTGCTGAAGTGCTGGGAAGTACTCCTTGATGTGAGCCCTCTCAGAGTCTGCCATTAGCCCCACCAAGAGCTCAGGTAGCTGAAGGAAAAGAATCAGTATAAGTTCTTCTTTGTATGTTTGGTAGAATTCCTCTGTGAAACCATCTGGTCCTGGACTTTTGTATGTAAGGAGTTTTTTTTATTATTATTATTATATATTCTATTTCACTTCTAATGATCAGTCTGTTCAAATTGTCTATTTCTTCTTGATTCAGTTTTGGTGGGCTGCATGTTGTCCATTTCTTCTAGGCTATCAAATTTGTTGGCATATAATTGTTCATAGTATTCTCTTATCTTTTTTTTTTTTTTTTTTGTATTTATGTGGTTTTGGTTGACATGTCTCCTTTTTCATTTCTTATTTTGTTTTTTTGTGTTTCTCTCTTTTCTTCTTGGTGAACCTGGCCAGAGCTTTGTCAATTTTGTTTACCTTTTCAAAGAATCAGCTCTTGGTTTCATTGATTTTTTTCTATTGTTTCTTTAATCTCTATTTTATTTATTTCCTCTCTAATCTTTATTGTCTCCTTCCTTCTGCTGATTTTACATTTTGATTGTTCTTCTTTTTCACATTTTTTTAGGTGATGTATTAGATTTTTTATCTGAGATATTTTTTTCTTGTTTCTTAAACAAGGCCTCTATCCCTATGAACTTCCCTCTATGAACTGTTTTGCTGCATCCCACAGATTTTGCATGGCCTTATTTTCATTGTCATTTGGATCAAGGGCTATTTTAATGTTTCCTTTCCTTTCATCATTGACCCATCTTTTTTGAGTAGCATGTTGTTTTGTCTCTATGTAATTTTTTTTTCTCATTTCTTTTTCTATAGTTGATTTCTAGCTTCATGCCATTGTGGTCAGAAAAGGTGCTTGAAATAATTTCTATACTCTGAAATTTGTTGAGGTTTGTTTTGTGCCCTAGTATGTGGTCAATCCTAGGGAATGTTCCATGTGCACTTGAAAATAATGTGTATTCTGTTTTTTTTTTTTGGATGTAATGTCCTGAGAATATCAATTAACTTTAACTGTTCTATTGTATCATTTAGCATCTCCATTGCCTTATTGATTCTCTGTCTCAAAGATCTTTTCATTGATGTGAGTGGGTTGTTACTGCATTTCCATCAATATCTTCCTTTATGTCTGTTAGTATTTGTTTCATGTATTTGGGTGCTTCTATATTGGGTGCATATATGTAGTCCTCTCCTTGTATTGATCCTTTTATCATTATATAGTGTCCTTCTTTATCTTTCTTTATAGTCTTTGTTTTAAAGTCTATGTTACCAGATATGACCATTGCAACCCCCACTTGCTTGTCATTTCCTTTTGCATGAAATATCTTTTTCCATCCCCTCACTTTCAATTTATTTCTGCCCTTTTCCCTAAAGTGGGTCTCTTGTAGGCAGCATATTGTAGGCTCCTGTTTTTTTGTTTGGTTTTGTTTTTTTTTATCAAATCCACCACTCTGTGTCTTTTGATTGGAGCATTTAGTCCAGAAAATTTAAATGCTAAAAAATTCAATAATGGTTTACTTTTTATGTAACACTCTTCTTAGGTCACTCAAAGATCTTGCAAGACATTACATCTTTAATCTATACTAAGGGCAGGAAGATGGTTATCTTCAGGGTTATATTTGGGGAAACAATTTGCTCAATGTCAAGAGAAGGAACTATTGCTAAAAATCTTTCTCCCCATGAATTATTTCCAGTTGTGTTTTCATTTATATTAAATAGTACAGGAAAACTATTTCATGGCTACTGAATAATATTTGATAAAGAAGGCACAGAGGTCTTAATATTTACATATTTTTAAAATGTTGGAAATGAAATAGATTATTTCTGCAAGTAATTCTCTAATTTAATGGGCCTAAAACTTCTGTTGGCCTGCAAAGTTTTATTAATTCTTAATTCTTTTTTCCAAGTAGCACCTGGTGACTCTTCTTACCAGCTCAATTTCTTTCCTTTTTTTTTGGAGGTAAAATCACAGGCATACGCTTCCTGGAAAAAAATATAATAACCTTGACTAATGATTAATGAAATTCTTCTGGAATACTAGAGAGTTGGGAGAAAAGAAAAGTAGTTAGAGAATTTACTGATATAGTGGACCAACACAGATTTTCAGAAATTTATGTTACTTAGATTTTGAGATCCTGAATATAAAAACAGAGTATTTTATATATAAAAATAATGATAATACTTATATATATATAATGATAATGATAATTTTCTATTCATCAGTCATGGACCTAAGCATGTAACATGATGTATTTCTTAGAAATACCCTAAGGTTGTACTCAGTATTTATTTCACTGGGTACAAATCTGAGATACAGAAATTTTATCATCTCAAGATTATCCTGCAAATATTACTTGAGTTATCAATGTGTATTTTAATATGTGGTAACTAGATAGTATTTTTAATATTACTTTACAAAGAATATCTTTCTCTACAATAGCAATATTGCCTCAAAAGTCTATATATCTCAGAAGGACTGGAGTTCTGTAAATAATATGATTATTTGGGTCCATATAGAGGTCATTTGAAGTGACCATAATCCAGAATTTCATAAACTTAATTATAGTGAATTTCAAATAAATACAAGTTGTTTTACAGTTTAAGCTTGTCTGTGAACTTTAATATTTTAGAGAGTCTTAAACTTGAACATCTATTTAAAAATGGAGACCTTTTCTATAAAATTCTGGTTATATTTCAGATAGTGTTCTCTTAGATATGAAGGTATAAATTTACATTGCAAACAATGGGATTACATTTAGAAATGTATCAATGTGTCCTTCAAAACACTCCAGAACTCAATTTAAAGTTCTGAAGAAAATATATATTTCTCTTCCTTTGTATTGATTACCTATCTATTTATTAAGCAACTTTTATTTGGCAAAGATTTGTTGTAAGTAAACTTTGTACTAGGATTTGGGTTATGCATTGTTGATAAAATTATTAATATGACTTGGTTTCTGCTCTTGAGGAGCTTAACAATGTCTTTCAACATACTTTTTTAAAAATGAGCTCATAAGGTGTGTGAGGTTCATAGAGTCTCCATGAAGAGTTACCACCAAGAAGTGCTCTGAAATTCACTCAAAACACTGGCCTACTTGCATCACCTTTGAATATTGGGGGGAAAATGACACCTATATAGCAACACAACATTTAAATATATGAAAGTTAATTTTCTGGAGAATCCAACCCTGGACAGAAATTCTGGTACAGATGCCTGAAAGACTGCCCATTTTCCCAACTTTCTGGAAATAAGCTAATGTGGGGAGGGTAAGAAACATCTTTAGGGGAGAATATAAGTGTATGCTCCAGGAAAGACTGTTTGTTTCATCCCTCCATCCCTATCCCATAATTTTGTTTTTCCCACTTGGAAGCCAAATGAGAAAGTTGCTTATCTGGTATTTAATTCTCTGACATCACCCTTAAGCTACAAAGGTAACTTTCCATGAAGGAGCTACGGATGAGATGGAGCAGGGAGAAATGCAGAGGTTTAATGAAACTAACATAACTGAGGCATAGGTGATTGGCTACAACTCTACCACAGAGAAGATGGGTATAATTAAGTTTTTTTTAATCTGTGAGAAATAAAAGAAAAAGAAAGTATAAATTATTATGTTATGGATCCCTGAAGAGAAAACATAGGTAGACTCTAGGTTTTTAAATGGCAGATGACAGAGCCACTTCTCAGACAGCTGGTTTGTGTGGGTGATTAGGTTTGCTGAGCTGAGCACTGAGTTCTACTAAGCCGTTATTCCAGGAAAAAGGCCAGCTTGACTCAGTCTATCTCTTAGGTAGTAGATACAGATTGTGTCAAAGGCCTGCAGAGATCTCGTCTGGGAACTGGACCAGCAACATTTAACCATTAGAGTGGATAAGTAGCATCTATCTCTCTACAGAGAGCATGACTTCAAGAGTTCCACCCGACATGAAGGACTGATGGTAACAACAGCAACTGTGGACTGAAGAGACATTTGGTGATTTCTAGAGCTGGTTATGGGATAAATTTAGTCTTCAAGTTCTCATGCATGAGTCCATTATCTAGCACTGGCTCATTTATTTTTATACTAATTCCAATGAGAATAGAAGCTGAGGCTTGCAGTCAGTCCGATTTTCATTCAAATCTGCCTCCAAATAGGCCTACCACGCAACAGATTCAGTCAGAGGAAAGCACTAATTTCTGTAAACTTCAAACACGAAGTGGTAATAATTATAGTAATTACAGCTAACACTTGTGTTTAAATAACATCATTATTATTTACAATTAAAATTTTAGGTGGTAGGCACTGTACTTAGTGGAAGATATACAAGCAAAGAAAAAAGTACAAGCTAAGTTGATGAGTGGTTTTGAAAACTTGAGCTGTCTTCCTGAGATAGTGAGAAATTGAGTTTGGCTACAGTGAATTGTACATAACAGCAGCAGAATCACAAAATCTTAGAGGGGCCCCCAGTATCATATTACTCAACTACTTACTAAAAGATGGAATTATCTCTGTGATTTCCTTGATTGAGGTTCACATCTCTGTTTAGATTCTGAAATACAGGGATATATCCAAAGTAACTTGAAAAATTTTGGAGTCAAAGGACTTAGATTCAATTTTTATCCTGGCCATTACTAATTTTAAGATCTTAGTTCCATGGTTCCATCACTGCCTCAGGTTTCTCACCTATGAAATGGGGCATGTTAGTGAAAATATCTTTCCCACTTAACTCACAGGGTTATCATGAACCTCAAACAAGATAATATATGTAAACTTCTTGTGTAAATGTTAAAACTCTGTGCAAATAATAGTGAATATGAATATTTTTATTTTACAGTTAGCATTAGAAAGAGACAACTGTTTCAGAGATGGTGGTTTATTCATTATTCCTTTAAAACAGCATTGGCATTTTTATCTATGTAATTCTTTTTTTTATTTTTTAAAAATTATTGAAGTATAGTTTATTTACAATGTTGTATTAATTTCTAGTGTACAACAAAGTGACTCAGTTATATACATATATATATATACATATATATATATATTCTTTTTCATATTCTTTTCCATTATTTTATCACAGGATACTGAATATAGTTCCATGTGCTATATAGTAGGACATTGTTGTTTATACATCCTATATTTCACAGTTTACATCTGCTAATCCCAAACTTCCAATCCATCCATCCCCCAACCCCTCCTCCCCCTTGGCAACCACAAGTCTGTTCTCTATATCTGTGAGTCTGTTTCTGTTTCATAGATAAGTTCATTTTTGTTATATTTTAGATTTCACATATAAGTGATAACATATGGTATTTGTCTTTCTCTTTCTGACTTACTGAACTTTGTATGATAATCTCCAGGTCCATGCCTGTTGCTGCAAATGGCTTTATTTCATTCTTTTCAAGTCTGAGTAATATTTCATTGTGTATATATATACCACATCTTCTTTGTCCATTCATGTGTCTATGGGCATTACAGTTGCTTCCATGTCTTGGCTATTGTAAATAGGGCTGCTATGAACATAAGGGTGTATGTATCTTTTTGAAATATAGTTTCATCTGGATATATGCCCAGGAGTGGGATTGCTGGATCATATGGCAACTCTATTTTTAGTTTTTTGAGGAACCTCCATACTGTTCTTCATAGTGGCTGCACTGACTTACATTCCCACAAACAGTGTAAGAGGGTTCCCTTTTCTCCACACCCTCTCCAGCCAAATTGTTTTCATTCTTTTCCTCAAAATCCAAAAAAATACACTAAAAGCATAACGTAAATATTCCATAATGTGACAGTTGGAATTTGCCATAGTTTCTGCCCACTGATTCTAAAGTCAGCAAACACTGCTTGGTACCCACTTGGACCCAGAGATATGCCAGACAGAGGAGAACCCAGAAATAAAGCACACGAACCTGCTCTGAATTTCCACAGACAGAGGTGGGAGATGATCTGCTCACAATGTGTACCCCAACCTGGCCTGGCCGAGACACCTTTCCTGAGCCACCTCTTTGCTGTCTCTTGTTTCTGGACTCTCAATTACACAAAACAGTTATTGAAGAGGAATGATCCAGGCCAGGAGCTCATCAGAAGGAACGTCTAACAACTCTCTGCCCACCTCATTATTTTGAGTTTTTCCTTTAGAGTTTTTGTGTAGTTTTCAATACCCCAAGTTCCCATTTATGAAAATTTGAAAGATATGAAAATATCATAAAAGAAGATTAATAACCTGACAGCATCAAACAAATACAACCAGTGCCAACCCATTGGTTCATTTAAGTCTCATTTCCCTCACTCCTTGTAGGGACTATTGTTATTTTTGTCCTATTATACAGAGAAGTATGCATCTATTTTCACTAAACTCTCTATCTCCAGCATTTTTTTTTCATGTTAGCACAATCACTTTCAAGCATCTCTCCTTGTGGCTACATTATAGTGTATCAAGTGGATATATAATATTATTGACCTGCTCCTAGTGTTGTACCTCTGCGTTGATTCCAATTTTGGACTATTTCATAGAAAACTATGATAAACATCTTTGTGCATAAGGGTTTTCCACATTAAGGATTTTTGCTCTTTAGGCTAGATTCCCAGAAATAAAATGATCGTTTAGGGTTAAAAATATTAAGCCCCCTGAGACACATTTTCAGGCATTTAGTTGAAGAAAAACATCTAAATAGTGAAGGCCCCTGAATGCTACAGATGCCATCAGGCCTACTGCTGAGTCATCTTATTTTTGCAGGCTCATTGGGGCACCACTTTACACTAAAATTAGGTCTTTGCTTCTACATTGAACCCCAAACAATATTTTTTGTTATTTGCATAATTATTTCTTAACACCTTTATTGGAGTATAATTGCTTTACAATGTTGTGTTAGTTGCTGCTGTATAACAATCAGCTATATGTATACATATATCCCCTCCATCTTACATCTCTCTTCCACCCTCCCTATCCCACCCTTCTAGGTGGTCACAAAGCACTGGGCTGATCTCCCTGTGTGATGCAGCTGTTTCCCACTAGCTACCTATTTTAAATTTTGTATTGTATATATGTCAAAGCTACTCTCTCACTTCGTCCCATCTTACCCTTCCCCCTCCCAGTTTCCTCAAGTCCATTCTCTATGTCTGTGTCTTTATTTTTGTCCTGCCCTTAGGATCATCAGAACCATTTTTTTTTCTTTTAGATTCCATATATATGTGTTAGCATATGGTATTTGTTTTCCTCTCTCTGGCTTACCTTACTCTGTATGACAGACTCTATGTCCATCCACCTCACTACAAAAACTCAATTTCGTTTCTTTTTATGGCTGAGTAATATTCCATTGTATATATGTGCCACATCTTCTTTATTCATTCATCTGTTGATGGACATTTAGGTTCCTTCTATGTCCTGACTATTGTAATAGTCCTGCAGTGAACATTATGGTACATGACTCTTTCTGAATTATGGTTTTCTCAGGGTGTAGACCCAGTAGTGGGATTGCTGGGTCATATGGTAATTCATTTTTTAGATTTTTAAGGAACCTCCATATTGTTCTCCATAATGGCTGTATCAATTTACAGTCCCACCAACAGTGCAAGAGAGTTCCCTTTTCTCCACTCCCTCTCCAGCATATAATGTTTGTAGATTTTTTGATGATGGCCATTCTGACCAGTGTGAGGTAGTTTTGATTTGCATTTCTCTAATGATTAGTGATGTTGAGCATCCTTTCATGTGTTTGTTGGTAATCTGTATGTCTTCTTTGGATAAATGTCTATTTAGGTCTTCTGCTTATTTATGGATTGGGTTGTTTGTTTTTTGACATTGAGCTGCATAAGCTGCTTGTATATTTTGGAGATTAATCTTTTGTCAGTTGCTTCGTTTGCAAATATTTTCTCCCATTCTGAGGAGAAATGTATTTTCATCTTGTTTATGGTGTCCTTTGCTGTGCAAAAGCTTTTAAGTTTCATTAGGTCCAATTTGTTTATTTTTGTTTTTATTTCTATTTCTCTAGGAGGTGGGTCAAAAAAGATCTTGCTGTGATCTATGACATAGAGGGTTCTCCCTATGTTTTCCTCTAAGAGTTTTATAGTGCCTGGCCTTACATTTAGGTCTTTAATCCATTTTCAGTTTATTTTTGTGTATGGTGTTATGGAGTGTTTTAATTTCATTCCTTTACATGTAGTTGTCCTGTTTTCCCAGAACCACTTATTGAAGAGGCTGCCTTTTCTCCATTGTATATTTTTGCCTACTTTATCAAAGATAAGTTGACCATATGTGTGTAGGTTGATCTCTGGGCTTTCTATCCTGTTCCATTGACCTATATTTCTGTTTTTGTGCCAGTACCATACTGTCCTCATTACTGTAGCTTTGTAGTATAGTCTGAAGTCAGGGAACCTGATTCCTCCAGCTTCATTTTCCTTCTCAAGTTTTCTTTTGCTATTCAGGGTCTTTTGTGTTTCTATACAAAGTGTGAAATGTTTTGTTCTAGTTATGTGAAAAATGCCATTGGTAGTTTGATAAGGATTGCATTGAATCTGTAGATTGCTTTGGGTAGTATAGTCATTTTCAAAATTTTAATTCTTCCAGTTCAAGAACATGCTATATCTCTCCATCTGTTTGTATCATCTTTACTGTCTTTCATCTGTGTCTTATAGTTTTCTGCATACAGGTCTTTTGTCTCCTTAGATAGGTTTATTCCAAGTATTTTATTCTTTTTGTCACAATGGTAAATGGGAGTGTTTCCTTAATTTCTCTTTCAGATTTTTCATCATTAGTGTATAGGAATGAAAGAGATTTCTGTGCATTAATTTTGTATCCTGCTACTTTACTAGATTCATTGATTAGCTCTAGTAGTTTTCTGATAGCATCTTTAGGATTCTATATGTATAGTGTCGTGTCATCTGCAAACAGTGACAGTTTTACTTCTTTTCTGATTTGGATTCCTTTTATTTCTTTTCGTTTCTTATTGCTGTAGCTAAAACTTCCAAAACTATGTTGAATAATAGTGGTGAGAGTGGGCAAACTTGTCTTCTTCCTGATCTTAGAGGAAATGGTTTCACTTTTTCACCATTGAAAAATGATGTTGCCTGTGGATTTGTCATATATGGTCTTTATTATGTTGAGGTAGGTTCCATCTATGCCTACTTCCTGGAGAGTTTTTATCATAAATGGGTATTGAATTTTGTCAAAAGCTTTTTCTTCATCTATTGAGATTATCATATTGTTTTACCCTTCAATTTGTTAATATGGTGTATCACATTGATTGATTTGTGTATATTGATGAAACCTTGCATTCCTGGAATAAACCCCACTTGATCATGGTGTATGACCCTTTTCATGTGCTGTCGGATTCTGTTTGCTAGAATTTGTTGAGGATTTTTCCATCTATGTTCATCACTGATATGGGTCTGTAGTTTTCTTTTCTTGTGACAACTTTGTCTGGTTTTGGTATCTCGGTGGTGGTGGTTTCATAGAATGAGTTTTGGAGTGTTCCTCCATCTGGAAGGGGAAGGGACAGTTTTGGAAAAGTTTGAGAAGGATAAGTGTTAGCTCTTCTCTAAATATTTGACAGAGTTCGCCTGTGAAGCCATCTGGTCCTGGGCTTTTGTTTGTTGGAAGATTTTTAATCACAGTTTCAATTTCAGTGCTTGTGGTTGTTCTGTATATATTTTCTCTTTCTTCCTGGTTCAGTCATGGAAGGTTATGCTTTTCTGAGAATTTATCCATTTCTTTCAGGTTGTCCATTTTATTGGCTTAGAGTTGCTTGCAGTAATCTCTCATGATCCTTTCTATTTCTGCAGTGTCAGTTGCTACCTCTCCTTTTTCATTTCTAATTCTGTTGAGTCTTCACCCTTTTTTTTTTTGATGAGTCTGGCTAATGGTATATTAATATTGTTTATCTTCTCAAAGAACCATATTTTAGTTTTATTGATCTCTGCTATCAAAGATGGTTTCTTTTTCATTTATTTCTGATCTTTATGATTTTTTTCCTTCTGCTAACTTTGGGGTTTTTGGTTCTTCTTTCTCTAATTGCTTTAGCTGTAGGGTTAGGTTGTTTACTTGAGATGTTTCTTGTTTCTTGAGGTAGAATTGTATTGCTATAAACTGCCCTCTTAGAACTGCTTTTGGTGCATCCCATAGGTTTTGGGTAGTTGTGTTTTCATTGTCATTTGTTTCTATGTATTTTTTATTTCCTCTTTGATTTCTTCAGGTATATCTTGGTTATTAAGTAGTGTATTGTTAAGCCTCCATATATTTGTATTTTTACAGTTTTTTTCCTGTAATTGATATCTAGTCTCATTGCGATGTGGTCAGAAAAGATACTGGATACCATTTCAATTTTCTTAAATTTACCAAAGCTTGATTTGTAACCCAGTATATGATCTAGCCAGGAAAATGTTCCATGAGAACTTGAGAAGAAAGTGTATTTTGTTGTTTTTGAATGGAATGTGCTATAAATATCAATTAAGTCCATCTTGTTTAATATATCATTTAAAGCTTGTGTTTCCTTATTTATTTTAATATTGGATGATCTGTCCACTGGTGAAAGTGGGGTGTTAAAGTCCCCTACTATGATTGTGTTACTGTCAGTTTCCCGTTTTATGGCTGTTAGCATTTGCCTTATGTATTGGGTTGCTCCTATGTTGGGTGCATAAATATTTACAACTGTTATATCTTCTTCTTGGATTGATTCCTTGATCATTATGTAGTCTCCTTCTTTTTCTCCTGTAGTAGTCTTTATTTTAAAGTATATCCTCTCTGATATGAGAACTGCTACTCCAGCTTTCTTTTGATTTCCATATGCATGGAATAAATTTTTCCATCCCTTCACTTTAATCTGTATGTGTCCTTAGGTCTGAAATGGGTCTCTTGTAGATGGCATATATATGGGTCTTGTTTCTGTATCCATTCAGCCAGTCTGTGTATTTTAGGTAGAGCATTTAATCCAATTACATTTAAGGTAATTATCGATATGTATGTTCCTATTACCATTTTCTTAATTGTTTTGGGTTTGTTATTGTAGGTCTTTTCCTCCTCCTGTGTTTTCTGCCTAGAGAATTTCCTCTAGCATTTGTTGTAAATGTGGTTTGGTGATCCTGAATTCTCTTAGCTTTTGCTTGTCTCTAAAGGTTTTATTTTCTCCATCAAATCTTAATTAAATCTTTGCTGGGTAGAGTAATCTTGGTTGTACGTGTTTCCCTTTCTTCCCTTTAAATATGTCCTGCTCCTCCCTTCTGGCTTGCAGAGTTTCTTCTGAAAGATAAGCTGTTAACCTTATGGGATTCCCTTGTATGTTATTTGTTGTTTTACCTTGATGCTTTTAATATTTTTTCTTTGTATTTAATTTTTGATATTTTGATTAATATGTGTCTTGGCATGTTTCACCTTGGATTTGTCCTCTAAGGGACTCTCTGGACTTGATTAACTATTTCCTTTCCCATATTAGGGAAGTTTTCAACAATAATCTCTTCAAATATTTTCTCAGACCCTTTCTTTTTCTTCTGGGACCCCTATAATATGAATGTTGTTGTGTTTAATATTGTCCTAGAAGTCTCTGAGACTGTCTTCAATTCTTCTCATTCTTTTTTTTTTTTTTTTTAATTCTGCTCTTCAGTAGTTATTTCCACTATTTTATCTTCTAGGTCACTTATCTGTTCTTCTCCCTCAGTTATTCTGCTCTTGATTCCTTCTAGAGAATTTGTAATTTCATTTATTGTATTGTTCATCATTGTTTCTTTGCTTTTTAGTTCTTCTGGTTCCTTGCTATAAGTTTCTTGTATTTTCTCCATTCTATTTCCAAGATTTTGGATCATCTTTACTCTCATTATTCTGAATTGTTTTTCAGGGAGACTACCTATTTCCTCTTCATTTGTTTGGTCTGGTGGGTTTTTACCTTGCTCCTTCATCTGCTTTGTGTTTCTCTGTTTTCTCATTTTGCTTAACTGACTCTGTTTGTGGTCTCTTTTTGCAGGTTGCAGGTTAGTAGTTCCTATTATTTTTATTGTCTGCCCCCAGTGGCTAGTATTGGTTCAGTGGGTTGTGTTTGCTTCCTGGTGGATGGGACTAGTGTCTGTGTTCTGGTGGATAAGTCTGGATCTTTTCTTTCTGGTGAGTAGGTCTGTGTCCGGTGGTGTTTTTTTGGGGTGTCTGTGACCTTATTATGATTTTAGGCAGCCTCTCTGCTATTGGTTGGTGTTGTGTTCCTGTCTTGCTAGTTGTTTAGCATAGGGTGTCCAGCACTGTAGTTTGCTGGTCGTTGAGTGGAGCTGGGTCTTAGCATTGAGATGGAGATCTCTGCAAGAGCTTTAGCTGTTTGATATTATATGGAGCTGGGAGGTCGCTTGTGGACCAATGTCCTGAATTTGGCTATCCCACCTCAGAGACCCAGGCCTGACACCCAGTCAGAGCACCAAAACCCTATCATGAGACACAAGGCTCAGAAGAAAAGGGAAAAAGAAAGAAAGAAAAAAATAAAGTTTTTAAAGTATAAAATTTAAAAAAAAATTTACTAAAAATAAAAAGATTAAAAAGTAATATAAAAAGAAAGAAAGAGAGAAGAGAGCAACCAAACCAAAAAACAAATCCACCAATGATAACAAGCCCTAAAAACTATATAAAAACAAAGCAAACAAAAAAAACAGAACTGTAGGATGAATGGTAAAAGCAAAGCTATACATACAAAATCACACACAAAGAAGCATACACATACACACTCACAAAAAGAGAAAAAGGAAAAAAAAATATATCTTTGCTCCTAAAGTCCACCACCTCAATTTCGGGATGATTTGTTGCCTATTCAGGTGTTCCACAGATGCAGGGTGTATCAAGTTGATTGTGGATATTTAATCCGCTGCTCCTGAGACTGCTGGGAGAGATTTCCCTTTCTCTTCTTTGTGTTCACAGCTCCTGGGGTTCAGCTTTGGATCTGGCCCTGCCTCTGAGCATAGGTCGCCTGAGGGCATCTGTTCTTTGCTCAGATAGGATGGGGTTAAAGTAGCAGCTTATTAGGGGGCTGTGGCTTACTCAGTCCAGGGGAAGGGATGGTATGGAATGTGGAGTTAGCCTGCAGCAGCAGAGGCCAGCATGACATTGCAACAGCCTGAGGCATGCCATGTGTTCTCAAGGGGAAGTTGTCCCCAGATCACAGGACACTGACAGTGGGGAGCTGCACGGACTCCTGGGAGGGGAGGTGTGGATAATACCTGTGCTTGCACACAGGATTCTTGGTGGCTGCAGTAGCAGCCTTAGCATTTCATGCCGGTCTCTGGTGTCCGCGCTGATAGCAGTGGCTTGCGCCCATCTCTGGAGCTAATTTAGTCAGTGCTCTGAATCCCCTCTCCTAGTGCACCCCAAAACAATAGTCTCTTGCCTCTTAGGCAGGTCCAGACTTTTTCCCAGCCTCCCTCCTGGCTAGTTGTGGTGCACTAACCCCCTTCAGGCTGTGTTCATGCAGCCAACCCCATTCCTCTCCATGGGATCTGACCTCCAAAGCCCGAGCCTCAGCTCCCAGCTCCCACCCGTCCCTGCTGGCGGGTGAGCAGACAAGCCTCTCAGGCTGGTAAGTGCTGGTTGGCACCCATCCTCTGTGTGGGAATCTCACTGCTTTGCCCTCTGCACCCCTGTTGCTCCCCTCTCCTCCATGGCTCTGAAGCTTCCCCTCTGCCACTCTCCCTCTCCACCAGTGAAAGGGCTTCCTAGTATGTGGAAACTTTTCCTCCTTCACAGCTCCCTCCCAGTGGTGCAGGTCTCATCCCTATTATTTTGTCTCTGTTTTTTCCTTTTTCTTTTGCCCTACCCAGGTACATGGGGAGTTTCTTGTCTTTTGGGAAGTCTGAGGTCTTCTGCCAGAGTTCAGTAGGTGTTCTGTAGGAGTTGTTCCACATGTAGTTGTATTTCTGATGTATTCATGAGGAGGAGGGTGATCTCCATGTCTTACTCTTCTGACATCTTGAAGGTCTCCCCTAATGTTTAGTCTTGGTGTGAACCTTGACCACCTGCTTGGAAAAGTCCTACCAGCAACTCATGCAGTGGGGGCAGTGGGGGCAGCGGGGATTCCTTCAATTTATTCATGAAGTCTAAAAAATCTAGTGTAATGGCAAGAATTAGATATCTGGATTTCAAATCCAAGGATGACTTAATTAGGTTATTTAACAATTCTGAGCCTTGGTTTCTCTTCTTGTAAAGTTTGGAAATGTATTTCTATCATTATTAGGAGATACTAAATAAACATGTAAATCATGGGCATGTAAATGCAACATAATGATGTGCTCTTTCTCTCCTCTTGTCCTTTAACCATATGAAGATTTTCCTTGTATTGTGATTTCACAGACACTGATTTTAAATGTTGGTTGGCCTTTGTTATTGAGTACTTTATGTCATTAATATGTTTACACTCCTTGAGGGGAGGCACTGTGTCCAATACATCCATCTAACTCTCATCAGTTCTTAGCATAGTATTGGTTGAGTAGGAAAATGCCCAATGAGTCACTGTTTAGTAAGATTAACAACTCGTTCTGTTTGTTGATTTACAGCTTGATTAGAGTTAAGCACACAGTGTCCACTTTATTCCCACAGTAAACTTAGGTATTTCCTGTATCTGATAAGAGTGCAGTCCAAGTGAGATTTTAGGAGCCATGTGACATTCACAGAGGTGATCCTCAAATAATGGGAGAGGACTGAACATCCTGAAAAGACCATTGCATTTGTTGTTCTTGAGGATACAGGTGCTTTTAATGAAAGAATGGAAGTGACAGTAAAGAGCTCTCCCACCTGAAGAGGACATATTTGACAGGAATATATAGAGCAACCTTAAGCTTCCATCATCCTGACTTGGCAAAGTAATAATGGCTTGCTGATTTGCAGCATAATTCAATCAGCTGAGTTTACCCCCCAGCCTTAAAAGACACATAACTTTAAACTGTGGATGAGGTGAGAATATTTCTCATCAATGAATCACTTACTATCTCAATGACTATGTTCTTTTGCCCCTACTTACCCATAGTAGTGCCTTCCACGTTAAATATAAGAGCTTAAAGGGCAGAGACCAGCTCTCTGGGATTCTCTTTGATTATTTATACATCCCAAGGCTTTTGCATCATTAGATGTTGCTTAAGTGCTGAAGATGAAGTATCCAAAGTGAATGCTAATTTTAATCAAAGGATCTAAAAAGACTTTATTTCATGGTACCATAATGGCACTAGTAAAAAGAAATTCTGCTGGCACATTCTTACAGATAATTTCCAGTAACAAGAAACAGATCAAAGATGGAAAGAATGTCTCTCTGTGCTCTCCAGAGAGATGCTGAAAGTGACTGTGTGACACTTAGACTGCTGAAACAGATTAGAAAGATAAAGACCTTCTGCCAAATTTAATTTTATTAAAAAGTCTGTGCCTTATTAATCTTGTTGTCTGTTATTATTTAAGACAGGAGTCACATGTGGAAGGATGAGAAAGAGAGCAGTGAAAAAGAAGGGACTTTTCCTAAATAGGAAGGAAATCCAAAGAAGAGGGGATAAAGGTATATGTATAGCTGATTCACTTTGCTGTACAGCAGAAACTAACACAACGTTGTAAAGCAACTATACTGCAATTAAAATTAACTAAAAAAAAAGAAGAAGGGAATTTTAAACTCCTCTCTGGAGTCACCATGGAAACCTTAGTCTTGGTCAAATAAGTTAGGTCTTAGTGTCCACACATATGTGTGACTATTTCTATTGTACTTAATCCCTACATGCCCATCTGAAATATCCCTGAAATGTGCAACATACATACCAACTCATATTATGTATGAATATGATATAATACTTTCCTCAAAATAAAGCATAATCAAATAATATAAGAATATACAATGATATAACTTTGCCTGTTGGGTAAATATCTTATCAATCTTATATGCATAAACTTTATTGAATGCACAGTGGCAGACACTTGGGTTCTATAATGACCAATGAGAAAAATGAGAAATTTATCTTCTGGGCCATTTGGTTTACTGACCATAAATGTTTTTCCAAGGACTTTAACTTATAAATGGAAACAAATAGCAGAAAATATCACTGACCAGTTGTTTTGAATTTCTACAGGTGATATAGTAGCTCTTAAGCAGGGTATCCAAAAGATGTCCTAGGAAACTTTTTCAAAGCACACCAACCTGGATTCCTCTCTGATTAGTTAATTTGGTTCAGGTGAGCCAGTATTACATCTTTTGAAGACAGTCTCCCAAAAGTTTTTAAAGTGTAGAATTTAAGAAATATAGCAGTAAAAAAACATTTATGCTGTGTATTTCAGGCAAATATTTAACCTAAGTATTAGTGCCTATATATGTAGATAATATCTTGTGTTACCATTACTTGACTTCAAGCCTTAGGTTCTCCAGCATGCTAAAGTTCTCTGGCAGTGGAACAGTCTTATTTGATTTTGTAATTTTTTGCATCAGCTGAGTTCTGAAAATACTAAAAAAGATACAATCAGCTTTTTCAACTATCAAGTTACATTATATCTAGGTTACTAGAGAGTTTTATATAAAAATTAGGGGTGCTCTAATAGTTTAACATATTAAATAGGTTTTCTTATAATTTAAATTTATAGTTTAATAACATCAGAATAAGCTTTCTCATGTAGCATAGACATAATAGGTCTTTGGCAAGTGACTTAAGGGGCTCAGCTCTACCATGTGCCCTATCTGAAAATCCGCTATTGAACTCAAGTTCTTACCATTAGAGATTCATTCTTTAAGCATATACATAGGTGTATGTATGAAAGTTACATTTAGTTCAAGAAACTGGTTTACCCAATTGTGAGGACTGGCAAATCAGAGATTTGTAGAGCAGTCTGGTAGACTAAAAACTGTCTCAGGCCAGAATGATGTTGCAGTCTTCAGGCACAATGTCTTCTTCTCCAGGAAGCCTCAGTTTTTGCTCTTAGGGCATTTCAACTGATTTGATGAAGCTTACCCACATTATCAAGGGTAATCTCCTTTACTTAAAGTACATAATATGCCTTCGTAGAAAAACTTAGGTAAATATTGAATTGAATACTGGATACTACAGCCTAGCTGAGTTAACACATAGAACTACCATCATACCTAGTGATAAAATGTAAATGAGGGAATGAAAACTAAGGCAATTTATTAACATTTTGTTATGGGAAATTTCAAACATGTACATAAATGGAATAGTATAATGAGAACTCATGTAACTGTCACAGTTTCGAGAGTTATCAACTCATAGATGACCTTATTGCTTTTATACTCCTCATCTACTTATTTCACTGCCCAATCACTTATTTTGAAGCAAGTCCTAGATATCATGCTATTTCACTCATAAATATTTAATATTTGTATTTAAAAGCTAAGGACTCTTCTAAATAATATAACTGGAACAGCATTTTCACCCCTAAAAATAAAACTGTTAATAACTTTTCGATGTCATAAAATGTCCCAAAACTGGAGTTAGGGACAATGCTCAGAAGAAGATGCTGTAGTTTTGTGACTCAATTGAAACACCTTAAAATTAAGGGGTGAGGTGATTTGTGTGGGATAAATGGAGTAGAGAAACAAAAAGGTGTTGGCAGGAGAATGCTCTGTTTATAATTTTTATTTTTACATAAGCTGGCTTAGTTAGATATACAACATTCTAAGATACTCAGAAAAATTTTGTATAAAATTTTTATTTTTATTAATTTTGTAAAAAATATGGTGCTTCTAAATGTCCTTTAGAAAGGTCTATCCAAAATAAATATTATATAGAAAAGTTATGTGTTAAGAGCTCACTAGTCTTGAAATTCTATGGAGGAGAAGATTGAAGATTTGTTCACCTCTGAAAATATATGTCTAACAAGTCCCTGACAAATAAAAAATGTCAGTAAATACTTGCTTTTAAAATTAGTGAACATTGGCTCTAAGGAAGTTTCACTACAGGGAGTGACTTAACTCCATGTTGAAGTAGAAATAGAGCTTTGGTATTCTGCCATGACAGAGATTTGAAGGACAAATCTGGGATGGGGGAGTAAAAGGGAGATTGGCCAGATCTACAAATGAGTCTTGAATTTTATAAGACTATGGCTGGGTTATTTAATATAAATAATACATATTTATTAGCGATCAACACTTAAATGAAAATCACTCATGAGAGATGGAAGAAATCTTTTTAAAATTATAGTTGATTTACAATATTATATTAGTTAAAGGGGTATAACATAGTGATCCAATATTTTTATAGATTATACTGCACTTAAAGTTATTATAAAATATTGGCTATATTCCCTATGCTGTACAATATGTCCTTGTATCTTAGTTATTTTATACATAGAAGTTTGTACCTCTTAATCTCATACTACAATCTTGGCCTTCTCCCACCCCTGTCCCCACTGGTGACTTCTAGTTTGTTCTCTATATCTGTGAGTCTGTTTCTGTTCTATTTACTTTTCATTATTTTTTTATGGCTGAGTAATATTCCATTTTTCTCATATACACACACACACACACACACACACACACACACACACACACATATACATATGGACACATCTTCTTTATCCATTTTTCTGTTGATGGATACTTGGGTTACTTCCGTATTTGGCTATTGTAAATAATGCTGCTATGAACACTGCAGTACAAATATCTTCCTGAATTAGTGTTTTCAGTTGCTTTAGATATATAGCCAGGAGTGGAATTGCTGGATCGTATGGTAGTTCTATTTTTCATTTTTTGAGGAATATTCATGCTGTTTTCTATAGTGGCTGTACAACTTTACATTCCCATCCACAGAGTATTAGTGTTCCCTTTTCTCCATATTCATGTCAACATTTGTGATTTGTGGTCTTTTTGACAATAGCCATACTGACAGGTGTGAGATGATATTTCACTGTGGTTTTGATTTGCATTTCTCTAATGATTAGTGTTTTTGAGCATATTTCCATGTACTAGTTGGCCACCTTTTTTGGAAAAATGTCTCTTCAGGTCTTCTGCCCATTTTTTAATTGGGTTGTTTATTTTTCTGAAACTGAGATGTATGCATTGTTTACATATTTTAAATATTAAACTCTTATAGAACACATCATTTGCAAATACTTTCTCCCATTTAGGAGGTTGTCTTCATGTTGTTGATGGTTTCCTTTGCTGTGCAAAAGCTTTTAAGTTTAATTATGTTGCATGTGTTTATTTCTGCTTTTCCTTCCTTTGCTTGAGGAGACATATCAAAAAAAATATTGTTACAACTTATGTCAAAGAGTGTTCTGTCTATGTTTTCTTCTAGGAGTTTTATGGTTTCCAGTGAGTGTGGAATTAAATCCTTAGGGCAAGAGTTGTGATAGCTTCAGTAACCTCCCCAGGTGTTCTGAAAAATATTGGATGTTCAATAATGACTATTGGATAAAGTACATTCTCTATGTTCATTTAACCCTTTAGGAAACATGCATACTGTTTCCATTGTTTTGTTTAGCTTTTCTAAAACCTTTTGCAATTCTAAAGAGCTAATCATATCTTATACATATTTTTTGACATGAGGAGCACTCAGTATCTAGAATGATTTGAAATAGCTCTCATCTAAATAGAAAGGCGACTAGACTGAAAATCAGCAAACTGGAATTAGAGTCTTCGCTCTTTGGCTTCTTATTTGTTAGCAAATCACTTAATCACCCTAACAGTAGATTAACTTTATTATAAAAGAGCTCCACTTATTCTGTGGAATGCTTTATGGATGCATTCAAAATGGTATTTACATAAAAGAACCTGCAGGGCTTCCCTGGTGGTGCAGTGGTTGAGAGTCCACCTGCCGATGCAGGGGACATGGGTTCATGCCCCGGTCCAGGAAGATCCCACATGCTGCAGAGAGGCTGGGCCCGTGAGTCATGGCTGCTGAGCCTGCGCATCTGGACCCTGTGCTCCGCAACAGGAGAGGCCACAAAAGTGAGAGGTCCATGTACCGCAAAAAAAAAAAAAAAAAAAAAAAAGAACCTGCATACTTTAAATAAGGTATAAACACAAAATGACAATATGGCTTTGTGATAATCTCTAGTTGTTCTTGTATTGGTAGTATCTGTGTATATTTTTCCACACCACTGTATGAAGCCTGACCTACATAGAGCACTCCACTCCCTACAGCTATTGTGGTGAGCCAGAACTGCCAGTAGATCAGTTCCTCTTTTAGCAGACTGCTCTAAATTCTAATGAAGGGACAAAAAATGCTTTATGATAAAAATTTGCCCACTCTCCCTTATGGAACATGGAAGTTTAACAGCTACTTTGTCTCCAGGGAATGGTAAAAGTAAACTTAGATAATTTGGTTTTCCTTATATTAGTTTATATCAAGATGTTGCAGTATTCATTTTTTGTTATTAATAACCATACTGATGTGTATAAAATAGATAGGACATTCATGAAAATGGATATGAAGAGTATGTATTCAATAAATGAGTATTCCCTGAATACTTTCTAAATGCCTATTGGACTCTAAATAGAGAAACATGCTCTTACCTAGGGGAATCTCAGAATTCTTCATGGAGGAAAAGAAAAAGGATTGGCAGTTAAAACATTTATGTTAGTAAAACTAATATCAAAATAACTGATAAGCATTTCACTAATACCCAAAATAAAATTCCTGAAATTATTTGAGAAAGGCTTCAATTATTTGTGACATTTTACCAGTAGGTAGAAATTTATTTAGATTTGTATGCCTAAAGGGTTTAAGGAGTGATTCTAGTGTTCTACAAATCACATTTTGGGAAAATACTTCAAAAATCTGAATAGACCCCAATTAATTCATGGTAATAAACAAGTATATATGTCCAAATATGCTTATAAAAACAATGTACACTATAAAATTAAATATCCACACCTAGAGTTTACCTAACAATCTGAAATCTAAATAAAGTTTGTTATTTGATTATATTTCTTCTGACATACAATATTGCATTTCATAATTCAACAGATGTTTTATATTGACATTTAGGAAGGGAATTTTCTCCCCAGCTCCTCAAGACCCAGGCTTCTCTTCAGGTTTAATACTTTCAACATAATACAGAGTACATTGTATATAGTTGGTACTTAAATATTTATCCTCCCCGTAAGATTCACCAAGTCCAATATATGTCTTTATTCTCAATATATTTTCCATCCTCATGCTGTTGATCATCTACTAATACAGTAAGAAATCTAGTTTTGATTCTAATTGTAAATCACAAATGCTGTTTTTCTGCTATTGTTGTTGTTGCTGTTGGCTTTATTTTTTTAAATTTATACTTCTGTTCTGCCATTTCTGATGTAAAGCTTCTTCCATTGGAATAGTTTATATTGAGGGTGTTTATTGTTAATATTTTTTCTATAGTTAATCTTGTACCTGCATTTTAATCCATTATCGTAATGGTAATAGTCTATAAAACAAAAGGTATTCCATATTAGAAATAACATGATTGTATAGTGAGACAGTATTTAAACTAATAGTATAAAGTATCATTTATTCATTGAAACTTTTCAGTAAATAAAGGACTACATCAATAAATCAGCAAACTCCTTTCTACCTTAAGTGTCCAAGTTAAGCAATATGGACCCTGGCCTTTTTTTCTGTAATTCTTTCTTAATAATAAATAATAATAATAGTAATAATAATAATATAAGGGTATTACTAACAGAGTATCTGAAAAATATGGCCTTAATAAATGTGTGGAATGAAAGAATGAATGACTTAAGGACTCAGGTTTCCTTTATTTCTAGTCAGAAATTCAAAAGAGAAGAATGTGCATATTTATTCAAATTAACTGAAAATTATTATCCTGTATTTATTTCACTGGCTGTACCTGGATGACTGAAGGATAAGAATTTTTTTTAACATCATTATTGGAGTATAATTGATTTACAATGCTGTGTTAGTTGCTGCTGTATAACAAAGTGAATCAGTCATCTGTATAAATATATAGCCATATCCCCTCCGTCTTGTGCCTCCCTCACACCCTGCCGATCCCACCCCTCTAGATAGTCACAAAACACAGAGCTGATCTCCCTGTGTGATGCAGCTGTTTCCCACTATCTATTTTATATTTGGTAGTATATATATGTCAATGCTACTCTTTCACTTTGTCCCAGATTACTCTTCCCCACCCCCTGTGTCCTCAAGTCTATTCTCTACATCTGTGTCTTTATTCCTGTCCTGCCCCTAGGTTCATCAGAACCTTTTTTTTTTTTTAAGATTCCATATATATGTGTTACCATATGGTATTTGTTTTTCTCTTTCTGACTTACTTTACTCTGTATGACTGTCTCTAGGTCCATCCACCTCAATATATTTGATTTTGTTTCTTATGGCTGAGTAATATTCCACTGTATATATGTGCCATATCTTCTTTATCCATTCATCTGTCAATGGAAACATAGGTTGCTTCCATGTCCTGGCTATTGTAAATAGTGCTGCAATGAACATTGTGGTACATGTCTCTTTTTCAATTATGGTTTTCTTAGGATATATGTCCAGTAGTGGGAGTGCTAGGTCATATGGTAGCTCTATTTTTCATTTTTTAAGGAAGCTCCATACTGTTCTCCATAGTGGCTGCATCAACTTACATTCCCATCAACAGTGCACTAGTGTTCCCTTTTCTCCACACTGTCTCCAGCATTTATTGTTTCTAGATTTTTTGATAGCCAATCTTACTAGTGTGAGGTAATACCTCATTGTAGTTTTGATTTGCATTTCTCTAAGAATGAGTGATGTTGAGCATCCTTTTGTGTGTTTGTAGGCAATCTGTATATCTTCTTTGGAGAAATTTCTATTTATGTCTTCCACACATTTTTAGATTGGGTTGTTTGTTCTTTTGATATTGAGTGGCATGAGTTGTTTATATATATTGGAGATTGACCTTTGTCAGTGCTTCATTTGCAAATATTTTCTCCCATTCTGAGGGTTGTCTTTTCCTCTTGTTTTTGGTTTCCTTTGCTGTGAAAATCTTTTAAGTTTCATTAGGTCCAATTTGTTTATTTCTGTCTTTATTTCCATTTCTCTAGGAGGTGGGTCAAAAAGTATCTTGCTATGATTTATGTCACAGAGTGTTCTGCCTATGTTTTCTTCTAAGAGTTTGATAGTGTCTGGCCTTACATTTAGGTCTTAATCCATTTTGAGTTTATTTTTGTGTATGGTGTCAGGCAATACTCTAATTTCATTCTTTTACATGTAGCTGCCCAGGTTTCCCAGTACCACTTATTGAAAAGGCTATCTGTTCTCCACTGTATATTCTTGCTTCCTTTATCAAATATGGGGACCATATGTGCGTGAGTTTCTCTCTGGGCTTTCTATCCTGTTCCATTGATCTATATTTCTGTTTTTGTGCCAGCAAAAAACTGTCTTCATTACTGTAGCTTTGTAGTATAGTCTGAAGTCAGGGAGCCTGATTCCTCCAGCTCCATTTTTTGTTTTCAGATTGCTTTGGCAATTTGGGGTCTTTTGTGTTTCCATACAAATTGTGAATGTTTTTGTTCTAGTTCTGTGAAAAATGCCAGTGGAAATTGGATAGGGATTGCATTGAATCTGTAGATTGCTTTGGGTAGTAGTTATTTTCACAATGTTGAGTCTTCTAATGCAAGAAAATGGTATATCTCTCCATCTATTTGTATCATCTTTAATTTCTTTCATCAGTGTCTTATAATTTTCTGCATACAGGTCTTTTGTCTCCTTAGGTAGGTTTATTCCTAGATATTTTATTCTTTTTGCTGCAATGGTAAATGGGAGTGTTTTCTTGATTTCACTTTCAGATTTTTCATCATTAGTGTATAAGAATGCCAGAGATTTCTGTGCATTGATTTTGTATCCTGCTACTTTACCGAATTCATTGATTAGCTCTAGTAGTTTTCTGGTCGCATCTTTAGGATTCTCTATGTATAGTATCATGTCATCTGCAAACAGTGACAGCTTTACTTCTTCTTTTCCAATTTGGATTCCTTTTATTTCCTTTTCTTCTCTGATTGTTGTGGCTAAAACTTCCAAAACTATGTTGAATAACAGTGGTGAGAGTGGGCAACCTTGTCTTGTTCCTGATCTTAGAGGAAATGCTTTCACTTTTTCACCATTGAGGATGATGTTGGCTGTTGGTTTGTCATTTATGGCCTTTATTATTTTGAGGAAAGTTCACTCTATGCCTACTTTCTGCAGGGTTTTTATCATAAATGGGTGTTGAAATTTGTCAAAAGCTTTCTCAGCATCTATTGAGATAATCATATGGTTTTTCTCCTTCAATTTGTTAATATGGTTTATCACGTTGATTGATTTGCGTATATTGAATAATCCTTGCATTCCTGGAATAAACCCCAGTTGATCATCGTGTATAATCCTTTCAATGTGCTGTTGGATTCTGTTTGCTAGAATTTTGTTGAGAATTTTTGTATCTATGTTCATCAGGGATATTGGCCCGTAGTTTTCTTTCTTTTTGACATCCTTGTCTGGTTTTGGTATCAGGGTGATGGTGGCCTCGTACAATGAGTTTGGGAGTGTTCCTCCTTCTGCTATATTTTGGAAGAGTTTGAGAGGGATAGGTGTTAGCTCGTCTCAATGTTTGATATAATTCACCTGTGAAGCCATCTGGTGCTGGGATTTTGTTTGTTGGAAGATTTTTAATCACAGTCTCAATTTCAGTGCTTGTGACTGGTCTGTTCATATTTTCTATGTCTTCCTGATTCAGTCTTTGCAGCTTGTGCATTTCTAAGAAATTGTCCATTTCTTCCAGGTTGTCCAGTTTATTGGCATAGAGTTGCTTGTAGTAATCTCTCATGATCTTTTTTATTTCTGCAGTGTCAGTTGTTACTTCTCCTTTTTCCTTTCTAATTGTATTGATTTGAGTCTTCTCTGTTTTTTTCTTGATGAGTCTGGCTAATGGTTTATCAATTTTGTTTATCTTCTCAAAGAACCAGCTTTTAGTTTTATTGATCTTTGCTATTGTTTCCTTCATTTCTTTTTCATTTATTTCTGATCTGATATTTATGATTTCTTTCCTTCTGCTAACTTTGGGTTTTTTTTCCTTCATTGTCTAATTGCTTTACGTGCAAGGTTAGGTTGTTTAATCGAGATGCTTCCTTTTTCTTAAGGTAGGATTGTATTGCTATAAACTTCCCTCTTAGAACTGCTTTTGCTGCATCCCATAGGTTTTGGGTCATTGTGTATCCATTGTCATTTGTTTCTAGGTATTTTTTGATTTCCTCTTTGATTTCTTCAGTGATCTCTTCGTTATTAGGTAGTGTATTGTTTAGCCTCCATGTGTTTGTAGGTTTTACAGATCTTTTCCTGTAATTGATATCTACTCTCATAACGTTGTGGTCGGAAAAGATACTTGACAAAATTTCAATTTTCTTTAATTTACCAAGGCTTGATTTGTGACCCAAGATATGATCTATCCTGAAGAATGTTCCATGAGCACTTGAGAAAAATGTGTATTCTGTTGTTTTTTGATGGAAAGTCCTATAAATATCCATTATGTCCATCTTGTTTAATATATCATTTAAAGCTTCTATTTCCTTATTTATTTTCATTTTGTATGATCTGTCCATTGGTGAAAGTGGGGTGTTAAAGTCCCCTAATATGAATGTGTTAGTGTGGATTTCCCCTTTTATGGCTGTTAGTATTTGCTTATGTAGTGAGGTGCTCCTATGTTGGGTGCATAAATATTTACAATTGTTATATCCTCTTCTTGGATCAATCTCTTGATCATTATGTAGTGTCCTTCTTTGTCTCTTCTAATAGTCTTTATTTTAAAGTCTATATTGTCTTATATGAGAATTGCTACTCCAGCTTTCTTTTGGTTTCCATTTGCATGGAATATCTTTTTCCATCCCCTTACTTTCAGTCTGTATGTGTCTCTAGGTCTGAAGTGGGTGTCTTGTAGACAACATATATATGGGTCTTGTTTTTGTATCCACTCAGCCAATCTCTGTCTTTTGGTGGTAGCCTTCAGTCCATTTACATTTAAGGTAATCATAGATATGTATGTTCCTATTCCTATTTTCTAAATTGTTTTGGGTTTGTTATTGTAGGTCTTTTGCTTCTCTTGTGTTTCTTGCCTAGAAAAGTTCCTTTAGCATTTGTTGCAAAGCTGGTTTGGTGGTGCTGAACTGTCTTAGCTTTTGCTTGCCTGTAAAGGTTTTAATTTCTCCATCAAATCTGAATGAGATCTTTGCTGGGTAGAGTAATCCTGGTTGCAGGTTTTTCTCCTTCATCACTTTAAATATGTCCTGCCAGTCCCTTCTGGCTTGCAGAGTTTCTGCTGAAAGATCAGCTGTTAACCTTATGGGGATTCCCTTGTGTGTTATTTGTTGTTTTTCCCTTGCTGCTTTTAATATGTTTTCTTTGTATTTCATTTTTGACAGTTTGATTAATATGTGTCTTGGCGTATTTCTCCTTGGTTTTATCCTGTAATGGACCCTTTGTGCTTCTTGGACTTGATTAACTATTTCCTTTCCCATATTAGTGAAGTTTTCAACTATAATTTCTTTAAATATTTTCTCAGTCCCTTTCTTTTTCTCTTCTTCTTCTGGAACCCCTGTAATTTGAATGTTGGTGCATTTACTGTTGTCCCAGTGGTCTCTGAGACTGTCCTCAGTTCTTTTCATTCTTTTTTCTTTATTCTGCTCTGCAGTAGTTATTTCCACTCTTTTATCTTCCAGTTCACTTGTCCGTTCTTCTGCCACAGTTATTCTGCTATTGATCCCATCTAGAGTATTTTTAATTTCATTTATTCTTCTGTTCATCATTGCTTGTTTCACCTTTAGTTCTTCTAGGTCCTTGTTAAATATTTCTTGCATTTTCTCTATTCTATTTCCAAGATTTGGATCATCTTTACTATCGTTATTCTGAATTCTTTTTCAGGTAGACTGCCTATTTCCCCTTCATTTGTTAGGTCTGGTGGGTTTTTATCTTGCTCCTTCATCTGCTGTGTGTTTTTCTGTCTTCTCATTTTGCTTATCTTACTGTGTTTGGGGTCTCCTTTTTGCAGGCTGCAAGTTCATAGTTCCTGCTGTTTTTGGTGTCTGTCCCCAGTGGCTAAAGTTGTTGTGTGGGCTTCCTGGTGGAGGGGACTAGTGCCTGTGTTCTGGTGGATGAGGCTGGATCTTGTCTTTCTTGTGGGCATATCCATGTCTGTTGGTGTGTTTTGGGGTATCTCTGGCCTTATTATGATTTTAGGCATCGACTCTGCTAATAGGTGGGGTTGTGTTCCTGTCTTACTAGTTGTTTGGCATAGGCTGTCCAGCACTGTAGCTTGCTGGTCGTTGAGTGAAGCTGGGTGATGGTGTTGAGATAGAGATCTCTGGGAGATTTTCACCATTTGATATTATGTGGAGCTGAGAGGTCTCTTGTGGACCAGTGTCCTGAATTTGGCTCTCCCACCTCAGAGGCCCAGCACTGACTCCTGGCTGCAGCACCAAGAGGCTTTCATCCACACAGCTCAGAATAAAAGGGAAATAATGTAAAAAGAAAGGAAGAAAGAAAAATAGAAAGAAAGAAAGAAAGAAAGAAAGGAGGGAAGGAGGGAGGGAGGAAGGTAGGAAGAAAGGAGGGAATGAAAGAAAGAAAAGATAAAATAAAATAAAGTAACATAAAATAAAGTTATTAAAATTAATTATTAAGAAAAAAAAATTTTTTAAAGAAAACAATATGGATGGATAGAACCCTAGGACAAATGGTGGAAGCAAAGCTATACAGACAAAATCTCACACAGAAGCATACACATGCACACTCAGAAAAAGAGGAAAAGGGAAAAA
The DNA here is from genome assembly GCF_937001465.1 of Orcinus orca. Classification (NCBI taxonomy): domain Eukaryota; kingdom Metazoa; phylum Chordata; class Mammalia; order Artiodactyla; family Delphinidae; genus Orcinus; species Orcinus orca. Next base: position 81,844,775 of record NC_064566.1, on the reverse strand, counting down.
ATCATAAATCATGCTCTCAAAGTCCACCTCCTCAATTTGGGATGATTCATTGTCTATTCATGTATTCCACAGATGCAGGGTACATCAAGTTGATTGTGGAGTTTTAATCCCTTGCTTCTGAGACTGCAGGGAGAGATTTCCCTTTCTCTTTTTTGTTCTCACAGCTCCTGGGGCTCAGCTTTGGATTTGGCCCCGCCTCTGCGTCTAGGTCGCAGGAGGGCATCTGTTCTTCGCTCAGACAGGACGGGGTTAAAGGAGCAGCTGCTTCGGGGACTCTGACTCACTCAGGCCGGGGGGAGGGAAGGGTACAGAGTGCGGGGTGAGCCTGCAGTGGCAGAGGCCCGCGTGACATGGTAGCAGCCTGAAGAGCGCCATGTGTTCTCCCGGGGAAGTTGTCCCTGGATCCCGGGACCCTGGCAGTGGCGGGCTGCACAGGCTTCCTGGAATGGGTGTGTGGATAGTGACCTGTGCTCGCATACAGGCTTCTTGGTGGCAGCAGCAGCAGCCTTAGCACCTCATGCCCGTCCTTGGGGTCCACGCTTTTAGCCGCGGCTTGCGCCCGTCTCTGGAGCTATCAAGCAGCGCTCTCAATCCCCTCTCCTCACGCAGCAGGAAACAAAGAGGGAAGAAAAAGTCTCTTGCCTCTTCGGCAGGTCCAGACATTTCCCCGGGCTCCCTCCCAGGTAGCCGTGGTGCACTAACCCCCTGCAGGCTGTGTTCATACTGCCAACACCAGTCCTCTCCTGGCACTCTGACCGAAGCCCAAGCCTCAGCTCCCAGCCCTGCCAGCCCCGGCGGGTGAGCAGACAAGACTCTCGGACTTGTGAGTGCCGGTCAGCACCGATCCTCTGTGTGGGAATCTCTCCACTTTTCCCGCCGCACCCCTGTTGCTGTGCTCTCCTCCATGGCTCTTAAGTTTCCCCCTGCGCCACCCGGAATCACTGCCCGTGAAGGGGCTTCCTAGTGTGTGGAAACTTTCCTCCTTCACAGCTCCCTCCCACTGATGCGGGTCCCGTCCCTATCCTTTTGACTCTGTTTATTCTTTTTTCTTTTGCCCTTCCCAGGTACGTGGGGAGTTTCTTGCCTTTTGGGAGGTCTGAGGTCTTCTGCCAGCCTTCAGTAGATGTTCTGTAGGAATTGTTCCACGTGTAGATGTATTTCTGGTGTACCGGACAATTGCTGGTGGTATTCCAGCATGGCCCTGAGACCCGGAACGAGGTGGGTGAAGGGTGCGTGTGCAAGGAGCACGAGTAGACAGTCCAGTGTTCCACCGCAGCCTTCCTTGCCTGCCGACCGAGCCAGGTGAGAGGAAGTTGTCTGCAGAGCCAAGCGCTGGAGAATCCACAGGCAAAGGGAAAGTCATGGGGTCCACTTTGTGATGTGCTCCCGGAGGGCTCGAGGCAAATCTGAGCACGTGGCGTGGCTTGTGTTCTAGGTGTATTTTTGATGTATTTGTGGGAAGGAAGGTGATCTCCACATCCTGCTCCTCCACCATCTTGAAGGTCTCAAGAATAAGAATTTGAAACAGGAAACCCAATCACTGAAAAAACTTTCCATTTATTTAAAACAATTATAGTTTAAAATGGTTTTGATTTTGTAATACTGCCATCAGAGACAGAAGATTAATTTTTAGGGTCCTTCACTTGCATAAATTTTCATTTAAGTTTTTGTGTTTTGTTTCTTAAAGACTTCTAACTTGTACATGCTTCAGTCTCCACAAAACCGGGATCAGATCTATGACTGACTGTCTCTCAGCTCTTTAGTATTTTATGGCTCAGTCTTGGAGAAATTCTGGCCTACCTGACACAACTGCCAAAGTGGTTTTTCCTCTTTTCTTTTCCCTCAAAAATCCCACCTATACATTCCTGCCAGATCAAACTTCCTTCCTCTATAACCTCTTCTTCTGTAACCTAATTTCTCAGAAATAGTCAATTCTTTTCCTAGTCCATAGAATTAAGTCCTCAATCTGACCTTTGATGCCACCTACAAGATGACCACAGCCTCCCCACTTTTATTTTTCTGCTAATCTACTTTACATAACCTATTTAACTGGGTCACTATTCCTCCCTAGTGTAGCTCATATATCCACAAATCCTGTCTTTTCTCATGTACTTTCTCCTTTTTTTGAAATGCTGTCTAGAGTGGTCCTACATAGAACTGATGTAGTATGGGGAGAGAGGGCTATGGAAAGATGTGGAGTCCAGCTGTTCTACGATTCAGTACTGTACCATTAACATACTCCAGAGAAACACAGCTCTAGCTTGCACTACATTTACCTTAGAATACTTCACTTTTCTAGAAGTTGACATGTTTACCTAAGATTTATTGGTACTGGTCATAGGACAAGGAGTTAAGGATGAGGACCTCTAATAAAATTTGCATCCGTTTTTATGGAGAGATGATCATAAGATGCAAATCATCCAAAAGAAAGACATATTTCTTACTCAAGAATACAAGTATGAATGCAAAAGAGATTTATTTGATTCCACAAAATGGATTGTTTTTGTGTTATCGTGCATTGTGTAGAAAAGGGACTGCAATTGAGAAAAGATTGTGAATTGTTGACTGGAGAAGGGAATTTCTGGTGAATATACATAAATATTTTCGCTAAGTGTGAAATTTAAGGTATCACATTGCCTGTTTCATATAAAGTGTTTTAGACTCTCAGGATCACAATATCTTAATTTCCATCAGAGTTTATTTATCTTCCTTTATGTTACTCCAGAACAACAACAAAAAAACCCTGAAAAACAAGTCCCCATACCAGTAACAATGCTCTCCACCTTCCCAAACATCCTTCCATTACCATTATGTTCATATCAATGTATTTGACTCGTAAGATTTACATGGTACTTCTTCCTCCCTTGGTCTCTACTTCTGCTATCTCATTTTCCTTTACATTTTAATATTTCTAAATTATTCTCCATGAAATTAGCCTACAAATTCTTTGAAGACATTTCTCTAAAGACAGTTTTGTTTTGTTTTTTACAATGTGTATTCTGAAGATCTTCCAGATATAGATTAAAAGTGTACAAAGAATGATGGTGAAAATTTGGTAGCAATGGAGGTGGTAACAAGAGGTCAGATTCTGGATGAATTATTTCAATAATTTCCCACATCGTCACCCTGCTCAACACAGCAGCCAAAGCTATCCTATTAAAATGTAAGTCAGTTTTTATGGCTGAGTAATATTCCATTGTATATATGTGCCACATCTTCTTTATCCATTCATCCGATGATGGACACTTAGGTTGTTTCCATCTCTGGGCTAGCGATAAAGAGGCATGGACATATATACACTACCAAACGTAAGGTAGACAGCTAGTGGGAAGCAGCCGCATAGCTCAGGGAGATCAGCTCGATGCTTTGTGACCGCCTGGAGGGGTGGGATAGGGAGGGTGGGAGGGAGGGAGACGCAAGCGGGAAGAGATATGGGAATATATGTATATATATAACTGATTCATTTTGTTGTGAAGCTGAAACTAACATACCATTGTAAAGCAATTATACTCCAATAAAGATGTTAAAAAAAAAAAAAAATGTAAGTCAGGGGTTTCCCTGGTGGCGCGGTGGTTGAGAGTCTGCCTGCCGATGCAGGGGACACAGGTTCGTGTCCCGGTCCGGGAAGATCACACATGCCACAGAGAGGCTGCGCCCGTGAGCCATCGCCACTGAGCCTGTGTGTCCAGAGCCTGTGCTCCACAATGGGAGAGGCCACAACAGTGAGAGGCCCACATACCACAAAAAAATAAAAAATGTAAGTCAGGTCATATTAACTCTAATCAAAAGCTCAAATTGCTTCCCATATCACTGTACAATTTGCTCCCACCTCTATAACCTTTCTGTCCTCAATTCCTACTGTTCTCAGCCCCTGGGTCCCACTGACTCCTTAATGCTCTTCATACACTCTGGTCTATTCCCACATAGCCCTTTGCACATGCTTCACTCCCTCATCTCCTCCAAGTCTTTACTCTAATATCACTTTTTGTGTGAGGACTTCTCCCACCACTCTATCCTCCTTCCCTGCTTTATTTTTCTCCATCATACACCTCACCACTCACAGCATTTTAATTATTTACCTGGTCTCTCACTTGCCACAGCACACCATCACCACCCTCACACACACAGAGACCCACAGAAGACATAGTAGATTGTTAGCTCCATGATGACAGGGATTCTGTCTGTTTTACTTATTATTGCATCCCTAGAGTACCTGGTTGGCACATGGAAGGCCATTGATAAACATCTGTTGAATAAATGAATGGGATTAAATTGCTTTGGCTGAAGTCATGTCATCTAAGCCACTTTGGGAGAATCTGGACACAGTTCTTTTGCTCTAGTTATTATAACAAGTAATATACTGTCAGCTACAATAATAGAATAAATCAAATAAATCAATAAAGAAAATGTACTATCTTATGAAACAGGAGAAAAAGTATACAGAGAGAGATTTTCCACCTTTTCCTTTAAAACATGTTTCTGTTGAGTGTATTGTCTCCCCAAACGTCTAATCATCATTCATTTTACTATATTGTTCTTAGAGCTGCTAAAAGATTTCTTTGTCTCCCAAGTCTTCAGGGAAGTAATGTTATATTTCTTATCCTCCATGTCCTAGGCAATTAATTCCTTTGATTACCGTCCATCTGTTAGAGCCCATAATTTTATAACTTCCTTGATACATTTCCTATATATATATATATATATATATATATATATATGATTTTGCATATTACTAAAATTTGGCATGTTCACTTTCTTGTTTCTGTGATATTTTTTCTTCATCTCCAGATTATTTTATTGCTCTTTTCCTTATTTTAAGCTAAGTGTTTTCTCTTACTTTGTTTCTCCCTATACTTCTAAGCTATTCTGTCTCCCTGTTGTTACTTCACAGTCAACAGTGATTTCAGTGAGACAGTGTCCAATCTGCTATCAGCTGTGAATATCATTAGTGTGGTGTTATTTACACACTTTTAGCTCACTAATGAAGGTGCTGGATAAACTGTACCATACGTTAACTATCAAGAGACAATATGGTAAGAGTAGCCACTTTTCATTATCTTTCATTTTTGGTCTTTGGCCTATACTGCACCTTGTCTAAACTTGAGAAGCAAATGTCATTGAGGCAGACATAATTCCTTTAATCCATTCTACATCTGGTTCTTTTTAATTACTTAAACAAATTGTCATATGTATTCAACAGGATGTTTTCTTCATGATCCAATAACCATTATCTTTTTGAGATGGTATTAGTCCAATTCCAGGAGTAATTTGCTATATTGCATTAAGTTTGTTCAAACAGCGTGTGAATTTCATTGGCATGGCAAAAACGAAGGCTAAATTTCATCGTTTGTGCTTCTGCTTGTAGGATAAATGGTGGTGTTCTCACAATCTATTGCTTTTCTATACCATCGTGGCTTCATCATTTCATTTCTTTAACTTGATCTGACCCTATTTCCTTCTGCACTTACCAAATTCCTCTCTAGTTAACTCTCAAATCATGTGTGCATTTTCCCTAGAAGATTATTTGTTCTTTGTATTCCAGTTTACCTATATTCCAATCATAACTCTATTACTGCACTAGTCATGTAATAGTACACCTCCCTTTATTTCCATATCTATCATTGATCTGGGGTGTGAATACCTGGAGGGCAGAAATCTTGCCATATTCATCTTTATTCCTTAGTGATTAGCATACAGTAGACACTCAATAAATGTTAGCTGACTGAAAGAGTGAATTAATGGCTTGTTTATAGGGACATCAGTAGAAGCCTTTATTTGAATGAATCAACTTTCTATAAGCTGATTTACATCAGAATGGCTTTCCTCCAAATTAGTTCTATTTATTAACATTTTTATTAGAAAATGCCAACTTGTCTTTGTTTCTCTACATAGTTTCCATGCTTTGAATTGTTCATAAAATGAACAAAAAAGAAAATAAAAAAGTGAATAATGTATCATCAATTACTGTTATAATTTTAACCACAGATACCTTAGCTAACAATTTTTTTCTTTTAAGAATGGAAAACAAATGTCAAGAAAATGAGCCTTATAGCATAGTTTTAAAACTTCCTTAATATGTTCTGATTTCAATAAACATTAAACTATCTACTAAAATATAGATTCATATCATTTGAATCTACAGCTATTAGACTGATGACTTTTGAATAGTTTCCATCTTGCATTTTCCAGTATAGATTCAACTACCTGTAGTAGATAATGTTTTAAATATGTATTAAAGGAGTTGAAAATTATTTAACCCAAAAGTTAAAAAAAAATCTTATTAATCAAAATGAATATGATTTTTTCTAATGTTACATTATCTATAGGCTTTGCTGATTTTAATTTACAGGTTGGCAATGTTTTAAATACCAGATGCATTCTTGCAGGCAAATGATTAAAGGAAATACAGGATTAACTTTATTCCTTTAATCCAGATTTCATAAGGATTCCCTTAGATCAGAAATTTAGATAACCTTGGCTTGAATCCTCAATTTTAAGGCTCATAGAAAATCTGAATATTTATCACTCTGCCAATTTTACTGAAGAATTGAAGGACTGTGAAGCCATAGTTAAAAGTTAAAGGGTGGCTTGGAAGTAGGCTTTAATACATTCCCTAAATTATATCCTTAAATTATACTATCACCACCACTAAGACATATGAAATTAAAGATCTAAGTTAAAGTTGTGTGGTCTCTGTTATGAAAACTCAGCATTAAGTCAAATCTATCAGCCTCTCTTTCATGCCAGATTATCCTCAAAAAGCCAGGACATCATCAACATTATCGCATGACATGATGCATATTCTTTCTTATTGTGCTGAGCTTCACTTTTCTCTCTAGGTGATTCTGTCCTCTTTCTGCTGTTTGAAATAATAAAATTTTAACTCCTTTGGTGTAAGGATACCCATGATTTGCATAAACCGGGTATGGTGAGACACATAGATTTGGAAATGACTGTCGTGAAGAAAGATGATTTTACCTTCTAGGTAGCAAGGTCCCAAGAGGACAAAACACTAAACATAAAAACTAGAAAACATGGTTATTACATCTTTTCTTGATCTCCTAGAAGCATTTAAATGTGTATTTTTTCCAGACCATCACACACATCTATTCTGTGGTAAAGTAACCTGAGCCAATTATGTTGTACACAATTATTAGTAACCTTTTTGTTTGTTTTTTATTTTAAATAAAATAAATAAATAAATATTGGTAGCCTCTCTGAAGGTTCTATGTGAAGGTTCTGGGACAGGCTGGGACCTGGGACTTGGGACACTTTGCTGCAGTGCTTGCACATGGACAAACATCTCCTTAAGCAACAGAATACAAAGAAACTATGAGGGACTAAAAGTAACTGCATGTATGCACAGTTGGGGCAAATTATGGACAATAAGATACAAAAAGACCAAAAACCCAACTGCCACTTCTGAAGAGGAGGGAGCAAAAACAGGGTGTCCATAACAAAAGCTGTGTACTGCGCATGCTCCCTGTGCACAACACCACCAAAGGGGTAGGCAAACCGCCTAAGCTACCCCTCTGGCCTGACCCCTGGACACACCCCTACCCTAACCCCATATAAGGAACCAGCTCAATTTCTATTGATTAAGGAAGGCCAAGAACCCTGATTGGTAACAGTTCTACAATCTCATTACTAGATTACAATGAAAGCAAGTTTATATTTATATTTATATTAGATAATATAAAATATATATACTGGTCTCTGCCCCCAGTTCATGGCATAAGGCTCCTGAAACCCTTGTGATTTCCTGGGTGATAGGAATAACTTTCATTCAATGAAGTGACTCTGGGTGGGGCTCCTGGATGACTTCTGGATGAGTGCTGGTCCCTGGAAAGAAAAGGTCATGATTAGAAGCTTAAAATTTTCAGCCCCACCTTCACTCCTTCACATTCTCTCCCACACTCCTTCCAGTCTCTTTAAGAGACAGAAGGACTGGAAATGGAGTTAGTGATCAATTATGCCTACATGATGAAGCCTCAAAAAAATCTCAAGAGTACCGGGTTCAGAGAGTATCCAGGTCAGTAAACACATCCACATTCAATGTTGGTGACACACCCCAACTGTACAACAATAGAAGCTCCTGTGCTCGGGATTTTCCCAGACCTTACCCTTTATCTGGCTGTTCATCTGTATACTTTATCAGATCCTTTATTATAAAATAAAGTAGTAAACATAAGCAAGTGTTTCCCTGAGTTCTATGAGCTGCTGTAGCAAATTAAACAAGCCTAAGGGAACCTCTGATTTGTAGCCAAGTCAGTCAGAATTTGTGGGTAACCTAGGAATCTATTACTTGTAATTGGCATCGGAGTTGGGGGGGGGTCAGTCTCATGACACTGAGCCCTTTACCTGTGGGATATGAAGCTATCACCAGGTAGATGGTGTCAGATTTTGAGTTAAACTGTAGGACACCCAGCAGGGGTCAGAAAAGTGCTGGGTAGAGAAACCCCTCTATACACACATCTGGTATCAGAAATGTCATGAATGTGGTAGTAATGTGAGAGTAAAGGACAAATACAGGAGGGAGGATGGGGTTTTTCCCAACTCACAGACATATTATATATACATATAAACAATTATTAGCCAGTAGGCACAAAGGCAGCCAGGCAACCTATTTTTGTAATTTTAATGAACCCAAGTTCACTGTTCTTTAATTACTACAATAACACCTTTTGTGTAAAGTTCACCTGAGTAAAATCAACAATACCTTAAAAGCAAGTTTTATCAACAAAATAGTGGATACCAGACAGAAAGAATCAGTTGGGCTAACAGTCAGACTCAGAACTGTTTCTGAATCAACCTTGATGTGCCACTCTGAAAGGTAAGAGTATTGAGGTCCTTGGCTCCTGAAGCCGTCTTTATGAAAAGGTAATTGTAGTGTCTCTAAAATATTAGTTCTAGTTATTCTTCATAGCTTGAATGCCAATATCTCATCAAGAAAAAAAAAACATTTCTAACATCAAATATGCTAAGTAACAAACATGACTTGTTGATCCCAGAAAAAACATAGCCACATAGCTGAAGCATGTCACATCTTTGTCTCTGGAATATGGAGTCAGTTAAACATCCCTGAATTGTGTATTACCAATTAGGGGCACTGACCACTCCTAGGTTGTAGATTAGAACTAACACATACACAAGCGTATTGCACTTTGCTCAAAGGCTTTGAAGAAATTATAGACTATATAACAATTTCCCAGAAGAAATTCTGCTATCAGCTGCTAATTTCTTTTACTATTTTGGTATATTCCTTTATGGGGTCACAACTTGTGACCTAATATGGGTCAATCTTAAAAGGAAGACAGGCCTTTCAATGGGTCCAGCAGTCCTAGGTAAAAAGAGTCTTTGTGGAACAAAAGGAAATGGGATGCATAAAATAATAGCAATGTGTACTCCACAAATTACTGATTTTTTTTGTGATTGCACTGGGTCTAAAAGAAAGAGGAATTGGTGTACCAACATACAATTTACAATCATATGGAAAAAATATATATTATCTATTGTTTGGCTAAAATATTCTTATTCCCTGTATCATCACAAATGAGTAAAGCTTGACTTCACCTCACCTATTAATTCCATCTTGAACTAACAGATACTCTGTTTGATAGTGTAAAAGCCACTCTGCCCGTTGTTTCAAGCTTCTGGTGAATAGGACACATGGAAGCTCCACAATAGTATTTTAAATTTACCTTAGCTACACAATAACCAAATAGAAAATTTTGGAGCAAGAGGATTTCCTGTAATTTTATTTCAGTTCAGTTTGATTTCTGTTATATCATGTATTTCAATAAAAATAAATACTACAGATTTCTTTTTCTATAGAATTCTAAACATGTATATTTGAAGACTTCTAAACTTTTTGCCTATTTTTTTCATTGTTTATCCTTATGTTTTTATTGAATAGTCAAAAACTTAATCTAATAATTTGATAGCATTTACAACAATGGAAAACTTGGAAGCTTGGATTCACAAAATCATAAACATAAGGCAAATATTTCCTCCTCTGTATTATGTTGTTGTCACCAGCTGATTAATGATTCACTGAGTTAAACTCCTCTGTATTATGTTGTTGTCACCAGCTGATTAGTGATTCACCAAGTTAAACTTCTCACATGTAAACATTTAAGACAAAAAAGAAAAATAACTGTCTTAACATAATCTAAAAGTTAAACATATATTAAATATAAGCATAAATGAGTAAAACATTAATATTAAATTATTACATACAAATAGAGTTTCTGATGTTCTAGGTGCTAAAGAAACATTGAAGAATAATATAAAATGTGCCCTGCTGTCAAAGAGGCTATACTGTAAAATGGAGGGTGACAACCAATAAGTAAACAAATAATGTAACAATAGCAAGTCAGGTTTTGGTAAAGTTTTGAAGCAAATAGGGCGATATGACTTGCGTACTGGAAATTGGGAAATGTGGTGCGGTACCTAACATATGTAGTTAGGAAAGGTGTCTAAGAGGAGGTGAACTTGTTGCTGTGAACAAAGAATGAGAAAGAGTCAGTCATGTTAAAGCTGAGGAAAGAGCCTTCAAAGCAGATGGAACATTAAGCACAAAGACACTGAAATGGAGAGAGGTTAGGTTTTTAATGACCAGAAAGGAAATAAGTTTGCCTAGAGTTGACTGAGTAAGGAAAGAATGGTTCAAGACTCATTTGGAGAGATAGACAAAGACCAAGTTGCCAAACACATCATTAAAAATATCAAACTCCTAAGTACAGTGTTAGTACCCATTCCATAAGACATTGCAACTGGTATTAAACATTCATAAAATTAAGAATATATTTCACAGTTTACATTAAATGAAAATCTTTAACTTCTTCCTCTACCGAATATTTGTTGAATCCTTACTATGTGCTAGACACTGTTCTAAGTTCCAAGAATGGAGTAATGCATGAAGCCTGACCACTTGGAACTTGCCTTTTCTTATAGCACTTTGTGTGCTAAAAGATGACAGTTTCTAGGTTTTCCACTGGCAGCTCTACATTGCTGTTTGTTCTAATTTTGCTGACTAGAGTCTTATGTAAGCCTCAATAATCCTAAGAATAAACAGTTAATACACTTCCCTTCTATAGGAAAAAAATTCCTCTAATGAAGTCAAATTTTGACCTTGTGAGAATACTTTCTGATGAGCAACAGAAAATAATTATAGAATATGAAGCTATTAACTGATCTTACATCTGAAATGATATTACTTATGATAGCTGTTCCCCCAAAGTGAGCTGTACTCACTCTATTTCCTTTATGGAAGCCATCCATTAATTCCTTGGTACATATTACTATGAAAGTTTAATATGATGTAGAAGGACTTCAGAAATGTTTTGAATAAGAGTGCCTTTTCAAATAAACCAGCATTTTCTACCTTCTGAATAATTTGGAAAAAAATTGTCATAACAAAGACTTAAGATAGTTTTTACAAAACTTCCAAGCCCTTTCTATAAAGACACATCTCACAGAATTAATTTTTTAAATGTTCACAATTTTGCCTCCATCATCGTATATAAATACTACTTGAAGTCTCAATTTTGGCTCTTCAATTTTACAATGATATTTCAATTGTAAGACCAGGTTGACAAGTAAATGTGTTATGAAAAGAGGGTTATGAATTAAGAGATTAAGAACTCACAGAATTAAAACTCTGTAGGAATGGAAGGAAAGTGACTTGAGAAATGAAATTTCAAGTTAATGGTTGACAATTTAAATATCTATAAACAAACAATTAAAAAATGAAGAGATGATGAGCTTCATAGGCAAAACAGTGCTCTGATCTTTATGTAGGGGGTGCAAAACTTTACAGAGGTTTTCACTAAAACATGTTACTGAGACTGCTCTAAAATAATTTAAACAAGATCTATTCTCTTTTGTTCTTCCTTCTAGTTATGAAGTGAAATAACTTTGATTTACCAAATCAGTACTTGCAGAATTTTCATGTATGAGGAAATTAATTTTGGGAAAAGTCCTCCAATATGATGCACCACATGGCTCCAAGGGTCACTTATAGGAAATATTTCTTGAGTAACTTTTAGTATGATTTATAAATATCATACGTTGCTTCATAATTGTTTTCATGTTATTTGTTTCTTCATTCACTGTGGTTATAGAGGCAGGATATGAGATCACAGTGGGTCAAGAGTTTTATAGATGATTTGATTTTTTAACTCAACAACTGTATAATACCTAGAAAATAAATAGAAGGTAAAATCATTATAAGAGTATTCATAAATAAAAGTATACTTCAGCAAGCTGACTTTAGAGATGCACCATAGGATTTTGCAATTAGTGAATAATATGTCTTCCATGAAGCTGCCCTTCCTCAATTCACACCTGTTTTGGGGGTCTCAACTCTGTTTCTCATAGCTCCCTGAGAATTACCTCTTTTTCCATACTTATCACACTGAATTATGGTATAATACCAACAGCAAGTAAGTTTTGAGGTCTTTTTATATTCTAGTGCTGGGATAAGTAATACATCACACAATATTATTAAATCTCTAAAACAAACAAACCTGAAGGGTAGGTTTTATTGTCTCCATTTTGCACCAAAGGAAACAGTTCTGAGAAATTACTCTTATGCAAAACCACATGGCTAGAAAATTCAGGAAATAGGATTAAAGTCCATGTCTCTCTTATTCCAAAGAACATTACTTCTATTTATTTATGTCTGTTATGTTGGGAATTTTTATGAGGTCAAGGGGCTTAAACTTTCATACAGGGTCTTCAACAAAAGCCACTGTTCCATAACATACAAAAACAAAACAACAACAAAAAAACAAACTTATAGGAGTTTAATAAGCCCCTTACTTTTCTAATCCTGTGCTATAAGCTTGCTGTACACACCGAAAATACAATATAAATCAGTATTGAAGTACTTACTGTTTATGTTGAGGGGTGCTAACAAGGAGGGCTTTAGACTTCGGTATATCTGCATCTTGTATTTAAAATAATGAAGCCTCACAATTTACATTTTAGTATCTTTATTATTCTATTATTATTATTCTATTATCCTTACTATTCTATGATCCTTAACCCTGACTACACATTTGAATCACATGTATAAGTTTTCTAAAAATACGGTTACCTGGACCCCACCCAAGATCAATTAAATCAGTATTTCTAAGTGTTAAGTGGTCATCAATATTTTACAAAATCTACACTGGTGATTCTATAGTTGAGAACCACTGTTAGAAATAAGTGACATCTTCCTCACAGTCTTATATTCAAGGAAGTCAATTTCCCTTATCCCTATGAAAATTAAAGACAGTAATATGTCACAACGGACACAAGACAAAAATATCAGTCTTCAGGATTAGTGCTCATACTTCATAGGAGATAAGTGGAAATCGGAGTCTAATTAGCAAAATGAATCATATTTCCTGAATGCTTGTAATTGAAATTTATGTAGTTGACTTTGTGGGAGGAAGCAGCTAGGAGCTAGCTCCACATGCACCTGGAAGAAAGTGCTGAAACTACATCTATAAGACTAGAGTCACTGGGTGTTTTAAAAATTTTTTTACCTAGCTTTTTATGTAACCCATTTCTAGATTACACCATTTTACATAGGTTTAGAATTGAGAATTATATATTTTAAAAGAATAGTTGATATCTAAAACTAGGCCATAGTGGAGGCTTGGACTGCAGTCCTTCAAGCTATGTGGAACCTTTATTTGTGCAAACTTGAGCAAGTTATTCAACCTTCTATGCTTTATTTTCTTAATCTGCAAAATGGGGAGAAGATGATAACTATGGCTATTCATGCTTAGCAGTTTACATGTATTATATTAACCTTCAACAAACACTGTAAGGGAGCTACTAATTATTATTCTCATTTACACATGAAAAAACTGAGGCACAGTGAGGTTAGGTAGTGTTCAATGTCTCAGAGCTCATAAGCAGTGCAGTCTGTAATCAATGCCAGTTTTAACTCCAGATCAAGCATGCTTAACTGCTCCAGATATCTGCCATAATTACACTATTTCAAAGGACTATTTAGAGGATGTGGTGAGATAAAACAGTGGTTTCCAAAAAACACTGATGCCTGGTTGCCATCACTGGACATATTGATTTCACTGGTATGGGGCGAAACCTGGGCTTCAGGATTTTTCAGATCTTCCCAGGTGATTCTAATGTGTCACAAAGTTTTAAACCAAATGATATAAAGCATAGAGTGGGATCCATAATGGGAGGATGATAAATATTATCTCTATTAACACCTTTATTATTATTAATGTTAAAATTAGACAATGGTCTGAAAGAAAATCAGGTGGATTTAAAAAAAAATAACAGAGTAAGGCAAAACTGAAACAACAACAAATTAATTGGTATATGTCCAAAATATTTTTCCTGTTAAAAAAAGAACAATTTTAAAATTGGTTTTCTAAAAGATAAACTAAAAGTAGAAGCTTAAAAAATAAACCAATCAAACAATATAGACCTGAAACTTTGCTTTCAGTTGAGTTTTACTAAGTTCTGTTATCCTATTTTAGTCAGAGACAGTCCTCTTTGGTGCTTCCTTTTTATTTAGGTGGCTACACAAGAGCTTTCAGGGGTACAACCATTTCTATCTATGCTTCATGTTTTCCATGAGCCTTTGGAGTTTTCTGTAGTGATTATTGAGTCATCTATGGCTTTACAAAAAAGAAAATTGGTATTCAAGGTGACAGACAAAGCTCAGAACTTTCTAATCTTTCTGTAATATTTCCAAACTGTTCCACTTGGAGACAGGGATATGGATTTCTTAAACTCTCAAGGTTTATTTGAGCCTCATGATTCTGCTGTTATGCCTGTGAATAGTAATACCTAAGGCTTATAACGATACAACTAATGAAGTACTAGGCACAATGGCAAGTTAGAGTGAGCCTCCCTTTTCTCTAGTTTTCCAACCTCCTGCTGTGGTTTGCTGTAGGCAAGGGACATGTGGTTGCTAATTTTAGTTTGGTTGTCATTAGTTGAGTTTCCTAAGGTCAGCTAGCTTTGGTGACCAGCAGGAAATGTGTTTGTACATGAGTGTGTTAAGCAGAACAGAGGGGTTATTTTCCCAATAACTTCTAATCTTTCTGTACTTGTCCTGGGGGTGGTGATTTGTAAATATTTTATACAATCTATTAATTTTAACTTACTTTTATATGTGATACTTGAAAACTCTGTAAATGAAACAAAGTATTGAAAAATTTGACTCTGACGAAAGAGTGGAAATATTAATATAATTTGCCTTCTTTTTGTCTCTCTGTGAGTCTCTGTGACAGCTGAGGAGTGTATCCATTCTATACTAAAGCTACTAAATTAATCATTTTCCAGATATCTTAATACTGTTCATATATATATACAATCTAAATACAACTCTATAATCATAATTACCATGATTTACATTTCTGTCCACAAAAGATATAAGTTCGCATAATGTGTTAGAACAAATACATAAATTCCCTGTGCAATTTTGTCATGAATAATATATGACCTAAAAGCTAGAGTTTTTCTATTTGGTTACAGTAAATGGATCCAAGCAAATCAGAATTGTCAGAGCATGAATGCAATCAATTTGAGCCTAGCTATTCTGGTTTAGAAAAGTCAGCTCAATTATTTCCAGTTATCTAGTTATTTCTTAACAAGAATTTGGTTGTTTAAACATCACAATAAATGTGTATGTTATACTAACTGGAAAATATGTTTCTCATATCTGATTCTACATACAAATGCATAGAGTCAGTTATACAACCCAAGAAAATTTAATTTTCCATGTGCAAAAAAAGCACATCAGCAGAAAGGCTAAAATTATTTTACTCTTATGTGTTAAGTACATGTGTGGGAAAAAATTCTGCCTTGGATTCCCTGCTAAGATTTTCAACAGTTTTGCCAATTAGTGTCGAATGAAAGAGGATACATCTCTTTAAGTAGGAGTTGAACTGTAATTTATCCTGTAAAATACAGACTTACAAATAAGTCTTACTTTTTGGTGTTTATACTAAGATGAAGTTATTTCGAACCATTAATCGACCTCCTAGTCAATGTTTTGTGTGTGTGTGATTTAAAAGATTAAAAGTAGGGCTTCCCTGGTGGCGCAGTGGTTTAGAGTCTGCCTGCTGATGCAGGGGACACGGGTTCGTGCCCCGATCTGGGAGGATCCCACATGCCGTGGAGCAGTTGGGCCCGTGAGCCATGGCTGCTGAGCCTGCGCGTCCGGAGCCTGTGCTCCGCAACGGGAGAGGCCACAACAGTGAGAGGTCCTCGTACCACAAAATAAAATAAAATAAAATAAAATAAAAGGTTAAAAGTAAATGAATAAATAACAAATAAATTAGCAGTATATCATCCTTTTCCCTATAAGTCTTATGTTTGTAGAGACTGCTCTTTAATTTGTAAAGTTTGATGTGTATTTATATTAAAATTGTTTTACTTTCCAACAAATGAAATCTAACAGAACAATCTTTAGGAGACCCTAAAACATGAAAGAATATTTTAGTCATTATTCTAAAACTGATTTACTAACTGACCTAGCAAGAGCATTGGGAATTCTGGCAGATCCTGGTTTGACTATCATGATGAGGACATAATTTACCCTTTTGTTTTCATGGTATTCTCTGCCTCAAAGCACACTGTGGGTCCATTCCTGAGTGCTGTCAGCATTTCACTTTCCTTTATACATGTAGTGCTATGTACTTAACCCCCATGCCATGCAAGGCTGATCACTGCCATTTTTGCAGATCTGTATAATGGTAAATTATTTAATCAGATCTCTTTCAATTCTGAAAAGCTCTCCTTATTTTCCATATTATTCTAGCATCATCTTGTATCAATGAATTAATTCCTTTATCAACATATATATAGGTAAAATCAACTGGGGAGAGGCATTTCTCTCTGTGTATGAGGGAAGGGAATGCTAAAAGTGAAACAGCAATACTGGATCCAGCATCTGAACCTTTTATTTTAGAGGTCATTTTTTTAATATATAATTAACTTTTGGAGGAATTAGGATTGTGTTGGGATGGCCAGGAAAGGAACCTAAGGGTCACAGAGAGAACATTTCCAGTGCTAGGATATGTTTTGTAGGAGAGCTTATGTTGTCCAAATGTAACATAGGTGGAAGGCACTTTGATTCCCAACTACTTTAGCACAATGGTTGCACTTTGGGAATACTGGCTGAGCATGTGAATATGAACCAAAATATATACAAACAGAGAGACAAAGCCTATGGTGTATTATACTGACATCTGGGTAAACCGGATCATTTCCGTATCAATGCACATGCAACAGGAAGTGTGGGATCAGTTTTCAATAGAGACATCGAATGGCAGTGATTAAAACAACTGGTTCATTGAGGCCTCCAATCAACTCTCACCCATACAGCTGTGCTCCCAACTCCTCTTCCATCTCTACCTACACAGAACAGAATCCACAGTCCATCAACACAATCACTTTCTTGCAATAATCCTCCAACTCTTTCCCCTTTCTACCTCCATTGCAGTCACAAGGAATGGCTGTAAGGATACAATATCACAACTTTGCTTGTAGTATCAGCTTCAATTCTTGATTGCACACTCAAAAGGGCACCCGATACTTTCTGACAATCCTACCATTTCTTTAGTGAGTTTACCTTCACCACTTTTGCAGACAACTATTTTATATCTACTTTTCTTTTGTCAAACCACCACTTTTGTCTGATGAGCTCACCTAATACTTCATTGATATAATAGAAAACAGTAGAAGAAAAACTCTCATCTTCCATCACCATGACCTTCACTTCTAAGATGAATGAAACAGCCTTGCCCCATTCAAAGTCTGTCTCTTCAGCTCTTGACCTTATCACCTTCTGTTATCTGCTGGACTCAGCTTCTGCAGGCATTCTTTCCTTTTGCATTTCAACAACTCCTCATCGACCCCATATTTATGATAATGTATAGATACCTTCAAAAATCATCTACCCTTTAAAAATTTCTCATAACTCCATTTTGCTTTTCTACTATTTCCCAATTTCTCCCTCACCCTTCAGAGCAAAACTTAAACCCTCTTTATTTCCATATCTCTAGTTCTCACCATTACACTGAAACTTCTTTGCCAAGATTGCCAATGGCCAAAGTGTTGCTTTGTTCACTTATCACATCCCTGTTCTCATCTTTATTAAACCTTCAATAGTATTTGAAACTATTAAGTATTGCCTCCTTCTTGAAATATTCTCATCTCTTGGCTATTGTGAAACCGTGCTGTTCTAAGGTTTCCTTTCTGTCTTTGCCACCTCAAGTATGTTTACTGTCTCTGTGTAGTAAAAATTAACCTTACCCAAAGAGTGGTTTAGCTTTTGCCCTACACTACCGGAAGGTGGTATCTAGATCCTTGGAATGTTCTGCATTATAAAAGTGTCTTCGTTTGCCTAGGAGGTCTTGGCCACTGGACAGTCAAAACTTGTGATTTATGACAGGGGATTTATGACAGGGGCTTTGGGGCCTGCAGTATTCACTCTACCTCTGGAAAGGATAGAGACTAAAGGTCACCCATGTGTACAGTTAATCATGTAGCCCCAATAAAATTTTGGACACCAAGGCTCAGGTGAGCCTATCCAGTTGGCAATGATCCATTCATAGTCATACATTGATTTCAGGAAATAATTTTCAGTGAGTTCTGTGAGTTATTCTACAGAATTTTCAAATCTGAGCATTGTTGGAGAAACCCCCAGGCATGAGGTTGGTATTACAAATGAGGGGGGTCTATGGACTGCATTCCCTCAAAATCCACAGGCTCCTTTTATTCTCCCTTTTTAATAATGGAGTACTCCAGGGCTTGGTCTCAAACTCCTTTTCTCTTGCTACACACTCTTCCTAGATGATTTTACAGAATCCTAGAGCTTCAAATGCCATTCAAAATTTATGTCTCTAGCCCCAAATTTTCCTTCAGGATAATTTCCGGATAAATGATCAACCTCATGTATAACATTGTATGCATTTATGACTGTTAGCTGCTCAAATTCACATATCCCACAGAAAGTTCTTTTTTACCCATCCCTACTCTGTTTCTTTTTATCCAATATGGTGATCAGTTCAAAGCACCCATATGCTCAAATTAAAACCTAGAAGTTATTCTTGATTCACCGTTTCCCTTATCTCATTATATAGGACCCCTCAGCAAGTTGTATTTTAATTAGTGCTAAAATTCCATTCATATACATTGATATGGTCATCTTGATTGTTAAAACAGTATACTACCTCTGGATCAGTTGGTAAAGTTCCATTTCTGTGAGCAAGACCCCTTTTACCCTCTACCATCTGTCCTAGCCTCCCTGGCCCCATACCTAATTACCTCCCCACTTCCCACAATCCAGCAACTAAAGATTCAATGACTGTCAGGGGACCTCCAGGACCTGACCTTGTTTAGCTCTATGACCAGCTTCAGTTGTGATTGGTTGGTGCGTGTGCTAACTATTTTTCAAAGTGTTTTCCTCCTGAGAAGTTCTCTTGGCACCTCTTGGGGCTACTCATAGCTGATTATGCCATTCCGGCACCTGACATTATGCTGAATCTCCCACCAACTCACTGTTGCTTCCCTGAGAAAGCCTACTTTTCCAATATATCCTTGGCCAGTGCAGGAGACAGAGTGGATGGTAGCCATGATTGTACCTCAGCATGTTAATACCTAATGGCCATCTGGTATCCTGAAACTATACTTCTGGCCACTGCTCTCGGAATCATTCTTGCTAACGTGGCTTATTATGTGAATTATATTATGTGAATTAAAGCTTTCTTGGGACTTTTTTCTATAGAGTTCCTGGGGGAAACCTGAAGAGTGGGTAGATTAGTCTTAATTAGGCTCAGCAAAGGCAGTAGCTGAGCACTGCAGTCTCTGAAAGTATAGTGGGTGCTCCGTAGAAAGTTGAGAGGGTGGGGGAAATAGACGAGTCCTCAGGTCTGTTTGAAGCTGGCAGAGGAAGGCAGTGTCTGGAGTACAAATGTCCTTTTTCACCCTTCCCACTGATTTTTTTTTAACTGAGTAAAAATGGAAATGCTAGAACATTCACCATTTTAAAGTGTACAACTCAGACATTATTAGTATATTCACAAGGTTGTGAAACCACCATTACTACCTAATTCCAGAACATTTTCATCATCCCCAAAAGAAACACCATAACTACTAGCAGTCACTCCCCATTTTTCAACCTCTGGCAACTACTAATCTACTTCCTGTCTCTATGAATTTGCTTATAATGGAAATTTTGTAAAACTGGAAACATACAGTATATTCCCTCCTTTATCTTGCTTCTTTCATTTATAACGTTTTCAACATTCATCCATGTTTTAGCATGTAGCAGTACTTCACTCCTTTTTATTTCTAAATGATTATTCATTATAAGAATATACCCTTTTTGTTTATCCATTCAGCAGTTGATAGACATTTGGGGTGTTCTCACTTTTTGGCTAACATGAATAAAGCTGCTATAAACTTTGTGTACACGTTTTTGTGGAAATTATGATTTAAATTCTTTATTTATATACCTAACTGTGTAATTGATCACATAGACTCTATGTTTAACTCTCATGGAATTGTCAAAATGTTTCCAAATGGCAGCTCTATTTTACATTCCCATGAGCAAAGTATTAGGCTTCCAATTTCTCCACATTCTCACCAACAGCTGTTATTATTTTTTTCTATAATAGCCATCCTAATTTGTGCAAAGTAGTATCTTATTGTGCTTTTGTTTTGCATTTTTCTAATGATAAGTAGTATTGAGCATCTTTTCGTGTACTTATTGGCCAGTTGTACATAATCTTTGGGGAAACATAAACTCAAATCTTATGCTCACTTTCAATTGAGTTATTTGTTTTTTAATGTTGAATTGTAAGAGTTCTACATATATTCTGAGTACTGGATACTTTTCAGATATGTGATTTGCAAATATTTTCTTCCATTTTCTGGGTTGTCTTTCCACCTTCTTGGCAGTGTCCTTTGAAGCAAGGAAGTTTTCTTAATTTTGATGAAGTCCAGTTAATCTATTTTTTCTTTTGTTGGCAAATTCAAGGTCATGAAGGTTTACCCATGTGCTTTCTCCCAAGAGTTCTACAATTTTAGCTTTTACATTTAAATCTTTGATTCATTTTGAGTTAATTTTTGTGTATGATTTGAAGTAGGCATCCAAATTCATTCTACTGCATCTTTTTTTTTAAACATCTTTATTGGAGTATAATTGCTTTACAATGGTGTGTTAGTTTCTGCTTTATAACAAAATGAATCAGTTATACATATATTCCCATATCTCTTCCCTCTTGCGTTTCCCTCCCTCCCACCCTCCCTATCCCACCCCTCTAGGTGGTCACAAAGCACCAAGCTGATCTCCCTGTGCTATGTGGCTGCTTCCCACTAGCTATCTATTTTATGTTTGGTAGTGTATATATGTCCATGCCACTCTCACTTTGTCACAGCTTACCTTTCCCCCTCTCCATATCCTCAAGTCTATTCTCTACCAGGTCTGTGTCTTTACTGCCCCAGCACCTTTGGTTACAAAGACAATATTTTCCCCCATTCAATTGTCTTGACACACTTGCTGAAAACCCGTAGATGTATAAGTTTATTTTGGGACTCTCAATTCTTGTCCTTTAATCTATATGTCTATTTTTATGTCAATGCTACAGAGTCTTGGTGGTTGTAGATTTGTAGTAAGTTTTTAAATCAGGAAGTGTGAATTCTATACCTTTGTTCTTTTTCAAAAATATTTTTACTACTCTGTGTTCTTTGGATTTTCCTGTGAATTTTAGGATCAGATTCACAAGTTCTGCAAAAAATGTAAGGGCAGTTTTGGTAGGGATCATGCTTAAACTGTAGATAAATTCAGAAATTATTGCTATCTTTAAAATAAGGAAGTCTTTTATTTTGTTTTTTTGCCAAATTACCCTAGACAAAACCTCCAGTGTAATGTTGAATAGAAATGGTGAGAGTAAACATCCTTGTATTTTTCCTAATCTTAGAGAGAAATTTTTTGTCTTTTTTGGGGTGTTGTCAAAAGACTTCTCTGTGTCTCTTAAGATGATCGTGTGGGTTTTGTATTTTACCTTATTAATAATGTGTATTATAATGATTGATTTTCATATGTTGAATCAATCTTATGTTACTAAGAAAAACTCCACTTAGTCACAGTGTATAATCCTTTTTTATAAGTGAGTAGATTTGTTTTGCCAATATTTTGTTCAGGATTTTTACATCTATGTAGTTTTCTTTTCATATGGTATCTTTGCCTGGTTTTGGTATTAGGATAATATGGGCTTCATAGAATGGGTTGTGAAATTATCCATTTTCCTTTGTTTTTGGAAGAGTTGGTGAGGTATTACTGTTAATTCTTTAAATATTTAGTTGAATTCACCAGTGAAGCCATGTGGCTTAGGGATTTTCTTTGTGGGTGGATGTAGTTTTATGATTACTAATTCAGTCTCTACATTCTCTAGATTCTGCTTCTATTTCTGCCTTATTACATAGTATTCTTCCTCTTTTCCACGAGTGTCCATTGAGGTTAGCCTCATTCTGTTCCTTAAATAACCAAAATTCTCACCTCAATGTCTTTACACATGCTGTTTCCTCTGGCTAGAACTTTAAAACATAAACTAATTAATAATATTCTATGTGCTATTCATTGTGATAATAGCTTCACATATTTTATCTAAGCAACAATGATTTATGATCTTGGAAAACTAAGGCCTAAAGAGGTTAATGTAATCAACAAATGTACAGAGATAAGAAAATTCTGAAAAAAATAACTGGAGAATTAACTACTTTTTAAATAAATTTCCTAATGTCTCTGATGTAATATGTCTTAGAGCCAGAATTTAAACCATGTCTGTCTGACTCCAGAGTCCAAACACTTTACACTGTACTACTTTGCTACATTAGTATGAGTGTCAAATGATATGATACTTGCAAGTGAAAAATATTTTTGTTCTACTTCTCAACTTCTTCTATAAGCATCATTTCTTCCTTATATTTATGCTCAAGCTATATATATGTTTCTTTCTGCTACAGTCTTTTCACACACTATTTTCATTGCTTCAAGTGCCATTGTCAGAATGGAGAAAGTCCATACCAATTTTTTTCTTAATTATATTTGTATTGTGGTAAGAACACAATGTAAGATCTATACTAATAACAAAAATTGAAGTGTACAATACAGTACTGTTAACTTCAGGGAAAATGTTTTACGGCAGCTCTCTAGAACTTATTCATCTTTCATAACTGAGACTTTATACACATTGATTAGCATAATCCCCATTTTATCCTTCCCTCCCAGTGCCTGGCAACCACCATTCTACTCTGGTTCTATGAGACTAACTAACTTAGATACTTCATATAAGTGGAATCATGCAGTATTTGTCCTACTGTTATTGACTTATTTTATTTACTTAACATAATATCCTCAAGATACAGCTATGTTGTTACATATTCACTATTTTCTTATTTTTTTTTAATCCACAGAGTTCAGGTTCATATATTATTTCAATTTTTCTTTCAGTTTTATTAAGATATAATTGACATACAGCACTGTGCAAGTTTTAGACATACAGCATAATGACTAGTGGTACATATATTATGAGGTGATTACCACAATAAATTTTAAATCGATATAGATTTTTTAAAAAATCATTTTTTTCCTTGTGATGACAACTCTAGGATCTACTCAACAACTTTCAAACACACCATACAGCAGTGTTAGCTATAGTCATCACATTGTACATTACATACATAGTACTTATTAATCTTATGACTGGAGGTTGGCACATTTTATTTATTTATTTATTTTTGCCCAATGTTTCATCTTTTTGTTTGTTTTTTAAATTTATTTTTATTTTCTTATACAGCAAGTTCTTATTAGCTATCAATTTGTATACATATTGATGTATATATGTCAATCCCAATCTCCCAATTCATCTCACCACCACCCCCACGCTTTCCCCCCTTGGTGTCCATATGTTGGTTCTCTATATCTGTGTCTTTATTTCTTCCTTACGAACCGATTCATCTGTACCATTTTTCTATATTCCACATATGTGCATTAATATATGATATTTCTTTTTCTCTTTCTGAGTTACTTCACTCTGTATGACAGTCTCTAGGTACATCCATGTCTCTACAAATGACCCAATTTCATTCCTTTTTATGGCTGAGAAATATTCCATTGTATATATGTACCACATCTTCTTTATCTATTCATCTCTCTATGGGCATTTAGGTTGCTTCTATGACCTGGCTATCATAAATAGGGCTGCAATGAACATTGGGGTGCATGTGCCTTTTTGAATTATGGTTTCCTTATGGTATTGCCAGTAGTGGGATTGCTGGGTCATATGATAGTTCTATCTTTAGTTTTTCAAGGAACGTCCATATTGTTCTCCATAGTGGTTGTATCAGTTTACATTACACTGTACCCACCAATAGTGCAAGAGTGTTCCCTTTTCTCCACACCCTCTCCAGCATTTATTGTTTGTAGATTTTTTGATGATGGCCATTCTGACCAGTGTGAGGTGATACCTCATTGTACTTTTGATTTGCATTTCTCCAATAATTAGTGTGTTGAGCATCCTTTCATGTGTCCCTTGACCATCTATATGTCCTCTTTGGAGAGATGTCTATTTAGGTCTTCTGCCCATTTTCTGATTGGGTTTTTGTTATATTGAGTTCCATGAGCTGTTTGTATATTTTGCAGATTAATCGTTTGTCCATTGTTCTGTTTGTAAATATTTTCTTGCATTCTGAGGGTTGTCTTTTTATCTTGTTTATGGTTTCTTTTGCTGTGAAAAAGCTTTTAAGTTTAATTAGGTCCCATTGGTTTATTTTTATTTTCATTATTCTAAGAGGTGGGTCAAAAATAAATCTTTCTGTGGTTTATGTCAAAGAGTGTTTTTCCTATGTTCTCCTCTAAGCATTGTAAAGTGTCCATTCTTACATTTAGGTCTTTAATCCATTTGGAGTTTATTTTTGTGTATGGTGTTAGTGTTCTAAATTCATTTTTTTACATGTAGCTGTCCAGTTTTCCCAGCATCACTTATTGAAGAGGCTGTCTTTTCTCCATTGTACACTCTTTCCTCCTTTGTCATAAAATAGGTGACCATAGGTGTGTGGGTTTATCTCTGGGTTTTCTATCCTGTACCATTGATCTATATTTCTGTTTTTGTGCCAGTACCATACTGTCTTGATTAATGTAGCTTTGTAATATAGTTTGAAGTCATGGAGCCTGATTCCTCCAGCTCCATTTTTCTTTCTCATGATTGCTTTTGCTATTCAGGGTCTTTTGTGTTTCCATACAAATTGTAAAATTTTTTGTTCTGATTCTGTGAAGAAGGCCATTGATAGTTTGGTAGGGATTGCTTTGAATCTGTAGATTGTTTAGCTAGTAGAGTCATTTTCACAATGTTGATTCTTCCAATCCAAGAGCATGGATTTTTATCTGTTTGTGTCATCTTTGATTTCTTTCATCAGTGTTTTGTAGTTTACTGAGTACAGGCCTTTTGCCAATTTAGGTAGGTTTATTCCTAGGTAAATTTTTATTGTTGCAAAGGTAAATGGTATTTTTCCTTAATTTCTCTTTCTGATATTTCATTGTTAGTGTAGAGGAATGGAAGAGATTTCTGTGCATTAATTTTTCATCCTGTTACTTTACCAAATTTATTGATTAGCTCTAGTAGTTTTCTGCTGGCATCCTTAGGATTTTCTATGAATATTATCATGCCATCTGCAAACAGTGAGAGTTTTACTTCTTCATTACCAATTTGGATTCCTTTTATTTCTTTTTCTTCTCTGATGGTCATGGCTAAAACTTCAAAAACTATGTTGAATAAGAGTATTGACAGTGGACATCCTTGTCTTCTTCCTGATCTTAGAGGAAATTCTGTCAGTTTTTCACCATTGAGAATGATGTTTGCTGTAAGTTTTGTCATATATGGCCTTTATTATGTTGAGGTAGGTTTCCTCTATGCCCATTTTCTGGAGAGGTTTTGTCATAAATTGGTGTTAAATTTTGTCAAAAGCTGTTTCTGCATCTATTGAGGTGATCATATGGTTTTTATTCTTCAGTTTGTTAATATGGTGTATCACATTGATTTATTTGTGTATATTGAAGAATTCTTGCATTTCTGGGATAAATCTCATTTGATCATGGTGTATGATCCTTTTAATGTGTTGTTGGATTCTGTTTGCTAGTATTTTGTTGAGGATTTTTGCATCTATGTTCATAAGTGATATTGGTCTGTAATTTTCTTTTTTTATAATATCTTTGTCTGGTTTTGGTATCAGGGTGATGGTGGTCTTGTAGAATGAGTTTGAGAATGTTCCTTCTCTGTAATTTTTTGGAAGAATTTGAGAAGGATGGGTGTTAGCTCTTCTCTAAATGTTTGATAGAATTCACCTGTGAATGCATCTGGTCCTGGACTTTTCTTTGTTGGAATATTTTTAATCACAGTTTCGGTTTCATTACTTGTAATTGGTCTGTTCATATTTTCTATATCTTCCTGGTTCAGTCTTGGAAGATTTTACATTTCTAAGAATTTGTCCATTCTTTCCAGGTCCATTTTATTGGCATAGAGTTATTTGTAGTAGTCTCTTATGATGCTTTGTATATCTGTGGTGTCCTTTGTAACTCTCCTTTTTCATTTCAAATTTTATTGATTTGAGGACACTCCTTCTTTTTCTTGGTGAATCTGGCTGAAGGTTTGTCAAATTGGTTATCTTCTCAAATACCAGCTTTTAGTTTTATTGATCTTTGCTGTTGCTTCTTTGTTTCTATTTCATTTATTTCTTCTCTGACTTTATGATTTATTTCCTTCTGCTAACTGGGTTTTGTTTGTCTTCTTTCTCTAGTTCCTTTAGGTGTAAATTTAAATTGTTTATTTGAGATTTTTTCTTGTTTCTTGAGGTGAGATTTTATTGCTATAAACTTCTCTTTTAGAACTGCTTTTGCTGTATCCCATAGGTTTAGCATTGTCTCATTTTCATTATCCGTTGTCTCTAGGTATTTATTGATTTCCTCTTTGATTTCTTCAGTGATCTCCTGTTTATTTAATAACATATTGTTTAGCCTCCATATGTTTGTGTCTTTTGCGTTTTTTTCCTTGTAATTTATTTCTAATCTCATGGCATTGTTGTCTCAAAAGATGCTTGATATGATTTCAATTTTCTTTATTGTACCAAGGCTTGATTTGTGACCCAAGATGTGATCTATCCTGGAGAATGTTCCACGTGGACTTGAGGAGAAAGTGTAGTCTGCAATTTTCAGATGGAATGTCCTATAAATATCAGTTAATTCTATCTGGTCTATTGTGTCATTTAAAGCTTGTATTTCCTTATTAATTTTCTGTCTGGATGATCTGTCCATTGGTGTAAGTGAGGTGTTATTGTCTATTTCTTCTTTTATAGCTGTTAACATTTGCCTTATGTATTGAGGTTGGGTGCATATATATTTATAATTGTTATATATCTTCTTGGATTGCTCCCTTGATCATTATGTAATGTCCTTCTTTGTCTCTTGTAATAGTCTTTATTTTAAAGTCTATTTTGTCTGATATGAGAATTCCTACTCTAGCTTTCTTCTGATTTCCTTTGCTTGGAATATCTTTTTCCACTCCCTCACTTTCACTCTGTATGTGTCCCTAGATCTGAAGTGGGTCTCTTGTAGACAACATATATACAGGTCCTGTTTTTGTATCTATTCAACCAGTCTATGTCTTTTGGTTGAAGCATTTAATCCATTTACATTTAAGGTAATTATCTATATGTATTTTCCTGTTACCATTTTCTTAATTGTTTTGGATTTGTTTACATAGTTTCTTTTGATCTCTTTTGTTTCCCAATTAGCATTTGTTGTGGAGCTGATTTGATGGTGCTGAATTCCCTTAGATTTTGCTTGTCTGTAACACTTTTGATTTCTCCATCGAATCTGAATGAGATCCTTGCTGGATAGAGTAATCTTGGTTGTAGGTTCTTCCGTTTCATCACTTTAAATATATCACACCACATCTTTCTGCCTTATAGAGTTTCTGCTGAGAAATCCACTGTTGATCTTAAGGGAGTTCCCTTGTATGTTATTAGTCATTTTTCCCTTGTTGCTTTTAATAAATTTCTTTTTAGCTTTAATTTTTGTCAGTTTGATTACTATATATCTCGGTGTGTTTCTTCTTGGGTTTATCCTGCCTGGGACTCTCTGCACTTCCTGTACTTGGGTGGCTATTTTCTTTCCCATGTTAGGGAAGTTTTCTACTATAATCTCTTCAAATATTTTCTAAGGTCCTTTCTCTCTCTCCTCTCCTTCTGGGACCCTTATATTGTGAATGCTGGTGCATTTAATGTCCCAGAGGTCTCTTAGGCTGTCTTCACTTCTTTTCATTCTTTTTTCTTTGTTCTGTTTTGCAGCAGTGAATTCCACCATTCTGTCTTCCAAGTCACTTACCCGTTCTTCTGACTCAGTTATTTGACTATTGATTCCTTCTAGTGTATTTTTCATTTCAGTTATTGTATTGTTCATCTCTGTTTGTTTATTCTTTAATGCTTCTAGGTCATTGTTAAACATTTCTTGCATCTTCTCGATCTTTGCCTCTATTCATTTTCTGAGGTCCTGGGTCATCTTCACTATCATTATTCTGAATTATTTTTGTAGAAGATCACCTATCTCCACTTCATGTAGTTGTTTTTCTGGGGTTTTATCTTGTTCCTTCATCTGGGACATAATCCTCTGCCATTTCATTTTATCTAACTTTCTGTTATTGTGGTTTCTGTTCTGCAAGCTGCAGGATTGTAGTTCTTCTTGCTTCTGCTGTCTGCCCTCTGATGGATGAGGCTATCTAAGAGGCTTATGCATACTTCCTGATGGGAGGGACTGGTGGTAGGTAGAGCTGGGTGTTGCTCTGGTGGGCAGAGCTCAGTAAAATTTTAATCCACTTGTCTGATGATGGGTTGGCTGAGTTCCCTCCCTGTTGGTTGTTTGGCCTGAGGTGAACCAGCACTGGAGGCTGGAGGCTCTTTGGTGGGACTAATGGTGTACTCCAGGAGGGCTCATGCCAAGGAGTACCTCCCAAAACTGCTGCTGACATTGTCCTTGTCCCTGTAGTGATACACAGCACCCCCTGGCTCTGTAGGACACCCTCAAACAGTAGCAAGTTGGTCTTGTTCAGTCTTCTATGGTGTCACTGCTCCTTCCCCCTGGGTCCTGATGCACACACTACTTTGTGTATGTCCTCCAAACATGGAGTCTCTGTTTCCCCCAGTCCTGTTGAAGTCCTGCAATCAAATCCCACTAGCCTTCAAAGTCTGCTTATCTGGGAATTCCTCCTCCTGTTATCAGACCCCCATGTTGGGAAGCCTGATGTGGGGCTCAGAACCTTCACTCCAATGGGTGGAGTTCTGTGGTATAATTGTTCTCCTGTTTGTGAGTCACCCAGCCAGTGCTTATGGGATTTGATTTTATTGTGATTGCACCCCTCCTACTGTCTCATTATTGCTTCTCCTTTGTCTTTTCATGTGGGGTATGCTTTTGTTGAGTTCCAGTGTCTTCCTGTCGATGGTTGTTCAGCAGTTATTTGTTATTCTGGTGCTCTCCCAAGAGGAAGTAAGGGTGGTACATTTTGACCACATTTATCCAGCTCTCCCACCCACCACACCTCTGCCTCAGGTAACCACAAATCTGATCTTTTTTTCTATGAATCTGATTTGCTTTTAGATTCCACATAAAAAGAGAGATCGTACAGTATTTGTCTTTCTCTGTCTAAGTTATTTCACTTAGCATAATGTCGTCAAGATTCATCTCTGTTGTTGCAGATCCTGACAATTTGAAAACATAAATATTATGTCTTTTATATATATTTATTATTTACACATATGTGTATAAATATATTTATAAATTTTTGGTTTTATAAAAATTTGCATGTAGGAGTTCCTACTATATTTGCTTTACTTATTTCTTGAAACAGAAAAATAGCTTTCTTTGAATTTTAAAATCTTGGCTCTTTCATTGTATTCATGCAATAAAACCAACATGTTAAGTGAGAAAATGAATTACTATTTCTATCACCAATAAGTTATGCAAAATTAGTCAAATTACATATTTCATATTTGTGAAAAGGACTGTTTTAGAAAAAAATATGTTTGTTAATCTCTTTGTATCTCAAGTATTTTGTATAACTTAAGGAATGTTCTAGAACATATCTCAAGGATAATACACAGTCATATATGTAAATCTAGATATACCTCTATCTAGCTATAATTTTATGATTTCACAAGCATTCTTAATCTGATTTATGGATATCCCTGAGTTCCTTTGACCACATGTTAATAAATCTAATCTAGCCACTATTTCTCCCTTTCTGTGAAGAATTGTGCTATGTCAACTTGATTAAGGCTGTGGACTATACATTTTCCAAAATCCCCTTCTCCCTTCTCTGTATTCTTTTGACCTACAGTAAATTTTATTTCCCAGCTTAATTTTACTTTCCATTGCTCTGTCTTCAGCTTGTCTTCCCTATTACTGGCCCTATCGACCAAAAGTGGCTTCCAGCCCACCAAACCAGATCCTTGACACAGAGATATGGTACTTATGCTGAGACAACAAATTCCCTTACATCTTGCTACATTTTCTCATCCACAGTTTTACTTTGATGGTGTAAGCTGACTGGTTTCTCACATTTACCTGCAACCTCCAATTTAACTACTTGCACTAATTCATCTGTCAGATTAGTTGTTGAATTTTTCTCTGATCCTCCAACTCTCCCTTTCAGCCTTTCATTTCCTATTATAAACCACTCATTACCACAACACTTGTTATGTTCTGCTTCTTCAAGTAAATACTGACTGATATATTCTAAATATTTCTAGTATTTCTTGATTTTTTGGTCTCTGAAGTTTCCTCATTACTTGTAATTTAATTCATGTAGTGAAGCCTTGATGAGATTTAGTTCAAAAAGATGATTATGTTTCTCTCAGATAAAGTGATTCTATAAAGCTAAAAATGGCATACAGAAGGCAGAGCAGGAAGAAAAAATTCTAATCTTTGATAAAGGAGGCAAGAGTATACAATGGAGAAAAGACAGCCTCTTCAATAAGTGGTACAGGGAAACCTGGACAGCTACATGTAAAAGAATGAAAGTAGAACTCTTCCTAACACCATGCACAAAAATAAAATCCAAATGGATTAAAGACCTAAATGTAAGACCAGACACTATAAAACTCTTAGAGGAGTTTTATAGGAAAAACACTATAGGAAAAACACTTTTTGACATAAACCACAGCAAGGTTTTTTTTGACCCACCTCCTAGAATAATGAAAATAAAAATAAACCAATGGGACCTAAATAAACTTAAAAGCTTTTTCACAACAAAAGAAACCATAAACAAGACAAAAAGACAACCCTCAGAATGTGAGAAAATATTTGCAAACAGAGCAATGGACAAAGGATTAATCTAAAAAATATACAAACAGCTCATGGAGCTCAATATCAATAAAACAAAAAATCCAATCAAAAAATGAGCAGAAGACCTAAATGGGCATCTCTCCAAAGAGGACATATAGATGGCAAAGAGGCTTATGAAAGGATGCTCAACAACACTAATTATTGGAGAAATGTAAATCAAAAGTACAAAAAGGTACCACCTCACACTGGTCAGAATGGCCATCATCAAAAAATCTACAAACAATAAATGCTGGAGAGGGTGTGGAGAAAAGGGAGCCCTCTTGAACTGTTGGTAGGAATGTAAATTGATACAGCTACTGTGGAGAACAATATGAAGGTTCCTTAAAAACTAAAAATAGAATTACCATATGACCCAGCAATCCCACTACTGGACATATACCCTGACAATACCATAATTCAATAGGACACATGTACCTCAATGTTCATTGCAGCACTATTCACAATAACCAGGACATGAAAACAACCTAAATGTCCAATGACACATGAATGGATAAAGAAGATGTAGTACATATATACAATGTAATATTACTCAGCCATAAAAATGAATGAATTTGGGTCATTTGTAGATATGTGGAAGGACCTCGAGTCTGTCATACAGAGTGACTTAAGTCAGAAAGAGAAAAACAAATATTGTATATTAACACATATATGTGGAATCTAGAAAATGTTACAGATGAACTTATTTCCAGGGCAGGAATAGAGGATACTGGCATAGAGGATGAACAGGTGGACACAGTGGGTGAAGGGGAGGGTGTGATGAATTGTGAGATTAGGATTGACATATTGGGAGGGAGGTCCAAGAGGGAGGGTATATATATATATATATATATATATATATATATATATATATATATATATATATACATACATATAGCTGATTCACTTCTTTGTACAGCAGAAACTAACACAACATTGTAAAGCAATTATACTCCAATAAAAAAATGACCAGTTTGATATACCATGTTTTGTACCATCTATGAGACAGCCTATCACAGGGCTTAAGAGCAAAGAACACACAATGGGTTCAATCCCTGACATTTTCCCTGCCTAGCAATGTGAACTTGACCAAACTTTGCAAGCTCTTTGACTACCTTATTGAACTATAACACAATGATTATCATAGTATTTACTGCATTATGTTGTTGTGAGCCTTAAATGATTTGTTATATCTAAAGAACTTGGCACACAGTAAGTGAACCACAAACATTAGCTTATATTATTATTACATATATGTAACAACTCTGAAGTCTTGCCTATTTCTCAAAGTGCCAGAGATCTGAGGGAGGATTTCTGCATAGGTTGAAGTAGGACAATTTCATTTAAGGACCAAAATAAGCCTCCATTAAAAGTTCTTTTGAATCCTGGACAAATTTGAGCCTGTGACATTGAGAGGTGATATGGAGGGCCCAAAGTAAACATAAGAGATTGGGTCTGTTTAAGGATTTTACAGGTTTGTTTCTCTTTAATGACAATATTAGGCATAAATATCCACCTTCCTCCCTCAAGCCAAACAAAATATTGTTGAGGTAATAGTATTACTGAGTCCCTTGGCCTCATATCTGATGACATCTAGACTCCATTTCATGGTGCAATACTTATTCAAATATTCTGTTTTACCCTAAACACCCCAGTGTTTAAGATACTAATTAAACTTATTGCAGTTCATTCCCTCAGGTATTTTTTCTACTTTCTGTATATAGGAGCTCACTCTTTCTCTCTGTCTGTCCCTATAAAGAGAAATATTTTTATGCAATAGAACACCAAAGACTGTCTTAGAACTTCATATACATGTATGCTTTTTGTGGAAAAAATATGTTGTAAAAGTGTTAATTTAAGCTGTTATAATTTGCCTCAATTTTTTATAAGGATTGTATGAGAAGATAACTGAATGATTGTAAGGACAATTTTAATAAAATCATATTTCATTTTTATGCAGTGCTATTCTCTTTAGAAAATGAGATTGATTCTCCCCTTTCTCTCTGTTCCCATCTTTATTTTATTTACAGGGAGGGGTCCAGAGCAAAGGAATTCACAGAACTGTCTGGAATTCTCTCTTCCATTGATTGAGGTCAAAGTCACTGATGTTGTCACAGCTTCTAGAAGTAGACTCTTAACAGGAGGAACATATATATGGCTGTGTTGAAGAACAAAATCTCTACCACAAGCAATTTTTTCTTTTTCAACTCAGTACTGGATCCTGACAATTCTCTGTTTACTATGAGAGGGGTGAGGCCTTGATGAAGAATGGCCTTTCAATGCATTTTTATTACTGGTGCTAAGCATTTCCAATTTAGACAAATGGAGTTCTCCAAATGGTTCAGCTCAGATAATTAGAAACCTTACTTGTGAGCAGAACTGAGAGGTTAGGAAGATGAGCTACAGTCCCCATCAGCTGCATCTTCCACCATGAATTGTGCCCAGTTAATGGATATGAATGAATATTTAGGGAATTGGTGAGGACTAGAAGAAATAAACTGGAACTGAATTCCCAGTAAAACACTACATTCTTGACCTTATCATTCATAACATTTTACTTAAAGTTTATGTGAGTTTACTGCACATAGGCTCTTCTAATTTATAAGTCAAATGTGTCTCTGTTTCTTAAGGGAAACTTGAAAGTTATCAGTCTCCTTAGTAAAGAGTTAACCTCTTGTATCAAATGAGAAAGTGAACAAAAGTTCACTGTTTTTAGAATTGTTCACTGATTTTAGAACTCAAAAATTAGTGCACAAAAGTTCACTGTTTTTAGAATTGTTCACTGCTTTTAGAACTCAAAAATTAGTGCACAAAAGTTCACTGTTTTTAGAACTGTTAGTTATACAGAACTGCAGTTATACAGAACTCCTCAGTCACAAGTCATTCTAAGTAACTTTTGCTTCACTTTTTTTTAAGGCTCTTGCCACACAGATGCTGGTGTTATCAGCTGATCTATTTTGGGGATAACACATTGAAGTGGTAGTAATTTCTAGTTTCTGTTTTCAAAAGAAATACATTTGATAAGGTATGTGTTAGTCTTTTTATTTCACACATAACTTCTCAATTTAAATATTCTCCCTGTGACCTCTGCACATCCCTGGGCACAATATTTCACAAATACCATAAATGGAGGGAATTTTTTTTCTTTTTATGATATATTAAAAATACAAACTGCATCTGTGAGCATACAAAGAGGCAGAGGCTGTCTGTATGAGAGAAATTAAGTTGTGATAAGATTAGGTACTTTAGAAGGCTCCTCTGGTTTGAAATATTATAGAGAAAAGCCTCTTTTCCAAATGTCACAATTAATGAATGTCTGTGAATAGTGAAAGACTTCACAATACAATGCAAAGTGGAACTAGCAAAGTAACAACATTAAAAAAATTCATGTGACCTATTGCACACTTTGGACTCATCATTTTGTTGCAGTTCTCCTTTCTGCTTAGCTAGACTTTGCATCCCACATTCTCAAATTATGAGCTCCTGAGATCCTGCACCCCACCACTACTTTTCAATTCAGCAAACCCCACTTCATACGTAGCACATTACATTCTGCTGGATACCATAGAGAACATAAATAAATTATGAACCTGTTCTTAAAATATGCACAGTCTTCTAGGAGAGGTAAGAATTAACTGAATGAACCAATTAGAAAAGTGCTAAATATAATAGAATCAAGAAACAATATTCATTGACTATAAATAAAATGACCAACAAAGAATCAAGTCCATGTCATTGTTAGCTGGTAATTTTCAAAGGGCTTCTTAAAGTTACTGCACCCAGAATCATAAAAAGAGAGAGCCTATCTGAGTTCATCGTGCATTACAAACTTCAAGTCACATCCTGCATCAAGATCAATCTTATTTTTGCAAAATATACTTGAATCAAGATGAGGGAAGAACCTATCAAAGATGCATACACAATAATGACACAAGGGTTCTGAGCAGGTGCATTTGGAGGCCCTGGTTCTTGTGAGAAAAAGCAGAAAATAAGGTAAGATTGATTTGCACAAAAGTGTTTTCTGTGAACCACTAGTTTAGAACATGTCATATTGAAATCCCCCCTAAAAATTTACTTGCACATTAGCATATTAAAGGGGCTGAGTCCTCGTGTAATTTAAGCTGTTAACTTTTGTTCATCCTATTATTTCCCAAATTTGTTTGACAACAGACCATAATGACACTTATCATACAAATAGTTTTCTATAGGATACACATTAGGAAATGTTGAATTCTATATGCAAAGTAAAATGTAAGAAACCTAGAATGCCAACTTAGATTTGCAATTTTTTGTTTAACAGGCAAAATTATTGAGTAGGAGATTTCACTGATCCAGTTTAGACAGTAAGAAAGATCTTCTGAAGCTACTTCATGCAAATGGAGACAACAATAAAACATGAGTAACAATATTCATAATAGACAAGATAGACTTTAAAATAAATCTATAAAGAAAGACAAGGAAGGACATTATATAATGATAAAAAAGGTGAGGATACTACACTCATTAACATATATTCATCCAATATAGGAGCATCTAAATACATAAAACAAATGCTAACAGACATAAAGGGAGAAATTGACAGGAATACAATAATGGTAGGAGACTTTAGCACCCCACTGACATCAATGGACTGATCTTACAGAAAGAAAATCGATAAGGCAACATCCTAAATGACACAATGGAGCAATTGGACTTAATTGATATCTATAGGACACTACATTCAAAAAAGTATACATATATGCATTCTTTTCAAGAACACCTGGTACTTGTTCTAGGATAGACCACATACTATGACACAAAACAAGCTTCAACAAATTTAAAAGGATAGAAATTATTTTCTGGCCACAATTGTATGAAACTAGAAATCAACCACAGAAAGGAAAATGAGAAAAATATGATTACATGGAGAC
The DNA here is from genome assembly GCF_937001465.1 of Orcinus orca. Lineage (NCBI taxonomy): Eukaryota > Metazoa > Chordata > Mammalia > Artiodactyla > Delphinidae > Orcinus > Orcinus orca. The sequence goes on along the minus strand of NC_064566.1, from coordinate 81,808,454 downwards.
AAAAAAAAAAAAAAGTTACTAAAAAACCAATGCATCAACAAGAAAATCAAAGAGGAAATCAACAAATATCTCAAGACAAATGATAATGAAAACACAACCATACAAAAACTATGGGATTCAGAAAAAGTAGTCCTAAGAGGGAAGTTCAGAGGAATATAAGTCTTCCTCAAAAAGCAGGAAAAATCTTAAATAAACAACCTAACCTACCACCTAAAAAAAAATAGAAAAAGAAGAACAAACAATGCCTAAAGTCAGCAGAAGGAAGGCAACAAATAAAGATCACAGAAGAAATAAATACAATAGAAATCAAAGGAAAAATAGAAAATATCAACAAAACCAAGAGCTGATTTTTGAAAGGTAAAACAAAATTGACAAACCTGTAGCCATGTTCCCCAAGAAGAAAAGAAAGAGGACCCAAATTTAAAAAGGAAATAAAAAAAGAAAGAAAGAAATGTAAGAGGAGAAATAACAACAAATACCACAAAAATACCAAAAAATATATAAGAAAATATTATAAAAGTTATATGCCAACAAATTAGACAACCTAGAAGAAATGGACTGGTGTAGAAATATACAGCCTGCCAAAACTGAGTCAAGAAGAAACAGATAATTTGAACAGATTGATCACTAGAAGTCAAATAGAATCTGTAATTAACAAAACAAAACAAAACTGCAAACAAAAGTCCAGGACCAGATGGCTTCACTGGGGAATTCTACCAAACATATGAAGAAGAAGTTACACCTATCCTTTTCAAACTATTCTGAAATGTTAAAGAGGAGGGAACACTACCAGAGTCAGTCTATGAAACCACCATCACCCTGATACCAAAACCAGACAGACACTACAAGGAAGGAAATTAGAGGCCAATATCTTTGATGAATGTAGATTCAAAAATCCTCAGAAAATATTAGCAAATCAAATCCAGCAACACCATGATTAAATTGGATTCATTCCAGGGTTATAAGGATGGTTCAACATACACAAATCAATCAATATGATACACCACATCAACAAGAGGAAAGACAAAAACCACATGATCATCTCAATAGATGTAAAAAAAGAATTTGCTAAATTAAGCATTTGCTCTAATTCAACAACCATTTATTATAAAAACTCTCACCAAAGTGAATATAGATGGAATGCATTTTAACATAATTAAAGCTATTTATGACAAATTCAGAGCCAACATAATACTCAATGGTGAAACCATGAAATCTTTCCCTCTAAATTATGGAATAAGACAAGGATGCCCACTCTCATCACTTTTATTCAATATAATATTGGAAATTCTAGCCACAGCAATGAGCAAGGCACAGAAGTAAAAGTTTTCCAGATTGGAAGGGAAGAGGTAAAATTGTCATTATATGCAGATGACATGATTCTCTATGTAGAAAACCCTAAAGACTCCACACAAAATCTATTAGAACTAATAAATGAATTTAGCAAGGTAGCAGAATACAAGATTAATATACAAAAACTGGTTGCATTTCTTTATACTAACATGAAATATCATAAAGGGAAAGTGAAAAAAATCCTGTTTAAAATTGTGTACAAAATAATACCTAGGATTAACCTAACCAAGGAGGTGAAAGTCCTTCATGATGAGAATTATAAAACATTGATAAAGGAAATTGAAGATAATTCAATGACACTGAAAGATATCCCATGCTCTTGGACTGGAATAATTAATATTGCTAAAATGGCCATAAGACCACAAACAATCTACAGATTTAATGCAATCCTTATCAAATTACCCATGATGTTTTTCATTGAACTGAAACAAATGACATAAAACTTATATGGAAAAACATTAAACGGAGAGTTGCCAAAGCAATACTGAGGAAAAAGATCAAAGTTGGAGGCAAAACTCTCCCAGGCTTCAGACAATACTTCAAAGCTACAGTAATCAAAACAGTATAGTATTGGCACAAAAACAGAAAAGGGAGCAGAATAGAGAGGCCAGAATAAACCCAAACACCTACAGTCAATTAATCTTTGACAAAGAAAGCAAGGATATACATTGGAGAAAGATAGTCTTTTCAGCAAGTGGTGTTGGGAAAGCTAAACAGCCTCCTGTAAATCAGGGAAATTAGAATGCTCCCTCACACCATGTACAAAAATAAACTCAAAATGGTTTAAAGACCTAAACATAAGACATGACACCATAAAACTCCCAGAAGAGAACATAGCCAAAACATTCTCTGACATAAATTACAGCAACTTTTCTTAGATCGCTCTCTCAAGGGAAGAGAAATAAAAGCAAAAATAAACAAATGGGACTAATTAAGCTTAGCAGCATTTGCACAGCAAAGAAAACCATAAACAAAATAAAAAGACAACCTATTGGGGGGGGGGGACCTTGAAGATGGCGGAAGAGTAAGACGCGGAGATCACCTTCCTCCCCACAGATACACCAGAAATACATCTACACGTGGAACAACTCCTACAGAACACCTACTGAAGGCTGGCAGAAGACCTCAGACCTCCCAAAAGGCAAGAAACTCCCCACGTACCTGGGTAGGGCAAAAGAAAAGAAAAAACAGAGACAAAAGAATAGGGACGGCACCTGCACCAGTGGGAGGGAGCTGTGAAGGAGGAAAAGTTTCCACACACTAGGAAGCCCCTTCGTGGGTGGAGACTGTGGGAGGCAGAGGAGGGAACTTCGGGGCCGCGGGGGAGTGCACAGCAACAGAGGTGCGGAGGACAAAGCAAGAAAATTGCCGCACAGAGGATCGGTGCCGACCGGCACTCACCAGCCCGAGAGGCTTGTCTGCTCACCCGCTGGGGCGGGCAGGGCTGCGAGCTGAGCCTTGGGTTTCGGTTTCGGTTGGAGCGCGGGGAGAGGACTGGGGTTGGCAGCTTGAACATAGCCTGAAGGGGTTAGTGCACCACGGCTAGCCGGGAGGGAGTCCGGGGAAAAGTCTGCACCTGCCGAAGAGGCAAGAGACTTTTTCTTCCCTCTTTGTTTCCTGGTGTGCGAGAAGAGAGGTTTAAGAACACTGCTTAAAGGAACTCCAGAGACGGGCACGAGCCGCGGCTAAAAGCACGAACCCCAGAGACGGGTGTGAGCCGCGGCTAAAAGCGTGGACCCCAGAGACGGGCGCAAGCCGCGGCTAAAATCACGGACCCCAGGGACTGGCGGAAGACGCTAAGGCTGCTGTTGCCGCCATCAAGGGGCCTGTGTGCGAGCACAGGTCACTATCCACACCCCTCTTCCGGGGAGACTGTGCAGCCTGCCACTGCCAGGTTCCCGGGATCCAGGGACAACTTCCCCGGGAGAACGCACGGCAGGCCTCAGGCTGGTGCAACGTCACACCGGCCTCTGCCGCCGCAGGCCCGCCCGGCACGCAGTGCCCCTCCCTCCCCCCCGGCCTGAGTGCGCCAGAGCCCCCGAATCAGCGGTTCCTTTAACCCCGTCCTGTCTAAGCAAATAACAGACGCTCTCCAGCGACCTACACGCAGAGGCAGGGCCAAATCCAAAGCTGAGCCCCTGTGAGCTGTGAGAACAAAGAAGAGAAAGGGAAATCTCTCCCAGCAGCCTCAGAAGCAGCGGATTAAAGCTCCACAATCAACTTGATGTACACTGCATCTGTGGAATACATGAATAGACAACAAGTCAACCCAAATTGAGGAGGTGGGCTTCGAGAACAAGATCTATGATTTTTTTCCCCTTTTCCTCTTTTTGTGAATGTGTATGTGTATGCTTCTGTGTGAGATCTTGTCTGTATAGTTTTGCTTCCACCATTTGTCCTAGGGTTCTATCCGTCCATGATTTTTTTTTAAATTTTTTTTAATAATTAATTTTAATTACTTTATTATACTTTACCTTCTTTCTTTCTTTCTTTCTTTCTTTCTTTCTTTCTTTTTCTTTCTTTCTTTCTTTCTTTCTTTCTTTCTTTCTTTCCTTCCTTCCTTCCTTCCTTCCCTTCTTTAGACAACGAATCATCCCAAATTGAGGAGGTGGTCTCTGAGAGCAAGATTTATGATTTTTTCCCCTTTACGTCTTTTTGTGAGGGTGTATGTGTATGCTTCTGTGTAAGATTCTGTCTGTATAGCTTTGCTTCCAACATTTGTCCTAAGGTTCTATCCTTCCCTTTTTTTTTTTCTAAATAAGTATTTTTTAATTCAATAACTTTATTATACTTTATTTTACTTTACTGTATCTTCTTTCTTTCTGTCTTTTTTCCTTCTTTCTCTCCTTCCTTCCTTCCTCCCTCCCTTCCTCCCTCCTTTCTCTCCTTCTTGCCTTCTTTGCTTCTTTCTTTCTTTCTTTCTTCCTTCCTTCCTTCCTTCCTTCCCTCCATTCTTTCCTTCTTTCTTTCTCTCTTTCTTTATTTCTTCCTTCCTTCCTTCCTTCCTTTCTTTCTTTCTTTCTTTCTTTTCTTTCTTTCTTTCTTTCTTTCTTTCTTTCTTTCTTTCTTTCTTTCTTTCTTTCTTTCTTTCTTCATACTTCTACTAATTCTCTCTACTTTTTCTCCCTTTTATTCTGAGCCGTGTGGATGAAAGGCTCTTGGTGCTGCAGCCAGGAGTCAGGGCTCTGCCTCTGAGGTTGGAGAGCCAACTTCAGGACACTGGTCCACAAGAGGCCTCCCAGTTCCATGTAATATCAAATGGCGAAAATCTCCCAGAGACATCCATCTTAACACCAGCACCCAGCTTCACTCAACGACCAGCAAGCTACAGTGCTGGACACCCTATGCCAAACAACTAGCAAAACAGGAACACAACCCCACCCATTAGCAGAGAGGCTGCCTAAAATCATAATAAAGCCACAGACAACACAAAACACACCACCAGACGTGAACCTGCCCACTAGAGAGACAAGATCCAGTCTCATCCACCACAACACAGGCACTAGTCCCCTCCACCAGGAAGCTTACACAACCCACTGAAACAATCTTAGCCACCGGAGACAGACATCACAGACAGCGGGAACTACGAACCTGCAGCCTGCAAAAAGGAGACCCCAAACACAGTAAGATAAGAAAAATGAGAAGACAGAAAAACACACAGCAGATAAAGGAGCAAGATAAAAATGCACCAGACCTAACAAATGAAGAGGAAATAGGCAGTCTACCTGAAAAAGAATTCAGAATAATGATAGTAAGGATGATCCGAAATCTTGGAAATAGAATGGACAAAATGCAAGAAACAGTTAACAAGGACCTAGAAGAAATAAAGATGAAACAAGCAACAACGAACAACAAAATAAATGAAATTAAAAGTACTCTAGATGGGATCAATAGCAGAATAACTGAGGCAAAAGAACGGATAAGTGACCTGCAAGATAAAACAGTGGACATAACTACTGCAGAGCAGAATAAAGAAAAAAGAATGAAAAGAACTGAGGACAGTCTCAGAGACCACTGGGACAACAGTAAATGCACCAACATTCGAATTATAGGGGTTCCAGAAGAAGAAGAGAAAAAGAAAGGGACTGAGAAAATATTTGAAGAGATTATAGTTGAAAACTTCCCTAATATGGGAAAGGAAATAGTTAATCAAGTCCAGGAAGCACAGAGAGTCCCATACAGGATAAATCCAAGGAGAAATACGCCAAGACACATATTAATCAAACTGTCAAAAATTAAATACAAAGAAAGCATATTAAAAGCAGCAAGGGAAAAACAACAAATAACACACAAGGGAATCCCCATAAGGTTAACAGCTGATCTCTCAGCAGAAACCCTACAAGCCAGAAGGGAGTGGCAGGACATACTGAAAGTGATGAAGGAGAAAAACCTGCAACCAAGACTACTCTACCCAGCAAGGATCTCATTCAGATTTGATGGAGGAATTAAAACCTTTACAGACAAGCAAAAGCTGAGAGAGTTCAGCACCACCAAACCAGCTTTACAACAAATGCTAAAGGAACTTCTCTAGACAAGAAACACAAGAGAAGGAAAAGACCTATAATAACAAACCCAAAACAATTTTGAAAATGGGAATAGGAATATACATATCAATAACTACCTTAAATGTAAATGGACTAAATGCTCCCACCAAAAGACACAGATTGGCTGAATGGATACAAAAACAAGACCCATATATATGCTGTGTACAAGAGACCCAGTTCAGACCTAGAGACACATACAGACTGAAAGTAAGGGGATGGAAAAAGATATTCCATGCAAATGGAAACCAAAAGAAAGCTGGAGTAGCAATTCTCATATCAGACAAAATAGACTTTAAAATAAGGACTATTAAAAGAGACAAAGAAGGACACTACATAATGATAAAGGGGTAGATCCAAGAAGAAGATATAACAATTGTAAATATTTATGCACCCAACATAGGAGCACCTCAATACATAAGGCAAATACTAACAGCCATAAAAGGAGAAATCAACAGTAACACAATCATAGTAGGGGACTTTAACACCCCACTTACATCAATGGACAGATTATCCAAAATGAAAATAAATACGGAAACACAAGCTTTAAATGATACATTAAACAAGATGGACTTAATTGATATTTATGGGACACTCCATCCAAAAACAACAGAATACACATTTTTCTCAAGTGCTCATGGAACATTCTCCAGGATAGATCATATCTTGGGTCACAAATCAAGCCTTGGTAAATTTAAGAAAATTGAAATTGTATCAAGTGTCTTTTCCGACCACAACGCCATTAGACTAGATATCAATTACAGGAAAAGATCTGTAAAAAATACAAACACATGGAGGCTAAACAATACACTACTTAATAATGAAGTGATCACTGAAGAAATCAAAGAGGAAATCAAAAAATACCTAGAAACAAATGACAATGGAGACATGACGACCCAAAACCTATGGGATGCAGCAAAAGCAGTTCTAAGAGGGAAGTTTATAGCAATACAAGCCCACCTTAAGAAGCAGGAAACATCTTGAATAAACAACCTAACCTTGCACCTCAAGCAATTAGAGAAAGAAGAACAAAGAAACCCCAAAGCTAGCAGAAGGAAAGAAATCATAAAAATCAGATCAGAAATAAATGAAAAAGAAATGAAGGAAACAATAGCAAAGATCAGTAAAACTAAAAGCTGGTTCTTTGAGAAGATAAACAAAATAGATAAACCACTAGCCAGACTCATCAAGAAAAAAAGGGAGAAGACTCAAATCAATAGAATTAGAAATGAAAAAGGAGAAGTAACAACTGACACTGCAGAAATAAAAAAGATCATGAGAGATAACTACAAGCAACTCTATGCCAATAAAATGGACAATCTGGAAGAAATGGACAAATTCTTAGAAATGCACAACCTGCCAAGACTGAATCAGGAAGAAATAGAAAATATGAACAGACCAAACAAAAGCACTGAAATAGAAACTGTGATTAAAAATCTTCCAATGAACAAAAGCCCAGGACCAGATGGCTTCACAGGAGAATTCTATCAAACATTTAGAGAAGAGTTAACACCTATCCTTCTCAAACTCTTCCAAAATATAGCAGAGGGAGGAACACGCCCAAATTCCTTCTACGAGGCCACCATCACCTTGAAACCAAAACCAGACAAGGATGTCACAAAGAAAGAAAACTACAGGCCAATATCACTGATGAACATAGATGCAAAAATCCTCAACAAAATACTAGCAAACAGAATCCAACAGCACATTAAAAGGATCATACACCATGATCAAGTTTGGTTTATTCCAGGAATGTAAGGATTCTTCAATATACGCAAATCTATCAATGTGATAAACCATATTAACAAATTGAAGGAGAAAAACCATATGATCATCTCAATAGATGCAGAGAAAGCTTTTGACAAAATTCAACACCCATGTATGATAAAAACCCTGCAGACAGTAGGCGTAGAGGGAACTTTCCTCAACATAATAAAGGTCATATATGACAAGCCCACAGCCAACATCATCCTCAATGGTGAAAAACTGAAAGCATTTCCACTAAGATCAGGAACAAGACAAGGTTGCCCATTCTCACCACTCTTATTCAACATAATTTTGGAAGTTTTAGCCACAGCAATCAGAGAAGAAAAGGAAATAAAAGGAATCCAAATTGGAAAAGAAGAAGTACAGCTGTCACTGTTTGCAGATGACATGATACTATACATAGAGAATCCAAAAGATGCTACCAGAAAACTACTAGAGCTAATCACTCAATTTAGTAAAGTAGCAGGATACAAAATTAATGCACAGAAATCTCTGGCATTCCTATATACTAATGATGAAAAATCTGAAAGTGAAATCAAGAAAACACTCCCATTTACCATTGCAACAAAAAGAATAAAATATCTAGGAATAAACCTACCTAAGGAGACAAAAGACCTGTATGCAGAAAATTATAAGACACTGATGAAAGAAATTAAAGATGATACAAATAGATGGAGAGATATACCATTTTCTTGGATTGGAAGAATCAACATTGTGAAAATGACTCTACTACCCAAAGTAATCTATAGATTCAATGCAATCCCTATCAAACTACCACTGGCATTTTTCACAGAAGTAGAACAAAAAATTTCACAGTTTGTATGGAAACACAAAAGACCCCGAATAGCCAAAGCAATCTTGAGAACGAAAAAAGGAGCTGGAGGAATCAGGCTCCCTGACTTCAGACTATACTACAAAGCTACAGTAATCAAGACAGTATGGTACTGGCACAAAAACCGAAAAATAGATCAATGGAACAGGATAGAAAGCCCAGAGATAAACCCACGCACATATGGACACCTTATCTTTGATAAAGGTGGCAGGAATGTACAGTGGAGAAAGGACAGCCTCTTCAATAAGTGGTGCTGGGAAAACTGAACAGGTACATGTAAAAGTATGAGATTAGATCACTCCCTAACACCATACACAAAAATAAGCTCAAAATGGATTAAAGACCTAAATGTAAGGCCAGAAACTATCAAACTCTTAGAGGAAAACAATGGCAGAACACTCTGTGACATAAATCACAACAAGATCCTTTCTCACCCACCTCCTAGAGTAATGGAAATAAAAACAAAAATAAACAAATGGTACCTAATGAAACTTCAAAGCTTTTACACAGCAAAGGAAACCATAAACAAGACCAAAAGACAACCCTCAGAATGGGAGAAAATATTTGCAGATGAAGCAACTCACAAAGAATTAATCTCCAAAATTTACAAGCAGCTCATGCAGCTCAATAACAAAAAAACAAACAACCCAATCCAAAAATGGGCAGAAGACCTAAATAGACATTTCTCCAAAGAAGATATACAGACTGCCAACAAACACATGAAAGAATGCTCAACATCATTAATCATTAGAGAAATGCAAATCAAAACTACAATGAGATATCATCTCACACCAGTCAGAATGGCCATCATCAAAAAATCTAGAAACAATAAATCCTGGAGAGGGTGTGGAGAAAAGGGAACACTCTTGCACTGCTGGTGGGAATGTGAATTGGTTCAGCCACTATGGAGAACAGTATGGAGGTTCCTTTAAAAACTACAAATAGAGAGGGGGCCCTGTGGCTTAGCTGGTCAAAGCGCCTGTCTAGTAAAAACTACAAATAGAACTACCATATGACCCAGCAATCCCACTACTGGGCATATACCCTGAGAAAACCAAAATTCAAAAAGAGTCATGTACCATAATATTCATTGCAGCTCTATTTACAATAGCCCGGAGATGGAAACAACCTAAGTGCCCATCATCAGATGAATGGATAAAGAAGATGTGGCACATATATACAATGGAATATTACTCAGCAATAAAAGGAAACGAAATTGAGCTATTTGTAATGAGGTGGATAGACTTAGAGTTTGTCATACAGAGTGAAGTAAGTCAGAAAGACAAAGACAAATACCATATGCTAACACATATATATGGAATTTAAGAAGAGAGTAAAATGTCATGAAGAACCTAGGTGTAAGAGAGGAATAAAGGGACAGACCTACTGGACAATGGACTTGAGGATATGGGGAGGGGGGACGATGAGCTGTGACAGGGCGAGAGAGAGTCATGGACGTATACACACTAACAAACATAAGGTAGATAGCTAGTGCGAAGCAGCTGCATGGCACAGGGACATTGGCCCGGTGCTTTGTGACCACCTGGAGGGGTGGGTTAGGGAGGGTGGGAGGGAGGGAGATGCAAGCGGGAAGAGATATGGGAACATATGTATAACTGATTCACTTTGTTATTAAGCAGAAACTAGCACACCATTGTAAAGCAATTATACTCCAATAAAGATGTTAAAAAAAAAAAGACAACCTATGGAATGAGAGAAAATATTTGCAAATGATGCAACTGATGATGCGTTAATGCTCATACAACTCAATATCAAAAAAAACAAGCAACCTAATCAAGAAATGGTCAGAAGACCTAAATAAATATTTCTCTAAAGAAGACATAGAGATGGCCAATAGGTACATGAAAAGATGCTCAACATAGCTAATTATTAGATAAATGCAAATCAAAATTACAGTGAGGTACCACTTCACACCATCAGAATGACCATCATCAAAATGTCTACAAACAGTAAATTCTCAAAAGGGAGTGTAGAAAAAGGAACATTCCTACACTGTTGGTGGGAATGTAAATTGGTGCAACCACTATGGAAAACAGTATGGCGTTTCCTTTAAAAACGAAAACTAGAGCTACTGTATGATCCAGTAATCCTACTCCTGGGTGTATATCCAGAAATGATGAAAACACTAATTAGAAATGATACATGCACCTCAATGTTCATAATAGCACTAATTACAAGAGCCAAGACATGGAAGCAACCTAAGTGTCCATTGACAGATGAAAGGATAAAGAAGATTTTATATATATACAATGAAACATTACTGATCCATAAAGAAGAATGAAATATTGAAACTTGCTGCAATACGAATAGACCCTATATATTGCCATACTGAGTGCAGTAAGTCAGATAAAGACAAATATTATATGATATCACTTATATGTGGAATCTAAAAAATAAAATGAATGAAATATTTATAAAACAGACTTAAAGACATAGAAAACAATCTCATGGTTATCAAAGGGGAAAGGGGGGGATAAATTAGAAGTATGAGATTAACAGATATACTCCACTGTTATAATACATAAACAACAAGGATTTTCCACATAGCACAGGGAACTATATTCAATATCTGTAATTACCTATAATGGAAAAGGATCTGAAAAATATACATACATGTGTATAACATATATGTGAATAATGTTGCTGTATACCCGAGAATAACACAGTATTATAAATAAACCATACTTCAACAAAAAAAAAAAGAGAAAAGAAAGCTCTTCTATGAGATGGACAAAAATCTTGAAATTTTGAGGATCACTAGGGAGATAATTGCAAGAATAACTTTTATTTTTTTGTTTTTTTCTTGGTAAACAGTTGGATTAGGATGGTGGCTTTGAAAAAAGAAAAGAGAAGCACTAGAGTATGTGCAAGATAAATGGTATGAAAGCAATAGAAGAAGTAGCAAAGACAAATCACTCAAAAGAAGGAAGAAAACAAAAACAAAAAGCATAAATTCGAACTAATTCACTGGAAGTTTTGTCTTGGCACATACAGTGACAATCTGGTTAGGATAAATGTGGTTAGACAGAGATGGAAAACATATTCAGGCCATCAGAATATGGTGATTCCAAATGATGGGCCATGGTCTATGGTGGTTTTGTTTCCCTGCGTGAATCCCAACAGTTAATGTTATTATTTTACAGGTATAAAAAATAGCATACACAAGGAGGTAAAGTGATTAAAATAAGCTTATAATTTTAAGGAGAAAATCCTCCAATAATGTGGGTGTATACTATTCTATGAGAATTACCTGAGGTGCATATTAAAAATTAAAATTCATTGTCAGGGACCCAAGAATCTGTCATTTAATTACTATTATTGTTGATTTTTAAGCACAGTGAAGTTGAGAACAGCTGCAGGATCTTCAACGCTAGCATATGTGAAACTCTTCAGTTAACTTCATGTGACAGCTGTGAGAATGTGCTGGACAGACCTCCAAAAACAGAGGGCATAAGTGAGCAATGGTTCCACAGCAGCTGAGCTCAGAAATCTGTCCTGCATTTTGAGGCCACTCCTTCCTTGGGCTGCTTGCAACCAATGGCCACCACTGCAGGGGTGCTAAGGAAGACCCTATCTTGGGAGAAATAGGGTTCCTCTGTGGACCAACTTTGCCTCAAGGAACCCCCTAGACTTTGCCAAACCTTCCTTAGAAGACCTGGAAGTCTGGTATGCTTCCATCCACCCTTTTCTCTCTCCTTCACTCAGGTCCATTTGCATCAAAGTCTGATGATTCTTCAAGTGTCCTGTCTATTTTCCTCATGCAGAGGAAATAAATATGTATGTCTTACATATTTAATTCCTTCTTGGTATCTACTTCCTGGAAGACCTAAACTATTCCTTTCTTTTCAGTTTGAATAAACTACAATGAACATGGTTTCACTATTTACTAATAACACCTGGTTTATATTTTTGTAATGTGAACAGTTGGATTGCTTTAGAATCCTTGATGTAGCATGTACAGAATAATTCCCTAGTAATAACCATAATACTTATTGACTTCTGAGGGACCAGGCAGTATGCTAAGTACTTTACATTCATTATTATGATCAGCAGTGTGCTGGTAAAGAGGCTTAAAAAAAAGGAGCTTTTAAAATAACATTTGCCAATTATTGTGGTGTAAAAACATCCACCGTAGCCAATTTCAAGCTATATTAACCAGATTAAGAACTAACTGGCATAATTCTTTAATATTTAACACTTGGCTCTTGAAAGTTGGTAGAAGCCTGCCTGAACACACAAGATTAGTCTGCTATCATTTTATAATTTTTGATGTAGGTTTTTAATCCCAGTTCTACTGTTGAAGATACTCAGATTAGACAATTTGCCCAAATCATAGGTTTGGGATTTGCACCCAGATCTGACAGCCATTAATCTAAAAACTACCCAGTTTTACCTAGGGCTCTTTTGATTGCAAGTCATAGCTTGTTTAAGCCAGAAAAGAGAAGAGTGGGGGCTTAGTGAAAAATCTCAGGTATGTCTCATTGAGAGCAAGATCAATTTAGATAGACCTTAGAGACTTACTGAGATCCAGGACATGGGAAGACATCAGGTTCCCCTCATTGCTTCCTGGCTTCTTTCTGTTCTTGCTCAACATCTGTCAATGAATGAACCAGCATGCTCTGCTTTTGTGGTTCATGTGGCAAGGATAAAGGAGGTCCCAAGCTTATGGACCATGTTTTATGTATAAAATCACCCACAGAGACTTGTTTGCTCTCTATCCTAAGCTCAGAATCCCTAGGAAGAGACTCTGACTGGCCCAGCTTGTGTCATGAGTCCACCATGGTCCAATTGACTGCATTTTGTCTTTTAATAAAAGGAGAATTAAAAGAGGAAAGGCTGTAAACAGGATGGATTCTCCAATTTGGGTCTACAGCATTATTTTACATAACAAAGCAAAGATATCATTAAATTATGATGCAGTAATACATATTCATATGTTTATTTAAACAATATAACTTTTTAAAATAAATACTAACACCTAGGCACAATAATCTCCCTGAGTTATTAATTTTTAGTTTATCACTCTCAGATTAATAAGACTGGGTTTACGAGTCTTGACAAAGTCAAAGTTACTATGATCCCTTTTTCTTGGTTAAGCCCAGTTTTGAGGGTGGATGGGGAGTATGCAGGTTTATACTTTTTGAGTCAGCTGTCATATACTTCAAAATCCCCTGATGCATGCATATATTATTACAAATGTATTTAGTTCCATCTTCCATTTATACCGACCTTCATTCTCATGGTAGAAACCTGCTACTTGAAATTTATCAAACAAAACATTAATTGCTCTCCTTATTCACTGCTCAGGAGTGGGAAGGGTAGGAGGATGGTTGACTATAAAACAGGAAATGGGCCACTCTAAGCTGAATTCCTTCTTACCAGGATATTTTCATGTCCTCCATATACCTCGTCTCCTTAGCCAGCCCACATATATAAAATCCTATTTTAAATAAATTGTGTCTTTTCCATAGAAGAAAGGGGGCTTTAATGCATATATAAATAGAGAATAATAAAATGTTAAAACAAAGAGATAATGTGATTTTTGAACACGAGAGATACACATTAATGGAAACCTAAGCTGTGGAGATTTTAACTATTAATGCATGGAATATCAGCATGTAATGAGATCTGTCAGGATTTTTAAGAATCAGAGTTCAAATGCAAAGAGCAATCTTGTGAAGACTTTTCTTCTTCAGAATATTTCTGGCTAAAGATAAGGGGCTAGTCAAATGTCTTTTGCAAGGTTATTAGAAAAGATAGGAGGTAAGAAATCCTTCCAAAATACCTTACTTTATTTTTTGACCTGATTTTATTATCAATTCCACATAATATCTGCTGATAGCTCAAAATGTGCATATTTCACCAGCTCTAGGCAAAATTATGGAAGCGGGATTCATGAGGCTTTGGTGTTTCTCCCCTCCGCTTTCTGGATTCTCACCTACATTCTCTCCCAACAAGTTTCTCACCCCTAACCTAGCTCCTTTTCCCTGTCCAAAACACTTTTTTAACAATTTTAACGATATATTCTCAGCAAAATGAAAACCAGTGTGATCTACTGACCCACATTCATGGATCACCTTGTTACATCTCTCAGGTAAAGATCTTACATGAGAAAATGGGCCTGAAAGAGTAAAGCTAAGCTGTGGAGAAATCAGACTTACTGAAGTGGTCTCTCTCCTGCAGTGCGGGTGCACTTCTGGATCTTTAGCAGGCTCCAAATGTGCTCCAGGATTTCTTTTTTCTTTTTCCTTCTTTCTTTTATTACATTTTTTAAAATGGAGTATAGTTGCTCTACACTGTTGTGTCAGTTTCTGCTGTACAGCAAAGTGAATCAGCCATACATATACCTATGTATATTTTTGGATTTCTTTCCCATTTAGGTCACTACAAAGCACCGAGTAGAGTTCCCTGTGCTGTACAGTAGGTTCTCATTAGTTATCTATTTTATACATAGTAGTGTATATATGTCAGTCCCAATCTTCCAATTCATCCCACCTCACTCCCACCCCTTTTCCCCCTTGGTATCCATATGTTTATTCTCTATATCTGTGTCTCTATTTCTGTTTTGCAAATAAGATCATCTTTACCATTTGACAGCAAATAAGTTTGCAGCTGTTACAGCTCCCATAGAAATTAAAGGCTAGTCTTGGCAATACTCTGCAGTACTTAGCAGCATGTGTGAAATTATTCTTGGAAATGCCTCTCATTTTGTGCATTTTATTTATTTATTATTTTTTTAACCATGGTATGAAACTGAATTCTGTCTCGATGTGGTAAAGTGAGTCTCCATATTGCTTTTCAGTGATAGTAAAAAAACTTTCTGTCCACCTAAGGAATAAAAAACATTACAAGTGATATTTGGTACTACATCAAAATACCTGAAGATGTGCTCAATTGGAAATAATTTATGTAATGATTGAAAGTGTTTGCTGACCAAAATATGTTGCAAATTCATAATGAAGAAGTTGGTCAAATGAGTTGGTGGTGACAATATATTTAATTCTTTTAAAATGCAGACTGCATAAAGAAGACTCAGTACTTTAAGATCTTTACTTGATAAATAATGACCAAAACCCCCCAAACCAAAAACCTGGATATGATTGGATTTCAGCCTGCTCCCAACGAGGATGATACCATGTCTATAACAGAAGTTGAAAAGATGGTGGCAAAGAAAGGAAAGGGCCATTCCACTGTGACATTAATGGTTTCAATATTTCAATACAATATATATTTGTTTATCAACATCTATGTGTCAACAACATCCACATAATGTTCAAATGATTAAATAGTACAACTAACATACACAGGCTCTGCTGAAACAATACATTGTAGGGAATTTTGGGCAAACTGTGATGGCTTCTAAAATCATGTCTAAAATAACAAATTCACTTGGACAAAAATAAATAAATAAATAAGATAAGAGACTAGTTCTACAAGATTGTAAATAAGTAGCAAAGCTACAATAATAAAAGCAGCACACTACCAGCCAGGAATAGATTATCACCAATGGGACAGAATTGACAGTTCAGAAGTAGATCCAGAATCATATATAGATTGGGCATATGATAAATCTGGCACTTAAAATCTGTGGGAAAAATTATTTAATAAACATCTTTGTGACAATTAGCCATTTCAGCAGAAAAATAATGCTGAATTCCTACTTGTGTTCTAAGATCAAAATAAACTCCAGAAGTAAAAACAGTTAAGTATAAAAAAATTAGGCCAAAAAGCACTAGATAAAAATAAGGGCAATTCACATTTTTAAAATAATTTTGGAAGGGACAAAATGCTTTTTTATAGAAGAAAACAAATTCCAGAAGGTATAAAGTTTAGAAACATGGCTTCTTTAAAAATATTTTTAAACAAGTGTCTATTTTACAATAAATTAACAATAACATAAAGAGATAAAGGAAGGTTTTGAGTTTCTTTCATTTGATTCCTAATTTGAATGACAAATGCTAACACATGTGATGCTATGGCAAGTTCAAACCATTTGACTACATAAGTGAACACACTGGGTTCTCTCTCCTCTGAATCACACAGTGGAAGCCACTCTTCTCTTTGGGGATGGCCTGATCAAGGAGAGAGACCTGAGAAACGAGCTGAGCTAGTAACTTGGTGTTCCTCACCTGAAATAAGGGCAGTATTACATTGCCTGGATTTGTAGCGTTTAAATAGCCCTGTGTTCTCAGGTCTCCTCTGTGATTTTTTTTTTTTTTTTTTTTGTGGTATGCGGACCTCTCATTGTTGTGGCCTCTCCAATTGTGGAGCACAGGCTCCAAATGCACAGGCTCAGTGTCCATGGCTCACGGACCCAGCTTCTCCGTGGCATGTGGGATCTTCCTGAACCGGCACGAACCCATGTCCCCTGCATCGGCAGGTGGACTCTCAACCACTGCTCCACCAGGGAAGCCCCTCAGTGATTTTATTGTTGTTATAAACTTGATATTTTTGGTAAGTTTATTTTCTAGAGCTCTCTCATAGCCCTCTCTGCATGCTTCACACATGCATTTTGTTAACTTATTCTTCTTATCTCAATAGCTTAGCAGTTAATACAAGCAAGCTGTTATAGAAGACTAAAACAAATAAATGTATACTTTATAATTCTCATACCCAATAAGCCACCTTCATAACTGGAGTAGTAATTATACATGTGAGTAGACAAGTAAGATAGGGGGGTCTAGTGAGGAAGCTGATAATTTATTGCCAAATTCTTTATCATATAAAAGGTCAATTTGGGCAATCTCTTTTAACTTCAGTCTGTCTCATATAAATGGATGTAATAATAGTATCTTAAAACTTAATTGGTGAGCTTCAAGATGGCAGAGGAGTAAGATGCAGAGATCACCTTCCTCCCCACAGATACATCAGAAATATATCTACATGTGGAACTGCTCCTATAGAACACCTACTGAATGCTGGCAGAAGACCTCATACTTCCAAAAAGGCAAGAAACTCCACACATACCTGGGTAGGGCAAAAGAAAAAAGAAAAAAAAACAGAGACAAAGAATAGGGATGGGACCTGCACCAGTGGGAGGGAGCTGTGAAGGAGGAAAGGTTTCCAAACACTAGAAGCTCCTTCACGGGTGGAGACTGCAGGTGGCAGAGGGGGGAAGCTTCAGAGCCATGGAGTAGAGCACAGTCACAAGGGTGTGGAGGGCAAAGTGGTGAGATTTCCACACAGAGGATCAGTACCAACCAGCACTCACCAGACCGAGAGACTTGTCTGCTCACCCACAGGGGCGGGTGGGAGCTGGGAGCTGAGGCTCGGGCTTCGGTCAGATCGCCGGTAGCGGACTGTTGTTGGCGGCATGAACACAGCCTGAAGGGGGCTAGTGCACACAGCTAGCCTGGAGGGAGTCCGGGCAAAGGTCTGGAACTGCCAAAGAGGCAAGAGACTTTTTCTCCCCTCTTTGTTTCCTGGTGTGTGAGGAGAGGAGATTAAGAGCACTGCTTAAAGGAGCTCCAGAGATGGGCATGAGCAGCGGCTATCAGCATGGACACAAGAGATGGGCAGGAGACGCTAAGGCTGCTGCTACAGCCACCAAGAACTCTTCGAGCAAACACAGGCCACTAACCACACCACCCCTCCCGGGAGCTTGTGCAGCCCGCCACTGCCAGGGTCCCATGATCCAGGGACAACTACCCCGGGAGAACACATGGCGTGCCTCAGGCTGGTGCAACGACACGCTGGCCTCTGCCACCGTAGGCTCTCCCTGCATCTGTATCCCTCCCTTCCCCTGGCCTGAGTGAATCAGAGCCCCCAAATCAGCTGCTCCTTTAACCCCGTCCTGTATGATTGAAGAACAGACGCCCTCAGGTGACCTAAATGCAGAGGCGGGTCCAAATTCAAAGCTGAACCCCGGGAGCTGTGCAAATAAAGAAGAGAAAGGGAAATTTCTCCCAGCAGCCTCAGGAGCAGCGGATTAAATCTCCACAATCAACTTGATGTACCCTGCATCTGTGGAATACCTGAATAGACAATGAATCATCCCAAATTGAGGAGGTGGACTTTGGGAGCAATGATATATTAATTTTTCCCCTTTTTGCTCTTTTTGTGAGTGCGTATGTGTATGCTTCTGTGTGTGATTTTGTCTGTATAGCTTTGCTTTCACCATTTGTCCTATGGTTCTGTCCATCCATTGTTCTATTTTTTTTTTATTAAATTTTTTTCTCAATTATTATTATTTTTTTATTTTAATAACTTTATTTTATTTTACTTTATTTTATCCTTTCTTTCTTTCTTTCTTTCTTTCTTTCTTCCTTCCTTCCTTCCTTCCTTTCTTCCTCTCTTTCTCTCTTCCTCTCTTCCTCTCTCTCTCTCTCTTTCTTTTCTTTCTTTTTCTTTCTTTCTCTTTCTTTCTTTCTTTCTTTCTTCAATTTTTCTCCCTTATATCCTGAGCCGTGCAGATGAAAGGCTCTCAGTGCTCCAGCCAGGAATCAGGGCTCTGAGGTGGGAGAGCCAACTTCAGGACACTCAACCACAAGAGACCTCCCAGCTCCACATAATATCAAATGGGGAAAATCTCCCAGAGATCACCATCTCAATGCCAAAACACAGCTTCACTCAATGACCAACAAGATACAGTGCTGGACACCCTATGCCAAACAACTAGCAAGACAGGAACACAGACCCTTCCATTAGCAGAGAGGCTGACTAAAATCATTATAAGGCCACAGATACCACAAAACACACCACCAGACGTGGTACTGCCCACCAGAAAGACAAGTTCCAGCCTCATGCACCAGAACACAGGCACTAGTCCCCTCCACCAGGAAGCCTACACAAGCCACTAAACCTACACCAACCACTAAACCAAACTTAGCCACTAGGGACAGGTACCAAAAACAAACTTTCAGCCTGCAAAAAGGTGACCCCCAACACAGTAAGTTTAGCAAAATGAGAAGACAGAAATACACACAGAAGATGAAGGAGCATGGTAAAAACCCAACAGATCTAATAAATGAAGAGGAAATAGGCAGTCTACCTGAAAAAGAATTCAGAATAATGATAGTAAAGATGATCCAAAATCTTGGAAATAGAATAGAGCAAATACAAGAAACATTTAACAAAGACCTAGAAGAACAAAAGAGCAAACAAACAATGATGAACAACACAATAAATGAAATAAAAATTTCTAGAAGGGATCAATAGCAGAATAACTGAGGCAGAAGAACGGATAAGTGACGTGGAAGATAAAATAGTGGCAATAACTACTGCAGAGCAGAATAAAGAAAAAACAATGAAAACAACTTAGGACAGTCCCAGAGACCTCTGGGACACTAAACGCACCAACATTTGAATTATAGTGGCCCCAGAAGAAGAAGAGAAAGGAAAGGGACTGAAAAAATATTTGAAGAGATTATAGTGGAAAACTTCCCTTATATGGGAAAGGAAATAGTTAATAAAGTCCAGAAAACACAGAGAGTCCGATAAAGGATAAATCCAAGGAGAAACACAACAAGACACATATTAATCAAGCTATCAAAAATTAAATACAAATAAAACATATTAAAAGCAGCAAGGGAAGAACAACAAAACCACACAAGGGAATCCCCATAATATTAACAGCTAGTCTTTCAGCAGAAACTGAAACCCAGAAGGGAGTGGCAGGACATAATTAAAGTGATGAAGGAGAAAAACCTACAACCAAGATTACTCTACCAAGCAAAGACCTCATTCAGATAGGAAGGAAAAATTAAAACCTTTACAGACAAGCAAAAGCTGAGAGAGTTCAGCACCACCAAACCAGCTTTACAACAAATGCTAAAGGAACTACTCTAGGCAGGAGATGGAAAAAAAATATTCCAAGCAAAAGGAAATCAAAAGAAAGCTGCAGTAGCAATTCTCATATCAGACAAAATAGACTTTAAAATAAAGACTATTAGAAGAGACAAAGAAGGACACTACATAATGATCAAGGGATCGATTCAAGAAGAAAATATAACAATTGTAAATATTTATGCACCTAACATAGGCACACATCAATACATAAGGCAAATATTAACAGCCATAAAAGGGGAAATCTACAGTAACACAATCAGAGTAGGGGACTTTAACACCCCACTTTCACCTATGGACAGATCATCAAAAATGAAAATAAATACGGAAACACAAGCTTTAAATCATACATTAAACAAGATGGACTTAATTAATATTTATAGGACATTCCATCCAAAAGCAACAGAATACACATTCTTCCGAATGGCACATGGAACATTCTTCAGGATAGATCATATCTTGGGTCACAAATCAAGCCTTGGTTAATTTAAGAAAATTGAAACTGTTTCAAGTATCTTTTCTGACCACAATGCTATGAGACTAGATATCAATTACAGGAAAAGATCTGTAAAATATATAAACACATGGAGGCTAAACAATACCCTACTTAATAACCAAGTGATCACTGAAGAAATCAAAGAGGAAATCAAAATATACCTAGAAACAAATGACAATGGAGACACAATGACCCAACACCTATGGGATGCAGCAAAAGCAGTTCTAAGAGGAAACTTTATAGCAATACAATCCTACTTTAAGAAACAGGAAACATCTAGAATAAACAATGTAACCTTGTACCTAAAACAATTAGAGAAAGAAGAACAAAAAAAACCCCAAAGTTAGAAGAAGGAAAGAAATCATAAAGATCAGATCAGAAATAAATGAAAAAGAAATGAAGGAAATGATGGTAAAGATCAATAAAACTAAAAGCTTGTTCTTTGAGAAGATAAATAGAATTGATAAACCATTAGCCAGACTCATCAAGAAAAAAGGGAGAAGACTCAAGTCATAGAGTTAGAAATGAAAAAGGAGAAGTAACAACTGACACTGTAGAAATACAAAGGATCATGAAAGATTACTACAAGCAACTCTATGCCAATAAAATGGACAACCTGGAAGAAATGGACAAATTCTTAGAAATGCAAAACCTGCTGAGACTGAACCAGGAAGAAATAGAAAATATGGACTGCCCAATCTCAAGCACTGAAATTGAAACTGTGATTAAAAATCTTCCAACAAACAAAAGCCCAGGGCCAGGTGTTCTCACAGGCTAATTCTATCAAACATTTAGAGAAGAGCTAACACCTACACTTCTCAAACTCTTCCAAAATATAGCAGAGGGAGGAAGACTCCCAAACTCATTCTATGAGGCCACCGTCACCCTGATACTAAAACCAGACAAAGATGTCACAAATAAAGAAAACTACAGGCCAATATCACTGATGAACATAGATGCAAAAATCCTCAACAAAATACTAGCAAACAGAATCCAACAGCACATTAAAAGGATCATACACCATGATCAACTGGGGTTTATTCCAGGAATGCAAGGATTATTAAATATATGCAAATCAATCAATGTGATACACCACATTAGCAAACTGAAGGATAAAAAACATATGATCATCTCAATGGATGCAGAGAAAGCTTTCGACAAAATTCAACACCAATTTATGATCAATATCGTCCAGAAAGTGGGCATAGAGGGAACTTTCCTCAACATAATAAAGGCCATATATGACAAACCCATAGCCAACATCGTTCTCAATGGTGAAAGACTGAAACCATTTCCACTAAGATCAGGAACAAGACAAGGTTGCCCACTCTCACCACTATTATTCAACCTAGTTGTGGAAGATTTAGCCACAGCAATCAGAGAACAAAAAGAAATAAAAAGAATCCAAATTGGCAAAGAAGAATTAAAGCTGTCACTGTTTGCAGATGACATGATACTATACCTAGAGAATCTGAAAGATGCTACCAGGAAACTGCTAGAGCAGTTTCTGCACGTTGGAAATTTAAAAGGTTAGAGTCTTCAGCTGGAAGGAAATGTGACACTTGTATAGAGAGAGAGGCAGTGTGGTGTTTTGAAAAAAGTGTAAGTTTGAAGCAAGTAAAATATCTGGGTTCAACTCTAATCTAAGCCAATTTTAGCTGTAAGACTTGGCATGACTCTGAAACTCATGATGCTGCTCAATAAAATGGAAATAATCATGATCTTAACAAGATTAGAAATCATTTGTGAGAAGTTCTTGGCATGCAATAGGTGTTCAACAAGGGGCAGCCACTATTATACACCCCAGTTCACTCATTTTGTCTGGAAACCCACCCTCTTTTATGACTAGGAAACTTGTTTTCATTTCTCACATCCCAGTGGTAATATCCACTCCCTTTTGAATGCTAGACGTGGTCACTCAGAGAGAATCTGATGCTCTGCCTTTGTTTGCTAACATCAATTTTCATCTGCTTGGTAATAGCACCATTACTCAAGTGTGCTTACCTTTCCAATCATCATCATAGCAAGACTGTCAGCTCTTGAGGGCAAAAACCGTCTGATTCATATTTCTATCTACAACTCAGGAGGTCCTAATAAGATTTCTCTGGATTGTATCAATGAATGAGAAACCTGATACCTAGAGGGAAAAAACAGGTTCAAGAGTTACTCAGAGGCGGTAGTAGAAAGCCCATCTCTTGTCTTTCAATCTTCTGCTGTATTCACTGTCTGAAACATAATTTCTGGTAAATACCTAAAGGAGAAATTATAGTTGGGAAAGAAAATTAAAATAAACAACATTTAGTGTTTTATTTTCTTGCTGATTATTTTACTTCTGGATTTTAGTTACAAATTTTTGGCAGATGATAAGTATTTTAAAACAGTTGGTGGTCAAATATCAGTTTATTGCTCCAAGGTTGTCACTAGATGTCTGGAGTTCCTACTCTATCAATAAGTACCATGTGCTATATGTTGATGCCACACCGTGACACTGATGTTATATCTAAAATCAAACACTAGCTTAAATCGTGGAATAGTCTGGTGACTGGCTTATATGGCACAAGTGTTTACTCTGAATATATTCCTCAGTTTTAACTGGAATAACAACAGATTACTGAAGTTCTGAGACTCTGGGAAGTACAGCATCATAGAACTAGTTGGAATTTTAAGACCATCTGGACAAATATTGTCATTTTATAAGGAGAAAACTGTTCAATAACTGAAATGTTCAGTAACTGAGATGTTTAATACCTTACCTAAATGCAAATAATGTTAGAAACCATGTAAGATCCAGCTTCCACTGACAGCCATTCACTGAGCCAATTGTTTTACGATCATTATGCATCTTGTTAACTAAAAACCATTATTTTCACTAAAGTTAATCTTTATTACACATAGCATTTAGCTTGACTTTTATAATGACCCTCAAAAGTTGAATAAAATTTAGATTCACAATATAGATAAAAAGAGGAACACTGAGAAAGGCTGAATCTTTAACTCTGTATCAGAGGATGTTACCTATGGAGGCTTATGCATGAAGCCACTTGATTCTTCTTTTCTTAATTGGAGTAAAATTGCTTTAAAATGTTGTGTTAGTTTCTGCTGTACAATAAAGTGGATCAGCTATATGTTACCTATATCCCCTCCATCTTGAACTTTCCTTCCACCCCACCCCAATTCCACCCATCTAGATCATCACATAGCACTGAGCTGAGCTCCCTGTGCTATACAGCAGGTTTTCACTATCTATCTATTTTACACATGATAGTGTATTTATGTCAAACCTAAACTCCCAATTCATCCAACCCTTCCCTTCCCCCCTGTGTCCACATGTCCATTCTCTATGTCTATGTCTCTATTCCTGCCCTACAGATAGGTTCATCTGTACCATTTTTCAGGATTCCACATATATGTGTTAATATACGATATTTGTTTTTCTCTTTCTGGCTTACTTCACTCTGTATGACAGACTCTAGGTCCATCCACATCTCCACAAATGACCCAATTTTGCTCCTTTTTATGGCTGAATAATATTCCATTGTATATATGTACCACATCTTCTTTATCTGTTCATCTGTCATTGGACATTTAGGCTGCTTCCATGTCCTGCCTGTTGTAAATAGTATGGCAATGAACATTGGGGTGCATATGTCCTTTCGAATTATGGTTTTCTCAGGATATATACCCAGTGGTGAGATTTCTGGGTCATATGGTACTTCTATTTTTGGTTTTTTAAGGAACCTCCATACTGTTCTCCATAGTGGCTGTATCAATTTACATTCCCACTAACAGTGCAAGTGGGTTCCCTTTCCTCCACAACCCCTCCAGCATTTATTGTTTGTAGAGTTTTGATGATGGCCATTCTGACCAATGTGAGGTGATACCTCATTGTAGTTTTGATTTGCATTTCTCTAATAATTAGTAATGTTGAGCATCCTTTCATGTGCTTTTGACCATATGTATGTATTCTTAGGTGAAATGTCTATTTAGGTCTTACACACATTTTTTAATTGGGTTGTTGTTTTCTTTTTGATATTGAGCTCCATGAGCTGTTTATGTATTTTTGAGATTAATCCTTTGTGCATTGCTTCATTTGTAAATATTTTCTCCCATTCTGAGGGTTGTCTTTTTGTCTTGTTTATCATTTCCTTTGCTGTGAAAAAGTTTTTAAGTTTAATTTCGTCCAATTTGTGTGTTTTTTTTTTTTTTTTTGTATTTTCATTACTCTAAGAGGTGGGTGAAAAAAAATCTTGCTGTGGTTTATGTAAAAGAGTGTTTTCCTCTAAGAGTTTTATAGTGTCCACTCCTTACATTTAAGTATTTAATCCATTTGGAGTTTAATTTTGTGCATGGTGTTAGGGAGTGTTCTAATGTCATTCTTTTACATGTAGCTGCCCAATTTTCCCAGCACCACTTGTTGAACAGGCTTTTTTCCATTGTACGTTCTTGCTTCCTTTGTCATACATCAGGTGACCATAGGTGCGTGGGTTTATCTCTGAGCTTTCTATCTTGCACCATTGATCTATATTTCTGTTTTTGTGTCAGTATCATACTCTCTTGATAACTGTAACTTTGTAGTATAGTTTGAAGTCAGGGAGCCTGATTCCTCCAGCTCGGTTTTTCTTTCCAAAGATTGCTTTGGCTATTAGGGGTATTTTGTGTTTCCATACAAATTGTAAATATTTTTTCTCTAATTCTGTGAAGAATGCCATTGGTAGTTTAATAGGGATTGCATTGAATCTGTAGATTGCTTTGGGTAGTATAGTCATTTTCAAAATATTGATTCTTCCAATCCAAGAACATGGTATATTTCTCATCTGTTTATGTCATCTTTGATTTTTTTCATCAGTGTTTTATACTTTTCTGAGTACAAGTATTTTTCCTCCTTAAGTAGGTTTATTCCTAGGTATTTTATTCCTTTTGTTGCAATGATAAATGGGATTGTTTCCATAATTTCTCTTTCAGGTCATCTGCAAGCAGTGACAGTTTTACTTCTTTCCAATTTGGATTCCTTTTATTTATTTTTTTCTTCTCTGATTGCCATGGCTAGGACTTCCAAAACTATGTTGAATAAGAGTGGCAGGAGTGGACATCTTTGTCTTATTTCTGATCTTAATGAACCTGCTTTCACTTTTTCACAATTGAGTATGATGTTTGCTATGGGTTTGTCATATATGGCCTTTATTATGTTGAGGTAGATCTCTATATGCCCATTCTCTGGAGAGTTTCTATCATAAATGACTGTTGAATATTGTCAAAAGCTTTTTCTGCATCTACTGAGATTATCATATGGATTTTATTCATTAATTTGTTAATATGGCTTATCACATTGATTGATTTGCCTATATTGAAGAATCCTTGCATACCTTGGATAAATCAACTTGATCATGGTGTATGATTCTTTTAACGTGTTGTTGGATTGTTTCTTAGTATTTTGTTGAGGATATTTGCATCTATGTTCATCAGTGATATTGGTCTGTAATTTTCTTTTTTTGTGATATTGTTGTCTGGTTTTGGTGTCAGGGTGATGGTGGTTTTGTAGAAATATTTTGGAGTGTTCCTCCCTCTGCAATTTTTTGGAAGAGTTTCAGAAGCTTAGGTGTTAGCTTTTCTCTAAATATTTGATAGAATTTTCCTGTGAAGCCATCTGGTCCTGGACTTTTGTTTGTTGTAAGACTTTAAATTACAGTTTCAATTTCACTACTTGTGATATGTCTGTTTATGTTTTCCAGTTCTTCCTGGTTCAGTCTTGGAAAGTTGTACCATTCCAAGCATTTTTCCATTTCTTCCTTGTCCATTTTATTGGCATATAGTTGTTTGTAGTATTCTCTAATGATCCTTTTTATTTCTGTGGTGTCAGTTTTGATTTCTCCCTTTTCTTTTCTAATTTTATTGATTTGCATCCTCTTTTTTTTTCTTGATGAGTCTGTCTAAATGTTTATCAATTGTGTTTATCTTCTCTAAGAAACAACTTTTAATTTTATTGATCTTTGCTATTGTTTTCTTCATTTCTATTTTATTTATTTCTCCTCTGATCTTTATGATTTCTACTTACTTTGAGTTTCCTTTGTTCTTCTTTCTCTAGTTGCCTTAGGTGTAAAGCTAGATTGTTTATTTGAGATTTTTCTTGTTTCTTGAGGTGAGATTGAATTGCTTAAACTTCCCTCTTAGAACTGCTTTTGCTGTGTCCCATAGGTTTTGGGTCATCGTGTTTTCATTGTCATTTTTTTCTATGTGTTTTTTAAATTTCTTCTTTGATTTCTGTAGTGATCTGTTTAACACACTCTTTAGCCTTCATGTATTTGTGTTTTTTAAAGTTTTCTTTTTTGTGTAATTGATTTCCAATGTCATAGCGTTGTGGTCAGAAGAGATGTTTGATATGATTTCAAATTTCTTAAATTTTCTGAGACTTGATTTGTGACCCAAGATGTGATCTATAGCAGAGAATGCTCTGTGTGCACCTGAGAGGAAAGTTTATTCTAACACTTTCAGTTGGAATGTCCTATTAATATCAATTAAATCTATCTCATCTATTGTGTCATTTAAAGCTTGCATTTCCTTATTTATTTTTTGTTTGGATGATCTGTCCATTTGTGTAAGTGGAGTGTTAATGTCCCCTACTATTATTCTCTTACTGCCAATTTCTCCTTTTATGGTTTTTAGCATTTGCCATATGTATTGAGATGCTCCTATGTTGGGTGCATAAATATTTATAATGGTTATATCTTCTTCTTGGATCAATCCCTTGATCATTATGTAGTGTCCTTCCTTATCTCTTGTAACAGCCTTCATTTTAAAGTCTATTTGATCTGATACAAGTATTGCTACTCCAGCTTTCTTTTGATATCCATTTGCACGGAATATCTTTTTCCAACCCTTCACTTTCAATCTGTATGTGTCGCTAGGTCTGAAGTGGGTCTCTTATAGACAGCATATATATACATGTTGTTTTTGTATCCATTCAGCCAGTGTGTATCTTTTGATTGGAGCATTTAATCCATTTATATTCAAGGTTATTATTGATATGTATGTTCCTATTCCCATTTTCTTAATTCCTTTGGGTTTGTTTTGTGGGTCTTTTCCTTCTCTTGTTTTTCATGCTAGAGAAGTTCCTTTAGCATTTGTTGTAAAGTTGGTTTGGTGGTGCTGATTTCTCTTAGCTTTTGCTTGTCTGTGAAGCTTTTGATTTCTCCATCAATCTGAATGATGTCCTTGCTGGGTAGAGTAATCTTGTTTGTAGGTTTTGTTCTTTCATCCCTTTAAGTATATCCTTCCACTCCCTTCTGGCCTGCAGAGTTTCTGCTGAAAAATCAGCTGATAACCTTGTAGGGATTCCTTTGAATTTTATTTTTGCTTATCCCTTGCAGCTTTTAATATTATTCTTTGAATTTAGTTTTTGTTGGTTTGATTAATATGTGTCTTGTTGTGTTTCTCCTGTGGTTTATCCTGTATGGGACTCTCTGCACTTCCTGGGCTTGAGTTGCTATTTCCTTTCCCATATCTCTTTTCAATTATATCTCTTCAAATAATTTCTCAGATCCTTTCTTTTTCTCTTCTTTTTCTGGGACCCCTATAATTCGAATATTTGTGCATTTAGTGTTGTCCCAGTGTTCTCTGAGATTGTCAGAATTCTTTTCATTCTTTTTTCTTCATTCTGCTCCTTGACTGTTATTTCCACCATTCTGTCTTCCAGCTCACTTATTTGTTTTTCTGCCTCAGTTATTTTGTTATTGATTCCTTTTTTAGTGTATTTTTCATTTCAGTTACTGTGTTGTTCATCTGTTTCTTTGTTCTTTAGTTCTTCTAGATCTTTGTTAATCATTTCTTGTATTTTCTCATTCTGTGCCTCCATTCTATTTCTGAGATTCTGGATCATCTTTACTATCATTACTCTGAATTCTTTTTCAGGTAGACTGCCTGTTTCCTCTTCATTTGTTTGGTCTTGAAGGTGTCTACCTTGCTCCTTCATCTGTGACATATTTTTTTTTTTGATGGGTGGGATTGTGTTCCTTTATTACTTGTTTTTTGGCATGAGGCTTCCAACACTGGAGTTTGTAGGCTGTTGGGTACAGCTGGGTCTTGGTGCTGAGTTGAGGACCTCCGTGGGACCACACTCTGATGAATATTCCCTTGAGTCTGAGGGTCTCTGTTAGTACAGTGGTTCAGACTCAGAGCTTCCACTATAGGAGCTCTGGCTAAATCCCCGGCTTGTGAGAAAAGATCCTGCATATCATGCAGGGAGGGAAAAAAAGGAGAAAAAAAAAGGAACAGAACAATAACAAAGAGTGAAAAATAAAATAAGATTAGAAAACTAGGAGATATGTTAGAAAGAATAAAAAAAATAAAATTATAGATGAAACAACAACCAGAACCACTATATTAAAAAAGAGGAGAATAAAAACCAGCTGGAAATGGCCTTGGCTGTGGAGGGTGGGGCATAGGCAGGGACAGGGTTTAGGTGGTGGGCAGGGCCTATGCTTAGGACCCACAGGGCCAGAAATGGCCCTGGGGGGGGGATGGGGGTCTTAGGCTCAATGCCACAGGGTGGCCCAGGAGTGCCTCTTGCCTTGGAGGGCAGTGGGCCATGTCTGAGATCCCAACAGCCTCACTTGGCTTGAGTGGGTGGGGGAAACACTCCTTCCAATCTTCTGATCCAGGAGGGTCCTTCTGCATTAGCTTCTCTTCTTCTTACCCCCTTCCCTCCTTCCTATGCCCCTAGGACCCACGTGGCCTCAGGGGGCCCCAGGAGGCAAAGAACCAAACCCGGAAGCTCAATGGGCTTCCCAGGGCCAAGTGGGTGGGGGAAATGCCTGATGCATTTCCTCTGATCCCCCTGCCCTGGAAGGCACCCCCATCTGTCTCGCCTCCTCTTCCCCCCTCCTCCCTTCCTCCCACACCCCTAGGATCCACAAGGCTGGAGTGGACCCTGGAGATTCAAGGACCAGGTCTGGGAGTCCAGCAGGTTTCCTGGGATCTGAGTTGGCAGGGGAAATGCCCTCCGTGCCTCCCCTGACCCTGTGGTTCTGCAAGGCCCTGCCCGCCCACCTTTCCCCCCCACCCTGCTGCCCTCTTACAACCTAGGACCTCGGAGTTGTCCTCAGAGGATGGAGGACCCACGCTGAGAGTCCTGCAGGTTTCCTGGGGCCTGATTGGATGGCAGAAATGCTAGGAACACTCCCCCCAATCCTCAGGTGTCCTTACAGGCATGGGAATGCCTACTCGCTCCCAGACACCCATCAGGGTCACCAGTCCTGTCTGGTCTCCACTTCTCCTCCCCCCTCACTCCACCTATGTCCTACCTGGTCACTCGGGGTTTCCTCCCATCTCCTTGGGTGTCAACGTCCCCCACCAGCATCTGGTAAGTGCCCTAGTTTTGGGGAGACATGAATTCTGTGTCCTCCCCCTCCAGCATCTTGACTCTGCCCCTCCACATACTTGATTCTTTAAACAGTATTCTTTCACCATATCTCACTTCTATACTTAAACTAACCCAGATGAATAGGGTTTTTGTTGCTATTGTTTAGTGTTTCTATCAATTAATAAATGTCCTTTTTTAAAGAAATTTTAGATTCATAGGAAAATTAAGCAGAAGATACAAAGTTTTTGTGTTTCTTCTTAAATATAACTCCTGTCTCTACACACACACGACCCCTCCACCGGAGTCATACATTTGCTACAATTGATGAGCCTAGAATGACACATCATAATTATCCAAAGTCCTCAGTTTACACCAGGGTTCATTCTTGGTGTTTTACAGTTTATGGGTTTTGACAAATATATAATGACATGTAACCACCTTTGTAGTATCATACAGAATAATTTCATTGCTCTAAAATTCCTCTATGTTAACCAATCATCCCTCTCTCCTCCCTAACCCCTAGCAACTACTGATCTTTTTACTGTCTCCATAGGTTTGCATATTTCAGAATCTAACATAGTTGGAATAATACAGTATGTAGCCTTTCCAAAGTGGTTTCTTTCACTTATTTCTATGCCTTTAAATTTCTTTCATGTTTTCATATCTTGAGAGCTCATTTATTTTTAGTGCTGAATAATATTCCATTTTCTGGGTGTACCACAGTTTATCTATTCACAAACTGAAAGATATACTGGTGTCTTCCAATTTTTGTCAGTTATTAATAAAGCAGCTATAAATATCCATATGCAGGTTTTATGTGGATATAATTTTCAATTCATTTGGATACATACCAAGGAAAATGATTGGTGGATCACATGTTAAGAGTCTGTTTATTTTTGTAAGAAATTATCAAACTGTCTTACAAAGTAACTGCACCATTTTGATCTCCACCAGCAATGAATGCAAGTTCTTGCTCCACAACCTCATCAGCATGTGCTGTTCTCAGTGTTTTACATTTTAGCCATGCTAACGTGTGTAGTGTTATCCCATTTTAAATTGCAATTTCCTAATGACATATAATGTTGAACATCTTTTCATATGCACAATTTCTATTCAAATATATTCTTTGATGAGATGTCTGTTCAGGTTTTTGCTTATTTTTTAATTGGTTGTTTATTTTCTTAGAGTTGATGAGTTCTTTGTATATTTTAGATAATGCACTTTATCAGATGTATCTTTCCCAAATATTTTCTCTTAATCTATGACATTGTCTATCACAAAGCAGAAGTGTTTAATTTAAATCAAATCCAGCTTATCATTTGTTTCTTTCATGTATCATGTGCCAGTCTTATATCTAAAAGTTCTTTGCCATACCCAAAGTCCTCTATGTTTGTTCCTATGTTATCTTCTAGGAGTTTTATTGTTTTTCATTTTATATTTAGCTCTTTTTATCCATTTTAAGTTAATTTGTGTGAAGGTCTGTGTCTAAGTTCATTTCTTTTGCATGTGCATATCAGTTGTTCCAGCACCATTTGTTGAAAAGACTATCTTTGCTCCATTGTTATGCCTTTGATTCTTTGTCAAAGATGAGCTGACCATATTTATAGGGTCTATTTCTTGGCTATCTATTCTGTTCTTTTGATCTATTTGTCTTTTTTTTTTTTTTGCCAATATCAACTATCCTGAACTGTTTTTTTATAGTAAGTCAAGTAATATTAGTTCTCCAATTTTATTCATCTACTTCAATATTGTGTTAGCTATTCTGGGTCTTTTGCCTTTCTGTGTAATCTTTAGATAAGTTCATTGATATCCACAAAGTAACTCACTCAGATTTTGATTGGGATATCATTGAATCTATACATCAAGCTGGAGTAATAAGGTAAAAATAAATTTCTGTAAGAACAACTATCATTTGAGTTTTGGGAAGTAAGCCATATTGATACATGAATATTTTTTAACAATTAGATATACAAAATGTAAATGTCTTTAAAAAGAAAGATGTTGGAACACGGTTCAAGATGGTGGCTTAGGAAGATCCTGAACTCACCTGCTGGCATGGACACAACAACTATACTACTACATTTGGACTAATTCTCCCTGAAAGGGACCTGAAAACTTGCTAAACAGAGTGTTCACAACAAAGGGGAAAAGGACAGTACCTGGGTGGGTAAGAGAGGCAGAGAGATGGACTTACCATGGGAAAAGAACACACTCCATCCATGGCAACCATCAGATGGGA
Organism: Orcinus orca; assembly: GCF_937001465.1. Classification (NCBI taxonomy): domain Eukaryota; kingdom Metazoa; phylum Chordata; class Mammalia; order Artiodactyla; family Delphinidae; genus Orcinus; species Orcinus orca. Next base: position 81,776,066 of record NC_064566.1, on the reverse strand, counting down.
GGGATTACAAAGGTACAGTTATTTTCCCTGGGAAGCAGGTAATTTAACCTCAACATTGGGCACCCCAACTCTGGGTCCTGTACAGGAGAGATGACACCTACCCAAAAAACACCTGGCTTTGAAAGACAACAAGGAATATATTCAGAAAAACTATAGAGTTTCAGGGAACAAAAATCCCACTTTTAATATACCCATGAGCAGACTCGACCCAAACCACAGCACAAAACACCAAATTGAAAAGCACATGGACCACAGATGAGTGGGGACTCACTTATTAATCTTGAAACAAGTGCTGGAGAGACGGACCAGTAGGGACAGTCACTGGGTACAGAGACAGTCTGTGTCAAGAATCAGTTTTGCAATTTTGCGTTACCTTGCTGATATCAGCACCAGCAAGTGCCATTTGGAATTTCATCTGTAGCCTGTTAGCACCAGTGGATGTACCCCACTGAGAGCTCTGACCAAACTTGAGCCTCATCCAGTCCTCAGAGCTGACTGGACAATTAACCACACATGCCACCATACACCAGCAGCCATAGTCAGACCCTGCAGCCATTCCAGGGGCCTGCCTTCCTTACTAATGCTCCACAGAAACAGACACAATCCAACCCACCACAATAGAAGGTCACGTGCAACGCATATAGGGAAAATCCCTTGAGCTCCTGGCTTTTGTGGTCAGCTGAGGTTGTGTTTCTGAGATCCACAAGACATCTCTTATATAAGATCACTGTTTCAAAACTGGGAGAGATAGCTGTTATTTAATATATAGAAACAAACACAGAGAATTAGGCAAAATGAGGAGACACAGGAATATGTTCCAATCAAAAGAATAAGACAAAACTTTGGAGGAATAGTTGAAAGAAAGAGAGGTAAACAATCTATCTGATAAAGAGTTTACAATAATGTTAATAAAGATGTTAACGAAACTCAGGAGAATAATGGACAAACACAGTGAGAACATCAAATATATAGGAAATATAAGTACAAAACAGAAGTTATAACTGAACTGAAAAAGGTTCAACAACAGATTAGATGAGGTAGAAAACAAATAAGTGAGCTGGAATACAAAGCAATGGAACTCAAAAAGAGCAGCAAAATGAAAATAAAAATTTAAAAAGTGAAGGTACCTTAAGGTACTTTTGAGACAACATCAAGTGGAATAACATTCAATTTATAGGTGTCCTAGAAGGTGAAGAGAGAAAGTGTCATAAAAAATGTTTGAAGAAATAGTGGATGAAAACATTCCTAATATGGGGAAGGAAACAGATATCCAGGTCCAGGAAGCCCAGATAGTTCTGATTAAGATGAACCCAGAGAGACACACACCAAGACACATTATAATTAAAATGGTAAAAGTTAAAGATAAACAAAGAATCCTAAAAGCAGCAAGAGAAAAACAACTTGGGAAACCCAAAAAGGCTATCAGCCTTTTTCATCAGAAACTTTATGAGTCAGAAGGAAGTGACATGATATATTCAAAGTGCTAAAAGGAAACAATTTCCAACCAAGAATTCTCTAGCCAGCAAGGTTATCATTCAGAGTTGAAGGAGAGATTAAGAGTTTCCCAGATAAACAAAAATTAAAGGAGTTTACCACCACTAAACCAGCCCTACAAGAAATATTAAAGGAAGTTCTTTAAGCTGAAAATAAATGACAGTAGTTAATAATAATAAAACATATGAAAGTAAAAATCCCACTGGAAAATGTAAATATATAATAAAGGTAGTAGCCAATCCCTTATAAAGTAAGCACGAAGGTTAAAAGACAAAAGTAATAAAATTAACTAAAATTACAATACTTACTTAAGATATACATAAAATAAAAAATATAAAATATGTCATCAAATGTATGAAATGAAGGGAGTTTAAAATGAAATCTTCAGAATGTGTTCAAATTTAATTTGCTACCTACTTAAAGAAAACTTCTACTTACATAGAAGGTTATATGTGAACATCATGGTAACCACAATGAAAAAATTTATAGTAAACATACAAAAGAAAATGAGAAAGGAATATAAATATTACACTAAAAAAAGTCAACCAAAATGCAAAAAAACAGAGAAAGAAAAGTAAGAAACAGAGAAGAAATACAAAAGCAGACAGAAAGTATTAACAAAATGGCAATAAATACATACCCTATCAATAATTACTTTAAATGTAAATGGACTAAATGCCCCAGTCAAAAGACATAGAGTGGCAGAATGGACAAAAAACAAACCCCACATAAGTGCTGCCTATAAGAGACTCAGTTCAAAAGTAAGGATGCCCACAGTCTAGGTATTTCATGTAAATGGAAATGAAAAGAAAGATAGAGTAGCTATACTCATATCAAACACAATAGACGTTAAAACAAAAACTGCAATAAAAGACAAAGAAGGGACTTGCATAATGATAAATGGGTCAATCCAACAAGAAATATGACTTTTACAAATGCACCCAACATAGGAACACCAAGGTGAATAAAGACATGTTAAGGGATTTAAAGGGATAAATTGAAAACAACACAATAATAGTAGAGAACTTTAAAACCTCACTTATATCAATGGATAGATCATTCAGACAGAAATTTCATAAAGAAACTTTGGATTTAAACACCATGTTAGATCAGATATTTAGAATTAATAGACATATAGAGAACATTCCATCTGAAGGCATCAGAATACACATTCTTTTCAAGTGCTCATGGATCATTCTCCAGTAGAGATCACATGTTAGGTTGTAAAACAAGTTTCAGTAAACTCAAGAAGACTGAAATCATATCAAGCATCTTTATCAACTACAATAGTATGAAGCTAGAAATTAATCACAAGAAAAAGCAACAAAAATGTGGAGATTAAATATGTTACTGAAAAAACAATGTGTCACCCAAAAAAATCAGAAGCAAAACAAAAAAAACCTAGAGGAAAATGAAAACAGAAATACAACATATTAAAATCCATGAGACACAGCAACATTGATTCTGAGAGGGAAGTTTATAGCAAGACAGGCCTACATCAAGAAATAAGAAAAATCCTCCAAAGAAGATTTAACTTTACATCTAAAGGAGCTAGAAAAGAAGTACAAACAAACCCAAAATTTAGCGGAAGGAAGGAAACAATAAAAATCAAAGCATAAATATATAAAATGGAGACCAAAAAAGTAGTAGAAAAGATCAATAAAACTAAGAGCTAGTTCTTTGAAAAGATAAAATTGACAAGCCTTTAGCTAGACTGACCATGACAAAAGGAGAAAGGACCCAAATAAATAAAATCAGAAATGAAAGGGGAGAAATAACAACTATACCACAGAAATACAAAGATTCTTTTCTTTTCTTTTTTCTTTTGCAGTACATGGGCCTCTCACTGTTGTGGCCTCTCCTGTTGTGGAGCACAGGCTCTGGACATGCAGGCTCAGTGGCCATGGCTCATGGGACTAGTCACTCCGCGGCATGTGGGATCTTCCCAGACTGGGGCACGAAGTGGTGTCCCCTGCATCAGCATGCGGACTCTCAACAACTGTGCCACCAGGGAAGCCCCAAAGATTCTTAAGAGATAATTATGAACAATTAAACACCAACAAACTGGACAACAAAATTGGTATAGAGAGAAATACCACAACATATTAAAGGCTATATATGACAAACTCAGAGCTAACAACATATTCAGTGATGAAAAACTGGATTTTTTTCCTCTAAAGTCAGGAACAAGACAAGGGTGCCCACACTCACCTGTTTTATTCAACATAGTAATAAAAGTCCTGGTTAACCCTGCCATCCTGCATGGGTCACTGCAGCTTCACACCCCCATACCAAGGAGATAATGGCCAGCACATGTTGAGGAAAGAGGCAGAAAACATCCAAACTAAAAATAGCTCCTCAATTTCAGACAAGATGTAGAAGGACTTGAGCTATCTCCATCTCATGAAAACACCAAAATCACAATTAATTGCTGAACAACCATCAATAATAAAGACTGGCACCAACCAAAATAGATATTTTACATCCAAAGACAAATAAGAAGCCACAACGAGATGGTAGGAGGGGTGAATTGTCTATAAAATCAAATCCCATACCCACCAGGTGGGCAACTTACAAAACTGGAAATAATTATATTGCAGAGGTTCTCCCACAGGAGTGAGAGTTCTAAACCCCACGACAGGCTCCCCAGACTGAGGGTCTGGCATCTGGAGCAGGAGCCATGAGAGCATTTGGGTTTGAAGGCCAGCAAGGCTTGAGTGTAGGAGTTCCACAGGACTGCGGGAAACAGAGACTCCACTCTTGGGGAGCTCACACAAGGTTTCATGTGCACTGGAACAAAGCACAAAACAGTGACTCCACAGGAGCCTGGGCTAAAATTACCAGTGGGTCTTTGAGGGTCTCTGGAGGGAACAGGGGTTGGCTCTGGCTCACTGTGGGGGCAAGGGCACTGGTGGTAGAGGCCACAGGGAATAGTGATTGGCATGAGCTCTTCCAGAGGTAGCTATTTTGGCACTGAGACCTGGCCCCACCCAAAGGACTTCAGGATCCAGTGCTGGGACACCACAGACCAAACAACCAGCAGGGTGGGAACTCAGTCCCAGTCATCAACAGAAAGGCTTCCTAAAGTCGTATTGTGCTCACAGAAACATCTAAACACACCCCTTGACATGGCTTACCCACAGGAGGAATAGAAAACAGCTCCACACAAGTCAGCAGGCACTAGTCCTTCCCACCAAGAAGCATGCACAAGTTGCTGGACCAACCTCACCCACCAGGGTCAAGACACCAGAAATAAGAGGAACTACAACTTTGCAGCCTGTGGAAAGGAGACCACAAACACAGAAAATTAGACAAAATGAGATGGCAGAGAAATATGATCCAGACAGAGGAACAAGGAAAAAACGCAGAAGAAGAACTAAGTGAAGTGGACATAGGCAATCTACCTGAAAAAGAATACAGAGGAATGATAGTAAAGATGGTCCAAGATCTCAGAAAAAGAATGGAGCACAGACTGAGAAGGTACAAGAAATGTTTAACAAAGAGCTGGAAGTCTTAAAAAAAACAAATAAACAGAGATGAAGAATACAATAACTGAAGTGGAAAATAAACTAGAAGGAATCAATAGCAGAATAAATAGGGCAGAAGAATGAATAAGTGAGCTGGAAGACAGAGTGGTGGAAATCACTGCCACAGAAGAGAATTTTTAAAAAAAATGAATTAAAAGAAATGAGGATAATCTCAGAAATCTCTGTGACAACCTTAAACACACCAACATTCAACTTATAGAGGTCCAAGAAGGAGAAGAAAGAAAGGGCCTGAGAAAAATACTTGAAGAGATCATAGCCTAAAATTTCCCTAACATGGGAAAGGAAACAGTCACTTAAGTCCAGAAAGCACAGAGAGTCCCATACAGGATAAAGCCAAGGAGAAACATGATAAGACACATAATTATCAAATTATCAAAAATTAAGAACAAAGAGAAAATATTAAAAGCAACAAGGGAGAAGCAACAAATAACATCCAAGTGAAGCCCCATAAGGATAGTAATGATTTTTCAGCAGAAACTCTGCAGGCCAGAAAGGAGTGGCATGATATATTTAAAATGATGAAAGGGAAAAACCTACAATCAAGACTACTAAACCCATAAGGCTCTCGTTCAGATTCAATGGAGAAAACAAAAGCTTTACAGACAAGTAAAAACTAGCAGAATTCAACACTGCCAAACCAGCTTTACCACAAATGTTAAAGGAACCTTGCTAGGCAGAAGGAAAAGGACACAACTAGAAACAAGAAAGCTCACCAGTAAAGGCAAACATGCAGTAAAGGTAGGAAATCAACCACATGCAAATTTGATATCAAAACCAGCAATCATGAGGAGAGTAGAAATGCAGGATATTGTAAATGCATTTGAAATTAAGAGATGAGCAATTTAAAACAATGTATACATGTGTATGTGTGTGTGTGTATATATATATATATACACACACACACACACACACACACACACACAGAGTGCTATAGCAAAACCTCATGAGAACCACAAATCAAAAATCAATAATAGATATGCGGGCTTCCCTGGTGGCACAGTGGTTGAGAGCCTGCCTGCCGATGCACGGAACACGGATTCGTGCCCCGGTCTGGGAAGATCCCAGATGCCACGGAGCGGCTAGGCCCGTGAGCCATGGCCACTGAGCCTGTGTGTCTGGAGCCTGTGCTCCACAAAGGGAGAGGCCACAACAGTGAGAGGCCCATGTACTGCAAAAAAAAAATAAAATAAATTTAAAAAATAATAGATATGCACACAAAGAAAGAAACAGCAATCTAAACACAACACTAAAAATAGTACTCAAAACACAAGAGAGGGGAACAAAAGAGGAGGGAAGAAAAAAGACCTGAAAAAAAAAATCCAAAACAATCAACAGAATGGCAATAAGAACAGCCATATCAGTAATTACCTTAAATGTAAATGGATTAAATGTTCTAACCAAAAGACATAGACTGGCTGAATGTATACAAAAGCAAGACTCATATACATGCTGTCTACAATAGACCCACTTCAGATCTAGGAACACATACAGACTGAAAGTGAGGGGATGGAAAAAGTTATTCTATGAAAATGAAAATCAAAAGAAAGCTGGAGTAGCAATTGCCATATCAAATAAAATCAACTTTAAAATAAAGACTGTTACAAGAGAAGAAGAAGAACACTATCTAATGATCAAGGGATCAATCCAAGAAGATATAACAACTGTAAATATATATGCACCCAACATAAGAGCACCTCAATATTTAAGGCAAGTGCTAATTGCCATAAAAGGAGAAATTGACAATAACACAATAATAGTGGGGGATTTTAACACACCATTTACATCAATGGACAGATAATCCAGACAGAAAATCAATAAGAAAACAACAGGCCTTAAAAGACATATGAGACCAGACAGAATCAATTAATATTTATAGAACATTCCATCCAAAAGCAGCAGAATACAAACTCTTCTCAATAACCTAACCTCACATCTAAAGGAACTAGAGAAAGAAGAATAAAAAACCCATAGTTAGTAGAAGGAGAGAAATTACAAAAATCACACCAGAAATAAATGAAATAGAAACTAAGAAAACAATAGCAAAAATCAATGAAACTGAAAGCTGGTTCTTTGAGAAGGTAAACAAAATTGATAAACTTTTAGCTAGACTCATCAGGAAAAAATGGGAGGGCTCAAATCAATAAAATTAGAAATGAAAAAAGAGAAGTTATAATGGACATCACAGAAATACAAACGATCATGAGACTACTAGAAGCAACTATATGCCAACAAAGTGGACAACTTAACAGAAGGAAGTAGCACTACCAAACCCATTCTATGAGTCCACCTTCACCCTGATACCAAAACCAGACAAAGATACTACAAAAAAGCAAATTACAGTCCAATATCACTGATGAACATAGACTCAAAAATCCTCAACAAAATACTAGCAATCTGAATCCAACAATACATTAAAACAAATCATACACCCTAATCAAGTGGGATTTATCCCAGGGATGCAAAGACTTTTCAATATCCACAAATCTATCAGTGTGGTAACCCACATTAACAAATTGAAGAATAAAAACCACATGATCATCTAATAGAAGCAGAAAAAGGTTTTGACAAAATTCAACACCCAGTTATGAAAAAAACGCTCCAGAAAGTGGTCAAAGAGAGAATATACTTCAACATAACAAAGGCCATCTAGGAAAAACTTACAGCTAACATCATACTCAACACTGAAAAGCTGAAATCATTTCCTCTAAGATCAGGAACAAGACAAGGATGTCCACTCTAACCACTTTTATTCAACAAAGTTTTGGAAGTCCTAGACATGGTAATAAGAGAAGAAAAATAAATAAAAGGAATCCAAATTGGAAATGGAGAAGTAAAATTGTCAGTCTTTGCGGATGACTTGATACTATATATAGAAAATTCTAAAGATGCTACCATAAAACTAGAGCTCATCAAAGAATTTGGTAAAGTTGCAGGATACAAAATTTGCCTTTTTATCTTTCTTGAAATATTAAAACATAATATTTCAAAAAATGTTCCTCTTTTTCCTACATCTTCAATATTAAAATGGCTACACAAAAATCCACCAATTTTGATGTTATTTTTTAAATGCATGCTGATATGACAGCTGTCACAATACAATCTAACAAAATTGTTTTGAATGAAGTTAAAGACAACAAAGTGCTACTAGAACCTTATTACAGAAAACATTGAACAAATTTTTGGCCAACCCAATAGAAGATTCCATCCAAAAGCAACAGAATACAAATTCTTTCAAGCACACATGTAACATTTCCCATAATAGATTACATGATAGGCCACAAAATAATCCTTGGTAAACTGATGAAAATTGAAATCATGTGAAGCATATTTTCTGACCACAGTGCTATGAGACCAAAATCAACTACAAGAAAAAACCTGCAAGAAACACAAACATATTTAAGGTTAAACAATAAACAACTAAATAACCAATGAGTCACTGAGGAAATCAAAAAGGAAATAAAAAATACCTGTAGACAAATGAAAATGAATACACAATGATCCACAATCTATAGAACACAGCAAAAGCATTTCTAATATTGATGTTCTTAGTGTTAAAAGCTTAGCTCAGAAAACAAGAAAATTCTCAAGTAAACAACTTAGCCTTAAACCTAAAGGAACTAGAAAAAAAGAGAAAGAAAAAAAAAACCCCACAGATAGTAGGACAGACATCATAAAGATAAGAGTAGAAATAAATAAAATAAAGACTAAAAAGCAATAGAAAAGATCAATGAAACTAAGACTTAGTTCTTTTACTTGATACCATAAAACTCCTAGAAGAAATCATAGGCAAAACATTCTCTGACATAAATCTTTTCAATGTTTTTTCAGATCAGATTACCAAGGCACTAGAAATAAAAACAAAAATAAACAAATGGGACCTAATCAAACTTACAAATATTTGCACAGCAAAGGAAACCATCAACAAAATGGAAAGACATGAATGGAAGAAATATTTGTGAATGCTGCAACTGACAAGAGCTTAATTTCCCAAATATACAAACAGCTCATACAACACAACAACAAAAAAAACAAACAATCCAATCAAAAAATGGCCAGAAGCCCTAAATAGAGATTTCTTCAAAGAAGACATACAGGTGGCCAACAGGCACATGAAAAGATGCTCAGTATCGCTAATTATTAGAGAAATGCAAATTCAAACTACAATGAGGTACCACCTCACACTGGGAAGAATGGCCATCATTAAAAACTCCACAAATAACAAATGCTGGAGAGGGTGTGGAGAAAAGGGAACCTTTCTACACTCCTGGTGGGAATGTAATTTGGTACAACCACTATGCAGAACAGTATGGAGGTTCCTTAAAAAAATAAAAATGGAACTAGCATTTAATCCAGCAATCCCACTCCTGGGCATATGTCCAGAGAAAACCATAATTTGAAAACTTATGTGTACCCCAATATTCAGAGCAGCACTATTTACATTAGCCAAGATATTGAAGCAACCTAAATATCCATTAACAGAGGAAAGGAAGAAAATGTGTACATATATACAATGGAAAATTACTCAGCCATGAAAAAAGAATGAAATGATGACATTTGCGGCAACATGGATGTGACTAGAGATTATCAAACTAAGTGAAGTAAGTCAGAAAGAGAAAGATGAATGCCATATGATATGGTTTACATGTGGAATCTAAAATATGACATAATGAAACTATCTATGAAACAAACAGACTCATGGACATAAGAGGGCAGAGTTGTGGTTGCCAAGGGGGAGGGAGCTAGGGGAGGGATGGAGTGGGAGGATGGTGTTAGCTATTACATATAGAATGGAAAAACAACAGGGTCCTACTGTATAACACAGAGAACTATATTTAATATCCTATGATAAGCCATAATGGAAAAGAATATACAAAATCAGTCAGAATGGCCATCATTAAAAACTCCACAAATAACAAATACTGGAGAGAGTGTGGAGAAAAGGGAACCCTCTTGCACTCATGGTGGGAATGCAAATTGATACAGCCACTATGGAGAACAGTATGAAGGTTCCTTAAAAAACTAAAAATAGAGCTACCATATGATCCAACAATCCTACTACAAGAAAACCATAATTCAAAAAGAGTCATGTACCACAATGTTCATTGCAGCACTATTTACAATAGCTAGGACATGGAAGCAACCTAAGTGTCCGTCGACAGATGAATGGATAAAGAAGATGTGGCACATATATACAATGGAATATTACTCTTCCATAAGAAGAAATGAAATTGAGTTATATGTAGTGAGGTGGATGGACCTAGAGACTGTCATACAGAGTGAAGTAAATCAGAAAGAGAAAAACAAATACCATATGCTAACACACACACACACACACATATATATATATATATATATATATATATGGAATCTAAAAAAAAAAAATCATTCTGAAGAACCTAGGGGAAGGACAGGAATAAAGATGCAGAAGTAGTGAATGGACTTGAAGACATGGGGAGGGGGAAGGGTAAGCTGGGACGAAGTGAGAGAGTGGCACTGACATATATACACTACCGAATGTAAAATAGATAGCTAGTGGGAAGCAGCCACATAGCACAGGTAGATCAACTCTGTGCTTTGTGACCACCTAGAGGGATGGGATACGGAGGGTGGGAGGGAGATGCAAGAGGGAAGAGATATGGGCTATATGAATACATATAGCAGATTCACTTTGTTTTACAGCAGCAACTAACACAAAAATGTAAAGCAATTATACCTCAATAAAGTTGTTAAAAAAAGAATTCATATATATGTATAACTGACTCATTTTTATGTACAGCAGAAATTAACACAACATTGTAAGTCAACTATACTTCAATTAAAAGAAAGTTTTTGTTCTTTGCAAAGAGAAACAACTTTGACAAACTTTTGACTAGACTCATCAAGAAAAAAAAAAGAGCTGGTCCAAGTCAATAAAATCAGAAATGAAAAAAGAGAAGTTACAACTTACACCACAGAAATGTAAAAGATCATAATAGACTACTGTGAGCAACTATACACCAATTAAAATGGACAACCTAGAAGAAATGGAAAAGTTCTTAGAAATGTACAATCTCCCAAGACTGAACCACAAGAAATACAAAATATTAACAGACAAATGACCAGCAATGAAGTTGAATCAGTAGTGAAAATTTCTTAACAAACAAATGTCCAGCACCAAATTGTTTCAGAAGGGAATTCTATGAAGCATTTAGAGATGACTTAACACTGATTCTTCCCAAACTATTTCAAATCTTGCAAAAAAAGGAACACTTCCCAACTCATTCTACAACACCAGTGTTATCCTGAAACCAAAACCAATGATCTCACAAAAAAATAAAACTATAGGCCAATATCCCTGATGAGCAGAGATGTAAAAATCCTCAACAACATAATAGCAAACTAAATACAAAAATACATTACAAGGATCATACAGCACAATCAAGTGGGATTTATTCTAATGATGCAAGGATTTTTCAATATCTGCAAATCAATCAATATGATACACTACCTTATCAAATAGAAGATTAAAAACCATATGATCATCTCAATACAAGTATAAAAAGCTTCTGACAAAATTCAACATCCATTTATAATAAAAACTCTCCAGATTTTGGGCATCAAGGGGACATAACTCAACATAATGAAGACAATATATGACAAGCCCACAGCTAATATCATACTCAAAGGCAAAAAGCTGAAAACATTTCCTCTAAGTTGAGGAAGAAGACAAGGATACCCACTCTCATCAATTTTATTAAACATATTATTGGAAGTCCTCACCACAGAAATTAGATAAGAAAAAAGAAATTAAAATAATCCAAGTTTGAAAGAAAAAGAAAAACTGTCACTGTTTAATAGATGACATGATGCTATACATAGAAAATTCTAAAGAAACCACCAGAAAACTACTAGAGTTTATCAATGAATCTGGTAAAGTTGCAGGATACAAAATTAACATACAGGAATCTGTTGCATGTCTATTCACTAATAATGAACCATCAGAAAAAGAATTAAGGAAACAATCCCATTTACTATTGCATCAAAAAGAATAAAATACTTAGGAATATACCTATCTAAGGAGGTAAAAACCTGTACTCAGAAACTATGTTACTGATGAAAGAAAATGAAGATGACACAAACAGAAGGAGAGATATACCATGTTCATGGATTGGAAGAATTAATATTGTTAAAATGACCATACTACCCAAGGCAATCTACAGATTCAATTTAATCCCTACCAAAATAACAAGAGCACTTTTCAGAGAACTAGAACAAATCATTTAAAAATTTGTATGGAAACACAAAAGAAGCCAAACAATCAAAACCATCTTGAGAATGAAGTACAAGAGCTGGAAGAAACACACGCCTTGACTGCCAACTATATTGCAAAGCTTCAGTAATCAAAATAATATGATACTGGCACAAAAACAGACACTTGGATGTCAAAATAGAACAGAATAGAGAGCCAAGAGATAAAAGCATGCACTTATGAGCAATTAATCTATTACAAAGTAAGTAAGAATATACAGTGGAGGAAATCAGTGTCCTCAATAAGTGGTTCTGGGAAAGGTGAACAGCCACAAGTAAAAGAATGAAATTAGAACATTTTTTCACACCATATGCAAAACTAAACTCAAAATGGATTAAAAACCTAAATGTGAGACTGGAAATCAAAAACTTCCTAGAAGAAAACATAGGTAGAATACTCTGACATAATTTGTAGCAATAATTTTTGGATCTGTCTCTTAAAGCAAAGGAAATAAAAGCAAAAATAAACAAATGGGACCTAATAAAATTTAAATGCTTTTGAACAGCAAAGATAACCATCCATAAAATTTAACGACAACCTACTGAATGGGAGAAATTATTTGCAAATGATATGACCAATAAAGGATTAATAACCAAAAATGCATTAAAATGTCAGAAAACTCAACATCAAAACAAACAAACAACCCAATTAAAAAATGTGCAGAAGACCTGAATAGACATTTTCCTGAAGAAGGCATGCAGATCTCCAACAGGCACATGAAAAGACATTCAACATTGTTAATTATCAGAGAAATGCAGATCAAAACCACAATGAATTATCAACTCACACCTGTCAGAATGGTTACCATCAAACAGTACACAAATAATAAATGTTAGTGAGTTTGTAATGAAAAGGGAAACCTCATATACTCATTGGGAATGTAAATTTGTGCACTGTGGAAAACAATATGGAGGTTTCTCCCAAAGCTAAAAATAGAGGTACCATACAACCCAGCAATTCCACTCTTGGACATATATCTGAAAAAAATAAAAACACCTAATTCAAAAAGATACAGGCACTCCAATGTTTATAGCAGCATTATTTTCAGCTACCAAGATATAAATGCAACCTAACTGTCCATTAACAGATGGGTGGTTAAAGAGAGTGTGGTGTATATAGTCAATGGAATATCACTCAGCCATAAAAAAGAATGAAATTTTATCATTTGCAGCAACATGGATGGACTGGGAGGGCATTATGCTAAGTGAAATTTGTCAGAGAGAGAAAAACCAGTATGTATCACTTATACATGGAATTTAGAATGTAAAACTAGTGAATATAACAAAAATGAAATAGTCTCACAGATATAGAGAACAAACTAGTGGTTACCTGTGGGGAAAGGGAATGGGGGAGGCCAAGAAGGGAGTAGGGTATTAAGAGGTACAAACTACTATTATAAGTAAGCTACAAGCATATATTGTACAACACAGGGAATATATCTAATATTGTATAATAATTATAAATGGAGTATAACCTTTAAAAATTGTGAATCACTATATTACACACCTGTAACTTACATAATATTGTACATCAATTATACCTCGATAAAAATAAATATTTTTTAAAAAGAAAACAAAGTGTGTATACTACAAAAAATAGAAAAGAAACAATGAGTACAGTGAAATAGTAACATAGGGATAAAATTAGAACAATCTATAAAAAGAAAAATGGGGAAGTAAACATGAAACATTAAACTGAATACAAGTGGTGGGGGAGGCACTGGCTGAATACTCTGGTGTAACTCAACAGATCTGAGGCAAACAATTATGCACTAGTATGAATCAGGGATAGTAGCAGTAATCATGTTGTCACCACAGTGCCTCATGTCTTACAATTATTTGATGATTTTGCATATAAAATTTGTTATTCTCATACTGTTTTCAGCATGCAACAAGCAGTCAATATTACCAGAGTTGATATTGTAGATAATCTTTGGATCTAATCATAAAGAATAATCCTGTTATGTTGCATACTTGCTTGGGGATTGGTTTCCACAGAAGATAACCAAATTATTCTACATACTTTGCATCCAAAGGAAATATCTCTGATACATCGAAAAGAGGTTGGTGTGTGCTTGGTGGAAGACTGTTCAGTATAAGAGGAGCAGGCAATTAAAAATTTAAGGTCCAATTTCCAAATATTCTTTGAAAAAATGATCTTTAAGCCTGTACAAATAAAATGTACTATTAGTATTACTCTGGGGGTCATGAAGATAACAATTAGTAATAACTTCAAAATAGAACTGGGCTTGATCCTATCCTCTATTTTGAATCTTTTTTTGTTGTGTCAGTAAACATTTTGTATCACTGTGTTTCTCCAATTGCAAAACAAATCAATACTACATGAAACTTTCAAACCACTTAAATATTTCTTACATCAACTTCTATTGAACGGTGGTAAAACTTCCATATAAACAATTTTTTGGACTTGCTTTTTGTGGATATAAGAATCTAAAGGAGAATCAAAAGTTAAATTCAAAAGTCTGAGAGGTAAGAAAAATACAGCTCAGGAGTATTAACAGAAATCAATTCAACAGATAATTTCACCTTCTCTCCATTTGACATTTTCATTGTTACGTGAAGGACTGAAAAGATGGGATTATTTAATTCAATATAATTCAAAAAGTATTTACTTAATGAGTACCTACTTTGCACCTGGTACTCTTTTAGACATGTGAGATGCAGAGATGAGTAAGAAATAATCCTTGTGTTCAAAAAGCTTATAGTTTATTTGCAATAAATGCATGAATATGGTAATTGTTATGATATAGTTGAAAAATATCTGTAACCATATTAAGCATGTTAAGTGGCATTAGAGAAGGAAAATCAAATATTAATTAATTTTAAAGAAGGGCAATTAAATTTAGTGAGGTAATAATTCGATTGAAGAGATTATGAAGACAAAGATTAGGGGTAGGTGGGATAGTTATATTTTACTTCAAATTTACAGCTTGCTGGAGAGTAAAGATCATTTAGGAGACAAATAAGACAGGCAGGATGAAGATTTTGCATGTTTAAGCAGAGGCTATTGGTACCCTGCCAATTTCCCCCTGGCAATTACCTCTATAAACCTATACTGGGTACTGAGATTACCTGTGATTCTACACCTGAAGTATTTAGTTCTGACCAACAAAAACAGGAAGGACAAGCCAGAAGTGCCAGAGAGTTAGGGTCCTTGATGCAACTCTTAGCCAGTGATGGACTAAGAGTGAGAAGTCTCCCAATGGCAGAGCTTTGAGCAGTACAACTAGCTATCAACACGGTGGAGAAAGGCAAATATCCTGGACCAAGATATTGACAAACCTCTATCTACTGGCTTCCCTAATTATTTAAGGTCTTAGAAGGAGCAAGCTTAGAGGACTGAAGACAAAGAGATCTGGCAAAGAAGCTCGTGATGGACATAGAGGAGTGGATGTGAAGTGTGTAAATCTTTATTTCTCATGTAATGCCCATCAAAAAACATCCAGTGCACAGAAGACATTGAACAATTACTTGAACAAGATGACTGGTCTGGTGGAGTTCAGCCAGTCTCTGTTTTTGCCACCTCAGTTATTTAACTATTAGTTTTGTAAACATAGTGACCATGGTGATACAGATGCAGGTTAGGCATGGTCCAATATCACAGGCTCCAACAAATGATGAAGTAGCTATTGACACTGCTAAATGTCCAAGTTGTTATCAACATAAACCCACAATGCGCTTTTGATATTGTACCATTGTCTAGGAGATCTACAAGTGGCAAGTTGATTATTTTTGTCATTTCCACTTTGGAAGGTGGCACTCTTTCCAATGATTTGTCCTCATTGAAAAGACATATCAATGGAATTGAATTCATAGAGACTACCAGTGGTACCTTGGCTTGAGTTCTCACAGAATACCTGAATTATTATTGTAGGATCTCACATAACATGCTTCAGACCCACTTTACAGTAAAGGAAAAAGATAATAATTAATATTCATGAAATCCACTAGCTATATACCAGACTACCCAGAAGTTTCCAACTTGATAAAATGTTGGAATGGACTTGAAGGCACAATTTAAGTGACATTTTGGTGATCAAGTTCTGTGTAATTGGGACAAAATATGGTGATTTTACCTGATAGTTGGAAACCATGGGCGAAGGAACCAAGCAGAAGAGCTAGGACTTTCATCTCTTGTCATCATTCTCAGTGACCTACTTGGAAATCTGTGCTTCTCATCCTCATAATTTTAGGCTTCCTTGGACTAGAATTTCTAGTTCATATATGAGGGAACATACACATTAAACTGAAACTATGACTACTGTTTGTTTATTTTAGATTCTTTAACCTAATAGCCAAGGAAATCAGTTAATACTGACAGGATTAATTGACCCTGTGTGATGGTTAGTTTTATATGTCAGCTTAGCTGGGCCACAAGTTGCCCAGATTGGTCAAACATTATTGTGGATATGTCTATGAGGACATTTTTGCATGACATTAATATTTGAATCAGTAGACTAAAAAAAGCAGAATGTCCTCTCAAATGTGTGTAAGCCTCATCTAATCAGTTGAAGACCTGAATATAACAGAAAGGCTGAACTTCCCACAAATAAGAAGGAACTCCTCCTGCTTGACTCCTTGAGATGATCTTTTCCTGCCTTTGGACTTGAACTGAAGCATTGACCCTTCCAGGGTCTTGAGCCTGCTAGCTTTCAGACTGGAAATTATACCATCAACTCTTCTGATTCTCAGGCCTTCAGACTTGGACTAGAACTACACCATTGGCTTTCCTGGGTCTCCAGCTTGCTGACTGCAGATCTCCTTTAGGCTCCAATTCTCTGGATAAACTCTAATATACCCTGATTATTATGAGGCAAATGACAAAATGTGACTGGGTCTCAAAGGTTTACAGGAACTTATCTTATTGCTTCCATGGCCTGTGTTAAACTTGACTGAAAGCCATTTATTCCAAAACAAGTTCTGGCTCAGTGTATTGAGAATCCTGTTATTTTAAGGCATTAGTTTTTGTTTATCTAGAGATTGTGACTGGACAGTCTCTTGAAAAGTCAATTATAAGACAGAGTGGGAGTAATGTGCAATACTAGTAGGTCTTTTAAGGAGTAACCTGCAGCAAATGCTATTCATGACCTGCCCACATCCCTTCAACACTTAAACTCTATATGCTTAATGTTGCTTACTACAGCTCTCTGTGAGATATTTTTCTTTTGGCCAAGAAAATCTTTTTCTTCTCAACCCCTGTAGTTTTGGTAAAAGAGTCTGTCCTGGTAACCCTCAATGCACTTCCCAAGAACAAGATTAAAATCATACACAGGGGGGTGTTTTATTCCTCCAACAGAAAGACTAATCTAGGGATAGATCCAACATATAAACTAAGCCAGATTCTTCCCAAATGTGTGATACATAGGCCCTAGAAGGGAGGAAATAGAGAGATGAGAGGAAGAAAGTGAGAGGTGGAACTGAGCTTGATAACCCACTTTGATCATTTGAAATTAGTTTTATACAGAAAATAATAACATGCATATCCTAATTTATTTTAGTTCTGTTTGTCAGTTATAACTGGAAAAAATATCATGGTTAATATAAAAAGTGAGACATGGTAGATTGACTGAGTAGACAATCTTCATGGCCCAACGGAGTAGTCTATGCTTTAACTGTTATTAATTGAGGAAACAGAAAGTAAGAAAGGTTCAAGTGACTTAAAGCTGCTTAGTTTTGGGCTTCCCTGGTGGCACAGTGGTTGAGAGTCCGCCTGCCGGTGCAGGGGACACGGGTTCCTACCCCGGTCCGCGAAGATCCCACGTGCCGCGGAGCGGCTGGGCCCGTGAGCCATGGCCGCTGAGCCTGCGCGTCCGAGCCTGTGCTCCACAACGGGAGAGGCCACAGCAGTGAGAGGCCCACGTATCACACACACACACACACACACACACACACAAAAAAAGCTGCTTAGTTTTTATTTTTCTTTATCTTTTGTCTAAATTTTGTTAACTTTTATTGTAATGTAGATTCTCAGAGTTACATTTATCATATACCTCAGTTCATCTCACACTATCATTCTTTCCAAATCTAATGACATATTTCCTCTTCATCTTTAATTTTTCTTTCCAAGACAGGTACTAATTTTAATGTATTGATATATTTCCCAATAAAAAACGAATGAAATAATTTATTTTTAGATATATATGAAATTATTATTTTATTTATATATGACTAGTTTACTTACATGATTATATAAGAGGTATGTTGTATTATAAATCTTCTTTCTTTTTTTAATCCACCCAACAGTTACAAAGGATATCTGTATTGTCATACGTAAATCTAGTTCAAATCTTCTCAGTACTGAAGCATATTCCATAATCCAGTCTCCTATTGATGCTTCCAAGTTCTTACCAATGGAACAAATACCAGAAAGCACAACTTTGCACATGCTGTCTTATGAACCTGATAGAGACGTCTCTGATATATAACCTGAAGTATAACTGCTGAATTATAAGTTATACACATATTTATGTCACTTAAGTACTATATGATTGATATATAAAGTGATTAGAACTATTTTACAGTCTTCCTGTGACTGTAAATCTTGGTCAGCATTTGATGCTCCCTAATTCTACATATTCTAATCTAATGGTACTTCGTTGCTGTACTTTGTTTTTCTCTGGTGGCTAGTGAGATTGAATATCTCTTCATGTACTCTCTAGTCATTTCTGAATCTCTTTTTGTGAATTTCTCAAACATTGACTTCCATCTTTTTCTATTCTTTTCTTTTGTCTATCCCTTGTTGAAGGAGTGGACCTCTTTATAAATTCTAGATATTATATTTTAGGCAACTTCAAATGTTGCAAATACCTTTATCGACTGAACTGTTTAATATCTTTGTGGTATCCTTTGTTGAAGACAATTTCTTTATTTTAATAAAAATACTATCAAATTTACTGCTACTATTTGTACTTTTCAGATCTTGTTTAAGGTGTAATTCCCAACCAAGTTCACAAGAATATTGTTCTAGAATTTCTTCATTAATTTTATAGCTTTATCTTTTACAATTGGGCTTTAATCCATCCAGAGTTTATTATTGTATACAGTGTGACTTGGATCCTGCTTAAAGTTTCCCAAACATCATCTAGTAAATAAATATTTTTCTCAGTGAACTGTGATACAAATACTAACATTAAAATTGATTCAACTATATATAAAATTTTGTTCTCATATTCAATTTCAGAATAATTTTTTACAGCTTCTCCATAAAACCCCATTGGAATTTTGTTTGTTATATTGAATTTACCTTTGCATAATTTCTCTGAAAAAATTGAGAGGAAGCAAACCAGTGTTTATGAAGTACATGCTATATGTTGTGGGTTATAATTTTGCTGGAATGAGATAGAAACAGGCTATTAAAAATGAAAAATAATCTCCAACCTTACTAGAAAAAAAGACATATATATTACAATGAAGTAAATAACATTTACTTTTAAATTAAATATTTTAATAATGCTAATAATTTAATTAATGTGTGAGAAAGTGTGGTAAAAAATTTTTTTACACTGGTGGGAGTGTCATTTTTACAGTCTTTCTAGAACATTCTTTGTCAATACTTTTAAAATCTTAAATATGAACAGATTTTTTCAGAGAGCTATCTACTTCCAGAAATTTATCCTAAGGAAATAATCATACAAGAAGGCAAAGATTTATATATTAAGACATTCATTGAAGAGTTGTTTATACTTGTAAAAACAAAGTAAATATTGTTAACATCCAGTTATAGAACATTTTTAAGTAAATTGTGGTTCATCCACATAATGGACTATACTCAGTCACTAAAATTTGTGTTATAGATTGTAATGTAAGTGCCTGGCATGAAGCTTTTGATTCCTGAGACATCCATTTCAAAGACATCCATCTGGAATAAACTTATTGCCAGCTAGATGATATGGCTACCAGCAAAACAACTAGATATGAAACCAGGCCACTCCCACCCATGAAGTTCCCCTTTTAGAAAATCCATGGAAACCTAGATAACTAACCAGTTGTTTGATCCTGCTTTTCCCTTTCTACCCCCTAATTCTTTTGTTTTAAATTAGCCAGTAAAAAGTAAA
This sequence comes from Orcinus orca, assembly GCF_937001465.1. Lineage (NCBI taxonomy): Eukaryota > Metazoa > Chordata > Mammalia > Artiodactyla > Delphinidae > Orcinus > Orcinus orca. Next base: position 81,755,662 of record NC_064566.1, on the reverse strand, counting down.
CCTGTGAAACACCAAACACCCTACCCTGGACCCTAAAAAAGACAGAGCTTCAGGTCCATGCTCCCTCTCTCTACCTACAGTAGCCTCTGTGTGGCACTTGGGCATGACAAGGTCCCTCTGAGATCTGGATTAATAAATCTTGATTTTTCAGGGACTTGATGTTTGTGGTTGAGATACATCCCTCAATCATAATAAGAACAACAAGGGCTGGTCCAGCCACAACATTGACTCCAAGTGGGGGAATGTCTGTAAGGGTTTGTCACAAGTAGTATGGGCCCAGGCAAGTGTCTCAGGCATTTCTAGCCAATAACATTGCTATCAATAGGCTGAGACCAACATAACATAGATGAATATTATTTCTGTGGATAATATAATAAAGTAAAAAGTAGCTTACAGATAAATATAATACAACTCCATTTTTTTAAAATGAGAGAAAGAAGTTATATGAATATGTATATATATATTTTGTGTGTATTAAAGATTTATTATCAAAATAGTAATTGTGTTTATCTATGAGTAAGAGTTACAAGTGATTTCTTTGTTTGCCTATAAATATTTATATTTTTCCAACATAGGCATGAATGCTTTCTCTATATTAAATTGTTACAAAAAACAAAATTAATAACTCAGATGCACTTCCTTCAAATATTTTGTTCTAATTCCGTTCTTCATAAACCACTGTCTGACTTTGAGTTTTCATACCATTTACATTTAAGATATCTTGTGGTTGTTTCATGTTGTACATTTTGCTTTCCCCTTTAAATTATAAATATCAGGGTAAGTCCTAATTCTTGAATATTACTCATAATACTAGAAAGGAATACTAGAAATATCCACTAGAACATAACTATAAGTGAACGAATAAATATTCTGATATAGGCATCCGCCTCTTGTGAAGTTGGTGTCAGTGAGCATCTTAGGTCTGGTGGCCCTTTTTATAAGCTCACATTTGTGGACTAGCAAACACAAGGAGAAGGTCTCAAGAGCTACCAAGATAATGCCATCCTTTGCAGCTCAGTCTGACTATTACCATTCTTGGTAATGTTTTTCAATTTGATGATTTAAAAAAATCATAATTTAAAACTTGTATTTCTTTATCATTGTTGAACTTGGGCTGTAAATGTTGTACATTTGAGCAGTGGTCAGGACATACATGGTATGTATATAAATAGAAAGCATCCTGTGAATGATAGAGAAAATGATTATGATTTAACCATACAGTTTTCAATATTATAGTAAAATTGGAAACAGAAATAGACTGAAATCAAAATTCACCTTCATGATTATTGCAATACAGGCTTGAGTTCTTTATAAAGAAAATTATCTCACATAAACAGCATACCAGAAAAAAAATAGTATGAATAGGTTAGGAAATATGATTTTTCTTTTTAGAAAAAGCATTTTTTTTAATTTAAAAAAATGTGTAGCAGGTATACCCTACATTTTTATTGCAAAAATATAGTCAAGTAAACTAAATCCAGAAGAATTTTTTCCTAGTTGCTAGACAATAAACCTCAATAAAATGATATTAAACCCTTACAAGCAATTTTTAGATTTTTTAACCATTTAATTACTTTTATTATATGAAAACAGCATTTGTATTGATTTATGCTATTAATTTAATGGTATTCTCAAATTTATAACAGATTAGTAGACTAATACACTAAGGAAAAAATAAACTTTTATATCTGACTTTTGTTTGTAATTGAAATGCTTTTTAAAAAATGAACAGCCACAAAACTTAGGTTTTTGTATAATCTTCTGAAAGTTTCTGCATACTTTAAATCTCCACTATTATTGTTTTCAATCTCTCATCTAAACAGATTTAATTAGGCACTCCAGAGAGGAAGTCAGGGGCATTTTTTACTTATGGTCCTATATTCCCAAGGTAATGTTAATGTAAACATCATAAGCACAATACACCCATACTATACAAGAGATAAGTCCCAGCTAAGGGTAATATTAAAAACATATATTTTTAGCTCTCAGCAATTCTGCACAAAAATGATTCTCTGTGGTGGCAAAATTTACGAGCTTTTCTTCTTAGCTTGAAAAATAATATTGAATAATGAAGCTAACATTTAATTCTAAATTAATTAAAGGTATTTTTCAGACTTAATGAAGATGTGCTGTCAATGATCATAGGCCATATAAATTCCTAATACTTAGAATATGAAATTTATAGCATACCAAAAATATTTAGAACTATGATGTAAAAAAATTATTTGCCATTGAAATCAATAATACCAATTACAACTATTTAACACATTTCAGTATTTGCATTTGTACACTTATTAATTTGTTATTATATTACCCAATCTTCACCATTCTCTTCTTAGAAATTCATAATGACAATCTTCCATTTAAACGAGAAGGATTACATACCACCTGAAATCATGTCAGAAATTGTTGGCAGATATTATTGGTTGGGTATGATTTAGCACACAATATAAGGCTAGAAAATATGCTACCATGCATGGATTTGTAATTTCCACTTAGCTATTTTCAATCACTATTTTATTATGTACTCAGGATTTATCATGCTAATCTATAATTAGTTCTCCTCACCTTCCAGATATAAAAGCGTTACACTTCCTAGTCCCCTTGCAGCTAGACCAGTGGGCTGTAAGTTAAAGCAGCATGAGTCCACATGGCCTGAAGAATTTAAATACTGATGCAGAACCTTCCAACCATCTCTTCTTCTGCCGTAGCAAAGATGAAAGGGCATGTATGTTACATGGAGATGGCAGGAGATAAAAGCCCGAGGATTGTTGAGCCACTACATGGAGGACAGATCCATTAGATTGTCTCTCACACCCATGGCGACCAAAGCTTGAAAAATAAAAAAAACTTTTATCGTACTAAGCTACTGAAACTCTTGTGTTTGCACTGCAACATAACCTCATAGTCCTGGTTTATGTAATAATTTTGCCTTTTTTAAGGGTGAGAATGAGCTGAAAACTCAGAGATTTATTCAATAAGGAAAGAAGATCCCAAATACACTGGAGTCACTTAGAAACTGGATATAGAGTTTGCATAGTTGAAGAAGACTCTTAAAAACTGTTCTTCAGAAGGAAAAAAAAAGGGAGACATTTCTCCAAATTTGTTCTGTATTGACATTTAACCTAAAATTGCCTTCAGCATTCTGGAATCATTCCTAAAGTGTATAATTAGAGATTCTTGTTAAAAGTAGTTGATAACTGAGAATAGAAGGAATTTCTGTGAGGTAAAGTGTGATAGCCCTGCTAAGAATTGTCACCTATGTCTGTTGTTGGAACAAAGGAAGAATTGGTTTTTGCTCTTCATATATGAGATTTCCCTTTTATGAAATACTGAACTAGTTTCAGGATGTGTGTATACATGGAGAGCAGATATTTGTTTACTATAAAATATGGGTTAGAAGTGTTCCTTTTATCAGTTTGGACTTCCATTGTATGGATTTTACTTAGAATAAAATAGATTGGAAGACTGGGCAAAGTTCAGAATGATCTAGGGTAAAAGAAATACAGTTTCTCTTTGTGTAGAGCTCAGGCAAGTCAAATAAATCAAATCAAAGAACTACCTTAATGATTCACTGAAGCTAATGTTCAAATAAAACCACAGCAGCAACCAAAACACCTGAAAATACTACAATTGCTAGTGAAGCATATACCTTTCTGAGGAAAGGTAAAGGAAGAATATCAGTCTAAGAGAAATAAATTCTCCAATAACATGTGTCAGCAAAAAGTGATTAAAAGAGTCCAAATCAAGGTCAAAATTTAAGCAAATGCTTTGGTCGTACAATGACTATAGTACTTCGTTTCAAGTCATAGTTCTGCTGTGATCTTGGATTAAATCTTGGGTTTTTTGCGGGGGCGGGTATTAGTCTTCTTAGCTGTAGAATAAACAACTGTCCTGCAAGGTTTCTTCTATAACAAATATTCCATTCTATTGCATAACTGCAGCAGTCCTTAGAGCCAACTTCAGCTAGGGATTCAGTTCTGTTTAACATAACTAATCTATTTCCTAATGTGCTGAGAGAAAGCATAGGTCTAAAGCAAAGCTGAGGAACAGAGAGTCCCAGCCCTCAAGCACATGTGAAAAGTTGTCTAGAGCTCATCACTCATTGTTATGGTGAGGAATCTATGTTAGATAATTTGTGGACTGAAATACCTGTTGCCTGAAAAAATGTGAGAGGTACACTTTTCTAGGGTAAAACCTTCTCCTAGTTACTTACAACCTAAAGAGCAGATGGACTCCTAATGGCTTTAATACTCACAAAAGCATTAAATCACAGATGAAAAATTGCAACTAATTAAACACCTAACCCCTTGCACTGCTGAGCTTGCTTAGGGAGAGGAGCAGAACCTAAACTGTGCAATGCATTATTTGGAGGCAGAGTCTTTGCTTCCAAAGTCTAGCTAATAATGATAATTCAATTTAATGACTGACTATGTGACCTTGGGCGGCTCAAGTTCTTAGGAGCTCAGGTCTCTCATCAACTGTAAAACAAAGAGATGTGGTCATTGAACAAGATGATCAGTAAGATTCTACTCACTTAACATTTTCATGGTTTCTAAAGTATCTTTATACACTAAACTAGAAGCTATAATGCAGCTTATTAAAATTGAGAAAATTTTAGGAAAAGAATACTCATTTTTAACAAGGATTATCTACCTGAATGTTTTGGATAAAATCTTTCAATAACATCAAATGAAAAATAAGGATAAAATTCAAGCTTTTCTTAAGTGTGAAGAGCAAAGCTATGAGAAAGAGAGTGACATATCCTCATAGGAACGTAAATTTATAATGAACATAAAATTGTATTTAATGTCAATGATTATAAGGTCTAGTTTTGCCTTGATATCAACTTTACCTTTCTGTGTTCCCTTCTAGCTGATATGTATTTAGCACTGCACATGTGCCAAGTGAATCACAGTAAATTACATTGTTCTTAAAAAGTTTTACTCAGTCATAAGATAGATACAAGGAAATATTTTCTTCCTCAGGGTCCAGCATTACTAAATATAACTAATTTCTCCACTTCTGTGAAGGAAGAGCAAATAAACTGAAATGCAAATCTATCAGGTTATGTATGTGAAAAAAGGCCTTATCTGACAGGTGAATTCCTTCATTTTCTGTTCATTTATAGACCCCAAATGATTTAATGTTTTTCATAGGAGTTCATTCCCAAATCTCTGATATATATATGTATGTATGTGTGTATGTGTATATATATATATATATATATATATATATATACATCACAAACCATATAGAATGGTATAGATGCAAGTAATATTTTCTGCCCTGTTTACTACCCAAAAGTAACTGCCATAAATTTGGTGCTATATCAATAAACTTGAAAATAAAAGTTACTTTCTTTTCGATAAAATAATTCAGCTAGAGATGACATAAAATGCTTTATATTTAAGCATGGGGAGATACCATGCTTTCTCTTGCTCTAAAAAAGATCTGATGCTACTGACAAGCATCTGACTATGTTTGTATGACAGGAAAGAACTGCTCTGCAAATGGCTACACAGATTGATAGTACCACGACTAGCTTCCAGATTTTCTCTTGCTCTTTGTTTGCTGAACTGAGCTATATTTCTGAGAATTTCTCCATCCCCCTACCACGCTTAAGTTTGTAATGAGAGTCATCTGCAAATATGGCTGATTTTTCAGGGAAAAATGATTGGCCTTATTTTGTAGGTTTTGCTGTGTGGATACCATTTTGGAGTTTGGGATTATGAGAATTGTTAGCCATATTAATAAGGAGGTTTAAGACTCTTCAAAAATGTACTAAAAAATTAGACGTCCTCTTTATTCTCACTCTAGGAGGAGTCAGTAGGAGACACAGCTTACCTTTCCTCTGAGGAGAAAATTGTCATCTCCTGGGCATTCTCAACAGGTAAATGTATTAGATATTATAGATTTTAGTCCACTAATTATTGTCAGTATGTTGTCATGTCAGGGTTTTCAATGAGACTTTCTGACTTAGAAAAAAGGAAACGACATTGCCTTTGAAAGATAAACTAAAAAAGCAGAACTTAGTTTATCAAAGCAGATATATGCAAAATAACTTGAGAAAGGCAGAATGGATTCAAGAACTGCTAATGAACTATTTGCAGTTGAATTTGTTATTGCAATAATATAAATACTTTTTATTGAAAATTGTACTCTACTATGTAGTAAACATGACATATAACATGAATGTTTGCATATTAATATGAACATATATATGTATATATACATATATATATATATATACCTTATACAAGGTCCTACAGTTAGTAAGTGACAGAACCAGTTCTCAAATTCAAGTCAAATTCTACTGGCTGTTCTGCTTATCATATGCCAATGAGAAGGAAATTTGCTGACCATTGAAACATAGATGTTACACAAGTTTTGAAAACATCAAATCTCTTAACCCAGCCCTATATTGGCTGCATTATTTTATGGGGGGAAATAGTATGCAAATACTTAGTATATTGCTTGGCACTACAAAATGGAGAGTAAAATAGGGTTACTGAATCCATTGAAACACACTTGCGGGGGAAAAAAGGCATTAGCCTATGAAATGTGATTTTTTTTTTCTGTTGGCAAGATTATCTGATTGTGAAAGTAATGAATCAAATCATATTATCCTAATGTCCCCAATATGTGAATCAATTAAAAATCTCTTGATTCTGATCTGCTCTCCCCAAACAAGCTTCTGAATTGGATTGGCTGCATTTACTGGTCTACCTGTAGGGTAAGATTATGATTTTCATACTACATAAGTATACCGGCCCACGTGAAAGTTATTTTCTATTATAAACTCATCAGTTAATGTGGTGTTTACATATCAGTTTTGTGGGTTTGATTAATTGATGTGAGGAATGGGTATCTTTGATAAGCTGAGCTATCCTTAGTGTGCTGTTCAAATTAGGATTCTCAGCTTCTCCGCCCAGGTAGAGCCCCTTGAGAAAGAGTGAACCCACCTCCTTTTGCCCTCACATCCCCTCTCCAGCCTCACCTTCACCCTCAGGTACCAGCCATGCTGAGGACTTGTATGGCAAAGAGCCATGCTCTACCTCAGCTCTGGCCCTCACATGTACTATTTCTACTCTTCAATTCTGTATTTCTTATTCAGCTTTGGAACATATTCTAGGCTCTTCAAAGAATACATCTTTGACCTATTTATTATGTGGGTTAGAGCCTCCTCCCATGTGTTTTCAGTCACTTTGTACATAATGTTATTATAGCAGTTGCTATATAACATTATTATAGCAGTTGCCATCACTAGTAGCTCCTTAAACACAGACAAGACCTTACTTATCTTTGAATCCCAGAACTGTACTTTGTCATTTAGTGGGTAACAAAAAATTTCTCCCTAGATCCTGGCATAAATTATAGATAATATCTTGCTCACTGCAGAAACCCTAGGGCCTAGCTATTTATTGAATTTTTAGTAAATACTTATTAAGTAAATAATCAGAGATGACATTTATGGTTGTATCAAAAGAAAATATTAAAGTTGTTTTTTTTTTTTTTTTTTTTTATCTCTAAGCCTTTGGTTAGCATGGTCAGCCTTCTTGGTGTCTAGTTATTATTAGAACAAAATACTATTTACATTTTTGCTTCTTATAGTCTTTCCTTAGAGAAAAACAAACTATTTATTTTTTAAAACAATGAACCATATATAAGTTTGTTCCAGAGTTATAACAAAATCAACAAAATTGAATGATAGACGTGGAAAATCAGAACTGAATACAGGGACAGAAGATTAAGTAAAAATTTGGCAAGATTCCCAGACAAAACTCAGTTTACGGCAGCAGAAATGAAGAGACAATCAGATTCCTGAATCACATCTTTGAGTTGATCTGTTTTTTTCTCATGTGTGTCTCAGTGGCATGTGGGAGAGAGTATGAATAGGTTGGTTTGCAGTCTCTGGAGTGAAACTGTTCAATTAAATATTTAGGAGGTCTGTCATGAAGTAATTGTTTATAAATGCAGGCAACACAAATGAGTGTGTTGTAAGCATATGTAAATGCAAATGTAGATAAAAGGCATTGCTAATATGTACAGAAGGGAAAATAATTAGCAAATTTATAAGGGTCAGTCTGTAATTCTAATGTTAAAACTAATCCTTTGTTCATTTTAAGATATTCCTTTAATGGGTTTACCATGCATTTTCAATGGTAAGTAGTGATGTGCTCGAATTTACAAAGCAGAAAAGAAACAAAGTGAACATTTTTAACTCTTGGGAGGCTATCCAAAGCAGTGGAAGGTGTTTGGTGGCTGCCTTTGCTGTTCATAAACAGTTGAATTGTGCCTTGTTACTCACCGTCCCACACCACTGCTGTTCAGGTCTTTTCCCAAAATTTCATTCAAATCTTGCAGCTGCCAGTTCTATGAGAGCATTACCTATATTGTAATTACTGAATAGGTTGAGTGAACTTGAGCTCTTCAGCCTGTTTCAGAAACCCATATTAACACCCTCATTGACCTCTTCTGTTGGGTGATTCTCATGTGACTGGGCCATTGCTGCATTCTTCCCAGCAATATCTTTGATAAAAAAGCCAGCTGGCTCCAAAACATAGTCTTGAAATTCCATTTTTAATGCCCCTCTCCTGCGTATATCTGTTGGTCCCTAAGTGGCTTTTTCTTCTTACAGTTAATCCGTGAGAGGATGACAGAATTTGTAGGAGCATATCACATAGACTTCTTGGATTTTGTGAGGCTGAGTAAGTCAGATTTTAAAGTTCATGGGCTTTAGCTACATACTCCTAAAAATATTAGCTCTCACTTCCAATCTTTCTGATCCAGAGTACTAAGTGTCTACATAAATGTCTCCTGCATATATTGTTACTAATATTAAAGATAACAATGATTAGCTGCTCATCATATTCCAGGCAGTGTGCTAACCTATTTACATGAATTACTTCTTGTAATCAAGATAACCAAGCTTGGTAGTTATTGTCATTACCCTCATTTTACACATTTGAAAGTAAGCTTAGAGAGGTTAAAACTGTAGTAGCTCAGAGCTAATTGGTATTTCTGAGATTTGAATCCAGACTACTTGACCAAAGAGCCCACTGTCTAAACCATCATGTTATAGGGTTATTTTCACCTGGTGTAGGCACCATTATGAACCCCTTCACATGATGATTTTGTTACATGATTTGAACATCTGGGGTCCAAGTTCAATCATTAATGTAATAGACCCATGTATAATGTTGGTGATTTATTAAAAACAGAAATGTATGATTTTATGTTTACGTGTGACCTTTTTCTCTTCATTTCATGCTGTGATTATAAGCACAAATATACAAATATATGTACATATATATGCACACACACAGAGAGAAAATATGTTTTTTTGGAGGAAAAAAAATTTAAATCATTGATTTATGCTGACATCTTTATACTTACTTATTGTTTTTAAGTATAAAAAATGGCTCATTGGCATAAAGGAAGAGTCTATGTTTTCAATGAATCATGCAGCTTTGTTAACACTTTCTTTTATATGGGAAAATGACCCTGTCTCCAGGAGAACTTATTAAGGAAGGTATATCATTGGAGAATTTGACTGCAAGTGAACCAAGTATTGAAAACACTAGCTTTTATGATATTATTTTGGAGATATATATATATCAGTTAGAATGAGGGTTTTTTTTCCCCATGCAAAATAATTTGTTAGTTTATTTTCCACATGTTCCAGTGAGAAGGGCTCCCAGAGCTACAGGTAAGAATATCCCTAAGCACTTGGGCATTTTTTCCCTATTTTCATGATTAACAGCATTCGACTACCCTTACTCCATCTAATTACAAATATACACTATGAAGACAATTTAGGAGATTGCTAAATAATTTTTTAATTAAAAAAAAGGTGTCCTTTTTATGAGTGCTGAAAAAAATAACACTGTCTTAAAAATATAGAATTTAGGGCTTCCCTGGTGGCGCAGTGGTTGGGAGTCCGCCTGCCGATGCGGGAGACGCGGGTTCGTGCCCCGGTCTGGGAAGATCCCACGTGCCGCGGAGCGGCTGGGCCCGTGAGCCATGGCCGCTGAGCCTGCGCGTCCGGAGCCTGTGCTCCGCAACGGGAGAGGCCACAACGGTGAGAGGCCCGCGTACCACAAAAAAAAAAAAAAAATATATATATATATATATATATAGAATTTAATTTTTCTTCCACAGAAAACAAGCCCAAAGGTAGGTAGTTTAGCTGACATGCCACTGAATGGTACCATCTACCAAATTCCTTCTAACTTGTCTTGGCATTTGTATTTCCCAAAATAGATCAAGATGGGTGCTTGACCTCTATCCATCATATCCATGCAGCATAGAGAAGGCCAATATCCTTCTTTTTGAAGATTTGTCTCTATAACTTTGTAAAGCCTGTTATTAGTTCTCCAGAGAAAAGGATCAATAGGACACACACACATATAGAAACTGATAAATACACACACACACACACATATATATATATACATATATATAAATGGAGTAAGAGGGAGAGAGATTTATTATAAGATTTGTTTTTCATGCTTATACTCTTATGGAGGCTGAAAACTCTCAAGATCTGCAGTCTGAAGGCCTAAGACCAGAAAATCTGCTGTTGTAAGTTTGGGTTTGAGTCTGAAGGCAGAAGACTAATAAAGACCAATGTCCCAGCTGGAAGACCATCAGGCAGAGAGAGAGAGAATTCCTTCTTGCTTAGCCTTTTGTTGGATTCGGGCCTTCAGTGGATTAGATGAGGCCCACCTACAGATTGGAAAGAACAATCTGTTTACATAGCCTACCAATTCAAATATTAATATCACCCAGAAACACCCTCACAGACACACCAGAATAATGTTTAATCAAGTATTGAGTAACTTGTGGACCAGTCAAGTTGATAAGTAAAATTAACAAAGCCCTTCTGTTTACAGCCTATTGGCTAGAACATAGTGGTAAAAAAAAGGATGGTAAATTTGGTCTATATCATGGAAAGTCATATACCTAGATAAAAATCAGAGATCCTATTGTTACAGAAAAATTAGACAACAGATAATGGGACATATTTAGCAGGCTCTGCCTCTGAGGAGACCCAACACTAAAGGGTAAAAAAAGAGAAAGGAGTTTCCTAGATGAAATAAAATGAATTTAGCTCTCTGAACTATGGAAGGTAATATTTTATATCATTTAAAATAATCATTATTTTCATCATTTGTTGATATTCTGATTTTATGAAAATTGCAATAGAGTCAATGTTTTGTCATTCTGGATTAAATTTTTGAAAATTTCTGCTACTATTTGTGCTATTATTTGAGAGATATATTACGATTTACTATTTTTAAAGTGATAATGAAATACTTCATTATATATATATTTATATATGTAAACTATAATTTATACATACACTATGTATATGTGTATATATATATATATATATTTTTTAATTTTTTTTGGCGGTACACGGGCCTCTCACTGCTGCAGCCTCTCCTGCCACGGAGCCCAGGCCCCGGAGGCGCAGGTTCAGAGGCCACGGCTCATGGGCCCAGCCGCTCCGCGGCATGGGGGACCCTCCCGGACCGGGGCACGAACCTGCGTCCCCTGCATCGGCAGGTGGACTCTCAACCACTGCGCCACCAGGGAAGCCCTATATATATATTTCTTGAATCATGAGCCTCACAATTTATTTAGGGTGGATACAAGTTCTTTTAAATAGAATTGGTGGTTTTCTTTTTCTTCTTCAGGAAAGTTTTCCCAGAAAGTAACCTTCCAATCATTTGCCCACAGAGTAAGAGCAAAGGAGCCAGAGTTGTGAGAGGCAGGCAGCATTCAGGCAGGTGCGTCATCACTCAGTATACTATCAATCACCCTATCCCAGGTGTTCAGGAGGGTGTCTCATTTGATCTCCCAGTTGTTCAAACTGTCTCCAATGCAGATTCTCTGTGATTCAACATCTCCAGAGAATAAACATATTTTCTTCTGCAAAGCTCATGGAAGAGCAATTGCCTATTTGCAATGGAAAACATCTTGGAAGCTACTTGCTACTAAAAACAAACTTTTAAAAGATCTTTTGCATTTAACCTCACTTCACACCCAGAAAGAGTGAATTACAAGGAGTAATTCAGAGGTTATTGCACCTCCAATTCTTGAAACTTGCAATAATGGTTCTGCAGCACAAATAATCACTTTTTTTATTGGCATCCTTTAGGCTGTCATGTTCTGGCATTTGTATAGACAGAGTCAGTTAGTATTCATGTACGTGCTTTCCATATTACAAAATTAGCATTGTAGTGTACTATGTCCTTTTTTTTTCCTTTGTTTTTTTGATCTTGTATCTTTGAAAACTACTTATGGATCTGGAAAAAGAATGGTTATTGTTGACTTCCCAAGACCACTTCCAATGGATTCTTTCCAGGGACACTTTCTTGAGGACCATGTACCACTTTCCAAAAATTCTATTCGATTGATTTTTGTGACCTTTCTCTTTAAGCACCTCCCATTCACCATCTCTTTCTTACTCTCATTTGTTTCTCTATCTCCTTTCTGTCTTCTAGTTTCTTTGTCTTTCCACTGGTCTTTGGTGTTCACTGAAATTCTGACTTTAGTCAGTCCTAATCCCAATTTTACATCTTGAGTAATCCCATTTCTCAAGTTATTTTTACTACCAGTTGTATAATGGTGAACCCCACTCCCCCAAATCTGAATCTCCATCCCTGACTGAATTCCTAAGCTTCACATGCATATACCCTCTATGTGATAGACATTTCAATCCTGTTAAACATTTCAATTTGGGTGTCCCATAAGCAGCTCAAATTCAATATGTTTAATAATGAATTCACCATCTTCTATACCACACATGTTCCTTCTCAATGGTACTGCAGTTCAGTTGACAGCAGTACTCATTCATTCAAGTTAAAAAAAAAAAAAAAGGAAATCAATCAAGGTTTCCCCCTTTCTCTCTTACTATCATATCCATTAAATTGTTTTGTACTTAGTCTTTGACTTATTTCTAATTTCCCCCTTACTTTAAGCCCATTTCTTCTAATCTAGTTTTCAGGTTTATCTGATACTGTCTTTTTTCCTTTGAATTCATCTTGATTATTGCTTTTGAATGAACTATCAAAAATTTAAAACTGACAACTTTACTACCTCAGACTGAATACTCAGTGCTACCCACTACCTGTACTCTATAAAGATCACACTTCCTAGAATAGTATGCAAGAACCATGATTACTAGCCACTATCTCTATTGCCTCATCTTCCATAATTCTTCCCTGATTTCACTACAGCAGATGAAAATTTACTTGAGGTTTTTTATAAACTTGACACTGTTTCATATGCAAAGGATTTATTTCTTAATACACTGTATCCTTTGCAAGAATGCTCTCCTACTTTTCTTCAGCTAACTTCTAAGATTTATCTAGATTCAATATAGCTTCCAACTCTAAACTGTCTTCTCAAATCTACCAAGGATGAAATGACTGGTCTTTTATTCTTCTCTTATAGAATCCTCTATCTCTGTTTACAGAATAGCTTGTTCACCAGTGTGTACCACAATGTTTTATATTTCTTAAAAGAAGAAACAATGGGAGAGCCTCATAATCTAGTGGTTACGGGAAAATAGTGGGCAAGTGTAAATCTTTTGTTGAATTACCAAGAAATTCTTCTAAAACTTTGCATTATTTAGCTTATTTTCCTTTCACTTCCTTTCAAATATTTTCAAGTAGAGAATTTCTTTTTGCAAATACACGTGTTTTCACAACCATGGAAAATGCTACTATACTCTAACTCATGATGAAGTTATACCTTAATACTGATTTAGATAAGGTAGATTCTAGTTTGGAACTTGGGTTTTGAGACATTAATTTAACCCTCCAGCTCTCCAGTTTCTATATTTGTTAAGTGAAGAAATAGTACTAGATGAGCATCAAAGCACTTCCTATAAGTTCTAAGGATATGTAACTTGCTATTTGAAAGAAATTCCTTCTAGAGGCTTATAAACAAATAGTCAGTTATGGATATCAGTAACAAATGAGAATTTTTCTTTCCCATGTAAAGCTAAAAGATGGGCAGAGAGTAAAACTGGACATCTTGACACAGTTCCCACTATCCATGAATGTGCCTTTAACTATGACTCCATGATAAGGAGGTATAAGTGAGACCATTTGTTTTCCTTATATCTTTTGTTAGCTTTGAGTTATAACCAAAGTAATGTGTTTATATATTTTTTATTGAAAGAAATGGTATTAAGAGCTTCATTTTAGTATAATCAATAATATTTTGTTACTTGGGAAAATCATAAAGTAAAATTTAGGACTAATGAGGTGTATTTCCCAAACTAAAACAGTTTCAGTAATTTATGAATCATCATGACAAGATTTCTCTTGTGACCAATTCACAATTTAACTCTGCTACAAGCTATTAGAGATAAAAACAATTTCCTAGGGTTTTAATTTATCCTGCATATTTTTAATTACTTACAGCTGTAGCCAAACTGATTCTGGATGAAGCTGAACATAGAATTAAAGGAAAAAATAAGAACTCCAATTTTATTCATTAAAAAAATATAATTTGGACACCATAATATATTTTGTCAGGCTCAAAATGAACTTAGAAGCAACACTTTCAATTGTCATGAAAGTAGCTGATGAACCAAAGAGAATATAGGAAGCTATTTTCAGTCCCACTTTTGTGAATTCAAGTTTTATTTATCATCATATCAATTTTATATCATTAATGATCTTGTTCTTTTTCAAGCAGAAATGCATGAAGTGAATTACTTTAGTGTGTAATAAACGTACGCATCATTTGTAGATAATCTTTCAGATTTAACTCAAGGGGTGAGTTAAAGGTAAAGCTTTAGGGGTCTTCAAGAAGTTGACATTTTAAATTGGTACATGTTGAATGGTTTCAAAGATGATGCAATGATGTCCACATTTTAGATTATAGTTGTTTTCTCAATCTCTATTCTCTTCCATTGTTATAGACTTTATTTCTGGTGTATGTATGTGTGTGTGTGTGTGTGTGTGTCTGTTTGTGTTGTGGAATGTGATCTCCCCAAATAGGAAATCCTTCTGATGGAAATGTGGGCAGGAAGAAGAAAATAAGCTATTAATGTCAGCATATGGCAGTTTCCATATACTCTTGATTTTTGCTTTATAACTCCTCTTTAGAGAGACAGTATACATAGTGTATTCGTTTTCTAAGACTGCTGTAACCAATCTCCATAAACTTGATAACTTAAAACAAGAGAAGTACTGTAAGCCAGAAGTACAAAATCAAGGTATTTGTAGTGTCATGCTCCCTCCAAAGGCTCTAGGATGGAATATTCTTTGCCTATTCCAGATTCCGGTGGCTCCAGGTGTTCTTTAGCTTGTGATTGAATAACTCCAATCACTGCCTCCCTTTTTACATGGTCTTCTTCTCTTCTGCTGTCTTTTATAAGGACACCTGGCATCATATATTGGGTCCACTAGGTTAATAGGGTAATTCAGGATGATTTAATCTCAAAATCATTAACTTAATTACATCTGCAAAGACCCTTTATTTTTCCAAATAAGATCAGATCACATTCAGTTTCCATATGTATATTTATATTTGAGGAAGGCCGTTATTCAACTCACAAATAATTAGGCTGAGTACCCAACTATATAACTAGTGGGAAATATCATCTACTTCTCTGGATTTGGCTACCAAGTTCGCCATGAATGTCCTTACATGAAAGAGGACATGGAGAATTTCCTGATTGCTCAAGAAAATCTCTACTTAAAAATGGACTTGAGGACATGGGAAGGGGGAAGTGTAAGCTGGGATGAAGTAAGAGAGTGGCATTGACATATATACACTACCAAATTTAAAATAGATAGCTAGTGGGAAGCAGCCACATAGCACAGGGAGATCAGCTTGGTGCTTTGTGAACACCTAGAGGGGTGGGATAGAGAGGATGGGAGGGAGACGCAAGAGGGAGGGGATATGGGGATATAGGTACACATATAGCTGATTCACTTTGTTATACAGCAGCAACTAACACAACAATGTAAAGCAATTATCCTCCAATAAAGATGCTACAAAATGTAATTGGGGCTTCCCTGGTGGTGCAGTGGTTGAGAGTCTGCCTGCCCATGCAGGGGACACGGGCTCGTGCCCTGGTCCAGGAGTATCCCACATGCCGTGGAGTGGCTGGGCCTGTGAGCCATGGCCGCTGAGCCTTCATGTCCGGAGCCTGTGCTCCGCAACGGGAGAGGCCACAACAGTGAGAGGTCCACATACTGCAAAAAAAAAAAAAAAAAAAGTAATTGACTGCTACTTATCTTCCATTTATCTGATGCATTCAGTGTTGATCACTCTACTTCTCCTACCTTTCTAAATGCATCTGTCATTCATGGCTTTCTCTTTGTTTCATGCTGTTCATTTCTTTTACACTATTTCCATTTCATTTTCTCTCTTAGGTATTTCCTCATAGATTTAGGACTATAGATATATAGACTACTGTAGCTAAGAATAATAGGAAGAAACTTAACTGCTTGTGTAATAATTTCTGATTCAAATCCACATAATACTGTAGTCAACTTTTCAAAGAGGGAGAGGGGTTTAAATAAAATGTTTTATTACGTATATACACAGGAAGACCAAGTTACAAAGAGAGGGATTCTTAGAGCAATTAATGGATGGAGACTAAAAGGTATAAAATAAGTTTATAAATGCTTATTTAGAAATACATGAACAATGAAGACAGATTTGTATCAGAGAGAAATTATGTGAATGCTAGAACTGTAAAGAGAAATGATGGGCAAAGGAAATGCAATGAGGAAGAATAATTGCACTTTACCCTTCCAAATGAAGAATTCCAAAAGGAATTGATAAATTCATAAATTAATGCATTTCATTCAGTGTCAGGTATATATATAGATTTTTTTCACTTCTACAAACATTTAGCATCTACTGTAGACTAGTTACTCTTTAGTATATTCAATCTGTTATAATCACAGAGAAGCCATTGTGTTGTATCCCTGATATGGGTGTGATAACCCAATGCTGCAAACTCTCAGTTCCGTGGCTTACAAAATAGATAAAATATGGCACACAGTAAAAACACAAATATTGAAATTCAAACACATATGTAAACATAAATTCTAAACAGGTTTGTAAATGTCAAACTGTATTAAAGGGAAAGTATACTTAGTTCTGGAAGTTTGAAACTTACTTAAATGCCAGAGCTATGCCTATTTTCTCTTCAGGGTTTTTTATTCACAGTGTGCTTTTTATAACATTTATTTTTTTATTGGAGTATAATTGCATTACAATATTGTGTTAGTTTCTGCTGTACAGTGAAGTGAATCAGCTATATGTATACATATATCCCCTCCCTCTTGGACCACCATCACACCCCCATCCCACTGATCTAGGTCATCACAGAGCACCAAACTGAGCTCCCTGTGCTATACAGCAGGTTCCCACTAGTTATCCATTTTACACATGGTAGTATATTTCTATCAAACCCAATATTCCAATTCATTCCACCCTCATTTTACCCCCCTGTGTCCACGTCTGTTCTCTATGTCTGAGTTTCTATTACTGCTCGGCAAATAGGTTAATCTGTACCATTTTTATAGATTCCACATATATGTGTTAATATATTATACATCTTTTTCTCTTTCTGACTTGCTTCACCATGTATGACAACCTCTAGGTCCATCCATGTCTCTATGAATGACCTAATTTCATTTCTTTTTATGGCTGAGTAATATTCCATTATATATACATACCACATCTTCTTTATCCATTCATTAGTCGGTGGACATATAGGTCATTTCCATGTCCTGGCTATTGCAAATGGTGCTGCCATAAAAATTGGGGTACATGTGCCTTATTGAATTATGATTTTCTCAGGGTATATGCTCAGTAGTGGGATTGCTGGGTCATATGGTAGTTTTATTTTTAGTTTTTTAAGGAACCTCCATACTGTAGTCCACAGTGGCTATATCAATTTACATTCCCACCAACAGTGCAAGAGGGTTCCCTTTTCTCCACACCTTCTCCAGCATTTATTGTTTGTAGATTTTTTGATGATGGTCATTCTGACTGGTATGAGGTGATACTCCATTGCAGTTTTGATTTGGATTTCTTTAATACTTAGTGATGTTGAACATCTTTTCATGTGCCTCTTGGCCATCTGTATGTTTTCTTTGGAGAATGTCTATTTAGGTCTTCTGCCCATTTTTTAATTGAGTTGTTTGTTTTTTTGATATTGAGCTGCATGAGCTGCTGGTATATTTTGGAGATTAATCCTTTGTCCGTTGCTTCATTTGCAAATATTTTCTCCCATTCTGAGGGTTGTCATTTTGTTTTGTTTATGGTTTCCTTTGCTGTGTAAAAGTTTTAAGTTTAATTAGGTCTCATTTTCTTATCTTTGTTTTATGTTATTCTAGGAGGTGGGTCATAAAAGATATTGCTGTGATGTATGTCAAAGAATGTTTTTCCTATGTTTTCCTCTAAGAGTTTTATACTGTCTGGTCTTACAGTTAGGTCTTTAATCCATTTGAAGTTTATTTTTGTGTATGGTGTTAGGGACTGTTCTAATTTCATTCTTTTACATGTAGTTGTTCAGATTTCCCAGCATCTTTTATTGAAGAGGGTGTCTTTTCTCCATTGTATATTCTTGTTTCCTTTGTCATAGATTAGGTGGCCATAGGAGTGTGGGTTTATCTCTGAGATTTCTATCCTGTACCATTAACCTATATTTCTGTTTTTGTGCCAGTACCATAATGTCTTGATTACTGTAGCTTTATATTGTAGTTTGAAGTCAGAGAGCCTAATTCCTCCAGCTCCATTTTTCTTTCTCAATATTGCTTTGGCTATTCAGGGTCTTTTGTGTTTCCAGACAAATTGTAAAATTTTTTGTTCCAATTCTGTGAAGAATGTCATTGGTAATTTGATAGGGATTACATTGAACCTGGAGATTGCTTGGGTAGTGTAGTCATTTTCATAATATTGATTCTTCCAATCCAGGAGCATGATATATCTCTCCATCTTTTTGTGTCATCTTTGATTTCTTTTATCAATGTTTTATAGTTTTCTGAGTACAGGTCTTTTGCTTCCTTAGGTAAGTTTCTTCCTAGGGATTTATTCTTTTGTTCGTGATGGTGAATGGGATGTTTCCTTAATTTTTATTTCTGAACTTTTGTTTTGAGTGTATAGGAATGCAAGATATTTCTGTGCATTAATTTTGTATCCTGCAACCTTACCAAATTAATTGATTAGTTCTAGTAGTTTTCTGCTGGCATCTTTAGGGTTTTCTATGTATAGTATCATGCCATTTGCAAACAGTGACAGTTTTACTTCTTCTTCCAATTTGTATTCATTTTATTTCTTCTTTTTCTCTGATTTCCATGGCTAGGACTTCCAAAACTATGTTGAATAATAGTGGTGAGAGTAGACATCCTTGTCTTTTTCCTGATCTTAGTTGAAATGTTTTGTTTTTCAGCATTGAAAATGATGTTTGCTGTGGGTTTGTCATATATGGCCTTCATTATGTTGAGGTAGGTTCCCTCTATGCCCACTTTCTGGAGAGTTTTTATCATACATAGGTGTTAAATTTTGCCTAAAGCTTTCTCTGCATCTATTATTATTTAATTTGTTAATATGGTGTATCACATTTATTGATTTGCATATATTGAAGATACTTTCATCCCTGGGATAAATCCCACTTGATCATGGTGTATGATTTTTTTAATGTGTTGTTGGATTCTGTTTGCTAGTATTTTGTTGAGGATTTTTACATCTATGTTCATCAGTAATACTGATCTGTAATTTTCTTTTTTTGTGTGATATCCTTGTCTGTTTTTTGTATCAGGGTGATGGTGGCCTCAGAATGGGTTCAGGAGTGATCCTCCCTCTGCAATTTTTGGGAAGAGTTTGAGAAGGATAAGTGTTAACTCTTCTCTAAATGTTTGATAGAATTTGCCTGTGAAGTCTTCTGGTCCTGTATTTTTGCTTGTTGAAAGATTTTTAATTAGTTTCAACTTCATTACTTTTGATTGGTCTGTTTATGTTTTCTAATTCTTCCTGTTTCAGTCATGGAAAGTTGTACCTTTCCAAGAATTTGTCCATTTCTTCCAGGTTGTCTTTTATTAGTGTATATTTTTTGACAGTAGTCTTATGATCCTTTGTATTTCTGTGGTATCAGTTGTGATTTCTCCTTTTTCATTTCTAATTTTATTGATTTGTGTCCTCTCCCTTTTTTTCTTGATGAGTCTGGCTAAAGGTTTATCAATTTTGTTTCTCTTCTCAAAGAATGAACATTTAGTTTTATTGATCTTTGCTATTGTTTTCTTCATTTCTATTTCATTTATTTCTAGTCTGATCTTTATCATTTCTTCTACTAACTTTGGGTTTTCTTTGTACTTCTTTTTCTAGTTGTTTTAGGTGTAAGGTTAGATTGTTTATTTTAGATTTTTCTTGTTTCTTGAGGTGAGCTTGAATTGCTATAAACTTCCCTGTCAGAACTGCTTTTGCTGCATCCCATAGGTTTGGGATCATCGTGTTTTCATTGTTATTGTTTCTAGGTTTTATTTATTTTTTTTATTTCTTCTTTGATTTCTTCAGTGATCTCTTAGTTATTTAGCTGCACCCTGTTTAGGTATAAAAACCCATGTGTTTGTATTTTATAGTTTTTCTCCCCCTATAATGTATTTCTAATTTCATAGCATTGTGTTCGGAAAAGATGCTTGATACAATTTCAATTTTCTTAAATTTTCTGAGGCTTGATTTGTGATCTATCCTGGAGAATATTCCATGTGCACCTGGGAAGAATGTGTATTCTTTCCCTTTTGGTAGAATATCCTGTAAATATCAATTAAGCCCTTCTGCTTTATTGTGTCATTTAAACCTTGTGTTTCCTTATTTATTTTCAGCCTGGATGATCTGTACATTGGTGTAAGTTGGGTGTTAAAGTCCCCCAGTATTACTGTGTTACTGTCGATTTCCCCTTTTATTACTGTTAGAATTTGCCTTATGTACTGAGGGGCTCCTATGTTGGATGCACAAATATTTACAATTGTTATATTTTTTATTGGATAGATCCCTTGATCATTATATAGTGTCCTTCCTTATCTCTTGTAACAGTCTTTATTTTAAAGTCTATTTTATCTGATATGTGTATTGCAACTCCAGATTTCTTGTGATTTCCACTTGCATGGAATAGCTTTTTCCATCCCCTCACTTTCTGTCTGTGTGTGTCCCTAGGTCTGAAGTGGGTCTCTTGTAGACAGCAAATATATGGGTCTTGTTTTTGTATCTATTCAGCCAATCTGTGCATTTTGATTGGAGCGTTTAATCTATTTACATTCAAGGTTGTTATCGATATGTATGTTCCTATTATGATTTTCTTAATTGATTTGGGTTTGTTCTTGTGAGTCTTTTTCTTCTCTTGTGTTTCATGCCTAGAGAAGTTCCTTTAGCATTTGTTGTAAAGCTGGATTGGTGGTGCTGATTTCTATTAGTTTTTGCTTGTCTGTAAAGCTTTTGAGTTTTCTGATGAATACAAATGAGAACCTTGTTGGGTAGAGTAATCTTGGTTGTAGGTTTCCCTTACTTCACTTTAAATATATCCTGTCACTCTCCTCTGGCCTGCAGAGTTTCTGCTGAAAAATCAGCTCATAACCTTATGGGGATTCCCTTGTATGTTATTTTTGCTTTTCCCTTGTTGCTTTTAATATTTTTTCTTTGAATTTAGTTTTTGTTAGTTTGATTAATATGTGCCCTGGTGTGTTTCTCCTAGGGTTTGTCCTATATGGAACTCTATGCCCTTTCCTGGACTTGAGTGGCTATTTCCTTTCCCATGTTAGGGATGTTTTCCACTATAATCTCTTCAAATATTTTCTCAGACAATTTCTCTTTCTCTTCTTCTTCTGGGACCCCTATATTCCAAATGTGGTATATTTAATATTGTCCCAGAGGTCCCTGATACTGTCCTCAATTCTTTTCATTCTTTTTTCTTTTTTCTGCTCCTCAGCAGTTATTTCCATCATTCTATTTTCCAATTCACTTATTCATTCTTCTGCTTAAGTTATTCTGCTCTTGATTCCTTCTAGTGCATTTTTCATTTCAGTTATTGTACTATTCATCACTGTTTGTTTGTTCTTTTATTCTTCTAGGTCTTTTTAAAACATTTCTTGTACTTTCACTATCCATGCCTCCATTCTTTTTCCAAGATTTTTAATCATCTTTACTATCATTCTTATGAATTCTTTTTGAAGTACGTTGCCTATTTCTTCATTATTTCATCTTGTAGGTTTTTACCCTGCTCCTTCATCTGTAATGTATTTTTTGGTCATCTTATTTTTTGATGAGTGAGGCTGTATTCCTTTCTTACTTATTGTTTTGTCTGAGGTATCCAGTATTGGAGTTTGCAGGCAGTTGGGTAGAGCTGGGTCTTTGTGCCAAGATGATGACCTCCAGGAGACCTCACTCTGATGAATATTCTCTGGGGTCTGAAGTTCTCTGTTAGTCCAGCAGGTGGGACTCAGCACTCTCACCACAGGAATGCAGGCCCGACTTCCAGCCTGGGAACCAAGATCCCACAAAGTGCGTGGTGCAGCAAAAGAAAAGCAACAAAAAGGAGCAGTACAATATTAAACATTAAAAAATAATAAAATTAGAAATATAAAAAATATATATTAAGAAAAATAAAAATATAAGTGAGACAACTACAACAAGTAAAACAGAAGCAAAACAGAAAAAAAGGAAAGAAAGAGAGGGAACAACCCAAAAGGAGAGAACAATAACAAATTATAAAGAATAAAATAAAATTAGAAAAAATAAACACTTATTAAAAAAATAAAAATATAATGAATCAACAACAAGGTAAAACAGAACCACAACCAAAGAGATAAAAAGGCTGGAAAAGTCTTGGCTGTGGAGGGTGGAGCTTAAGCAGGGGCAGGGTTTAGGGCAGGGGCAGGGCCTAGGCTCAGTACCTGTGTGGCTGGAAAAGGTCCAGGTGCTGGGACCTAGGCAGGGTCAACTTTTAGGCATGGGATGGGGCCTAGGGTCAGGACCCATACAGCTGGGAAATGTGGCACAGCAGAGGGGTCCACAGAGTGTGAAGTTTGGAGGTAAGGCCCTGCATGGGAGTGTGTGGGTGGGGTTTAGGCCCAGCAGGGTTGGAGGAGGTCTCGGAGGGCAGAGGATTAGGCCTGGATTTCAGCAGGTTCCCTAGGGCCCAAGTACACAGGGGAAAGCTGGTCTCACTCCCTTCTGATCCTCTGCTCTCCAAAGGGTCTCCCCTGTCCTTGTTGACCTGATAATCATGGGTGGGCCCCTCTGGGCATGGGAACCCCTCCCCTCACCCAGCCACCCTTCAGGGTCACCACTCCTCTGCTGCCTCCACTTCTTCTGCTCTACCTCCTTCCCACATTCTGCCCAGTCATTAGTGGTTCCTCCTGTCAACTTAGGTCTCCTTGGACCCCACAAGTGCCTAGCAGGTGCCCTAGTTGGGCAGAGACATGAACTCCACCTTCTCCTAGTCAGCGATCTTGACTCCACCCTCCACAGTGTGCTTTTATTGAAGATTCAATAACAGTAATAAACGCTGTTGGTGGGCAATAAATAGAACTTAATATTAGAATATTATATTATTGTGTGCAGTATGGAAAAAGAAAAATGCTATGATTAATATACATATATTTTCTTGCCATGTTTATTAGGTTAAAGATAATTTTCATAATATATCAAAGTTTAAAACAACATAAAAGTAGGCCTGAGTGAGCCAGAACCCCCGAACAAGCTGCTCCTTTAACCCCTTCCTGTCTGAGCAAAGAAAAGACACCCTCCAGTGACCTACACGCAGAGGTGGGGCCAAATCCAAAGCTGACCCCTCGAGCTGTGCGAACAAAGAAGAGAAAGGGAAATTTCTCCCAGCAGCCTTAGGAGCAGTGGATTAAATCTCCACAATCAACATGATGTACCCTGCATCACTGGAATATCTGAATAGAAAACGAATCATCCCAAATTGAGGAGGTGGACTTTGAGAGCAAGATATATTATTTTTTCCCCTTTTCCTATTTCTGTGAGTGTGTATGTGAATACTTCTGTGGGAGTTTTTGTCTATATAGCTTTGCTTTCACCATTTGTCCTAGGGATCTGTCCATCCATTTTTTTGTTTATTTTGTTTTGTTTTTAATTTAAAAGAAAATTTTTTTCTTAATAATTATTTTTTATTTTAATAAATTTATTTTATTTTATCTTACTTTATTTTATCCTCTTTCTTTCTTTCTTTCTATTTTTTTTCTCCCTTTTATTCTGAACCATGAAAGGCTCTTGGTGCTCCAGCCAGGAGTCAGTGCTGTGCCTCTGAGGTGGGAGAGCCAACTTCAGGACACTGGTCCACAAGAGACCTCCCAGCTCCACATAATATCAAATGGCAAAAACCTCTGAGAGATCTCCATCTCAACGCCAACACCCAGCTTCACTCAACGACCAGCAAACTACAGTGCTGGACACCCTATGCCAAACAACTAACAAGACAGGAACACAACCCCACCCATTAGCAGAGAGGTTGCGTAAAATCATAATAAGGCCACAGACACCCCAATACACACCACCAGACGTGGACCTGCCCACAAGAAAGACAAGATCCAGCCTCATCCACCAGAACACAGGCACTAGTCCCCTCCACCAGGAAGCCTACACAACCCACAGAACCAACTTTAGCCACTGGGGACAGAAACCAAAAACAACAGGAACTACGAACCTGCAGCCTGCAAAAAGGAGATCCCAAACACAGTAAGTTAAGCAAAATGAGAAGACAAAAAAACACACAGCAGATGAAGGAGCAAAATAAAAACCCACCAGACCTAACAAATGAAGAGGAAATAGGCAGTCTACCTGAAAAATAATTCAGAATAATGATAGTAAAGATGAATCAAAATCTGGAAAATAGAATAGAGAAAATGCAAGAGACATTTAACTAGGACTTAGAAGAACTAAAGAGGAAGCAAGCAACAATGAACAAAACAATATATGAATTTAAAAATACTCTAGAAGGGATCAAGAGCAGAATAACTGAGGCAGGAAAACAGATAAGTGACCTGGAAGATAAAATAGTGGAAATAACTACTGCAGAGCAGAATAAAGAAAAAAGAATGAAAATAACTGAGGACAGTCTCAGAGACCTCTGGCACAACATTAAACACACCACATTCGAATTATAGGAGTCCCAGAAGAAGAAAAGAAAAAGAAAGGTATTGAGAAAATATTTGAAGAGATTATAGTTGAAAACTTCCCTAATATGGGAAAGGAAATAGTTAAACAAATCCAGGAAGCACAGAGAGTCACATACAGGAAAAATCCAAGGAGAAACACGCCAAGACACATATTAATCAAACTGTCAAAAATTAAATTCAAAGAAAACATATTAAAAGCAGCAATGGAAAAACAACAAATAACACACAAGGGAATCTCCATAAGATTAATAGCTGACCTTTCAGCAGAAACTCTGCAAGCCAGAAGGGAGTGGCAGGTCATATTTAAAGTGATGAAGGAGAAAAACCTACAACCAAGATTACTCTACCCATCAAGGATCTCATTCAGATTTGATGGAGAAATTAAAACTTTACAGACAAGCAAAAGCTGAGAGAGTTCAGCACCAGCAAACCAACTTTACAACAAAGGCTAAAGGAACTTCTCTAGGCAAGACATATAAGAGAAGGAAAAGACCTACAACAATAAACCCAAAACAATTAAGAAAATGGGAATAGGAACATACATATCAATAATTACCTTAAATGTAAATGGACTGAATGCTACCACCAAAAGACACAGACTGACTAAATGGATACAAAAACAAGACCCATATACATACTGTCTACAAGAGACCCATTTCAGACTGAAGGACACATACAGACTGAAAGTAATGGGATGGAAAAAGATATTCCATGCAAATGGAAACCAAAAGAAAGCTGGAGTAGCAATTCTCATATCAGACAAAATAGACTTTAAAATAAAGTCTATTAGAAGAGGCAAAGAAGGACACTACATTATGATCAAGGTATTGATCCAGGAAAAAGATATAACAATTGTAAATATTTATGCACCCAACATAGGAGCACCTCAATACATAAGGCAAATACTAACAGCGATAAAAGGGGAAAGCAACAGTTACATATTCATAGTAGGGGACTTTAACACCCAACTTTCACCAATGGACAGATCATCCAAAATGAAAATAAATAAGGAAACACAAGCTTTAAATGATACATTAAACAAGATGGACTTAATTGATATTTATAGGACATTCCATCCAAAAACAACAGAATACACATTTTTCTCAAGTGCTCATGGAACATTCTCCAGGATAGATCATACCTTGGGTCAAAAATCAAGCCTTGCTAAATTTAAGAAAATTGAAATTTTACCAAGTATCATTTCCGACTACAACACTATGAGACTAGATATCAATTACAGGAAAAGATCTGTAAAAACTACAAACACATGGAGGCTAAGCAATACACTACATAATAGCAAAGTGATCACTGAAGAAATCAAGGAGGAAATCAAAAAAATACCTAGAAACAAATGATAATGGAGACACAACGACCCAACACCTATGGGATGCAGCAAAAGCTGTTCTAAGATGGAAGTTTATAGCAATACAATCCTACCTTAAGAAACAAGAAACAGTTCAAATAAACAATCTAGACTTACACCTAAAGCAATTAGAGAAAGAAAAACATAAAAACCCCAAAGTTAGCAGAAGGAAAGAAATCATAAAGATCAGATCAGAAATAAATGAAAAAGAAATGAAGGACATGATCACAAAGATCAATAAAACTAAAACGTGGTTATTTGAGAAGATAAACAAAGGAGAAAAAACATTAGCCAGACTCCTCAAGAAAAAAAGGGAGAAGACTCAAATCAATAGAATTAGAAATGAAAAAGAGGAAGTAACAACTGACACTGTGGCAATACAAAAGATCATGAGAGATTACTACAAGCAACTCTATGCCAATAAAAGGGACAACCTGGAAGAAATGGACAAATTCTTATAAATGTACAACCTGCCAAGACTGAATCAGGAAGAAATAAAAAATATGAACAGACCAATAACAAACACTGAAATTTAGACTGTGATTAAGAATCTTCCAACAGGGCTTCCCTGGTGGTGTAGTGGTTGAGGGTCTGCCTGCCGATGCAGGAGTCATGGGTTTGTGTCCCGGTCCAGGAAGATCCTACATGCCATGGAGCAGCTGGGCCTGTGAGCCATGGCTGCTGTGCCTGCACATCTGGAGCCTGTGCTCTGCAGCAGGAGAGGCCACAACAGTGAGAGGCCGGTGTGTCACAAAAAAAAAAAAAAAAAAAATCTTCCAACAAACAAAAGCCCAGCAACAGATGGCTTCACAGGCGAATTCTATCAAACATTTAAAGAAGAGCTAACACCTATACTTCTCAAACTCTTCCAAAATATAGCAGAGGGAAGAACACTCCCAAACTCATTCTACGAGGCCACCATCACCCTGATACCAAAACCAGACAAAGATGTCACAAAGAAAGAAAACTACAGGCCAATATCACTGATGAACATAGATGCAAAAATCCTCAACAAAATACTAGCAAACAAAATCTAACAGCACATTAAAATGATCATACACCATGATCAAGTGGGGTTTATCCCAGGAATGCAAGGATTCTTCAATATATGCAAATCAATCAACGTGATACACCATATTAACAAATTGAAGGAGAAAAACCATATGATCATCTTAATAGATGCAGAGAAAGCTTTCGACAAAATTAAACACCTATTTATGACAAAAACCCTGCAGAAAGTAGGCAAAGAGGGAACTTTCCTCAACATAATAAAGGCCATATATGACAAACCCACAGCCAACATCGTCCTCAATGGTGAAAAACTGAAAGGATTTCCAGTAAGATCAGGAACAAGACAAGGTTGCCCACTCTCACCACTCTTATTCAACATAGTTTTGGAATTTTTAGCCACAGCAATCAGAGAAGAAAAGGAAATAAAAGGAATCCAAATTGGAAAAGAAGAAGTAAAGCTGTCACTGTTTGCAGATGACATGATACTATACATAGAGAATACCAAAGATGCTACCAGAAAACTACTAGAGCTAATCAATGAGTTTGGTAAAGTAGCAGAATACAAAATTAATGCACAGAACTCTGGCATTCCTGTACAGTAATGATGAGATATCTGAAAATGAAATTAAGAAAACACTCCTAGTTACCATTGCAACAAAAAGAATAAAATACATAAGAATAAACCTACCTAAGGGGACAAATGACCTGTATGCAGAAAATTATAAGACATTGATGAAAGAAATTAAAGATTATACAAATAAATGGAGAGATATACTATGTTCTGGATTGGAGGAAGCAACATTGTGAAAATGACTCTACTACCCAAAGCAATCTACAGTTTCAGTGCAATCCCTAGCAAACTACCACTGGCATTTTTCACAGAACTAGAACAGAAAATTTCACAATTTGTATGGAAACACAAAAGACCCCGAATAGCCAACACAATCTTGAGAATGAAACATGGAGCTGTAGGAATCAGGCTCCCTGACTTCAGACTATACTACAAAGCTACAGTAATGAAGACAGTTTGGTGCTGGCACAAAAACAAAAATATAGATCAATGGAACAGGATAGAGAGCTCAGAGATAATCCCATGCACATATGTTCACCTTATCTTTGATAAAGTAGGCAAGAATATACAGTGGAGAAAAGACAGCCTCTTCAAAAAGTGGTTGCTGGGAAAACTGGACAGGTACATGTAAAAGTATGAGATTAGAACACTCCCTAACACCGTGCACAAAAATTAGCTTGAAATGGATTAAAGACCTAAATGCAAGGCCAGAAACTATCAAACTCTTAGAGGAAAACATAGGCAGAACACTCTATGACATAAATCACAGCAAGATCCTTGTTGACCTACCTCCTAGAGAAATGGAAATAAAAACAAAAATAAACAAATGGGACCTAATGAAACTTACAAGCTTTTGCACAGCAGAGAAACCATAAACAAGACCAAAAGACAACCCTCAGAATGGGAGAAAATATTTGCAAATGAAGCAACTTACAAAGGATTAATCTCCAAAATTTACAAGCAGCTCATACAGCTCAAAAACAAAAAAAAAACAAACAACCCAATCCAAAAATGGGCAGAAGACCTAAATAGACATTTCTCCAAAGAAGATATACAGATTGCCAAAAAACACATGAAAGAATCTTCAACATCATTAATCATTAGAGAAATGCAAATCAAAACTACAATGAGATATTATCTCACACCTGTCAGAATGCCCATCATAAAGAAATCTAGAAACAATAAATTTTGGAGAGGGTATTGAGAAAAGGGAACACTCTTGCACTGCTGGTGGGAATGTAAATTGATACAGCCACTGTGGAAAACAGTATGGAAGTTCCTTAAAAAACTACAAATAGAACTACTGTATGACCCAGCAATCTCACTATTGGGCATTTACCCTGAGAAAACCATAATTCAAAAAGAGTCATGTACCACAATGTTCATTGCAGCTCTATTTACAATAGCCAGGAGATGGAAGCAACCTAAGTGTCCATCATTGGATGAATGGATAAAGAATATGTGGCACATACATACAATGGAATATTACACAGCCATAAAAAGAAATGAAATTGTTATTTGTTGTGAGGTGGATGGACCTAGAGTCTGTCATACAGAGTGAAGTAAGTCAGAAAGAGGAAAACAAATACCATATGCTAACACATATATATGGAATCTAAGGAAAAAGAAAAAAAAGCGTCATGAAGAACCTAGGGGTAAGACAGGAATAAAGACACAGACCTACTGGAGCATGGACTTGGAGATATGGGGAGAGTGGCATGGACATATATACACTACCAAAAGTAAAGTAGATAGCTAGTGGGAAGCAGCCGCATGGCATAGGGAGATCAGCTCGGTGCTTTGTGACCACCTAGAGGGGTGGGATAGGGAGGGTGGGAGGGTGGGAGATGCAAGAGGGACGAGATATGGGAACATATGTATAACTGATTCATTTTGTTATAAAGCAGAAACTGACACACCATTGTAAAGCAATTATACTCCAATAAAGATGTTTAAAAAAAGAAACAACATAAAAGTATTTCTAGACAGTTCTCATTCACGTTACAAATTTTAATTAGAGAGGTAGGTAGTTTCAGCATAATCCTTTAATTTTCAGAGTTTAGCTCAGAAATATGCACATTAAAGTTGGCATTTCCCATAAAGGAAGAAAGTTTCAAAACAAGGATTGATATACACATTTTTTTCATTGTTGCTTTTCTCTGTTCCTTGAAATCTTGTTCTGACTTCAAGTCATGGCAATCTTCCACCTTTTGCTGACATGTCAACACAAGAATACAGTGATTTCCTAATAAAGGCTTCAGCTGTCTGAAATTCTCTTTCAACAGTGGGTACTTCCTTTCTGTGTATTTAATTAAGTTTGTAAGGTAATTAACTCTCCTGATCTCTAGAACCATAACTATATATGTTCAGACATCTAAATCATAGTTCTTTTAAGCATACTTGCTATTTCTTCATTTTGTGCTCAAATGTCAGATTATGTCTTCATCAAAAGGAGTTTTGTTTCAAATGAATTAAGTCAGACTTGTTTGAAAAGTAATTTCAAAGTCAACCAGCAGTATAAAAACAGAGTTTGGCTTGCCTCTTTCCCTTTATGCTCAGAAAGTCAGAAAACCATAACTGGTGATATTTGTTACTTGTGTGTACAGTCAAATGATATCCTGGAAGCACATTGAATAATCACCAAAATGACAGGATCCTGACAAGAGTTACTTATTGACTGGCCTCAATTTCTCTTACTCAGGAGTTGCAGAAATATATGTTTCTATGATGAATACTTTCCCAATGACTACATTGGGAAATCTTCCTATCATTCTTTGCACTATGTGAGACTGTATGGCTTTTCTGCTAGAAAATCCCTTTCCTGTTTATTTATTTTGTTTTTTTTGGCCATACGCGGGCCTCTCACTGTTGTGGCCTCTCCTGTTGTGGAGCACAGGCTCCTGACGTGCAGGCTCAGCGGCCATGGCTCACGGGCCTAGCTGCTCCACGGCATGTGGGATCCTCCCAGACTGGGGCACGAACCCGTGTCCCCTGCATTGGCAGGCAGACTCTCAACCACTGCGCCACCAGGGAAGCCCCCTTTCCTTTTTAACATGAAAAATACATAAGAATATAGTGACTCTATGAGGAGCTTTAGACAGATCACTGAATAATGATAAATGGATAAACAGAACCATAATTTGTATTTTTGGAAACAGTTTACAACTTAAAATAAGTTAAAATGTTTTATAATTTTCTGTTTCCATATGGCTCATTTTTAATCTTATATCAATTGTCTGCTGGAGGATGTACTTCTTTACTTCTTTGTAAGTTTCAAAGCTATTTCTGGATCTCAGTTATAAGGTATAGGCTGAATCATTCACATTCTATGAGACTCGGGTTGGCTCAAGGCCAAGGTGTTCAAAGGAAGTTCCATGAATCTTATTTTAATCCTATCTTTGTAAAAGGCCATTAATTATCTTAATAAACTATCTGTTAATAGG
The DNA here is from genome assembly GCF_937001465.1 of Orcinus orca. Classification (NCBI taxonomy): domain Eukaryota; kingdom Metazoa; phylum Chordata; class Mammalia; order Artiodactyla; family Delphinidae; genus Orcinus; species Orcinus orca. The sequence continues at coordinate 81,724,090 of NC_064566.1, read as the reverse complement.
TAAGATGTTAACTTTTACTGCAGTAACTCAATTGAAGGAAAATACAACTGTAAAGAAGCTGTCTTTGTAAGTAGTTAAGATCATAGGCTCTGGAATTAGCCAGAGTTCAAACTCTAGCTCTGCCAATTGGTAGTTGTGTGACTTTAATAAACTTTTGCTCACAGCTTAATTTCTTCACCTCTAACATTAAGATATGAAAACTCAAAATAGTACAGGATTGTTTTGACAGTTAAACGAGGTAATGTCTATGAAGCCCTTAAGTAAAATGCTTAGCACATAAGCATTTTATGTATACACATAACTATTAATTATTATTAAAATATAGTTCATACAAGAATAATATTTTGTTAAAACTTCTCTTTACCCCTTCATGTAAAGGTAACTAAAAATAACAGTTGAAGAAATGAAAGTACAATTGTTAGAAAAGCATAAGCACAGAACTTCTCTTTGATTAGACAGATCCTTCCAGGAACTAGAATAAAAACTTATTTAAAAGAACATTTTGGCTCAGTTATTATCACATATTCTTATTCTGAACATTATTTATTTGACTTTTAAAACAAGCACACTTTCAAGACATTTAGAAGAGAGCAAACCTAGCAGATCTGAGTGACTTTAATAACTAACTCGTTAAAAACCTGCAAGAAAATGTATATTGTTCTGCTAATATTCCTCTGAATGTGCTCCTGACCTACCTTTTCTGCCCACTTTGATCTAAGAAGGTTATTCTGGGCAGACAGTTAGCATATGATAAATGTGTACTGTGAGTAATTTATTATTTGTAGGACTAACTGAACAAAGATAGACTTTATAAAAGAAAAAGGAATCAGCTGCTTCTGGGGTGTTTCATAGGCCTAAACTTGAAATATTAATTAACACTTTAAAGAGCTACATCTTATTTTTACATAAGTACAGAAGAAATACATCTCTGGGAATATATAAGGTCCTTTTCAACAATATATAATTTCATTTTGTTTATATAGTTTTGTTTTTCACACTTTGTGAAATTTCCCAGTGAATGCATTATCAGTAATCTTAATAGGTCCCTTGCACATGCACAATTCTAGAGGTGAATAGGGAAGCTCCAGTTTCTCAAAGAATAAAAGCAAGTCATGTGGTCCACTGGCCTAAAGCTAACTATGTGAATGGCAATAAGCAGAGTTTAAATGTTTAGCATTTTTAAAATTGACCAGGATATTCATTGCCTAGATCATCAGAATAATCCTGGAAGTCAAAGAAATCCCCAAAAGTGTCATTTTCCTGCCCTTAAAAGTGCACTGTCATTCAATATGCCATATGGTATTTATATCATTTTCTTGGAGTTTTATTGGCTTGATCTGAGCAGAAAGATCCTGAGATGTATGTGGATGCAGCACAGGGTTGAAATGATGGAACTGTGTCTGAGGCAAAATTTAAAAATAAGTGCTTGTAAATTATTGTAAACCTATACATCTAAGTAGGTTTTATGGCCAAGAGCTTAAAAGTGTGTTTTAGATACATAGATAAATACATAGATAGAAAAAGTATTGACAAGATATCCAGATTTTATCAGAAAATTTTACTTAAACTCAGTGGTAATTCCCTGAGATAAAATTTATATATTTTAGACATGTATGATATATATATATATATATATATATATATAAATTAATGAATTTACTTATGCCTTACTAGAGAGATCAATAAATGAATCACTTCCAGCTTAGAAAGGGCTAAGACAAAGTTTAAGGCATTGAAAGGAATTAGCACTTTCTCTTATTTCAAATTTTGAGCTGTCTTGAATAAAAATATGTTTATGGAATCATGAGGTTAATTTCAAAACAACCAGTCCCTAAGAAGTTGGATCATTATCTCATTTAATCCTTGCATCTAAAAATAATTATGATAGTTCATTAGGTTATATGTATTTTTAATATTAAGACAGAATGAAATAAATTTCCCTTTCATCTCAGGATCACAGTTAGGCCAGAGATTTCTCTTAAAGGCAAAATGGCTTCCATGACTAGACCTCAACACGTGGATTTTTCTTTTGTTTTTTACTATGCAATCTTCATAGTGGTTTTTAATTGTTAAATTTCAATAAAATTTACTCACATAATTGAAAAAGCATTTAATAAGAGATTTATGTGATACCTGCAAAAATGGAAGGCATCAAGTCTTTTAAAAAATACATAAAACTTTCATTTCTGTGTAGGTTTCCAGCTTTCAAATTTAGTTTAACAATTTTTTTTTTTTTTTTGCTCTAGTGCTAAATGTAACTCAGTCATTTAAAAGACAATATAAATGACCCTCTCTGCCAGGAAAATATTCCTCCAAAGAGATTAAGGGGAAAAAAAATCATACACTAGATTTCACTAAATAATTCTCTAAAAGCTACTTAATATAACAGTAAAGATTGGTCCAGATGGCTCTGTTTGGCTGACACAGTAACTCTTCCAATAACTATAGACATGAGATGATGATTCATTACTATAGCCTGTGGGAGATTTAGTTTTCTTAAAGTGTAATCTTATTTAAAAATAAATTAAACCAACTCAATCTCTCAAATTCAGGACTTCTCTAGGGACTTGTAGGAGAGGAGATAAGGGTTTTGTAGGTACATTTTAATGGAATGTTAGCTTACATAATAAGCCTTTAAAAAATAATATACTATATATTTTAGAGCAAAATTGAGTGGAAGTTTCACAGCAAAATTGAGTGGAAGGCACAGAGATTTCCCATATACCCGCTGTCCCAACTTGTGCATAGCCTCCCCGATTGCCAACATCCTTCACTAGAGTGGTACATATTTTACAATTGATGAATCTACACTGAAACATCATTATTGCCCAGAGTCCATAGTTTACATTAAGGTCCACTCTTAGTGGTGTATATTTTATGGATTTTGACAAATGTATAATGGAATGTATTCATTATTATAGTATCATTCAGAGTAGTTTCACTGCCCTAAAAATCCTGTGTTTCAACAAGTATTAAGCTTTTGATAAGAATTTTTTCTCTAACGTTTTCAAGTTTTCTGAAGTAGTCAAAAATGTCTTATTTTTCCACAAGTGTAGTTATGAAGAGGATACCTTTTTAGGCCTTATATATACCAGACTGGGTATGGGAGAAACTGGTAATCCAGAAACATCAGTAGGCACAGACCAAAAAAGACCCAAGAAAATCTTGCTCTCTCTAACCAAAGGAGCAGAAAAAGGGGCAGCTTGACAAAACAGAAAACTTTTAGACAATTGTCACTCTACTCTAGACAAACACTGTAGAGAACATCCCTATCCTCTCTAGCAAAGGCAAAGTGGAAATCTACATTTTCACCCTTGAGGGTTTTACAGGCATCTCCCGCCCCAGGATGTTGTTCAGGAAGAAAGAATGAAGAGCCAGGAGTTTCATACCTGCTGAGTTTCATTCCAAGGTCATGTCAGTGGAGACTGTGAGGGAAGCCTTGACTTTTAACTCCACCTGACTCCACCAGTAGGGGCCGCCTACCACTCCCCACTGGGTGGTGTCTGAGGAAACCAAGTGGAAAACTGGGCCCTTACCACACATAAACAGTAATAAGGCCACTACCTGACTGCCATGTCAGTGAAGGCCATGTAGGTAGGGAGCAGTAACAAGGTGCCACCCCATCCTAAATAGGTTAGTATCAGTGTGGCCTAAATTACCATCTCCACCCAGTAGTAGGAGAAGCATTCCCTCATCCCCAGTGTCAATAGAAACTTATTGAGAAACATGACCTTCACCTCCCACCAGGGAAAAACAGTGGCCTCTCTCACTAGGAGGTGTCAGAGGAAGCCTGCTAAAACACAAGATTTAAATAATATCTATGGTTTCATAACATAACACCCAAAACGTCCATGTTTCAATCAAAAATCACTCATCATAACATGAACCATTAACATTTCCACTTGAATGACAAAAGACAATGAACAGATGCCAGCACGGAGACTATGCAGATATAATGATCTGACAAGAATTTTAAAGAATCTGTTATAAAAATGCTTAATAAGCAATTAGGAATATGATTAAAACAAGTGAAAAAAAAAGATGTGGAAATCAAAATGAAATATAAAATATAATAACTCAACAAAAATGAAATACTTAGCTGAAAATCTATCAAAACATGTAAAGGACTTGTGTGCTAACTTGTAAACTATAAAAGAAATAAAAAGACCTAAATAAATGAAGAGACATAACATGCCCATGAATTGGAAAATTCAAATATTAAATATAATTCTCCCCAGATTTATAATTAATATGTAAATTATAATATATAAATTCATATATGTGAATATATGTATATACATGCTATTCTTATGAAAATTCTGGGAAAAATTTTTGTAGATATAGACAAGATTATTCTAAAATTTATATGGAAAAATAAAAGTACTAGGACAGCTAAAACAGCTTTGAAAAAGAACAAAAAAGTGGAAGGGATATCTCTAAGAAACTTTAAGACATTATATAACCATAGTGATCAAGTATGTGAAGTATTGGCAGAGGGATAGACACATACATAGACCAATGGAATAAACGAGTGAACCCAGAAATAGTCCTCAAACAAGTACAACCAACTGATTTTTTCTCACAAATAATTCAATGGAGAGAGGATAACCTTTGAACAAATTGGTGCTGGAATATTGGATATCCATAAGCAAAGGCAAAATTTTTTTATAAACAAACTAACTAACAAACCTTTACCAAATCTCACTACTTATACAAAACTTCACTCAAAATGAATAACAATCTTTGTAGAATAGAAAACAATAAAACATTTAGACAGCTTAGGAGAAAATCTTTGGAATGTAGATCTTGGTGAAGATTTGTTAGACATAAACCCCAAACCATAATCCACAAGAGAAAAAAATGATTAATTGGACTTAATCAAAATTAAAACAAAATTTTACTCTACAAAAGAATTTTCAAGAGGAAAGAAAAAGAGAGGTTACAGGCTTCAAGAAAATATTTGCAAACCATGTATCTATCAAAGGACCTGTATCAAAAATAAACAAAGAACTCTAAAAATTCTATAGTAAAAAAGTCAAAAAATCCAAGTAGAAAGTGGACAAAATTAATAAAGAGATGTTTCTACAAAGAGCATATTCAGATGGAAAATAAACTCAAAAATATATTCAACATCACTGACCGTTAGGAAAATGCAAGTTAAAGTTCACTAGGAGATATTATTATACACCAAACAGAATGGCTAAAAGAAAAAAAATGGACAACACAAATACTGCCAAGAATGTGGAGAAACTGAATCTGTCATATGTAGCTGGTGGGAATATAAAAATGGAACAGCAAGCCTGGAAAATATTTGGCAGTTTTCTTAAGCATGCACTTACTATAGAACCCAGTAGTTGCAACCTTGGACATTAATTCCAGAAAAATGAAGACTTATGTATACACAAAAATATGTACATGAATGTTCACAGCAGCTTTACTTGTAAGATCCAAAACCTGAAGACAACTAAAATATTCCTCAAAAGGTAAATTGTTAAACACAATTTAACAATTTGTATATTGTTATACAATATATATCCATATATTGTATATCCATACATTGGATATACATATCATTGAATAATATGCAGCAATAAAAAGAAATAGATTATCAATACACACAACAACTTGGATGGATCTCAAAGGCATTATGCTGAGTGAAAAAAAAATCTCAGATGATCACATACTGTGTATTTTCATTTATGTAACAGTCTAGACAAAATTATAGACATGTTGAACAGGTTAGTGTTTGTCAGGGTTTAGGAAAAGTGGGGTGGGGTGGGGAAGATCGAAGTTCAGAGGGTTATCATTAGTGAGCTCTCTGTGGTGACAGACATTCTGTATCTTGATTGCTGTGACGGTTACAGGAATCTACACATGCGATTAGTTGACATGGATCTATCTATCTATCTATCATCTATCTATACTATGCCAATGTCAACTTCCTGACTTTGATATATTGCACTATAATTATGTAAGATATAACTATTATGAGTAAGTAGGTAAAGATACAGGGAAACTTCCCATGCTATGTTTGCAACTTCCTGTAAATCTCTAATTGTTTCAAAATAAAAAGTTTTTAGAAGTTTAAAACTTGTTCTAAAAACAGTGGTTAGGAGACACTGCACACTACCACTCAGCTTTAAGAATAACAAAATATATTAGCACATTAAAGTGCCCAATGTGTTTAAGTGAAGAAAAATTTTATTTTTATTAACTTCATATTTCCCAAATTTTTTGATTGAAGAACACAAATTGGGCATTTCTTCTGTAACAAGAAAATGGTGACTAGCATATAAAGCCCAAGTACAAAGGTAACAACATTTGGCTAGACAAAACTTTCTTTATTTGGTTCTGGAAGTATGTATGAGGAAATTGTACAGACATAAATGCCACTCTTTGTTCATTTAGTTATCAAAATTGAATGAAGGATGGTGAAAAAGAACATCTTAAACTACTTTTACTTAAATTTAGAATAGACACTGGGTAAAAAAGGCATTTAGAAGGATTTTCTAACCTAGAATTGAATAAGAAAATGACAGAAGCTTTGAAGATCATGAGAAGATAAATAAATGTGGAGTAGCTATACATAGAACATAGAATTATGTTATCCTGTTTTCAGGAAGTGAGGGTTAGCAGTATTTTTGATAATGCATAGTCCTTCCTGAACAAATTGGTTTTCCACCTTGCTACTTTTGTGATAAAATAAATTCACTTCTTATATCTTCATTTCTACTTCTTATATAAAAAGCATAGAAGTTTTTATTCCATGGTTTTCAAAGCCATTTTTTCTTGCAGTGACTTCCTTTCAGGCCAAAAGCCTATGTTTGAAATTTTACATTTTCTTACATGTAAAGGAGTGCTCCAGCTGCATAACTAGGTATAATTTTACAAAATTTATTTTAAAAATTTGGAGTCAAAATATTCCCCAAATCTGGGGACAATTAAATGTTTTAAGATAGAGGTTGTTCGAAATTAAAATATGATCATATCTTAACCAATAATTGGTGCAGAGTTTTAGACAAAATCAACTCATTACTTTTGAAGAAAACACAGAGCCATTAATATGAAAGCTTAGAAAATATGCATCATTGCGTTTTTAATCCTTTTTCTAAAAGAGATTTTATTTTTAGAACACTTAATGATTCACAGTATAATCAAGCATAGAATAGAATTCCACATACTCTTTGCACCCACACACACACAGCAGAGTTGTACATTTTTTACAATCAATGAACCTGCATTGACACATCATCATCACCCAAAATCTAGTTGATATTAGAGTTCACTCCTGGTGTTGCAAATGCTATGGGTTTTGAGAAATTTGTGACTTGAATTTACCATTATTGTATCATACACAATGGTTTCAGTGTCCTAAAAATCCTCTGTGCTCTGTGTATGCACCTCTCTATACTCCATAACTCCTGGAAACCACAGATCTTTTTACTGTCTTTATAGATTTTACTTTTTACAGAACATCATAGTGTTGGAATTATACAGTATGTAGCCTTTTCATGTTGGCTTCTTTTACTGCTTATGGCTTGATGGTTCATTTCTTTTTAGCACTGAATAATTTACCATTGGTGGGATGTACTGCAGTTATTTAACCATTCACCTACCAAAGAACATCTCTTTTCTCAAAGTTCTGGCAAATATGAATAAAGCTGCTACAAATATCTGCATGCAGGGTTTTGTGTGGACATGTTTTCTTTGTTCCTTTTTAGCTTTATTTGTATAATGGACAAATAAAAACTGTACATATTTAAGGTATAGACATTGACATACTGATATATGTAAGCACTGTGAAGTGATCACCACAACAAGCTAATTAACATATGCATTACACACACTTGTGTGTGTGGGGGAGGGGCAGTAAGAACACTTAAGATCTACCCTCTCAACAAATATCAATACAGGAATCAGTGTTGCTAATTATAGTCACCATGTTTTACAGTAGCTCTCTGGAACATATTCATCTTGCATAACTAAAACATGGTATTCTTCGACATGTCTTCAAGTTGTTTGGATAAATACCAAGAAGTAAGATTGTTGGATCTTATGGTAAGTATAGGATTAGATTTATAAGAAACTGGCAATCTGTCTTCCAAGTGGCTGCCTTGCATTCCCACTAGAAGTTAATGGGAGTTCCTGTTGCTATACATCTTTGTCAGCCTAAAGTGTAGTCAGTGTTTTGGATTTTCACAATTCTAATAGATGTGGAGATAGCTCATTGTTTTAAGTTGCAATTACCTAATGACATATGATGCTGAACATCTTTTCATATATATTCTATCTGTACATCTTTTTGGGTAAGTGTCTCAAATTATTTTTGCCCCAAATTAGATTGTTCATTTTCTTATTATTGTGTTTTAAAAGTTTTTGTACATTTTGGGTAACAGTCCATTAGCAAATATACTTTTTGCAAATATTTTCCCCCAGTCTGTGGCTTGTCTTCTCTTTCTCTTGACTATTATCACATTTTTATAAATACTTTCTTCATTTTAAAAATAAATTTAGGGAGATTGGCTAAGATGGTGAGTAGAAAGACCCTGAGATCACCTTATGTCATGAGCACAACAAAATCACAACTATCTGCATAACAACTATTTATGAAAAAGACCAGAACCTACCAAAAAGGATCTACAACTGAGCATATAAAGAAGGAACCACAACAAGATGCATAGCAGGGGCAGATTCACAATATGCTCAAGTCCCATATACCTGGGTGAGTGACCCACAAAATGGAGAATAATTATATTACAGAGGTTCTGCCAAAGGAGTGAGAGCTTGGAACCCCACATTGGGCTCTGCAGCCCAGGGGTCTTGTGCCAGAAAGATAAGCCCCATTGCATTTGAAGGGCAGCAGCTTACTTTTGGGTGTTCCAGAGGGCTAAGGGAAATAGAGATTTCACTCTTAAAAGGCACAAGCAAAATCTCACATGTTCCAGGACTCAGGGCAGACACGGTAATCAGACCTTCCAGTTGATCTTGGAGAGTCTCCCTGAGAGGAAAGAGGCAACTGCAGCTCACTCAGGGAACCTAGACACTGGCAACAGTCATTTTAGGGACTCCTACCATATAGACACTGGAACTGGTAAGGGACATTGTAGAATTCTCCCTCTAGCTCATTAGCACCAAGAACTGGCCCCATCAGATATCTTATATGTGCCAGGGCTGGGACACCTCAGGCCAAGCAACTAACTCTGCAGGGACACAGATCCACTCATCAGCAGGCAGCATACCTTAAGAACCCCAGAGCCCACAGCTGCCTCTGGATGTGACCCTGCCAACCAGAGGGCCCAAGACCGAGCTCCACTCATCATTGGGCAGGTACTAGTCTCAGAATTTCCTGGTCCCTAGCCTCACCATGAGGGAGCCTGCTATACCTTCTAGACCAACTTCACCCACTAGGGTGCAGACACCAAACTCAAGAAAACCACAATCCTGAACCTGCAAATTGATCCTGCATATCAGCAGAGCAGACTCTGCCCTGGCCCTGACAACATAAGCTTTGGGGCATACCCACTTGTGTCAAGAAACAGCCCCCCCCCCCCAGGAATCTGTGTACTCTGGGTCCTGCAACCAGACTCCAAAACCCTGCTCTGCCAGCCAGGATACCAGCACTAAACCCAGGACTGGGCTACACATACCAGTGGGCATGCAACAACTATGGAGTCTTCTGACCCCTAACTCCACCCACCAATGAGTCAGCATAAGCTCTGGGAACCCATGGCTTCTGCAGTCAATCACCTCATGACAGGGTACAACCAAGCAGTGGTCAGCAGCCTCCAGACAAGTTAGGGCCTGACAACCAACCAGACCAGGGGCCATCCAAGCCTACCAGACCACACACATAGCCCACAACAAGAAAAGAACTTCTCTAAGAATAAAAGTAAAGGTCACAAATATAAATATGAAAATTATGAAAGGAAAAAGATCATCAGTAAAGGCAAGCATGCAGTAAATGGAGGAAATCATCAAGGCAAAAACTAGTAGGAATGTTAAAACACAAGTAGTAAAATCATCTATATCCACAATAAGAAGTTAAGGGATGCACAAAACAATTAGGTGGAAAACATGACCTCAAAAACAATAATCATAAGGGGAGGAGAGTACAAATGCATGGTTGTTAAATTACAATTCAAATTAAAACAATCACACACATATACATACATATATAGATAAATATTTATCTATCTCTTTCTTTCTCTCTCTCTCTATATATATTGCTATATAAAGTGCTCATGGTAAACACAAACCAAAAATTTGTAACAGATACACACACATAAAGAAAAAGAACTCCAAACATAGCAATAAATAAAGTCATAAAATCACAAGAGAGGAGAAAAATACTTACTAAAACAACACCAAAACAATTAACAAAATGGCAGTAAGAACATACATATCAATAATTACCTTAAATGTAAATGGACTAAATGTTCCAATCAAAAGATATAGAGAGGCCGAATGTATACAAAAACAAGACTGGTACATATGTTGGCTACAAGAGACTAACTTCAGATCTAAAGACACATACAGAATGAGAGTAAGGGGATGGAGAAAGGTATTCCATGCAAACAAAAATCAAAAGAATGCTGGGGTAGCGATACTTATATTACACAAAATAGACTTTCAAGCTATTAGATGGGGGGAGGACCTTCAACATGGTGGAGGAGTAAGAGGTGGAGATCACCTTCCTCCCCAGAAATATATCAAAAATACATATACATGTGGAACAACTACAGAGCACCTATTCAATGCTGACAGAAGACCTCAGACTTCCCAAAAGACAAGAAACTCCCCACGTAACTGGGTAGGGTAAAAGAAAAAAGAAAAAAACAGAGACAAAAGAATAGGGACAGTACATGCACTTCTGGGAGGGAGCTGTGAAGGAGGAAAAGTTTCCACATACTAAAAAGCTCCTTCACTGGTGGAGATGGGGGTGGGGGTGGGCGGGGGAGACCTTTGGAGCCACAGAGGAGAGCTCAGCAACAGCGGTGCAGAGGGCAAAGTGGAGAGATTCCCACACAAAGATCAGTGTGGACCAGCACTCACCAGCCTGAGAGGCTTGTCTGCTCACCCGCCAGGGTGGGTGGAGGTTGGGAGCTGAGGCTCAGGCTTTGGAGGTCAGATCCCAGGGAGACGACTGAGGTTGGCTGCATGAACACAGCCTGATGGGGTCCAGTGTGCCACAGCTAGCTGGGAGGGAGTCCAGGAAAATGTCTGGAACTGCCTAAAGGCAAGAAACAATTGTTTGGGGTATGCGAGGAGAGGGGATTCAGAATACCACCTAAACAAGCTCCAGAGATGGGAGTGAGCTGCAGCTACCAGCAAAGACACCAGAGGTAGGCATGAATCACTAACGCTCCTGCTGCAGCCGCCAAGAATCCTGTGTGCAAGCACAATTCTCTACCCACACCTCTCCTCCTGGGAGCCTGTGCAGCCCGTCACTGCCAGGGTCTCATGATCCAGGGACAACTTCCCTGAGAGAGCACAGGGCCCGCCTCAGGCTGTTGCAAAGTCAGGTCGGGCTCTGCAACCGCAGGCTCACACCGCATTCCGTACTCCTCCCTCTCCACAGCCTGAGGGAGCCAGGACCCCCTAATCAGCCACTCTTTTAACCTCCTCCTGTCTGGGTGAAGAACAGACACCAGACGGCGACCTACATGCAGAGGCAGGGACAAATCCAAAGCTGAACCTCAGGAGCTGTGTGGACAAAGGAGAGAAAGAGAAATTTCTCCATGGAGCCTCAAAAGAAGTGGATTAAATCTCCACAATCAACTTGATTTATCCTGCATATCTGGAATAGTTGAATAGACAATGAATCATCCCAAAATTGAAGTGGAGGACTTTGGGAGCAACTGTAGACTTCGAGTTTCCTGTATGCAACTGACTATATTCTGATTTATATGGTTATCTTAGTTTAGTTTTAATGCTTTTTATTACTGGTGGATTTGTTTATTGGTTTGGATGCTCTCTACATTTTTTAAATTACTTTTTAAATTTTAATAATTTTTTTTTTTTATGTGGTACGCCAGCCTCTCACTGCCATGGCCTCTCCCATTGCGGAGAACAGGCTCCGGACACGCAGGCTTAGTGGACATGGCTCACAGGCCCAGCCGCTCCGCGGCATGTGGGATCTTCTTGGACCAGGGCACGAACCCGCATCCCCTGCATCGGCAGGTAGACTCTCAATCATTGCGCCACCAGGGAAGCCCTTAATAATACTTTTTATATTCTTTATTTTAATAACTTTATTTTATTTATTTTTTTCTCCATTTTCTTCTGAGCTGTGTGGCTGACAGGGTCTTGGTGCTCCAGCAAGGTGTCAGTCCTGATCCTCTGAGGTGGGAGAGCCGAGTTCATGACATTAGACCACCAGAGACTTCCTGACCCCATGTAATATCAATCGGCAAGAGTTATTCCAGAAATCTCTGTCTTGACACTAAGACCCAGCTCCACTCAGCGACCAGCAAGCTCCAGTGCTGGACACCCCATGACAAACAACTGGAAAGCCAGGAACTCAACCCAACCCATAAGCAGAGAGACTGCCGAAAATCATACTAAGTTCACAGACACCCCAAAATACACCACCAGACATGGTCCTGCCCACCAGAAAGACAAGATCCAGCCTCATCCACCAGAACACAGGCATCAGTGCCCTCCATCAGGAAGCCTACATACGCCACTGAACAAACCTTACCCACTGGGGACAGACACCAAAAACAACAGGAACTACAAATCTGTAGCCTGCAAAAAGGTGACCCAAACACAGTAAGTTAAGCAAAATGAGAAGACAGAGATATATGCAGCAGATGAAGGAGCAAGGTAAAAACTCACCAGCCCTAACAAATGTAGAGGAAATAGGCAGTCTACCTGAAAAAGGTACTGAGAGAAATGAGAGAAAATATTTCCAAAATCCTGGAAATAAAATGGACAAAGTACAAGAAACGTTTAACAAGGACCTAGAAGAACTAAAGAGCAAACAAAGATGAGCAAAACAATAAGTGAAACTAAAAATTCTCTAGAAGTAGTCAATAGCAGAATAACTGACAGAGAAGAAAGGATAAGTGACCTGGAAATGAAATAGTGGAAATAATTTCTGCAGAGCAGAATAAAAATGAAAAGAATTGAAGAAAGTTTCACAGACCTCTGGGACAACATTAAAAACACCAACATTCGAATTATAGGGTTCCTAGAAGAAGAAGAGAAAAAGAAAGGGACTGAGAAAATATTTGAAGAGATTATAGTTGAAAATCTCACTAATATGGAAAAGGAAATAGTCAATCAAGTCCAGGAAGAGCATCAAAAATATACAAAGAAAAAATATTAAAATCAGCAAGGGAAAAGCAACAAATAAAATACAAGGGAATCCCCATAACGTTAACAGGTGATTTTTCACTAGAAACTCTGCAAGCCAGAAGGGAGTGGGAAGATATATTTAAAGTGATGAAAGGGAAGAATTTACAACCAAGATTGCTCTACCTAGCAAGAACCTCATTCAGATTTGACAGATAAATAAAACCTTTTCAGACAAGCAAAAATTAAGAGAATCCAGCACCACCAAACCATCTTTACAACAAATGTTAAAGGAACATCTCTAGGCAGGAAACACAAGAGAAGGAAGAGACCTACAATAATCAACGCAAAATAATTAAGAAAATGGTAATAGCAGCATACATATCAATAATTACCTTAAATGTAAATGGATTAAATGCTCCAACCAAAAGATATATAGTGCTGGAATGGATATAAAAACAAGATCCATATATACGTTGCCTAAAAGAGACCTATTTCAGACCTAGGGACACATACTGACTGAAAGTGAGGGGATGGAAAAGGATATTCCATGGAAATGGAAATCAAAAGAAAGCTGGAGTAGCAATTCTCATATCAGACAAAATAGACTTTAAAATAAAACCTATTACAAGAGACAAAAAGGACACTACATAATGATCAAGGGATCAATGCAGGAAGAAGATATAACAATTGTAAATATTTATGCACCAAACATAGGAGCACCTCAATACATAAGGCAAATGCTAACAGCCATAAGAGGGGAAATCAACAGTAACATAATAGTTGTAGAGGATTTTAATGCCCCACTTTCACAAATGGACAGATCAAATAAAGTGAAAATAAATAAGGAAACACAAGCTTACATTACATATGATAGAGTTAATTGATAATTATAGGGCATTCTATCCAAAAACAACAGAATACAGTTTTTTCTCAAGTGCTCATGGAATATTCTCCACCATAGATCATATCTGGGTCACAAATCAAGCCTTGATAAATTTAAGAAAATTGAAATCATATCAAATATCTTTTCTGACCACAACTCTATGAGACTAGATATCAATTACAGGAAAGAAAACTGTTAAAAATATAAACACATGGAGGTTAAACAATATGTTACTAAATAACCAAGAGATCACTGAAGAAATCAAAGAGAAAATCAAAATATACCTAGAAATAAATGACAATGAAAAGACAATGGCCCAAAATGTATGGGATGCAGCAAAAGCAGTTCTAACACAGAAGTTTATAGCAATACAATCCTACCTCAAGAAACAAGAAAAATCTCAAATGAAAAACCTAAACTTACACTTAAAGGAATTAGAGAAAGAAGAAAAAAAATCTCCAAAGTTAGCGAAAGGAAAGAAATCATAAAGATCAGATACACTACCAAATGTAAAAGAAATAGCTAGTGGGAAGTAGCCACATAGCACAGGCAGATCAGTTCAGTGTTTTGTGTCCACCTAGAGGGGTAGGATAGGGAGGGTGGGAGGGAGATGCAAGAGGGAGGAGATATGGGGATACATGTTTATGTATAGCTGATTCACTTTGTTATAGAGCAGAAATGAACACACCATTGTAAAGCAATTATACTCCAATAAAGATGTCTAAAAAAAGAAATAAATGGAAAAGAATTGAAGAAAACAATAGCAAAGATCAATAAAATCAAAAGCTGGTTCTTTGAGAAGATAAACAAAATTGATAAACCATTAGCTAGACTCAACAAGAAAAAAAAGGAGAAGACTCAAATCAACAGAATTAGAAATGAAAAAGGAAAGTAACAACTGACACTGCACAAATACAAAGGATCATGAGAGAATACTACAAGGAACTACATGCCAATAAAAAGGACAATGTGGAAGTAATGGACATATTCATAGAAAAGCACAACCTTCCAAGACTGAACCAGGAAGAAATAGAAAACATAAAGAGACCAATCACAAGCACTGAAATTGACACTGTGATTAAAAATCTTCCAACAAACAAAAGCCCAGCAACAGATGGCTTCACAGGCGAATTCTATCAAACATTTAAAGAAGAGCTAACACCTATCCTTCTCAAACTCTTCCAAAATATAGCAGAGGGAGGAACACTCCTAAACTCATTCTATGAGGTCACCATCACCCTGATACCAAAACCCAACAAAGATGTCACAAAGAAAGAAAAGTATAGGCCAATATCACTGGTGAACATAGATGCAAAATCCTCAACCAAATATTAGCAATCAGAATCCAACAACTCATTAAAAGGATCATAAACCATGAACAATTGGGGTTTACCTCAGGAATGCAAGGATTCTTCAATATATGCAAATAAATCAGAGTGATACACCATATTAACAAATTGAATGATAAAAGACTTATGATTAACTCAATAGACACAGAAAAAGCTTTTGCCAAAATTCAACACACATTTATGATAAAAACTCTCCAGAAAGTAGGCACAGAGGGAACTTACCTCAACACAATAAATGGCAAAAGCTGTATATGACAAACCCACAGCCAACATCGTTCCCAATGGTGAAAAACTGAAATCATTTCCTCTATGATCAGAAACAAGACAAGGTTAGCCACTCTTACCACTATTATAAACATAGTTTTGGAAGTTTTAGCCACAGCAATCAGAGATGAAAAAGAAATAAAAAGAATCCAAATCAGAAAAGAAGTAAAACTCTTACTGTTTACAGATGACATGATGCTATACATAGAAAATCCTAAACATTCTACCAGAAAACTAGTAGAGCTAATCAATAAATTTGGTAAAGTAGCAGGATACAAGATTAATACACAGAAATCTCTTTCATTCCTATACATTAATGATTAAAAATCTGGAAGAGAAATTAAGGAAACACTCCCATTTACCATTGCAACATAAATAATAAAATACCTAGGATTAAACCTACCTAAAGAGACAAAAGACCTGTATGAAGAAAACTATAAGACACTGATGAAATGGATTAAAGATGATACAAACAGTTAGAGAGATATACCATGTTCTTGGATTGGAAGAATCAATATGGTGAAAATGACTATACTACTCAAAGTAATCTACAGATTCAATGCAATCTCTATCAAACTACCAAAGGCATTTTTCACAGCACGAGAACAAAAAATTTCACAATTTGTATGGAAACACAAAAGACCCCAAGTAGACAAAGCTATCTTGAGAAAGAAAAACAGAGCTAGAGGAATCAGGCTTCCTGACTTCAGACTATATTACAAACCTACAGTAATCAAGACAGTATGGTACTGGCACAAAAACAGAAATATAGGTCAATGGAACAGGATGGAAAGCCCAGAGATAAACCCACACACATATGGTTACCTTATCTTTGATAAAGGAGGCAAGAATATACAATGGAGGAAAGAGAGCTTCTTCAGTAAGTGGTGCTGGGAAAACTGGACAGCTACATGTAAAAGAATGAAATTAGAACACTTCCTAACACCATACACAAAAATAAACTCAAAATGGATTAAAGATCTAAATGTAATGTCAGACACTATAAAACTCTTAGAGGAAAACACAGGCAGAACACTCTATGGCATAAGTCACAGCAATATTCTTTTTGATGCACTTCTTAGAGAAATGGAAATAAAAACAAAAATAAACAAATATGACCTAATGAAACTTAAGAGCTTTTGCACAGCAAAGGTAACCATAACCAAGACAAAGAGACAGCCCTCAGAATGGGAGAAAATATTTGCAAATAAAGCAACTGACAAGGGATTAATCTCCAAAATATACAAACAGCTCATGCAGCTCAGTATCTAAAAAAGAAAAACCCAATTAAAAAATGGGCAGAAGACCTAAATAGACGTTTCTCCAAAGAAGATATACAGCTTGCCAACACACACATGAAAGGATGCTCAACATCATTAATCATTAGAGAAATGTAAATCAAGCATACATTGAGATATCACCTCACACTGGTCATAATGGCCATCATCAAAAAATCTACAAAAAGTAAATTCTGGAGAGGGTGTGGAGAAAAGGGAACCCTCTTGCACTGTTGGTGGGAATGTAAATTCATACAACCACTATGGAGAATGGTATGGAGGTTCCTTAAGAAATTAAAAATAGAACTACCATATGACCCAACAATCCCACTACTAGGCATACACCCTGAGTTGGGTCTTCTTTGCTGCACATGGGCTTTCTCTGGTTGTGGCGAGTGGGGGGCTGCTCTTCATTGTGGTGCATGGGCTCTAGGCATGCAGGTTTCAGTAATTGCAGCATGCAGGCTCAGTAGTTGTGGCTTGTGTGTTGTAGAGCACAGGCTCGGTAGTTGTGGCTCATGGGCTTAGTTGCTCTATGGCATGTGGGATCTTCCCAGACCAGAGATAGAACCCATGTCCCCTGCATTGGCAGGTGGATTCTTAACTACTCCACCACCAGGGAAGTCCCTATGTTATGTACATTTTAACACAATTTTTTAAAAAAGAATAAACAAAACTAATCTGACAAGTCACAACAGAAGTTCACCTTAGCCTGGCACACTGACTGGAGGGGGCTTCTGGGCTACTGATAAATATTCTATTTCTCAGTCTGGATTGTGGCTTGAAGGTGTGTAAGTTCATAGTACTTTATGCATAATCTTGTAATAAAAAGTTTTGTCTTTGTTTTAAAAAAAACAAAAAGAGTCATGTTTCACAATGTTCATTGTAGCACTATTTACAATAACCAGGACATGAAAGCAACCTAAGTGTCTATCGACCAATGAATGGATATAGAAGATGTGGAACACATATACAATGGAATATACTCAGCCATAAAAAGAAATGAAATACAGTTATTGGTAGTGAGGTGGCTAGACCTAGAGTCTGTCATACAGAGTAAAGTAATTTGGAAAGGGAAAAACAAATCCCATATGCTCACACATATATATATATAGACTCTAAAAAACGTTTTAAACGGTTCTGAAGAACCTAGGGGAAGGGCAGGAGTAAAGACGCAGATGTAGAGAATGGACTTGAGGGCACAGGGAGGGAGGAGTGTAAGATGCGACAAACTGAGAGAGTGGCATGGGCATATATACATACCATATGTAAAATAGATAGCTAGTGGGAAGCAGCCCCACAGCATAGGTAGATAACCTCAGTGCTTTGTGACCATGTAGATGGGTGGGATAAGAGAGGGTGGGAGGGAAACACAAGAGGGTGGGGATATGGAGATATATGTATATGTATAGCTGATTCAGTTTGTTATACAGCAACAACTAACACAAAAATGTAAAGCAATTATACTTCAATAAATATGTTAAAAAATAAATAAAATAAAGCTGTTAGATGGGACAAAGGAGGATATTATATAAATATCAAGGTTTCAATCAAAGATGATATAACAATTGAAAATATTATATGCACTCACATAGGAGAACCTAAATGCATAAAGCAAACATTAACAGACATTAAGGGAGAAATTGACAATAACACAATAATACTAGAGAAATTTAACACCCCACTTCCATCAATGGACACATCATTCAGAAAGAAAATCAGTAAGGGAACACTGGCCTTAAATGACACATTAGATTAGATGAACTTAAGGTTCATCTAATAACATGGAGTAACCTCTATCATAGATCACATGTTATGTCACAAAATAAGCCTTGCTAAATTTAAAGAAATTGAAATTATATCAAGAATATTTTCTGACCACAGTGCTGTGAGATTAGAAATCAAGTACAAGGGAAAAAAAAAAAAAACCACAAACATGTGAGGCTAAACAATATGCTACTAAACAATCAATGGATCACTGAAGAAATCAAAGAGGAAATTTAAAAATACCTGGAGAAAAGTGGAAATGGAAACACAACAATCCAAAATCTATGGGATGCAACAAAAGCAGTTCTAAAGTGGGAATTTTTTAGTGATACAAGCTTACCCCAGGAATAAAGAAAATTCTCAAATAAAAAATTAACATCACACCTAAAGGAACTAGAAAAAGGTGAACAAACAAAAGTAGAAGTAGTGCAAGGAAAGAAATCATAAAGATCAGAGCATAAATAAATGAAATAGAGACTACAAAAAGAATAGAAAACATCAATGAAACTGAGTTGAATTCTTTGAAAAATAAACAAAATTGATAAACCTTTAGCCAGACTCATCAAGAAAAAAAGATGGAGGGCACACATCAAGAAAATCTGAAATGAAAAAGATGTTACACCAACACCACAGAAATACAAATATCATGAGATTACTATGAACAACTATAGGCTGATAAAAAGGACAGCCTAGAAGAAATGGACAAATTCTTAGAACAGTACAATCTCCACAGACTGAACCAAGAAGAAATGGAAAATATGAACTGACCAATCATCAGTAATGAAATGGAATCAGTAAAAAAAGAACACCCAAAAAACAAAAGTCAAGTCTTCACAGGTAAACCCTACGAAACATGTAGGGAAGAATTAACATCTGTTCTTCTTAAACTATTCCAAAAATATTCAAGAGGAAAGAACACTTCTAAATTCATTATATGAGCCCAACATCACCCTGATACCAAAACAAGACAAAGAAATCACACCCACACACAAAATTTAGGCCAATATCCCTGATAAACATAGATGCAAAAATCCTCAACAAAATATTAGCAAACCAAATCCAACCATACATTAAAAGGCTCATACACCATGATCAAGGAGGATTTATCCCAGGGATGCAAGCATTTTTCTATACCTGCAAACAGATCAATATGATACACCACATTAAACTGAAGAATAAAACCATACGATTATCTCAGTAGATGCAGGAAAAGTTTTGGACAAAATTCAACATCCATTTATGATAAAAACTCTCCAGAAAGTGGTAATAGAAGGAACATACCTCTATATAATACAGGCCATATAAAACAAACCCACAGCTAACTTTATACCCAATGGTGAAAAGCTGAAAGAATTTCCTCTAAGATCGAGAAAAAGAAAAGGATGCCAACTCTCATCATTTTTATTCAAAATAAAATTGAGTGTCCTAGCCACAAAAATCAGACAAGAAAAAAGAAATAGAAAGAATCCAGATTGGAAAGGAAAAGGTAAAACTGTCACTCTTTGCAGATGACATGATACTATACATAGCAAATTCTAAAGACACCAAAAGCAAACACCAGAGCTCATCAATGAATTTGGTAAAGTTTCAGGGTACAAAATTAATACACAGAAATCTGTTGATTTCTGTTCACTAACAGCACACTCTCAGAAATAGAAATTAAGGAAACAATCACATTACCATTGCATCAAAAAGAATAAAATACCTAGGAATAGATATACCTACATCAGTGTCTTATAGTTTTCTCAGTACAGTAAAATACAGGTATTCCTTGGTCAAACAAAATGTCTACAGTTACTTGAAAAACAATTTGTAAATTTTATGGTGTAGCATTTCATACCTGGATTTCCTATGAAAAGTTTCATTTGGAAAAAAAAATGACAGTGAGAAGCATTGATGTTCTGTTTTCTCTAGTGCATTCTTTCTCCTTCCTTTCTCCCCTTCCTTCTTTCTCTTGTTAATATGCATGTGTATATATTATGTGGATATATACACATATATATTATATATATGTAAATTAAATTTAAATAAAATTTACTTCTTTTGTGATTTTTGTAATCAGACTCAAATTTTCAAATTACTAAACCAGTAATCTCAGTCCAATTTATTTAGTTTGTTGCCTTTACCACTAAATTTCTATTTGTGACAAGTCATATGTCTGGTCTAAACTTCTTTTACCATTTTTATAGTATTATGAAAATCTTTGATTATTACAGATTCCTAGTACTTTTTGATAGTTTAATTTAAATTCTTCCATCACTTTAAAATGTTTTTCAAATTATTATTTTTCTTCTGGGTAAATTCTAGATTCACTCTATTTCATTACCTTAAAATTTACCTGGGATATCATTGGAAATGCAGCACATTTATTTGAGAGTACATCTTTACTTACTTTTTTTTGAATCATTATAGATAAGCCTATCCAATTAAAAAGTATGTATTATATATATAATACTCATGCACTCATACCAGCATGAAAATCCACAGAACCCAAGGCAAACAGAAACATACATTCACACAAAAATTTATACATACATGTTCATGGCAGTATTATTCATTATAGCTAAAAAGTGGAAACAATCACAATGTCTGTCCATCTGAGGAATGTCTGAGGAATGGAAAAGTTAAATGTAGAATGTAGTATAGCAGGCATACAATGGAGTATTTTTTGGCAAAAAAAAAAAAAAAACATGATGAAGTACTGATACATCTTACTGTAACATGTCAGAAACTTGAAAACCTTATCCTAATTAAAAGGAACATGTTACAAAGACCACACACTGTATGATTTTACTTATATGAATATTTAGATTTGTGATTTTATTTCCAGAAAAGGAAAATCTTTTGAGATAGAACATAAATTAGTGATTGCTGAGACCTGAGAGTATTGCAGGGGGAATGCACAGTGTCACTAATGGGTTCAGTGTTTCTTTTTGGTGTAGTAATTATTCTACAATTGATAAGGTGATGATTGCTCAACTTTCTGAATATACTAAAAACAAGTGAATATATACTTTAAATCAGTGGTCCCCAAACTTTTTGACACCAAGGACTGGTTTCATGGAAGACAATTTTTCCACAGATAGGGTGAGTGTGGGGGGATGGTTCAGGCGGTAATGCAAGCAATGGTTCAGGTGGTAATGTGAGCAATGGGGAGCAGCAGGTGAAGCTTTGCTCCCTCTCCTGCTGCTTACCTCCTGCTGTGCACCCTAGTCCCTAACAGGCCGTGGACTGGTACCAGTCCGCAGACCGGATGTTGGGCACCTCTGTTTTAAATAGATAAATTGTATGGTATGTGAATTATATCTCAATAAAGCTGGTAAATCCACAGGATGTTATTAATGTATATCTCCATGGTCCTATTACTTCTGCTCCTCTACAGAGGTAAACCACTCTCCTTAGTTTGGAATTTATTATGTCCTTATATGTTTTTATACATAGTACAAATTATTATTAACTCTTAAAACTTTATTAAAATACTATATATGTTCTTTTAGAATTTTTTTGTTTTCTCAGTGTTATATTTATGAGATTTATCTAGTTGACTCATAAAACAATAATTAATTTCATCAATTATTTAAATAAACTATATTTATCCATTCAACTGTTGTTGGACGTAGAGGTTTTTCCTGTTGTTTCTCTATTATAAACAATGCTTCTGTAGACACAGAGTATTTATTTTTTCTAGTAAGTAATGTGGCAAGTTCCCACCTACTTTTATTAAGGTCTTTATTGTTTTTCAACAAGTTTTATAATATTCTACTAAAAATGGTACTCTTATAGAGATTTTTCTAGGTATTGCATGTAGGTAGTTGATATTTTGAATGGGATCATTTTTCCTACTATAAATTTAAGTGTTTATTAGTGGTCTGTAAGATGCTGTTTATAAAATATTAATTTTTAACTTCTTTTACAATAAATTATGAATATATTTCTTTCATCCTCTTGAGTTTTCTAAAATAGTAGAATGCAATCTCCTTTTTCCAATAGTTATACTCCCTATTGTTATTATGTGACTCATTGTATTAACTAGGTGTTTCAGAGTTATGGTATTAGAAAGACTCTGTCCTTTTCAATATCTCTAGTTTTTCCCAATTAACTGTTCAGGTGGATCTTAGTTCAAAATACATATTTGTCACCAGTGTAATAAATTATCTTCTATTGAAATTTTATTACAAGTCACCTCATTTATTTTGTAATCTACAGAGATTATGACATGTAACCTGATATTGCCTTAAAATAGATTTTTAAATATTTAAGTCAACATATTCTAATAAATAATTTAAAATACTCAACAAGCTTATTGAGAAGTTTTGACCATTTTCTTCTAATTTGCTATTTATCCTCTTGCAAATGACTACTAAATGATTTTCAGTTTTAAGACATTTCATTTTCTTAGACACTTTTAGTTCCCAAGTAAGACTGTTTAGTGAGTTGCTTCCTTATGTCATTCTCTCTACCATGATTTCTAGATAGGAAAATTTCATCATCCTTTCTTATCTATTTATGATTACTCATATAAGTCTGTTGATTGCTCAGCAACTTCATGATAATAGGACAAAATGACAAAAAACCTTGAAAACTAAAAAAAATAATAATTTATGCCAATTAATCATTTTCTGATTAATACATGCTTTGTAGTAGGACTTCATGTGCGCATTGTTGACTCACAAGGCATGAGGGTGCCTAGCTAAGGGGACAAGTTGTAGCCACAATGAGGTCTCAGCTCTCTTCACCAAACTGTGTGTCACAGTCTTGAGGGAGAAATTTTCCTCATTTGCCAGAGGTACTCTGTGGGCTAATGGCAGCCCCACTATATAGAATCAAAACTGGGCTACAAATTGGTATCTGATCTTTATTTTTATCTTTTTATTTCCTTAGAGGAATTGCTGAAGAAACATGATAGCCTCTGTTACTGGGGTGACATATAATTTATTGCCCAAATAAGGGCATTTCTGCAAGTGAAAGAAAGAGTTTGTAATAATTACACTGGGACAACAGGGGTAAACTCAAATCTTTCTGGACAAATCAGGACATTTGGTCAACCAAGTCATTATATAATTGAGTACATTTCTGTGGAAGAAGAATCAAATATGAGACAAAGAAAAAGAGGGCAAAAGTGAGAGAAAGATAGTTCAGTTCCTAACACAACAGAGGTAATTTTAAAAAATTGTGTGAAATCTTAGGAAAGAGGATACATGTTTATGAAAATGTTGAGAAGTAGTATGATCTCCACTTCTGAAACTGTTTATGCTGTCTCTCTCTCTCTCTCTCTCTAGCTTTCTCTTTCTCTTCTCTCTCTCAATAGATGTTACAAAAATAGAGAGGGCATAAAGAAAATAACCCCTTTTTTGGTTCATTACAAAACAAATTCACTATGATGTTCATTAAAATTTTGAGTCCCCTAACTTATGGAATTCATCCTTGGAATATTTTTAATATTAGCAAGAACAATGGGGAGAAAGGCATTTCAGCACAAGATATATATGTATTACAACCATATATATGTAAAATATTTATTTTTACCAGTATTGAAATAAATTCTAAAATTACATTTATCTTTGAATATATCTAGCAGGTCTTTGTGATATTTTATTTTTTTAAGAGAAAAACATTCTCCACATTCTCCTTTAATTGTGTTCAAATTACTGTCAAGAGTTCTTTAAATTTTATGTCTTTGCTACACTGTTGCCTCTGAGCTCCAGTGTTGTAGTGAAGCTGTGTAGTCAACGATTTCAGATGCATGATGAGTCCAAGCAATGAAAATTACTAGTTATCTGGTCACCTTTTTGGTCAATAACCTGAAATATTTGCTTTTAGTAATAGTTCCCAGTCATTCACAGAGCTGCTGCTTGCCTGTCTCTGTTTTTTAATTCCTGTGAAATACAATGAAGATAGAAAAAAATATTAAGTTACTCCAAAATCTGCCTAAAGGTCAGTCTGTCTTTTTCTGGCAAAGAAATGTTATGTACAGATTTAACTCTTCCATTCCTATCTGAGTGCATTTTATTTCTTTTCCTTGTTGGATTGTTGTGGCTAAGACATCCAATAGTATGCTAAATAGAAGTGTCGAGAGTGGACATCCTTGCCTTATTCCTGATTTTAGAGGAAAGGATTTCAGCTTTCAGCATTGAGTAAGATGTTGGCTGTGGGTTTGTCACAAATGGCCTTTATTATGTTGAGATATACTCCTTCAACACACACTTTCTGGATAGTTTTTATCATAAATGTATGTTGAATTTGTCAGATGCTTTTTATGCATCTGTTGGATGATCATGTGATTTTTATCCTTACTTTTGTTAATGTGATATATCACATTGATTGATTTTTGAATGTTGACCCATCCTTGTGACACTGGAATCAACCCAACTTGATCATGGTGGATGATCCTTTTTATATGTTGTTGGATTCAGTTTACTAATAATTTGTTGAGGATTTTTACTCTGTATTCATCAAAAATGCTGGCCTGTAATTTTATTTTTTTAGTGTCTTTTTCTGGTTTTGGTATCAGGGTAATGGTGGCCTTGTAAAACAAATTTCAGAGTGTTGCATCATCTTCAATTTTTTTGGAATAGTTTGAGAAGGATAGGTATTAATTCTTTATATGTTTGTTAGAGCTCCTTTATGAAGCCATCAAGTCCTGGACTTTTGCTTGCTGAGAGATTTTTATTGCATATTCAATTTCACCACTAGTGATTGATCTGTTCAAATTGTCTGTGTCTTCTTGATTCAGACTTGAAAGGTTGTATGCTTCTAAAAATTTGTCCATTTCTTTTAGGTTGTCCAATTAGTTGGCATATACCTGTTTTTAGTATTCCCTTATGATTTTCTGGTGTCTCTGTGGTATTGGTTATTTCTCATCTTTCGTTTCTTATTTTGTTCTTTTGGGTTCTCTCTCTTTTCTTCTTTGTGAGCATGGTTAAATGATTATCAATTTTTAAAATCTTTTCCAAAAAGACAGCTCTTTATTTCATTGATCTTTTCTACTGTTTTTAATCACAATTTTATTTATTTCCACTCTTGTCTTTATTATTTCCTTGCTCTGATGACTTTGGACTTTGTTCTTAGTTTTCTAATTCTTTTAGGTGATAGGTGAGGTTGTTTATTTGAAATTTTTCTTGTTTCTTGAAGATGGACTATATTGCTCTACTTTTAGAACCGCTTTTGCTCCATCCCATAGATTTTGGAGTGTTGTATTTCCATTTTCATTTGTCTCAAGGTATTTTCTGATTTTGCCTCTAATTTCTTCATTGATCCAGTGGTTTTGTAGTAACATGTTGTTTAATCTCCCCACATTTGTTTTTTTCCATTTCTCTTTCTGTAGTTGATTTCCAGTTTCATACTGTTGCAGTCAGAAAAAATGCTTGATATAATTTCTATCCTCTTAACTTTATTAAGACTTGTTTTGTGGCCTCCTATGTAATCTATCCAGGAGAATGTTCCATATGCACTTGAAAAAAATGTTTATTCTGCTGTTTTGGTTGTACTGTCCTGTAGATATCTATTAAGCCAAATGTTATATTTTGTTATTTAAGATCACTGTTGCCTTACTGGTTATCTACCTGAATAATCTGTCCATTGAAGTCAGTGGCGTGTTAAAGTCTCCTACTATTATTGTATTATCATTGGATTCTCCCTTCATGTCTGTTAGTATCTTCTTTACATATTTAGGTGCTCCTGTACTGGGTGCATATGTGTTAATGTGTGTAGTATCCTATTCTTGTATTGATCCCTTTATGATTATATAATAACATTCTTATCTTTTGTTATAGCCTTTGTTTCAAAGTCTATTTTGTTTGATAATGTTTATTGTTACCCCTGCTCTCTTGTCATATCCATTTGCATGAAGTATCTCATTCATCCTCTCACTTTAAGTCTATATGTGTTTTTACCCTTGAAGTGAGTCTCTTGTAGGCAGCATATTGAAGGGCCTTATTTTTTATCAAAAGAGCCACACTATATATTTTGATCAGAGCATTTCGTCCAGTGACATTTAAAGTAATTATTGATAAGTATGCAATTATACCCATATTATTACTTGTTTTCTGTTTGCTTTGTAGCTTTTCTCTGTTGATTTCTTCTTCTTTTTGTTTCTTACCTTGTGGTGAATGATTTTCCTTAATAGAATGATTTTCCTTTGGTTTTGATGTATCTATTGTAGGTTTTTAAGTTATGGTTACCATGGGGTTCATAGACATTTATTTATAATTATACTTACTTGTTTTAAACTGTTAGTCATTTAAGTTCAAACACATTCAAAAAATTGATATTTTTTTACTTCCCTCCCTCACATTTTGTGTTTTTGATATAATATTTTGCATCTTCATTCATATCCCTTAACTGTTTATTGTAGTTATTGTTGCTTTAACTTTTTTGAACTAACTTTATTGGAGTATAGTTGATTTATAATGTTGTGTTCATTTCTGCTTTACAGCAAAGTAACTCAGTTATACATATACATATATTTACTCTTTTTTAGTTCTATTCCCACATAGGTAATTACAGAACATTGAGTAGAGTTCTCTGTGCTATACAGTAGGTTCTTATTATTTATCAATCTCATATATAGTAGTGTACATGTGTCAATTACAATCTCCCAATTTATCCCTCCCCCTTCCCACCTTGGTAACTGTAAGTTTGTTCTCTACATCTGTGACCCTATTTCTGCTTTGCAAATAAATTCATCTCTACCATTTTTCTAGATTCCACATGTAAGTGATATTATATGATATTTGTTTGTCCCTTTCTTACTTACTTCACTGTGTATGACAGTCTCTAGGTCCATCCACATCTCTGCAAATGGCACTATTTTGTTCCTTTTTATGGTTGAGTAATATTCTATTGTATATATGTACCACATCTTCTTTATCCATTCCTTTGTTGATGGGCATTTACATTGCTCCCATGTCCTGGTTATTGTAAATAGTGCTGCAATGAACATCAGAGCATGTGCATCCTTTTGAATTATGGTTTTCTTTAGATATATGCATAGGAGTGGGATTGCTGAGTCATATGGTAGCTCTATTTTTAGTTTTCTAAGGAACCCCCTTACTGTTCTCCATAGTGGCTATGCCAATTTACATTTCCACCAACAGTGTAGGAGGGTTCCTTTTCTCCACACTCTCTCCAGCATTTTATTGTTTGTAGATTTTTGGATGATGGCCATTCTGACCAGTGTGAGGTGATACCTCATTGTAGTTTTGATCTGCATTTCTCTGATAATTAATGATGCTGAACATCTTTTCATGTGTCTCTTGGCCATCTGTATGTCTTCTTTGGAGAAATGTTTATTTAGATGTTATGCCCACATTTTGCTTTTACATTTTTTTGGCTTTTAACTTACACACTGGCTCATTTAAGTGATCTTCAATCCTTATTATATGTTTGCCTTTCCTAGTGGGATTTTGATACTTTATATAGAAAACCATAAAATCTCCAACCAAAAACTGTTAGAACTGAAAAGCAAATTCAACAAACTTGCATAGACAATTACTATACCAAAATCTGTTGTGTTTCTATACATTAATAATGAACTATCAGAAAGAGAAAGTTTAAAAAATCCTGTTAAAAATCACATAAAAAGATTAAAATAGGAATAACTTTTCATCAAGGAGGTAAAAGACCTATACTCTGAAAACTATAAAACATTGATGAAGGAAGTTAAAGCTATTACAAAGAAATGAAAATATATTTCATGCTTTTTGATTGGGAAGATTAGTATTGTTAATCTATCCAAAGCTATTTACAGATTTAATGCAACTCCTATCAAAACACCCAAGAGAGTTTTCACAGAACTAGAACAAATAACCCTAAAATTCATATGCAACCCCCAAAGACCCTAAATTGCTAACAAAATCTTGAAAAAAAAAAGAACAAAGCTGGAGATATCACTCTCCCAGACTTCATAATATACTACAAAGCTACAGTAATCAAAACAGCATGGTACTGTCACAAATCAGACACATAGATAATTAGAAGAGAATTGAGAGCCCAGAAATAAACCCTCACACCTATGATCAATCAATTAATCTATGACAAAGGGGGCAAAAATATACAAGGGAGAAAAAACATTATCTTCAACAAGTGGTGCTAGAAAAACTGGACAGTTACTTGTAAAAGAATGACATTTGAACATTACTTCACAGCATATACAAGAATAAACTTAAAATGGATTAAAGACCTAAAGGTAAGACTGGAAACCATAAAACTCCTAGAAAAGAACATAGGCAAAACACTCTTTGTTACTCTTCATAATATTTTTTTTTGGATCTGTCTCATAAAGAAAAGGAAATAAAAGCAAAAATAAGCAAATGGGACATAATTAAACTTAAAAGTGTCTGAACAGCAAAGAAAATCATTGACAAAAATGAAGACAACCTACTTGTAAATGATATGCCCAGCAAGGGGGTAATATCCAAATATTTAAACAGCTCATACAACTCAAAATTATAAAAACAAAGAACTCAAGTCAAAAAATGAGCAGAAGACCTGAATAGACATTTTTTCAAAGGAGACATACAGATGGCCTAACAGGCACATAAAAAGATGCTCAACATCACTAATTATTAGAGAAATACAAATCAAAACCCCAATGAGATATTATCTCACCCTTGTTGAAATGACTACAGTTTCATCAAAAATAACATAAATAGCAAACATTGGTGAGAATGTGAAAAAAAGGGGAACTCCCATATTCTGTTGGTGGGAATGTAAATTTGTGCAGACACTGTGAAAAACAGTATGAAGGTTGTTCAAATAATTAAAAATAGAATCACCATATGACCAAAATTCCATTCCTGTGTATATTATCTGCAAAAGCAAAAACACTAATTCAAAAAGATACATGCACCTCAGTGTTATAACAGTGCTATTTACTATAGCCAAGATATGGAAGCAATCCAAATACCCATCAACAGATAATTGGAAAAGGATGTGATATATACAATGAAATATTACTCAGCCATAAAAAAGAAGAAAATTCTGCCATTTGCAGCAATATGCATGAACCTAGAGAATATTATGCTTAGTGAACTATGTCAGAGTAAGAAAAATACTTTATGATATTACTTAGATGTGGAATCTAAACAAAAAATACAAATGAATGTATATTCAAAACAGAAACAGACTCACAGATAAAGAAAACAAACTGGTAGTTATCAAATGTTAGAACAAAGGGAGGAGGGGCAAATTAGGAGTATGGGATTAAGAGATACAAACTACTATGTATGAAATAGATAAGCAACAAAGATATATTGTTAGCACAGGGAATTATAGACATTATTTTGTAAGAACTTTAAATGGAGTATACTCTGTAAAAATATTGAATCACTATGCTGTATGCCTGAAACTAATATAATATTGTAAATCAACTATATTTCAATAAAAATAAAGTTAATAAAAAGTTTAAAATTTCAATAAAAATGCTATTTACTTCATCTGTCTTGAAATATGTGACACTGCTTCTTAGAGACCCATTGGGTAAAAATTAATACAAAGTGTTACTAAGGGCTTTCAAAGTTGGAACTATTACTTTTTAAATATTGTTTTGATATGTTAGTGATCATTATTTATTACAGTTAATATCTCCAAGGAGTAGCTGACTATTATGGGGTTCCAAATATGTTTTATTACAGAGAAAAGGCAGACTTGAAATTTTGACATTTAGCTGTAGGAACAAAGAATGAGTGTTTAAAATGAGCTGGAAAAGCTAATAGGAAAGAAATTCTCCTCTCTCTTATTAACCAGGTAACCAAATAATTGCTTAATGTTACTCATTTGTTTATGTAGTGTTTTGCTGAACAAATGTACGTTGGTGCAAATTATGTGAGAGCATCTAATTTTCTCTCAAGATTATAATCCAGTGAGCACTATGTAGGCTTGTGATACATATTTTCAAGCCCAAAGAAGAATGCATAACAGACAGGATGAAAATGATGTAAAGGGAGGACATATTTGCATTCTGTAGAGGGTGTTCTTAGCCACCCTCCTTCCCCCTCCTCTGTCTTTCCTCCAGTCTACAACCTGGGCTCTGACTAAATGTAGAAGAGATGTGCCTAGAAAATCTGGATATACAAGTAACATTTCACTTATCTGGGGATTAGATTGCTAACAGCTTCAAACATAGTTACTAGTTACTAGTAATCAACAGAGAACAGTACTAGTTACTAGTAATCAACAGAGAACAGGAATTCTTATGGTACATAACTCTTCCCCACATGAAGCTCTACTAGACTGAATTTGGAGGAAAATAATCTGAATATGAAAGTCTCTATTTAAATAAAGAGGGAAAAAATGGAACTGATTTTTATTCCTGTTGTGGTTCTGACAGTATATTAAGTATGTTCAATTACATGGTCTAATGTATTCAATACAGCAATATGCAAAGTATTATCACTGTGTTTACATATGAAATAAAAAGCCTCAGAGAATGTAAAGTCAAACCAAATTTGAAGCTGGGTATGAGCTCAAAGCTCATGAAAATGATAGCACCATCAAGGTCACCCTCAGGTATTATTGTATTATAATATTTATTATCTGTGTATATTTAAGCAATTGGTAGAAAAATAACCATATTAAACAAAAATCACATAAATATTGGGAATAGTAGGTAAAATATTAGAGATTAAAATTATATATCTTGTTTAAGGAAAGAAATATAAGCAATTTAAATTCAGCTACTTAAGCCTGCTTTTGAGACATCATTATTTTTGTTTTCATGCAGAGTAAATTTTTGAAAGGCATACAATGCTTCTTACCCAGTCAGGGTCTTGGTCCTGCTTAGCATTTTTCATCTTATTTGTGATGACTTTCATGATGTTGGAGTTAATGCTGACTTCTTGATCCTGAAAAGGAGAGGAAAGATGTTAGTTCTAAAGCTAATTCCAGTGTCTTTTCTACACACTATTTCTTAGACTTGAGATAAGCATCCATTATGCTTTGGAAGATATCTTAGCATTTTCCTTTACTACTTAATTTTGACTACATATTGTTTTATATTACAATAGGATTATATTGCAATGATGTGTTTATAGAATTTTTGGTTGGATATACAACAGGAAAAAATAGGGAAATATAAATTATTGGTTTTGTTGTTCTATCAGATACCATCACTTACTTATATAACAACAATAAAAATAGGAAAGCAGAGATAATGTTATTTTAATTTTTTCCTTCCTGTCTGCTTTAAAAATAAAATGACTATTTCTACCTATGCTTTTCCTATTAGTGCTTGATATTTTTTCTCTTCTTTGTCCAGCACAGATCTTCTCTTATAATATTTTCCTTCCCCTTCCTTAGAATTAATTTTACAATATGCTTATTGATTTCTCTGATTAGTGGCATATGTTTCAATCATATTGATGTGATTTTTTTCCATTTCTGTAGAGTTAATGTTTCCCCTTTGATCTATAGCATATCTTTCAGATTTTGCCCAAGGTCACATTGCTAATCTAGAAGCCATACACATGCAAAGTGTTATTATGATATTATAGTTATATGATGTAAACCAATAAGTTTTTTCTTATATGCTATGGAGATACCATTGAAATGGAGAAGCATAGGCTTTATAAAACCATAAAAGTTTCCCCTTCTGGTTAGTTCTACCAAGTATTTATGAAGCTTAACAGGTTCCTTGTGCTTATTGCATTTACTGTTTTTCTATACCTAGAAAAATTCAAGAGCATCTCCATATTTTCATAAAATAACAAAATACAATGCTCTAAACAGACTAAAAGCTACATAAGTAAGAGAAGGAAGTCTACATCACTAATTTCAATCTACATAAAATTAACATGGCATAGAGGCATTATAATATTTCTTAATACACTCTGTGTTTAGCAACTTAAAAAACTTTACAATTTTAGGTGATTCTTACACAAAATCTTTGTGGGAGACAGATGGCTAATTTAACTTATGAGGAAAGGAAAACCTAAGGAAGTTAAAACTTCAACCTGAATCACTTAAGAACTACTGGAAAAATAATAATTGTGATTCCATTCTATTTGTAGTTCTTTCTTTTAAAAACTTTTCTATAAAGTTGCATTTATAGCTGATCTAATCATTGCTTCTTGACTGTTCTGTCCCTAGGTGCTTTTGCTTACTCAACCACAGAGGAGGAACAGTATATATAGAATGATGCTGTGTCAGGTTTGGTGAGTTCCTAATGTTTTGGTAAAGTTTCTAATTTTGAAACTGCTGTCCAAATGTATATATTGCATAACACTACTTATATAACAAAATAAATAAATACAATTTTATCATGATGTACTTTTTGTAGAGAAACTGCAATATGTGCATATAGTGGCAATGCAGATGGCATTTCTCTTTTCTTTAAAACTTTTCCATAATTTCCAAATTTTCCATAAAATCATAAAAGTTTGTTTCTTAAGGTAATAAAATCACTTAAACATATTATCTTTCCTCTTTTTAGAATTTTCACTACAAATAATTTACTGTAATCATCATAACTAGGAATGAGTACACACACATCAGAATGAAATTTTAAAACATTTTATATCTATCTCTAAATTCTTAGTATAAGCTTTTTCTACCCTGAATCTCTCTGCATTATTCTTTAGGATGTCACTTTTTAAATTTAACAAATCACACTAAAAGTTTAAAGCACCCTCAACCAGGCAACACAGGCAACGGCAAAAGATTAAGAGTTTGGTCACTACATCTAAGTAGAGAAAGCAAGACAGGTATTTGTCACCCAAAGGATTTAATTTCCTGACTTCTGAAAATATTGCTGAGAAGCATAGAGGAAAAAATTCTGTTGCCAGACACACTGCTGAGTTGTCATCCAAATAGCCTTGAGATGTGCAATCTCAATTGCTTTTTAAAGGAACATCCAGTACAAATAATGATTATGTACCTCACATTTATCCTCATACTGGAAAAGGTTTATCATGATTCATTAATTTTCTTGGAAAAACTTGTCAACATCTCAATTTATATTAAGCTGAGATGAATAAAAATTCACATTTGTAGTACAAAAGAGCTACAGCAGTGCAGAGTTTGCAATCAAACAGGTTAACTAATTTTTCCTCTAGAAGATATTAATAGCCTTTCAGACCAATTTGCTTCCAAATCCACAGCATGAATCCTTATGTTCTCAGTGGGTTAAAGGTGCATTTAGGTGCTGGAAGATAGTTATGGCCATGAAAATCATGGGCAGCTTTCAAGTCTTCATTTTCTCATTATCTTAAGGTTTAACATATCTCACCCACCAAAACAAAGAAGAAATGCCAAAGTCTAATTTCCCAGACTTCTCCTTTCAGACATGTTATTCACATAATAACAAAAATGACTTCTCAGATTTGCCACTTAAATTCTCCCTCTAGCTCCATACTTCTTGAGCTACATTCAGCTATACTTTACATCCATCAAGATGTACTGGTCAATCATCTTTATCAAGCCTGGCTTTTTGGTACAAATAAAGTCAAAGATAGTATTCTTTTTCCACCTCTGCAGCTTTTCAACTCAATTTTCTCTCATGTGTCAGGTTAATTAATTAGCATACAATGACAGTCTCTTGGAGTCTATGTATTCCCCATCCTTCTCTTCTCTCTCACTGGAATCCAGAGAGTGGTTTTCTCCTATCTTACCAGAGAAAATGACTATGAAAAACTGCACATCTAAGGACATTTCTGATATGCAAGTATGCACAGCTGTTTTGTCCTTTTCAAAGAACAATCTTATCCTACATAAATTTAAGCCTGGGGAAAGGCAAGGAGCATGCTGAATATAATTAGGAAGTTAGTATGAATTTGTTTAATTTCTATTCTACAAGAGGCCAATAATAAAATAGTAAGAGTATCTAAACACGCTGAGATGAAAAAGAAAGAGACAATACGCTTTTCCTTCATTTCTCCTTTACTTTTCGAAAAGCTTGTAGATGAAACTATGAACAATGAGCTTTTACCATCTAAAAAGGCTATTTGAGGATATCCTTGAGAAAGATATCTATTTTCAAAATCTTCATTATTCTTGTGAAGTTGCTGAGAGTTGGAGAGAAGAAGTAGAATAAAGAAGGACAGAGATATGGAAGAAGGAAAGCTTTCAGTAGCAGAAACTTGCCTGACCAGCTTTTCTTCTTGAGCAGAGGCTCTGCTTCCTTTTGTTGGTGAAGGAGGATGGGATGATGAGCCAAGTATCCCCCTGGGATTTTGAAAGAGGATACAAAGCCCGGAAGGATCTGGTCTTTATTAATGCATTGTGCTTCTTTTGTGCTTCTTTTTTGAATGGGCCAAGTTTGTCTGAGGTCACCTTATTTGCATGCAGAGAACACCAGGGACTGCTGGCCTCATTAGGAAGGCCTTGGGGGATTTGGTCACTCTTAAAGGAGGTTGTTATGAGCTGAGGGCTCTCTGAAGTGGAAGTTCATTTTAAAAATGCTGCATTTTAAAAAACTAATTAAATGACTCACCAACGGAGACCAAGATGAGGATTACACTTGTGTATAGCACAACAGCACGGTTCTGACAGCATTAGAATACAAGGAATAGGAGCCTTCCAAAGAAAACAGACAAAATGGGAAAAATTCAACTACTAACAGGTCACTTTTGTGAGACTCCTGAACCATGATGTGAGGGGAATGGATGACATTTCCTACTATCCTCAAGACTTTTTTTTTTTTTTTTTTTTTTGCGGTACGCGGGCCTCTCACTGTTGTGGCCTCTCCCGTTGCGGAGCACAGGCTCTGGATGTACAGGCTCAGTGGCCATGGCTTACGGGCCCAGCTGCTCCGCAGCATGTGGGATCCTCCCAGACTGGGGCACGAACCCGTGTCCTCTGCATCGACAGGTGGACTCTCAACCACTGCACCTCCAGGGGAGCCCCATAAGGTCCTTTTTATAGAGTCAATAGGTAAAGACAAAAACAGTGGCTTCGTAGAGGACAGAGCACTAAATCAGGAGGAGTGGACAAAAGGGGAAATGAAAATGATATAGCAGTGGACTTGGCTTGACCTCTGATTGACACTATCATTTGGAAAACACAACAGGCCAGCCAATTTTTATCAACTATAGTGTGCCAGAAACTCGTGGCTTGCCAGCAACTTAGAATTCTTTCCAAATTAGTTTCAATATATTCTTCTAAAGGTGGGATAAAGTAGCCAGTGTATCATGGAGCCCGATATCTGTTTTTTTTAATTAATTAATTAGGCTGTGTTGACTCTTCCTTGCTGTGCGCCGTCTTTCTGTAATTGCGGTGAGTGGGGGTTACTTTTTGTTGTGGTGTATGAGCTCCTCATTGTGGTGGCTTCTCTTGTTACAGAGCATGGGCTCTAAGCATGCAGGCTTCAGTAGTTGTGGCTTGTGGGCTCTAGAACGCAGGCTCAGTAGTTGTGGCACACGAACTTAGTTACTCTGTGGCACGTGGGATCTTCCCGGACCAGGGCTTGAACCCGTGTCCCCTGCACTGGCAGGCAGATTCTTAACTACTGTGCCACAAGGGAATTCTCCCCAATACCTGGTTTTAATATTCTGTTTGTCTACTCACAGATCATCAGTATCCCAGTTTAGTCTCGTATCCATCCCTTACTCTCAGACCGTAGTTCCTGCATCTAACATTCTGGGATAAAATGTCACATGTGCTTTTTGCTCCAGTGATATGCCTCTAAGATCTCTTCCTTCTGTTTATAGCTCAATATCTATTTTGTGTCCAGACTATCTCCCTTTTTTAAATCTCAGAAATATCTTGAAGGCCTTATCTTGGGGTCTTCAATAGCCCCAGGTGGAAAAAATAAATACAACAACTTTTTCATTGGTCACTTTGCTAAGCTGAGAGCTGAGAGGGGAGGAAGATGGATAAGCTTTCTCCTTTTATTTTTCCAGTTATAAACATTGCTTTTTTTTCAACACTGATTCCCTACATTATATGAGAAAAGCCTTTCAGTGATGATGAAGTTAACAGACTACCGTTCATGTTTCAAAGACTGCCTTTGCTGGTACTACAGTAATGGCAAGATTATAATGAAATAAAACTGCCAGTTGTAAATTGTATATATAGAATCTTTTGGTCAGGTGTAATTTAAAGAATATCATGTCAAATGGGTGACAACTCACAGGTTTAACACTGAGTGTAGATTTCAGAATGAAATGAACTACATCAGCTATGTAACGTGAAAGAAGAAACACAATCAACAGTTTAATGTAAGACTTAACTCCTTAAAACTTGCCAACTTTTATAACTGAAGAAAAAATTAATGATGGGGTTTTATGATACCTACTAATGTGTGCAGGGACTTCTTCTAATTTTGGCCCCTGTAAAAGGAGTTTCCTACAGACAAAAAAGGTCATGGTTCTCTGGTAGAAGTTGGGGTTTGTGCCCCAGGTTTTCTTTCTATGGATGAGTAATTTAGACTTCTCTCACAGCTTGGAAACTGGCATAGGAGGGCAGGAATATAGGGCAGGATATTGCACAAAGGCCACTGATAAGGTGATCATATCATTTATGTGCCAAACTGAGATACTTTTGAGAGTGAACTCCATGATAATCTAGGAGGACATCAAAACAATGGGTAAATCAGGACATGGTTATCAATTCATACAGAAAATGGGAATGGGATCAGAACTGATATAATGAGAGTAAGTAGGAAGATTTCTTTGGGTGACAAGGCTACCTAACAACCTACTCTTTCTTCAAATTGCTAAGGATACATCTTTCAGGCACTTTCAGAGTCTGTGAAAGAGACTGTGTTTGTCACCCCGATATCCATCTCTCATTCTTCTATAGCAATGGAACTTTCAATTGAGCACATGCCAGTCCAACTAAACTTTGTATTTTTTGTTTGTTTGTTTTTCCTATCAGCTCTCTTGCAGCTATCTTTGGCCAAATGACTAGGTTTTGCCCAAAGGAAAGTTAGTGAAATTTATGTGTGCTATGTCTGATTGGTGTACTTAAAAGGAATAAAATATACTCTCCCCTTTCCCTTGCTTTGTTCCTTCAGAATGAAATGAAGGTAAGTTGACATAATCTGAAGCAGTCATCTTCAATCATGACAAGACAGAATAAGCCTGGATCCCCAACACCTGAGGTATCAGCCTTGGAACACTTATGCTGAAACTGCTCAGACTATTAACTGAGAGAGAAACAAACTCCAGCTTGTTCAAGCCACTGATATGTGGACTTTATCCAGCAGCTCAGTGTGTATCCTGACTAATACAGGGTGCCTTTGCTTTAGTCTTCTCTCAAAGAGAGGCTTGAACTCTGACCTAGCTCCTTCCCTTCCATACTTATTGGACTAAGTGAGAGGTGTCAGCCAATTCCAGCTCATTAGCCAAGGCAAAGCATACTTTATTAGAGACTGCTGATCATTTTCTGAATTGTACTCTAAGTTTTTAGAAAAAAATAATAATAAAGGTTCATTTGTGGCCATTTATAATTCAAATTCAACTATTTTAAGAACTGTTTCCTCAATAACTTTGAGGATTAATTTATATCTCAGGGCTGAGTTTGAAGTGGGAACACTACATAACTGTCACAACTTGAATATTGTCACCAAGATCTGAGTTCCAGTACATCAAGGACCAGCTCCTCCAGCATTTCTGTTGCTTTCAGGGTCCCAAGCATGGAAGGGATCATAGTCCTAGCTGTGACTTTTCCTTGAAAAATAATGGTGGCTCTTACAAGAGAACTCTTTTAAACCTGTGCCTCTTTACTATACTAATAAATGCCTGAGGTAAAAAGGAGATAAAAAGTTGAAAAACATAGAGATTAGGAAGCTAGGAAACATGGAAGACAGGTTTAGCTTCATGTATGGTAAAGTATCTTCCTCACAATTAGACTTGTTTAACAATAGACTGTTCTACTGTTGAAGTGTTAAGGTTCCTGGCACAAAACAGAGGGCTACATCAGGATCACCTGGTATTCCTCTCAGAATGTACTTATCTGAAAATAATATTAATAAGAAAAATATTTAGCTAACTTATTTAAAAGAGCTTGTTGTGAATACCTAGCTTTCAGCATGGACTGTAATTCTCCTTGCAATTTTAAGGCAATAATGTATTAATAGGCAAGAAACAAGACTTTCTGAATGCAGCCAAAGATACTGACACACATCCTTCCTCTGAGGTTGTCAAAGGAGATATACACCCAGGAAACAATGGCAAAGACAAGAAACGCACTTGCTGGTTTTGAATCAAACTCGCATCTGGAGGAGAAAGCAGAGCCAAGGCCACGTGGCTCTGAACAATGGCTCTGCCTTTAGTTTTCCAGTAAAGCCTGTCTCTCTACACAGGCTTACATTATTCCCTCAACAAAAGTGTCTAGTTTATCAGTTTAAAGTCTTCACACATGGTGATATAAGTTTGAGAAAAGAAAGGCAGTGGCGTAACAAGAATTTAGTTTCCTTCTTACCTCTTGACAGGATACTTGGAGTAGAGTGTCATGAGGAACTCCACAGATAAAAGGGGACAGAAAAAAGGTTCACACAGATTTACTGCATCAGACCTGCTCTGTGTAGCTCCCCTACTTCCAATGAATTCTGAGTCAATTCATGGACCTCATATCTAGTGCCCATGTTTTATCTCTCTCCATTTCATCTGTTCTCTCAGTCAGCAATACCACAGATTTCCCCAGCAGTGTAATAAGAAGTATGACACTCCCTTCACATTTGACAAAGAAAGAGGGCCAAGCCAAGCCATGGGAGCCCAAGCACAATTCCTTGGCTTCTAATTTGATTAGCCAAGTGAGTGGGGAACCTGCTAATCTCTAATGAGAATTGAAGAGGAAGGCCCAAGGTTTGGTCAAGGCATAAATTTTTCAAATGACACAATAGATGTTCAGTTACATATATGTGTGTGTGTATATATATGTATATATATATATATATATATTCTAAAATATCAAAATTATTTAATGTAATAGGAAGACTTTTGACATTGGGAAAGTAAGGAGAGCAGGTGGCAGAGTCAAGGTGTTCAAGTCCTTAGGCCAAATTCTACACAGATAGTCCAGATACAACCAAGCTAAAAGAAGGCATTCAGAAGTTGGATAAATACCAATCACAACCCATAGAAACAGAAATTTTGTTGTTGACTTCCAGAAGGAAAGGGAAAGCTGAGTTCCAAGAGGGATGATAGGATGCAGGACCAGATGAGAAATACTTCCAAATGCTGTGTCCCTAGTTGAGGAGGACAGCTGATCATTGCCCTAACATAGACTCAGGCAGATATCAAGGCATACTGACTTCCTAATCAAAATATGTTATATCCATGTACACATGCTCTCTTTTATGAGTTGGACCTTGTGGAATATAGAGACACAGAAATTGTTCCACTTAAAACTTTTTAGTCAAATTTGAAAAGAGTAAGATGAGTTTTCTAATTATTATTTCTTCTTATTGTGAGTTTACATTATGCCATTCTTAAATTACACTTTAAAATGTGGGACTCTTACAATACAAGAAAAAGTAAATATTTACATTAACCCAATTGACTTTAGTGGAGTGAAATATTCAGGTAAACTAGCTAGAAGGTCAAAGAGTTACACTCGTGACTATTAAGGTATTTAAAGGACTGTTTTCTAGAAAATTTCAAGGTCTTATATTTGATCATTTCATCATATCCATTGTTTTGGTTTAACCCTGTGGAATTTGTTGTGATCATTTAATTGGTTTCTGTTTGTGGATTTTTTTTTTAAGTTTAGAGGTAAGTTGAGATTTATTTTTAATCAATTAGTATTTAAGCAATCATAAGGGAAAAAGAGCACCTGTACCTGTAAAATTTGTTACATTTTCTGATATCCTTAAGTCAGATATAAAATAATAAATAAGGAAATAAGTGAATAAGTAAACGAATAATTACTCCTAGGTTTGGGAGAAGGCACCAGTATAAACATATGCCTTGATATGATGATGTATAACTTGACAATGTCATCAAAGAAAGCAAAAAGTAGGAAATTAGTTCTCACATTAGAACAAGGTCAAAAGAAATAGAATTAAATTAGAATTTGAATGTGTAATTCTGGTTCTTTTGAAGAAAAAGAAAAGTTCAGCTTCGGAATGGTTAATATACCCTGCTTCATTTTACTCTGAATATTCATGTAAAACATTACAACATGTGTCTGAACAGGCATCTTGATAACAAATCTATAGCTCCAAGATTTTTGTCTCTAATACTAGTTCTCACAAAAATAAATCAGAGCTCCTTGCAGGGTGGCTACTTCCATGTTTGGGGCAGGGGAAATAAGTATAATCCAGGGACATCCTTAGTTTTGTTTTGTTTTGTTTTGTTTTGTTTTGAGGTATGCGGGCCTCTCACTGTTGTGGCCTCTCCCGCTGCGGAGCACAGGCTCTGGAAGCACAGGCTCAGTGGCCATGGCTCACGGGCCCAGCCGCTCTACGGCATGTGGGATCCTCCCAGACCAGGGCACGAACCTGCGTCCCCTGCATCAGCAGGCAGACTCCCAACCACTGCACCACCAAGGAAACCCCATCCTTAGTTTTTAAAAATTTTCCCCAAACAAGGGCATTTTTAGAGTTACTTAGGGAAACTGTTTAAAAGAACAAAAAAGTAAATATATTAGTTGCTAACTGCCAGAGTGTGTTATCATTAACACACATACACACACAGCATAAATAGTCAATAACAATAATTACAGTTATTCAAATTTAAATCCTCAAGGTATGTAAATGTCTAAAAGTCCATAGAGGTT
Organism: Orcinus orca; assembly: GCF_937001465.1. Taxonomy (NCBI): domain Eukaryota; kingdom Metazoa; phylum Chordata; class Mammalia; order Artiodactyla; family Delphinidae; genus Orcinus; species Orcinus orca. The sequence continues at coordinate 81,682,595 of NC_064566.1, read as the reverse complement.
TTCAAAGCAGATAGATGTACAGGGTTCTGAAAGACATTTCTGCCTGTTAATTTAAGTAAGTTGATTATTGTCTCTAATAGTACGTGTCATTTGAGGGTGGAAAATGAGGGGAAATAAACTTTAACTGTGGTTCTCAGACCAAACTCAGTATGATAACCTATTAGGTAAAAGAGCATAAAATCAAACATGCTTAGAGAGGGGATAGTTGAGGCAAATCAGTCGTTGGCTATAATGTAAATTCCCTCCATTCTTCAAAGCACTGTAAGAGTTTGCCTTCACAGAATATATTTAAAAAGTCAGAATCAGGGAGTGGAATTTGAGACAAAGTTCTTATTCTGGGTTGTGATATTAAGAAAGCTGAGTCTGATTTAAGAAACAGAAAATCCTTATGTTTATTAACATGTCTTTAAATGGCAGGATTGATTATTAGTGTAAATTTTTCCAAATGGTCATCTAAAGTGATATTCTAAAATTCAGTATCCAGCAAGAATTTTTCTTTATGTCTGATAAGACCCTTTGGGGGGACTTGTAGAATCTCCACAGATGCTCAGAACTATTCCTCTATGTATAGCCTCCAGTGTTCATAAAATTCCAATTCCTTGGTCAAATAAACTGGAAACTTAAAATGAGTGGGGGTGCAAGTTTGTGTGGGTGTTTTATTTCTTTCCATCCATATATTAGTCCATCTACACTTCAGAGCTTTCATCTATAGTGGAATGAAATACAATGCTAAGGCCTAAAACAGAGATATCCCCATCTTACTACTGACCTACAGAGAATTAAAGTATGAGAATGCATAGCATGTATGTCCAAAAAGGAGAATCCATGAGTTAGTTCGGCTGCCTTCTGAGAAGTGGTAGACACTCACTCCAGTTACCACTCCAGAGGAACATGAGTGACGTTCTCCTGAGGTGAGTATTCATGTCTTCTCTGCACTGGTTTATGCATATTTCAAACTGTCTACCCTAAAGGGTCACAGGAAAAGTATAGTAACTAGCATATGTAAAAGGCACAGTACCACACATAAAAGGACAAAAGTTTGTTCGTTTTTTTCCCATAAGATGGCTCAAGTAGCGCTTAGTTGTCTTTAACTTCATTCAGAACAATTTTGTTAGATTGTATTGTGACAGCTGTCATATCAGCATGCATTTAAAAAAATCAAAATTGGTGAATTTTTGTGTAGCCATTTTAATATTGAAAACGGAAGAAAAAAACGAACATTTTTGGCATATGCTTTATTATCTCAGGAAAGGTAAAAACACAAAGGAAACACACACAAAAAGATTTGTTCAGTGTATGGAGAAGGTGCTGTGACTGATTGAACATGTCAAAAGTGGTTTGTGAAGTTTTGTGCTGGAGATTTCTAGCTGGATGATGCTCCACAGTCAGGTAGACCAATTAAAATTGATAGCGATCAAATCAAGACATTAATTAAGAACAATCAACATTATACCATGTGGAAGATAGCCAAAATACTCAAAATAGCCAAATCAAGTGTTGAAAATCATTTTCACCTGCTTGGCTATGTTAATCGCTTTGTTGTTTGGGTTCCACATAAGGTAAGCGAAAAAACCTTCTTGACCTGTATTTCCACATGCGATTCTCTACTGAAACGTAATGAAATGTTCCGTTTCTGAAGTAAATTTTGACAGGCAATGAAAAGTGGATACTGTACAATAATGTGGAACAGAAGAGATCATAGCAAACAAAATGAACCACTATCAACCACACCAAAGGCTGGTCTTCATCCAAAGAGGGTGATATTGTATATATGGTGGGATTGGAAGGGAGTCCTCTATTATGAGCTCCTTCCAGAAAACCAAATAGTTAATTCCAACAAGTACTGCTTCCAATTAAACCAACTGAAAGCAGCACTCGATGAAAAGTATCTGTAATTTGTCAACAGAAAATGCATATTCTTCCACCAGGATAACCCAAGACTGCATGTTTCTTTGATGACCAGGCAAAAAGTGTTACAGCTTGGCTGGGAAGTTCTGATTCATCTGCTGTATTCACCAGATATTGCACCTTTGGATATTCATTTATTTCGGTCTTTACAAATTCTCTTAATGGAAAAAATTTCAATTCCCTGGAAGACTGTAAAAGGTACCTGGAACAGTTCTTTGTTCAAAAAGATAAAAAGTTTTAGGAAAATGGAATTACGAAGTTGCCTGAAAAATGGCAGACGGTAGTGGAACAAAATGGTGAATACGTTGTTCAATAAAGTTCTCAGTGAAAATGAAAAAATGTGTCTTTTATTTTATTTTATTTTTTTTTTATTTTTTTTTGCAGTATGTGGGCCTCTCACTGTTGTGGCCTCTCCCGTTGCGGAGCACAGGCTCCGGACGCACAGGCTCAGCGGCCATGGCTCACGGGCCCAGCCGCTCCACGGCATGTGGGATCTTCCCAGACCGGGGCACGAACCCGTGTCCCCTGCATCGGCAGGCGGACTCTCAACCACTGCGCCACCAGGGAAGCCCTGTGTCTTTTATTTTTACTTAAAAACTGAAGGAACTTTTTAGCCAGCACAATACCTACCACAGTAAAATGCCTGAAATTTGGAATCTATTAATCACCGGTTACCATGTTTCTATGGAAAGAGTTAGCATCTTATTACCATTAGGAAATTAAAATACATAACGTTATACATTTTCACACTTCCAGACTCTGTTTAGCTGGAGTCAAGGCCCATAAAATTAGGCTTAGGTCTTTCTAAAGTGACTGACTAGAGTGAGAGTTCGTCATCAGCAGCTTCATTTCAGGCCATTTTACAAATTTTATAGCTTTTTCTTCATCTCCAAAATTGGAATTAATGCAATTTTAAGTTTCTCATGATAGCCACTTATCTAAAATTTTAAACAGAAATTATTAAAGTATTTTCCCCATACCATCCAATTTAAGCAAAAAAAAAAGATATCCATCTACTCTGGTAGATTTGATTTAGGAACTGAGTATTTTTTTCTGAGTGGGAATAATTCCATTATATATTTTAATGTAAATCTATAGAAAAGAATTAGACATGGAGAATAACAACAGCAAAACAAAAGATTAAATTGCTTGACAATAAACTTGACAACTTAAAAGAGCTATTTTGTAAAATGTCTCTCTTTAAGGTTTGTTTAATATTTTTTCATGATTAGACTGGAGTCATAGATATTGGGGAGGAAGACCACAAATGTGAAGTGCCTTTCTCATTGTACAATGATAAAAACATGACTTACTATGGGTGGTAATGTTAGCTTTGATCACTTGGTTAAAGTGACATGTGGAATGTATGTGTATCCCACATTTATGTATACACTCATGCATATAGACACACATATGTACATGTATAGATGTGTGTGTGTATGTATAGTGGTATATGCTGGGTTTCTCCATTGTAATGTTTCCATTTTCCATAATTTCACCTCCTTTTGGAAAGAGTATCTGTATGTACAATTTGGGTTTCTTTATAAGCAAGGTTTGTCTTTTCCTTTTCATTTATTTATTCCATCATTCACTTGTATCATTATAGTTCATGGATATTTATTTAATTCTATGGGTTATAATTAGCTCATTATTTATTTTGAAAAAATGCATTTTTATACTTGGTTTGTATGTATTAGAATCTAAATCAGGTATACTCTCTGTATTTGGTTATATCTGAATCTCTTATAAATACTCTGATCTAAAACAACCCCTCCAAATAAAAAATTAAAAATAAATAAATAAAACAACCCCTCCCCTTTTAATGAAATGAACTTTTTGGGGAAATTGAGTAAATTGTCCTACAGAATATCCCATATTCTGGATTTTGCTGACTGATTGTCTGTGTCAGTGTTTAAAATGTTTATCTATGTCCTGGATTTTTTGTAGACAGGAAGTCAATTTTAAAATCTAGATTAAAGCTAAATTTATTTTATAAGGATATTTCTTGGGTTGCACTGAGTACTTAAGATAGATTGCATCCTATCAGAATGTACATAATGTCTGAGATGTCTCAGCTTTAATAATGCTAAAAATGACCAATGGGTTCAGGCGATGAAAGTCTGATCCTTTCTTTATAAAGGTCCCTGTCAACCTTTTATTAACAATTTTTTTCATTTGCTGATTACCATTTCCCTGACATAACTTTCATTGTCAGATATGAAATGATGGTTTTCCATGATCTTATTCCAATAACCTGCTGAATTGTTCTTTTTTTACTTTTTTATTAATTGAACTATAGTTGACTTAAAATATTATGTTTCAGGTATATGACATAGTAATTTGATATTTTTATATGTTATAATCTTTTTAAAGCTATTATAAAATACAGGCTATATTCCCTGTGCTGGACTTTCTATTCTAACATCTTTTTTATGTTATGCCTAGTAGTTTATACATCTAATCCCCTTCCCCTATCTTTCCTCTCCCTCCACCCCTCTCCTCACTGATAATTAATAGTTTCTTCTCTATTCCTGAGTCTGTTTGTCTGTTATACTCTTTCTTTTGTTTTATTTTTTAGATTTACATATAAGTGATATCATACAGTGTTCGTCTTTCTCTGACTTACTTCACTAAGCATCACACACTCCTATTCCGTACATGTTGTTGCAAGTGACAAAATTTCCAGTGGCTAATATTCCATTGAATATATATACAAAATATATCCTCTTGATCCTTTTATCCATTGATAGACACTTAGATTTCTTCTATATCTTGGCTGTGGTAAATAATGCTATTAGGAACATTGGGGTGCATATATCTTTTCATATTAGTTATTTTCTTCAGATATATACCTACGAGGGGAATTGCTGAATAATATGGTAGCTGTATTTTTAAGTTTCTGAGGAACGTTCATATTGTTTTCCATAATGGCTATACCAATTTACATTCCTAACAACAAATACTAGGGTTTTCTTTTCTCCACATCTTTGACAACACTTATTTGTTGCCTTTTGATGATAGACATTCTGAAAAATGTGAGGTGGTATCTTGTTGTGGTTTTGATTTGAATTTCCCAGCTGATTAGTGATGTTGAACATCTTTTCATGTGTTCATTGGCCATCTGTATGCCTTCTTTGGAAAAATTCCAATTTGGGTCTTCTACTCATTTTTTTTTGTTTTGGATTATCTGTTTTTTGAGATTGAATTGTATGATATATATATATATATATATATATATGTATGTTGTATATTAATCCCTTATCAGACATATCATTTGCAAATATCTTGCCCCATTCAGTAGGTTGATTTTTCTTTTTTTGATGGTTTCCTTTACTGTGAAAAAGCTTTTAATTTTAATCAGGTCCCCTTTGTTTATGTTTTATTTTATATCTCTTGCCTGAGGAGACAGATTAAAAAAATATATTGCTGAGTCTTATGTCAAAGAGTATACTGCCTGTGTCTTCTTCTAGGAGTTTTATGGTTTCTGTTCTTATGTATAGATCTTTAATCTTTTTTTTTTTAGTTTATTTTAGTATACATTGTGAAAAAATGTTTTCAATTATTTAAATACAGCTATCCAGTTTTTTCCACATCACTTATAAAGGAGAATGTATAATCTTGCCTCCTTTGTCATAAATTAATTGACTATGTGTGTGTGCATTTGTTTCTGTGCTCTATATTCTGTTCCATTGATCTATGTGTCAGTATTTGTTCCAGTACTAAACTCTTTTTTTTTTTTTTAATAAATTCATTTGTTTATTGTTTTGGCTGCATTGGGTCTTTGTTTCTGCATGCAGGCTTTCTTTAGTTGCAGCTAGCTGGGGCTATTCTTCATTGTGATGTTCTGGCTTCTCATTGCAGTGGCTTCTTTTACTGTGGAGCACAAGGTCTAGGCATGCAGGCTTCAGTAGTTGTGGCTCATGGACTCTAGAGCTCAGGCTCAGTAGTTGTGGTGCATGGTCTTAGCTGCTCCACAGCATGTGGGATCTTCCCAGACCAGGGCTCGAACCCATGTCCCCTGCATTGGCATGCAGATTCTTAAACACTGCGTCACCAGGGAAGTCCTAAACTGTTTTGATTACTGTAACTTTGTAATATATTCTGAAGTCTGGGGGCTTGTTACTCTGGCTTTGTCTTTTTTTTCTCAAGATTTCTTTGGCTTTGGCTATTCAGGGTCTTTTGTTGTTCCACACATATTTTAGGATTATTTGCTCTAGTTCTGTGAAATATGTCATGGTATTTTCATAAGGACTCATTAAATATGTAGATTGTTTTGAGTAGTATGGACATTTTAATAATATTAATTTTTCCAATGCGTGAACATGAGCTATCTTTCCATTTATTTGTATCATCTTCAATTTTATTCATCAATGTCTTGTTTTTTAAAGTATAGGACTTTCACCTCCTTAGTTAAATTTATTCCTAGACATTTTATTCTTTTTCATGCAATTGTAAATTGAAATATTTTCTTGCTTTCTCTTTCTGCTTGTCCATTATTAGTGTATAGAAAAGAAACAGATTTCCATATATTAATCTTGCATTGCAACTTTACTGAATTCACTTATTAGTTCTAATAGTCTTTTTGGTGGAGACTTAGGGTTTTCTCTATATAGTATCATGTCATCTGCAAATAGTGATGATTTAACTTCAATTCCTTCCAAGTTGGATGCATTTATTTTGATGGCTTGTCTGATTGCTGTGACTAGGGCTTCCAATGCTATGTTAAATAGAATTGACAAGAGCACACATCCTTGTCTTGTTCCTGATCTTAGAAGGAAAGTTTTCAGCTTTTCACCATTGAGTATCATGTTAGCTGTGGGTTTGTCATAAACGGCCTTTATTATGTTGAGATATGTGTGCTCTATACCAACTTTGTTGAGTTTTCATTGAACTTTGGCAAATGTTTTTCTCTGCCTCATTGAACTTTGGCAAATGTTTTTCTCTGCCTTTGAGATGATTATGTGATTTTTATTGTTCTGTTTGTTACTGTGGTGTATCACATTAATTGATTTGTGGATATTGAACCATATTTGCATATCTGGAATAAATCCTGCTTGATCATATATGATCACTTTTATTTTTAAATTTGATTTGCTAATATTTTGTTGAAAAATTTTATATCTAAATCATCAAAAATACTGTCTTGTATTTTTTGTAGTGTCTTCATCTAGATTTGTTATCAGGATAATTCTGATCTCATAGAATGAGTTTGGGAGTGTTCTCTCCTTATCAACTTTTTGAAAAGTTTAAAAAGGATAGTTATTAACCCTTCTTTATATATGTAGTAAAATTCCACTGTGAAGCTATCCTTTTCTGGACTTTTTTTTTTTTTGAGAATTTTGATTACTGAATTAATTTCAATACTAGTAATCAGTCTGTTCAGATTATCTATTTCCATCTGATTCAGTCTTGGAATATTGTATGTTTCCATAAATTTATCCATTCTTCTAGACTGTCCAATTTTTGTTATATAACTCTCTGTAATATTCTATGATTGTTTGTATTTCTGTGATATAAGCTGTAACTTCTCTTTCATTTATTACTATGTTTATTTTGATCCTCTCTCTTTTTTTCTTAATGAGCCTGGCAAAGGTGTTCTTGATTTTATCTTTCCAAAAATCAGCTCTTGGTTTCAATGATCCTTTCAATATTTTATCTATATATTATATATTTATGCTCTTATCTTTAACATTTCCATACTTCTGCTGACTTTGAGCTTTGTTTTTCTTTTCTATTCCATTAGATGTTTGGTTAGGTTGTTTACTTGAGAATTTTCTTGTTTCTTGAGTTAGCCCTGTATTATTATAAACTCACTCTTAGAACTATCTTTTCTGGGTGCCATAGATTTTGGAAAGTTGTGGTTTTATTTTTATTTGTCTCAAGTTATTTTATAATCTCTTCATGACCCACTGGGTTTTTAGTAGCATTTGTTTAATATCCACATGTTTGTGGATTTGACATTTTTCTTTCTATAGCAATTTCTAGTTTCATATCATGTTGGTTGGAAAAGATTCTTGATATAATGCTTATCCTCTTACATTTGTTGAGACTTGTTTCATGCCCTATCTTGTGATCTATCCTGGATAGTGTTCTGTGTGCACTTTAAAATAATGTGTATCCTGTTATTTTTTAATGAAATGTCCTTTAAAAATATCTATTAATTCCAACTAGTATAATATATCATTTAAGGCCACTGTTTTCATGTTGACTTTCTGTCTGGATAATATTTTTATGTCTGAGTAGTATTCTATTGTACATATATGCCACATCTACTTTATCCATTCATCACTTGCTTCCATATCTTGGCAATTGTAAATAATGCTGCTATGAACATTGGGGTGCATGTTGTCTTTTTGAATTATAAGACATGACACCATAAAACTCCTAGAAGAGAATATAGGCAAAACATTCTCTGACATAAATTTTACCAATGTTTTCTTAGGTCAATCTCCCAAGGCAACAGAAATAAAAACTAAAATAAACAAATGGAACCTGATCAAACTTACAAGCTATTGCACAGCAAAGAAAACCATTTAAAAAAAAAAGAAAGGAAAACCTACAGAATGGGCGAAAATACTTGCAAATGATGTGACAGACAAGGGCTTAATCTCCAAAATATACAAATAGCTTATACAACTCAACAAGAAAAAAACAAACAACCTAATTGAAAGATGGGCAGAAGACCTTAATAAGCATTTCTTCAAAGAGGACATACAGATGGCCAGTAGGCACATGAAAAGATGCTTAACATCACTAATAATTAGAGAAATGCAAATCAAAACTGCAATGAGGTACCACGACAGACCGGTCAGAATGGCCATCATTAGAAAGTCTACAAATAAATGCTGGTGAGTGTGTGGAGAAAAGGGAACCCACCTACACAGTGGGTGGGAATGTAAGTTGGTAGAGCCACTATGGAAAAGATTATGGAAGGTCCTCAGAAAACTAAAAATCGAATCACCATAAGATTCAGCAATCTCTCTCCAAGGAATATAACCAGACAAATGTATAATTCAAAAAGAAACATGCACCCCTATGTTTATATCAGCACTATTCACAATAGCCAAAACATGGAAACAACTTAAATGTCCATCAACAGATGAATGGATAAAGCAGATGAGGTACATATATACAATAGAATACAACTCAGCCATTAAAAAGAATGAAATAATGCCATTTGCAGTAATATGGATGCAACTAGAGATTATCATACTATGTGAAGTAAGTCAGAAAGAGAAAGACAAATACCATATGATATCACTTATATGTGAATCTCAAATATGGCACAAATAAACCTATCCACAAAACAGAAACAGACTCATAGACATAGAGAAGAGACTTGTTGCCAAAGGGTGGGGTGGAAGGGAAAGGGATAGACTGGGAGTTTGGGGTTGGTACAAGCAAATGATTATATATAGAAAGGATAAACAACAAGGTCCTAATGTATAGCACATGGAATTGTATTCAATATCCTGTGATAAAACATAATGGAAAAGAATATTAAAAATGTATATATGTGTAAAACTGAGTCAGTTTCCTGTACAACAGAGAAATGCACAACATTGTAAATCAACTATACTTTAATAAAAATAAATACATAATTAAAAATAAATATGCTACGATTATATCAAAGATTTGCCTATGTTTTCTTTTTCTTTATTTTTTTTTACATCTTCATTGGAGTATAATTGCTTTACAATGGTGTGTTAGTTTCTGCTTTATAACAAAGTGAATCAGTTATACATATACATATGTTCCCAATCCCTTCTCTCTTGCATCTCCCTCCCTCCCACCCTCCCTACACCACCCCTCCAGGTGGTCACAAAGCACAGAACTGATCTCCCTGTGCTATGTGGCTGCTTCCAAGTAGCTATCTATTTTAGGTTTAGTAGTGTATATATGTCCATAACACTCTCTCGCTTAGTCACAACTTACCCTTCCCACTCCCTGTATCCTCAAGTCTATTCTCTAGTAGGTCTGTGTATTTACTCCTGTCTTACCCCTAGGTACTTCATGACATTTTTTTTTCTTAAATTCCATATATATGTGTTAGCATACAGTATTTATCTTTCTCTTTCTGACTTACTTCACTCTGTATGACAGACGCTAAGTCCATCCACCTCATTACAAATAGCTCAATTTCGTTTCTTTTTATAGCTGAGTAATATTCCATTGTGTATAAGTGTCACATCTTCTTTATCCATTCATCCGATGATGAACACTTAGGTTGTTTCCATCTCCTGGCTACTGTAAATAGAGCTACAATGAACATTTTGGTACATGACACTTTTTGAATTATGGTTTTCTCAGGGTATATGCCCAGTAGTGGGATTGCAGGGTCATATTTGTAGTTTTTTAAGGAAACTTCAAACTGTTCCCCATAGTGGCTGTACCAATTCACATTCTCACCAGCAGTGCAAGAGTGTTCCCTTTTCTCCACACCCTCTCCAGCATTTATTGTTTCTAGATTTTTTGATGATGGCCATTCTGACTGGTGTGAGATGATATCTCATTGTAGTTTTGATTTGCATTTCTCTAATGATTAATGATGCTGAGCATTCTTTCATGTGTTTGTTGGCAGTCTATATATCTTCTTTGGAGAAATGTCTATTTAGGTTTTCTGCCCATTTTTAGATTGGGTTATTTGTTTTTTGTTATTGAGCTGCATGAGATGCTTATAAATTTTGAAGATTAATTCTTTGTCAGTTGCTTCATTTGCAAATATTTTCTCCCAGTCTGAGGGTTGTCTTTTCATCTTGTTTATGGTTTCCTTTGCTGTGAAAAATCTTTTAAGTTTCATTAGGTCCCATTTATTTATTTTTGTTTTTATTTCCATTTCTCTAGGAGGTGGGTCAAAAAGGATCTTGCTGTGATTTATGTCATAGAGTGCTCTGTCTAGGTTTTCCTCTAAGAGTTTGATAGTTTCTGGCCTTACATTTAGGTCTTTAATCCATTTTTAGCTTATTTTTGTGTATGGTGTTAGGGAGTGTTCTAATCTCATACTTTTACATGTACCTGTCCAGTTTTCCCAGCACCACTTATTGAAGAGGCTGTCCTTTCTCCACTGTACATTCCTGCCTCCTTTATCAAACATAAGGTGACCATATGTGCATTAGTTTATCTCTTGGCTTTCTATCTTGTTCTATTGATCTATCTTTCTGTTTTTGTGCCAGTATCATACTGTCTTGATTACTGCAGATTTCTAGTATAGTCTGAAGTCAGGGAGCCTGATTCCTCCAGCTCCATTTTTCATTCTCAAGATTGCTTTGGCTATTCGTTGTCTTTTGTGTTTCCATGCAAATTGTGAATTTTTTTGTTCTATTTCTGTGAAAAATGCCAGTGGTAGTTTGCTAGGGATTGTATTGAATCTGTAGATTGCTTTGAGTAGTAGATTCATTTTCACAATGTTGACTCTTCCAATCCAAGAACATGATATATCTCTCCCTCTATTTGTATCATCTTTAATTTCTTTCATCAGTGTCTCTTAATTTTCTGCATACAGGTCTTTTGTCTCCTTAGGTAAGTTTTTTCCTAGATATTTTATTCTCTTTGTTGCAATGGTAAACGGGAGTGTTCTCGTGATTACACTTTCAGATTTTTCATTAGTGTATAGGAATGCCAGAGATTTCTGTGCATTAACATTGTATCCTGCTACTTTAGCAAATTCATTGATTAGCTGTAGTAGTTTTCTGGTAGCATCTCTAGGATTCTCTATGTGTAGTATAATCTCATCTACAAACAGTAACAGCTTTACTTCTTCTTTTCTCATTTGGATTCCTTTTATTTCCTTTTCTTCTCTGACTGCTGTGGCTAAAACGTCCAAAACTATGTTGAATAAGAGTGGTGAGAGTGGGCAACCTTGTCTTGTTCCTGATCTTAGTGGAAATGGTTTCAGTTTTTCACCATTGAGGATGATGTTGGCTGTGGGTTTGTCATATATGGTCTTTATTATGTTGAGGAAAGTTCCCTCTATGCCTATTTTCTGCAGGGTTCTTATCATAAATGGGTGTTGAATTTTGTCGAAAACTTTCTCTGCATCTATTGAGGTGATCATATGCTTTTTCTCCTTCAGTTTGTTAATATGGTGTATCACATTGATTGATTTGCATATATTGAAGAATCCTTGCATTCTTGAGATAAACCCCACTTGATCATGGTATATGATCCTTTTAATGTGCTGCTGGATTCTGCTTGCTAGCATTTTGTTGAGGATTTTTGCATCTATGTTCATCAGTGATATTGGCATGTAGTTTTCTTTCTTTGTGACATCCTTGTCTGGTTTTGGTATCAGGGTGATGGTGGCCTTGCAGAATGAGTTTGAGAGTGTTCCTCCCTCTGCTATATTTTGGAAGAGTTTAAGAAAGATAGGTGTTGGCGCTTCTCTAAATGTTTGATAGAATTCACCTGTGAAGCCATCTGATTCTGGGCTATTCTTTGTTGGAAGAGTTTTAATCACAGTTTCAATTACAGTGCTTGTGATTGGTCTCTTCATATTTTCTATTTATTCCGGATTCAGTCTTGGCAGGTTGTGCATTTATAAGAATTTGTCCATTTCTTCCAGGCTGTCCAGTTTATTGGCATAGAGTTGCTTGTAGTAATGTCTCATGATCTTTTGTATTTCTGCAGTGTCAGTTGTTATTTCTCCTTTTTCGTTTCTCTTTCTATGGATTTGAGTCTTTTCCCTTTTTTTCTTGATGAGTCTGGCTAATGCTTATCAATTTTGTTTATCTTCTCAAAGAACCAGCTTTTAGTTTTATTGATCTTTGCTATTGTTTCCTTCATTTCTTTTTCATTTTTTTCTGCTCTGATTTTTATGATTTCTTTCCATCTGCTAACTTTGGGGGTTTTTTGTTCTTCTTTCTCTAACTGCCTTAGGTGTAAGGTTAGGTTGTTTATTCAAGATATTTCTTGTTTCTTAAGGTAGGATTGTATTTCTATAAACTTCCCTCTTAGAACTGCTTTTGCTGCATCCCATAGGTTTTGGGTCGTCGTATCTCCATTTTCATTTGTTTCTAGGTATTTTTTGATTTCCTTTTTGATTTCTTCAGTGATCACTTTGTAATTAAGTAGTGTATTTTTTAGCCTCCATGTGTTTGTAGTTTATACAGCTGTTTACCTGTCATTGATATGTAGTCTCAGAGCATGGTCAGAAAAGATACTTGATAAATTTCAATTTTCTTAAATTTACCAAGGCTTGATTTGTGATCCAAGATACGATCTATCTTGGAGAATGTTCCATGAGCACTTGAGAAAAATGTGTATTCTGTTGTTTTTAGATGGAATGTCCTATAAATATCCATTAAGCCCATCTTGTTTAATGTATCATTTAAAACTTGTGTTTCCTTATTTATTTTTCATTTTGGATGATACGTCCATTGGTGAATGTGTGGTGTTAAAGTCCCCTACTATGAAAGTGTTACTGTCAATTTCCCATTTTATGGCTGAGTATTTGCCTTATGTATTGAGGTGCTCCTATGTTGGGTGCATAAATATTTACTATTGTTATATCTTCTTCTTGGATCAATCATTATGATCATTATGTAGTATCCTTCTTTGTCTCTTCTATTAGTCCTTATTTTAAAGTCTATTTTGTCTGATATGAGAATTGCTACTCCAGCTTTCTTTTGGTTTCCATTTTCATGGAATACCTTTTCCTTCCCCTTACCTTCAGTCTGTGTGTGTCTATAGGTCTGAAGTGGGTCTCTTGTAGACAGCATATATATGGGTCCTGTGTTTGTAACCATTCAGCCAATCTGTGTCTTTTGGTGGGAGCATTTAATCTATTTACATTTAAGGTAATTATTGATATGTATATTCCTATTCCAATTTTCTAAATTGTTTTGGGTTTGTTATTGTAGGTCTTTTGCTTCTCTTCTGTTTCTTGCCTAGAGAAGTTCCTTTAGCATTTGTTGTAAAGCTCGTTTGGTGGTGCTGAACTCTTTCAGTGTTTGCTTGTCTGTAAAGGTTTTAAATTCTCCATAAAATCTGAATGAGATCCTTGCTGGGTAGAGTAATCTTGGTTGTAGGTTTTTCTCCTTCATCACTTTAAATATGTCCTGCCAGTCCCTCTGGTTTATAGAGTTTCTGCTGAAAGATCAGCTATTAACCTTATGGGGATTCCCTTGTGTCTTATTTGTTGTTTTTCCCTTGCTGCTTTTAATATGTTTTCTTTGTATTTAATTTTTGACAGTTTGATTAATATATGTCTTGGTGTATTTCTCCTTGGATTTATCCTGCATGGGACTCTCTGTGCTTCCTGGACTTGTTTAACTATTTCCTTTCCCATATTAGGGAAGTTTTCAACTATAATCTCTTCAAATATTTTCTCAGTCCCTTTCTTTTTCTTTTCTTCTTCTGGATCCCATATAATTCGAATGTTGGTGTGTTTAATGTTGTCCCAGAGGTCTCTGAGACTGTCCTCACTTCTATCCTTTGTTTTTTCTTTATTCTGCTCTGTGGTAGTTATTTCCACTATTTTATCTTCCAGGTCACTTATCCGTTCTTCTGCCTCAGTTATTCTGCTATTGATCCCATCTAGAGTATTTTTCATTTCATTTATTTTGTTGTTCATCATTGCTTGTTTCATCTGTAATTCTTCTAGGTCCTCATTAAATGTTTTTTGCATTTTGTCTATTGTATTCCCAAGATTTTTGATCATCTTTTCTATCATTATTCTGTATTCTTTTTCAGGTAGACTGCCTATTTCCTCTTCATTTTTTACATCTGGTGGGTTTTTATCTTGCTCCTTCATCTGCAGTGTTCTTTTCTGTCTTCTCATTTTGCTTATCTTGCTGTGTTTGGGGTCTCCTTTTTGCAGGCTGCACGTTCATAGTTCCCATAGTTCTTGGTGTCTGTCCCCAGTGGCTAAGGTTGGTTCAGTGGGTTGTGTAGGCTTCCTGGTGGAGGGGACTAGTCCCTGTGTTCTGGTGGATGAGGCTGGATCTTGTCTTTCTGGTGGGCAGGTCCACGTCTGGTGGTATGTTTTGGGGTGTCTGTGCACTTATTATGATTTTAGGCAGCCTCTCTGCTAATGGGTGGGGCTGTGTTCCTGTTTTGCTAGTTGTTTGGCATAGGGTGTCCAGCACTGTAGCTTGCTGGTCATTGAGTGAAGCTGGGTGATGGCATTGAGATGGAGATCTCTGGGAGATTTTCACCATTTGACATTATGTGGAGCTAGGAGGTCTCCTGTTGACCAGTGTCCTGAAGTTGGCTCTCCCACCTCAGAGGCACAGCACTGACTCCTGGCTGCAGCACCAAGAGCCTTTCATCCACACGGCTCAGAATAAAAGGGAGAAAAAGTAGAGAGAAAGAATTAGTAGACGTAGGAAGAAAGAAAGAAAGAAAGGAAGAAAGAAAGAAAGAAAGGAAGGAAGGAAGGAAGGAAGGAAGGAAGGAAGGTAGGAAGAAAGAAAGAAGAAAAGAAGGAAAGAAAGAAAGGAGAGAGGGAGAGTGGGACGGAGGGATGGTGGGAGGAAGGAAGGAAGGAAGGAAGGAGGGAAGGAAGGAAAAAAGAAAGAAAGAAAGAAGATAAAGTAAATAAAGTAAAGTAAAATATAATAAAGTTATTAAATTAAAAATAATTATTAAGAAAAAAATTTTAAAAAAATAACGGACGGATAGAACCTTAGGGCAAATGGTGGAAGCAAAGCTATACAGACAAAATCTCGTACGGAAGCATACACATACACACTCACAAAAAGAGGAAAAGGGGAAAAAAAACATAAATCTTGCTCTCAAAGTCCACCTCCTCAATTTGGGATGATTCGTTTTCTAAGGAATGGAAGGAAGGAAAGAAAGAAAGAAGGAAAAAAGAAGATAAAGTAAAATAAAATAATTAAAATTAATTATTAAGAAAAAACAATTTAAAAAAGAAAAATAATGGACAGATAGAACCCTAGGACAAATGGTGGAAGCAAAGCTATACAGACAAAATCTCACACAGAAGCATACACATACACACTCACAAAAGGAGGAAAAGGGGAAAAAATCATAAATCTTACTCTCAAAGTCCACCTCCTCAATTTGGGATGATTTGTTTTCTATTCATGTATACCACAGATGCAGGGTACATCAAGTTGATTGTGAAGCTTTAATCCGCTGCTTCTGAGGCTGCTGGGAGAGATTTCCCTTTCTCTTCTTTGTTCTCACAGCTCCCAGGGCTCAACTTTGGTTTTGGCCCCACCTCTGTCTGGAGGTTGCCGGAAGGCATCTATTCTTCACTCAGACAGGACGGGGTTGAAGGAGCAGCTGCTTCAGAGACTCTGGCTCACTCAGGCCAGGGGGAGCGAGGGGCACGGAGTGCAGGGCGAGCCTGCAGTGGCAGAGTCCAGCATGACGTTGCACCAGCCTGAGGCGCACCGTGCGTTCTCCCAGGGAAGTTGTCCCTGGACCCCGGGACCCTGGCAGTGGTGGGCTGCACAGGCTTCCCAGAAGGGGGGTGTGGATAGTGACCTGTGCTCGAAGACAGGCTTCTTGGTGGCGTCAGCAGCAACCAACCTTAACGTCTCATGCCCTTCTGTGGGGTCCGCACTGTTAGCTGCGGCTCACACCTGTCTCTGGAGCTCCTTTAAGCAGCACTCTTAATCCCCTCTCCTCGCGCAATAGGAAACAAAGAGGGAAGAAAAAGTCTCTTGCCTCTTTGGCAGGTCCAGACTTCTCCCCGGACTCCCTCCCAGTTAGCAGTGGTGCACTAACCCCCTGCAGGCTGTGTTCACGCTACCAACCCCAGTCCTCTCCCTGCACTCCGAAGCCTGAACCTCAGCTCCCAGCCCCACCCACCCCCACCCACCCTGGTGGGTGAGAAGACAAGTCTCTTGGGCTGTTGAGTGCCAGTTGGCACCGATCCTCTGTGCGGGAATCCCTCCACTTTTCCCTCCACACCCCTGTTGCTGTGCTCTCCTCCGTAGCTCTGAAGCTTTCCCCCTCTGTCACCCGCAGTCTCCGCCTGTGAAGGGGCTTTCTAGTGTGTGGAAACCTTTCTTCCTTCACAGCTACCTCCCACTGGTGCAGGTCCCGTCCCTATCCTTTTGTCTCTGTTTATTCGTTTTTCTTTTGCCCTACCCGGGGACTTTCTTGCCTTTTGGGAGGTCTGAGGTGTTCTGCCAGCGTTCAGTAGGTGTTCTGTAGGAGTTGTTCCACGTGTAGATGTATTTCTGGTGTATCTGTGGGGAGGAAGGTGAGCTCCACGTCTTACTCTTCCACCATCTTCCCCCTCTACTTCACCTACGTTTTCTTCAGGAAGTTTTATGGTTTCCAGTCTTACATTTAGATTCTTAGTCCATTTTTAGTTTCTTTTTGTATATGAGAAAATGTTCTAATTTCATTCTTTTACATGTAGCTGACTGGTATTCCAAATACTACTTTTTGAAGAGATGGTCTCTTCATTGTATAGTCTAGTCTTTTCTGTTGTAAATTAATTGAGCATAAGTATGTGGGTTTATTTCTGGGCTCTCTATTTGTTCCAAGATCTCTGTGTCTGTTTTTTATTACTGTATCTTCATAGTACAGTATGAAGTCAGAGAGCAGGATTCCTCTAGCTCAGTTCTTCTTTCTCAATATTGTTTTGGCTATTCAGGGTGTTTTGTGTTTCTACACAAATTTTAAACTTAGTTGTTCTACTTCTGTGAAAAATGCCCTTGGTATTTTGAAAGGGATTGCATTGAATCTTAAGATTGCCTTGGGTAGTATGATCATTTTAACAATATTGATTGTTCCAATCCATGACAATTATATATTTTCCCATTTGGCCATATCCTCTTTGATTTCTTTCATTTCTGTCTTGTAGTTTTTTCCAGTACAGGGCTTTTACCTCCTCAGGTATGTTTATTCCTAGGTATTTTATTCTTTTTGTTGTGATGGTAAATGTGATTGTTTTCTTAATTTGTTTCTGATAGTTCATTGTTAGTGAACAGAAATGCAAAAGATTTATGAATATTAATTATGTGCCCTATAACTTTACCAAATTCATTGATGAACTCTAGTAGTTTTATGCTGCTGTCTTTACAGTTTTCTATGTATAGTATCATGTCATCTACAAACAGTGACAGATTACTTCTTACTTTCCAATTTGGATTCTTTTTTATTTCTTTTTCTTGTCTAATTGCTGTGGCTAGGACTTCCAATACTATGTTGTTTAAAAGTGGCAAGAGTGGACATCCTTGTCTTTTCTCTGATCTTAGAGGAAATGCTTTCAACTTTTCACTGTTGAATATGATATTAGCTGTGGGCTTCTCATACATGGCCTTTGTTATGTTGATGTGTGTTCCCTCTATGTCCCCTTTACAGAGAGTTTTATCATAAATGGATATTGAACTTTGTATAAAGCTTTTTCAATATCTATTGAGTTGATCATAAAATTTTTATTCTTCAATTTGTTAATGTGATATATCACATAGATTCATTTGTGGATATTGAAAATTCCTTACATTGCTGGGATAAATCTCACTTGATTATGGTGTATGATCCTTTTAATGTATTGTTGTATTTGGTTTGCTAATAATTTGTTGAGGATATTTGCATCTATGTTCAACAGAGATATTGGCCTGTGATTTTTTTTTGGTGATATCTTTGTTTGGTTTTGGTATCAGTGTGATGATGACCTTGTAGGATGAATTTGGAAGCATTCCTTCCTCTGCAATATTTTGGAATAGTTTGAGAAGGACAGGTGTTAATTCATCTCTAATTGTTTGGTAGAATTTAACTGTGAAGCCAAAGATCCTAGACTTTTGTTTGTTGTGAGTTTTTAAATTACTGATTCAATTTCATTACTAGTAACTGATCTGTTCATATTTTCTACTTCTCCCTGGCTAAGTCTTGGGAGATTGTACATTTCTAAAAATTTGTCCATTTATTCTAGGTTGTCCATTTTATTGGCATATAGTTGTTCATGTTTGTCTCTTAAGATCTCTTGAATTTCTGTGGTGTCAGATGAAACTTCTTTTTAATTTCTGATTTTATTGATGTGAGCTTCCTCTCTTTTTTTCTTCATGCTTCTGGCTAAATGTTTATCTATTTTGTTTATCGTTTCAAATGACTAACTCAGTTTTGTTGATCACTTCTATTGTTTTCTAGTCTCCTTTTTATTTATTTCTGCTCAGATCTTTATAATTTCTTTTCTTCTACTAACCTTGGGTATTGTTTTATTCTAGTTCATTTAGGTGTATGGTTAGGTCATTTATTTGAGACTTTTCTTGTTTCCTGGGGTAAGCTTATAGCGTTATAAACTTCCCTTTTAGAGGACACACTGCTTTTCTGTGTCCCATAGATTTTGGATTGTCTTCTCTCCATTTTCATTTCTCTCTAGGTATTTTTAAATTTCCTCTTTCTTTTTTTTCAGTGATCTATTGATAGTTTAGTAGCATATTGTTTAGCCTCCATGTGTTTATGTTTTTGGAATTTTTTTTTCTTGTAGTTAATTTTTAGTCTTATAGCATTTTGGTTGAAAAGTTGCTTGATATGATTTCAATTTTCTTACATTTACCAAGGATTATTCTGTGGCCTAGCGTGTGATCTATCATGTGGAATGTTCTATGTGCACTTGATAAAAATATGTATTCTAGTGCTTTTGGATAGAATATTTTATATATATCTATTAAATTTATCTCATTTAATATGTCATTTGATGTTCCTGTTTTCTTATTGAATTTCTGTATGGATGATCTGTCTATTCATGTAAGTGGAGTGTTAAAGTCCACTACTATTATTGTGTTACTGTCAGTTTCTCCCTTTATGTCTCTTAATATTTGCTTTATGTACTTTGGTGCTCCTTTGTTTGCTGTATATATATTTATAATTGTTCTATCATCTTCTTGGATTGATCCTTTGATCATTATATAATGCCCTCCTTTGCCTCTTGTAACAGTCTTTACTTTAATGTTTATTTTGTCTGGTATAAGTACTGTTACCCAGCTTTCTTTTGATTTCTATTTGCATGAAATATCCTTTTCCATCCCCTCACTCTCAGTCTGTGTATGTTTTTAGATCTGAAGTTACTCTCTTGTAGGCAGCATGTATATTGATATTTTTGTATCCATTCAGCCACTTTATGTCTTTTGATTGGATCATTTGGTCCATTTACATTTAAGGTAATTTTTGATATGTATGTTTTTACTATCATTTTGATAATTGTTTGAGAGTTGTTTTCATACCTATTTTTTTGTTCTTTTCTTTTTTTGTTTTATCTTGTGATTTGATGACTGTGTGTTGTGTTATGTTTGGATTCATTTTTCATTTTTGTGTGGGTATCTATTATAGATTATTGATTTGTGGTAATTATGAGGTTTTTATATAGCAATCTATACATATATATGTGGTTGTTTTAAGTTACTGTTCTCTTACTTTCTAATGCATTTTTACAGCCATGCATTTATACTCTCCTCCACTCATGATTACTGTTTTTGATAACATATATTACATCTAATTGTTTTGTGTATTTCTTAATTTCTTATTGTGAATATAAATGATTTTGCTACTTTTGTTTTTTAACCTTTCTACTAGCTTTGTGTGGATGATTCCTACCTTTACTCTATGTTTGCCTTTAACAGTACAGAGTACATGGTTTGGGGTGTCCCGAAGATTGTGTCCCTGCTAGTTGTCAGAGCAAGTGCCCAAATATTCCCAAGGCAGAGTCTGGCCTGCTACATGTCAGTCTAAGTCAGCAGCCTGAGGGTTTGTGGCTTTCTTGAGTCTGTTCTTTGTCCCTGTTTGGTGAGGCTCATCCAGAAGCCATAGCAGGCTTCCTGGAGAGCTGGGCCAGCGGCTCAGGGAATTCTGAGACAGGTCCCTGCCCAATGGTGGGTGGAGCTAGGTCATGAGCCCCCTGGTAGGCAGGTCTGTGCCTAGAGGCCACTGTTGGCTCTGGGGGGCTTAAGTCATCCTTCTTGATGATGGAATGGTATTGTGTTACTGTCCAGTTAATTTCTTGTGCTGTCGCATTCTAGCACTGTCACCAATAGGCCATTGGATGGGGACAGATCTTGCTGTTAATGAGCTAGAGGGAGTATTACACAATGGCACTTGTGAGCTCCAGTGTCCACATGGTAGAAAGAGCTTCCAAAAATGACTGCTGCCAATGTCTATGTACCCACAGTGAGCTGCAGTTGCCTCCTGCCTTTCCAGATGACTCTTGAAGATCAACATATAGTTCTTCCTTTACAAATTTTTTTTATTTTTCTTATTTTTACATCGTTATTGGAGTATAATTGCTTTACAATGTTGTGTTAGTTTCTGCTTTATAACAAAGTGATATCAGTTATACACACACATATTCTACCCCCCTCCTACCCTCCCTATCCCACCCCTCTAGGTGTTCACAGAGCACCGAGCTGTTCTCCCTGTGCTATGCAGCTGCTTCTCACTAGCTATCTACTTTACTTTTGGTAGTGTATATATGTCCATGCCACTCTCTCTCTTTGTCACAGCTTCCCCTTCCCCATCCCCATATCCTCAAGTCCATTCTCTAATAGGTCTGTGTATTTATTCCTGTCTTACCCCTAGGTACTTCATGACATTTTTTTTTTCTTAAATTCCATATATATGTGTTAGCATATGGTATTTGTCTTTCTCTTTCTGACTTACTTCACTCTGTATGACAGACGCTAAGTCCATCCACCTCATTACAAATAGCTCAATTTCGTTTCTTTTTATAGCTGAGTAATATTCCATTGTATATATGGGCCACATCTTCTTTATCCATTCACCCAATGATGGACACTTAGGTTGTTTCCATCACCTGGCTATCGTAAATAGAGCTACAATGAACATTTAGGTACATGACACTTTTTGAATTATGGTTTTCTCAGGGTATATGCCCAGTAGTGGGGTTGCTGGGTCATATTTGTAGTTTTTTAAGGGATCTCCATATTGTTCCCCATAGTGGTTGTATCAATTCACATTCCCACAAGCAGTGCAAGAGTGTTCCCTTTTCTTCACACCCTCTCCAGCATTTATTGTTTCTACATTTTTTGATGATGGCCATTCTGACTGGTGTGACATGATATCTCATTGTAGTTTTGATCTGCATTTCTCTAATGATTAATGATGCTGAGCATTCTTTCATGTGTTTGTTGGCAGTCTATATATCTTCTTTGGAGAAATGTCTATTTAGGTCTTCTGCCCATTTTTGGATTTAGTGTTTTTTGTTGTTGTTGTTGTTGTTATTGAGATGCATGAGCTGCTTGTAAATTTTGGAGTTTAATCCTTTGTCAGTTGCTTCATTTGCAAATACTTTCTCCCATTCTGAGGGTTGTCTTTTGGTCTTGTTTATGGTTTCCTTTGCTGTGCAAAAGTCATTAAGTTTAATTAAGTTCCATTTGTTTATTTTTGTTTTTATTTCCATTTCTCTAGGAGGTGGGTCAAAAAGGATCTTGCTGTGATTTATGTCATAGAGTGCTCTGCCTATGTTTTCCTCTAAGAGTTTGATAGTTTCTGGCCTTACATTTAGGTCTTTAATCCATTTTTAGCTTATTTTTGTGTATGGTGTTAGGGAGTGATCTAATCTCATACTTTTACATGTACCTGTCCAGTTTTCCCAGCACCACTTATTGAAGAGGCTGTCCTTTCTCCACTGTACATTCCTGCCTCCTTTATCAAACATAAGGTGACCATATGTGCATTAGTTTATCTCTGGGCTTTCTATCCTCTTCCATTGATCTATCTTTCTGTTTTTGTGCCAGTACCATACTGTCTTGATTACTGCAGATTTCTAGTATAGTCTGAAGTCAGGGAGCCTGATTCTTCCAGCTCCGCTTTTCGTTCTCAAGATTGCTTTGGCTATTCAGGGTCTTTTGTGTTTCCATACAAATTGTAAAATTTTTTGTTCTATTTCTGTGAAAAATGCCAGTGATAATTTGTTAAGGATTGTACTGAATCTGTAGATTGCTTTGGGTAGTAGAGTCATTTTCACAATGTTGATTCTTCCAATCTAAGAACATGATATATCTCTCCCTCTATTTGTATCATCTTTAATTTCTTTCATTAATGTCTTAAAATTTTCTGCATACAGGTCTTTTGGCTCCTTAAGTAGGTTTATTCCTAGATATTTTATTCTTTTTGTTGCAATGGTAAACGGGAGTGTCTTCTTGATTTCACTTTCAGATTTTTCATCATTAGTGTAAAGGAATGCCAGAGATTTCTGTGCTTTAATGTATCCTGCTACTTTACCAAATTCATTGATTAGCTCTAGTAGTTTTCTGGTAGCATCTTTAGTATTCTCTATGTATAATATCATGTCATCTGCAAACAGTGACATCTTTACTTCTTCTTTTCCAATTTGGATTCCTTTTATTTCCTTTTCTTCTCTGATTGCTATGGCTTAAACTTCCAAAACTATGTTGAATAAGAGTGGTGAGAGTGGGCAACCTTGTCTTGTTCCTGATCTTAGTGGAAATGGTTTCAGTTTTTCACCATTGAGGATGATGTTGGCTGTGGGTTTGTCATATATGGCCTCTATTATGTTGAGGAAAGTTCCCTCTATGCCTATTTTCTGCAGGGTTCTTATTATAAATGGGTGTTGAATACTGTCAAAAGCTTTTTCTGCATCTATTGAGATGACCATATGATTTTTCTCCTTCAGTTTGTTAATATGGTGTATCACATTGATTGATTTGCCTATATTGAAGAATCCTTGCATTCCTGGAATAAACCCCACTTGATCATGGTGTATGATCCTTTTAATGTGCTGTTGGATTATGTTTGCTAGTATTTTGTTGAGGAGTTTTGTATCTATGTTCATCAGGGTTATTGGCCTGTAGTTTTATTTCTTTGTGACATCCTTGTCTGGTTTTGGTATCAGGGTGATGGTGGTCTCGTAGAATGAGTTTGGGAGTGTTCCTCCCTCTGCTATATTTTGGAAGAGTTTGAGAAGGATAGGTGTTGGCGCTTCTCTAAATGTTTGATAGAATTCACCTGAGAAGCCATCTGGTCCTGGGCTTTTGTTCATTGGAAGATTTTTAATCACAGTTTCAATTTCAGTGCTTGTGATTTGTCTGTTCATATCTTCTATTTCTTCCTGGTTCAGTTTCAGAAGATTGTGTTTTTCTAAGAATTTGTCCATTTATTCCATTGTCCATTTTATTGGCATATACTTGCTTATAGTAATCTCTCATGATCCTTTGTATTTCAGCAGTCTCTTTCTTTTTTTCTCCTCTTCTTCTGGAACCCCTAAAATTTGAATGTTTGTGCATTTAATGTTGTCCCAGGGATCTCTGAGACTGTCCTAAATTCTTTTCATTCTTTTTTCCTTATTCTGCTCTGTGGTAGTGATTTCCATTATTTTATCTCCCAGGTCACTTATCCGTTCTTCTGCCTCAGTTATTCTGCTGTTGATTCCTTCTAGAGAATTTTTAATTTCATTTATTGTGTTCATCTTCATTGTTTGTTTGCTCGTTAGTTCTTCTACGTCCTTGTTAAACCTTTCTCATATTTTCTCCATTCTAGTTCCAAGATTTCAGATCATCTTTACTCTCATTACTCTGAACTTTTTTTCAGGTAGAGTGCCTATTTCCTCTTCTTTTTTTGGTCTGGTTTGTTTTCACCTTGCTCTTTCATCTGCTGTGTGTTTCTATGTCTTCTCATTTTGCTTAACTTACTGTGTTTCGGGTCTCCTTTTTGCAGGCTGCAGGTTCACAGTTCCCATTGTTTTTGTGTCTGCCCCCAGTAGCTAAGGTTGTTTCAGTGGGTTGTGTTGGCTTCCCAGTGGAGGGGACTGGTGCCTGTGTTCTGGTGGATAAGGCTGGATCTTGTCTTTCTGGTGGGCAAGACCACATCCGGTTGTGTGTTTTCAGGTGTCTGTGAGCTTATTATGACTTTAGGCAGCCTCTCTGCTAATGAGTGGTTTTGTGTTCCTGTTTTGCTAGTTGTTTGGCCTAGGGTGTCCAACAATGTAGTTTGGCTGTTGTTGAGTGGAGCTGGGAGGTCCCTGGTGGATCAATATCCTGAACTCAGCTCTCCCACCTCAGAGGCTCAGGCCTGACACCTGGCCAGAGCACTAAGACCCTGTGTCAGAAGAAAAGGGAGAAAAAAAAGGAAAGACAGAAAGAAAAAAATAAAATGAGATAAATTTATTAAAATAAAAATATTATTAAAATTAAAAAGTATTAAAAGTATTTTAAAAAAAAGAAAGAAAGAAGAGAGCAACCAAACAGAAACGAAAACAAAAAATCCTTGCATTATACAAGTGCTAAAATGTATACTAAAAAAAAAGAAAGAAAGAAAGGACAGACATAACTCTAAGACAAATGGCAAAAGGAAAGCTATACACACAAAAATCACACAATGAAATATACACATACACACAAAAAGTGAAAAAGGAAAAAAAATATATATATATAAAAGGAAGAGAGCAACCCAATGAATAAACAAATCTACCAATGGTAATAAGCTCTAAATACTAAACTAAAATAAACATAAAACTAGTAACAAATTAGAAGCAGAAAGGAAACCCCAATTCTACAGTTGTTCCCAAAGTCCACTGCCTCAATATTGGCATGATTAGTTGTCTATTCAGGTATTCCACAGATGCAGGCTATATCAAGTTGATTTTGGAGATTTAATCCACTGCTGGTGAGGCTGCTAGGAGAAATTTCCCTTTCTCTTCTTTTTTTGCAGAGTTCCTGGGGTTCACCTTTGGATTTGGTGCTGCTTCTGTGTGTAGTTCGCCTGAGGGCATATCTTCTTCGCCCAGACAGGATGGGGTTAAAATAGTAGCTGATTAGGGGGCTCTGGCTCACTCAGGCTGGAAGGAGGGAAGGGTATGGAATGTGGGGAAAGCCTGCGGTGGCCGAGGCCGGCATGATGTTGCAACAGCCTGAGATGTACCGCGTGTTCTCCCGGTGAAGTTGTCCCTGTATCATGGGACCCTGGCAGTGGCAGGCTGCACAGGCTCCTTTAAGGGGAGGTGTGGATAGTGACCTGTGCTTGCACACAGACTTATTCGTGGCTGCAGCAGCAGCCTTAGCATCTCTTGCCCATCTCTGATGTCCACGCTTGTAGCTGTGGCTCACTCCTTTCTCTGGAGCTCATTTAGGTGGTGCTCTGAATCCCCTTTCCTCATGCACCCCGAACTATGTTCCCTGGCCTCTTAGGCAGTTCCAGAATTTTTCCCGGACTCCCTCCTGGCTCACTGTGGAAAACTAGCTCTTTTCAGGCTGTGTTCATGCAGCCAACCCCAGTCCTCTCCCTGAGATCTGACCTCCAAAGCATGAGCCTCAGCTTCCAGCCCCCATCCACCTCAACATGTGAGCAGACAAACCTCTCAGGTTGGTGAGTGCTGGTCAGCACTGATACTCTGTGGAGGAATCTCTCCCCTTTGCCCT
This sequence comes from Orcinus orca, assembly GCF_937001465.1. NCBI lineage: Eukaryota > Metazoa > Chordata > Mammalia > Artiodactyla > Delphinidae > Orcinus > Orcinus orca. Next base: position 81,656,376 of record NC_064566.1, on the reverse strand, counting down.
CTGCACCCCTGTTGCTGCACTCTCCTCTGTGGCTCTGAAGCTCCCTCCTTCTGCCACCAGCAGTATCTTCCCACAAAGGCCCTTCCTAGTGTGTAGAAACCTTTCCTCCTTCACAGCTCCCTCCCACTGGTGCAGATCCAGTCTCTATTCTTTTGTCTCTGTTTTTCCTTTTTTCTTTTGACCTACCCAGGTACATGGGGAGTTTCTTACCTTTTGGGAAGTCTGAGGTCTTCTGTCAGCTTTCAGTAGGTGTTTTGTAGGAGTTTTCCACATGTACATGTATTTTTGATGTATTTTGGGGGAGGAAGTTGATCTCAACGTCTTCCCTCACTTTCAGTCTCTGTGTGTCTCTTGCTCTTAAGTGAGGGTTTTGTAGGCAGTATATAGAAGTGTTTTTGTTTGTTTGTTTCTTTTATCTTGTCAGCCACCCTGTGTCTTTTGTTTGGAGCATTTATTCCATGACATTTTAAAGTAGATTTTAATAGGTATGTAGTTATTGAAATTTTGTTAGTTGTTTTCTGATTGTTTATGTAGTTCTTTTCTACATTTCTCTTCTTCTTTTAGTGCATTCCCTTGTGGTTTGATGATTTTCTTTCATATTATGTTTGTGTTACTATATCCGAATTTTTGTATATATATTGTAGATTTTTGATTTGTGGTTACACTGGGTTCATACATGTTGATTTGTAACTCTACTTGTTTTAAACTTGGAGTTATTTAATTTTGTACACTTTTTTTTTTTTTGTGGTATGCGGGCCTCTCACTGTTGTGGCCTCTCCCATTGCAGAGCACAGGCTCCAGACACGCAGGCTCAGTGGCCATGGCTCACGGGCCCAGCTGCTCCGTGGCATGTGGGATCTTCCTGGACCGGGGCACGAACCCGTGTCCCCTGCATCGGCAGGCAGACTCTCAACCGCTGCGCCACCAGGGAAGCCCTGTACACATTTTTAAAAATCTACATTTTTACTCCCCCACTGTATTTTGTATTTTTGATGTCATATTTTCCTTTTTCATATCTATCCCTTAACTGTTTTTTGTAGTTATTGTTGATTTTTACAATTTTTTTCTTTTAATTTTAGTAGTAGCTTATTTAGCTAGTTGATCCCCTGCCTTTACTATATATTTGCCTTTACCAGTGAGGTTTTTCCATTCCTATATTTTCTTATTTATCATTGTAACTATTTCTTTTTCACCTGAAGAAGATTCTTTAACATTTCTTGTACAATTGGTTTAGTATTGATGAACTCCATTATTTTTTTGCTTTTCTAAGAAACTCTTTATCTTTCCTTCAAATTTGAATGATAACATATCTCGGTAGTGTATCCTAGGCTGCAGATTTTTTTTATTTTTTTTTTCCTTTCAGCACTTTAAATATATCATGTGACTCCCTTCTGGCCTGCAAAGCTTCTGTTGAAAAATCATCTTATAGCCTTATAGAGGTTCACTTGCATGTTATTCTTTGTTTCTTTCTTGCTGCCTATAAAATTTCTCTCTTTAATTTTTACTTTTGTCTTTTTAATTATTATATGTCTTGATGTTGGTCTCCTTTGGCTCAGCTTGTATGGAACTCTGTGCTTCCTGTACCTGTATAGTGGTTTCATTCTTTAGGTTCAGGAAATTTTCAGCCATAATTTTATCAAATACATTTTCAACCCCCTTCTCTCTCTCTTCTCCTTCTGGGACTGCTATAATGTGAATGTTAGTATACTTGATGTTATTCCAATGGTCTCATAAACTATTATGTTTTTTAAAAATTTCTTTTTCTTTTTGATATTTTTATTGGGTGACTGCCATTATTTTATCTTCCAGATCTCTTATGAGTTCATCTGTACCATCGAAGCTGCTGTTATTTTCTTCTATTTTATTTTTCATTTTAGTTATTGTGTTCTTCAGCTCTTACTGGTTCTTTTATATATTTTCTAGTTCTTTCTTAAGTTTTCACTGTGCTTGTCTATTCTTTTCCCTAATTCAGTTAGCATTAGCATTCTTATTACTACTGCTTTTAACTCTTTATCAGGTAAATTATTTATCTCTGTATCTTTAGGGTTTTTTTCATGCTCTTTCTTTTGAAACATATTCCTCTGTCTTCTCATTTTGTTTAACTTTCTCTGTCTCTATGAAATTAGGTGAAACACTTACTTATTCCAGTCTTGAAGGTTTTTCTTTGTGTTGGAGGGTCCCTATGCAGTATATGTGTGCCTCATGGTTTGGTGGTATAGCTGAATCTGAAGTGAGCATAGGCTGCATCTTTCCCTGTGTTGTGCTAACAACATCTTTGGTGGATGGCTGGTAGGATTTGGAAGAGCTGTGGATAGAGCCAGGTGCAAGCCAGGGCTTCTCCTATGCTCACTGGTTTACTGGGGCATGGAGATGGGTCCCAAGGTGCTAGAGGAGGACCTCTGAAGGAGTTGGGTTTCCTCAGGGTGTGATGGCAATTTCTGTCTTGGTTCAGGCCATGACCAGGCCTGCAGGCTTGGGGCTGCACTTCCGAGCTTGTTTCACTGTTTCCCTGGAATATACACCTTGGATAGAGGCTAGGTTGGGGTCAGAGATCTGGATCCAAACTACTGAGCTGGTTGGTTCTGTCATTTCCCACATGTGCACATGGACATGTGTGCCTGCAATGGTAATCTCTTCAATGGAGCTTCTTCTACCCCCTCTCAAGTTTGTGCATGAACTTGTAAGTCAGCAATGGCATCCTTTGCCTGAAGCTGGTTTCACTTCCTCCTGTGTGTGTGCACTAAAGCATGTGCTGACAATGGCTGCCTCTGCCCTGGTCAGAGACAGGGCTGGGGCCTGAGCTAGCTCTGTTCCCTCCAAGTTTGCATACTTTCATTGGCAATGACAGCCACCAAATTAGCAGGGAGCAGTGCCTGAGCAGGAGGGACTGGAGCAGAAGCTTGCTGCAGTCTGGAGTGTGTTCTGGGGTGGTCCTGGAAAGCCAGCCAGAGCACCAGGTGGTTTTCAGTCTGCTGCTTCAAGAGCAGAGTCTTGGTTACTTACAATCCTCCAGTAAGCCCCACTGGGTTTCAAACCAGCTAAGGGGGCTTGTCTTCCCAGTGTCAGACTCCAGAACTCAGGTGCATCATATGTGGCTCAAACTCTTCACTCCACAGAAAGGATCCCCAAGCCTGTGATATCCCCCTCTTCTTCTTGGGACATAGGGACATAGGTCCCAACTAGATGGCTTCTTGGGACATAGGTCCCAACTAGATGGCTTCTCCTCCCCTCCTACAGACACCATGTGGTTCTGTCTGTACAACCTTGGTTGTAGAAAAGCTGTTCTGCTAGCCATCATGTCATTTTCAGTGACAGTTGTGTCAATAAAAATTAAGAAATAGTCAATCAAAGAAAGAAATGGAGAATCTTATTCAAGCCAACACGAGGATTATAACCTGGAAGATAGTCTTTCAGAAAGCTCTGAGGATTGTTCCACCTGTTAGAGGTCAAGGCACAGTTATATAAGTTTTTGAGACAAAGGATTATATATCAAGGTAACATATTTAGTTTATATAATCTAATAATCTAATAAGTAGTGGGTTCTCATGATTCCTACAGAATTGAGAAAGAAATGTTATCTCCTAAGGAGTTACCTTACTGGCCCCAGAAGGAAATTAATTGCTTTTTTTTTTCTTTTCTTTTTTTTTGGTGAGTAGGCATTCCTATGTCTTCTACGGGGATTTAGTTAGTATATAATGAAGATGCACGGTGCACACTAAAGGCAAGGGAGTAGTTGCTCAAATGGGCAGAGAGATAATTCTATGTTTAAAAATTTTCTTCTGTTGCTTTAAAGATAATTTTATTTCATTAGTTTCTCTATATGTAGTTGTAGTTTTTATGTATTCATGGAGGGAGGTGAACTCAGCATTCTCCTACTCCTCCATCTTGATGCCACCTCTCTCGGAATTATTCTTAGTATGAATTTCCCCTTGTGTACTAGGCATAACTTGGTTATCCTAAAATACAATTCATATGGAAAAAGAAGATAAAAGGTTAATTTCTCTTTAAGTATCAAATTTCAGAATAATTAACAACTATTCTAGCAATTTGAACTTTAAATGAAGAGTTTTTGTTTCTCCTACCCCATAAAAAAATTGGTGCACACTGTTTTTTTAAATACATCATATGTTTTTTTAATCATATGTTTCTTAATCATTTTTAGACATTATTTGTGAAGGAAAAATTGCTCCATGTTTGGCAAGTGGGAGTTGGCTCCCTATGTCTCTTTAGCATGACCCCATGAGAGATTCCTTGATTTCTGGTTCAAGTAGACATCCCACATTCATTTTGTACATTTCCTGCCTATGACCTGGTATCAACTATTCAATATTTTTCCAAGGATCCCTCATCCCTTTTAGTAAAAAATAATATTTAGAAATTATATCTGCACACCAGAAGTAATCATTGTTACTAGAGTATTATGGCTTCTAGGCCTTTTTCACAGAGCAAGGAAATATATATTTTATTAAAATTGAAGATTCCATGAACTTATTAACTGTCTTCCTACTAGAATGTAAGTTTTATAAAGCCAGGATTCTATAACTTGTGCTATTCTCACTGAAAACAGTGTATAATATTTAGTAGGGTCACAGTACATATTTTTGAGTGAATTAAGATTAATAGAGCCTAAGATATTATTGAATTGTCCTAGCACTGATTAAATTTATGAGACTAGGGCTTCCCTGGTGGCGCAGTGGTTGGGAGTCCACCTGCCGATGCAGAGAGCACGGGTTCGTGCCCCGGTCCAGGAGGATCCCACATGCCATGTAGCGGCTGGGCCCATGAGCCATGGCTGCTGGGCCTGTGCGTCCGGAGCCTATGCTTCACAGCGGGAGAGGCCACAGCAGTGAGAGGCCCGCGTACCGCAAGAAAAAAAAATATGAGACTAAAATAGTACAGAACTTTTATTTTACACAAAAGCTGTTGCCAAATTTGTTCACCTAGCAGTGGAGCAATTGATCACATGCATGTCCTCCCCACATATGCATATTTTAATTTTGTAAAAGCAATGATACCACATGTTGGTATTCCCCAAGTAGTCAGTAACAAATATTTGGCAAGAACAATATCTTATTCTTGTTTTGCCTCCCTAGATGTCTGACATTTATTATGTACTCTATAAATATGTATTTAATGAATCAAAATAAATAGGAGAATGTATTATGATTAAATTCAATAATTCATATTTATCTTTCCTACATTTATCTTCATGTTTAATTTTGTAATTTAAATTAATTGCCCTACTTTATCAGATATTTTTCAAAACTATTTTTATTCACAAATATGTTTGACATTTATTCTCCCTTTCACTCTATAAAACATTCATATTTTACAATATATACTGATTACCCTCTAGACCAAAACCATTATTTTAGGTGATGTGGACATAGAAAACAAAGAAGATGGAAAAGGTCATTCTTTCCAGGAGACTCATTTTGTAGTAGAAAAAGACAGGCAATACATAAACAACAGAAAATATCAGTTAGTGATAAGTCCTTTGTAAAGAAAACAATTTACTTAGATAATTTTCTTTTTACCTTGCTCTAAAACAAGCATTCTCTGTTTAAAAGGAAATAGGTTTTCCTCCCCACCTCTGTCATTTTCTCCATCTATGTCACTCTGATTTCTGTGTTTTCAACTTTTATGTTTCTCTGTGTATATATAATGTCCTTCCCTCTCTTGTATTTGCACATGGAATAGCTCAGGTTTCAAAACTGGAAGAGTGAATTTAAATTTGATTTCTACCAGATATTAACAATGTGACTTCCCACAAGAGCTGTAAACTAGAGCTTTAATCAGTTGTATAATTATGATACAGCACTAACATTTCTCCACAGGACTGTGACTGAATAATACCTGATTGTATATAAAGCACCCACCACAGTTCATGACACTTAGTAGGTGCCCCTTAAATACAGGTAGGTTTTTAGGTTGTCCTACCATTTAGGGATTCTCTGTTCTCTTTTATTGTGACATATTTTTCTCTTGTGCTTTTGTCCTCCAGCCTGTCTTAAGCCTTTTAATCTTACCTTCCTCGTCTTCTTAGAGGACTTGACACAATGTTCAAAAGGGAAGTGACTTTTGATATGAAAGAAAGCTGGCCCAGGGATGAGAAAAACTGGATTCTCATTCAGGCTCATTCCATCTCTCCGGCAATTATATAGGCTCACTATTCATCAGATAAAGATGCTGCTACCTGCCTGTCCTCTCTAGTTTACAAGGTAATTGTAAGGACACTGTGTATAAAAGTACAAAAGAAACCATATGGCACAACACCTGAATTCACAGTTGTATAAAAGAATAACACAAATCTAACCCTAGCAACCAATATAATCTATTAATCTCTTACTATGTGCCAGATGCCTGCCATGTAATCCACACCCAATTTCTGAGAGGCAGTCTGGCATAATGAAGAACTAGATTCTGCTACCAGACCACCTGAGTTTGAATTCTGGCTCTGCCACTTACTTGCTGTATGACCTTGAGCAAGTTGTCTAACTTCTCTGTGCCTCAGTTTGATTTTCTAATCTGTAAAATGAACTTAATATTGACCAGTTTACAGAATCATCATGTATATTAAATTAGTACCTAATTGAAATGTGTAAGCACATATCACTATATACGGGTTCATTAAATAAACTTTGTCATTTAATCCACATAACAATCTAAAAAAGCTTTATATTATTGTTATCCCCATTATATATTAAAAGCAACTGAAACTAAGCCCAAGGTGATATAAATTGTAAGCGAGAGAGCAGGGACCTTACATCTAACTCAAAATTTAGAGAGGCTCAGTGTGGAGGGAGGATTGTGGGGGGAGATATTTGGAAATATCTGAAGACATTTTTGGTTGTCACAATTGAGGGAGTGTTATTGGCACCCAGTGGATAGAAGTAAACAATGCTCCTGAGCATCTTACAGTGCACAAGACAGCCCTCTAAAATAAAGAATTATTTGGCTCAAAATGTTGATAATGTTTCCAGATAAAACACTGGACAATTTAAATAACATAGTATTTTTACTATAAGTAAGTCCCAGATATTTAGATAAATATGCCCCATGACATACTTGGGACATTATTTAACTGGGAGTCTTGTCTTTTTATTTGTTAAGTATTAGCTGGAAAGTATCTTAGTAACTCTTCACAAACACTCTGTGAATTGGTAGTACATGAGATACCTCTTATGAAAATGAGACTAAGAAAGGTTAACTTACTTGTTTATGATCATTGAACTAGAAAGTAGAAAAACTAAGGTTGGGATACAGGAATCTTATAAATTCATTTACTAGTGACTTTTTACTACACTCTTATTGTCCTTAATTTATTGATTCAGAAATTTGGCATTCAATACATGGGCTGTAATTAAAAAGAAGCAAGTGATTAATAACAGACAGAAAATTACTGAATTTGTGTTACATGTGGAACCACTGAACCAGTTTGCATCTATAGAGGAAACTATAACAGGTCTTCTTAGTCAACTGGGGTGCTAGGTACCAGGTCTTTCTAAAGATCTTATCTTATAAGTTGCTTTCATAGTTGTTTTGATGTTTCTCTGCTAAATAAAGACTGAGGACAAAGACAAACATTATTTTAAAGTATTTTTACACCCTCTTCTATTAAAGTTGCAAATGGGAGTAAAGGACAGTATGGAATTTATCTCTAATTATAAACAGAACATGTGTATGGGTGGAGGAGATGAGTAGCAGAACTGTTTCATGGGCCCCCATATGATAAAACAACCTGTTAAAACTGGCCAGAAAAATCACTTAGGTCAGTCTTCTTTTAGGTAAAAAAGAGCCTCTATAAGATAAGAGGCTTCAGTTTGGGTGATGATGAGAGCACAGAGGGTCTGTGTAGGTGCTGCTTGGAGTCTGCTTTCTATCTGTGATGCCTGACTAACCGGCCAATCAGAGCTGTGAGGAGGTGCCCATGAGCTTGGGAGCTTGCAATAAATCTGATTGATTTAATCTTCAGCTTAGCAATCTCCCAGGTCAATGCTTAATTCTACTATGTCATTCTTCCCCACCTCCCCAGGTTTATTGAGATATAATTGATGTATAATAAATATTGTGTAAAGGTGTACAACGTGGTGATTTGATATATATTGCAAAATGATTACCCCAGTACATTTAGTTAACACCTCCATCAGCTCAGATAGGTTTATTTGTTGCTGTTGTTGTTGAAAACATTTTAAGGTCTACTCTCAGAATTCTCAAGTACATGATACAGTATTTTAACCATAGTCACCATGCTATACAATAAATCCCCAGGACTTATTCTTATAACAGGATGTTTTTACTATTTGATCAACATCTCCTCATTTCCCCCACCCCTAGCCCCTGGCAACCAAAATCTACTCTTTGTTTCTATGAGTTCAGCTTTCTTAGATTCCACATGTAAGTGAGATAATTTTATATATATATTACATTTTACTTATCCATTTAATTGTAGATAGACACTTAGGTTGTTTTCATGTCAGCCTGTTGTGAATAATATTGTAATAAACATGGGGATGAAGACATCTTTTCAGGATAGTGATTTCATTTCCTTCAGATGTATACCCAGAAATGGGATTGATAAATCACACAGTAGTTTGATTTTTAAATTTTTGAGGAACCTCCATACCATTTTCCATAGTGGCTGTGCTAATTTATATTTCCACCAACAGTGTATGAGGGTTCCCTTTCTCCACATGTTGGCCAACACTTGTTATCTCTTGTTATATTTATAATAGGCATTGCAGCAGGTGTGAGATGATATCTCATTGAGGTTTTGACTTTTATTCTCCTGATAATTAGTGTTTTTAAGCACCTTTTCATGTACCTGTTGTCCATTTGTTTGTCTTCTTTAAAAAAACTATCTATTTGGTCCTCTAGCCATTGCTTAATCAGACAATTTGTTTTTGCTATTGAGCTGTATGAGTTCCTCGTATATTTTGTATATTAACCCCTTTAATTCATATGGAACCATAAGAGACTCCAAGTAGCAAAAACAACCTTGAGAAAAAACAAGCTGTAGGGATCACATATTCTGATTTCAAACTATATTACAAATCTATAGCAAACCAAACTGTATGGCACTTGCATAAAAACAGACATAGACCAATGTAACAGAATCAAGAGCCCAGAAATAAACCCATACATATACAGTCAACTAATATTTGACAAGGTGGTCAAGAATACTCAATAAGATTAGCATAGTCTCATCAATAAATTGTTTTGGAAAAACTGTATATTCATGTACAAAAGAATGAAATTGGTTTCCTATCTTATATCACTCACAAAAATTAACTCACAATGGATAGACTTAAATGTAAGACCTAAAACTCCTATGAGAATACATAGGGAGAAATGTTATCGACATGGGTATTGCAAATGACTTTTTGAATATGACACCAAAAGCACAAACAACAAAGGCAAAATAATAGCATAGGACTACATCAAACTGAAAAGCTTCATGGCAAAGGAAAGAATCACAAAAATGGAAAGGCAGCCTATGGAATTCTACCTCCTTCTTTCATAAGAAGAAATCCTGAGAGATGAAAACAGAGTCTCATTTAAAAATGATATATATATATATATATATATATATATATATATATATAGCCACCCACATGTGCAATGCAATAGCTATGTATCAAGATGTGAATGTGCCCTGCCTGGACAGGAAGAACCTGATTGCTCTGAGGATTTTTTTTTCTTTGTTTTTTTTCTGACTCATAAGAGGAGAGCCACATGGGACTTCCCTGGCAGTCCAGTGGTTAAGACTCTGTTCTTCCACTTCAGGGGGCACAGGTTCCATCCCTTGTCAGGGAACTAAGATCTTACATGGCTCATGGCATGGTCAAAAAAAAAAAACAAAAACAAACAAACAAACAAAAAAAGCAGAAAAGAGAGTCACAAAGGCTGGTAACATTTGGTTTTATTTTGTTTCATCAAGTTGTGTCTTTAGGAGAGATATTTGGGGGGTGATATTGACTAATTTTTTTTTTTTTTACTGGACTCTATTGTTTGTGTGAGCGATATTTAGCTAGAGGGGAAAGGAAGGAGTCTTCTTCCTTGACCTATATTCTTCAGGTTATGAGAAGTCAGGTACTCAGCTGGACTTTCCTGGCATTTCAGAGGGAAAATGCCGGAAAGTCTCGTGACCTCATTTTCTGAGGTTCTTTAGTGGGTCTTCCTGAATGCTCAAATGTTCATATATGATTGAATTTCAGAATTTGCATGACAGGATTACCATGGGCTGTTGTCCCTAAATAAAATAAATAAAAATAACATGAATGTGACCATTAGTGATTCTGATTTTCCTATCCATATACAACAAAGAAGTAGCACAGGTGAAGTTCCTTCTGCCCTGTATGGTAACTCACCAAAGCAGAACAAGAAGAATGGTTTGGATAAGTACAGAATTGTTTTGACTTAGCTGGGTAGAATTATGGGCATGGGCATCCATGGACTTAGAAAGAATGAAAGGGATCTTGGATACGGTAAATTAGCCACTCCCTGGGACTCCTAGCCATTAAAGAAGGAATATAGAAGAAAGAGAATCTCAGTTATTGAGGTCACAGAGTGTTATTTATTAAGATGGCTATAAGTCTCAACATTTCTGTGCTTCCAACAGATAATAGACTAACAGAGAAAATAAAAATATTTGTTAACTCAGTATATGAGAACACAATAACTCAGATGACGTACTAAATAAAAAGGTGCTGAACCAAGATGAGATCAAAATAGGGAAAAAGGATAATGTTACAACTATAGCTGAGACTCATGACTTGAGTGACTTTGTGATTCTCAAAGTGTCCTATGCTAGACAAATATTTATTGCCAAATCTGCAAGAAAGATTCTACCCTTGCTTACAATTTGGGATTTTTTCAGGTAAGATTCCTTAATTCTGTTCAAGGGATGTCTCAATTTACCCTTGTATCTCTGTACCTAATATCTGCTTTCTTATTCACCTGCCAGTTAATAAGTGACTTATGAGCTCTTACCCTCATATTTACTCACCCTCAGGCACCCATTCATGTGCCACAGACCATGCTGGCCTGCTATCTCTGTTCTCCTTTGCTTTGTCCTTGAAAAACCTTCCAGGTCTCTGCTTCATGTTTAGACCATATCTTACTCTCTGTTTGAAGGGGATATTAGAGAATAATAATTCAGTCCTACAGAAATCATTTGGAAGACTTTATTCTAATCTCTCTAAGTAAATAAAAGACAAAGAACTTTACTTTGTTCATTGACAGTAGGCCCTTGTTGTCCATTAAGGCTCTTGAAAGTAGAAGAACTTTCCCCCTCCCCTCCTCTCTACCTAGTTGATTTAGATATGCTTTTAAGCCATTTCTTTAGCAACATTCCCTCCCCCTACCAAAATATACAACTCATGTTTTTCAAAAACAATAGGACAGACATGCCACTCCTTCTGCATAAACAAATTGTTATTCTTTTCCCTACATTCTTTTTTTTACAATTAGAAATCTTAGAAATGTTTTTCATAGTCTTCACTGTGAGATACCCAAATGCTTTTCCTTCATGAAAGATACTAAATATTAATGTCAATAGTCAGCTTAACAGGTACAAAATAAGTAACTCAATAGACTGTCTTTCCATAACTTAAAACACATGGACTTCCCACTTTCCTGAGGCCAAAGCTCACAACTCTTAACCTGGTTCAGGTTCATTTTTCTCTAAAAAACTTTTAGTAACTACTAACAAACAGTATTTTTCATCTTGGGCATATGTAACTTAAAAATAAAACATATGGATTTTAGACTGGCGTGGGGAGGGAGTGGCCACTAGAAGTTAAAAAGAAGCATTTCAGATGTTGAAAAGAGTTATAAAGAAAAACAAAATATGATAAGGGGATAGGTTAGGATGGAAAATGACTGAAAGACTACCTGGATTAGTAGTCAGTTAGGTCATACAAGTGATATAAGTAATAAAACCCAGTCTTACAAATATCTAGGGAAATGAAACCATAAATATAGAGGACAATAAGTACAAAGGTCTCAAGGCAGTAACAGGCATGGGGTGTTTGAGAAACACACAGAAAAATTATATATGTTGCTAGGCAAGAATGAAATAAACTCAAATTTTAGCCAGGGACTTGATCATATAGGTCTTTAAATAGCATGTTAAAGTCAAAAGGATATTTTAAGTAGGATGAGAAGCCACTGGAGTGTTTCATTCAGTGTCAATATAATTGCTCAGAAGGCAATTACATTTAATTGTGAAGACAGAGAAATCTCTGACACCTTGTTTCTCCTTAGAGAAGGGACTGTGAGATTGTCTGATGGATGTCTATGATTATGATCTAAGTTTTACTCGAGGATATTTACACTGGTATTTTTGTAGGATCTTTGTTCTGAAAGACATTGAACTGAAGGCAGAAGACTTTTCTGGTCACTATTGGGACAGTGGAAAATAGTAGGATAAGAATAGATATAGAGAGGTTAAGTTTTCAGGCTGTTTCAATTATCTGTATGGGAGACTATGGGTTATGGGAATAGGAGGGTAGCAGTGAGAAGGTAAGAACTGATAAATAGGATACATTTTGGTGGTAGAGTTAACAGGATATGCTAATAAAATGGATACTGGAGGAGGATGGAATTGGTAGAGGATGAAGGAACTAGTGGAGTCAAAGATCTCTAGGTTTTCAACTTGGACAAATGAGTGGAGAGTAGTGTTATTTATTAAGAAGCAGAAACATGAGAGAAAATCAGCTAGTATTATTGAAGATATCAAAAGTTTTTATGCATTAAATTTAAGATGCCTATTATGTATCCAAGAGCAGATGTTAAAAAGATGGTGGATTACATAAATCTAGACATCAGAAGAATTGGAGACATACAGTTGGGAGCTCTCAGTTTAATGTCATGGGAATGGATGAAATCACAATGAGATAAAAAGTAAAAAAGGAGCCTATGATAAAGCACCAGGACAGTTTCACAATCCCTGGAATCAAAGACAGTACTGAACTCTAGATTAAATAACTCACCTCAATCTGCAGGAGCAATGTCAGGTAGGGAATATTGCTTCCTTGTGATTCAATATGAACTACACATGTGTATATAATATCTAATTATGATTCCATTGTTTTATGAGTCCACATTATATTTGTATTAGCTAGATAATAATGATGATGTTAACACTAAAATAAAACTTAATATATGCAAGCACTGCTCTAAGCATTTCTCATGTAGCAATATTAACTCACAAAAATCTAATGAGGAAGCTGCTATTTTTGTCCTCCCTTTTCAACTGAGGAAACTGAAGAACAGAGACATTAAGAAATCTAAGTTGACTTGGCTAATAGATGGTAGAAAGAATATTCAAGCCTGCTTCCAAAGTTCATCCTTATGACTATTAAGCTATAGTGATTCTTGAACAAGCAGGGTTTTCTATCAAATGATGCTAAAATGATAAAATAGATGTCTATGGGAATCCTGTTATTGGTGACTCAGCATCAAGTACACCTTAATCTCATTGTTTTATTACTCTATTCTAGGATTATAGTAAGTGAAGCCAAAAGACCTGTTCTGTCCAGTTCTGTTTCCTTCTTTGGAAGCTCATTTGGAGCTTTTGGGTGCAATGTCCCCCAAAAGTAAGCTAAAGACTAGTCAGGGAAGAAATGATTATCAATATTCTCCAGCTGGAACCTGGCTTCCTGATCATCATGAACACACTTGCTCCAGGAGACTGACATTTGTTCTGAGCTCTGGATCTTCAGCAAGGACATTTCCTCTACCCAATCCTGTCACCAACACCACAGTAGGCCTCATGTTGTCCTGTCACTCACTTATTCCACTATTGAGCAAGGAAAGGAAAACAACAGCTACAACAACAAAACAAACAAAACATTTCCTCCATTGTTCAATTGAAGCAAGAACCCAGATCTTTTTTTAATCTGGGAGAAGAGAGGGAGGAGCCTATGCAAAACAAAAGTCACTTCCCCTATTATTCTCAGGGACAAGCCAGACAATCCTTATGAATCAGAGATTAGACTTAAAGGAGATTCTTAGTGAATTCCAAGAATTGAGGTAGATCAATAGATTATTATTATCAGACACATTTCCTTCTAGTCTTCACCAAAGAGTCACACGTATGCATTTCTGAATCTTGTGTGTAGATCTCAAAATCAGATAACTTTCCTGACAAAGGAGCTGTCTCTTGCCTGACAATTCATCTCTGTTAACAAGATGTTGGACAAAACTATAACTCTTAAAAGCTAAGATATTTTCTTACAAAGTTTTCTTCTTTCTTTCAAGAGAATAAGTCCCCTTCTCTGTGATGATTTCTAGGGTATTGGGACCAAGGAGAGAGCCAATATACTAGATATCACAACTCTATGCCACGTCTTTTAAAACTTTTGCAGAAATTCTTGCTAGAAGAACAGAGTCAGAATGCAGAAAACTCATAGGAAAACTTAAGCTTTTGTCCTCATGAAAAATTCCTGGAACTACACAAAAAAGAGGCTGGAAGGATAAGATGATCAATGAATGAAATGGAGGGTAAAATGAAGTGGAAGTTTCCCTAGATACGAAATATGCAGAGGTTCTGAAAGTTATATTTTCTAATTCTGTCTTAAGGCATTATAGGAGTTAAAATACAATTACAGGTAGGTATTTTCATGCATATGTGTGGAATCTAGGAAAATGGTACAGATGAACCTATTTGTAAGGCAGGAATAGAGACGTAGACATAGAGAATGGACATGTGGACATAGAGGGGGAGGGTGGGATGAATTGGGATATTAGGTTTGACATAAATATACTACCATGTGTAAAATAGATAGCTAGTGGGAACTTGCTGTACAGCACAGGGAGCTCAGCTCGGTGCTCTGTGATGACCTAGATGGGTGGGATGGTGGGGAGAGGGAGGTCCAAGAGGGAGGGGATATAGGTATACATATAGCTGGCTTACTTCATTGTACAGCAGAAACTAACACAACATTGTAAAGCAATTTTACTCTCCAAACATATTATTTATGCAATAATGAAATAATAATGATGCAATACATTATATGTAGATGCTAAAATATGTATATTTTAATATATAGATATTAAAAATAATGTCCCTATAAGGGACATGAAAGTTAGTGTAGACTGATATAGGTGGAGAATATCTTCAATGTTCAAAAAATTTGAGATGAATATTGAATATTAGATAAGCTTTGACTAAATGGAAGAGAGGAGGGAAACAAGGAGAGAAAATATTCTAGCAAACTGTACAAAATCATTGAGTAAAAAACTCATGTCTGTTCTTGCTTACCACTCTGACATTTTGCTCTTTTTGTCGTACCCTGAGTTAGAATCTTTTCCCCATTGCCTCTGTTTCATTTCAGAAACTCCTTCTACTATCCATTAGTAGGGAAGAATGAAGAAATAGTTCTGGGAAAAGTTAACAGACAATCAAGTAGCTGTCATATCTTTTAGAGTGTAACTCTGACTATGATGTGGATATGTAAGAAGAAACGCAATGCATCTAACTTGCCTTTATTCTGCAGACTTATCCAATATGAGAGAAGGAGGACTAGTCCTCATCATCTGTAACCCAGAGTTTATCCACCTCTCTAGGCACAATGGGTCCAATCGTGACATCACTTAGGTGAAAGGACTGCTTGAGGATGTAGGCTACAGTGTGCGTGTGGAAAAGAATCTCACAGCAAGGGTAAGAGTCCCTTCCCTGTGCAGTACATATAAACCTACATGCCCATATAGCTCTAATGACTAAATAGTTTTGTAATTTGAGGTCATTCATTTACTTTCCTGGAGTTTGCTTTCTTAAACTTTAAAAAGTTTAACCTGGTGTCTATAATTGTCTATACCTCCTTTGAGCAGTGTATATACATACATATACAAATATATGACACAGACATATTTGTGTGCCCATGTGTGTATGTATTTCAGCCATAATATTGTCATTATTATTGTAGTTATTTGATTATTATTAAACCAAAAACTGCTCACTTTTCTTAGGAATTATACACACACACACACACACTTTGTTCCAGACCGTGGTGATGTGGTAACAGCTGAGGAAGGGGTTCATCCAGAAAGCACTGCAGTCATAGAGGACACAGCCACTGACAGAATTGTGCTAACACTGGGGCATGTAGGTATGTGGAAGTGTAGAATATCTTAACTTCTGTCTTCTACTACTCTCCAATTTCCTTCATTCCTCAGGTAGTGAATCCTACTGGCCAATCACAATTCAAATTTGTTGACAATAGTAGTCCAATGGGTATGATCCATAGTCATAAAACAGGGAAGATAAGAGCAGAGAATGGATCTTGGGACAGCAAGTAAAAAATAACCAGCCCAAGTGAGTGACATCAGGGAGGTAGTGAAGTAGGAAGTGGCCAGAATCCATCTCTCCTCCTGACAGAAACATTCTGAAGTTACTATTTTGGAACTCTGGAGCTTATTTGAAAACTTGCAGCTTCCAGGGAACATCTCACTGGTAAATTTCAGCTAATTTCAGTCCATTTCAACTTTGAGCGCAGTATTGGATAACCCCTCTCCCAAGTCCTATGGTATGCATTTATGGTGCCACTTCTTGGATCCAGAATGGGCAGTAATAGCCTTGTCCTCCACATATCAGGGTTTTGTGTTCTGACTGTGCATTCCTGCTTTGGATTGCTGAGCAGTGGGTGCAGAAGCTGGATACCATATATTCAATACACATGGATTGAAATGGCTTCTAGGAGACTTAAAGGAGTCAGTTATTATTTTTTGGACACATTATTTTTGGACACTCAAAAACAACTGAAAATACGAGGGAAAGTTAGTGTAGACTGAAATAGGTGGAGAATATCTTCAGTGTTCAAAAATAAAAGCCACCACTTGTACCCAGGATCAAAAATACTGGATAAGACCTTAAGATATCAGGCTGATCTCTGGTACAGAGATACACTGAAACAAAAACAATAATAATGAATAATTAATAATAAATAATAGTAACAATAATAACAACAATATCAATAACAACAACAGAAAACCCTGGGGTAAGAGAATAATATGATTTCCAGTGTCATTGCTTTATAAAATTCAAATACCCAGTTTTTAACAAAATATCACAAGGCACATGAAGAAACAATGAAGCACAAATTATTCAAAAAGAACAAAAATAAAAATGGAAAAAAAATATCCCTGAGGAAGCCCAGACTTACTAGATAAAGTCTTTAAACAACTGTTTTAAAAATGCACAAAAAAGCTAAAGGAAGATATGGGCAAAGACAAAAATAACATATATGTACAAAATGAGGATATCAATAAAAAGATAGAAATTACAAAAAGGAATCAAAAAGAAATTTTGGAACTGAAAAGTGTGATAACTGAATAGAATAAAAAGACAAGGAGAAAATCAAGGAAAATCTTGGTTCTTTGAAAAGATCAACAAAATGGACAAAACTTTAAACTGACAGAAAAAAGAAAGAATGAATATTCAAATAAAAAAATCAGAAATTGGGGCTTCCCTGGTGGCGCAGTGGTTGAGAGTCTGCCTGCCGATGCAGGGGACGCAGGTTCGTGCCCCAGTCCGGGAGGATCCCACATGCCGTGGAGCGTGAGCCATGGCTGCTG
The DNA here is from genome assembly GCF_937001465.1 of Orcinus orca. NCBI lineage: Eukaryota > Metazoa > Chordata > Mammalia > Artiodactyla > Delphinidae > Orcinus > Orcinus orca. The sequence continues at coordinate 81,638,796 of NC_064566.1, read as the reverse complement.
AGCCTGCACGTCCAGAGCCTGTGCTCCACAGTGGGAGAGGCCACAACAATGAGAGGCCTGCATACCACACACACACACACACAAAAAAAATCAGAAATGAAAGTGGGGATATTAATTCTGTCCTTACAGAGATAAAAGAAGTATTATAAAAGAGTATATGAACAATTGTATACCAACAAACGGGATAATTTAGATGAAATGGAAAAATTCTTAGAAACATACAACCTAATAAAACCTAATCATGAAGATAAAGAAATTCAGAATAAACCTATACTAGTAAGGAGATTGAATTAATAATAAAAACCTCACAGCAAAAATAAGTCTCAGACCAGATGTCTTCACTGGTGAATTCCACCAAACATTTAAAGGAGAATTAACACCAATACTTCTCAAAAAAATTAAAGAGGAAAGAATACTTCCTAACATATTTTATGAGACCAGAATTATTCTAATACTAAAGTCAAATAAAGTCATCATAAGGAAATTATAGAATAATATCCCTTGTGAGTATAGATGTAAAAATCCTAACAAAACATTATAATAGAGTCCAACAGCATATTAAGAGGATATTCATCTTGACCAGTGGTGATTTGTCCTGGGGAAGTAAGGGTGTTTCAACATATAAATAATAAATCAGTATAATACACCATATTAAAGGAATGAATGGGGAAAACATGGTAATCTCAGTTGATACAGAAAATGACATACGACAAAATCCAACATCCTTCCATGAAAAAAACTCTTCAGAAAACTAGAAATAAAGGGGAAATTTCTCAGCATGATAAAGTATGTTTATAGAAAACCCACAACTAACATCATACTCAGTGATGAAATAGTGGAAGCTTTCCCACTGAGCTCAGGAACAATAGAAGGGTACAGCTTTCACTGCTGTTATTCAACATTGTAATGGAAGTTCTAGCTTGAGCTATCAAACAGAAAAATAAATAAAAGACTCCCAAACTGAAAATGAAGAGGTAAAATTATCTTCATTCACAGATGACATCTCCTAAATATAGGAAATGTTAAATAATTCACAATCTACTATAACTAATAAATTCAGCAAAGTTGCAGTGTACAAGATCAACACACACAAAATTTAGTTGTGTTTCTGTCCACCAGCAATGAACATACGAAAAGAAAATCAAGAAAGTAATTTCTTATAAAATAGAACTAAAAATAATTAGATACATAGGAATAAATCTACCAAGGAGATGAAGACTTGTATACTTAAAACTACACAACAATGCTAAAAGAAATTAAGGAAGGTCTATGTAGGTGGAAACACAGCCCATCTTCATGACTTAATATCGTTAAGATACGAATACTACCCAAAGTGATCTACAGATGCAATACAATTCCTCTCAGAATTCCAATAGCATTTTTTCTTTCTTAGAAATAGAAAAGCCAATCCTCAAATTCATATGGAATTGCAAGGGGCCCCAAATAGCCAAAGCAATTCTTGAAACAAAAGAATAAAGTTGGAGGACTCATACTTCCCAACTTTAAAATGTACTATAATGTTATAGTAATTGAAACAATATGGTACTGACATAAGGATACAGATATAGATCAATGGAACAGAATAGAAAAACCATAAATAAATCTCATATATATGGTTAATTAATTTTCTAGAAGAGTGCCAAGACTATTCAAAGTGGAAAGGACAGTCTTTCAACAAATGGTACTGGGAAAACTGGATAAACCACATGCAAAAGAATAAAGCTGGACCCTTACCTTATACCATATATAAAACTAACTCAAAAATGAATCAAAGTAAATTTAACAGCTAAAACTGTAAAACTCTCAAAACATTGGAGAAAATCTTCATCACATTGGATTTGGAAACAACTTCACATCAGCAGAACAGGCAAAAAAAAAAAATGTATAGATAAACTAGACTTCATCAAAATTAAGAAGTTTTATTCCACTTCTGGGTATATATATTCAAAAGAATTGAAATCAGGACTTTTAATATAAATTTGTACACCAATATTCACAGCAGCATTATTCACAATAGATAAAGGTAGAAATAATCCAAGCGTTCATCAACAAATGAATGGATAAACAACATATGGTATAAATATAAATGGAATATTATTCAGCCATAAAAAGAAATGAAATTTTGATATATGCTACAAGATGAATGGGTCTTAAAAACATTATGTTTACTAAAATAAATTAGACACTGAAGGACAACTATTATTTCATTCCACTTATATGCTGTACTTAGAATATGCAAATTCATAGGGAAAGAAAGTAGAACAGAGGTTACCAGAGTTTGGGAGAAGGGGATAAGTGGGAGTTATTGTTTAATGGGTAGAGAGATTTTCTTGGAGATGATAAAAAAGTGTTAGTATAGATAATGGTGATGTCATATAACATTGTGAATGTATTTAATGCCACAGAACTTTACACTTATGAATGGTTAAAATGAAAATGTTATATCATGTAAATTTGCCAGCATTAATATAATAATATGATACAAACAGCAGCAACAACAAAATAGCAATAGCAACGGCCACTTCTGAGCTCCTTCTATACATCAGACACTGCAAAGTGCCAGGCACTTTACATTTATTCTTTCCCTTGCTCAAAGCATCACTGTTAGAAAGGGTGGACATTATTATCTGATGTTTAAAGGATCTCTTTTAGACCATGTAGTTAGTCCTAAAGACATTTGCTACCCACTCAGAACTTAGGTCCTCAGACAGCACATTTTTGGTGTTCATGTCTCATGGCAGCCTGGATAGAATCTGTGGGACTATGCATAGAGATGAAAAGCCAGATGTGCTATCTTATGATACCATATTCCAAATTTTCAACAACCAAGACTGCTCTTATCTTAAGGATAAATCCAAGGTCATCATCATCTAGACCTGCAGAGGTGATGATTCTGATGGGATCCAGAGGTCAGGGATGTGTGTATCATGCAAGGTTTTACTGTGTGTTTTATATCTAGTGAAAATGACCTTGTGCCTCACTTTAGTGCCATTATACTAAATAGATATCTTTGGAAAGAATACTTAGGGGTGACAAATAGAAACTGGTATACACCTTAAATATAAATGCCATCCACTCTCAGTGAACTACAGCAAATGATGATATTAACGTTAACTCTAAATTATCTTTACATAGAATTATTAAAATTGTGCCATAAAATGGCTTTAATTTCAACATTTGCTAATCAAATTTGATGATTTCTTAACTGAGAAGTGTTTCACATGATAGTGAGGGAACAAAATTTAATACAATGCTAAGTAAATGGAAAAAGCCACACCTCAAGTTCTACATATTATATGATTACATTTATATGGCATTAAGAAAAAGGCAAAAGTATAGGGACAAAATCAAGTGAATGATTGTCAGGGGCTGAAGATGGAAGGGTTATGCTGTATCTTGATTGTAATGGTAGTTACATGACTTTATGTATTTATAAAAACTAAGTAACTGTACACTTGAAAAGGGAGAATTTTACTGTATGTAAATTATACCTCAATAAATCAAAACCAAATTTTTTTTTCACACATACACACTGTATTTTATTTTTACAAGAGATAAACTGACATCAAGCATTGTAAATGTATGACCACAGAAAAAGCAACAATGATTGCAATTACCAAACACGAAACACACTCATACTATGCCATAATATTGACATTCAGTCTAGTAATCCTCCACTGTGACAGCTCCTTTACTTTGCAGCGATAATTGATTTGTATATTTTTTGCCTCTGAGTCTCTGTGGGATTTTTTTTTTAAATTCAAACAGAAAGTCACAAAAATTATAATCATCCTCATCAGTTCACACAGTCCCATGTAATTAATTTTTTTAATCTTGATCTTTTGTTGGCACTTTTATGAATTCATCAGTTTTCCATTAGAGTTCTGAAAATGCTTATTCATTCAGTTCAGCAGTATAGTCAGTTACCAGAAACCTGTACTTGTCAGAGTCTTTTTCATGAATTCCTTGAAGATGAAACACTTTTATAGGAACATTTTTGCAAAAGCATCAGAGTACACCCAGAACTGTGTGTAAGTGACAGAAGACTTAAAAATGACCACGGTTAAAGATTTGATGAAGATTCATAACAATGAAATTGACAAGGAAATTTAGTTATTTCTGAGATATACATTTTAAAGTAATAACTAGAATTATGACTTGTAACATTATACCAGAACATATAAGATTTTTAGAGATTTCATGTAATGTCTGAAACATTTATGTTAACATATTTCCATACAAATAACCCAAAGAAAGTCTAGTATTAATTGTTTTTGTTTGTTTGTTTGTTTTTTTATACTGCAGGTTCTTATAAGTCATCAATTTTATACACATCAGTGTATACATGTCAATCCCAATCGCCCAATTCAGCACACCAGCATCCCCACCACACCGTGGTTTTCCTCACATACGTTTTTTCTCTACATCTCTGTCTCAACTTCTGCCCTGTAAACCAGTTCATCTGTACCATTTTTCTAGGTTCCACATACATGCATTAATATATGATACTTGTTTTTCTCTTTCTGACTTACTTCACTCTGTATGACAGTCTCTAGATCCATCCACGTCTCAACAAATGATTCAATTTTGTTCCTTTTTATGGTTGAGTAATATTCCATTGTATATATGTACCACAACTTCTTTATCCATTCGTCTGTTGATGGGCATTTAGGTTGCTTCCATGACCTGGCTATTGTAAATAGTGCTGCAATGAACATTGAGGTGCATGTGTCTTTTTGAATTATGGTTTTCTCTGGGTATATGCCCAGTAGTGGGATTGCTGGATCATATGGTAATTCTATTTTTAGTTTTTAAAGGAACCTCCATAGTGGCTGTATCAATTTACATTCCCACCAACAGTGCAAGAGGGTTCACTTTTCTCCACACCCTCTCCAGCACTTAAAACAAATTATTATGATATTGCATTCTCTCATAAATATTTTACTTCAGACTTTAATATGATTATTTCACTTGAGGAATAGCTTAGAAGAGAGGAGCAGCAATAGGAAAGAAAAGGGAATGAAAAGATTGTTTTAGTATCTTATGTCTATTGTTGAATAGAGCAGATATTACCTTCCTTGACTTTGCACTGTTGTTATTGTACTATCACTAAACCAAAAACTGCTCACTTTACTTAGGAATAGTCAATAGTATTTTTTACACCATTACTGCCCCTGATCCATAGGTACCTCCAGGTCCAGAAGGTAGTTGCTATTCATCTACATCTTGTTAGATGTCAGTAGAGATACAGTTGTGTTAAGCCTATATACTGTGTGTTTGTGCACATGCGTGCAATTAACTGGAACACCTTCATAAAAGGGTGTCCTATTTATCAATATTTGCTTGTCAAAGAATTGCTAAAATGGGCTCGTCAGTGAATAACAGGGTGGTGTCCCCTCAGCAAACAGTGGAGAGCTGTGGATTAGTGATTCCCAGCAGCCTTAGCAGACAGCTCCATAGAGTCTCCAGAAAGCTGAAGGATGATGGTGACCACAAGATTCATGTGGAGAAGGTTTTTATTGCTTTCTGCTCCTTAACCCCATGTATGTATCTTTTATTTGTAGTCAAGGATTTATGGAGATAAGGCCTGCTTGCCTACATGACTTGGCTCATTATCCCAGGAAAGAACATAGGCTAAAAGTCTTTGGAAGGCATTTTTAAAGGAACAGAGAGCCCATCTAAGTTTCTGAAGCCTTTTTTATAGCTTCTTAATGGTCATCCAGTCTCTTTCTGCCTCTACATCTACACATATGTCAGCCTTCTTTATGCTCTGAGTAAGTGATCAGTCACTAGACATACAACAGTATTGGTTCAGTGAATCTAATTTGCACAATAATATTGTTTTTACTGCTGAGGAGATTTTTAAAAGAGAAAAATGAGGTGAACTCCTTTTCAGAAAGTGTATTTTCTAGTTTGTAAAATAAGAAATACAGTTATAAAATATTGTTAAAAGATCATCATAATTAGTAGCACCTGGTAAAGTGAAATTGCAAACTAGGGATAAAAAAGAGTTTAGAGTTTTAGAGGGTCCAAAGCCCATCATATTTAAGGTGATATAATTTGAAAAAGAAGATAGTATAATAGAGAGAAGAGAATTTCCAGGTCTGGACAAAAACAGGCAGAATTTCTAAAATGCTCAAGTAAAAGCTTATTCTTAATATATATTATTTTATTTATCTAATTATTTTATACCTATACATTTATATGTATTCATGTATTAGATAGATAGATAGATATAGGTATATTCTTATGTAATCTTTAGCACATTTCTGTCAGATAAACTCTGTTGTTTCATTCTTATATAAGGAAGTTTTAAGTTCACAAAAATCATATAAATTGCCTGAATAAACAGTGGTAGTATTTTGCTAGATTTGAATTCAAGTCAGTTTAACTCTGAAGTTAAGACCATTTTAGCTAAACCAACAAAAACAATAGAGAGACTATATTATTTAGAACCTTGGATAATTCCAAAGTCAGAAACATGTAGACTTTTATGTCCAGGAATGAGCTACTAAAAAAACAGAATATAGCAGACTTAGAAAAGCAGTCTCTGTGACTATTCTAGGAATTGGAAAAAACACTGTTAATTAAGAGAGAACACTCTCAGGGTTACCTGCTGGCTGGCCTGTTATCTAAAGAGGGCATCAATGGTGTTGTATTGAATCATCTTCTGAGCCAAATAGACATAGGTTCAATAACTGCTCTATCAATTTGTAGCTGTTCTGAATTGAGAAAATTTGCAAGATTAGGTGAGAGAATATTTATTAGAAAATATGATCTATAGTATCAATTTAAACTTATCAGTTTTACATTTTAAACCATATAACTTTATTCCCTCATCTATGTTATAACCCTTGCATGATGTCTTCTGTGGTTCAAAGTACACTATGTTACTTTACATATAAAGCCAGCCCAGAAATCTGTCTTTATTTTTCCTACTTGCTTAAGTCTGTCTAGAGATATTCACAATCTATGACATTATTTAAGGGATAGATGTTGTAACACAGGATTTATAATTTCCTTTATACACAGATAATGTCCCCCGGAGAAGTGCAAGTTGTTCTCTCTTAATATCACAACTCAAATTATGTTCAAAAATATTCTTGGTGTTATCTGACAGAAATATTTGTGATGGTAAGTACCATATTATCTGACATGCTGTGTATTTATTCATACAATCCAAAACAAACGTGTATAACAACTCATCCTCATATTTTATACCAATGACAGAGTACTATTCTCACTGTGACACACCTTGCTTTTTTAATTATTCTAAATTACTAAGCTCTGGTAGATGAAGAAAGTTGATACATGTTGAACTTCTCTATTCAAAATATTAAAAATCTTATAAGAAAGAGATAAAGAATATTGTAGAGAAAAATATAATTTATTAAGATAACGTGGTATGAAACAGTATTTACTTAAATATTTGATTATGGGACACCTTTTGTATAAAAATTTATTTTTGATATATATTTATTTCCTTTATAGATAAGAACTAGAGCTATCTGATGCAGATAAAGCAGTAAAAAAGACAGATGCGTTCCTGCTAATATTCTAATAGGAGGTACAACTAGTAAATATCACATTGTTAAAAAAATATGTAATTTCCAACTTCTAGGGAAAAGAATAATGGGGTTCTTTGAGAAAGAATACGGGAAAAGTTCTATGTCAGATGCGGTCATCTGCAAATTGTAAGTTTGGTAGCATGGGGCAATTTTTGTGTGTTTTTGACTGGCATAACATTTATTTACTGGCCAATGGAAGAGAGATGGCAGGGAGTGGGAAATGAGTGAAAAAGAATCTGAGGTAAAGCCTTAAGGGACAAGAATTTGGGATGAGAATCTCAGAAGACTGAGCCAATCAGGTTTCAATGGGGATTGAAGAAAAAATTCTTCGGGGTTAAGGTCTCCAGTGCATAAACCCTGAGGTAAAAATTATTGTTAAAATCTAGGAGTAAGAGACTTCTGCTTCCAGCTAAGATGGCCTAATAGAGACTAGATTTATACTCCTATCTAAAATAAACAAACAAAAATAAACAAAATATAATATGAGCAACAGTTTTCAGTGAAATGAACATCAGGTAATGAAGGATACTGATCTCTGAGAAATGTGAAATAAACAAGGACGAGTCCTACAATTACCTCAACTTACTATCTCGAGGAAGTTTCCAGGTGAAAGCACAGGGAGGCAGGAGCAAGGCAGAAGCTGTTTGAATCCCTTAGGAGACAGAACTGAGAATTCAGGGAGAAAAAAATGTAGATGGATTTCACAGAATAAACTATCAAAGAGAAGAAACTATCATAGAGAACTCTGGAGGTCTTCAGAGGGTCCTCATTGAGTTTTTAGAAATGTACAGCATGTGTGTGAGGAAACTACTTGAGTCAAGACAAAACTATCCTAAGGAATTAGAGGGAACAATACTATGGTGCATATACAGAGCCAGGAATAGTGCCTATTGCCACCAGCCAGACTAGAAAATCTCATAATTTGCCTGCAGACTATTCATAATTGTCTTTTCTAAGTTGTAGAGTATAAAAAGCACTGAAATAAATAATTCTGTCCTTCCTAACAGATCTTAAAAGCAAGACCCAAAAAGATCAAACTGTTATAAAGTAACTTAATGAATCTGAGAACAAAGCACAAGAATACATACAAAAATATTCAGCGGCTTCCCTGGTGGCGCAGTGGTTGAGAGCCCGCCTGCCGATGCATGGGACATGGGTTTGTGCCCCGGTCCAGGAAGATCACACATGCTGTGGAGCAGCTAGACCCATGAGCCATGGCCACTGAGCTTGCACATCCAGAGCCTGTGCTCTGCAACGGGAGAGGCCACAACAGTGAGAGGCCCACATACTACAAATATATATATATATATATATATATATATATATATATATATATATATATATTCAGCACTTGAAAATATATAATTCAAATGAAAATATATAATTCAAAATACGTGACATCTAATTTTAAAATGTCAAGTATGCAAAGAATCAAGAAAGTAAAACTCACCATTAGCTGAATAATAAGTCACTCAAAACTGATCCATAACTGGCACAAATATTAGGATTAGCAGAAAAGGAAGTAAACAGGTATTGTGACAGTATTCTATATCTTCAAATATTTAAGTAGAGTCATGGAAGATATCCCAAATGCCCATTATAGGTGCTGGAGTAAACAAACTGTATTATATGCATACACTGGCATACTACTAAAATCTACACAGTGAATTTTCTAATTAAAATAAATTTAACACTTAGCCTAGAGTGCAGGGAGCAAAACTGGTGCCCACATGCAAAAGCCAGTTTGTTTGTAATTGTACAGAGTTTTAAAACAATAGTCATAGAGCTATCAATATTTAATTTAGATATTTCAAGCATGTGTGAATGTACACACACACACACACACACACACAGAACATTTTAGTAACTCTGGATCCTTATTGTCTTAAGATAATAAGGTAATAATGCCCAAAGTGTTTTATTTTTTGTTTTATTTTTAATTTTTTTTAATTTAATTTTTATTTTATATTGGAGTATAGTTGATTTACAATGTTCTGTTAGATTCAGGTGTACAGCAAAGTGATTCAGTTATACATATACATATATCCATTCTTTTTCAGCTTCTTTTTCCATATAGGTTATTACAGAATACTGAGTAGAGTTTCCCATGGACATTAAGTCCTTGCTGATTATCTATTTTATATATACTAGTATGTGTATGTTAATCCCAAACTCCTAATTTATCCCTCCCTCTCACGTTTTCCCTTTGGTAACCATAAGTTTGTTTTCAAAGTCTGTGAGTCAGTTTGTGTTTTGGAAATAAGTTCATTTTATCATTTTTTAGATTCCACATATAAGTGATATCATATGATATTTGTCTTTGTCTGATTTCCTTAACTTAGTATGATAATCTCTAGGTCCATCCATGTTGCTGCAAATGGCATTATTTCATTCTTTTGCATGGATGAGTAATATTCCATTGTATGTATGTACCATCTCTTCTTTATCCATTCCTCTGTTGATGGACATTTAGGTTGCATCCATGCCTTGGCTGTTGTAAATAGTGCTGCAGTGAATTTTGAGGTGCATGTATCTTTTCAAATTATGTTTTTTTCCGGATATATGTCCAGGAGTGGGATTGCTGGATCATATGGTAGTTCTATTTTTAGTGTTTTAAGGAACCCCCATACTGTTCTCCATAGTGGTTGTACCAATTTACATTCTCCAAAAGTATTTTCAGTAAGTAAACTGATAAGCATGAAGGCCTAATATATGCATTTTTTTACTAGCCCATTTTTCATCAAATATATCAAATATATCTAAAATAAATTGGCCACATTGAGTTTATTTCTGGGATAATTAATTGTACATGTGTTTACAAAAAGCAATGACTTCTTGTGCCTTTCCGGACTCCTTTATTTTTAGTATTAATGAGTCTTCCAACATTCATAACCTGCTTCCCTAATTAATTTCTCCTCCGTAGCACTTACCACATCTAATATTCTGAATATCCTAGTTACGCATGTTCGGTTTCATGTTTGTCTTTTCATTTTGAATGTGAGGCCATGGTGGGTAGGGGACCATTGTTTGTTTTGGTTAAACCCTGGCACCTATAACAGTGTCTGGTATGGAGTAGGTCATCCATATATATTTGCTAGATGAATGAATAAATGTGTTGCACAAAAGATAGAAGGAAAATCTGCAGATAATTAACCTTGGCTATTTTTCTAGTGTAAAATATTTATATTATAAATAATAACACCACTTATTGTTTGTTTATCATGTGTCAGGAAATGTTCTATGCAATTTCCACATTTTCACCTACTTAATGCTCAAAACTGTGTATGTATGTACTATTAATGAAAGCATTTTACAGATAGAGGAAGCAAAGCATAGAAAAGTTCTATACCTTGCCCAAGAACATATAGTTAAAATGCTAAGTCCAACATTCTGAGTCTGGAGCCTGTGCTTTTATCTCTGCATTGCCCCTCAAAACAGAGCCACTTGAAAAGAAGAGTGTTAGATTTGATTCTGGTGAGAAATGTTTCTTTCCTAAAAATAGAAAATGTAGGAAGTTCTTTCAGTAGAACTTTTTAGGAAGTTCCCTTCCTAAAAGCTTCACAGAGACAAACAGCTCCTAGGACACAGCCCAGAGTCATGAGGTGGGACCATGGATCACAGTGGTTCATCTTCTCCCAGTACTGTAGGTTGAATGTCTGTGCCAAATTCACATGTTCAAAACCTAATGCCCAAGGTGATGGTATTAGGAGGTGGGACCTTTGGGTGTTGAATTGATCATGAGGGCAGAACCCTTATAACAGAGATTCCCAGAGAGATACCTTGTTCTTTCTGCCATGTGAGGACAATGGTGAGAGATTGGCAGTCTGCAACTCATAAAAGGAACTTCACCACAACTCAACAATGCTGGCACCCTGATCTTAGACTCTGAGCCTCTGGAACTGTGAGGAATACATTTCTCTTGTTTATAAGTCATACAGTCTGTGGTATTTTGTTAGAGCAGCCTGAATGAATGAAGATACCAAAGAATGAGCTGCTTTTGCAGATCACACTTCATTATTATGTGAGTTTAATTGTATATATACTTTCTCACTCTTTTCTTATTCTGTAAGCCCCTTTCCCTTCCTACCCTGACGTGAGTCAAGTTCTCGTGAAGGATACACTCCCTGATGTGGCCTAAGTTTCAGTAATCTGATAATTTCTTTGGAACAACAACAAAAAATGCATATATATGCATGTGTCATGGGTATTTTGCAATGTGTACACGCCCTGCTGAAAAGGAAGGTGGAACATGCTTTCAGTTTCATACAACACACCAAGGCTAAGAGAGAAAAGCTATGGCCGGTGAGTTTCTTTCTTGAAAGAATAGTTTTGGAAGGGGCTGGTTTTTGCAGAAACCATAATTAAGTTCTGTGAATGTTTAGGTGAGCAGAACAGAGGGAGTGCAAAGAGAGGGAGGGGTGGGGGCAAAGGGAAGGAGAGAAGGGGCCCAGAAGCCCCCCAGTCTTTAAAAAGGGAAGACAAGGTCCAGAAAGGAACCGGGCTTTACTGGCTGGTATCCTGCTGTCATTTTGCAATCTTAACTGAATTCTTAAATGTCATAGTCTGACAGACGATGCAGAATTGGCATAGAATGGTACCAGCAGTTGTTGTCCCCAAAGGAAATGGGCAATCACTATTTCATTATTTTATTACGCACAGTTGAATAAACATGAGGTACGTTATGACGACCCCTGGTTTTCAGGTACTAAGTGGGAGGTAGTAAATCTGAGTCTTCAGGCCACACAGTGAGCATATGGGTAATACTGAGGGAAGAATAAGAGATGTGGGTGTCCTCAGGATTACCACACTGTGTGGGGAGGGACATTTTATTGATTAAATCTAAAGGATTCTATAATCCGTTGCTGAGATGAAAGGAAAATGAGGCTGTTTCTGTGACTTGAGGCATCCTTGTGTTTCCAACAGACAAGGTCCTGAAGGAGAAGAGAAAGCTGTTTGTCCACTCAGTGGGCATGGGTACAATAAATGGCTTGCTGGATGAGCTATTAGAGAAAAGAGTGCTGAACCAGCAGGAGATGGAGAAAGTAAGAGATGAAAATGCTACAGTTATGGATAAGGCCCGAGCTTTAATAGACTCTGTTATTCGGAAAGGGCCCCAGGCATGCCAAATTTGCATCAGTCATATTCGTGAAGATGACTCCCTCCTTGCAGGAACACTGGGGCTTTCCTCAGGTAAGGGTCAATGACTCAGACTGAAATTCATGTAGGCCATGTTTCTTTATGCCTAACATCTGATTTCTTCATTGGTCATGTTAGTTTGCAAACAACTTCCCTACCTCTGGCTTCAGGGCCCCATTTCTATATCAGTGGTCATTCTGCATCCCCTCTGTCTCTTTACTTCTTTGTTCCTGTTCTTTTGGTCTTACAGGGCTTCTCTTTTTTTTTTTTTTTTTTTTTTGCGGTACACGGGCCTCTCACTGTTGTGGCCTCTCCCATTGTGAGCACAGGCTCCGGACGCGCAGGCTCAGCGGCCATGGCTTACGGGCCTAGCTGCTCCGTGGCATGTGGGATCTTCCCAGACCGGGGCACGAACCCGTGTCCCCTGCATTGGCAGGCGGACTCTCAACCACTGCGCCACCAGGGAAGCCCTTAGTGGCCTTATTTTGATTAAAGCTTATTTCCTATCCTGAGAATGTCGTAGCTCATTTGTTGAAGGTCATGAGAACAGTCTTGAAAAGCTTCATGCTATATCCTCTAGTCCTCCTAGCAAGGCACTATTGATTCATCTAGTTAGTTAGTTAAAATAGTTAGTTAAAGCCTAGAGGTCCCTAGGAACTTATGTAGTCATCAGACACAAAGGTTTAAGGTCTGTAATCAAATACTTTGTCCAACTTCTCTCCAAATTTTGCTCTCCAGGTGGAATAAAATATATTTCAGGGATAGTGGAACTCTCAGAGAATAAATTCAACTTTTACAGAAAAGTAAGGATTTTAAGCAGACTCTTTTAGTTGCCCCCTTGCATTTTCTTTTGAATAAGATTGTGCACTAGCATGGTACTCTGCTGGGGACCATTCTGGGAGGCCCAGCTCCCCTACTCTAGTCTCCTGAGGGCCCAGTACAGGTTCAGCCATCTGAGCTGCCACTTCTGTAGTTCCCTAGTTCCTCCATAAAAAAAAAAAAAAAAAAAAACAAATAACAAAAAAAAAAACAGGAGCTCTGATGGACTTACAGTTACGGGTTTCTTTTGTGCTTCTGGAAGTCATTCAGGGGAAGAAGATGTTATTTGAAAGCAAGAAGCCATTTTTTTCCTAAGAATTGAGAGAAGCCTGTGCCCCTCTGAGTGACACAGCAAATGTTTTCTGTGTCGAATTTCTTTGTGTGTGTTTGTTTTTTTTTGATACATATTTTACTTTAACCCCTGCCTCAAGAATTAAAGACAATCAATCAATAACAGTAAGGTTCTAGAATATTTGTATAATAACCAAAGTGTCTTCTTCCTTGTCATATTTCTTTCAACTCACAGTCCTTGAACTGTAGAGGCACTTATACAACTCGTGATAATTCTAATTCCTGGAGTCTGCCTCCCTAGTTGTCAGATGATGCCTCCTCTGTCAGGGTTGTCATGACTTGTTTCTTCCTCATCTATTTGCCAGTTGTTTCAGGGTGCTAGTATATGATAATTGGATGTAATATTTAAATGTACTGTAAAGGGAGAGATATAAAATAACTTCTTAGCAGACAAAATACTACAATAGCATGGCCTCCTCCAGAAAATGTTCTTGAATTTATTGATGGTTAATTTAGTCCAGCAGTCTACATGGGAAAGATGGGACAAACTGCAGCCTGCTTCCTTGGACTTGAAGTTTTGTGGGATGTCCTATGGCTCTCCTCCATTCACAACAGAGACATGAACCATATTTTGCCTATAGAAATCTTGTCTTCAATAGGTACTATGAGAGAAAAACTTGGAGTATTTATAATTTGTTGGCTCATGCCAATTCTTAAGTTTCTGGAATAAGTTTCTCAGGTGGGTGTTGCTACAGTGAGATCCTTATAAAACCTTAAATAAATTAAATCTCAATCCTTGTCCTTGAAATTGACAATCACAATGCATAGTGACCCCAGAGAAGATATTAATAGATTTGAGTGAGTAAGTCAAATGCAGATTACAGAGGCTGTGTGTCTAACACATTGGGGTAAGAATCTTCAGAGACTGTGACTATTTTAATGTCCTTCATCTTTCCTCAGGTTCACAATCTGGGAATTATCTTAATACACAAGAATCCCAAGTGGTGGTTCCTCCTTTCCCAGGTAATGGTATTTTCAAAGCAATGTCATTCTTTGAACCCCACCTTCCCTGACATTAACTACAGATTAATGGGATGAATCCAGGGTAAGGGGTGCTATGAGTAATTCCCACAGATTTATTCTATACCATTTTCTCTTCTTACTCTATTCTGCTTTAGCAGGAGCTGTTTCTATAGCTTCACTATCATGTTTATACCAACAAATTCTGAATCTGTATCTCAAATCCTGACTAACCACTTGAGTGCCACACTTCACTAAGTGTCTACTGAACGTGTACACTCATATCTCCTGCAGACACTTTTACTCTACATGAGCCCAGAGATAGCTTTCCATCCTTCCCCCACCTTGCTTCCCTTCCACTTTCCTCTATCTTGATTAATGGTGCCACCATCACCCAGTTATTCAAACCAGAAACCTGAAATTATCATAGACTCTTTCTTCTTCCTCACTTCCAACATTCAAGCAGCAGCCAGATTTTATTGATTTCTCTCTCAAATTCAGATCTGTCTCTGCATTTCTACTTCTACAATTAGATTTCAGAGCCCCCATTGCTACAGTGTTCCATAATTCTCCAGTCATAACTCTCAATATATTTTTCTTGTAATTTTTTTTTTAGTAAATACATCCTTTTCCCTCACAGAACTTTAAGCTTAATGAGGAAATTGAACATATCTGATTTATTTATAGATAACATCTAATAGAAGTTGACCTGTAATGTGTATGAACATATATTTGTTAAGACTATTTCACTGACTAATGTGGCCAGAGTCACTACTATTTGCTATGCCATTAGAAAATATTTAGCACATGCCAACTGTGTTACAGACCCTATTCTATAAACTATTTAGAGAGTAATGAACGAAACAAGAAAGGGTCTTGCTTTTATTGAACTTACATGAATATATGAGTAGTGAATGAATAGGCATTTAAGAAGCTCCACCATCAAATTAAAGCCAACCATAAATTTAGGGATGGAAATGACACTACACATATCTGTATCAGTTAAGATGATATGGAACGTTATAACACAGACATATTTATAATGGCTCAGATATGATAGAAAAGCTTTTCCCAAATCACAAAAATTCTAAAATGGGCATTTTTCATCAGAAGGCAGCTTTCCTCCAAGTGCTAATTCAGATACCTAGGTCTCTTCCATCATCTGATATCTGCAACATATGATGTCAGAATAACTGTGGTAATAACAGTCAAGTTAATGACATTGGAAAGAGTATGTGGGATCATTTGTGATAGACTTTGCTAGGCTTGACCTGGATGAATCACACAGTATTTCAGCTTGCATCCCATTGTCTAGAACTTAGTTATATGGTCACACCAAGTCACTGGATTTGTTGGCAATATAGATCAGCTATGTGTCCAGGAAAAAAAGAATAAAGTGTCTTGTTGAACAGCTAGCCAGTCTCTGCCACAAAACTTAAATGAAAAACTTTTAATTCTACACAATATCGAAGGTAGCACAAGAAATACCTAGGTCCCAAATCACAAAGAAGTTCTTAAAAATATTTCATTCTCTACCCTGAAAATGGTGGTCTCAGCTTTATTGAATCAAGGTCAATATGCATTAGATTTCTTATTAGCAAACTTTATATTTGTCTGAATCTAGCTTCTTGCTTATCAAATAATCAGTGCTTTACTTGTCCTGGAACAGTATTTCATCCACAGTTGTGGATAGATTTCATCACAAAGTGACCCTTTTCTCTTAAAATAAAAATACCCTTAATTTGGAAGAAATTTAGAGGCCACAGAAGCAAATATTTCACCAAGTTTAGAAATTACTCTAGTGAATCAATTAAGGGTGCATATTTTCTTAGCTATTTCATGGGATGGGACACTCACTATAAAACCAAATGCCATAAGAAAAATTAGTTCTAACAAAATCCAAATATTTATCTTTAATGTTTTCTATTGTTCTTCAGACTCCTTTATGAAGGAATACATTTCTTCCACATAATACTGATTTCTATAGTTTTCTCAGATATATCCATTCTAATTATCTCTTACTTTCTCCACAGTCAACACACTTCATGCTACCTTGGTTTACCTGAATATACATCATTTTCTTCAAATTCCCTTTCAAAATTGAATATGTTTCTTGCTTGAATAGTTTAGTTTCTAAAGGATCTTCCAAATATCAAGAAAACTTATTTCTATTTGGAGACAAAGATTATGTTAATTTCTTTAGAAAATACATCACATTATTGGATGGTGTTGAACTTGTGATCAAAGAAACCCCCAAGGCTTTTTTCACATGAACTGCTGTGGAAACTCTTCCTCATATATTTGTGCAATCAATGCTTAGTGCTTTAAATCTCTCTAAGAGTACACCTTGATTTTCGTATTTATCATTCTATTTCATATTAATTCTAGTTCATGTATTCAATATCTTCTCCTTCTCACTATATGTACACACAGTAGAGAGACCTTAAAGGTTAGGACAAAGGCTCACTTTCTTTCTTTCTTACTTTTTTTCTCTCTTTCTTTCTTTCCTTCACATCTCTAATGCCTATCATGCCTGTTTAGCAAATAAATAACTAAATAAATAGATACATAAACGTATTTTTTAAAAAAAATCATTGAAATAGATTCATTAAGGTCTACCTCCATTATCCTAACTTTCAATTATTTGAAATACATTTATATCTTAACTATTTTATCTAACATATTGTTTTCTGAGAATTTTATCATGCATGGCCTTAAAAAACTCCCTTTCGATTATTTTAATGAAAAAGATTTATGAAATGCTGATTCCAAGAGATGAAGCGTTGTGATAACTGTATCACACCACTGGAAATCTCTGGCTTGGAATATATTCCTTTAGCAGAGATGCATTTAATGATGCTAAGGACTAGCCCAGGATTGTCTTCCTAAAGATTAATTTCCTCCTCCGTGGCTTCACACACAGATGATTCTAGGAGGAGCACCAAATGGGACACTCAGGAATGCCATTATTCATAATGTTTCTTGTCTCTTGCAGCTCCTCAGGCAATGCAGGACAACCCAGTTAAGCTTGCATCTTCAGGGCCAGGAGGGAACCTCAAGCTTTGCCCCCTAGAAACAGCCCAAAGGATATGGAAA
The DNA here is from genome assembly GCF_937001465.1 of Orcinus orca. Classification (NCBI taxonomy): domain Eukaryota; kingdom Metazoa; phylum Chordata; class Mammalia; order Artiodactyla; family Delphinidae; genus Orcinus; species Orcinus orca. Next base: position 81,620,866 of record NC_064566.1, on the reverse strand, counting down.
GAAAAGTCAGCAGAGGTGCTGTGCTCAGAACATAAGGATCCGGGTGAAATATACACTGGAGACCATTCAAAACTGCAGTGTTCTGCCTTAGAGCTAATTTCCTTGAGAGGTTCTGGAAAACCATCCTGCTCTTCCCTTACATAAAGGTTTCCTATTTCCCAGGTTTATGTAAAGATTTCCAAGTTTGGTCCAATCCCCTGAGTGAATAATTATAATGATAACAACAATAGTATCTATTTAATGCTTAATATGAATCAGACACTGTTCTAAGGAAGTTGCTATTAATAACACCTTGAACCCTCAAAATAACCCATTTTAGAGATCAGGAAACTGAGACATGGATTGTTAACTATTTTGGCTAAACCAGTAAGTCAAGGAATACATTTTAAAATTGAGTCATTATGACTCCAAGCCAGTTCATCTCACACAGCCCTACCTCTCAAAAGTAATTAAATCAAGTGCTCAGCTGCCATCTGGGCATTTGCAAATTTCATTCTACTCCTATGGTAGGACTCATTCTCCCTCTCTGCTTTTATCCATTTACAAGAGATTAGGTTTCTATGTAGGACTAAGGGAGGAGAAGCTGTCTTATACCTACAAGATGAATATTTAATTAGAGAGAACAAGACTGTGCATCCAACCTGCATTTCTTACAGATTTACCCAATAATGGAAAGGTCAATCCGCACACGTATTGCCCTCATTATCTGCAACACAGAGTTTGAAAATCTTCCCAGGAGAGATGGAGCTGATGTTGATATCAGAAACATGAAGATGCTACTAGAAGGTCTGGGGTACAGTGTGGATGTGAAAGAAAATCTCACCGCTTCGGTAATGTCTGTCATAATGTAGAGACAATGGTCATGCCCTTTATATTCCTAAATATGTTAGAAAGATTGGTTGTAGAACCAGAAACTTAATCTCTTGACAGTCTAAAATCTAAATTTGTTCTTGTAGGGTACTTCATGCTTCTAACCTAGAGTCTTTTTTTTTTTTTTTTTTTTAACATAGAGTCTTTTAGCAAGGGTCTGGTAAAACTTTTAACTGGGAAGTGTTCTATTAATTCAATAATGTCCACAGCTAAATAAATAAATAAATAGTCCCTTACATTCTACCAGAAATCCCTGAATGGCACCCCATAACACTTTCTTCACCTTTCCGTGAATTGAAACTTAAATTTTCCTTTTGTATTTCATTGATTTTCATATCATTCAGCAATTCCTTAATGTCTCTTTATTGGATTCCAAGGTGCCATGATAACCAATCACATAGTTCAAAATCAGTGGTATGTCTCTTTCAGGATATGACTATAGAGCTGAAGGCATTTGCTGCTCGCCCAGAGCACCGGACCTCTGATAGTACTTTTCTGGTGCTCATGTCTCATGGAATCCGGACTGGCGTTTGTGGGAAGAAATACTCTGAAGAAGTCCAAGATGTATTAAAAGTCAACACCATCTTTCAAATTTTGAACACATGGAATTGTCCAAGTTTGAAAGACAAACCCAAGGTGATCATTATCCAGGCCTGCCGTGGTGGTGAGTGCTGATGTCTGTTAGAACACAGACGCTGAAGTTTTGATCTCATCATCTGTATGTATCCAGTATTTTTCAATTCCTTTGAGTCTACTCAAAAAAGGTTACAATCTTTTTTGGTGACAGTAGATGTTCTTTGACATTACAAACAAGAGTGTAGCTTCTATGAATTGTATGACTGGTTGGAAGATATTTGTTCCATTTTCAGCTGAGATACCACTTTTAATCTTAAGACTTTGATACTTGGTTGGGATACTTGGATGGGATATATTCATTTGAGGGTTAGGAGAGATAAGATGAGCCTCTTAAGATAAGCGTTGTTGAAAAGATAGTTTTTGAAAGTTATGTGTGTATCTGCATGTGAATTAAAGCTAATGACAAATAAATTAGTAAATATGGTTGAACAGATGTTTAGGGGAGAAAGTTCTCTTGACTATTGATAGAACAAGGGACCAAATCTTGTCTTTCCAGAGAATCAAGGAGTGGTATGGCTAAAAGATTCAGTAGAAGCTTCTGGAAACTGTTCCTTATTGGCTCCAGAAGATTTTGAGGATGATGCCATTAAGAAAGCCCACGTAGAGAAGGATTTTATTGCTTTCTGCTCTTCAACACCAGGTAACGGGTATCTGTGTAAGACACGTTTGTGGGCATTACCAATGCAGAAACTCACAACCATCCATTGGAGTGTGGATATCTGTGTTGAACTTTTCATGAGACTCTTGAAGACTAACTCAAGCCTTCCTCTCAGTTACACCTTCAATTCCCCTTATCCATGGAGACCAAATAAATATACATATATTTTTACTAAATTAGTAACTAGTAAACTCCCATGGTGCAAAATATTTTCCTGGACTGTGAGAAATAAATAGAAACATATCCACACTGAAGTAAATTAGAATCTGACTCCACATACCAAAAGGTCTACATTTTGGGATCTCTCAACAGTTCAATTTGCCTAGACAAGTATTATAAAACTGTGGTATTTATAAAAGGGGTAGGGAGAAGGAGAAAAGCAGACAAAGCATATTGGGTCCCTAAGTTAAAGTTGTTTCAAACAGAAATATGGAGTTTATGAAACAGAAACAACCTGAATGATTCTAAGTCTAGGTTTTAGATTAAGAGTACTGCCAATTATATTTTGACTCTGTCATTTAGTACTCTGTATGTAGCTTCTCTGGGCTTTCTTTGAATTCCTCACTAATATATGTGAATACAAATATCATTGTTGTAAGGATTAAATGAGATAATAAATATGAAATATTGAGCATGACAGAGTAAAGTGCACATTAAATGATGGCAACTATTAAAAATGTTTCTATGTTGTAACTTAATTCAAGGTTTTACCTTGAGTTACTTTCCATATAAAGGTTTAAATAAAAGTCATACACTATGCTTTGGAATTTCTTGGACATTGACATTCTCTTGATTACTTCCAACCTTAAAGACTTGCCTCTGATCAAATAGTTTCATTTCCAGATTATTTTCTATAATAAGGTGGCATCTCTCCAGAGATAGCCTGCTTTTTGCATTCTGTTGATCATAACCTTTTTTTTAAATTGGAGTATAATTTTTTTTTTGGAGTTATTATTTTTTATAATAATTTATTGGAGTATAATTGCTTTACAATGGTGTGTTAGTTTCTGCTTTATAGCAAAGTGAATCAGCTGTACATGTACATATATCCCCATATCTCCTCCCTCTTGCGTCTCCCTCCCACCTTCCCTATCCCACACCTCTAGGTGGACACAAAGCACCGAGCTTATCTCCCTGTACCATGTGGCTGCTTCCCACTAGCTATCTATTCTACATTTGGCAGTGTATATATGTCCATGACACTCTCTCACTTCGTGTGTTGACTATATCTTGATGTAGAAATCAATTTTTTTCAACAATTGAAAACAATGACACTAAGCAAAACCTCCACACATTTACAGTTTGTGTATATTTAGCAGACTTAATATTAGACATAACTATTTTTTTTTAATCCTTTGATCCCAGTCTTCCACAAGAGATTTACCCCTGGCAATTATAGACTTCGTAGCCCCCTGTCTTCTTGTCATCCATCTTGGTGATTTCTGTCTCCTTTTCATTCACTTTCCTTACCCTCCTTTCCAGATGATTCATAGAAACTCCAGTTCAGTTGTCTTCAGTTTCCAAAAGTAAACCTAGTTTCACATTCTCTGGTATTAATCCCAATTACATTGTATGTAGTGCTCTCCTGAAGAAAAGTGACCTTCCCCTACCTAATTTCACAAAGAACTTACAGAGATACCAGCTTGCAACTCTCTCCCACCTACTTCCTTTAACTGGAACCAGCTTCGTAAGACAGTTGTAGTTTTAGATAGGATATTAATCCATTACTATTTTACCTTTTATTACCATGTTTATTGGCAAAAAGGTTTTTAAAGCATGTAACCATGTTAAATGCACAGGTATTGATACTTTTCTTATATATTCCTTTGCATAACTTTAAAATGGCTTATAACTTCTATGTCCCTACTATTTTGTATAATTATTCTTTTTCAATGTCTTTTCCATAAGACTGTTTTGTCCTCCAATAGAATATGATCTTTCCCTCTGAAATGTTTTCTAGGTATGTATTTCTTTGCTGTTGGTACCATTTTCATATTTAGTTAATATTTTCTTTGTCTAAATACCTTATGGTCAGTATTATTTGATTTTAATTAAATTATAAAGTAGATAAACTGAAATATTATTAATATGATTACCTTGTATAGACTGGGTATTATATATCCTATATTCCCCCAGATCCTTGTGATACATTACATCTAATATGAAAATATATCTTTGTGGCAGAAGTTATTACCCTACCCATTGCAGTCAAAGCCATTGCATTTCAGAACATATAATTAACTATCAAGTCACTAAGTAGTACTCCTGGGATCCACACTCAGGTATTTCTTTCTCAAAGCCCAGTCACTCCCTTCCACCCCATTCTGCCTTTCTCTCCTTGTTTACTAGACTTGTGTTTCCTTGAACTCAGAGACTGTGCTGTCCTAACATCTATACCTTATATAGCATACTTCACATGACTTTAACTATTGTCAAGTATCAGTGAAAATATACACACTAAATGATGAATATATTCAGTTTAAAATGGCATACAGTCTGTAGGAAACAACATAAACTCAACATCCTGCCTCAGCTGGAATAGAAATCCTAGGACTCCATTTTTGTGGTCAGGCAAGACTTTGCATGAAATTTGGAATGTGCTTTCTTCACAGATAATGTTTCTTGGCGACATCCTGTATTGGGTTCTCTTTTTATTATTAAACTCATTGAACATTTGCAAGAATATGCCTGGTTTTGTGACCTGGAAGAAATTTTCCGAAAGGTAGGTGCTAGATACTTCTCACACTCTACTTACCTGTTTGTTCTAACTCTCTACGGAGCAGCTCTGGACATGTTTTTCTACTAAAAACTGCTCTCCATTTCAAATGAGTTTTGAGGGTCTTTGATGAGTCAGCCAACCTGGAAGCCAGTTCCAAGTTTTGTGACCTAGAAACCCCCTAGAAGACAATCAATTATTTGAACTCCTCTCTTTTCTGAATAGACAAATGAGTGGACTTTAATTTGCTTGTATTCATATCTATTAGATTCAGTAGCTTTTAAAAGCATGGTCATTCCATCTTAGATGTGTATTGCTGATCTGTACAGAGGCACAAACTTTTTGTTTTTATCACTTATTTTGCTATACTTTTTGCAATTTTTCCAGCATAAGTGAAAATTCTTTTACTCAGGAAAAAAAAAATCTACAGACCTTCGTTTACTTTTAGGTTCGATTTTCATTTGAGCTGCCAGATGGTAGGGCACAGATGCCCACTGCTGAAAGAGTGACTTTGACAAGATGTTTCTACCTCTTTCCAGGATATTAAAAAAGTAAGTTGTAGGGACAGATGTGTGTGTGTAGTATGGGTGGGGCGAGGTTGGGGGAAGAGTGCTGAACTACATCCTGGTCAAGATCTCAAGGTCTAATATAATAAACAGTGGATAATGAAAGGATGCCTTTCTGTTGTTTAGTGCAGAGCACACTGCACTCCTCTCAAAGTTCTTCAGAGATAGATGGCCCTTTCTCAAGGTTAGCTGATATAGATTGAGAGGTGGCCAGAGATGATGAAAGCTCAGTTTTAGATCTTCCTCCCCTTTACCTCAGCAGGGCAATATTTAGACATAACATGGGCTCTTCCCTCTTATGAGTCTGTGTGACCCCTTGGTGGAGTGATTTTATAACTTGAATTTCTATTAGTAGAATTCATTTTTTTCTTTTATTTCCTCTTCCTTTTCTTTAGGAAGCCAGGAGTTCTGCCACTGTATACATGTTTTGGGATCCTGTCAGCAGAAAAGAGACATTTCTTTAAACATTCCAATAAATCTGAAATAAAAATGAAAGGCTGTCTTTTTTTTTTTTTTTTCCACCACTCTTAGAAGGCAGGGGATGGAATTTGGAGCAAGTAATGGATTTGGAGTCTTTAGACTTCATAAGACCTGAACTGGTTAACACCATTCTTTCCTTCTAGAAACCATTTGCTAGACTTTCTGCTTTAGGAATACAGAAAAAATTACAGTAGGTACCTGAATTCAAAGAATTTAGAGCTCAACAAGAGATTCAGAGAAGGTAATGTGATAAGTAACTCATCCAAAATCCCAGAATTTAGGATGAAAAAGTCATGACTACACTTAATGTAATTCTAACCCTTCCTTAATGAATTTCAGGAATACAAAGTAAGTTTTTTCTTTTTCTAATTTGGGTATAGTCGGTTTACAATGTTGTGTTAGATTCTGCTGTACAAAGAAGTGAATCAGCTATAGTATACATATATTCTCTCCCTCTTGGATCTCCCTCCCACCTCCCCGCTTCCCACCCATCTACGTCACTGCAGTGCAGAAGCTCCCTGCACTGTACAGCAGGTTTCCACTAGCTATCTGTTTTGCACAGGGCAGTGCACGTACATCAATACCAATCTCCAAATTCATCTCATGCCCCCTCCCCTCACAATGTCCACATGTCCGTTCTCTACATCTGCATCCTTATTCCTGACCTGCAAATACGTTCATCTGTACCACTTTTCTAGATTCCACATATATGAGTTAATGTATATTTGTTTTTCTCTTTCTGACTTACTTCACTCTGTATGACAGTCTCTAGGTACATCCACATCTCTAAAAATGACCCAATTCTGTTCCTTTTTACGACTGAGTGATATGCCATTGTGTATATGTACCACATCGTCTTTATCCATTCATCTGCCGATGGACATTTAGGTTGCTTCCATGTCCTGGCTATTGTAAATAGTGCTTCAATGAACATTGGGGTGCAGGTGTCTTTTTAAATTATGGGTTTCTCATGGTATATGCTCAGTAGTGGGACTATTGGGTCATATGGTAGTTATATTTTTTGGTTTTTTAAGGAACCTCCATACTATTCTCCAAAGCAGCTGCATCAATTTACATTCCCATCAACAGTATAAGAGGGTTCCCTTTTTTCCACACCTTCTGCATCATTTATTGTTTGTAGATTTTTTGATGATGGCCATTCTGACCAGTGTGAGGTGAGATCTCATTGTAGTTTTGATCTGCATTTCTCTAATAATTAGTGATGTTAAGCATCTTTTCATGTGCTTTTTTTGATATTGAGCTGCATGAGCTGTTTGTGTATTTTGAAGATTAATTCCTTGTCAGTTGCTTTGTTTACAAATATTTTCTCCTATTCTGAGGGCTGTCTTTTTTGTCTCATTTATGGTTTTCTTTGCTGTGCAAAAGCTTTAAGTTTTATTAGGTCCCATTTGTTGGTTTTTATTGTGTGTTTTTATTTTCATTACTCTAGGAGGTGAGTCAAAAATGATCTTGCTGTGATTTATGTCAAAGAGTGTTCTTCCTATGTTTTCCTCTAAGAGTTTTATAGTTTCCCATCTTACATTTAGGTCTTTAATCCATTTTAAGTTTATTTTTGTGTATGGTGTTAGGGAGTGTTGTAAGTTCATTCTTTTACATGTAGCTGTCCAGTTTTCCAGACACCACTTATTGAAGAGACAGTCTTTTCTCTATTATATATTCTACTTTGTTGTGGATTAGGTGGTCATGTGTGTGTGTGTTTGTCTCTGGGCTTTCTATCCTGTTACTCTGATCTGTATTTCTGTTTCTCTGCTAGTGCTGTAGCTTTGCTTTTACTGTAGCTTTGTAGTACAGTTTGAAGACAGGGAACCTCATTCCTCCAGCTCTCTTTTTCTTTCTCAACATTGCTTTGGCTATTCAGGGTCTTTGTGATTCCATACAAATTGTGAATTTTTTTATTCTAGTTCTGTGAAAAATGTCATTGGTGGTTTGATAGGGATTGCATTGAATCTGTAGGTTGTTTGGGGTAGTATAGTCATTCTCACAGTATTGATTCTTCCAATCCAAGAACATGGTATATCTCTCCATCTGTTTGTGTCATCTTTGATTTCTTTCACCAATGTCTTATAGTTTTTTGCATACTGGTCTTTTACTTCCTTAGTCAGTTTTATTCCTGGGTATTTTATTGTTTTTATTGCAATGGTACATGAGATTTTTTCCCTTAACTTCTCTTTCTGATTTTTCATTGTTAGTGTATAGGAATGCAAGATATTTTTGTGCATTAATTTTGTATCCTGAAACTTTTCGAAATTCATTCATTAGCTCTAGTAGTTTTCTGGTGGCATCTTTAGGATTTTCTATGAATAATGTCATGTCATCTGCAAACAGTGACAATTTTACTTCTTCTTTTCCAATTTGGATTCCTTTTATTTCTTTTTCTTCTGTGATTGCCATGGCTAGGACTTCCAAAATTATCTTGAATAAGAGTGGTGAGAGAGGACATCTTTGTCTTTTTCCTGATCTTAGAGGAAATGCTTCCAGTGTGTCACCATTGAGAATGATGTTTGCTATGGGTTTGTTGTATACGGCCTTTATTATGTTAAGGTAGGTTCCCTCTATGCCCACTTTCTGGAGAGTTTTTATTATGGGTTTTGAATTCTGTCAAAAGCTTTTTTTGCATCTATTAAGATGATTGTATGATTTTTCTTCTTTAATTTGTCAATATGGTGTATCACATTGATTGATTTGAGACAGAAGAATGAATAAGTGAGCTGGAACATACAATGGAAATAACTGCCAAGGCACAGAATAAAGAAAAAAAAGAATGGAAAGAAATAAGGACAGTCTCAGAGACATCTACAACAACAGTAAATGCACCGACATTCAAATTATAGTGGTCCCAGAAGAAAAAGAGAAAAAGAAACAGTCTGAGAAAATATTTAAAGAGATTATAGTAGAAAACTTCCCTAATATGGGAAAGGAAATAGCCACCCAAGTTCAGGAAGTGCAGAGTCCCATGCAGCATAAACCCAAGGAGAAACATGCTGAGACACACATTAATCAAAATAACAAAAATAAAATTCAAAGAAAAAAATATTTAAAGTAGCAAGGGAAAAACAAAAAAATAACATATAAAGGAATCCCCATAAGGTTATCAGCTGATTTTTCAGCAGAAACTCTGCAGTCCAGAATGAAGTGGCAGGATATACTTAAAGTGATGAAAGAGAAAAACCTACAACCAAGAATATTCTACCCAGCAAGGCTGTCACTCAGATTTGACAGAGAAATCAAAAGATTTACACACAAGCAAACGCTAAGAAAATTCAGCACCATCAATCCAGCTTTAAAACAAATGCCAAAGAAACTTCTCTAGGCTGGAAACACAAGAGAAGAAGAAGAAAAAGACCTACAAAAACAAAAACCCCAAAGCAAAAAACAAATGATAATAGGAACATACATATCGATAATACCTTAAATATAAGTGGATTAAATGCTCCAACCAAAAGGCACAGACTGGATGAATGGATACCAAAATAAGACCCATATATATACTGTGAACAAGAATCCCACTTTGGGGCTTCCTTGGTGGCACAGTGGTTGAGAGTCTGCCTGCTGATTCAGGGGACATGGGTTCGTGCCCCAGTCTGGGAAGATCCCACATGTCATGGAGCAGCTGGGCCCATGAGCCATGGCCTCTGACCCTGCACGTCCGGAGCCTGTGCTCCGCAACAGGAGGAGAGGCCACAACAGTGAGAGGCCCATGTACTGCAAAAAAAAAAAAAAAAAAGAATCCCATTTTGGACCCAGAGACACATACAGACTGAAACTGAGGGGATGGAAAAAGATTTTCCATGCAAATGGAAATCAAAATAAACCTGGAGTAGCAATACTCATATCAGATAAACTCGACTTTAAAATAAAGACTGTTATAAGAGACAAGGAAGGATACTACATAAAGATCAAAGGATCAATCCAAGAAGAAGATATAACAATTATAAATATTTATGAACCCAACATAGGAGCACCTCAATACATAAGGCAAATGCTAAGTGCCATAAAAGGGGAAATCTACAGTAACACAATACTAGTGGGGGTCTCTAACACCTGACTTACACCAATGGATAGATCATGCAGACAGAAAATAAATAAGGAAACAAAAACTTTAAATGACACAGTAGAGCAGATAGGCTTAACTGATATTTATAGGACATTCCATCCAAAAGCAACAGAATACACATTCTTCTGAAATGCCCATGGAACATTCTCCAGGACTGATCACATGCTGGGCCGCAAAGTGAGCCTCAGTATATTTAAGAAAATTAAAAGCATATCAACCATCTTTTATGACCAAAACACAAGGAACTTAGGAATCCAGTACAAGAAAAATACTTTAAGAAACAAAACACAAGGAGGGTAAACCATATGCTAGTAACCAACCAAAGGATCATTGAAGAGATCAAAGAGGAAATCAAATCAAAAAATACCTAGAGACAAATGAAAATGAAAGCACACCCACCCAAAACCTATTGGATGTGGCAAAAGCATTTCTAACAGGGAAGTTTATAGCAATACAATCTTACCTCAGAGAACAAGAAAAATCACAAATAAACAACCTACCTTTACACCTGAAGCAACTAGAAGAAGAAGAACAAACAAAACCCAAAGTTAGTAGAAGGAAAGAAATCATAAAGATCAGAGCAGAAATAAATGAAATAGATACAAAGAACACAATAGAAAATATCAATGAAACTAAAAGCTGGTTCTTTGAAAAGATAAACAAAATTGATAAACCTTTAGCCAGATTCATCAAGAAAAAAAAAAAAGGAGAGGGCTCAAATTACTAAAATTAGAAATGAAAGAGGAGAAATTACAACTGACACTGCAGAAATACAAAGGCTCATAAGAGACCACTACAAACGACCGTAAGCTAATAAAATGGACAACCTGGAAGAAATGGACAAATTCTTAGAAAGGTACACCTTCTGAGACTGAACCAGGAAGAAACAGAAAATATAAAGAGACTGATTACAAGTAATGAAATTGAAACTGCAATTAAAAACCTTCCAAGAAACAAAAGTCCAGGACCAGATGGATTCACAGGTGAATTCTATCAAACATTTGGAGAAGAGCTAACACCCATCCTTCTCAAACTCTTCCAAAAAACTGCAGAGGAAGGAACACTCCCAAACTCATTCTAAAAGGCCACCATCACCCTGATACCAAAACCAGACAAAGATATCACGCTAAAAAGAAAATTACAGACCAATATCACTGATGAACATAGATGCAAAAGTACTCAACAAAATACTAGCAAACAGAATCTAACAACACATTAAAAGGATCATACACCATGATCAAGTGAGGTTTATCCCAGGGATACAAGGATTCTTCAATATACAAAGTAATTTGATTCAACTCTAGGTACATAGTAGTTTACAGTCTTATTGATAAGATGGGACAGTCAACAAACATGAAACAATCAGCAGACAGTACATGACACCCTATGAATAAATGCTAGGGTGACTTGTATGCAAAACAATGTCCCTGTGTGGTGCACAGATAATGAGTTTGGGGTGAAGTTTTTACTTAGCAAGGTTAGACTTAGGAAGAACTGGAAAAACTACTCTTTTACTTGCAAATATGAGCCTTTTCTAATCCTAACCCGTTAACAATGAAGGTGAATTTCTGTCCTTTTTTTTTTTTTGGACTTGTCAAAAATACACTTTTTTTTTTTTTAATTGGCATACATATATATATTTTGGAGCATAGTTGATTTACGATGTTGTGTTAGTGTCAGGTGTACAGCAAAGTGAATCAGGTGTACATATACATATATCCACTCTTTTTTAGATTCTTTTCCCATATAGGTTATTACAGAATATTAACTAGAGTCCCCTGTGCTATACAGTAGGTCCTTATTAGTTATCTATTTTATCTATAGTAGTGTGTATATGTTAATCTCAATCTCTTAATTTATCCCTCCCACCCCCCTTCACCTTTGGTAACCATAAGTTTGTTTACTACTTCTGTGACTATTTCTGTTTTGTAAATAAGTTCATTTGTACCATTTGTTTTCAATTTCACATATAAGTGATACCATATGATATTTCTTTCTTGTCTGACTTACTTCACTTAGTATGATTTGCAGCAGCATGGATGGACCTAGAATTTCTGACCTTTTCAAGACCTTCAAGTTGAGCATTTCATAGTCTTTTTTTTTTTCCCTTTCACTAACAGTTCTTCTGGATATATATCTTTTGTACTATCACACAATCATTCTACTACAGCCTGAGACTACTTCTATGGTCAGTCTTTGTTCAGAATATAACAAAAAGGGAGGTGAATAGTCACCCTCAGTAAAAATTAAATGTTAAGGGAAGCTTAGGCAGTTAAAGAAAATCATGAAAGGAATGGAGACAAGGGTTCAGAACTTATTTCCAATAAAAGTGTAAGATGATAGGGAGATGGAGAGGGAATAATACCACCATGATCAGCACAGTTAAAACAGGAAACTAAAGTTATTTGGGTAATCCTTATCCAGAAATGAAAGGGAACCTGTTAGTTTTAACTTCTCATGATTTGCACTAGTAGCTGAGCAAAGGAGAAATAATGAGAGATCAGAAGCAGAAGGACAGAGAGAACGAGGTGTGGAGCAATGAGGAAAGAAAAAGAAAATGAGGGAAAAAAACAGTCAGAGGTTCCAACATAGGTTGGAAAATATTTTGTCAGTTCATTTTTTTTCTTCCAAAAGGAAGAAGTAATCCTTCCCAAAGGACTGGGAAATCCATTTGCTGACTACAGGGGACTTCCTGACAGTGAACGCAGAAGTTCTGAGCAGCAGTTTCCCAATCTATGATTAGGAGTCCCCGCCCCCTGAATGGAGGAAGTGTCCAGTAACTTTCATTTTCAAGCCTGTGCTCTTCTCAAGGCATCAGGAAGGGACTACGGTTGTTACATATGGCTGGTGAGTAAGGGTCCTTTCCTAGCTGAGGGTCAGGAACTTGGGTCTTAGAAAACACTTATTAATTGCTTTGTGACAGGAAGAAATATACAAAAGGGAAGTGAGCCAATCCTGTGCAAACTAAATTCCTTATTAGCTCTGTGTAACTTGAACGGGGGGACACTGTCTCGGAGATGCTGAAGGAGAGTATGGTGTCCAGATTATCTCAGAGCCAGGAAGAAGTTATTTCCTTTTTTGCAGCTCCTGGTAATCAAAGTGAAGGGTGGATAAAGACAAATAGAGTAAGTTATTTATGTGTGAGAAAACTCTGAAAATTCCTAAATGCACTCTGAAATCTTCTCAGCTTCCTCTTGATTCCATAAAATTGTCCCCGTAATCAGATAAGTGAGTCTTTGAATTCCCACCCCCCCTTACTATATCCTATATTGAATTATGCTCTTTGTCTTTGTAAAGTAACTACATTTTCCTCCCATTCTAGCTGTGGTGCTAACTACTCTAGCACAGTATTTCTTGGATTGCTATCACAGTTTTTAATTGGTCTCCCTCTCTCCAGGATTTAACCCTCCTATCCATACTGCATACTGCTTTCAGGTCACATATCTTACACACAGAAACTGGAAAGTATAAGAGATGGAATCATTGGCTATTTATGTAGCTAGTATTCAGGTATATCATATCACTTCTTTTTGAATTTAGAATTTTATTTAATTTATTTTTTTTTTATGTAGCAGGTTCTTATTAGTTATCCATTTTATACATATTAGTGTATATATCACTTCTTTGGCTTCATTTTCTTCATTTGAAAAGGAAGAGGTTCAACTAGATCAGTGGTTTCTAAACCTTACAACAAATCTAAATAATCTGTAGACATTAACAAATTTAGATTATTTCCCCCTTCATAACCCCGAATTACTCAACCATGGATAGACTGTAAGCATTTATAATCTTTTAAAGATCTACAAATGATTCTTATGTAGCTGGACTAGGTTTGTCTGCAGATTAGCATTGTTAGGAAAGATGATCAGATCCTTATCTTTCAGTTCTTACCTTCTAGGTATTTACAAATGCAATTTTCTTACTCAGGAACATACAATGGCTCTGTATTGCCTTTTAAAAAATGTCTGAACTTGTCAGACAGGTTTTCCTACCTTTCAAAATATATTTATTCACTTTACCATTAATCTCTCTAAAGCATGATTTCAGCTTCATTAACAAACATTTACTTGCATTCCCCCCCCGCCCCCGCTCACACTTTCTTGCTATTGTGTTTCTTTATTTCTTATTTTCCCTGTAGTGTAATTCTTTCCAAGGTTTCTGTCTCATCTCACACATTTAATTTAAGCTCCTAAAATGTAAGGACTGACTGTTTTCTTATCTTCTTCATGGTGCTCATACAGCATTTGACTGGGGAGTAGTACATTAAATTCACACTCATGGCTGCCTCTTTAGCTAGGCAGGATGACCTTACTTGTTATTGAATTGGAATCAGGACATCATTAGATAATAGATATGATAAACTGAAAAGCGGTAGACAAAACAAGTAAAGTGACTCAATAAACATAAACTAATGAGTTTGGTTGCCATTGTTAACTAATTAACAACTATAAGGAAAAAAATGTTAGCTTAGGGAGAAACAAGTTTCTCTGGGAGCATATTGCTCTGACACTCAGTCTAGTCTTAAGCATCAGGGAGAATTTCCTAAAGAAAATGCCATGTCATCTGAGACCTGAAGATAAACAGGAAGCAGTTGAGAAATAGAAAGGAATGTTGGGTGTGAGAAACTGTACACATAAGGATCCCTAAGTAAAGGCTTTGTAGAACCTGAAAGAAAGGTAAAGAGTTTAAAATGTAATGAGCAAGGTGGGTATAGTAGCAGAGGATGAGGCTGAATGAGAAGACCTAGATTAGATTAAGCTGAGACATTTCATGGTTACGTCTAGATTTTTAGAACACTGACTTTGCTTCATTGAGAAGAACAGATTAGAAGGGGACAAGAGTAGATTTATCAGACTCTTAGAGTAATTAAACAAGAAAGGATGTTGGCCTGAACTAGAGTATCAAACAGTTAGAGAGGGAGAAGTAGTCAGATTCTGCAAATATATAGCAGATAAAATCAATACAGTTTGAAGTGAGATGGAAAATAAGATACAAAGAAAGCAGAAGAGGTTCAGTATCACCAACTTTTACTGATTTGGTGTACTTGACTGTAAGATACCATTAACTAGTACATATAGGGAATGAAGAAGGTGATGAAAAATGAGAAGTTCAGCTTTTTAAAAGTTGAGTGTAATGAATTTGTGGGATACAGAGAAGGGATGAATATATGAGCCTCAAATTGGGGATCCACCTTTGGGCTGAATCTATAAATTCAGGGATAATTTATTTATTATTTAAAGCTAATAACTGAAGACATGAGAATGTGTAGATAATAAGAGGATGTAAAGTAAACATTCTTTGGTTTTATTGTTTACCATATTTCTCCCAGTACCACTTATTCAGTCAACACTCAACCTGTTGAAGGCAGAAATAAATAAAATAGAAACCCAGAATTCAGTCAGAGTAAACATTTCATAGATTAACCTGCATGTTGTTCATAATTCTTCAATCTTTCTGTTCTGACATGTGTATACTCTAGTGTAAGACCAGTGTTTCTGCCACCTTTTCTAAGAAGAAGCATTTTGTGACCTCATCTGCAGAAATTTACCCAGTCTTTTCTGAGTCCCTGAATCACTTTCTATTCTCTTAAGTAACTCTTTACCAAGTATCATGTAAAGTAGTTTGATGATTTGAGTGGGGAGTCGATTCTGAACCCCTGAGTTTGAATCCCTTCCTACCCTCTTACTAAACATGGTGTACTATTCACACAATTTGGATCAAATATTTAACTAACTTCTCTGTGTCTGTTTCCTTTACTATATAATAGAAATATTAATATACATGTTACATGGAATTTTTATTAACTTTAACTTATAAGATTCATATGAAGCACTTGAGACCAATGGGGCCTCAATGAATATCAACTA
Organism: Orcinus orca; assembly: GCF_937001465.1. Classification (NCBI taxonomy): domain Eukaryota; kingdom Metazoa; phylum Chordata; class Mammalia; order Artiodactyla; family Delphinidae; genus Orcinus; species Orcinus orca. The sequence continues at coordinate 81,604,998 of NC_064566.1, read as the reverse complement.
TTATTACTGAAGCTGTACTATGTTTAACTTTATAGAATATGGTGTAAGAACAGAATTTGAATCCTAATTTGTGTGATCTGGGCATTTTATTTAAATGATCTGTAAAATAGGGAAAATATTAACCATCTCATTGGATTATTGTGAGGGTCCATCATATTAATATTTATAAAGTATTTAGTACAGAGACTTCTAAATAATAAAAATATTGTATATTGCTTTAAATGTATTTCTTTTTAAATCCTAAATGCATAATAGATGTTAGCTGTTATTAAATGAACTGATATTGGGTAACTTTTTATTCATGCTTTGTAATGTCCATGTTTCTTTCTCATAATATTTGCCCAATAAACATTTACTGAAAGGATACTTCAAGACAACATGAACAATGAGGCTGGTGCTTCTGGGGCAAAGTTCTTGTTCAATGTCTTGGTGCATTTTTTTTTAGAATATGTCATTTTGTGTCAAGACTATCTTTATATCTAGATGAACTTTATAACTGTCTTTGTAGATTTAATTAAGTATTGATGAGATACCCTGCCTTCCCATGCACTATCCATTCAAATAATACCTGTGGTATTACAATAAAATACTTATTAATTTGACTTCCTTAATCACCCACAAAAGTTCTAATTATCCCAGACAGTAATATATTAACCTGGTGTCATATTGATCTACCATATTGAAAGATCAGTCATCAGATTATTTTCAATTCTGAATTTTTTATTGAGACAAGATCAAGTAAAAGGAAGCTTTGTATTTCTGACAGAAGACACACACAACAAAAACCCACTTAAGATTTTGGAATCTGTGGGCAAAGAGCTCATTACTGGCGTTTTGGATGACTTGGTGGGAAAAAATGTCCTGAAATTGGAGGAAGAGGAGAAGAAAAAAATTTATAATGCCAAGCTTGAAGACAAGGCACGGGTCTTGGTGGACTGTATGCAACAGAAACGCCATGAAGCAGGTCAAATCTTTGTTCAAACCTTCCTAAACATAGACAAAAATTCCACCAGTATAAAACGTAAGACTGGAATTATTTTCAAGGGATATCTTAAATTTTTCAGATCTACTTGGCTCCAAGGCTGCTCCACTGTCCTCTAAGTTCCCCATCCTCCTATTACTAAAGTATAATTTTCACTAAACCTATCATTGTCCTTTTAGAGGCCACCTTGTCATTTGTGGGAAGGTATCTAATTTCCAATTAGCTTAGAAGTTGAGTCCTTGTGTTTAGGTTGATCATAGAGATCGTTAATTGTAGAGACTTTGTAGTAAGGGATACCTGGAGTTGAACTCAGGTTTCTGTCACTTTGGACACTATGTGACTTCATTCAAGTTTCTTAACCTCCCTAAGCATCAGTATGAGCATCTGTGAAATGGGGACAATTTCAGTCACTTCATCACAGGCTTTGTAAAGCTAGGAACATAATGGCAGACACAGATTGACAATTCCTAATATTTTAGCTCCTTTCTGGAACTCTCCTCTGAACTCCAGATATATTTAGCTCTAGCTGCATATTCAGCATTTCCACTTGAAGGTTCCACTGGCTTCACAAAGCTAAGATATATAAAATGAAACACTTTATTCTCCACATCAAATCTATTACACTTCTTTCCCCTGTTTATCTCATTAGACAGGACTATAATCCACTGAGTTTCTTAATCCAGATCACAAATGTTTTCTTCACCAATGAATAATAGCTCTTAGCAGAGTGCCAGAGACATAGCAGGCATGTAATGAATATAGGATGAATAGGCAAATGAAGAACATGCATGTAATAAATATTAGTTACCAGAATTATTTTTAGCTTATAATATTTAAATGTTTACTGTGCTTATTCATTTCTGTGAGTTACAAAATATGATCAGGAGAATACTTATTCAATATAAACTGTCCAATATATTAACATCTTTCAAAACTTCACTTTAAATGAATTATGAATATTACTAGAGTCTAAATATCCTCAGATCCAAGTTCACCAGTGATGGACTCAATTTGGTATAGAGTTTAACCTAAAATTCCAGCCTGAATACTAGCATTTATCAATAATGATAAGCAATAATAAACAACATGCAACATAACTGTAGAGACCTCACTATAGCAAATAAGCTTTTTCAATAATCCCTTCTCTATGGAGAAGGGACACTCCCACCAGCAGGAATTATACACTAGTCTAATAGATGTCCAAGATTGTGGCCTAGGCTATGTTATCATTAACATTTAATTTGGTCCTTGTGCAGGTTTATTACTTTCTCTTAAACCTGGGATGGGATAAAAACAATTTGGATTTAAAAACAAAATAAGAGAACAGACTTGTGGTTGCCAAGGGAGAGGGGTGTGGGGGAGGGATAGATTGGGAGTTTAGGGTTAGCAGATGCAAACTATTACATATATAATGGATAAATAACAAGGTCCTACTGTATAGCACAGGGAACTATATTCAATATCCTAAAATAAGCCATAAAGGAATAGAATAGAATAAAATAAAATAAAATAAATAAAAACAAGATCAGAGATAATTCAACAAATGGGAATCAGAATTTAAATAAGGGGAACTTCAAAATGATTTTAGCAACCCCAGGAACTAGAATGAACCTTAAACTGAAATAACCTATCCCATCAGCAGAGTCTGTGGCAGGCAGGTGGCAGGTATAGACCGTTTCATGAAGTATCCAGTAGCCCCCTGAGTTCTATTGTACATGGAACCTCCAGAGGAATCTCAGGACACCTAGAGTATACTGGCCCAGGAGAACAGGAAGCTTGGTGAGTGGGGCTATTAGAATATGTAAAAGTCCTAGCCAGGCCTTTTGGGCATGGATATAATTCAGAGGGTTCTTAATGAGATACTGAGGAAATGGAGTGGGGGATAGGAAGAATCTAAGCTATTTGTTTCAATTATTTAGCAGTATATGTACATACTATGTGCCAAGCACTGTTATTCAGTCAGAGAGATAATTACTCAAATTCCTACTTGCCAAGGGAGAAGGACTTGTCTTATCTAATATCAGTATCTTTAGTTTTGTTTCAGTTTAAGGGGTTTCTTGAGCATTTCATTAGGTAACAGATAAAACTCAGATATTAAAGTTTTTATCTAATCTGCTTATTTTCTTATTTCTTTTTGCTGTGCTCTCAGGTCCATGGGTACTCCTTTTGAACAGCAGGCTACACTATATTACATTGTAATGAAATGATTCAGTTTCATGATAATTTTACTATTAGACATAAGATAGTCTAATTTTCAGTTTTCTCTGTAAATAGTGTATCTATATATAGACATATAATGGTCATTAGGAGATGACATTTATTAAATTCAAGAGTACACCAAACTTGTCAATGACCTGGAAACAGGAGACTTTCAATGACAAAACATACCCTCTGACCAGGGACTATCCCAAGACCCTGGACTTCTTCACATTGGCAGAATCTTCTGCAGTAGGAAAGGAGAGTATGTGTCAGTACTTTATCTACAGAAATAAATGTTAAGACAGTTTGGTAGACTTAAAGACATACCATTTGCTGTATCTCCAGAGCTTACATTTTTAGCATACTTTTTAGAAAGACATTTATAAAAAAATATTATTTAAAAACTAATGGAAACAAATAAATGAAATTGAAAAAAATTATAAAGTTTAAAAACTGAAAAATTTACAGAAGATAATATTGCCTTTCTAATTAAAATAAAATAAAATAAGAGACTGTCTTGGTTCATTCATGTAAATGAACATAAAGGTTTATTCCTTTCATAGACAAAAACCTTGTTATGTTAGGTCTTGATAAACCTCTTCTGATTTTTTTTATGAGGAATCTCTTCCTTCCTTCTCCAAGGGAGGGCTCTGGACTTTCCCAGTCTCTTGCACAATCTTAGTCAAATGAGGCCAAACAGTTTCAGAAAATATTACATTTCTCATTTCCAACAAGGAGAAGTTATTTCCTCACATTTTAAAACATGGGTTGAAAATTTAGGGCTGGTTATTCAGCACTTTGGAGGCAAGGACATTCAGAGTAATGTAGCATCTCTGACAAAAAAATTGTACCTTCGACACTGGATGCAATACTATGATTAATGCATAGCATTTCTACTTTAAATAGCTGATTTCACAACTCGGTGAATCATTGAAGCCTATCTCCTCCGGAAAGGTTAAGAATTCACGCTGAGGTTGCTGAAAAAATAATACCTGGTTGGTACCGGATTTAGGATTCTATTAAGTATTTGAGTGTGTATGTGTCTGTGTTTGTTGTGTGAATTAGGAGTGGACTTGAGATGTCATATTACCCAATATGATAGCTACTGGGCACACGTGGCTTTTAAGTGCATAAATTGTGGCTAGTAACAGGTTAAAATGATACTATTTTGGATATATTGTTAAACAAAATATATTGTTAAATTAATTGATTCTGTCTGTTTATATTCAATGTGGACATTAGAAAATTTTAAATTGCAGTGCCCTCCCCACCTGCAGCTGAGGCCAAGTCAGGAAAGAGCAACAGGCATCTAAAAGCACAGGAAGGCAGAACCTGTGAGATCTGACCTCAGCTCCATCCCCAAGAAATCAAGTGGTCCAACCCCTGAGGGACAGACCCCAACAGACCCCCACCCACCAGTTTTTTCTCCAATGTGCATAGATCAGATCAGGATGAAGGGAGGAGGCAAGACTCTATCACAACCTATGTGTTTGGGGTCAGGTGTCCCCCAACAGGTTTGTCTGTGTTTGCACCTTGTCCTGTGTCTGAGGTGCTGTGGCTGTATCCTCCTCCTGCCCTGGGATATTTGTATCTCCTGGCTTTGTAATAAGTGCTGCATACTCTCAAAAAAAAAAAAAAAGTGACTCAATGTGAGTGTGACTTAATTCTATTTCTAGTAGATAGCACTCTGATAAATATTTACTAAATGTACTCTTGCTCACAGACAGTAGAAAGTCCACACAGATGAGTAATACCCTAGAGTAAAACCACTGGAAAAATCAAACTGTTTTCATGAGTAAAGGGAAGGCTAACTTTGACCCTAAATCATTAAGGTGTCTTCTTCATAATATCAAAATCTATTATTGCATTTTTGAGTGGATCTGTTTTTACTACCAAGGATTTCTCCCTTCTTTCCCAGTCGTAATACATCTGTCTCCTCACACACAGGTTAGATACAACTATAACCCAACATGTTAAAAATCTTTTCCCAGGATAACCCTTTTCTGTCAGTTTTCTTAGGTGATAACTGGGTCACATCGTCAGATATCACAATTTATATTATGCGATGTATTCTGCAGCTCCTGAGGAAATCGTGACTGGACCAGATGAGTCAGCAGAAACTACAGATACCCTCAAGCTTTGCCCCCATGAAGAATTTCTTAAACTGTGTAAAGAAAGGGCTGAAGAGGTACTGTGCTCTGTACAGGAAAGAGAGGAAGAGAGAAAAACAATTGCTTTCACTAATTACACAATTTCTTAAAGCATTAGTTACAGAGTGGCAGGGTGGGACAGTGGATTCCTTTTTCATAGATGCTTTGAGCAGGAAGAAATCACATGGCTTCACACAGATTCCAATTCTCTTTCAACCCTATGATAAAATACAAGTCTCTCACTTTTTTCATTTATTTGTTGTCCTATATATTTGGGATTTATTAGAATTTTAGCTGTAGTCATAGAATCAAAATATTTATAAGATAACATGGCTGAGTAGTAATTGTTTGCATTCCAGTTAAAAATTATTAACACCTGCAAAACACTATAAATTAAAATAGTACCAGAATGGGCTTCCCTGGTGGCACAGTGGTTGAGAGTCCGCCTGCCGATGCCGGGGACACGGGTTCGTGCCCCGGCCCGGGAAGATCCCACACGTTGCGGAAAGGCTGGGTCCGTGAGCCATGGCTGCTGAGCCTGTGCATTCGGAAGCCTGTGCTCCACAACGGGAGAAGCCACAACAGTGAGAGGCCCGCGTACCGCAAAAAAAAAAAAAAAAAAAAAAAATAGTACCAGAATAATGTTACCCAAGGCAAAGGATCTTTATTTTTAGCTGGAGTCAATGGCAAATATCTCCTGGTTTTTACAAAATTTGATCTGAAACTTGATTGTTAAGAAAGATTTGACTAGGTGGAGAAGAAAGAGGAGAAGGAGAGGGTAGGAATTGTTCTAGTCTCCTGAAGATTCTCAAGTAACCATCACAAATATAATCTGGATCATTGTCTGGGCTTTTGAAAAATAATTCCCTTCCAATTTGTACTTCCTTCTATTGTCGATTCAATCCATTACTAAAAGAGAGAAGACAGTGTCTTCTGGTACAGGATAGGAGAGAGGACATCTATGCAAGCCCTTAAAAGCAACAGTGATTGGTGTATGAGGGTTTAAGAGAGATTTAGGTAAATCAAACTCACTGCATATCAATTTCCTGCAGATCTATCCAATAAAGGAGATAAAGGCCCGCACTCGTCTGGCTCTCATCATATGCAATACAGAGTTTGATCATCTCCCTCTCAGGAATGGGGCAGCCCATGACATCATGGGAATGAAGGGGCTGCTTGAGGGCCTTGGCTACAGTGTGGATGTGGAAGAGAAACTCACAGCCAGGGTAAGGGCCCCTCACCCACCCCAAACACATACATATTCAACACATATCTTCCTAACAAGTGAACTTTATAATATTAAGCAAATAACTTTAACAACCATAGGTCTCATTTGTGTGTGTGTGTTGTGTGTGTGTGTGTGTGTGTGTGTGTGTATCTAAGTGTGTGAATGTGTGTTATAAAATAAAAATATTAAGACAGGTGAAATCTATATCTCTTTAGATCTTCAAATATCCTCAGTTCCATAAAACTGTACAAAAACTGATTGGCATATGTACCCACAAAATTCTTAATTCTGAAGTGGGATGATTGAGATTCAGCCCCAATATTTCCCAGAAAATTCTGGAGTAATGAATGTTAGCAGGAGTGTGATCACCATATAAATACTGAATCCTGACTGTTCCAGGGGCTATTTTGGCATTGGGGATGGGTCTGTAAATGAGACAGAAGGTTCCCAGCTCACACTGATCTAGGTTCACTTGGTGGGGGGTGATCAAACTATAAGCAAAACAGAACATTTCAGAGATTTGATGTATCTGTGTGTCTCTAAGATTGAAAAGAAGTGAAAAGGAAATGAAAAGGAAAAAGGAAACATAAGAACAAATTGGTGAGTGAGGAGTAATAATGTTTGATGGAATGGCCAAGAAAGACATTTTGAGGAGGTAATATGGGATCTGACACATGACTATCAGAGACAAGATAACTCTGGAAAGATGTGAATGAAATATATTCCAAGCAGGCTCGACTACAAGTGAAAAGTCTGAACCTAATATGAAACTGGCACTTGAAAAGTACAGAAAGACCAGTGTGATTAGAGCCTAGAGGAGGAGGAAGAATGTCAGAAGGGAGAAGTATACTTACGTCACAAGTTTTATTTTATTCTAAGTATGGTGGGGAGTGCCTTAGAAGGGAAGTGGTATGATACATTTATTATTCAAGGTTTTTATTAAGTAATGAGAGAAAATACAGAGATGAAAATGAAAGTATATAACGACAATAAGCAAATGTAAAATGTATTGGGGACAGGTTATATAATGTCAGAAGGAACAAAAAGTTGAACCCATTGATCCATTATAGAAATAAAAATAAAACTATCATCAAGTAACCACTATGTAAAGCCACCATTATTGGAACGTTACAGATGTTTCTTATACTGATCATAATAAATAGGAGGTCAGTTTAATTTTAATGCTTGTCCTGTTAAAGTAACACTTTGCAGTCTTTTTCAGGATATGGAATCAGTGCTGTGCAGATTTGCTGCCTGTGAAGAGCACAAATCTTCAGACAGCACATTCTTGGTGTTCATGTCTCATGGCATCCTGGATGGGATCTGTGGGACTATGCATAGTGATGAAAACCCAGATGTGCTACCTTATGACACCATCTTCCGGATATTCAACAACCGCAATTGCCTCAGTCTAAAGGACAAACCTAAGGTCATCATTGTCCAGGCCTGCAGAGGTGGTAAGTTCTGAGATGAAAAATCCAAAAGTCATAAAGGTGTTTACAGAGGACTGTAGTATGTTTTGTTTCTAGGGGAAACAATCTTAAACCCCATCCAGTGAAAATAAACTAAATTGAATTATTAGGAAATTCCAATTAGGGGGCTGGTATCATGAGACTCTGTTTTGTTAGCTGAGAAATTTCTGTTCAATTTGATTCAAGGTAAGTGGTGAAGGAGATCACCAGAATTCTCAAATCAAAGTTAAACAAAAATATTCCAACCTTGGAATGAAATCATTTAAATGACAACTTTACTTGTAAATGTTTTACAGACATTTTGACATTCTCTGGCTTGAGAATAATTTCATTTGAAAGTCAGCTATTATGTGATAGCAGTATCTTTTTTTTTTCTCATATATTATTGAAAGGGAAATGAATAAGTAGATGAGGGAAACTGGGATTGCAGTGACATTTTTCTTTGCTGTTTTTTCCTGACTCCCAGTTCCCTTTTAGCTTTTTGGAACAGTGTTTGAAGATGAAAAGCCAAAATAATTTAGCTATAAAATGATAACTATGCTCTGAAATTATGCAGATAAGGCTTTAACTTCTTTGTTATTCTCAGCAAGTGGGTTCTTCCAATTCTAAAATGCTGTCACTATTAATTGGCATGTTGCTCAACAACACAATAAAAAGGCAAACTGTTGTATGTGGGGTGGAGATACACCTGTATGTGTGTATGTATGTGTGCACATGTGTGTGTGAAACTGGTTAGAATAAACATTGTAAAAGAATGAAGTGGGCAATTGTAACAGTCATACTGAGGGAGACACACAGTGTGTAGGAAATTGATGTCTCTACAGCAAATCATGGGGAATTGTGGGTCAGTGACTCTCCAGCAGCCTTGGCAGACAGCTCTTCACAGTCACCTGAGAACCTGGAGGAGGATGCCATTTACAAGACCCATGTGGAGAAGGACTTCATTGCTTTCTGCTCCTCAACCCCACGTATGTGTCTTTCAATTGCAGACATGGATTTGTGGGTCTGAGGCTACCTCTGAAGATTCTAAAAAAACAAGATAAGCTCTGGGCAGCAATTATTTGACGCAAATTTTGAATGCTGTGAATATATTTTACTTATTCTTCACTTTTAAAAATTGACTTTTATTATATGTTGCACTTTACAGACAAAGGTATAGTAACCATTAAAACAACCTAATACAAGAAAATCCCTTTACCATCACACTAGTTAAAAACAAATGATTGATTCAGTTTTCTATTAAATCCATTCAACATTTTGAGTAGAGTTTTATGGATCTAGGGACTGATGGCCATTTCTCAAAAATTATCAACTCCAAGCCATTTTCTCCATATTTCCCATCTGGTACTATTTAGAGTGGTATCCCAGCAAGAAGGTGGATGCCCTTTTAAAGGAAGAAGAAAATGATACAATGGGACTTATTAGGCCTACTATTAGGGGAACAGTATCTAGTCCTTGAACTTTAGGTAATCATCTTGAGAAGCCTTATATCTGAGGGTTTCTAATTTACATATTTTTAAGTACTTTTACCACTGTATGCAGGTATAATTAACATACAAAAAGCTGCACATATCTAATGTATACAGTTTAATGAGTTTGGAGATAAGTATATACCTGTGAAATTATTACCACTATCTATACCAAAAACATTTCCCTTCCCTCCAAAAGTTTCATTAGATCTTTTTATTTATTTTGCTCACTGTATTGTGAAAGACATCATGGTATATAATCTGTAAACAATCACCTATGTGAACATGAGGAAATTCTTTAATCCTTCTGAGCTTCTATTTTTCATCTGTAAAATGGGATAATTACAATTATCTCTCAAGCCTCCTTTAAAAGCCAAATGAATAAGCATAAGTCACATAGTAGAAAGTCAATTCCCAAAATACAAGGTAATCACTATGCAATGACCTACAGTTTTGATGAGCTGCTTCTTTAGTTCAACTTCTTTATGGAAAATGAGTTAATGAAAGGTTGTAAGTTCTTCCCCTAAACATGTCAAGATAATTCCCAAGCTATGTTTTAAAAGACAAAAAATGTAAAAAAAAAACATGGTGAAGGCCACAGCCCAAGGCTTACCATTCCTTATCGTCATAGATAATGTGGCCTGGAGAGACATCACAAAAGGTTCTCTCTTCATTACTCAACTCATCACATGCTTCCAAAAATATTCTTGGTGTTGTCATCTAGAGGAAGTATTTAGAAAGGTAAGCTCCTCTCTCCTTTTCTAATCATGTATTTGTTCAGGAAGAGTTTACTATTATTTGCCTTTCAAGTGACAATGACAGATTTTTGTCAGACAAACGAAAGTAGAGTGGTACTGGTTTCTGTAATCCATGTGTTTAAAATCTGATTTACAAAAAGACTATGTTAATGTACCACAGCAAAAGATCAAAATAGAACAAAATATTATAACATGTGAGCTTGTGTGTTATGGGCTATAAGTTCTTAAAATTCAAAGAATGGAAAGTATTTTGGATTAATTTTCACTGCTTCATTTATTCAATAAATATACATTGGATGGTCTACTTGGTAATGGTTTATATCTTCATGACACAGGGGTAAATGAGACATATGTGACATAAGGCTACCTAGAACTAACATTCTTGTGAGAGAGATGGGTACTGAATAAGTAGTCCAACAACAACAATAAAAAGTGTGTGATACAGGTTGTGATAGGATCCAAAAGAGAAAGTCCTAGGGCACATGAAAGAGAATGTAGGAGAAAAATTCTTTGAATAGAGTGGCCCAGAAGGGAAGACTTGATACTTCTTCCCCAACTCAGGACATTCCTTATTTACCCCTTCCTTCCTAATTTATTTTCCTCCAATAGCTCTTACTACCACCCACCCAGTATATATTTTGTTTGTTTATTGTCTGTATTTACTCACTTGCATGCAAGCTCATGAAGGCAGGGATTTGTTCAACACTCAACAAGCTGGAAGGGAGGAATTAATATTCACTGAATAAATAAATGTATGAATGAGTGAATAAATGTCCCTCCTTTTTTAGGGAGAAAAGTATTGGTATTAAGAACGTGGGAAAGTGTGGTTATTTTTAAACTAAAACCATAAAGAACAATAGCACTCCCATGGGAAAAGAAGGATATACCTTTAGTAAATTGGAGAAGATTGCATTGTAACCTGAGTCACAGTCTCTGTGACTAGGAGCTTAGGAAGTTAAGTCCTATTGGATGAATAGGATTTAGACATACTTTCAAGGGAATTCCTCAGAAGAGATTAGAAATAGTGGATCTAGGTAAGTAGGATCTCATTGATCAGTCTACAGAAAAATACTTCAGAGCTCATCTTGATGGTGAATGTGAATATTGCTCATCATTCAGGCTTTAAGGACAAAATCCTGGGATTTTAACCTTATTGAATTGAGGAGTTAACCTTGTTAGAGTTTGAAGATAGAGGATCTCTGAGGTCCACTTTTCATGAACGAACACCAAGGGATAATTAATCATCAGATCTGTAGATCAGAAGTGGAAACTAGGAAAAAAATGCAGTTTGAAAAGACTTGAATTAGGCATGAAGTGTGTATTTTGAGATAAAGAGCATATTCTGACATTAGGTGTCATTTCTAAGGGGTAGGGTAGCAGTGACAGGGAATAAGAATGTCCAAGGGCTTGGTTCCATCGATCCTAGGAGCACCCTTCATTCGAAGAATTTTTTGGCTCATTGTGCAAAACATATTTTGAGAATGCATAAGAGGTACGTATCAGCCAGAACCTCTTTTTGTTTTTAGGTACAAAAAGCATTTGAAAAACCAAGTGTTAAAGCCCAGATGCCGACCATTGAACGACTCTCCATGACAAGATATTTCTACCTCTTTCCTGGCAATTGAAAATAGTAAGTATCAAGAGTTTTTGTTGGCAGGCAGAATAAGTGGGACAGTGATATTAGTAGTGAGGTCCAATGACCAATGACAGCCTATTGCTTTAGTAGTCAAATTAGTAAATTAGTATTCCTTGTTTATGTAGTTTGTTGATTAGTTGCTAATTTTTACCTTATTTATATGCATCTGGATCCACCCCTCCATCTCTACAATCATCAATCAATAAATCAATCAACCAAGAAGGTAAGCCAAATCAAGACAGAAAGTAATAAACAGTGAAGGACACAGGGTAACAATTATTAGCATAGACATGTACTCATGCTTCCATTATTACTTATATTCATGTCTCTCTCTCTCTCTTTCTTTCTCTCTCTCTCTCTCTGACACACACACACACATTATTAGTTACCAAATATTGCCTCAGATTAAAAAAAAAAAAACAGAAAAAAGAGGTGACTGTAGAGAAAGCAGGACTGTGGTCCTCTGAGTGCAGGTGTCATATTACTGATACTGAGCTACCATTACTATACAGTATAAAATGCACCCTGGAAGAGTTTGTGTCAATGAAGACTCTGGTTCTCTGACTGTTCTCACAGTGTAGATCACAGAACATTCTGAGTCAGTTCTCAGATTCTTTTTTTTTTTTTTTTTTTTTTGCGGTACAAGGGCCTCTCACTGTTGTGGCCTCTCCCGGCTCCGGACGCACAGGCTCTGCGGCCATGGCTCATGGGCCCAGCCGCTCCACGGCATGTGGGATCTTCCTGGACCAGAGCACGAACCCGTGTCCCCTGCATCAGCAGGCAAACTCTCAACCACTGCGCCACCAGGGAAGCCCCTCAGATTCTTAATTACTGTTCAGAAACCCCTTCAATCACCCATATTAACACTTAAACAAAAAATTTTTGGTCAAATTATTTTAGAATGTGTTTATTGAGTTTAGACCCAACAATTATTTACTCACTCATAACAGCTTTATATCACACTATATTATAAGCATATTATTAATCTCCCTCTCAGAAACATAATTAAGTTTATATTTTATAGTAAATTTTATCTCAATTCTTGAAATATTTACCCACCATCTTCTACCCCTGGTTTCTGACACCCTGGCTAAATAAATGCATAGATACTTCAGCAGAATAGCTTTGACTGCCTAATTAGTCCAATAGAACCATATTTGGGGATTGAATTATTTATTTGACTAATATTTATCACGCACTTACTATGTTCCAAGTTCTGTTCTAGATGCTTGGAATGTACCAGTGAACAAAATAAATGGAGTCCTTGCTCTCAGAAAGCTCATACTTTAGTGAGTGGAGACAGACTCTAAATACACAAGCAAGTTAATATATGTTAGAGAGTGGTAAGAGCTAATAAGAAAAAATAAAAAGGGCTAAAGAGACACAAAAAGATGGATACCGGGGCTTCCCTGGTGGCGCAGTGGTTGAGAGTCCGCCTGCCGATGCAGGGGACACGGGTTCGTGCACCAGTCTGGGAAGATCCCACATGCCGCGGAGCGGCTAGGCCCGTGAGCCATGGCCACTGAGCCTGCACATCCGGAGCCTGTGCTCCGCAATGGGAGAGGCCACAACAGTGAGAGGCCAACGTACTGCAAGGTAAAAAAAAAAAAAAAAGATGAATACCATACTGTTATAAATAGATTACTCAATAAAGGCTGCTTTGAAGTAATGAAGTGATTTGAAATCAGAACAAAGAATGGATAGAGTAAGGGAGTGAACCTTATGGCTCTAGTGGGAAATGAATCCCAACACCAGAAATAGGAAGTACGGATGCCCTGAGGCAGATGTGTGCTTAAGACTTTTAAAGTACTGCAAGAAGGCAGCTGGCTAGAGAATAAGAGTGGGAAAAATGGCAGGGTAAAATTCAGAAAAATGGTGAGAAGCTTGATCACATGGGCCTTGATGATCACATGTAAATGTTTTAAAATCTTTTATCCTAAGTGAGATAGGAAACCCTTCAAGAGCTTTTGAACAGAGAAATGATATAATCTAACTTAGATTTTGCAAAGATCACTCTGAGTACTTTTTGATGAATAGACTACAAAGGTCACAGATAGAAGCCAAGGGAAATGGCAAAAGCATATGGAAGAATCACAGTAAGGGTTGGATTGAAGGCTTCCAGGGATCACTATCTTAACCGTCTGTTCTTTTTCTCTTCTTCAGAAAATCACAGGAAGTTCAGCTGTTTCAACTTCAAGAAGCACTTTTACCAGTACAGAACGCATGTTTAACCTTTTGTCTTTCAGTGAAAATGAAAACAAATGAACTGTCGTTTTGGGGGGTCTTCTAATAGAGAATAGAATTTCAGTTAAAATGGTGGATGTATGGAAATGAAGTGGAAGAAGCAAACTGGATTTTCTAGTTTTATTGCATATAATATCTGCACTTCATTGAGTAAGGGGAACTGGTCATGACTTGCCCTCAGCAATAGGGTGAAAGGAGATGGTGCCCATCTGGAGACAAGAGCTGTAAATTGGTCAGCTCCTCCTTTATACACTCATTAAGCCCCAGGCCTAGAATTGTGCAGAAGAAGTTTCCTAATATATTATTTAACCAACATCATAGCTTGAGTTCATTTTTTTCTTCAGTAAGTTATGATTTTAGCAAATTATGCCTATGTGTCTTTCTTCCCATCTATAAGTTAATTTGCTTTCTTGTTGATTATTTTCTTTCCAGATTTCTGCATATTTCCAAGCTTCAGGAAAATTTTATTATTTAGCAAATATTTGGTTATTGTCTAAAATAAATTGGGCTTTTGATTCAAGATTGTGTAACTGAGTATGTTTGTTTGGAAAGACAAATATTATTAGATAAAGAACAGCAAAGAGATTGGGGAGTGTCAGCAATGGAAGAGGAGAATGTTAAAATTTCTGGAAGGGTGAATCTTGGTAGAAGAATTCTGGCACATGGTCATCTGAGCTACTAAGTAAGGAGATGTACCACTTCTGTTACATACACACAGAATTCTGAATAAATATTTTAGTACATGATGAACTGCATTAAAAAAATAAAAAGATTCTCTAGATGTCAAGTACAACCATAATAGGTAATATTTATTATTGTATGTCAGGATTATTTTAAGGATTTTGATTGTTATAAGGGATTGTGTGTATATAAGTAGCTACTTTAACCCTCATAACAGCCCTATAAAGTAATCACTAGCAATATTACCATTTTACAGGTAAGGAAACAAAAGAAAATAGAGCTTAAGTGATGTGCCCAAAGTTACACAGTTAGTAGGTGGCTGCACCAGGATTTCAAGGCAATCTGGCTTGCTCTGGAATCTGAATTATTAACCACTGTACCACCTTACATCTCCAAAGCAAGGAGAAACTGAAATTGTATGGGTTTGAATTGTAATTCAAACTTCAATTTAACTGAAGTTTGAATTGTAAGGTTAACTAACACTACAAAGATTCATGATGTTTAGGTTTCTGGACTTCATTTGTCCATGTGGAGACATGAGACACATCCCAAAGTTCAAAAATATACAGGGAGAGACTTCATTCTCTGACTACTGCATGATAATATTAGAAACCTAATAACATAAAGACTGCCACACATTTCCACATAGTTGGAAATAAGAACACACACAGATAGTATATACATATACAAACATAAATTATGAAATATACATAAACACATATAAAAAGAAGAAAGGAAAAAAGTATAAACTAAGCATTCAACTTGAGAAGTCAGAAAAATACTGAACCACTTAGAAAATAGAAGAAAGCAAATAATAAATATTAAAAAGAAAAAAATTATGAGATGGTAACAAAACAAAAAATTGAACAGATCACTTAAGAAAAATCCTGGTCCTTTAAAAAAGAATGGTCAGATAGCAGATGTTCAGCAAGATTGAGTATGAAAAAATAGAATTAGCACAAAGACAATATTAGAGATAAAAAAAGTGCAACAAATAGAGATAAACATAAATTTTAAAAAAACCATAAGAGAATACAATACATAACATAGATGGAATTCTAGAAAAAGTGAATTAACAAGATTAATATATAAAGAAATTAAAAGACAAATGGATCAATAAACATTAAATTAATTATTTTTTGTCATATCTACTGCAAAAATAATTAACAGATCCAAGTGACTGTAGACAAATGTCTTACAAAACGTTTAAGAAATTGATAAACTCAATTTTACATAAATGCTTCCATAAAATGAAAAGATAAGTGAACTCCAATTCTTTTAAAGATCTAGTACAAAACTGATATGAAACTAGAGAGGTAGAAGCAAAGTTAGAAAAATACAGGATGATTTTTCAGGAACATTGATGTAAACATTCTAAATAACATGTTAGCAAAGCAATTCTAGCCATATATGAAACATTACTAATATTTTTTAACCAGCTAGTATTTATTCTGGGAATGCACTTATAGTTTGATAATAAAAATAATTATGATAGCATTCCTCAAAATAAGAGATCAAAGGGAAAATTGTGATATTTTAAGAAGTTTAGAAGGCATTCAATAGTATTCAGAATTTGTTCATAATAAAAAAGAAAAACAGAGAGAAAAGCAATCCCTTAATCTAAAAGCATGTATCTAATAAAAGCCTATCAGGAAAAAAGGAACAGAGTAATAGCACTTAATATGAGAAAATCTATAGCTTTCTTGTACAGAAATATTGAAGTATTATCTTTAGATAAAAATTCAATTTTGCACTAGACTTCCAAGACAATAAAACCAAAAGTAAAAATATTTGGAAGCCAAGAAACAAAACCATCACTATTCCTGAAAAATATGACATTATTTATTGAAAATTTCTTAGAATTAATATATAGTCCCCACATTTGCAAGAATTGAGTCAATATACAACATTTAATAGCATTCTTATATTCAAAAGACAACCAATTAGGAAGTACTTTTTGCTTTTTTAAAGCCTCTCTTTGCAAAAGCAACAAATATAACATACTTATAGAAAATTCTAAACAAATAGTTGCAAAGTATATGTGGAAAAATATTTTTTTAAAAACATTGAGTGATATAAGAGAAGATTGACTAGAATGAGGGATAGATCACCATCATTGATAAGACAAATAAATGTAAAAATATCAATTTTCTACCCATATTAATCTATAAACCCAACAGAATCCCATAGAAAATCTAACAGAGTATTTTCTTGAACTTCACAGATTGTTTATACTGTTTGTTTGGAAGGTGAGACAGTAAGAATAGATAAGAGTAGAAGTGACGGTCATGAGCAAAATTCATGTTTTGAAAGTAAAGTCAACAGACTGGATAAAGTTTTGAAAAAAAAAAAAAAGAATTACATGTTCCACTCTGAATAACCGGAACAATGAAATTGGCTTGAATAACTGTAAGAATAAAATGGAAAACACTCTCAGAGGAGGTAGATGGGAGGTGGGGGTTGAAGTGTCAAGATTGAGATATCTACCAGACATTCAAATAGATGCCCGTTGACATTGGCTATATGAATATGGTATTCAGGGAACAGGCATAGGCTGAATGTTAAAATGTTGGGTGCCTTCCTATACATAAACAGTATTGAAAACCAAGATACTGGATGAGGCTGCTAAATAAGTGAGGAAAAACAGAGCAGAGACAAAAGATATGAATTAACTGGCAAGTGTTACTAGAAGAAGCAGCCAGCTGAAGTAGCAGGAGAATCAACACAGGGTTGTTATTTGAAAGGCAAATGAATGAAGGGTTTCAGGAAGAGGTGAAAATATTACTGTGAAGTGCTTCTATAGGTCAAAAAGGCTATTGGGGATTAAATATTTAATTTGACAATGTGGAAGTCACTGGTTACATTAACAAGAGTCATTTTGGTAGGGGGCTAGAGACAAAATGGTGATTGGAGCTGGTTCAAGACAGAATAAAAAACATTTGGAGACAGCAATGATAGACAATGATTTTGAGGAGTTATGGGGAAGTGGGATCAGGGAGGATTTTTTAATATGGAGTATTATAATGTATTTTTATGGTTATAGTGTTGATATGAGTAAGTGGGGAAATCAATGATGTAAGAGAGCAATGTGACTATTGTTAAACAATGTCCTTGTGTAGGTGAGAGTGAGTGAATAGAATGAAGAGAGTGATGGTTTGGCCTTAGATAGAATTACAGGAGTGAAGGCCAAGTATAGGAGACCAGGTAATTGTGAGTTAGTAGATCTTGAGACTAGAAATATTCTTTGGGATAAAATTATTTGGGAGATTGGACCCAAAGAGAAGGAAGTATAGTCCCAACATATCACTTTTCCAGACAGATTGCAATATGTACATAGCCAAAAATAATGTAAATGTTCTTCATTGGTTCTTTAACATTTGGTTATTATAACAGACAAAGCACAGAAGGCTTGGTTGTGGATACACAAGTGAATGAAAATCTTAATAAGTTGACAATGTAAAATAAAAATATAGGTTAAAAATATTGGTATAATTGGAAGTGAGAAAAGACAGAGGAGATTGTATGAGGGCAAAAATCTTCAATTTACGTAGAAGAAAAGTAAGCTACTGAGCAACACTGATGGAAGAGGAAATGAGGGTTAAATATATTATTTAATATTTAAAAATTGTGATATCAAATATTAGGTAGAATAAGATGTAAATGAGGCAGTGTAAATGAACTGCATCTCATTTTTCAAGGTAATCAATGGCATTGTTTGTATTTGATATATAAGAAAATAGAGGGATAAAATAGGCAAGTTATTGAGAATTCTGAAGATTACCACTAGAAAATAAAAATAGAAATCATTTAGGCAAGTGACATGTAGGATACAGGATCGAAGATTGGGAGCGATACTGCAGAATATGGTTTTTATTAAACACTTTGCTGTACTACTGGATTATTTACCTTAAGTGTGCATAATTTGACAAAATATTTTAAAATTATAATCTATCAACACTTTAATACTGTATAGTCATCAAAAATGAGATAGTTCTTTATGTCTTGACTTTTTTAGAGGTTTGTCATACATTGTCAATTTTTTAAAAAGCAAATTATTGATAATATGGGAAAGAAGTTATAGGTAAATATGTGTTTATCAGTTATCTATTGCTGAGCAACAAACTACCCCAAACTGCAGTGGCTTAAAACAATAAACATTTACTATTGTTCACAAGTTGACCAGTTCACTGAGTGGCTCTTGTCTTTGGAATTATTCATGTGTCTGAGATCACCTGCATGTAGGGTAAGCATCTATACTGACATTGTTGGGACCTACTATATTTTTGGAAAGCATCTGGCTTTCTAAAGTGTAAATACAGAGTGAAGTAAGTCAGAAAGAGAAAAGCAAATATCATATATTAATGCGTATATGTGGAATCTAGTAAAATGTTACAGACGAACCAGTTTGCAAGGCAGAAACAGAGACACAGATGTAGAGAACAAACGTATGGACACCAAGGGAGGAAGGTTGGGGGAGATGAATTGGGAGATTGGGATTGACATAAATACACTAATGTGTAAGAACCTGCTGTATAGCACAGGGAGCTCTACTTCACTGTACAGTAAAAACTAACACAACATTGTAAAACAACTATACTCCAATTAAAAAAAAAAAAAAACTGGTCTAGCATGACCTTGGCTGAGACAACTGGGCTTTCCTGTATGTGATGTCTCTTATTCTCTAGTAAACTAGGCCAGGCTTATTCACATGGAAGTTCAGGTGTCCAAGAGGTTAAAGTGCACAATGCTTCTGAAGATCTGTGCTCAGAACTACACAATGTCCCTCTACTGTATCATGTTGGCCAAAACAACTTACAAGGCCAGTCTGTAGTCAGAGCAAAGGGCATGGATACAAGTAGGCCAATGATTGTGGCCATTAATAAAGTCAGTATTGTATTATGTGTTTTTTATAAGAATAGAAAAAGATTCACAAAGATAGAAGCTAAACATATAATTGCATTATATATTTATAGTGTTGTATGTTTATAATGTGAAATTAAAGAAGCTGGATGATCTTACTCTGTTTCACAAAATTTTCTATTGTTTCATTTTCATGGAAAACATCTATGTATTATTTTAAGAAATTTTTAAGAGTTCCTTGTGCATTTAACAGATAAAAGTATACACATGAATCTCATGGATAAACAATACCCAGAACTGACAAAATAGCAAATGAGGAGAGAAGTAAAGAGATCATTTATCTGGGTTTTTAAAACTGTTTGGCATATCTCAGTCAATTTCTCTCTCCCCTTCACCCAAGGCTTCTAAGTTCACACTTCATTTCCGGGGTTGAGGAGACATCAGTCAAGTGAGGCACCCCTACTATTTAGTGGCTAAGGGGTGGCACAGAGACAAATAAGGGTCAATTTGACTTATTAACTGTGTTAAAAATAGTCTGGAAAACAGAACATAGAAACTTATGTTTGTACCCTTGTGTGTGTGTGTGTGTGTGTGTGTGTATGTATTTCATTCTGGTGACTTTGTTACAGTAAGGAGAAAAGTCAGTATTCACTTCCTGTGTTCTAAAAAAGAGAAGCTACATATCAGAGGAGGAGTCAAATTCTATCCTGTCAAAGTATGAGAGAATTTGAGAAGCTACAGTTTCCTTTTTAGGTAATGCTGGTCCACTGAGAACAAAGAAAGAAAGCTGCTTTCATTTTCATTGCTTTTCCTGCCCAGGGAGCTGGAGCAGCAATGGCTGGTGAGTCACTCCAGGTTTTCTGTTTTTTTTTTTTTTTTTTACATCTTTATTGGAGTACAATTGCTTTACAATGGTGTGTTAGTTTCTGCTTTATAACAAAGTCAATCAGTTATACATATACATATGTTCCCATATCTCTTCCCTCTTGTGTCTCCCTCCCTCCCACCCTCCATACCCCACCCCTCTAGGTGGTCACAAAGCACCAAGCCGATCTCCCTGTGCTATGCGGCCACTTCCCACTAGCTATCTACCTTACATTTGGTAGTGTATATATGTCCATGCCTCTCTCTCGCTTTGTCACAGCTTACCCCTCTCCCTCCCCATATCCTCAAGTCCATTCTCTAGTAGGTCTGTGTCTTTATTCCTGTCTTACCCCTAGGTTCTTCATGACAATTATTTTTCTTAGATTCCATATATATGCGTTAGCATATGGTATTTGTCTTTCTCTTTCTGACTTACTTCACTCTGTATGACAGACTCTAGGTCTATCCACCTCATTACAAATAGCTCAATTTCGTTTCTTTTTATGGCTGAGTAATATTCCATTATGGCTATGTTTTGTGGGGAGAAAGAGCTCAGGAGGAAGGAACGGGTGAGAGGAGAAGGAGCAATGAAGGGGGCACACACAAGACACAACTATTTTACTCTGAGACTGTAAGGGATGGAAGCTTGGGGCACAGTAATGAGTATGGTAACAAAGTGTTTTAGACAATACATTACAACTTCTTGGAAAAATGGAAAATTTAGAAAATCCGGACCTATGTTCTTAAATCTTTCTTGTTGATTTTAGGCTTTTCTTTGCACTTTGGACTTGACCCAGAGTTCTCACCTAAATGTTACCTTGTCATAGTGAAAGGCCATGCAGTAAAAATGCAGAGTAACTTGAGTTTCCTCCATATTTCTGCTCTCTGTGTGAATTTTTGTTTATAACAGTGAGCAAACCAGATACAGTTTGTGCTCTCAATCTCTGCACAGAGAGTTGCCCTGTCAGCCCTGCCCATGGAAATAAAAATGCATTCTTTTACAGGTGTAATATGTTTTACTGCTATACATATTGAATATAATGTGTTTTTAAATTAGGTATTGATAAAAATGACAGGAAGTCAGTCAACTCTCACTGACTTACAGTGAAGTTGCTTCACTTCTCTGGACCTCAGTTTCCCCATCCAAAAAATAATTAGAGAATTGATCATCCATAAGTATTAGTCTAAGTGTGGTCCTCAGACTAGCAGCTTTGGCACCACCTCAGAAATTGTTAGTAATGTAAATTCATGGGCTCCACCTTGATCTATCAAAAAAGAATTTCTGAGAATGGAGTGCAAAAAGTTCTGCTTATCAAGCTTTTTCAGGAGATTCTTTTTAAAATCGAGAACCACTGGCCTGGAATCAGATATCTAAGCTCCTCTCCGTATCTAAAATCCTATCATTCTCACAGAGAAGAGACTACCAAAAGAAGGTCCAGTCAACATGGTGAAGTTAAGGTCCAGGAACGTGCTTGATGGTATTTTTGATGATTGATGGAAAATAAAGTGTTAAATAGGGGTGAGTTACAAAGATTAGGGGAAGAAGTGGACCACATCGTGAAAAGGACTGGAGACCTGGTTTATGATCTCATTGAGAAAATGCAAATGGCAGGCAAAATATTTAAGGACCATTTCTTCAACCCCAAGAAACAACTGAGTTTAAGTGAGTATCTCAGTAAAGGGCTAGTAACTTGTTCTTTATCTACTATCCTCATGCAGTTTTTGTCTTCGTATTTCTTTTTGCAAGTGGATAATATACTATTCACATTTCTAGCACCTTCTTTGCCTGACTGTCTATCTTATTTACTGCCACAAAATGCCCTGATCTACCCAGTCCCTGTTCTATCATCCCCAGTCTGACACAGATTAGGTGATGAGTAAATATTTGTTAAAGGAATAAATGGTGCTGGTGTTGTATTAAATTAAATGATAGTCTTTAATTAATCTGTGCTACTCTGGCCATACACTGTGGCCTTTAGAGTCATTCCCAGATACAGAATGATCAGTAGAACAAAATCCACCATCTTATTCTTAGCTGTGGATTACCCAAGGAAAAAATCTCTGAGAACCTGTATTTCTCCTTGTTAAAGGAAGACAAAGGGAAATTGAAAGTTTGAGGAACACAGATGTGTCCTTCTCTCTAGAGCAGGTATTGGAACACTTTTTCTTTGATGAGCCAGAGGTTAAATATTTCAAGCTTTTTGGACCATATGGTTTCTGTAATAATTACTCAAGTCTGCTGTTGTAGTATAGAATCAGTGATAGAAAGTAAGTACAAAATAAGTGTGGATGTGTTCAAATAAAACTTTATTTACAAAAACAGGTGTCAGGCTGAATTTGGACAGTGGGCCATAGTTTGCTGACCCCTAGTTCAGAGTAAAATTATACATCAGTATATCCCCAATTCTTGGAACACCCTCTGAGACTATTTTGCTATTGTTGAAAGACTAACTTTTGTACAACAATGTATTTTTCTTCCTCATAATGAAAAGTGCTATTTCAGAAAACCTTGATTAATGAATTTGAATATTCCTTGAATTACAGAAGAAGAAGATAATGAGCTCTTTTTTGTTTCAGAGAAAATCTGCCTCCTTTTTCACTTGGCACAAAGTTACAGTTTTCTAAAACAAACCTGGAACTTAGAGAATGGGGCAAATCTCCATGCTCCACAGAGTAGTCAGCCCCATGCTGAGCATAGTCATTTCCTAGTCAGTGAAAGGGAAAGAGTTTGAAGTGTATAGGTTCTATAAATTTAGTTCTGCTAACAAATTTTATTTTACTATTATTTCAGGATCTCATCTGGAAACTGAGAATGATGAATCTGAGAGCACTGAGTCATCTTCTTCTTTGACAGGTAACTGACTCCAAATTTCACATCTCAAGTGAAAACTCTTAGACCTCTAGTGCAGTTAGAAAGTATTTCCTTAAAAGCCTAGAAATTCTATGTTCTCAGTCAGTTTTCATCTTTGGAAATACCCTTCAGAATAGAGCATTGATCCTTAATTTTTTTCATTCCACCTCAGAATCTGAAGATGAAAGTGAAAAAAGTAGAGATGAGGAAAAAGTTGAATCAGCCCAGGCATTGGCTCTCCCTCCAACAGGTAACTGCCCCCAAACCCAGTGGCTCATGGGAACCCTCATTCATTACTTGGGATAAGGCAGCTGTACAACGTCCCTACATTATAGTGGAAAGACCACTAAACTGAGGCTCAGAAAATCTGGCTTATTTCTCTCCTCTGCACCTAACAAAGTCCCTTAAAAGTAAGGTTAGCATTTACATCCCTGATATTCAATTTTCCTAAGAATGTAGAAGTTGAAAGTGAAGATTATGAAACTGAGAAGAATGCTAGATTGTCCCAGGTATCTGTTCTAACTATGATAGGTAATATCATGGACACATAATGACATTATTAGAGCAAAGACAGATAAAGAAACTCCTTATGGTGTAGTGGAAAGAGAACTGAAGTAAAACCCAAGAAATCTGTAACACTGAGCCCACCACTGTCACTGATTAACCATATTTGCTGGTATAACCAACGTTTCTGAGACTCACATTTTTAAATGGAGTTGATCACATCTTTGAAAGGATTCATAAAACATCAAAGATATAGGCAACTACCAACTGCACAAAACAGAATAAGGAAGTGATTAAGAAACACATTAAAAAAAACAGCATGAGTCACACATACTTATGTGGTCACCAAAGAATCTGATGAATTATTGGGCCACTTTAAAGAACCATAGCATCCATAAAAAGGGTAATGATAGTATTGTCTTCTGAGTACTATATTTTCAAAAGTTACAGAAAAACTTACAAAAGGAATAAAAACTTTGTCATCTTTATTCATTGTTATATTCATTCATACATTATATATTCATACACTAATTGAAAATCTACAGTATGCTACTTTAATTACTGTGTTTATAGCAGTGAGCAAGATAAAGTTACTGCTTTCATACAGTGTAGTGAGGGCAGATATATAGTAAACTCTCAAAAAATAAACAGTATAAATTCAGGGGATGTACACAAGAAAGAGGATTAGGTCATAGAAAGTGATATTGTTGTTGAGGGTAGTGGTACATATGAGTCAGGGTGAACAGTTATGAGAACTCTTTTGAGATTATATTTCAGTATATAACTGAACAATAGGAAGGGAATTGTGCCAAACTTTAAGGCAAAAACATTCCATGGAAAGAGGAAACAAGAACAAGAGCTGTGAGTCAGGAAAGGTCTTGTCATGCAAAAGGGTAATAGAGAAGGCTGGTCTGGCTGGGGAGTAGGAAATGAGGGGAATATGGGTGCAGGAGCTGTCAGATACACTGGGATGGCCACAGTATGTGGGGTCTCTGAGAGAAGGAAAAACAATTCGGATTTTATTTGCAATGCAAAGCCTTTAGAATTTTTTGAGCAGAGGAGTGATAAACATAGAATAGAAAATCTACTTGTAAGCTATTTAAGTGTTTCAGTTAAGAGATAATAGCTTTTAAGCTGGGGTTGCAGTAATAGAGATGATAACAAGTGGTTATATTTGGGATCTATTTTGGAGATAGAATCAATAGAAACTACAGATGGATTGGATATGGGCTAATGAAAGAAATGAAGGATTTGTAGAGACATGAATAGACCTAGAGGCTGTCATACAGAGTGAAGTAGGTCAGAAAGAGAAAAACAAATATGGTATATTAACGCATATATGTGGAATCTAGAAAAATGGTACAGATGAACTTGTTTGCAAAGCAGAAATAGAGACACAGATGTAGAGAAAAAATGTATGGACATCAAGGGGGGAAAGAGGGAGGTGAGATGAATTGGGAAATTGAGATTGACATATATACACTAACCTGTATGTATTTTATACTAATATGTATAAAATAGATAACTAATGAAAACCTGCTGTATAGCATAGGGAACTCTACTCAATGCTCTGTGGTGACCTAAATGGGAAGGAAATCCAAAAAAGAGGAGGTATATGTATACATACAGCTGATTCACTTCATTGTACAGCAGAAACCAGCACAACATTGTAAAGCAACTATACCCCAATAAAAAAAATAGAAAAAAAACGATTCTAAGTTTTGGGCTCGGCAACTGGGTGAAAGATATCAATTCCTGAGAGAGAGAAAATTTGTGGTTTAGAGAAAACTTGCGAGAAACCTATTTGTAGAAGAAGACGGTATCAGAAGTCCTTCCTTGTAAGTTTAGTTTAAAACATGTTACATCCAAGAGAAAATGTTGAATAAACAGGTGATGTACAACTGAGGAATTCACAGAGAGATATTGGTACCACCTAGAAGAGGCCACCTAGGGAGAGATGTTGATAGAGAATAACAGAGACTCTAATACAGAATAATTCCACTTTGGGAAGTTTGGCAGAAGAGGAAAAGTTAGCAATGAACAGACAGATTTTGAAAGAGTAGCTGGAAAATGTAGGATCATAGAAGCCTAGAGAGCATGTTTCAAGAAAGATGTGTTCAACCATGCTAAATGCTAAGAAAGCAACAAATAGTCACTGGTAACTTTGATAACAGGTATTTTGCTTAAGTTGTGAGGATAATAGCCATTTTATGCATACAAGAAAAAAAATCAGAGTTGAAAACATGAAAATGGTGAAAATAGACAATGCCTTTAACGACTGTGCTGAGAAGTGGAGGAGAGAAATGGTACAATAGATGGAGGGGAAACAGAGTCAAGGAAATGTGTTTTTAAAAGATAAATTAAGATTCTAATATGCCAACGGGGATAGCATAGAAGGGAGAGAGGTAGAAATTGATGCTCTAGAAGATAGGGCTGAATAAATGCTTGAATAAAGTTCCTGTGTGTGAGAGGGAAAGGGACTCATAAGGAGTGGTATCACGCTTAGATCAGAGGAAGAACATATCTTTCTTCTTTTTTTTTTTTGCGGTACGCAGGCCTCTCACTGTTGTGCCCTCTCCCGCTGCGGAGCACAGGCTCCAGACGCGCAGGCTCAGCGGCCATGGCTCACGGGCCTAGCCGCTCCGCGGCATATGGGATCTTCCCGGACCAGGGCACAAACCCGTGTACCCTGCATCAGCAGGCGGACTCTCAACTACTGCGCCACCAGGGAAGCCCCATATCTTTCTTTTTGGTAGGAGGGAAAGAACAGAAGGTTCTTTGTTTTTTGTATTTGTTTCATCAGTATCTTATAGTTTTCTGAGTACAGTTCTCTTGCTTCCTTAGGTATGTTTATTCTTAGGTATTTTATTCTTTTTGATTCAATGGTAAATGGGATTGTTACCTTAATTTCCTTTTTCTGATCTTTCATTGTTAGTGTATAGGAATGCAAGTGATTTCTGTGCATTAATTTTGTATCCTGAAACTTTACCAAATTCATTGATGAGCTCTAGTAGTTTTCTGGTAGCATCTTTAGGATTTTCTATGTATAGTATCATGTCATTTGCAAACAGTGACAGTTTACTTCCTCTTTTCCAATTTGGATTCCTTTTTTTCCTTTTTCTTTTCTGATTGCTGTGGCTAGGACTTCCAAATATATGTTGAATAGTAGTGGCAAGAGTGGACATCCTTGTCTTGTTTTTGATCTTAGAGGAAATGCTTTTGGTTTTTCACCATTGGGAATGATGTTTGCTGTGGGTTTCTGGTATATGGCTTTTATTATGTTGAGGTAGGTTCCCTCTATGCCCACTTTCTGGAGAGTTTTTATCATAAATGGGTGTTGAATATTGTCAAAAGATTTTCCTGCATGTATTGAAATGATCTTATGGTTTTTATTCTTCAGTTTGTTAATGTGGTGTATCACATTGATTGACTTATATATGTTGAAGAATCCTTGCATCCCTGGGATAAATCCCACTCAAACATGGTGTATGATTCTTTTAATGTGTTGTTGGATTCAGTTTGCTAGTGTTTCATTGGGGATTTTTGCATCTATATTCATGAGTGATATTGGCCTATAATTTTCTTTTTTTGTGATATGTTTGGCTCGTTTTGGAATCACGATGATGGTGGCCTTGGAGAATGAGCTTGGGAATGTTCCTTTCTCTGATGTATGTGGCCCAGGATGTAATCTGTTGTGGGGAATGTTCCATGTGCACTTGAGACAAAAGTGTATTCTGCTGCTTTTAGGTGGAATTACCTATCGATATCAGTTAAGTTTATCTGGTCTAATATGTCATTTAACTCTGTGTTTCCTTACTAATTTTCTGTCTGGAAGATCTGTCCTTTGGTGTAATTGGGGTATTAAAGTCACCCACTATTTATTTTTTATTTATTTTTATTTTTTGCGGCACGCGGGCCTCTTAATGTTGTGGCCTCTCACTGTTGTGGCCTCTCCTGTTGCGGAGCACAGCCTCCGGACACGCAGGCTCAGCAGCCATGGCTCACGGGTCCAGCCGCTCCACGACATGTGGGATCTTCCTGGACCGGGTCACAAACCCGTATCCCCTGCATCAGCAGGCGGACTCTCAACCACTGTGCCACCAGGGAAGTCCAAAGTCACCCACTATTATTGCATTACTGTCATTTTCCCCTTTCATGGCTGTTAGCATTTACCTTACATACTGAGGTGCTCCTCTGTTGGGTGCATATATATTTACAATTGTTATAATTTCTTCATGGATTGATCCCTTGATCATTATGTAGTGTCCTCTTTGTCTTTTGTCCTCTTTTGTCTTTATTTTAAAGTCTATAAATATTGCTACCCCAACTTTTTTTTTATTTCCATTTACGTGGAATGCCTTTTTCCATACCCTCACTTTCAATCTGTATGTGTCCCTAGGTGTGAAGTGGGGTCTCTTGTAGACAGTGTATATATATATATATATATATATATATATATATATATATGGGTCTTGTTTTTATATTCATTCAGCCAGTCTATGTCTTTGAGATGGAACATTTAATCCATTTACATTTAAGGTAATTATTGATATGTATGTTCCTATTGCCATTTTCTTAATTGTTTTGGGTTTGTTTTTGTAGGTCTTTTTTCTTTTCCCTTCCTCTTATGTTCTCTTCTCTTATGGTTTGATGACCATCTTTAGTGTTGTGTTTGTGTTGATTTTTCTTTTTTATGTATATATCTATTGTAGTTTTGGGGTTTGTTGTTCCCTTGAGGTTTTGATTTAGTACTCTATATATGTACAAGATTGTTTTATGTTGCTGGTCTCTTTCTTGCCTAGAGAAGTTCCTTTAGCATTTGTTGTAAAGTTCGCTTCACAGTGCTGAATTCTTTTAGCTTTTGCTTGTCTGTAAAGTCTTTGATTTCTCCAACGAATCTGAATGAGAGACCTACTGGTTAGAATAATCTTGGTTGTAGGTTTTTCCCTTTCATTGCTTGAAATATATCGTGCCACTCCTTTCTGGCCTGCAGAGTTTCTGCTGAAAAATCAGCTGATAACCTTATGGGGATTCCCTTGTGTGTTATTTGTTGTTTTTCCCTTGCTGCTTTTAATATGTTTTCTTTGTATTTAATTTTTGACAGTTTGATTAATATGTGTCTTGCTGTGTTCCTCCTTGGGTTTATCCTGTATGGGATTCTCTGCACTTCCTGGACTTCAGTGAGTGTTTCCTTTCTCATGTTAGGGAAGTTTTCATCTACAATCTCTTCAAATGTTTTCTCAGGCCCTTTCTCTTTTTCTTCTCCTTTGAGTCCCCTATAATGCAAATTTTGGTGCATTTAATATTGTCCCAGAGGTCTCTGAGACTGTCCTCATTTCTTTTCATTCTTTTTTCTTTATTCTGTTCTTGGCAGTGATTTCCACCACTCTGTCTTCCAGCTAACCTATTCATTCTTCTGCCTAAGTTGTTCTGCTCTTTATTCCTTCTAGTGTATTTTTCATTTCATGTATTGTATTGTGCATCTCTGTTCTTTAAATCAACTAGTTCCTTGTTAAATATTTCTTGTATTTTCTCAATCCATGCCTCAACTCTTTTTCTGAGATTTTGGACCATCTTTAATATCATTACTCTGAATTATTTTTCAGGTAGATTGCCTATATTCTCTTCATTTAGTTGTTCTTGTGGGGTTTTATCTTCTTTCTTTATCTGGGACATACTTCTCTGTCATCTCATTTTATCTAACTTTCTATGTTTACAGTCTCCTTTCCACAGACTGCAGGATCTTAGTTCCTCTTGTTTCTGGTGTCTGCTCCCTAGTGGGTGATGTTGGTCAAGGGGCTTATGTAGGTCTTCTTGTGGAAGGGACTGGTGCCTGCCCTCTCACAGATGGGCCTGTGTCTTGTCCCTCTGATGGGCAGGGCCATGTCTAGGGGTGTGTTTTGAGGCAGTTGTGAGCTCAGTACAACTTTAGGCAGCATGTTTTCTGATGGGTGGAGCTGTGTTCCTACCTTGGTTGTTGTTTGGCATGAGACTTTCCAGCTCTGGGGCCTAAAGTTTGTTGGATGGGACCAGGTCTTTCTGCTGAAATTTGGACCTCTGGGAGATCTCCATTCAATATTCCCTGGGGCTTCTACTACCAGTTTCCTTGCCTTCACAGTGAGTGATAGTTAACATCTGCCTTCCCAGGAGACCCTCTAAGACCCCTAGGTAGTTGTAGCCTGGGTTCCTATGGAGGTACTGCTTTGTGCTGTGTCCCTCCAAGAGTGGAGTCTCTTTTTCCCCCAGCACTGTGGAGCTCTTGCACTCAAGCCTGCTGGCTTTCAAGACTAAAATGCTCTGTGGCTTCTTCCATCCAATGCCAGACCCTCAGACTGTATTGGAGGGCTATTTTATGTGGAACCTCTCTGTGTAGCCTGCATGGGTTTAATATTTTTTGGTGCAAGGGTTGTTTTTAATATAGATGTCTGCCACCTCTTTCCTCACTGTATGATGAATGTTATTCCCTTTATAGGAGGTGTGACTGATGTTGTAGTGTCCAGAGCTTGCACTGGATATTGAGCAGGGCCTCCCCTTTGCCCTGTGGTTGCTACTTCCTTGCCAGAGGTGGGGTATGATCCCTAGTTGTTGGAAGAGAGGCCCCCAGATCTGTTTCTTAGCTGTGTTTCTGATCTGTGGTTTGAGGTAGGCAGGATTGCAGTACTCCTACTGGGAAGGAAGCCACTGAGTATTCCTCCTCTGGAGCTGTTCACCTATGGGTGTGCTCTGTTGTGTCACCTTTCACCCATTGTGAGAGCTCTCAGGTTACACTGCTGTTGGCACTGCTTTCAGTCCCACCTTAACTGTGGGTATGCCAGCCACTGGCCCTGGTATCTCTCAGATGTTTTTTTCACCAGACCTCCAGCATAGATCCACTGAATTCAGGTCCCAGGATTGCAAGTAGTCATGGATCTGGACCTACTGTGGGTGCTATGGGGGCAGCTCTGACTCTAGCCTGGCCCAAACCCTATGTATATGTGCCCACAAAGTCTACAAATGCTAAAGCTAGGTCCATCTTGGCTGTGGGAGCACTTGTTGCCCATTCAGACATTCTGTAGGTGCTGAGATTACAAGGCTGGTCACGGGGGTGTCAGTTGAATCTTCACACAGCTGCGAGGAGAGATTTGAGTTTTTCTTCCTTAGTTGCATGTTCCCTGTGGGCTCAGCTGTGGTTTCAGCCCCACCTCTGCATGTGGGCCACCCACAGAGGTCTGCCCCTGAGTCTTCCCTGGAGCACACGAGTCTGCCCCAGTGGGGAGGGAGCTTGGATGCAGCACTGAGGCCAGGGTCACAAGAGCCCTGGTGGTTATGGGAATGCAGTAAGGCAGTGGTCCTGGGCATGAGGGAGCTGGCCTGGGGAGGCAGCGGCCAACATGTGGGGAGAAAGGCTGCAATGACATCTCCACCCCTTGTCACTTAACCTTAGCACTTTTCTTCTACGGCAGTCCAGGTTTCCTCCACAAGAATTCCTGGTTGTGGATTTCCTCACTCCTGTCCCCTCAAGCTATCTCCTTGCAGCCAACAGCAGTCCTTTCCCTGGGTTTGCTCTCCATACACCATGTTCCAACACCCAGGCCCTGTGCACACCAGTGGACACGCATCTCAGGCTGGGGCATGCAGGGCTGTGGCACAGACTGTCTGTGTAGTTCTCACTCTGTCCTGCCTGCCACAAACCAGTTGCTGCACTCTCTTCCAACAGCCTCAGAAGCTCCCCTTTTGTCCCAACTGATCTTCCCACAGGTGAGGTGCTTCCCTGGATGCAGCAACCTCTCCCCTCCTTCAGCTCCCCTACCCAGGGGTGCCGTTCCCATCCTGCTTCCTCTCCTCTTCTTTTTCCCTTCTCCTTTCCTCATCTTACCCAGTTATGCAGGGATTTTTCTTGTCCTTTTAGGTGCCTGAGGTCCTCTGCTAGTGTTTTATTTTATTTTATTTTTTTGTTTTTGCAGTACATGGGCCTCTCCCTGCTGTGGCCTCTCCCGTTGCGGAGCACAGGCTCCGGACGCGCAGGTTCAGTGGCCATGGCTCACGGGCCCAGCCGCTCCGCGGCATGTGGGATCTTCCCGGACCGGGACATGAATCCGTGTCCCCTGCATCGGCAGGCGGACTCTCAACCACTGTGCCACCAGGGAAGCCCCCCTCTGCTAGTGTTTAGCCATGTTCTGTGAGAATTTTTCCATTTGTAGATGTATTCTTGATGTATTTGTGGGGAGATATGAGCTCCATCCACATTCTCCTACTTCTCTGCCATCTTGACCTCCATCAATGATATTCTTATGCAAAAATATTAGAAGGAATAGAATGTTTGTTGCCTAAGGGAAAATGTGAACCAGGGGATACTTGATAGCTGTTTTGAAGTATGAGAAGATAACTCTTCATTAACAAGCAGTCATTAACTTTTAATCTGTGCCAGGTATCATTCTAGATACTAGGAATACAGAGATTAAACACAATTAATATAAAAATAATTATTTATATGGGGCATTTACATAAAAAAATAGAAACATAGAGAAAGATATATTGAAGTCATGGGAGAATTCATGGGCTTTACAGGAAGAGGAATTAGATGTTTCTTTCTGTATGTTCCCAATGTGGAAAATATATATCAGTGCTTGGAAAGTTCACACTTTATGATGCTCAGAACTGTTCAAAAATGCCTTAGAATGTTGTAAGTACCCTGTTAGTGGAGATATTTCAGAGAGTGGTAATAATAAAGTAGGCATATAGTCAGCAGAGTTCAAATATCTGAATAATGACCTTATTAGGCAAGATGAACATTAGGCTTCCTTCCCAATCTTAGATATCATGTTTATGTGAGTCTAGTGTGTTGGGTCTGAGAAAGCAATCAAAGTTATGACCACTACCAAAAACAGAAATTTATGGTGGGTTCAGTAAGAAGCAGAAAGCAAAAGGGGGAGTATTCAAGATTTGTGTTTTAGTCATTTTAAATATGAAATGATTTTCTTATTATACTAAACTTTGTGGTGGGCTGGCAGTAAGCATTTCTGGAGAATGAAAGCCCAGTCAAAAGATCTGCATGACTTCATGGCAGTGGATGCTACTGTTTAATGAGCTATTTTTTCTCTTTTAGCTCCTCAGGAAACACAGGCTTCCCAACATGGGAAGTTAAAACTTTGTCCTCCTGATCATTTCCATACACTGAAGACAACAAAGGCAGATGAGGTGATATGCTTTGGAAGATTTTCCATTTAAACAAGATACTGGGACTCACTCAATTTTAGTTCTTGTTACAAACGTCCTAAGATCAGACCAAAGGCACAAGATGTTATTTAATCATCTTATCTAATTAACTGGTTCTTACATTTGATTTCCTGTCTCTTCCATCACATTCTGAACTCCTATCCACCACCCAACCAAAGCCAAGTTCCTAGAGTGTATACTCAGACCTAGTATATGTTTTCAATTTCAGGTATTGTCTCTTTCCTCAAGAGAATATATTTCCATTTCCAGGCTCTCCAGCCATCCACTATTTAATTGAAAGGGCCTGTTTTGTATGAACTTTGGAGGCAAAATTAGGAGGTCTGGAGCAACTCATTTTGTGTCTGTTAATTGCATTTATATCCAGTAATGGAGAATGAAGTCTGGACATGCCTGGCCCTCATCATCTGCAACAAAGAATTTGACTGTCTTTCTAATCGATATGGTTCTGAGGTTGACCTTTTGGGAATGCAAGATTTGCTTGAAAACCTTGGATACTCAGTGGTTGTAAAAGAGGATCTCACAGTTCTGGTAATGGACCAGGAGAGTGGGACAAGCTTCCTTCCCTCCTAAACAGTTTTGAACTTCTTTCTTAGCAGCTGTAAGAATAAAATGCATGTTATAGAAATTATATTTGCTCCAGAATATGATTCCCTTTATTTCAGCCTCCTCCCGTGCACAGTCTCATAGAAAATATTTAGATCAGCTCTATGTAGCAGTATTTCCCCCCAAATGTGGGATCTTTCTAAAGTTCTCAATCTGGGAGGCATCTATTACTTGATAGCCTGGGTGAGACATAAGCTCTGGACCCTGAAAGTTACTGATATCTACAGAAAAAGCTTATGAGACTTTTACAATCTCAACATCATGTGTGTAAATGTAAAAGTGTGTAGAAAAAAATTGCACATACACACATAAAGAAAATGTTGTTATTCTGGCCATGCCAAAAATAATCCCAGAGGGCTTTAGACAAACCATTTTAAACCTAACTTTCTGCTGTTCCAAGATGAAGGAATTTGTTGTGTTTCTAATTTTTGTCAATAGAAAGTTCTCTCTGTCTCTGTCTCTGCCTCTGTGTCTGTCTCTCCCTTTTTTAATAAAAACTTACAGGAACTCCAACATGTAAAACAGATGAAAGCAAAGCTCTCGTATTAGAGACATATCATCTCACTTGCCCCTCATTATACTCCATCTCCCAGTATCTTCTTAAGTGTAAGCTTCCATTGAAAACCATTGGGCTAGATGTTATGTAAAACCTCTACTAACTTTAATATTTTACACATCTAATTTCCTGGTTTTATATCAGAATGTAATTTCTCTTACAATTCCATTCAGTCCAAATCACCTGATTCTTTAGTGCTTGCTCCTTTTTGTGAATTCCACCTAGTATTTGAGTATAAACTATATAAGGAGAATTCCTCAATAGTAATTCTGGAGTGTTTTTCAGGAAATGGAAACAGCACTAAGACAGTTTGCTGCCCGCCAAGATCCCCAATCCTCAGACAGCATATTCCTTGTATTTATGTCACATGGCACCCTGGATGGAATCTGTGGAACAGACCCAGATATTCTTCGTGATGATACCATCTTCCAAATTTTCAACAGCTGTAACTGCCAGAGTCTAAAAGATAAACCCAAGGTCATCATTATGCAGGCCTGCCGAGGCAGTGAGTCTGAGTTCAGGAAACCCAGGGAGTGGCCATGTACTTCTTTCTATTAGTCTAGTCTAACCTTCATTTTCCCAGGAATGGGGAGAGAAACAATATTTCAGTACAACTCTTAGGTCCAGTCCAGAAAGAAATTGTAATAAGCCTGTACTATTTTTCTTTTTTTTAAGAAATGATAAGTAGCCTAGAATAATGAGGAATATCCTGATTATTTGAGACTAGGTTTTCAACATGGTCATTCTAAACTTAAGTGGGCTTTATGTGGTTCCCAGTCAGTGAGGCAGTTTTTCTAGTAGCAAGACATTTGCATTTTTAATAAATGCCATATTGAAAGGAATAATTGTAAAAGACTTTCTGTGTGTATGTGTGTGTGTTAATATAACATCTTTTATAAGACATGGATGTCTCAGAAGGTGCTGGGATTTTTTGGGTGACTGACATGAGAGAAGCCTCTGCATATAGGTATGACCAGTTCTTGCAGTGTTCCATCTGGAATGATGCCATTACAAACGGCCATGTGGAGAAAGACTTCATTGCTTTCAAATCTTTGACTCCATGTAAGTGACTTCAGAGAGAAAAATTTCTAGATCTCCTATTAGTTTCTTGATCACAGGCTTGGTTATGATCATATCTTATCACTAATATAAGAACATTTCTTCCCTAACTAATGAGATATTTAGGTGGGGAAGATATTTAAGTATTGAGATTTTCATGACTGGAAACGTGTATGTATTGATACTGGAGGAAATTTTCAAAATAAACAGGACTTCGGTGAAGACCCAGATTTAAGATAGTCTATACATAAGTCAAGAGGTTTTTTAGATGTAGCAATGGCACAGAAATGTATCATCTTCTCAGATTTGGTCCACCTGATGATCTACTAACAACTAAATGAGCCAACCAGTGAAACTGTAAAGCTTGCTCAACACATGCTTGCTCAACACCTATCGGCCTGTTATTTGAATCTAGTCTTAGGTTATTAGTTAACATTCAAATACCTGACTTCATGAGAGTGCAATCAGTGACTGAAAATCCTTCTTTGGCAGGAAAGTCAGAGTAGAAGGTAGAAATAAAAGATATTCTTGATTGCTCATGGTCATACCTGTAGAAAATCTATTTAACAGTCATTCGTGATATTGTTTTATCAATGATTTAGATAACAAGGGAAGTTTTAAAACCTAGTTTATACAAGTTCTAAGTGCTTTAGTGTAGTAATTTCAAATTTTAATGTGCATGGGAATCATTGAGAACCTCATTAAAACATAGATTTCTGATTCAGTATGTCTGGGGCAGGGCCTGAGATTCTTCACTTTTTAAAAGCTCCATGGTGATGCAGTGTTGTTGGTTCATGGCTGCTTGTGACTAGGAAGGGATTAGAGGACCCTCTGAGTCTACCTGGGGAAATAGGAAAGAGACCATACAGGAAACACCCATTACACAACTGGAATAGTTCTACTTCTCTTTGTTTTACATATTGGAGTTTTAATTATATTTTATTTGAAAGAAGAGTTCTGTGCTTTTAGCTATTGAAGGAAGTTCAAAAAGTATATGCAGTCTGATACATACTCTAAGAGATTATTTAATTTAATTGAGGAAATAAAGTCTAATATGTGAAATTCTTGCATTAATATTTTTATATACATAACTATGTGCAGATAATGTACTAGGTGCAGGGCATGTGATACACAGTTAAAGCAGGCATGGTCACTAAACATTACAGATTACAGAGTGTATGGTCAGGCCAGAGAGACAGAAATTAATTGGGGGAAAATATCTGTTATGTTTAACAGAAATAAATAATGATTGTCAAATGTGATGTGTTTTAAAGAAAAACTTTGTGCTCACATTTGAAAGATGAAGGAATTACCCATATCAAGGGCATGAAAGACAAAATCAAACAGACTCACTTATGTCACATGGTTTTAAAATGGAGCCGAGAGGCCATTAACGAAGTGAGCTTTATGCACATCCTCACCAGCTGAAACATGAACTTTTTTTTTTTTTTTTTTTTTTTTTTTTTTTTTTTGCGGTATGTGGGCCTCTCACTGTTGTGGCCTCTCCCATTGTGGAGCACAGGCTCCGGACGCGCAGGCTCAGCGGCCATGGCTCACAGGCCCAGCTGCCCCACGGCATGTGGGATCTTCCCGGACCGGGGCACGAACCCGTGTCCCCTGCATCGGCAGGCGGACTTTCAACCACTGCGCCACCAGGGAAGCCCTGAAACATGAACTTTTGAGCTGGACCAAACTACATATATGCCAAATATTCCAATAACTCTGCAAGAATACCTGCTACTTGCTCCAGCAATGGACTTTTGCTGAGTGATAGCGTTGGCAACCAATCATGTTCAGTCAAGTCTAGCTTTCTGCCTTGCAACACCAATCAAAATTCTTTGTAAGCAAATTATGTAAAGATTCCCTTTTTTGTCTTTAAAAACCTCTGATTTTGACCCTTAGTGGGACACTATTTGGATTGCTACCCTAATCTGTGTGCCCTGAATAACAATTCTTTGATCCCAAATAAATGTTTTTGCTTGATTATTGCCTCTTAACATTTTTAGGCTGACAAGGGTAAGAGAGGAATATTCCAGACAGAAAAAAAAAAAAGCAGTGTACGAGGAAGGCGTGAGAAAGAAAGAAAGGAGCTTAGAAAAGAGAACCAGAGAACCAGTGTGGCTAAAACACAGAGCCAGAGGACAGTAACCAGAAGGAATTTGGAGAAGTACACAAGAGCCACATAATTTGAGGCCTCATATGTTAAGGAAGGATTTGGTCTTTTGTACTAATATATTTTAATACTAATTTTACTTTATACTACTAATTTTACTTTATACTATTTCATTGCTTAGGTGACCTTTAAGCAATGAAATGATAAGATTTTCTTGCTTTTTTTTCTTTTTAAAAAATTTATTGAAATATAGTTGATTTACAATGTTATGTTAGTTTCAGATGTACAGAAAAGTGATTCTTTTTTTACATTGTCTTTCATTATAGGTTTTTACAAGATATTGAGTATAGTTTCCTGTGCTATACAGTAGGTCCTTGTTGGTTACCTATTTTATATATCATAGTGTGTATATTTTAACCCCAAACTCCTAATTTATCCATCCCCCCCTTTCCCCTTTGGAAGCCATAAGTTTGTTTTCTATGTCTCTGATTCTATTTCTATTTTATGAATAAGTTCATTTTTATCATTTTTTTAGAGTCCACATATAAGTGATATCATATATTTGTCTTTGTCTGCCTTACATCACATAGTATGATAATCTCTAGGTCCATCCATGTTGCTGCAGATGGCATTATTTCATTCTTTTTGATGGCTGAATAGTATTTCATTGTGAGATATATATATATAATCTCACATTTTCTTTATCCATTCATCTGTCAATAGACACTTAAGTTTCTTCCATGTCTTGGCTATTGTAAATAGTGCTTCTATGAACATTGGGGTGCATGTATCTTTTTGAATTATGGTTTTCTCCAGATATATGCTCAGGAGTGGGATTGCAGGATCATATGGTAGCTCTATGCTTAGTTTCTTAAGGAAACTCCATACTGTTTTCCATAGTGGCTACACCAATTTACGTTCCCACCAATAATTTAGGAGGGTTCCTTTTTCTCCACACCCTCTCCAGCATTTATTATTTGTAGACTTTTTGATGTTGGTCATTCTGATTGGTGTGAAGTGATACCTCACTATAGATTTGATTTGCATTTCTCTAATAATTTGTGAT
Source organism: Orcinus orca (assembly GCF_937001465.1). Lineage (NCBI taxonomy): Eukaryota > Metazoa > Chordata > Mammalia > Artiodactyla > Delphinidae > Orcinus > Orcinus orca. The sequence continues at coordinate 81,566,487 of NC_064566.1, read as the reverse complement.
GTTGAGCATCTTTTCATGTCCTTTTTGGCCATCTGTGTGTCTCTTTTAAGATGATCACTGTGAGGATTCTGTGGAGAACGAATTACAGTACAACAAAATTAGATGTAGGGAGATAGGTTAAAATGCTATTGCAGTATTACAAGCCATAGGTGATAATGATATTCTTGGGATGAGGTAAATATTTGGATCCAGGAAATAATTAGTATATAAAATTTATATGGCCTAGTAGTTTAGCAAGTATGTCTGATGAACATGAAGACATGATTGAGGTGACTCAAGTTTGCAGTGGAGAACTATGGTTTATTCATTAAAATGGAAATCCTGCCAGAAAATTTGAGATGCCTTTGGCATATTTCAAGATGAAATGAAGAGTGGAGAGTTACATAGCTGTATATTCCAGAGGAGAGAGCGTTTGAATTTTGGGAGATGCTTGCCTAAGAATGATATCTAATATTCTAAAAATGGATCAATTTATCTAGCAACAGAGAATAGAAGGAGAATAGATCCTAAAGCTAAGGTTTGAAGAACTCTAGAGTTCATGATCTGAGACAGAAATATTAGTCAACAAATTATACTAAGAAAGTATGGTCAGGGAATAAGAAAACTAGGAGGATGTGTTGTCAGAGTTATGAAGAAAGAATCTGTTGGAGTTACCAATATTTTCTGATGTGAATGGGAGACCAGGTAAATGTGGGGCCTGATAAATGACCATTAGACTTAATGAATTAAAGGTCATGTATGACCTTGGGGAAAGTCATTTGGTAAAGTTGTTGTGGGAAGGAGAAGACAGACAGGAGTGAGCAGGCTAGGAGGAAATGAAGATGTTGAGTATAGATAAATTGGAGAAATTTAACTATAAAAAGGAAGGAGAAATAGGAAGGTAGTTGCAGATAAAGTGACCAGAGAATATTAGCTTTTTCTGATAAGAGAAATTTGATCACATTGCAATGGTAAAGAGAGGTAATAATTCAAAAGATGTTCACCTAGAGTCTGTCATACAGAGTGAAGTTAAGTCAGAAAGAGAAAGACAAATACCATATGCTAACACATATATATGGAATCTAAGAAAAAAAAAAAAAAAAAGGTCATGAAGAACCTAGGAGTAAGATGGGAATAAAGACACAGACCTACTAGAGCATGGACTTGAGGATATGTGGAGGGGGAAGGGTAAGCTGGGACAAAGTGAGAGAGTGGCATGGACATATATACACTACCAAACATAAAATAGATAGCTAGTGGGAAGTAGCCTCATAGCACAGGGAGATCAGCTTGGTGGTTTGTGACCACCTAGAGGGGTGGTAGAGGGAGGGTGGGAGGGAGGGAGACGCAACAGGGAAGAGGTATGGGAACATATGTATATGTATAACTGATTCACTTTGTTATAAAGCAGAAACTAACACACAATTGTTAAGCAATTATACTCCAATAAAGATGTTAAAAAGAAATAGATGTTCACTCAATAAAACAGTGAGTGCAAAAAATTATAGTATTAAAACAGTATGGATGAAGAGCAGGCCCAGAGTCAAGGACTGCCAAGACCTGGCTTCTTTTATTCTATTATGTAGTAAATGCTCAAAGGATTTATGTTCTTTTCTACTACTTGCAGTTCTAGAGGTTGTAATGTTGGTCCTGCCTACTAAGAAAGTCAAAGGAATTTATAATTGAGGGTCTATGATGGCTTCTTTGGGACTGTTATGTAAACATCTCAGCATTGTCCAGATTTGACCTCCCTCCTTCCTACGAAGCACCAGAATCAAACTTTGTTCAAAAGTTATGGCTCTAAGAGTCTTGTACACTTATATGGTGGCTGAATCCCCCCATTATTTTAAAACTGTTTATTTTAAGGCAATGTTTCTTGGATACTTGACACAAATGGCTCTCTTTTCATTTCCCAACTTATCTACTACTTCAACGAATATTCTTGGTGTTACCAGTTGGAGGAGATTTTTCGAAAGGTAGGAATCTCTATGTCTTTTCAATTTATGTCCCAGAAAACTCTGTAGAACTGTTTGCAAAGCTTTTCTGTGAATCCTGAAGCTCTTAAGTCATCTTGATGCTCCTTCCTGTACTCCAAGTTTATTTAAAGAGGAAGTTTTTGGAAGCACACTACGTAGAACCAGAGTGAGTTTTTCTTATTCTGATAGGCTTGCTTATTTAATGAGTGCTTTTGAGAGTACTATTTCATTTGTGTAGGTACTATATCCAAGGAAAAGCTAAAAAGTTCTTCTGTTTATATTGTACTATCTGACCACAGCCTTAATACAAACTGTATACTATATACTCACTTCTGAGAAGAAGTCCAGAATTCCCTTTTAAATTTTTTAAAAAAGATTTCTTTACTATTTTAGGTTCAACATACATTTGAGACCCCAAATGTACTGACCCAGATGCCCACGATTGAAAGACTATCCATGACACGATATTTCTACCTCTTCCCTGGGAATTAAAATCATGCAAAGCATCCAGGTAAATGTATCCAAGAAGTGGATTTGGGTGCTCCCTGCTCAGAGTCTATACAAAAAGTCTGTACAGAATGGAGAACAATGACAGAGTGCTGCAGCACCGTAGTCACCGAGGCTTGCCTTATCTGCCTTTTCTTACTGGCTGCTGGTGAAACTGTAGTTTTATTTGACTTTAGCCATTGTATAATGACTGCACATGAAATGATAAGTCCAATGGTAGCTTGCTAGAAAACATTTCAGTCCTCATTTCTCTCAAGGATCTACTCAGTGAATATAAAATATTTAGTTTTTATGCATGCACAAAACCAAATAATAGGACATGCTATGTAGAGCAGGTGTTTAGCTTCCTGACTTCTGAGAAGTCAGTTTTGCTGAGTCACATCCCTTCTCTGTTTGTGATGAGGGCTGCCTGGACCACAGTGTCAACTGTTATTGCTGGATCTATGCTGAGGCAATGAGCTTCTAGCGTAGATCTTCCCATTTGGGGATGACGGGTCCATAGCCCTTTTGTGAAGATACATCTCACAGGAGAGATGAGTTCTATTTATATCTTATCTCTAGAAGCCCAATTACTCATGTTCTCTTCTCTTTATTTTTTCCAGGAAAATTAAGGCATTATGGTTCCTATGAATCTACTATTTTAAAAGGTCAACTTAATTAAGAATATTTTTATATAAACTTCCCAACTGCCCATCCTCCAAAAATAACAGGGTAAAATCACTCCTATACTACTGCTGTATTAATGCTTCATAAATTCTTTTAAAATTATGCTTGCTTTCTCATTTTACCATAAATATGTCATGCTCATTACAAAACAAATTTTAAGTATAGAAAAACAAAAATTTTAATGAAGAAATAATACTTGTTAACCTTTTTGGTATTTCTAGATGCAAGTCTAAATACTTCTACATTTTTTTGTTGCCAAGATTTGTTATATGCATACAAGAAATAATGCTGATAATGATTGGCAGAGGAATAAAGATACATGTCTCTTTTTAATACTGTTACTAATTTAATAGATAAAAATAGTCAATTTCGGGGGACTTTGAAGATGGCGGAAGAGTAAGACGCGGAGATCACCTTCCTCCCCACAGATACACCAGAAATACATCTACACGTGGAACAACTCCTACAGAACACCTACTGAAGGCTGGCAGAAGACCTCAGACCTCCCAAAAGGAAAGAAACTCCCCACGTACCTGGGTGGGACAAAAGAAAAAAAGAAAAAAACAGAGACAAAAGAATAGGGACGGCACCTGCACCAGTGGGAGGGAGCTGTGAAGGAGGAAAAGTTTCCATACACTAGGAAGCCCCTTCGCGGGCGGAGACTGCGGGAGGCGGAGGGGGGAGCTTCGAAGCCGCGGAGGAGTGCACAGCAATGGGTGCGGAGGGCAAATCGGAGAGATTCCCGCACAGAGGATCAGTGCAGACCGGCACTCACCAGCCCGAGAAGCTTGTCTGCTCGCCCGCCGGGGCGGGCGGGGCTGCGAGCTGAGGCTCGGGTTTCGATTTCGGTCGGAGCGCAGGGAGAGGACTGGGGTTGGTGGCTTGAACATAGCCTGAAGGGGTTAGTGCACCACGGCTAGCCAGGAGGGAGTCCGGGGAAAGGTCTGCACCTGCCTAAGAGACAAGAGACTTTTTCTTCCCTCTTTGTTTCCTGGTGCGCGAGGAGAGGGGTTTAAGAGCGCTGCTTAAAGGAACTCCAGAGACGGGCGCGAACCGAGGCTAAAAGCGCGGACCCCAGAGACGGGCGGGAGATGCTAAGGCTGCTGCTGCCGCCACCAAGGGGCCTGTGTGCGAGCACAGGTCACTCTCCACACCCCTCTTCCGCGGAGCCTGTGCAGCCCGCCACTGCCAGGTTCCCGGGATCCAGGGACAACTTCCCCGGGAGAACACACGGTGAGCCTCAGGCTGGTGCAACGTCACACCGACCTCTGCCGCCGCAGGCCCGCCCCGCAAGCAGTGCCCCTCCCTGCCCCCCGGCCTGAGTGCGCCAGAGCCCCCGAATCAGCGGCTCCTTTAACCTCGTCCTGTCTGAGCAAAAAACAGACGCCCTCCAGCGACCTACACGCAGAGGCAGGGCCAAATCCAAAGCTGAGCCCCTGTGAGCTGTGAGAACAAAGAAGAGAAAGGGAAATCTCTCCCAGCAGCCTCAGAAGCAGCGGATTAAAGCTCCACAATCAACTTGATGTACCCTGCATCTGTGGAATACCTGAATAGACAAGGAATGATCCCAAATTGAGGAGATGGACTTTAGGAGCAAGATGTATGATTTTTTCCCCCTTTTCCTCTTTTTGTGAATGTGTATGTGTATGCTTCTGTGTGAGATCTTGTCTGTATAGTCTTGCTTCCACCATTTGTCCTATCCGTCCATGTTTTTTTTAAATTTTTTTCTTAATAATTAATTTTAATTTTAATAACTTTATTATACTTTACTTTCTTTCTTTCTTTCTTTCTTTCTTTCTTTCTTTCTTTCTTTCTTTCTTTCTTTCCTTCCTTCTTTCTTTCCTTCCTTCCTTCCCTCCTTTAGACAACGAACCATCCCAAATTGAGGAGGTGGTCTCTGAGAGCAAGATTTATGATTTTTTCACCTTTACCTCTTTTTGTGAGGGTGTATGTGTATGCTTCTGTGTAAGATTTTGTCTGTATAGCTTTTCTTCCAACATTTGTCCTAAGGTTCTATCCGTCCCTTTTTCTTTTTTCTTTTTTCTAAATAAGTATTTTTTAATTCAATAACTTTATTATACTTTATTTTATTTTACTGTATCTTCTTTCTTTCTGTCTTTTTTCCTTCTTTCCCTCCTTCCTTCCTTCCTCTCTCCCTCCCTCGCTCCTTTCTTTCCTTCTTGCCTTCTTTCCTTCTTTGCTTCTTTCTTTCTTTCTTTCTTTCTTTCTTTCTTTCTTTCTTTCTTTCTTTCTTTCTTTCTTCCTTCCTTCCTTCCTTCCTTCCCTCCTTTCCTCCTTTCTTTCTTCATACTTCTACTAATTCTCTCTACTTTTTCTCCCTTTTATTCTGAGACATGTGGATGAAAGGCAATTGGTGCTCCAGCCAGGAGTCAGGGCTCTGCCTCTGAGGTTGGAGAGCCAACTTCAGGACACTGGTCAACAAGAGACCTCCCAGCTCCACATAATATCAAATGGCAAAAATCTCCCAGAGACCTCAATCTTAACACCAGCACCCAGCTTCACTCAACGACCAGCAAGCTACAGTGCTGGACAAACTATGCCAAACAACTAGCAAAACAGGAACACAACCCCACCCATTAGCAGAGAGGCTGCCTAAAATCATAATAAGGCCACAGACACCCCAAAACACACCACCAGACATGAACCTGCCCACTAGAGAGACAATATGCAGCCTCATCCACCACAACACAGGCACTAATACCCTCCACCAGGAAGCCTACACAACCCACTGAACAAACCTTAGCCACTGGAGACAGACATCAAAAACAGCGGGAACTACGAACCTGCAGCCTGCAAAAAGGAGACCCCAAATACAGTAAGATAAGCAAAATGAGAAGACAGAAAAACACACAGCAGATAAAGGAGCAAGATAAAAATGCAACAGAACTAAAAAATGAAGAGGAAATAGGCAGTCTACCTGAAAAAGAATTCAGAATAATGATAGTAAGGATGATCCGAAATCTTGGAAATAGAATGGACAAAATGCAAGAAAAATTTAACAAGGACTTAGAAGAACTAAAGATGATACAAACAATGATAAACAACACAATAAATGAAATTAAAAGTACTCTAGATGGGATCAACAACAGAATAACTGAGGCAGAAGAACGGATAAGTGACCTGGAAGATAAAATAGTGGAAATAACTACTGCAGAGCAGAATAAAGAAAAAAGAATGAAAAGAACTAAGGACAGTCTCAGAGACCTCTGGGACAACATTAAACACACCAACATTCGAAATAGAGGTTCCAGAAGAAGAAGAGAAAAAGAAAGGGACTGAGAAAATATTTGAAGAGATTATAGTTGAAAACTTCCCTAATATGGGAAAGGAAATAGTTAATCAAGTCCAGGAAGCACAGAGAGTCCCATGCAGGATAAATCCAAGGAGAAATACGCCAAGACACATATTAATCAAACTGTCAAAAATTAAATACAAAGACAGCATATTAAAAGCAGCAAGGGAAAAACAACAAATAACACACAAGGGAATCCCCATAAGGTTAACAGCTGATCTCTCAGCAGAAACCCTACAAGCCAGAAGGGAGTGGCAGGACATACTGAAAGTGATGAAGGAGAAAAACCTGCAACCAAGACTACTCTACCCAGCAAGGATCTCATTCAGATTTGATGGAGAAATTAAAACCTTTACAGACAAGCAAAAGCTGAGAGAGTTCAGCACCACCAAACCAGCTTTACAACAAATGCTAAAGAAACTTCTCTAGTCAAGAAACACAAGTGAAGGAAAAGACCTATAATAACGAACCCAAAACAATTTTGAAAATGGGAATAGGAACATACATATCGATGGTTACCTTTAATGTAAATGGACTAAATGCTCCCACCAAAAGACACAGATTGACTGAATGGATACAAAACAAGACCCTTATATATGCTGTGTACAAGAGACCCACTTCAGACCTAGAGACACATACAGACTGAAAGTAAGGGGATGGAAAAAGATATTCCATGCAACTGGAAACCAAAAGAAAGCTGGAATAGCAATTCTCATATCAGACAAAATAGACTTTAAAATAAGGACTATTAGAAGAGACAAAGAAGGACACTACATAATGATCAAGGGATCGATCCAAGAAGAAGATATAACAATTGTAAATATTTATGCACCCAACATAGGAGCACCTCAATACATAAGGCAAATACAAACAGCCATAAAAGGGGAAATTGGCAGTAACACATTCATAGTAGGGGACTTTAACATCCCACTTTCACCCATGGACAGATCATCGAAAATGAAAATAAATAAGGAAACACAAGCTTTAAATGATACATTAAACAAGATGGACTTAATTGATATTTATAGGACACTCCCTCCAAAAACAACAGAATACACATTTTTCTCAAGTGCTCATGGAACATTCTCCAGGATAGATCATATCATGGGTCACAAATCAAGCCTTAGTAAATTTAAAAAATTGAAATTGTATCAAGTATCTTTTCCGACCACAATGCCATGAGACTACATATCAATTACAGGAAAAGATCTGTAAAAAATACAAACACATGGAGACTAAACAATACACTACTTAATAATGAAGTGATCATTGAAGAAATCAAAGTGGAAATAAAAAAATACCTAGAAACAAATGACAATGGAGACACAATGACCCAAAACCTACGGGATGCAGCAAAAGCAGTTCTAAGGGGGAAGTTTATAGCAATACAAGTCCACCTTAAGAAGCAGGAAACATCTCGAATAAACAACCTAACCTTGTACCTCAAGCAATTAGAGAAAGAAGAACAAAAAAACCCCAAAGCTAGCAGAAGGAAAGAAATAATAAAAATCACATCAGAAATAAATGAAAAAGAAATGAATGAAACAATAGCAAAGATCAATAAAACTAAAAGCTTGTTCTTTGAGAAGATAAACAAAATTGATAAACCATTAGCCAGACTCATCAAGAAAAAAACAGAGAAGACTCAAATCAGTAGAATTAGAAATGAAAAAGAAGTAAAAACTGACACTGCAGAAATACAAAAGATCATGAGAGATTACTACAAGCAACTCTATGCCAATAAAATGGACAATCTGGAAGAAATGGACAAATTCTTAGAAATGCACAACCTGCCAAGACTGAATCAGGAAGAAGTAGAAAATATGAACAGAACAATCACAAGCACTGAAATTGGAACTGTGATTAAAAATCTTGCAACAAAAAAAGCCCAGGACCAGATGACTTCACAGGCGAATTCTATCAAACATTTAGAGAAGAGCTAACACCTATCCTTCTCAAACTCTTCCAAAATATAGCAGAGGGAGGAACACTCCCAAACTTGTTCTACGAGGCCACCATCACCCTGATACCAAAACCAGACAAGGATGTCACAAAGAAAGAAAACTACAGGCCAATATCACTGATGAACATAGATGCAAAAATCCTCAACAAAATACTAGCAAACAGAATCCAACAGCACATTAAAAGGATCATACACCATGAGCAAGTGGGGTTTATTTCAGGAATACAAGGATTCTTCAATATATGCAAATCAATCAACGTGACACACCATATTAACAAATTGAAGGAGAAAAACCATATGATCATCTCAATAGATGCAGAGAAAGCTTTTGACAAAATTCAACACCCATTTATGATAAAAAACCTGCAGAAAGTAGGTATAGAGGGAATTTTCCTCAACATTATAAAGGCCATATATGACAAATCCACAGCTGTCATCATCCTCAATGGTGAAAAACTGAAAGAATTTCCACTAAGATCAGGAACAAGACAAGGTTGCCCACTCTCACAACTGTTATTCAACATAGTTTTGGAATTTTTAGCCACAGCAATCAGAGAAGAAAAGGAAATACAAGGAATCCAAATCGGAAAAGGAGAAGTAAAGCTGTCACTCTTTGCAGAGGACATGATAATATACATAGAGAATCCTAATGATGCTACCAGAAAACTGTTAGAGCTAATCAGTGAATTCGGTAAAGTAGCAGGATACAAAATTAATGCACAGAAATCTGGCATTCCTATATACTAATGATGAAAAATCTGAAAGTGAAATCAAGAAAACACTCCCATTCACCACTGCAACAAAAAAATAAAATATCTAGGAATAAACCTACCTAAGGAGACAAAAGACCTGTATGCAGAAAATTATAAGACACTGATGAAAGAAATTAAAGATGATACAAATAGATGGAGAGATATACCATGTTCTTGGATTGGAAGAATCAACATTGTGAAAATGACTCTACTACCCAAAGCAATCTATACATTCAATACAATCCCTATCAAACTACCACTGGTATTTTTCACAGAACTAAAACAAAAAATTTTGCAATTTGTATGGAAACACAAAAGACCCCGAATAGCCAAAGTAATCTTGAGAACAACAAAAGGAGCTGGAGGCATCAGGCTCCCTGACTTCAGACTATACTACAAAGCTACAGTAATCAAGACAGTATGGTACCTGCACAAAAACAGAAAGATAGATCAATGGAACAGGATAGAAAGCCCAGAGATAAACCCACGCACATATGGACACCTTATCTTTGATAAAGGTGGCAGGAATGTACAGTGGAGAAAGGACAGCCTCTTCAATAAGTGGTGCTGGGAAAACTGGACAGGTACATGTAAAAGTATGAGATTAGATCACGCCCTAACACCATACACAAAAATAAGCTATAAATGGATTAAAGACCTAAATATAAGGCCAGAAACTATCAAACTCTTAGAGGAAAACATAGGCAGAACATTCTATGACATAAATCACAGCAAGATCCTTTCTGACTCACCTCCTAGAGTAATGGAAATAAAAACAAAATTAAACAAATGGGACCTAATGAAACTTCAAAGCTTTTGCACAAAAAAGGAAACCATAAACAAGACCAAAAGACAACCCTCAGAATGGGAGAAAATATTTGCAGATGAAGCAACTGACAAAGGATTAATCTCCAAAATTTACAAGCAGCTCATGCAGCTCAATAACAAAAAAAAACAAACAACCCAATCCAAAAATGGGCAGAAGACCTAAATAGACATTTCTCCAAAGAAGATATACAGACTGACAACAAACATATGAAAGAATGCTCAACATCTTTAATCATTAGGGAAATACAAATCAAAACTACAATGAGATACCATCTCACACCAGTCAGAATGGCCATCATCAAAAAATCTGGAAACAATAAATGCTGGAGAGGGTGCGGAGAAAAGGGAACACTGTTGCACTGCTAGTGGGAATGTGAATTGGTTCAGCCACTATGGAGAACAGTATGGATGTTCCTTAAAAAACTACAAATAGAACTACCATATGACCCAGCAATCCCACTACTGGGCATATACCCTGAGAAAACCAAAATTCAGAAAGAGTCATGTACCAAAATGTTCATTGCAGCTCTATTTACAATAGCCCAGAGATGGAAACAACCTAAGTGCCCATCATTGAATGAATGGATAAAGAAGATGTGACACATATATACAATGGAATATTACTCAGCCATAAAAAGAAATGAAATTGAGCTATTTGTAATGAGGTGGATAGACCTAGAGTTTGTCATACAGAGTGAAGTAAGTCAGAAAGAAAAAGACAAATACCGTATGCTAACACATATATATGGAATTTAAGAAGAAAAAAAATGTCATGAAGAACCTAGGGGTAAGGCAGGAATAAAGACACATACCTACTGGAGAACGGACTTGAGGATATGGGGAGGGGGAAGGGTGAGCTGGGACAAAGTGAGAGAGTGGCATGGACATATACACACTAACAAACGTAAGGTAGATAGCTAGTGTGAAGCAGCCGCCTGGCACAAGGATATCGGCTTGGTGCTTTGTGACCGCCTGGAGGGGTGGGGTAGGGAGGGTGGAAGGGAGGGAGACGCAAGAGGGAAGAGATATGGGAACATATGTATATGTATAACTGATTCACTTTGTTATAGAGCAGAAACTAACACACCATTGTAAAGCAATTATACCCCAATAAAGATGTTAAAAAAAATAGTCAATTTCATTGGAACATATCTTTAATGTCTTTATTAGCTAGATCTTAATATGAATTATTAATTCATATTATTTTCCTATTTTGTTTCAAGTTTTTTGTGTTTTTCTTATCAACTTATGCAAATACTCCCTGTATTGGAAGGATTAGACCATGTACTTATGTTATTAGATCATGGTCATATGTTAGCAAGTATTTCTTAGTTTGATATTGTATTTTGTGTATGATATTATGTGACATGTAGAACATTGACATTTTCAGTAATGACATCCACTTATATTTTTTCTGCATTTACTTCTACTTTTTAAATTAAATATTGCACTACTTCATCCATAATTTTTTAAAATTGCTTTTAAGATTTTTTTATCTTTCTCTAAATTATATATGTTGTTTCCTATGAATTGTGGGATACTATTATTAAGAATATTATTGATATTTTTTCCAACGAATTACAAATTGTGAAAGAAATACTTGTTGATTCATGCTTCATTTTCTTACTAATTGTTTAATATTAATTTAGAATGTGCTCTGGGCTACTTGTTTTTTGATAATATATAATAAAGATACTAGACTTTGGTTTTTACATTAGGGAATCTTTGACTACCAGGGATTGGAATCCACTCAAACTAGTCTCAAAAAAAAAAAAAAAAAAACCACCAAAATAACAGTCTTAAAGTAAGCATACAACAGGTAATCTAATATTCCTACAAGTGGAAAACAAAAAAATAGCCATGTCTCTGGAAATCTGGTCTAGAAAATTGAAAGTCAGGAAATCATTCTCTCTGATTAGCCCCTCCAATGTAGCATGGGTCTTTCTTTTAAATCTTGCATCTATAAAAATCTATAATTTTTAATAAATTAGCTAACTTCTCTGACACAATTTTCCAAGTATGAAGTGGATACACTAACACTTGACTCATATAGAGCAGGTACAATATTATGTGTATGAAGTGCCTCCCTGTTACACTGCCTGTCACATAGTGGGTAATTTTGATAGTAGAAGTCATTACTGTTACATGCACTGATTTATCTTTCAGGGCTATGCCACATCACACTGTTAATTACTATTGCTTTATAGTCTTCTTTAGTTCTCCCTGTTCACAATCTTCTTATTCTTGTATTGTACATGTTTTCAGATGAATTTTAGAAAGATGTTATAAGTTTTCTGACAGCTAAAAGGGGGTTTTAATGGAATTAAAATAAGTACATCCTTAGGACTATGTTTTATGTAATCATTAAGCCACATATTATATTTTTATCTTTAAGCAAAAGTTTAGATTTTCCTTCACATAACTTCCTCAAATTTTTCAATAAAGGTATTCCTGAATAGATTGTATTTTTTACTGTTTTGAATGAAAATAACTTCCTCCATAGTTTCCAACTGGTTATTGCTGTGAGTGTTAAGAAAAGAAAATGACAGGCACTGTTGATTCTTAATTATATATAAATTTAATTCAGCAGCCATATTGAACATTCATTGTTGTAGAGAATCTTTCACTTAGTTTTTCTTTTGAAAATTCTACATATAAAATTTTGTTATCTGCAAATCATAAACTTGTCTTTCCCTTGCCACTATTCACAGCTTTTATTTCATATTCATGAAATTTTATATTTATCACATACCTCTAGATAAAATAAACATTAATATAGTGATAGTGGGCATTCTTAATTATTATTTTAGTGGAAATGCCTCCAGTGTTTCATCAGTAAGGATAGTTTTCCTTCTATTGATTTAAGCAAGATTTTTTGATAATAAAGTGTATATTTACATTGTTATTTTCATATGTTTTTTCTCCCTCTAAGAGATGAATGTTATTTGGGCCCTTATGTAGACTAGAGCAAAGAGAAAGAAAATATGATCTTTCTATTTGAACTACTGATAGAGTATATTAATAGGTGTTCTGATATCAAGTAATGATTATATTACTGAGACAAAATCTTTGTCAAGAAAAAAGAAGAGATGAAAAAGCACATGCCCAATCCCTTTCAGACGATCTTTTCTTCCAATAAGCAATTAACCGTAACTTAGTCAAAAAGCAACTCATACCTCCAATGGAAGCTGAGAAATTAAGTGTTTATTGCATGTTGCCACATGCCTAACCAAAAAAATTGGAGTTTCTACTAGGAAAGGAAAAAGAAAACATATTTAGTCTCAACAGTGTCTCTACCATACATTGTTTCCATAGTCAATGGATACCTAATATCCCATTTAATGGATATATTAGAATGTATATTACTAATTTAGGTAATTTCCAAATTTTTTATCTTAAGCAATTTTAAAATTTAAAAAATCCTTATAAATATATCTTTAAGTTTCTCTCTGATAATATTATTAGGATAAACTCTCAAAACTAAAATGACAGGGTCAAAAGCATTAAAATTTTAAAATTCTATGTAAGGTATTATTCAAAAAATTGTCCACATGTGCCCTCCCCATGAGCCAAAAGTGATATAGTCTCTTTTTCTATATTTTCATCAATATCATGCATGATCAATCTCCTTAATTTGTCAGGTTAAAACAAAATCATTTTAATTTTTATGTATTTGATTTATAAATTGATTAAGCTTCTTTCCCACACTTACTGGTCATTGTATACTATTTAAATGTTAGCTGGTGCCTCCTCTTGCCCACAAGTTCTATATAGGGTTGTCTTAAACTCATAGGAACTGGCACCTAGGCTACCTCAGTGACTTCAAACCCTTCCAGGGCTTCTCCTTCTAACTAAAAGCACATTCTTACTTCAGAATTTGCTAAAACCCCTGGCTGGAAAAATAACCCCTCCCTTCCCCATATCTATAAGACTTGCTACATCCCTTCTTTGGATGTCTGCTAAATTACCTAACTTTATCAGTGAAGCTTTCCCTAACCACTCTAAATAACACAGCATGCCCTTTCCTGTCTCTGATACTCCCTACATCCTTACCCTGCTTCATTATTTGTTTTACAGTACTGATTACCGTACGACACACCATATAATTTTGTTTTCACTATTTATATGTCCATCTCATTTCATGAGACTATAAGCTCCATGAGGGCAGTGACTTTGTTTGTTATTGTATTCACAGAGTGTAGAATAGTGTCTGGCACAGAGAAGACACCAATTTTTGACTAGGTGAATCAATACATCTAGAAAACATTTTGCCATGTAGCTAGAGAGATAAAATATGTAATACACTTTGCAAATAGCTTTGCAATACAAACTTTTTTTCAGTGCAAAACTTAGTTTTTGTTGAGAATTGCTATTTCTTATTTTATTAAACCTAAGCCATTTTTTTCTAGATTCTTCTTGAGAACATCTACTATTTATGTGCTAGAAATTCATAATACATTCTTTTCTTCACAACCAAACATTTTTCATTCTATAAATACTGTTTGTGTGATTGTTCTCTGACTAATTCAATAGTGGCCATTGGAGATACAACAATGAAAAAGATAGACAGGTTTGCTACTTATATAGAGTTTATTTAACATAAATATCTAAAACACACTGTTATCAAATGAATGTTTGTGTTCCCCCCAAAATTCATACGTTGAAATCCTAATGCTCAATTTGATAGTATTAGAAAGTGAGGACTTTGGGAGATGCTTAGGTCATGAGGGTAGAACCCTCGTGAATGAGATTACTGCCATTATAAAAGTGGTTCCAGAGAGATTCCTAGCTCCTTTCCTCTTGTGAACATATGAGGGGAAATCTGTGACCAGAAGAGGGACTTCACCTGACCTTGCTGGCACCCTGATCTCAGACTGGAAGCCTCTGGAACTGTATGCAGTACATTTCTTCTGTTTATAGGTCACTAGTCTGTGGTATTTTGTTACAGCAGCCCAAATGTTAAAATGAATATCATGTTCTGAAAACTGAACTAAGAATCTCAGTCCAATTCTGTTTTTTCCAAAATTGTTATGTTGATGGCTGGCATTTCCATCCCCATACTTTTCCTTGCCAGAATCCCAGCTTTGTAAGTTAGCTCCTTCTTTTTCCTCCTTTGACATGAAATCAATCACCAAATCTGCCAGCTTTACTTTGGCATTTCCAAATCTTCTTTGTTCTCCCCATAATCACTCTCACCTGTTCAGGTCAAACCCCCTTTATTTCTCATCTGAAGTAATACATAGACTCATCACTGGTCAACATAAATTCACATTTGTCTTCCTCTAATACACTAGACTATCATTGGTGAGATTGCTCTGAAATGAATGTCATTCATCATTCACAAATTTATTAGTTCCCTATTCTTTTCAGAGTAAGCTACAAACATACTCTCATAACTCACAAACTCTGTTGTGTCCTTATTTCCTCCAACATTTCCTCTTCTATTTTGAATCCCAGCTATGTTGAAATACTTTCAAGTCTCCATGTTTTATATGCCTCTGAATGCATTATATGCCTTTCTGTGTACTAACCTTGCTTCCCTGGAACAACTCACAAAACACTTTATAAATATTTTCTTATTGAAGATTCAGTTTTCCAGGGTAATTTTCTTTGATATTTTTCTCCTAGCTATGGGTACTCCTCCAACATTTTCTTTTTTCTTTCTTTTTTTTTTTTTCGGTACGTGGTCCTCTCACTGTTGTGGCCTCTCTCATTGCGGAGCACAGGCTCTGGACGTGCAGGCTCACGGGCCTAGCCGCTCCGCAGCATGTGGGATCTTCCCGGACCGGGTCACGAACCAGTGTCCTCTGCATCAGAAGGCGGACTCTCAACCACTGCGCCACCAGGGAAGCCCCTCCAATATGTTTTCACATGTTCTTGGGGGGCAGTATTTATCAGGCACTGTCCACACAGGACAACAAAAGATACTATTGTATATAGATAAAGAGATGAAACTTAATATACGGATTTATTAATTTGGTATTCAAACACTGTAAAAGAAAAAAAGGAATATTGAGGAAACACTAAGGTGATATCTGCAGGAAGCATTTACCAATCAATCTAGGGTAGAGGGAATTCAAGAGAAGTAATTGTGGTTATCAAAACCTAAGTTATTCAGAGGGGAGGGCCTTCGAAATTAGTACTCAGACCTCTGAGAAAGGGCATAATGGTGTAGCTTTGGTTTTTTAAAGCCTGATCATGGAAATTCCATGAAGTAGACTCTAGACCTCTGAGGAAAAGGCTCTACCCACTTTTGACGTGAGTTCTCTCAAGGGGATGGGATGAAGCTGCTTCTAGGAGTGTTGCAATAAGCCCAGATCTGAAACTAATTACCGCTTCTGGAATAAAGGGTCATTGCTTTGCCAATGCTGACAGGAATAGATAAACAAGTAATTTCTTCTCTTATCCTTATGCTTTCTTATCTCTGTCTTTACCCCTTATTGGTAGAGCCTAACTGGATGCTAGCTGACCAAAGAAAAATTGTTTGCAGAATTCCAGCCCCAACATCATGAAGGAGAATATGGAAGGGTGAATTTGAAATTAATAAAGAATCGTTTAATGATTGGTACAGTGCCGGGCTTTGTGTTCTGTAGGTTGTCAAGGTCATTCTGCTCTTCTTTTCTCAGTGCTACATTAGTATTACCACAAAATTCAGGTTGTTCATAACTGTATCATTCAGGATTCAGTCAGAGAAGCAGAACTACCTGGAAGCTGATAAAATGGTCTGCGTAAAGATAATGCCTGTGTCAATGACTGGGGCCTAAAGTTCACTGGGAAAAAAAGAGGTGAGCGAAGATGGACTTGAAGTGAAGGAAGCAACTCAGCTGAAACCTACGAGGATTACATAGAAACCAAGATAAAAGTCATCAGTCTTTCACTGTCTCCAAGCTTCCAACTTCAGAGATGGCTGTGTCCTTCAGGACTCACATCTGTAATTCAACATTTATCAGACCCAAGAGATGAGAAAGCTGAAGGAGGAAATCAGACTGGACCTGGAGGAGTTTTGGGCCTGGCTGTTTTTCCAAGCTAAGCATGTAGGTGGTAATGCTGTAAATTGTCTCATGTCCTTCACTGACCTTCCATATTTAAAGAAAACATGGCTGCTGCCTCACTGACATTCCAAATCTCATGAAAATATCTCTTGTGGCTGAATCTAACTTTGAACTTGCAGGGAAGGAAATTCTGAGAAACCTAGTTCCAGCTTAGTAAGTTGACACAATACAAAACTAAAAAGTAACCTGCATTTGGTACCCTATAAACATGTATATATATATGCTCATAATATTGATTCACTGAGTCTCTCTTCCCTTCTACATTCTCTTCCTAGATGATATTTTTCAATTTTATGGTATTTAATACTATCTATCAATATATTTTAAAATATTCTCACTGTATATAATTGATAGTTTTGTCTTCTAAATTTCACATTAGTATTTAACTAATTACAAACTACATATCTCCCTTGGAGCATAATTCCAAAATTGAATTTGTGTAAATTACTCACCTGTACAGTCCCCAACTTACTTCTTTTCCACTCTTCTCACTTTTTTTTTTTTATCTAGTGATACACGTATAGATAAAGAAACTTGGGAGTATCTTTGATATCATTCTCTTCTGAAAACCCCACTTAAATTTTGTCACCTAGATATATAGATTCCCTCTCTGTTTCATCCATTTCTCAACATCCTATACTTTCAGTCCAGGCTGAGACACCATCATCTCTCACCTGAACTACTGCAAGTGTGTCTTGATGCCATTAAAACACGCAAATTCTCCTTTTTTGTTGGGGATATATTGGCGAATAGAAAGAATAGGTTTTGTGATTATGATACTCATCAAATTAAATGGCTCAGGGCTTCCCTGGTGGCGCAGTGGTTGAGGGTCCGCCTGCCAATGCAGGGGACACGGGTTTGTGCCCCGATCCAGGAAGATCCCACATGCCTCAGAGCGGCTGGGCCTGTGATCCATGGCTGCTGGGCCTGCGCGTCTGGAGCCTGTGCTCTGCAACGGGAGAGACCACAACAGTGAGAGGCCCGCGTAACGCAAAAAAAAATAATAAATAAATGGCTCAGCCAATGGCATTCTGTAATGGGCATTTTCTGTACTGCTGAGAATATTCAATTCTACTCTGGAAAACAAGAAAACAACAAAGTGGATGGAATTCATAAGAAATGTTAAGTATAAATAGTAATATGCTACAAAGTAAACATATGAGATATAAGCAAAACTCATAGGATAGGTTTATATATAATGAATAAAAAGTAACTCTTGGAATGTAGGCAGAATTCATATGATTTAGTAAGTATAGATAGTAAGTTAGTAAGACTGACAAAGACAGAATAAATATAAAATATAATGAAATAAAAATGTGCTGCTTAAAGATACAAAGGGATGAAAGACCAACTTTGTGATCATGCAACCTCTAGACTAGGACTTGATCATATATGAATTTAACACCATTTGTTGACAATCCAATAGAGTCCCATTCTGGTCATACAAGTGCTCTACCCAAGGAATGCAAATAAGACCAAAGGCTGTTAAACAAGCTAATTGGCAGCTACTCTTGCATCAAGTACAATTCCCCTGCAACTCTGACAGAACAGGTGTGTGTCATTGGCTCAAGATATATCCCTCTGTTACTCTTCCTTGATCCAACCTCAACTCTGGTCCTCATCACTAAAACTTCAGTTGTGAAGGTTGATATAGCAAGAGAGAAGCAGGATTTATGAACATTGGGAACATCGGGACTCAAGGAGAGTGGTCCTTTTAACCTGCTTGCACTTATCTAGATGTGTTAGTTTGACCTATTTCATTCTCCTTCCTTCTTGCTCAGTGTTTTAATTGACTTGATAAGCCACGTTTTCATTTTTATTTAGTCTGAAAGACTTTCTGTTTCAAATTCTGGGATAACTTCTCGGTTAGTATATTGAAGACTACCACTTCATTAACATAATTTCCTACATGATACTTCTCAGCTAATGCTGTGGGCTTTTGTGTTGAAAGAAGACTTGCAAAGGAGGCAAATGCTTCGAGAACAATAATGCCAAGGCTGTTACTTTTCAAGTCAGATCAAAATCAAGTTTATAGGATAAATTTACATTCTTTAGTGAGACTAAACCATGTACTCTTTAGAGGATATTTAATATGCTTAAAACTCATGTGTTTTCCCTTGAGTAATTTGGGAAAAAATTATCTTTAACATTTACTGGTGGAGAGAATGAAGAAGATTATCTATCTCAAGGGAATGGAGCCCTTGGGTTTTATCAGAGTTAGCCATCTTAGGCTGAAGAAGCCTCCATTAACATCAGTCCAATATATGAGACGCCAGACTTTGAAAGATCCAAAAAGGAAAAGGGAGTCTAGGATCCTTTGAGAGTTTAAGGAAGGCAAATAGGAGAAATGTTCTAATTAAAGTTGGCCTTTAAAAGAAGATATGCATTTTGAAGATAAGAAGAAATTATATAAGTGAAACTTACATAGAATACACATAGTTTCCCTAAACTAGTGTGTACATACATACATACACACACACGCACACACACACACTCTGAGATATGAGAGAAGGAAGACACACCTCTCACACCTCCCACTCGGCCTTGCTTTGGCATGCTTCCATAGCCCTTCAGTCTCAGAAATGTTCAATCCTCTACTGGATTTGAGTGTATCTTTGGTCTGACATGACAATTCTCAGGAAGAATCACTCACATTTTCTAAAAACTTTAGAACTGGAAAAGGAGAGTGTTGACTTTCTTCCTTATCTAAAGAAAACTATAGAGAGAGAAGATGGTGAGGTGATACCTTATTGTAGTTTTGATCTGCATTTCTCTAATAATTAGTGATGTTGAGCATGTTTTCATGTGCTTTTTGGCCATCTGTATGTCTTCTTTGGAGAAACATCTATTTAGGTCTTCTACCCATTTTTTGATTGGGTTGTTTGTTTTTCGATATTGAGCTGTATGAGCTGTTTGTATATTTTGGAGATTAATCCTTTGTCGGCTGCAAAAACTATTTGCAAATATCTTCTCCCATTCTGTGGGTTGTCTTTTTGATTTGTTTATGGTTTCCTTCACTGTGCAAACACTTTTAAGTTTAATTAGATCCCATTTGTTTATTTTTGTTTTTATTTTCAGTACTCTAGAAGGTAGGTCAAAAAATATCTTGCTGCAATTTATGTCAAAGAGTGTTCTGCCTATGTTTTCCTCTAAGAGTTTTTATAGTATCCCACCTTACATTTAGGTCTTTAATCCATTTTGAGTTTATTTTTGTGTATGGTGTTAAGGAGTGTTCTAATTTTATTCTTTTACATGTAACTGTCCAGTTTTCCCAGCACCACTTATTGAAGAGACTGTCTTTTCTCCATTCTCTGAACCACAATTAACCAAGAAATTTCTCACCTTAGTTACTCCACAAACTCTGTTTACTTGCTGTTTACTGGCATAAAAATTATTGTTTTTTCTCCTTCAGTGCATTCATCACAATTTGTAATTATATATTTTCCAGTGTGTGTGTTTGTTTTATTTTTTTTAATGTTTATCTTCCCTTAGTACTAAACATTCCATTAGGATTAGGAACATGCCTATTTTATTTCTGTATACATAGCACCTACCATAGTATATGAAACAGAATTGGTCCTCAGAAATATTTATGATATGGGAAAAATTCCCAACTATGATATATGTTCCCCAAAAGTATATGAATTCACCAATGCTGGATATACTCGATGTTAAGCTAGATGGAATGGAAATAAAATCACTTATAGATAAGAATTTAAATACCATTTATGACTCAAATTCAAAGTATTTTATCTTCATGCCAAGATACTAGAAGTCCATCGATCCATGGAATTCTAGCATCTTGGCATGAAGATAAAACATGATCCATGGCCTCCATGATTCTTTCAAGAGTGTTAGATATTGATAAGGACTCATAGAATAATAAAAAGAGTTGCAATTTGAGAGATTTATTCCTCTTTACTTCAATTCTATTTGACCACAAGAAAATCTTCTTCACAATGATATTTGCACTCTCCAGAATGGATTTCCAAAAATAAAACTTGAAACCTTCACTTCCATTCAAATCACTAGATCAACCTTTTTTCATGTTCTTTAGATTCCACATGTAAGTGATATCATATGATATTTGTCTTTCTCTGTCTGACTTACTTCACTTAGTATTATAATCTCTGAGTCCATCCATGTTGCCCCAAATGGCATTATTTGATTCTTTTTAATAGCTGAGTAATATTCCATTGAATAAATGTACCACATCTTCTTTATCTATTCATCTGTTGATGGAAATTTAGATTTCTTCTCTGTCTTGGCTATTATAAACAGTGATGCAATGCACATGAACTTATTTACAAAAGAGAAATAAACTCACAGTCTTAAGAATGAACTTATGGTTACCAGGGGGGAAGGGTGGGAGGGAGGTATAGACTGGGAGTTTGGGATTGACATGTACACACTGCCATATTTAAAATAGATAACCAACAAGGACCTACGGTATAGCACAGGGGAGTCTGCTCAATATTCTGTAATAACCTAAATGGGAAAATAATCTGAAAAAGAATAGATACATGTATATGTATAAGTGAATCACTTTTCTGTACACCTGACGTGAACACAACATTGTTAATCAACTATACTCCAATATAAAACTATATTGGAGTAAAAGTTGATGTAGTGATTTTAATGGAAGTTAGAGATACAAAGAGAGATAAAATATGGTCCTTGACTTTAAGGCACAGACAGTTTGATGGGGAGTCTTCTCAAAAATAGCTATTTAATGTTCAAGGTAAGCATCTGGGACAAAGGATACACAGAGAACAGAAAGGAGGAGCAAATAACCTAGAGGTGCACTATAAAGAAAGAGTCTAATATTTGAGTCTTAAACATTGGGTAAATGATAGATAAGAAAGGGCAGAGAAGATAATTTCAGACAAAAAATCCCAACATAAGTGTAATATAAGCATAGATGAATGATGGCAAGTTTCATTAATGGGATTATATCTCTTTTGAGGTACTGGTTCTTAAAATGCAAACTGTAATCATTGTTTGTCTGGGACTGACTCAGTAAATTCCCTGGAAAGGAAGGATAGTTTTTATGGCTAGGGTCCTATGCCATATGCCATATACAGACTCTTGCTGAGATTTGCTCTTTTATTTAAACATACTATATGCTTGGATCTCTTGCTCTTTGCCTCTCTCTACCACCATCACACCCACTCTCAATCTATTAAATGGTGCTTATGTGGCTAAAATTCCTCACTCTGTCGATCTCTTTTCTGCGGGGAAGTGTCCACTCCTCCTCTACTTTGAGTTACCTAGTCTCGAGGTACTCAAGTCCCTTCCTGAGTTGTCATATTGTTTATATCTGACAATTCTACCTTTATTAATCTCCATTAACTTAAACTCTAACATGTTTACATGTCAATCTTCTGGTCCAGACCCTTCCTTCACTCTCAACTTTTGAAAGAATGAAAGTGTTAAGCAACTTTAGGAAACGCTGGATTGCAACTTAAATGTATAACCTAATCAGAATATTGTTTCAGGAAATGTAAAAGAAAATTTTCAACAGACCAGAAAAATAAGCAAAAAACAATTTATTGCAATAGGGGAGAAAGTTTGAAGTCAACTCCATTGAGAAAAATACAGGAAGAATCTTTAAGCACTGGGGTGAGCTAGTGGAAAAGTACTGAGAGACATTAGTGGAGAGGTTGGTCAATGCATTAGGCCATATGTGTTTGCTGATTGGTGTTTATGGAATTTAGGATCCTGCCTTCTCACCAAGACTGGAAGATAGGGGCACTATATTTCTTGAGAAAGACGTTCTTGGATAGTAATACTGGCAAGAGACTAGAAGAAGATTTACATCTCAAGGAACAGAGAGAAAATCTACAATTGTAAGTTTTCTAAGGTAAATGCTCTAAGAAAAGGGAGGTCAGAGTCCTATAGTGAGGTAACAGCCTGTCTAAAATTTAGTCATGCCAAGGAAAATGTTAGGCTGTCTTGGTCAGAAAGCAAGGTCATTAAATGCAGTCCCCAGCCCACAGTTCTAAGCATTATAAGCCTATTTCATTTTTCTACATCAAAAAGTTCATGGTAGGATCAGAATCATATTCACTATTGCCTCTACAGTTTGGAAAATAAGACAAGCTTCTAAAACAGAGCTCCCCAATAGACTAATTAACGACTGTTGAATTTTAAAGTCTTACCATGTAATCTGTCTTCAAACAGGTTTACTGATCCAATTCCATCTCCTTACATCGTGATTACACTCATCCAGGAGGGTAAGAAGGCTCTTTTAAATGTTGCCATCTTCCCCAACTCAGAAATTATTTTTCACTATATCCTATTTTATGGATGATCTATGTAGACTTTAGGCTTTGGAGCACAGCCTATCCAAAACAAGAGCCTTGTTAATAACTTCCATGGATGACGGTTTATTGATAACTTCCATGGATGACAATATATTGTTTCTGTGTCATGATCTTTGAAGTCACAACATGATCTAATTGAAGAAACATTTAAGGAATTCTTCTAGTCAAAAAAAGTACAATATCCCAGTAGTTGTTAGATTACCCACCCTTTACCCTAGAGAGTTGCACTAATTGCCCACTTTTCAATTAGATTTTGATTTTCAGGAAACTTTGGCAATGCTTGTCCTACATATATCTTTAAACTTGATGTGGTAGGATCTAATAGTTACTACATTTTCTGTGAAATATTAGCCACCTATATATCAATGGTCACCATGCAAACGTTTCATATTTTAAGTTTAACTTCATTTGTTTGTGGTAATGGCAGAGAAGGCAGGGTTTTGTAATCACTGACCTAGTAAATTCTCCAAGAAAATATACAGAAAAATAAAAAATAACTTCTAATATTCAAAGTTGGTTCATTTCACTTCAGTTTTCAGTAAAAATTTTACCTCTTCTCAGAATCTTGCACTGACTACTCTATCTAAAGTAGATTCCTGCCCTACTCACCCTCCATTGCATCACAGCTTCTTTCTTTCACAGCATTTATCATGATCTGCACTATTTTAAAATTTATTTATTTACTTTATTGTCTGTCTTCCTACTAAAATACCTTTTTTTTTCATTCAACTAAACTTTTTCTTTAATAGTCTATTAGCTTTCAAATGTATAGAATAAAGTCTATCAAAAACTGGACATTCTTGGACATTTTTCCCAGAGAAATGAATATTTATGTTTACACAAAAACTTGTTTATGAGTGTTTATAGCAACTTTATTTATAATAGCCCCAAATGGGAAATAAGGCAAGTATTCTTCTATGAACAAATGATTAAATAAAAAGTAGTACCTCTACATGATGGAATACTATACAGCAGTATAAAGGGATGGACCATTAACACAGCAACTTGGGTGGATCTCAAGAAAATTGTTCTGAGTAAAATAGTCAGTCTCAAAGATTATGTACTGTTTGATTCCATAGTTACAAAATTCTTGAAATAAGAAGAAAATATAGAGATGAAGAGCAGACCAGTTTTGTCAGAGGGTAGAGATGTGGAAATGGGAGTTTGCTGTGGCTACAAAAGTATATCAGTTCATCAACATAACAGTGGTGGTGGTTACAGAAATCACATATATTAAAACTGTGTGTATTTTGGAGATTAATCTTTTGTCAGTTGCTTTGTTTACAAATATTTTCTCCTATGCTAAGGGCTGTTTTATTATCTTGTTTATGGTTTCCTTTGCTGTACAAAAGCTTTTAAGTTTCATTAGATCCCATTTGTTTATTTTTGTTTTTATCTTCTTTACTCTAGGAGGTGAGTCAAAAAAGATCCTGCTGCACTTTATGCTAAAGTGTGTCTGCTTATGGTTTCTTCTAAGACATTTATTGTGTCTGGCCTTACATTCAGCTCTTTAATCTGTTTTGAGTTTATTTTTGTGTATGGTGTTAGGGAGTGTTCTAATGTCATTATTTTACATGTAGTTGCCCAGTTTTCCCAGCATCACTTATTGAGGAAGCTGTCTTTTCTCCATTGTATATTCTTGCCTCTTTTGTCATAGATAATGTGACCATATGTGACCATAGGTTTATCTTTGGACTCTACCTGTTCCATGGGTCTATATTTCTGTTCTTGTGCCAGTACCATACTGTCTTTATTACTGCAGGTTTGTATTATAGTCTGAAGTCAGGGAGCCTGATTCTTCCAGCTCCGTTTTTCTTTCTCAAGATTGCTTTGGCTATTCGGGGTCATTTGTGTTTCCATACAAAGTGTAAATATTTTTGTTCTCATTCTGCAAAAAATGCCACTGGTAATTTCATAGGGATTTTACTGAATCTGTAGATTGCTTTGAGTAGTATAGTAATTTTCACAATATTGATTCTTCCAATCCAAGAACATGGTATATCACCTCATCTGTGTTGTCTTTGATTTCTTTCATCAGTATCTTATAGTTTTCTGCATACAGGTCTTTTGCCTCTTTAGGTAGGTTTATTCCTAGGTATTTTTTTTGTTTTTGTTGCAATGGTAAATGACATTGTTTTCTTAATTTATCTTCCTGATCTTTCATTGCTAGTGTATAGGAATGCAAGAGATTTCTGTGCATTAATTTTGTGTCCTACAACTTTACTAAATTCTTTGATTAGCTCTAGTAGTTTTCTGGTGGCATCTTTAAGGATTTTCTATGTATAGCATCATGTCATCTGCAAACAGTGACAGCTTTACTTCTTTTCCAATTTAGTTTCCTTTTATTTCTTTTTTTTGTAAAGGTATGTGAGCATGGCTTCAATCTAAAATGCAATACACACACACACACACACACACACACACACACACACACACACACACACATATATATTTTCATCTCTGGAGCTGGGAATAAGAAAGTAGGGCATATGTTTTTAATGAAAAAATGGACAAGATAACTTGAACACAGCAATTACTTCAGCTGTCTATCATTGTGTTTTTATTTTATTTTGTATTGAGACCGTGTTGTTTTCTATATTTTTATGAGAAATATTAAATTGCAGTTTCCTTAAAGAGGCATTTATTTAAAGTGTACAGTAAGTGCTATACTTGCTGTACAGAATCTGCAATCATTGTTAATTGGTGAATTTCCAACTTGCTTGCTGTGTTGAGAGCCTCATTATTTTGTTATTATTCCTTTTTCATTTGTACTTCAAATTTGTGTAACAAAAATATACTAAACTAAAATTACACTTTCAAATACATAATACTATAACTAAACTACTTTCTATGCTTTACAGATGGTGCAAGCTCGACAGTGACAGGTTTTGCATATCAATGACTCCTTTATGCCAGTTAGTCAGAATCATGTAAAAGTTATTTGTGGTGCTGACTTTCACTTTACTAAAATAATTTTTAAAATTACTTTTCATTTTATGTATGAATTTACAACATAGATTTGAAAATAAAATCACAATACATTTTTATTCATTTTTTATTTTGTAAAAATTGTATGTATTTAGGTATACAACATGATATTTTAATATACATATAATAGTGAAATAATCACTACTTTCAAACCAATTAACATATCTATCTTGTCACAGATTTACAATTTTTTGCGTGTGTGGTGAGAGCACTTGAAATCTACTCTTAGCAATTTTCAATATACGATACAGTATTATTAACTACAGTCATCATGCTGTGCATTAGATCTCTAGACTTCTACATAACTGCAATTTTGTACTCTTTGACCAACATCTCCCCATTTCCCCACCCTTGATAACCACTGTTCTACTCTCTGCTTCTACACATTCAATATTTTTAAGATTCCATGTATAAATGAAATCATGCAGTATTTCTCTTTGTGTATTGCTTATCTCACTCAGCATAATGTCCTCCAGTTTCATCCATGTTGTTGCAAATGTAAAGATCTTCTATTTTAAGGTTGGATTTATTCAATAATTTCTTTATTTATCTATCTGTGGACACTTAGATTGTTGTTTCCATGTCCTGGCTATTGTGAATAAGGCTGAAATGAACATGACAGTGCAGATACCTCTTCCAGGAACTGATTTCATTTCCTTTGGGTATATACCCAGAAGAGGAATTGTTAGATCACATAACAGTTTTATTTAATTTTTTGAAGAACCTCTATTTAATTTTTTGAAGAACAATTATGTTCCATAATGGCTGTACTAATTTTCATTCCCACCAGCACAGTACAAGCATTCTTTTTTCTCCACACCCTCAAAAACATGTTATCTTTAATCTTTTTTGATAATAGCTATCCTGGTATGTATGAGGTGATATCTCCTTATGGTTGTGATTTGCATTTCCCTGAAGATGAGTAATATTGAATACCTTTTAAAACATCTGTTGGCCATTTGTATCTTCTTTGGAAAAACATCTATTCAAGTCATCTGCCCATTTTTTTTATTAGATTGTCTTTGTTATTGAGTTACTTGAGAACAACACATTTTTATTAGTGAGAAGATATTTACTTTAGGTAGTACTTTCATTTTTACTTTCAGAGATCCAATTACCTGTATATTGTTGTCTTCTGTTAAAGTAACTTTGAAAGGAAATGGTCATAGTTACTATATTTTTTCTCTAATTTGATGGAGAATTAAATGAGAAATGAAACAGATGAAGGTCAATTTATAAGCTGACATGATAAAGTCATGTTACATGATGAAGAGTTCACCTTGAAATTTCCAAGACTAGTCTAAATACTTTTAAGTTCAAAATAGTTGAAGCAAAATGGTTAAGGTTAGGGCATTGATAAAGATTACTGTGCTCTCCCTTAGAAAATTTCTGGGTTTCTCCCTTTATTATATCAAGTTGGGCCAACCTCATGTACATAACACACAGCCAGACAATATGGCTACCTTAAATTCAAGAGCAATTCAATATCTCATACTGATAAATATCTTTAATCATTTAGTCACCAATATTTTTGCAGAAGAAAATTTTGTAGTAATTAAATGGGTGATTTTAATATTATTTCATTTATTCAAAGAACTATTAGATAAAGTATTAGACATGAAGGGAAGAGGGAAAGAACAAGAAATGATATACCTCATCCCTTACCTTGGAATTTAATGGAATTTATCTATATATAAAATATATTTGAAACTACATTAACTTTAATATAAAAATGAATTATAAGTAAGGGCTCTATGTTAGCAATATGAGGCAGATTTTTGTTTTTGTTATATTATTTATTTTATTTTTAATTTCAGGTTTATTGAGGTACAATTGACAAATAAAATTATAAGATATTTAAAATGTACATCATAATAATTTGATATATATATGTATTGTGAAACGGTTCCCCCATCCAGTTAATTAACACATCCTTCACCTCATATGCTTATCTTCATTTTTATAATATTTATGTTCTACTCTCTTAGCCAATTTCAATTATACAATACAGTGTTATCAACTATAGTCACCATATTTTAAATTATCTCCTCAGACCTTCTTTTTTTTTTTGTGGTACACAGGCCTCTCACTGTTGTGGCCTCTCCCATTGCAGAGCACAGGCTCTGGACACGCAGGCCCAGCGGCCATGGCTCATGGGCCCAGCCGCTCCAAGGCATGTGGGATCTTCCCGGACCGGGTCACGAACCCATGTCCCCTGCATCGGCAGGTGGACTCTCAACCACTGTGCCACTGGGGAAACCCCCTCAGACCTTCTTATAGCTAAAGTTTGTACACTTTTACCATTTTCTCCTTGTTTCTCCCACACCCCAGCCTCTAGCAACTACTTTTCAAAATTCTGTTTCTATGAGTTTTATTTTTTTTTAGGATTTCACATATAAATAATAGAAAACTTAAAACTCTACATTTTTACTCTCCTCCCTCCATTTTATGCTTTTGATGTCACAATTTACATATTTTTACCTTCTGAATCCATTAACAAATTATTATAGTTATAATTATTTTTAATACTGTTATCTTTTTAATTATTTATGGCCATTTCTTTAAGATCTGTTTCTGGAGTTTTATCATGTTCTTTTGTTTGAAACATATTTCTCTGTTTCTTCAATTTCCTAAACTCTCTATGTTGGTGCTATACATTGGATATAAAATCACCTCTCCCAGTCTTGAAAGTGTGGTCTCATGGAGGAGATAAAACTTATTGTTCAGCCCAGCCCAAGCTCTTGATTCTCTCTCAATCCTTTGTGATTGTCCAAGCTACCATCTTTGTTTAGCAGCTCCTAGTAGTTGAGATTGTGTCAAGACTAGTCAGTGTTCCAAGGGTGATGATCTCAGTCAACACCTAGATTGGAAGACAGATGCTCAGGAAGTGGATTTTAAAGTATGCAAATAGGCCTATTTCAGGGACAGACTATCTGCACTGAACCCTGAAGGATAACTGGTAAAGAACTATTTTTTTCCTTGCTACAGTTCTGCAGGGCTAGGGAATGGAAGCCCATCTGGCTAATGGAGCCAGTCAATCAAGGGGTACATTCCCTGGGTGGCTGCTACAAAAGCTGGAGAACAAGATCTGTGAACAAGCTTCTTCCAGGGAGACTCTAGGTACTTGGAGTGGGTCAGAGGGAGAACACAGAGATTGCACCCATAGGACTCCTGGGTCTAATGAAAGGATCACAGTCATACTCTAGATGTACACTAAATTAAAAGCTTGACTCTCAGGCTGCAGCTTTTAAAGTATGCAAATAGGCCTCTTTCAGAGAAAAACTGAGAGATTAGTGTTTCTGTCAGCTCTCCCTGTGTTGAGCCCTAGGGAGATAGCTTGTTAAGAATTGCTTCTTTGTTCTCAACAGTAAGAAATGGAAAGCACTTCCTCTGAGATCAGGAACAAGAAGAAGGTGTCCACCCTTGCGACCTTCATTCAACATAGTTTTAGAAGTCCTAGCCATGGCAATCAGAGAAGAAAAAGAAATAAAAGAATCAAAATTGGAAAAGAAGAAGTAAAACTGTCACTGTTTGCAGATAATATGATGCTATATATAGAAAATTCTAAATATGTTACCAGAAAACTACTAGAGCTCATCAATAATTTTGGTAAAGTTGTAGGATACAAAATTAATACACAGAAATCTCTTACATTCCTATACACTAACCACAAAAGATCAGAAAGAGAAATCAAGGAAACAATCCCATTTACCATAACATCAAAAAGAATAAAATACCTAAGAATAAACATACCTAAGAAGGCAAAAGACCTGTACTCAGAAAATTATAAGATACTGATGAAATAAATAAAAGATAACACAAACAGATAGAGAGATATACCATGCTCTTGGATTGGAAGAATCAATATTTTCAAAATGATTATACAACCCAAAGTAATCTACACATTCAATTCAATCCCTATCAAATTACCAATAGCACTTTTTACAGAATTAGAACAAAAAAATTAACAATGTGTATGGAAACACAAAAGACCCCAAATAGCCAAAGTAATCTTGAGAAAGAAAAACGGAGCTGGAGGAATCCAGTTCCCTGACTTCAGACTATATTACAAACCTGCAATAATCAAAACAGTAAGGTACTGAAACAAAAATAGAACTACAGATCAATGGAATAGGATAGAAAGTCCAGAGATAAACCCATACATCTATGGTCACTTTATCTATGACAAAGGAGGCAAGAATATACAATTGAGAAAAGACAGTCTCTTCAATAAATGGTGCTGGGAAAACTGGACAGCTACATGTAAAAGAATGAAATTAGAACACTCCCTAACACCATACACAAAAATAAACTCAAAATGGATTAAAGAGCTGGATGTAAGGCCAGACAAAATCTCTTAGAGGAAAACATTGGTAGAATACTCTGACATAAATCACAGCAGGATCTTTTTGAACCACCTCCTAGAGTAATGAAAATAAAAGCAAAAATTAACAAGTGGGACCTAATTAAACTTAAAAGGTTTTGCACATAAACAAAACAAAAAGACAACCCACAGAATGGAAGAAAATACTTGCAAATGAAACAACCATCAAGGGATTAATTTCTGAAATATACAAACAGTTCATGTGGCTAAATATCAAAAAAAATACAAAAAAAACAAGAAACCCATTAATAAATGGGCAGAAGATCTAAACAGACATTTCTCCAAAGAAGACATACAGATAGCTAAAAAGCATATGAAAGGTGCTCAACATCACTAATTATCAGAGAAATGCAAATCAACATACAATGAGGTATCACCCCACATCAGTCAGATTGATCATCATCAAAAAAATCGACAAAGAGTAAATGCTGGAGAGCATGCTGAGGAAAGGTTATCCACCTACACTGTTGGTGGGAATGTAAATTGGTGCAGCCACTATGGAGAACAGTGTGGTGGTACCTTATAAAACTAAAAATAGAGGTACCATATGATCCCACATTCCCATTCCTGTGCATATATCAAGAGAAAACCATAATTCAAAAAGATACACATACCCCAATGTTCATTGCAACACTATTTACAATAGCCAGGACATGGGTGCAACCTAAATGTTCATCAACAGATGAATAGATAGAGAAACTGTGTACATATATGCAATGGAATATTATTCATCCATAAAAAAGAACTAAATAATGTCATTTGCAGCAACATGGATAGACCTAGAGATTGGCATACTGAGTGAAGTATGTAGACAGAGAAAAACAAATATCATATGATATTGTTTATATGTGGAATCTATAATAGGGTACAAATGAATTTATATACAAAACAGAAATAGAGTCACAGCTGTAGAAAACAAACTTATGGTTACCAAGAGGGAAAGAAGGAGGTTTTATAAATTGGGAGATTGGGATTGACATGTACACACTACTATTAATATATATAAAATAGATAACTAGTAAGAACCTACTGTTTAGCACAGGGAACTCTACTCAATACTCTATAATGACCTATATGGGAATAAGAACTAAAAAAGAGTGGAGATATATATATATATATATATATATATATATATATATATATATATATATATATATATATATATGTATAACTGATTCACTTTACTGTAGAGCAGAAACTAACACAACATTGTAAATCAACAATTCTCCAGTAAAAATTATTTAAAAAAAAAAGAATTGCTTCTTTGTCTGCTACAGTCTTGTGCATCTCATGGATGCAAGCCTCACTGACTTTCAGAATTAGGTGTTTTGTGGGCTGTGCCGCAGGTGGACGTATTATAAGATGAGGTGCTATATATTGGATCCAAACCCTTTGAACCTCAGGGAGAAGCTGGAATCTGTGAGTTCCCTCCAGATGGTATTTTACTGTGCCAGGGGTGGTGCTTATGGCAAGAGTGTGTCTCAGCCTGTCCTACCCATTTTGATGTGGGTACTGTGGGTTTTTGTTAATTTCTGGACTTCTTTCAGAAAGAGTTGGTCTGTGTGTGGCTGTGAATTCAGTGCATAGGAGGAAGTGAGTTCCTGACCCTCCTATATCACCCTCTTGGACTGGAACCCCCCCTTTTTTTGTAATATTACATTCCTTTCTATATCTCCAGTGTTTCACACTTAGTAGACACTCAGTTCATGTTTGTTTAATTAATGAAATGCCATTGTGGAAACAGTTAATTGTATTTTTACTCTTAAAAGACAGTTAGGTAAGTGTGTAATTTCTTCATTGTTTTATATGATAAGATTTTATTTCTCTCCAAAATGTGATGGCTGGTCAATAATAAAGGAACAATAAGAATAATACTCCTACAGTCATAAATAAACACATAAAGAATGAGAGAGGATGAATGATGTGACTTGTTTTGGAGATGGTGGAAAGTAATAGGAGTTTTTGAACATAGAATGCTAGCCTTCCACTTATCCTTATCTTCTACTTAGAGCCACATAGCTCCTGTATAACTCTTGTGTAGATATCATGTGTAACCACAGCTTCTTTTCTGCTGGTATCTTCTGACTTTGGTCATATTTCTTCCAGCTTAAAAATCTCAAAGTCCTTTATAATAGCATCATTCAACGGTTTGTTTCAATTTATATTCTTAATTTTCTAATGTCCCCTCATTTGTAAAGCTACTGAAATCTGACTTCTGTCACAACTACCTCACAGAAAATGCATTTTCCAGGGTCACTAATCACTCTTAAATCCAAAGGAAAAATTTAGTTACTTGACTTCTCTCCAAAAAAAGTCATGGTTTATTTTTAACCTCCTATATTCTTTGCATTCAGTGGCACTTCTCTCATTAATTTTCCAAAGACAGGCTCCAATTTTACAACTTACTTTATATTTGGTATTCTCAGTTCCTTATTTATAGACTCACTTGTCCTCTTTTATATGTAGAATATCTTATTTGTTTCTATGGATTCAGTGGCCATGTATACAGACATGGCTTTAAAATCTGTATTTCCTGAGGTCTAGACCCATAAACCCAACCCTTTATTCAAACTGTCCAGTGGATGTATTGCAAGTTCAAATGTGATGTCATCTTATCTCTGATTGCCCAGTATATGGTCAGGCCACCGAAAATAGCTGTTCTCTTGCTTTCTGTACATCCCCTGCTCAACCAGTGCCTGCTTCACCTACACAGTATTCACATGACTGACCTTCTTACATATTTGCCCCCACCTCAGCTAGTGATTGTTCTAATCTTTAGATCAAAACATCTCTACCATGATAGCTTAAAAAAGGGGTAGTGAGGGCCATGTCCCTCTGCTAGTTTCCCTAGTAACTGATGAGCCAAACTGACATCAGTTCCCCCTATAACTGGTAACCTCCCCCTCCCCCTCAGTGCAAAGACTGCCACCATGTCCTGCCCACACATTGGTGTGTCACTCCAGGACCTTGCTTCAGACATGTAAGATCCTCTTATCCATTAAACTATTGATATCTCTGCTGCGGATACGGGATATTTCTTCAGTCTTGAAGCTGAGTAAGTACAGGGCTTGCAGGCTTGCAGGGTGCAGTTCAACACCCAACATGCTATACATCTAAATTTCTCTGTTGAATTAATTGTACCAGCAGCAAAGCCAGAAACAAAGAGCCCTCCTTGCCTTCTCCCTTTTTTTCTACATCCACACCAAATCGACCTCTAAATCCTATGTCTCTCAAAGCTACCCATTATCTCCATTTCTATTGCCAAAATTTTCATTAAGTCCAATATTGTCTTTCACAAGAATAATTTTTCATATCTCCTTACTGGAGTCCTTACCCTATGAAAGTTTTCCTGCTTTAAATTCTCCAATATTTTCCCATTGTCCTTAGGATTAAATCTACCAGACCTGATCTACCATAGTCAAGCCTTGCCTTTCATAATCTCTAGGTACTCCCTGTCTTGTACTCTAAAATAAAGTAACAACCAATCCTCTTATCCCTTCATTGTTCTTTTTTCTTTTTAAAAACATCTTTATTGGAGTATAATTGCTTTAGAATGGTGGGTTAGTTTCTCCTTTATAACAAAGTGAATCAGTTATACATATACATATGTTCCCATATCTCTTCCCTCTTGCGTCTCCCTCCCTCCCACCCTCCCTATCCCACCCCTCTAGGTGGTCACAAAGCACCGAGCTGACCTCCCTGTGCCATACGGCTGCTTCCCACTAGCTATCTATTTTACGTTTGGTAGTGTATATATGTCCATGCCACTCTCTCACTTTGTCCCAGCTTACCCTTCCCCCTCCCCATATCCTCAAGTCCATTCTCTAGCAGGTCTGTGTCTTTATTCCCATCTTATCCCTAGGTTCTTCATGACCTTTTTTTTTCCCCCTTTGATTCCATATATATATATGCTAGTATACTTTATTTGTTTTTCTCTTTCCAACTTACTTCACTCCGTATGACAGACTCCATGTCCATCCACCTTACTCAAATAACTCAATTTCATTTTTTATGGCTGAGCAATATTCCATTGTATATACATGCCACATCTTCTTTATCCATTCATCCGATGATGGACACTTAGGTTGCTTCCATCTCCTGGTTATTGTAAATTGAGCTGCAATGAACATTTTGGTACATGACCCTTTTTGAATTATGGTTTTCTCAGGGTATATGCCCAGTAGTGGGATTGCTGGGTCGTATGGTAGTTCTATTTGTAGTTTTTTAAGGAACCTCCATACTGTTCTCCATAGTGGCTGTGTTAATTTACATTCCCACCAGCCGTGCAAGAGTGTTCCCTTTTCCCCACACCCTCTCCAGCATTTATGGTTTCTAGATTTTTTGATGATGGCCATTCTGACTGGTGTAAGAGGATATCTCATTGTAGTTTTGATTTGCATTTCTCTAATGATTAAAGATGTTGAGCATTCTTTCATGTGTTTGTTGTCAGTCTGTATATCTTCTTTGGAGAAATGTCTATTTAGGTCTTCTGCCCATTTTTGGATTGGGTTGCTTGTTTTTTTGTTATTGAGCTGCATGAGCTGTTTGTAAATTTTGGAGATTAATCCTTTGTCAGTTGCTTAACTTGCAAATATTTTCTCTCATTCTGAGGGTTGTCTTTTGGTCTTCTTTATGGTTTCCTTTGCTGTGTAAAATCTTTTAAGTTTCATTAGGTCCCATTTGTTTATTTTTGTTTTTATTTCCATTTCTTTAGGAGGTGGTGCTGGGAAAACTGGACAGGTACATGTACAAGTATGAGATTAGAACACTCCCAAACACCATACACAAAAATAAGCTCAAAATGGATTAAAGACCAAATGTAAGGCCAGAAATTATCAAACTCTTAGAGGAAAACACAGGCAGAACACTCTATGACATAAATCACAGCAAGATCCTTTTTGACCTTCATTGTTCTTGCTTTCCCTTAGACATGCACCACACCTCTTCATGAGACCATTTGGTGTGTATCTCTGCTTCCTCTTTTTTTTTTGATAGATAACTTTTAATCATCATTTTGGTCTTAATATCAATCTATTACTTTTTTTTTTGATTTTCCTAATTTACCTATTAGGAATGTTGGGTACCAATATCTGTTTATCTCCTTTCATAGCATTTATCATTCTTTATTTTAATTGTTGCTAAATGTTATATCTCTCTGTTAGATAAAATACAAGGAAGACATTGTCTGCCCCTGGTTACTAGTATAATGCTTAAAACATAATATAGATAAAATATATATTTGTTGAACAGATAAATGCATTAGTAACAACTAAATGAAGTATATTTTATTTTCGCTAACTCATACACAATGAAACAAAATATTCATATGTATATATATGTGCAACTAGACAGTGTAAAAAGTACAAATATATTGACTTTTTCATTAAAAATGAAGTGGAAACCTTACATATTTGAGGTATTCTGGTATGTACTGCAGATGAAACAAACAAGAGGAAGAAGTTGTACCTCCTTTTTCAGCATATAAAGTTCAGTTATTAAATGCTGTTCAACAATGTGTTTATGAGATAGTGTCTTTCACTGTTTTATATATAAGTATAGTAAAATTCACTCTCTGTTGTGGCTACAATATTTTTGTTTAACGCTAGCCTTGAGGCAGGAAAAAACCTTTCTTGGCATTACCCAAGAAAATGTATACCATGAATATTAGTGTGGGGAAAATACATTAAATTTCTTTTATCTTTTTAAGAGAAACAGAAGAAAGGTTTCTTTTACACATCACAAAGCATTTCACTCCAAACATTACTACTGAATATTTCTTGATTATTGTGTCTTCTAGATTTGATCTTTTCTTTCTTTAGGTATTTAATATTCCTCTTGGATTTTCTTGTCAGAAAAATTTAGCTCTGTGTGAGCTCAGTTAGAGCTAGATTCCTTGATTTTTAAAGCATGCCTAGTAAAGTATCAACCAAAAACTATTTATCAAGTATCTCAAAGGTTGACATATCTAAGACCACTGCCACTGTCAAATGTCCAATCTGTCCAAGATAGAGACCAATGTTGAGCCCTTGATAGAGCACTATCCATAGAGGATAACAGCAAAGCATTTGTTGGAATGTTGATTACATTGAATTTCTTCTCTCCTGGAAAGGTCAGTAAGTCATTGTGACTGGAATAAATACATATTCTTGGTTAAGTTTTCATTTATTTCCTATCCACAGGACCTAAACAAGTACACTATCCAAGGTCATATATATCCCCATCTACATATGATTTTCAAATAATATTATGTAAACCAAGGAAACCATTTTACAGCAAAGGAAGTGTGGGAATGGGCGTATGATCATAAAAATCTACCAGTTCTAATACATACTGCAAAGACTGCCAATCTGAAAGAATGATGAAAGATCCTTTTAGAGGTGCAGCAGAGGTGCCAGTTTGGATATTATACATACTCTGTTAAAATGGCACACCAATCTTCTGATGTAGGTTACACTCTAAATCAATAATCATTTTATGATGCTATGTCCCTAGTAGGTAAAACACATGAGTCCTGGAATTCTGAGTAGCAGAGGAGTGGCTCCACTTCCCAATACTCCTAATGATTCAATAGGAGAGTTTGTGCTTCCTGTTTGTACTACTTGTATATCTTTGGTTCCAGAAGTTTCCAGAGGACATATGATTCTCCCAGAGCACCAAGGAAGAATCTCATTAAAATTTAACTATGACTAATGCTAGTAATTTTGGGCTCCTTGTGCCAAGGGTCTAGCAAACAAAGAATGGAGTTATTTTCCAGGTATGAGTAAATGACCTTGACTGTCATAAAACAGGGTTGATGTTATGCATTGAGGGAGGAGGACAGGGAACTACACTTGGCATCCAGAGGGTGAATTGGGGTAAGTCTTGGTACTCTCCTCCTTAACTTAGATGACAGATTATAAAGTACAGCAGCCAGAACGTTAGAAAGATATTAGTGAACAGGATCTTGGACACCTTAGTGATGTGGGTCTGGGTCATGTAACCAGATAATTCTCCAAAACTAGCAGAGATACTAGTTAAATGTGAAGGGAATATAGAAAGTAGAAAACAAAGGAATTATGAATATCAATTGTAGCCCTGGGAACAGTGCAGCACCTGGAGCCATACTTCCTCCCACTTTATGTTAGTTTCTCTATGAAAAGAGACAGTTTAGAATTCTGAAGGAGCTGTTCCTAGATGGAGTAACCTTACATACAAATCAAGTGCATCTGATTGGCTCAGTGAGACACTGCTTTGTGTTACGCAGATCCCCCTTTATTACTAAGACACTCTCTTCCCCAAGGAATGCTGGCTGCTGAGGGTTCTCTACTAAGCCCACACATGAATTAGACTAAGAAGAAGAGAACAGGCAAAACCAAGAACATGTCCCTTCCTATGGTATAGCCCACATTTAATTACTAGGGGGGGGTGAGGTATACAAATATATAGTCCCATTATTTTATATGTCCCTAAAATTTCACCCTAGCATGAATGTGCTCCCCATGAGATTAGCCAAAGCCTCAGTTGAAATTGCATTGCATTTAATATTCTTTCTCAGCCCAATGCTGTTTTTTATTGTCCCTCATATAAATTGTTTCTAAAGAATATTCCTCAGCAAACTTCCTGCACTAATCTTCATATCAGAGTGTGTTTACCAGGTGACTCAACCTATGCTAGGCTAAAAGTGTTTATATACTATAAAGCACCATATTATTATTGGAAAAATAAATGATCCATGAAATATTTTTTATAATAACATGGAGAATGCCTGGAATATAAGTACTGTAGCTAATATAAGAAAGACATAGTGGCTGTATCAATTTACATTCCCACCAACAGTGCAAGAGGGCTCTCTTTTCTCCACACCCTCTCCAGCATTCATTGTTTGTAGATTTTTTGATGATGGC
The DNA here is from genome assembly GCF_937001465.1 of Orcinus orca. NCBI lineage: Eukaryota > Metazoa > Chordata > Mammalia > Artiodactyla > Delphinidae > Orcinus > Orcinus orca. The sequence goes on along the minus strand of NC_064566.1, from coordinate 81,527,870 downwards.
CATTCTGACTGGTGTGAGATGATATCTCATATGGAGGTTCCTTAAAAAACTAAAAATAGATCTACCCTATGACCCAACAATCCCACTACTGGGTATAGACCCTGAGGAAACCATAATTCAAAAAGAGACATGTACCAAAATGTTCAATGCAGCTCTATTTACAATAGTCAGGACATGGAAGCAACCTAGATGTCCATCAAAAGATGAATGAATAAAGAAGATGTGGCACATATATACAATGGAATATTACTCAGCCACAAAAAGAAATTAAATTGAGTTATTTGTAGTGAGGTGAATGGACCTAGAGTCTGTCACACAGAGTAAACTAAGTCAGAAAGAGAAAAACAAATACCGTATGTTAACACATATATATGGAATCTAAGGGGGAAAAAAAGGTCATGAAGAACCTAGGGGCAAGATGGGAATAAAGACACAGACCTACTAGAGAATGGACTTGAGGATATGTGGAGGGGGAAGGGTAAGCTGTGACAAAGTGAGAGAGTGGAATGGACATTTATACACTACCAAATGTAAAATAGATAGCTAGTGGGAAGCAGCAGCATAGCACAGGGAGATCAGCTCGGTGCTTTGTGACTACCTAGAGGGGTGGGATAGGGAGGGTTGGAGGGAGGGAGACACAAGAGGGAAGAGATATGGGGACATATGTATACGTACAACTGATTCACTTTGTTATAAAGCAGAAACTAACAACAACAAAAAGATAAAACATAAATGTCCTTCTAGAGAAGATCATCCAATACTTTCTATGGTAAGGGTGATGAGGAAGGTAGAGGAATAAAACAAAACACTGATTGAATCTATGTAGATTGACCATAATACACTGGACCAAAAAAGACCACTTTAAAAGCAAATTCTATTAGAATATTATAGATAAACAGAAGTATAATTAACATATTGAGGTAGACAGCATTATCTTTTTTTTAAATGTCAACTATGTCACAAATTGCTCTATGGAACATATTTAGCAATCATATGAATATTTCACAATTAAAGAAACCTCAATGTCCTTAAATGATGTAGTAACTCTCATGCACTGAAGATTGAAGATATAAGATAGTGTTTCAAATCACATGGAACCTGGGCACTTGATTAGCATCATTTTTTTTAATCCCGAATTTTAAAATATTTTAAGTCATTAATATACACAACTTTTCATGGAAAACATTCTATTTATTCTTTTTTAGATCAGGGATGAGCTAAAATAGATGTTTGTATATATGTTTCTAGATATATAGTTATATGCAATAAAGAAGAGAAGAAAATGTTACATTCATTCATTCATTAAACAAATGGTCATCTAGTGGTTGGATAGTTACTATTTTATATTTACTGAGCAGAAACAATGTCGCAGGAGATATGTTAACAGATTTGTATGCATTTCCTATTTTCATAGTGCCCTATTCTATACTGAAAGATACTTTTTTTTATAATCTCAGTTTCAAATAAAGAGATAGAGGTTTGGAAAGTAGAAGGAATATTTTCCATGTCACATAACTGGAAAATATTTAAGTTGCAATTTAAATCCTGTCTCTAGAGCCTAACATAAAGTAAATAATGTCAGTAAGACAAGTAATCACTGGATTACTTGAGCAGAAGAAAATATGATAAGACATAAAAAGAAGTACAGATGCAGTGTTAAGGGAGTATGAAAACGAGAGATGTAATATTTTTATTTCCCCTAGATTGACAGTTGAAGGTGTGAAAACTTTAAAATATTTTGATTGAGTATATGAACAATTTATCATACAGAAAAGGTACTATGAATATGCATGCTCAAACAGAAATAAAATATACTATCTTAACATAATGTAACATAAAGTCCATATTTACATCCATATCACTTTTGTCTGGCTGAACTACATTCAGGTCTGAAAAACTCAAATGAGTTGACTAACTTGATTTTTTTGGTGGGAAAGAGGGACTGGTTACTGATACAGATTAATTAAAATTAGTAACTTACTTTGTGGATGTGGAAACAGTCCCAAATAAAATTCTTCTTTGAGAGCATGGCAAGAATTTTTTGAGCTTATTTTTTTATCACTTTTTTCTCCCATTCCTCCATTCTTGCAAGTAGACAGAGACACCTTGTTTAATACATGCTAAGAAGTTTGTGGCAGGGTTTCTTGGCTTTGATTTCCCAAAGATGGAGAAAATATATGAAGAGACAGTGATTTATAACATCAAAATATTAATCTCTGAAGTGAGAGAAAAGAGATAGGTGTGGAGACCAGTGAGCATCAGAGTTGGAAACTTTCTAGATCAAAATTTTGTTTGCAATAGGTACATAAAGTAACTGAACAATGGCTGATGCATTTCCATTTCTGAATCAAAGAGATTAAAAACAACTCATTTATAAATTTCATGTTTAATATTTCAAACTGCATTTTATAGCATTTTTATAAGATTCACACAATAGAAATCCTTCTCAAAGTTAAAGAAATTCCTCTAATTACATCAGTTACAAATGATTTTTGGTGCACATTTTTCCAGTCTATTATGACACTTATTTTTTGTAATTAAACTATATGTTAATAAAATGTGAAACACCAATTTCCATTCATAAATTCTATTCTCTTACATATAAATTATTTTCCTGGGTGAAAATGTCATTCATGATCTTGAACTAACAATACAGTTACGTGTTTCTGCTTAAATTATAAGTAGAGTGAGTGCATTAAAGACATAAGTGTAAGACTAGCAGCCATAAAACTCCTAGAAGAAAATAGGCAGAACATTTTTTTGACATAAGTAGTAGCAAGAGTTTTTTTTTTTTTTGGATCAGTGTCCTAATGCAAAAGAAATAAAAGCAAAAATAAACAAATGGGACGTAACTAAACTTAAAAGCATTTGTACAGCAAAAGACACCATTGACAAAATAAAAAGACAACTTATGGAATGGGAGAAAATATTTGCAAATGCTATGTCAAATAAAGGGCTAATATTCAAAATACAAAAACAGCTTATAGGGCTTCCCTGGTGGTGCAGTGGTTGAGAGTCCACCTGCTGATGCAGGGGACACGGGTTCGTGCCCTGGTCTGGGAAGATCCCACATGCCGCGGAGCAGCTGGACCTGTGAGCCATGGCTGCTGAGCCCGTGAATCCGGAGCCTGTGCTCAGCAGTGAGAGAGGCCACAACAGTGAGAGGCCCGCGTACCACATAAAAAAAAAAAAAAGAAGCTCATACAACTCAGTATAAAACAAAAAAACAAAAACAGATTAAAAATAGGCAGAAAACATAAATAGACATTTTTCCAAAGAAGTCATACAGATGGCTAACAAGCACATAAAAAGATGATAAACATTGTTAATTATTAGAGAAATGCAAATCAAAACCACCATGACATATCACATCACCCCTGTTAGAATGTCTATCATCAAAAGGTCTACAAATAACAAATGTTGTCAAGGATGTGGGGAAAAGGGAACTCTTGTACACTGTTGGTGGGAATGTAAAGTGGTGCAGCCACTTTGGAAAACAATATTGAGGTTCCCCTCAAAACTAAAAATAGAACCATTGTATGGCCCAGGAATTTCACTCCTGAGTATATATCTGAAAACACCTAAAACACTAATTCAAAAAGATGCATAGGGGCTTCCCTGGTGGCGCAGTGGTTGAGTGTCCGCCTGCTGATGCAGGAGACATGGGTTTGTGCCCTGGTCTGGGAAGATCCCACATGCCGTGGAGCAGCTGGGCCCATGAGCCATGGCCACTGGGCCTGTGCGTCCGGAGCCTGTGCTCTGCAATGGGAGGGGCCACAACAGTGAGAGACCCATGTACCACAAAAAAAAAAAAAAAATGCATGCACTCCACTGTTCATAGTACCATTATTTGTAATAACGAAGATATGGAAACAACCCGTGTCCTTCAACAGATGAATGGATAAATAATGTGAAATATATATAATGGAATGTTATTCATACATAAAAATTTGAAATTTGCAACAATGTGGATGGACCTAGAGAGTATTTTGCTTAGTGAAATGTCAGCCAGAGAAAGACAAATTCTGTACGTTATAACGTATATGTGGAATCTAAAGAATAAAACATTTAAATGTATATTAGGAAACAGAAACAGACTCACAGATACAGAAAACAAATCAGTGGATACCACAGGTGTGAGGCAAGTGGGGGGGGCAAGATAGTAATATGGGATTAAGAGACAAAAATTACTATGTATAAAATAGGTAAGGAACAAGGATATATTGTACAGCACAGGGAATTATAGCCATTATCTTGTAATAATTTTAAATGGAGTATAATCTGTAAAACTACTGAATCACTATGCTGTACTACTGAAGCTAATATAATACTGTAAATCAAATATACTTCAATTAAATACCTAATAAATATATAATGTTTATATAAATCAATTTGTAGGGCTAATGGCTGCCATCTGCACACCACTATATTAACAGAAGTTACTAAGAATACAGATAATCCAAAAGAATTAAGTAGTATCATTTTGATATGTGTGCTTTGCACTGCCTTATAGAATACAAAGAAGCAGAAGTGTACACACATTTTAAAAAATGACAACAAACAAAATTGAATTACACTGCTATAAACTGCAAATGCAAAATAGTGATTTTTTTTGTTTGTTTGCGGTATGCGGGCCTCTCACCGTTGCGGCCTCTCCCATTGCGGAGCACAGGCTCTGGACGCACAGGCTCAGCGGCCATGGCTCACGGGCCCAGCTGCTCCACGGCATGTGGGATCCTCCTGGACCGGGGCACAAACCCATGTCCCCCGTATCAGTAGGCGGACTCTCAACCACCGTGCCACCAGGGAAGCCCAAAATAGTGATTTTTTTAAAGTGCAAGGGCATATACTCTTGAATAAAGAAAATATAACATTTGTAAATATTTATGCACTCAACGTAGAAGCACTTAAATACATAAAACAAATAATACCTGATATAAAGGGGAAAATACACAGCAATACAATAATAGTAGGGACTTTAATATCACACTTTCAATAATGGATATATTATCCAGACAGAAAATCAATAAAGAAACACTGGACTTAAACTCTGCATTAGACCAGATGGACCTAACAGATATGTACAGAACATTCCAATCAGCAGCAATGGGATACACGGTCTTCTTAAAGGCACATGGAACATTCTCCAAGATATATCATATGACGTTAGGCCATAAAACATGTCTTAATAAATTTAAAAAGTTTAAAATCATATCAAGTTTTTTTCTGACCTCTCTGGTGTGAAACTAGTAATTAATTAAGAGAAGAATATTATTCACAAACGTGGAGATTAAACAACATGCTACCAGTGGTCAAAGAACAAATCAAATTGATCAATAAAAAATATCTTGATACAGATGAAAATGGAAATACAACATATCAAAACCTATGGGATGCATCCAAAGCAGCTCTAAAAGGTAATTTCATAGTTATAAATACCTACATTAAGAACCAAGACAGATCTCAAATAAACAACCTAAATTTACACCTCAAGGAACTAGACAGAGAAGAAGAAACTAAGCTAAAGTTAGTAGAAGGAAGGAAATATCAAAGTTCAGAATGAAAATAAATGAAATAGAGAGAAAAAAACACAATACAAATTATCAGTGAAAGTAATAGCTGGGTTTTGAAAAAGTTAAATAAAATATAACGATCTTCAGCTAGATTCATCAAGAAAAAGACAGAGATGTCTAATATATAAAAATATATATGAAAGAGGAGATGTTACAACTGATATCACAGAAATAAAAAGGATCACAAGAGGCTACTATGAACAATTTTATGCCAACTGATTAAACAACCTAGAAGAAATGAATAAATTCTTAAACACATATAACCTAACAAGAATGAATCAGGAAGAAATAAAAAATCTGAACAGACCAATTACTAGTAAGGAGGTTGAATCAGTAATCAAAAGCCTCCTAACAAAGAAAGTCCAGGAACAGATTTCACTGGTGAGTTCTACCGAACATTTAAAGAATACAAATTCTCCTCAAATTCTACCAAAGAATAGAGGAGAAAACACTCTCAAACTCATTTTATACAGACGACATTACCCCAGTACCAAAGCCAGGCAAGAACACTACAAGAAGAGAAAACTGCAGGCCAATATCCCAATATTTTTGCATAGATGAAAAATCCTTAACAAAATGTTAGCAAACCAAATTCAACTATACATTTAAAGGATCATAAACCACAATCAAGAAGTATTTATTGTAATTAAAATTAACATAAGAAGTTGAAGGATCATGAAATCAGTCCCTAAGTGTTTCTAAAAAACAAATCAGGGCTGTTTGTATATAAATTCAGTATGGAATTAGGAGTGTGTAGAATGAGAAGAGAAAAGATCAGAATTTAGAGAAATAATATTAATAGGGGACTGTAGGGGGAAAAGTAAGTTTCAATAGCATACTATACATTCTCTGCATATAGCACAGCCTTCCAGGAATTACTTAATTCTAAACTTTGATTGAGCTATTTTACAGCACTTCGTAAATTATAGGTCACTGATAGACACACTTTTTTAGTAGAGGTTCAATTATCTTCCCTTCTACTGGGTAGAAAAACCAGTCTTGCCACCATTTACATATTCATTTCCATATTCTTGGTCTATGAATGTGCCTGTTTTTAAATTCTCTTCTGAACCAGTTATAACATGTCTGATTCCATCACAAATGATTAGATCTTTAAAATATGTTTATTTTTATATCTGTATGAGAGTCATTATTTTATCCTTTATTGAAAGTTATCTTTAAGAAAACCAAAGAAGAAAAGCCAGCTAAAAGAGGGCAATTAAATGATTGTTCAGAGAAGCAAAAGAACACAAGGTGTAATATATATTCCCCAAATCAGGGGAGAAAAAGTTTCAAGAGAAAGGAGTGTCATATATCTCAAGGGTGTCTTGTAAGTTGAAAGAGTTTAAAAGTCTATTACACTTGGCAACCAAGTAACCATTGATATCTCTGCAAGAGTATTTCCACAAAGTGGTGGGGTTATCAAGTACAATGTAGAATTTTTAAGAATGAATGAAGTGTGAGGAAAACAGTAAAGGGAAACAAACTTTTTCCTACATGTTTTCTTGTGAATTTTGTTCTTGTGTAACTGTGAAAATGATAACTGCTCTCTCAAAAAATAAATAATCCAAAAACTTTCTAAAATTAATGAAACCCCACCTGAAATCACACTGACACTTTTTGACCATATTTCCATATGTCTCTCTAAATGCCCACAATTTAAAATAAATAGAATCATAATATATCTATCTGTATTAGGTCTCTAAGCTATTTTCAAAATCATATATTAGTAGACCTCAGATAAACTTTTAATTTTAATGCCTTATTTGAAAAAAAAATGTTCTTCTGGCAAAGAAAAGTAAAAAGAGAGGTAATTTGAGTCTATATGAATGATGATTGAAATCTTATGCCACTCACAACTATATATTATGCATTTTAAAAACTATCTCCTCGTTTGTTTGTTTGTTTTTATATTTTTGCAGTGCACAGGCCTCTCACTATCGTGGCCTCTCCCATTGTGGAGCACAGGCTCCAGATGTGCAGGCTCAGCGGCCACAGCTCACAGGCCCAGCTGCTCTGCGGCATGTGGGATCCTCCTGGACCGGAGCACAAACTCATGTCCCCTGCATTGGCAGGCGGACTCTCAACCACTGTGCCACCAGGGAAGCCCATCTCCTCATTTAGAAAAAGAATTTATTGGAGTATAGTTGGTTTACAATGTGTTAGTCTCAGGTGTATAGCAAAGTGAATCGGTTATACACATACATATATCCACAATTTTTTAGATTATTTTCCCATATAGGCCATTACAGAGTGTACAGTAGAGTTCCCTGTACTATACAGTAGGTTCTTACCAGTTACCTATTTTTTTTTCACATCTTTATTGGAGTACAAATGCTTTACAATGTTGTGTTAGTTTCTGTGGTACAACAAAGTGAAACAGCTATATGTATACATATAACTCCATATCCCCTTCCCCTTAAACCTCTCTCCCACCCTCCTTATCCCATCACTCTAGGTCATCACAAAACACAGCTGATCTCCCTTTGCTATACAGAAGATTCCCACCAGCCATCCATTTTACATTTGGTAGTGTATATATGTCAATGCTACTCTCTCACTTCATTCCAGGTTCCCATTCCCACCCCGTGCCCTCAAGTCTGTTCTATATATATGCATCTTTATTCCTGCACTTCCACTAGGTTCAACAGTATCGCTTTTTAAAATTCTATATAGGGCTTCCCTGGTGGCGCAGTGGTTGAGAGTCTGCCTGCCGATGCAGGGGACACGGGTTCGTGCCCCGGTCCGGGAAGATCCCACATGCCACGGAGCGGCTGGGCCCGTGAGCCATGGCCGCTGGGCCTGTGTGTCCAGAGCGACGGGAGAGGCCACAGCAGTGAGAGGCCCACGTACCGCAAAAAAAAAAAAAAATTCCATGCAAATGGGTTTAAAGACAGTATATGTTTTTCTCTTTCTGACTTACTTCACGCTGTATGACAGATTCTAGATCCATCCACTTCATTACAAATACCTCAATTTCGTTTCTATTTATGGCTGAGTAATATTCCATTGTATATATGTGCCACATCTTCTTTAGCCAATGATCTGTTGATGGACATTTAGGTTGATTCCATATCCTGGCTATTGTAAATAGTGCTGCAATGCCCACTGTAGTACATGTCTCTTTTTGAATTATGCCTTTCTCAGGGTATATGCCCAGTAGTGGGATTGCTGGGTCATATGGTAGTTCTATTTTTAGTTTTTTCAGGAACCTCCATACTGTTCTCCATAGTGGCTGTATCAATTTACATTCCCACCAATAGTGCAAGAGGGTTCCCATTTCTCTAGAACTCTCTCCAGGTTTTATCATTTGTAGAGTTTTGATGATGGCCATTCTGAACAGTGTGAGGTGATATTTCAATGTGGTTTGTTTTGCATTTCTCTAATGATTAGTAATGATGAGCATCTTTTCATGTATTTGTTGGCCATCTGTATGTCTTCTTTGGAGGAATGTCTATTTAGATCTTCCACTCATTTTTGAACTGGGTTGTTTGTTTTTGTGATATTGAGCTGCTTGTATATTTTGGAGATAACTCTTTGTCAGTTGCTTCATTTGCAAATATTTCCTTCCATTCTGAAGTTGTCGTTTCCTCTTGTTTATGATTTCCTTTGCTGTGCAAAAGCTTTTAAGTTTCATTAGGTCTCATTGGTTTATCTTTGTTTCTATTTCTCTAGGAGGTGGGACAAAAAGGATCTTGCTGTAATTTATGTCATAGAGGGTTCTGCCTATGTTTTCCTCTAAGAGTTTTACAGTGTCTGGTCTTATATTTAGGTCTTTAATCCATTTTGAGTTTATTTTTGTGTTTGGTGTCAGGGTGTGTTCTAATTTCATTCTTTTACATGTAGCTGTCCAGTTTTCCCAACACAATTTAATGAAGAGGGTGTCTTTCTCCATTGTATATTGTTGCCTCCTTTATCAAAGATAAGGTGACCATATGTGTGTGGGTTTATCTCTGGGCTTTCTATCTTGTTCCATTGATATATATTTCTATTTTTCTGCCAGTACAATACTGTCTTGATTAATGTACCTTTGTAGTATAGCCTGAAATTCTGTAGCCTGATTCCTCCAGCTCTGTTTTTCTTTCTCAAGATTGCATTGGCTATTCAGGGTCTTTTTTGTTCCCATATAAATTGGGTGAAATTTTTTGTTCTAGTTCTGTGAAAAATGACATTGGTAATTTGATAGGGATTGCATTGATGCTGTAGATTGCTTTGGGTAGTTTAGTCATTTTTGCAATATTGATTCATCCAATCCAGGAGCATTGTATATCTCTTCATCTGTTTATGTTATGTTTGATTTTTCATCCGTGTTTCATAGTTTTCTGAGTTACAGGTGTTTTGCCTCATTAGGTAGGTTTATTCCTAGGTTTTTTCTTTTTTTTCTTTTTTTTTGCAATAGTAAATGGGATTGTTCCCTTAATTTCTTTTTCTGATCTTTTGTTGTTAGTGTATAGGAATTCAAGAAGTTTCTCTGTATTAATTTTGTATCCTGGGAGGAGGACTTTCAAGATTGCATAGGAGAAGGACATGGAGATCACCTTCTTCTCCACAAATACATCAAAAATACTTCTACAACTGGAAGGACTCCTACATAACACTTACGGAACACTGGCAGCAGAAGACCTCAGACTTACCAAAAGCCAAGAAAATTCCCATGGACCTGGCTGTGTTGCTGACAGGGTCTTGCAGTCCCAGCCGGGTGTCAGGCCTGAGCCTCTGAGGTGGGACAGCCAAGTTCAGGACATTGGACAACCAAAGACCTCCTGGCCCAGTGTAATATCAATCAGCAAGAGCTCTTGCAGAGATCTCCCTCTCAGTGCTAAGACCCAGCTCCACTCAATGACCAGCAAGCTCCAGTGTTGGACACCCCATGCCAAACAACTACCAAGAAATAAAACACTACCCCACCAATTAGCAGAGAGGTGGCCTAAATTCATAGAAAGTTCACAGACACTCCACAACACATCACCGGACAGTTTTGCACACCAGAAGGAGAAGACCCAGCCTCTTTCACCAGAACACAGGCTCCAGTCCCCTCCAACAGGAAGCCTACTCAACTCACTGAAACAACTTTAACCACTGGGGGCAGACACCAAAAAAACCAAAAAAAAGGGAACTACAAACCTGCAGCCTGTGAAAAGGAGACCCCAAACACAGTAAGTTAAGCAAAATGAGAAAACAGAGAAACACACAGCAGATGAAGGAGCAAGGTAAAAACCCACCAGACCAAACAAATGAAGAGGAAATAGGCAGTATACCTGAAAAAGAATTCAGAGTAATTATAGTAAAGATGATTCAAAACCTTGTAATTAGAATGAAGAAAATACAAGAAACGTTTAACAAAGACTTAGAAAAAAATAAGAGCAAACAAACAATAATGACCAACACAATAAATGAAATTAAAAATTCTCTAGAAGGAATCAATAGCATAAAAACAGAGACAGAAGAATGGAAAAGTGACCTGGAAGATAAAATAGTGGAGATAAATATCACAGAGAAGAATAAAGAAAAAAGAATGAAAGAATTGAGGACAGTCTCAGAGACATCTGGGACAACATTAAACACATCAACATTCGAATTATAGGGGTCCCAGAAGAAGAAGAAAAAAAGAAAGTGTCTGAGAAAATATTTGAAGATATTACAGTTGAAAACGTCCATAATATGAGAAAGGAAAGAGTCAATCAAGTCCAGAAAGCACAGAGTCACATACAGGATAAATCCAAAGAGAAAAACAGCAAGACATATTAATCAAACTATTAGAAATTAAATACAAAGAAAAAATATTAAAAGCAGCAAGGGAAAAACAACAAATAGCATACAAGGGAATCCCCATAAGGTTAACAGTTGATCATTCAGCAGAAAACCTGAAAGCCAGGAGGGAGTGGCAGGATAAATTTAAAGTGATGAAAGGGAAAAACCTACAACCAGGATTAGTCTACCCAGCATAGATCTCATTCAGATTTGATGGAGAAATTAAAAACTTACAGACAAGCAAAAGCTAAGGGAATTCAGCACCACCAAACCAGCTTTACAACAAATGTTAAAGGAACTTCTCTAGGTCAGAAACACAAGTGAAGGAAAAGACCTACAATAACAAACCCAAAACAATTAAGAACATGGTAAGAGTAGTATACATATTGATAATACCTCAAAGGTAAATGGATTAAATGCTCCAACCAAAAGACATAGACTGGCTGAATGGATACAAAAACAAGACCCATATATATGCTCTCTACAAGAGACCCACTTCAGACCTAGGGACACATATATACGGAAAGTGAGGGTATGGAAAAATTTATTCCATGCAAATGGAAATCAAAAGAAAGCTAGAGTAGCAATTCTCATATCAGACAAAATAGACTTTAAAATAAAGACTATTACAAGTGACAAAGAAGGACACTAGATAGTGCTCAGGGATCAAAGCAATAAGAAGATATAATAATTGTAAATATTTATGCACCCAACACAGGAACACCTCAATACATAAGGCAAATGCTAACAGCCATAAAGGGGAAATCAACAGTAACACAATCATAGTAGAGGATTCTAACACCCCATTTTCACCAATGGACAGATCATGCAAAGTGAAAATAAATATGGAAACACAAGCTTTAAATGATACATTAAACAAGATGGACTTAATTGATACTTATAGGACATTCCATACAAAAACAACAGAATACACTTTCTTCTCAAGTGCTGATGGAACATTCTCCAGGAGAGATCATATCTTGAGTCAAAAGTGAAGCCTTGGTAAATTTAAGAAAGTTGAAATCATATCAAGTATCTTTTTCGACCACAATACCATGAGACTAGATATCAATTACAGGAAAAATTCTGTAAAAAATACAGACACATGGAGGCTAAACAACACACTACTTAATAACCAAGAGATCACTGAAGAAATCAAAGAGGAAATCAAAAAATACCTAGAAACAAATGGCAATGAAAACATGACAGCCCAAAACCTATGGGATGCAGCCAAAGCAGTTCTTAGAGGGAAGATTATAGAAATACTCTCCTACATCAAGAAACAAGAAACATCTCAAATAAACAACCTAACCTTACACCTAAAGCAAGTAAAGAAAGAAGAACAAAAAGCACCCAAAGATAGAAGAAGGAAAGAAATCATAAAGATCAGATCAGAAATAAATAAAAAAGAAATGAAGGAAACAATAGCAAAGATCAATAAAACTAAAAGTTGGTCCTTTGAGAAGATAAAAAAAAAAAGATAAACCATTAGCCAGAATCATCAAGAAAAAAAAGAGAGAAGACTCAAATCAACAGAATTGGAAAAGAAGAAGAAGTAACAACTGACACTGAAGAACTAGAAAAGATCATGAGAGATTACTACAAGCAACTATTTGCCAATAAAATGGACAACGTGGAAGAAAAGGACAAATTCACAACCACCCGAGACTGAACTAGGAAGAAATAGAAAATATAAACAGACCAATCACAAGCACTGAAATTGAAACATTGATAAAAAAATCTTCCACAAACAAAGCCTAGGGACAGATGGCTTCACAGGAGAATTCTGCCAAACATATAGAGAAGAGTTAAACTTATTCTTCTCAAACTCTTCCAAATAAGCACAGGGAGGAACACTCACAAACTCATTCAAAGAGGCCACCATCACTCTCATACCAAAACCAAAAATTTTACAGCAGAAAACTATAGGCCAATATCACTGATAAATATAGATGCAAAAATCCTCTACAAATTACTAGCAAACAGAATCCAGGAGCACATTAAAAGGATCATACACCATGATGAAATGGGGTTTATCCCAGGAATGCAAGGATTCTTCAATACATGCAAATCAATCAATGAGATACACCATATTAACAACCTGAAGGATAAAAACCACAAGATAATTTTAACAGATGCAGAAAAAGATTTTGACAACATTCAACACCCATTAGTGATAAAAACTCTCCAAAATGTAGGCATGGAGGGTACTTACCTGAACAAAATAAAGGCAGTATATGAAAAACCCAAAGCAAACATCATTCTCAATGGTGAAAAACTGAAATCATTTCCATTAAGATCAGGAACGAGACAAGGTTGCCCAGTCTCACCACTATTATTCAACATAGTATTGGAAGTCCTAGCCACAGCAATCAGAGAAGAAAGAGAAATAAAAGGAATCCAAATCAGGAAAGAAGAAGTAAAACTGTTACTCTTTGCAAACGACATGATACTATACATAGAGAATCCCAAAGATGCTACCAGAAAACTACTAATGCTGATCAATGAATTTGGTAAAGTGGAAGGATGCAAAATTAATGCACAGAAATATCTGGCATTCCTATACACTAATGATGAAAAACCTGAAAGAGAAAGTAAGGAAACACTCCCATTTACCATTTAAACAAAAATAATAAAATACCTAGGGATAAACTTACCTAGGGAGACAGAAGACCTTTATGCAGAAAACTATAAGACACTGATGAAAGGAATTAAAGGTGAAACAAACAGATGGAGAGATATATCATGTTCTTGGATCGGAAGAATCAACATTGTGAAAATGACTACACTACCCATAACAATCTACAGATTCAATGCAACCCCTATCAAATTACCAATGGCATTTTTTACATAACTAGTACAAAATAACTTAAAATTTGTATGGAGACACAAGAGACCCAGAATAGCCAAAGTGGTCTTGAGGGGAAAAAACGGATCTGGAGGAATCAGGCTCCTGGACTTCAGACTATACTACAAAGCTACAGTAATGAAGACCTTATGGTACTGGCAACAAAAACAGAAATACAGATCAATGGAAGAGGATAGAAAGCTCAGAGATAAACCCACGTACATATGGTCACCTTATCTTTGATAAAGGTGACAAGAATATACAATGGAGAAAAGACAACCTCTGCAATAGCTGGTGCTGGGCAAAAAAGGACAGCTACATGTAAAAGAATGAAATTAAATACTCTCTAACACAAAACACAGAAATAAACTCAAAATGGATTAAGGACCTAAATGTAGGGCCACACACTATAAAACTCTTAGAGGAAAACATAGGCAAAACACTCTATGACATAAATCACAGGAAGATCCATTTTGACCCACCTCCTAGAGAAATGGAAATAAAAGTAAACAAATGGAACCTAATGAAACTTAAAAGCTTTTGCACAACAAAGGATACCATAAACAAGACCAAAAGACAACCCTCAGAATGGTAGAAAACATTTGCAAATGATTCAACTGACAAAGGATTAATCTCCAAAGTATACAAGCAACATATGCAACTCAATATCAAAAAAAAAAAAAAAAAAACGACCCAATCAAAAAATGGGCAGAAGTTCTAAATAGACATTTCTCCAAAGAAGACATACAGATGGCCAACAAATGCATGAAAAGATGCTCAATGTCACTAATCATTAGAGAAATTCAAATCAAACTCGAAGAGGTATCACCTCACAGCAGTCATAATGGTCATCATTAAATAATCTACAAACAATAATTGCTGGAGAGGATGTGTACAAAAGGGAACCATCTTGCACTGTTGGAGGGAATATAAATTGATACTGCCACTATGGAGAACTGTATGGAGGTTCCTTAAGAAGCTAAAAATAGAACTACTACACGACCCAGCAATCCTACTACTGGGCATATACTCTTAGAAAACCATAACTCAAAAGGAGTCATGTACCACAATGTTCATTGGAGAACTATTTACAACAGCCAGGACATGGAAGCAACCTAAGTGTCCATTGGCAGATGAATGGATAAAGAAGATGTGGCACATATATACAATGGAATATTACTCAGGCATAAAAAGAAAGGAAACTGAGTTATTTGTAGTGAGATGGATGGACCTAGAGACTATCATACAGAGTCAAGTAAGTCAGAAAGACAAAAACAAATATCATATGCTAACACATATATATGGAATCTAAAAAATAAAAAATTAAAAATGATTCTGAAGAACCTAGGGTCAGGAGAGGATTAAAGACTCAGACTTAAAGAATGGACTTGAGGACACAGAGAAGCGGAAGCTAAGCTGGGACGAAGTGAGAGAGTGGCATTGGCATATATAATCTATCAAATGTAAAATAAATAACTAGTGGGAAGCAGCCACATAGCACAGGGAGATCAGATTGGTGCTTTGTGTCCACCTAGAGGGGTGGGACAGGGAGGGTTGGAGGGAGATGCAAGAGGGAGGGGATATAGGGATATATGTATAGGTATAGGTGACTTACTTTGTTATACATCAGCAACTAACACAGCAATGTAAAACAATTATACTCCCATAATGATGTTAAAAAAAAACTTTGTATCCTGCCACCTTAACAAATTCATGATTAGTTCTAGTAGTTTTCTAGTGGCATCTTTAGGATTTTCTATGTATAGTATCATGTCATTGGCAAACAGTGACAGTTTTACTTTTTCTTTTCCAATTTGTATTCCTTTTATTTCTATTTCTTCTCTGATTGAGGTGGTTAGGACTTCCAATACTATGTTGAATAATTGTGGTTAGAGTGGACATCCTTGTTTGTTCCTGACCTTAGAGGAAATGCTCTCGGTTTTTCACCATTGAGAATGAGGTTTGCTGTGGATTTGTCATATATGGCTTTTATTGTGTTGAGGCATGTTCAATCTATGCCCATTTTCTGGAAAGTTTTATCATAACTCTTTGTGTATATTGAAGAATCCTTGCAGCTCTCGGATATATCCCACTTGATCATGGTGTATGATCCTTTTAATATGTTGTTGGTTTCTGTTTTCTAGTAATATGTTGAGGATTTTGCATCTATGTTCATCAGTGATGTCAGTCTAATATTTTCTTTTTTGTGATAGCTTTGTCTGGTTTTGGTATCAGGGTGTTGGTGTTGGTGGACTCATAGAATAAGATTGGGTGTGTTCCTAACTCTGCAATTTTTTGGAAGAGTTTGAGAAGGATAGGCATTATCCCTTTTCTAAATGTTTGATAGAATTCCCCTGTGAAGCCACCTGATCCTGGACTTTTGTTTCTTGGAAGATATTTAATTACAGTTTCAATTTCATTACCTGTGATTTGTCTGTTTATATTTTCTAATTCTTCCTGATTCAGTCTTGGAGGTTCTATTTTTCCAAGAATTTATCCATTTCTTTCAGGTTGTCCATTTTATTGGCATATTGTTGCTTGTAGTAGTCTTTTATGATCTTTTGTATTTCTGTGATGTCAGTTGTAATCTCTCTTTTTTCATTTCAAATTTTATTGATTTGCATCCTCTCCCTTTCTTTCTGGGTGAGTCTGGCTAAAGGTTTATCAATTTTGTTTATCTTCTCAAAGAATTAGCTTTTAGTTTTGTTGATCTTTGCAATTGTTTTCTTTGTTTCTATTTCATTTATTTAGGCTCTGATCTTTATGATTTCTTTCCTTCTACTAACTTTGGGTTTTCTTTGTTCTTCTTTTTCTCGTTGCTCTAGGTGTAAGGTTAGATTGTTTATTTGAGATTTTTCTTGTTTCTTGAGGTGAGCTTGAATTCTATGAACTTCCCTCTTGTCAGCTTTTGCTGTGTCCTATAGGTTTTGGATCATCGTGTTTTTGTTGTCATTTGTTTCTAGGTATTTTCTGATTCCCTCTTTGATTCCTTCAGTGATCTCTTGGTTATTTAGCAGCACACTGTTTAGCCTCCATGTATTTGTGTTTTTTTACTATTTTATTCCTGTGTTTGATTTCTAATCTCATAGTGCTGTGGTCAGAAATGTTGCTTGCTACAGTTTTAATTTTCTTAAATTTTCCAGTGTTTGATTTGTGACCCAACATGTGATCTATTCTGAAGAATGTTCCATGTGCACTTGAGAAGAAATTGCATTCTTCTGCTTTCTGGTGGAATGTCATAAAAATATCAATTAAATCTATCTGGTCTATTGTGTCATTTAAAGCTTGTGTTTCCTTATTTATTTTCCTTCTGGATGATCTGTCTATTGGTGTAAGTAGGGTGTTAAAGTCCTCCACTATTATTGTGGTACTGTCAGTTTCTCCTTTTATGTCTGTTAACATTTGCCTTATACACTGAGTAGCTCCTATGTTGGGTGCATACATATTTATAATTATTATATTTTCTTCTTGGATCGATCCCTTGATCATTATGTACTGTCCTTCCTTATTTCTTTTAACAGTCTTTATTTTAAAGTCTATTTTATGTGATATGAGTATTACTACTCCAGCTTTCTTGCGATTTCCACTTGCATGGGATATCTTTTTCCATCCCCTCACTTTCAGTCTGTATGTGTCCCTAGATCAGAAGTGGGTCTCTTAGACAGCATATATAAGGTTCTTGTTTTTGTATCCATTCAGCCAGCCTGTGTTTTTTTTTTTTTTTTTTTTTTGGTTGGAACATTTAATCCATTTACATTTATGGTAGTTATTGATATTCATGTTCCTATTACCATTTTCTTAATTGATTTGGGTTTGTTTTTGTGGGTCTTTTTCTTCTCTTGTGTTTCCTGCTTAGAGAAGTTCCTTTAGCATTTGTTGCAAACCTGGTTTTGTGGTGCTGAATTCTCTTTGCTTTTGCTTGTCTGTAAAGCTTTTGATTTCGCCATCAAATCTGAATGAGATCCTTTCTGGGTAGAGTAATCTTGGTTTTAGGTATTTTCCTTTCATCACTTTAAATATATACTGCCACTCCCTTCTGGCTTGCAGAATTTCTGCTGAAAGATCAGCTGTTAACCTTATGGGGATTCCCTTGTATATTATTTGTTGCTTTTCCCTTGCTGCTTTTAATATTTTTTCTTTGAATTTAACTTTTGGTAGTTTGATTAATATGTGTCTTGGTGTACTTCTCTTTAGGTTTATCTTCTGTGGGACTCTCTGCACTTCCTGGACTTCATTGACTATTTCCTTTCCCATGTTAAGGAAGTTTTCGACTATAATCTCTTCAAATATCTTCTCAGTACCTTTTTTTTTTTTACCTCTTCTTCTTCTGGGACCCCTAAAATTCAAATGTTGGTGCATTTAATGTTGTCCCAGATGTCTCTGAGACTGTCTTCAATTCTTTTCATTCTTTTTTCTTTATTCTACTCCCTGGCAGTTATTTCCACCATTTTGTTTTCCAGCTCACTTATCTGTTCTTGTGCCTCAGTTTTTCTGCTATTGATTCCTTCTAGAGTATTTTTAGTTTCAGCTATTGTGTTATTCATCACTGTTTGTTTGCTCCTTAGTTCTTCTAGATCCTTGTTGAATGTTTCTTGTATTTTCCCCATTCTATCTCCAAGATTTTGGATCATGTTTCCTATTGTTACTCTGAATTCTTTTTCAGGTAGATTGCCTATTTCATCTTCATTTATTTGGTCTTGCAGGTTTTTACCTTGCTCCTTCATCTGTAACATATTTTTTTTGTCATTTCAATTTTCTTTTTGATGGGTGGGGCTGTATTCCTGTCCTACTAGTTTTTTGGTCTGAGGCATCCAGCACTTGCGTTTGCAGGCAGTTGGATAGAGCTGGGTCTTGTTACTGAGATAAGGACCTTCCAGAGTCCTCAGTCCAATTAATATACCCTGCAGTATGAGGTTCTCTCTTAGTCCAGTGGTTTGGACTCAGAGCTCCCACCACAGGAGCTCAGGCCCTACATCTGACCTGGGAACCAAGATCCTGTAAGCCATGTGGTGTGGCAAAAAAAAAAAAAAAATGCAATATATAACAAAAAATAAAAAACAAAATAAAATTTTAAAGATAAATAATATATCAGGAAAAATAAAAATATAATTGAAACAACTGCAACAATGTAAAATAAAACCACAACAGAAAAAAAAAAAATGGGATGGGGGGAACAAGCCAAAAGGAGCAGAAAAGTAACAAATTATAAAGAATAAGATAAAATTAGAAAAATAAATGTTTTATTACAAAAAATAAAAATATAAATGAATAAACAAGGTAAAACAGAACCCCAGTCTAAAAGAGGAAAATATAAAAATTTAAAAAAGCCTTGGCTATGGGGTCAGAGTTTAGGCAGGGGTGGAATTTAGACAGGGGCTGTATATAGTGTTGGGCATGACCTAGGCAGTTGGGGGGTGATGTTTGAGTGTGGAGCGGGGCCTATGCTCAGGACCAATGCAGCCAGAAAAGGCCTTGTGGGCGGGGCCTAGGTTGGGTGACGTTCAAGTTTTGGGCAGGGTCTCTGCTTAGGACCTGAGCATGGAAGGTGAAAGGCAGCACATCCAAAGGAGGGCCTCCAGAGTGTTGAGTTCCATAGTTTTGAGGTAAGGCCCTGGATGAGGTTGTGTTTGTTTCGTTTAGGCCTAGCATGGTTAGAGGGGTTCTCAGAGGGGCTCTCCACGTGTAGAGGTAGGGCTGGGGCTTGGGCTCTGCACAGTGGAGAGAGGCTCCAAGAGCAGAGGATTAGGCCTGGGAGCCCAAGAGCCTTCCTGGTGCCTAAGTGGACAGGGAAAGCACTCGTCATGTTCCCTTCCATTCCTTCATGCCCTTCCCACACATCTCTCCCAGGGTCTCCCCCATTCCTGCTGGACCCCTAACCATGGGTGGGTCCTGCTGAGTGTAGGAACTCCTCCCCTCTTCCAGGAACCCCTCAGGGATGCTGGTCCCGGAGGTCCAGCTTTTACTTTTGCTCCCCCTTCCCTCCCTTCTCCTCCCTCAGGACCCACGTGGCTGGAGAGGGCCTAGGTGGACAGAGGATCAGGTGTGGGATCTCAGCAGATTCCCAGGGCCCAAGTGGGCAGGGGAAATCTGGCCATGCTCCTTTTTGATCCTCTGCCCTCCTAATGGTCCCTTAATTTCTCTCTTCATGTTTGAGATCACTTCCCCTCCCCCAGCAGCCCCTCAGGGGCACCAGTCCTGTCCTGCCTCCAGTTCTCCTCACCCCTCACTCCCTCCTATAACTCATGTCCTACCCGGTTGCTGGGAGTTCCTCCCATCACCTTAGGTGTCTATGGTCCCCCACTGGTGCCTGGTAGGTGCCCTAGTTTTTCAGAGACGTGAATTCTGTGTCCTCCTAGTCCGCCATCTTGGCTCTGCCCCCTCTCATGTTTTATATTATTTAATCCTCAAACTCTTTGAGCCATACTGAGGAGGCATTATTGTCTTTATGTGTAACAAGTAAATTGAGGTTTAATGTGATTAAATTCCTTGCACAAAATTAAGTGGCAAATTTTACATTTGTATATACAAATAAATGTGTTATTCAAGTCATTCATTTGACAACAATATATCAAAGACCAGGAATATAAAAATAAATAGGAAATGTTTAGTGAGAAAGGTGTGTAAGCAAGTAGAAGAAAACCACTCTGAGAAGTCCTGTAAGAAAGACCTGAACAAAGTAGGAAATAATAGTCACTTCTCCTTGTTTGATAACAGAATTGGGGGGTGCATATCACAATAAATCAGTGTGTTGTGAAGTGGACCAAAAAAAAAAAACCCCAAAAAATGGACAATTCACCATAATGGAGATCTGGTGAGAAATGGAGTGATGGCTTTGTTATGAAGTTCTTCTTGAGACATGGACTTGTATGTAAAGAAAAAAAAAAAAACAGAACTTAATTCCAAGATTTTACTGAATTTTAGGGATCAAGCTGAGCAAAATGAAAGTATAAGTCTGTGAACTTCTTTTCAAGATAAGCCTATCATGCAGACACAATGAAGATGAGTTAGAGAGTTTTAACAAAACACTATTATCTTCATGTTATCTTCTTCAATTTCAAAGATTCATGCTTTCTGTCCTTATCCAGAAAAAAAAAAATAGCTATTGTTATAGAAAAACTCTTTGGAGCTGAAATATTCAGCAAGCTCAGGCAATTTTGGATATATCTTAAAATGGCAGAGAAAGCAGGATGCATCAATATCTGACCTGGCTCAAAGTTTGGAAAAATTAGTACTTAAGCAGACCACCAAAGTCAGCTGTCTCTGCTCAGAAAGTGAATAGTCAATGGCAGGTAACAGAACCATGCAAATCACAGAGAGACTTCACTTATGGAAGTCATGGATAAGGAAGAGAATTCCAGAGAAAAAAAGTGTCTGCTTTGAACTGAGAGTAGTTAGTGCCCTACTTTAGAATTGAATTTCAAATTGATTTCAAAGAAATCCTACTGCCCTACTTAGATATGAAGAGTTAGTTGTTTTCCTTTCAAAAAACAATATGAAGACAATTCTTTCAAATGACCATAGAAATTACTTAGGGACTTCAGCCTAACCTAAATATACTAGACTATGTTATAATTAATTGACAATACTAGAAACGAATTATCATGTAAATGATGCAATACATTGATAGTCTTTTGTTGAGGATTAGCATTTTATTATTTTAAGGAATAAAATTAAAAAAAATTTTTTTGGAAAACGTCATTTAAGGGTCAAGGCTTCACTAAGCAATATGGAAGAATTGACATCATTTTAAAAGAACTAACGATCTTTAATTTTCAGAATTCTTTAATTCAGCTCTAAAGAAAATGTCTATGCATTGTAAACTCAACTTTGTGGAAATGAAAAAATAAAAACAAAATACTAAATATCATCCTCCCTGACATATGTTATTCTAAGTAAGCTGATCATAAAAAAAGCATTATTTTCAAGTTAAGTGGGAAAAAAGGTGAGATTTTAAAAATTTGCAATAGCTGTATTTTTTCTACTTTTTTCTTCCAATGTGTATTTATTTATTCATTTATTTATAATTAAAATACAGCTGATTTACAATATGTATGTTTTGTGCACACACACATACATGTTTTGTTTTGTTTTTCAGCAACATACAAATACACTCTATTCAATATTTAAAATAATAATAACATTCCCCATTCCCATTTCCTAGGCATGTAGTGCCACAATGTTTATCTCTTTTCTAAGATAGTGGAGTCAGAAGGTGATATCTTCCTTCTGAGCAGTCATGGAAGCCTAAAAGTGCAAGAGTATTGTTTTGAAAACTCTCACAGCCCTGGATGGCCTCTTCTGTCATCTAAAATATGACAGTGTGCTGCCTGTTTACCTCAGGCCAAAATTGCCATTTGCACTATCTGGGCCACCACATTTCCTCTGGCTAGCTGTCTGCCTTATGTGTACTAGGGGCTCCTGTGAATGCTGGAATGTGCAGTTACTCTATGCTAAATTTGATTTGTGTCATCTATTAGGAAATTAAATGCATTATGTCCAGTTACTTTTATATTTGTCATCATGTAATTCTAAATTTGAAGTGAAAAACCTCAGTATTGTCATGTGTGAGGTCTAATTATTCAGAACCCACTGCAAATAGATTTTATATATATATATATATATATATATATATATATATAAATGTGAACATTATAAAGTTGAGGAAACTTTAATTCCAGGTCACAAATGAATAAATTCAAGAGAATTAAAGGTCAGTAAGAGATTTACATCTACATTAATTGTGTTGTTCTTTGGAACCAAAGAAGCTTCACATTTGTGTTGATAAAATTATACCTATGGGCTTGATGATTATACAATAGCTGGAGGGAGTTGGATGAAGCACTATGCATTTGGAAAAGCATAGACATCAAGACTCTTATCCTGAATTGCCTTCAGCAGTCTCATTCTCAGAGCAAGTACATGGGAGCCTGTACAGCAGGCAGTAATGGCTAAGGAACAAAATTCCCATTCCTGACTGTCCTTTCAAAGTAGTAAGGAAGGGTTTAATTAAGGAGTCCAAATGAAGACACATTTCTTCATTTGTGAAGTGTGAATTTTGAACTCAATGACCATAAATCCCTGTTCAGCTTTGTGAGTCTATATTTTTAATTGTCTCGAGGATTATTAAAAGTAAACTGTGCTGACTTACAGTTAATCTATTGTTTACAGTTGCCATCTGAAACACTAAATCCTCTTATTCAATAGGGTTGGGTGAGTTGCATGGAGGCATTTGTTCTAGGGGAAAATGTAGATTTGGAAGAAATTGAAAACTCATCTATCTCCTTCTTCAGGCATAATTTCTCAAACTTAACTTACAAACTGAGATACAGGACCAGATTTTGCTTCATGCTAAATTAAGCCCTTGGTACAACATTGACTAACTAGTATTCCTGAGGTTTGAATAAAGTAAGAGACATAGCTTATGTCTGACTTGTTGATACTTAATAACCAAATGACTAGGAGGTGATCTTTCCTTGGGAGAGTAAAAGCAAGTTCTTGGCTATTACTTAATGAGTGCTGACACAGAACTGTCACTGTTCTAATTGTTTTACAGGCATTAACCCATCTTCAAAAGAACCTAGTGATATACATATTTTATTATTTCCATTTTACATATGAGAAAATTTTAATCCCCAAAGAAAACTTCCCCAGGATACACAAATAGAAGTGGGGGAGTCAGGTATTAGCTACAGGTTCACTGCTTGAGTTTTAATCGCCAGTTTCTGACAAATAATGATGTCTTTTCTATGGCCCAGCATCTGGTGGAAAGTGCAGATTATTTCAGTGAATGCACAATTTTTTGCCTAATTATTGCCTGTAGCATTGAGCAGAAGACAAACTTGCCTAGAGGCTTTCTTGCAGAAACAGTCTTTGTGAATTTTCCATTCACAAAGAATAGGTACTTATTTACTCCTGGCCATGGAGATGAGAAAATATGCAACTTAGCAACTTAGCTTCTGCCACTGACAGTTAAACTTAACCCAATGGCCAAATATGTGAAAAAAATAGGCTTGAACATCCTCAATAATGGACATTTTACTGCCTTTAATTTAGAACTCTTCAAGCTGTTCATGTATTGTCTTCACCCTTCCAACTCTACTTCCCTCACACTCCAACTGTCTATGATCCTGGGGAAAAAAAAAAAACCTTAACAGCAGATGAAATAGAAGACCCTGGACTGGACTTACCATCAACTTGCCAGAGACTTGCTAGGACCATCATTATTGTCTCACACCCAGACACACATCTTGGGGACAACTTCATTTGTTCCACTCTTGAATCAATCAATTTTCTCCTCTTCCTAAGTCATTTAAAATGCCTACCATTTGTATTATATTTTAGGTTTAACAGTAAAGTTTGATTCTGTTAAAAAGAACAATTATAGAGAAAGTACCACATGTGTGAAACATTACTTTTTAGGGATACATGAATGAATA
The DNA here is from genome assembly GCF_937001465.1 of Orcinus orca. Classification (NCBI taxonomy): domain Eukaryota; kingdom Metazoa; phylum Chordata; class Mammalia; order Artiodactyla; family Delphinidae; genus Orcinus; species Orcinus orca. Next base: position 81,503,262 of record NC_064566.1, on the reverse strand, counting down.
ACTAAATACAAGCTCTTGGTAAATTTATTGTACAGGATCTTATCTTCAGTCCCACTGTTAAATGTACCCATTGGGACAGTCCATTCAAGAAGGTGGAAGAGTAAGACATGGAGATCATCTTCCTCTCCACAAATACATCAGAAATAAATCTACATGTGGAACAACTCCTACAGAACACCTACTGAATGCTGGCAGAAGACCTCAGACTTCCCAAAAGACAAGAAACTCCCCACATACCTAGGTAAGGCAAAAGAAAAAAGAAAAAACAGACACAAAATTAGGGATGGGACCTGCACCAGTAAGAGGAAGCTGTGAAGGAGGAAATATTCCCACACACTAGGAAGCCCCTTCACTGGTGGAGACTGGGGGTGACAGGGGGGAAGCTTTGGAGCCATGGAGGAGAGCACAGCAACAGGGGTGCAGAGGGCAAAGCAGAGAGATTCCCACACAGAGGATTGGTGCCGACCTGCACTCACCAGCCTGAGATACTTGTCGGCTCACCCACTGGCCAGGGTGGGGACTGGGAGCTGAGGCTCAGGCTTCAGAGTCAGATCCTAGGGAGAGGACTGGGGTTGGCTGCGTGAACACAGGCTGAAGGAGGCTAGTGCATCACAGCTAGCCAGGAGGGAGTCTGGGAAAAACTCTGGACCTGCCTAAGAGGCAAGAGACCATTGTTGTGGGTTGTGCAAAGAGAGGGGATTCACAGCACCACTTAAACAAGCTCCAGAGACAGGCACGATCCACGGCTATCAACACAGACACCAGAGACGGGCATGAAATACTAAGGCTGCTGCTGCAGTCACCAAGAAACCTGTGTGTAAGCACAGGTCACTATCCACACTTCCCCTACAGGGAGCCTGTGCAGCCCTCCACTGATAAGGTCCTGTGATCCATGGACAACTTCCCAGGGAGAATACATGGCACGCCTTAGGCTGTTGCAACATCAGGCCAGCTCTGCTGCTGCAGGGTGCCCCGCATTTCGTACCCCTCCCTCTTCCCGATCTGAGTGAGCTAGAGAACCCTAATCAGCTGCTACTTTAACCCCATCCTGTCTGAGCAAAGAACAGACACCCTCACGCAACCTACATGCAGAGGCAGCACCAAATCCGAAGCTGAAACCAAGTAGCTGTGTGAACAAAGTAGAAAAAGGGAAATCTCTCCCAGCAGCCTCAGGAACAGCAGATTAAATCTCCACAATCAACTTGATGTACCTGCATCTGTGGAATACCTGACTAGACAACAAATCATCCCAAAATGGAGGTGGTGGACTTTGGGAACAATAATATATATATATATATTTTTTCCTTTGTCTCTTTTTCTGAATGTGTATGTCTGTGCTTCTTTGTGTGATTGTGTCTGTAGAGCTTTGCTTTTACCATTTGTCCTAGGGTTCTCTCTGTCCTTTTATTTGGGCTTTTTTGTGTGTGTAGTTTTTGGCACTTGTTTTCATTGGTGGATGTGATTTTTGGTTTGGTTGCTCACTTCTTTCTTTATTACTTTTTAATTATTTTATTCTTTTCAATTATTATTTTTTATTTTAATAACTTTATTGTATTTTTTTCCTTTCTTTCTTTCTTTCTTTCTTTCTTTCTTTCTTTCTGATCTGTGTGGTGGACAGGATCTTGGTGCTCCAGCCAGGTGTCAGGGCTGTGCCTCTGAGGTGGGAGAGCCGAGTTCAGGACACTGGTCAATCAGCTAGCCAGGCTGGAGCACCCTGGAGACCTCACAGCTCCATGTAATATCACATAGAAAAAGCTCTCCGAGAGATCTCCATATCAATGCTAAGACAAGGCTCTACTCAATGACCAGCAAGCTACAGTGCTGGACATGTTATGCCAAACAACTAGGAAGACAGGAACACAACTCCACTCATTAGCAGAGAGGGTGCCTAAAATCAAAATAAGGAAACAGACACCTCAAAACACACCACTACACATGGACCTGCCCACCAGAATGACAAGATCCAGCCTCATCCACCAGAACACTGGCACTACTCCCCTCCATCAGGAAGCCAAAACAACCCATTGAACAAACCTTAGCCACTGGAGCACACACAAAAAACAAGAGGAACTACAAACCTGCACCCTGCAAAAAGGAGACCCCAAACACAGTAATTTAAGCAAAAGGAGAAGACAGAGAACCACACAGAAAATGAAGGAGCAACTTAAAAACCCACCAGACTAAACAAATGAACAGGATATAAGCAGCCTACCTGAAAAAGAATTCAGAGTAATGATAGTAAAGATGATCCAAAATCTTGGAAATAGAATGGAGAAAATAAAAGAAACGTTTAACAAAGACCTAGAAGAATTAAAGAGCAAACAAACAATGATAAACAGCACAATAAATGAAATTAAAAATTCTCTACAAGGAATCAATAGCAGAATAACTGAAGCAGAAGAATGGATAAGTGACCTGGAAGATAAAAGAGTGGAAATAACTACTGCAGAGCAGAATAAAGAGAAAAGAATGAAAAAATTTGAAGAAAGTCTCAGAGACAACTGGAACAACATTACATGCACCAACATTAGAATTATAAGGCTCCAGAAGAAGAAGAGGAAAAGAAAGGGACTGAGAAAATAGTTGAAGAGATTATAGTTGGAAACTTCCCTAATATGGGAAAGGAAACAGTTAATCAATTAGAGGAAGCACAGAGAGCCCCATACAGGATTAATCCAAGGAGAAACACACCAAGGCACACATTAATCAAACTATCAAACATTAAATACAAAGAAAAAATATTAAAAGCAGCAAGGGAAAAACAACAAATACCATACAAGGGAATCCCCATAAGGTTAAAAGCTGATCTTTCAGCAAAAACTCTGCAAGCCAGAAGGTAGTGGCAGGACATATTTAAAGTGATGAAAGGGAAAATCCTAAAACCACGATTACTCTACCCATCAAGGATCTCTTTCAGATTTGATGAAGAAATTAAAAACTTTACAGACAAGCTAAAGCTAAGAGAATTCAGCACCACCAAACCAGCTTTACAATAAATGCTACAGGAACTCCTCTAGGCAGGGAACACAAGAGAAGGAAAAGACCTAAAATAAAAAACCCAAGACAATTAAGAAAATGGTAATAGGAACATGCATATCAATAACTACCTTAAATATAAATGGATTAAATCCTCCAACCAAAAGACAGAGACTGGCTGAATGGATACAAAAACAAGACCCATATATATTTTGTCTACAAGAGACCCACTTCAGACCTACGGACACATACAGACTGAAAGTGAGGGATGGAAAAAGATATTCCATGCAAATGGAAATCAAAAGAAAGCTGGAGTAGCAATTCTCATATCAGCCAAAATACACTTTAAAGAAAGATTATTACAAGAGATCAAGAATGACATTATATAATGATCAAGGGATCAATCCAAGAAGATATAACAATTGTAAATATTTATGTACCCAACATAGGAACACCTCAATACATAAGGCAAATGCTAACCACCATAAAAGGGGAAAATCACAGTAACACAATCATAGTGGGAGATTCTAACACCCCACTTTCACCAATGGTCAGATCATGCAAAATGAAAATAAATAAGGAACACAAACTTTAAAAGACACAATAGACCAGATAGACTTAATTGATATTTTTAGGACACTCCAACCAAAAACAACAGAATACACTTTCTTCTCAGGTGCTCTTGAAATATTCTCCAGGATAGATTGTATCTTGCATCACAAAAGAAGCCTTGGTAAATTTAAGAAAATTGAAATTGTATCAGGTATCTTTTCTGACCATAATGCTATGAGACTACATATCAATTACAGGAAAAAATCTGTAAAGAATACAAACACATGGAGGCTAAACAATACACTACTTAATAACCACGAGATCACTGAAGAAATCAAAGAGGAAATCAAAAAATACCTAGAAACCAATGACAATGAAAATCTGATGACCCAAAACCAATGGGATGCACCAAAAGCAGTCCTAAGAGGGAAGTCTATAACAATACAATCCTACCTCAAGAAACAGGAAACATCTCAAATAAACAACCCAACCTTCACATAAAGCAATTAGAGACAGAAAAACAACCCCCCCCCCAGTTAGCAAAAGGAAAGAAATCATAAAGAACAGATCCAAAATAAATGAAAAAGAAATGAAGGAAACAATAGCAAAGATCAATAAAAGTAAAAGCTGGTTCTCTGAGAAGATAAACAAATTGATAAACCATTAACCAGACTCATCAAAAAAACAAAAAAGGGGAGAAGCCTCAAATCAATAGAATTAGAAATGAAAAAGAAGAAGTAACAAGTGACACTGCAGAAATACCAAGGATCATGAGAGATTATTAAAAGCAACTCTATGCCAATAAAATGGACAACCTGGAAGAAATGGACAAATTTTTAGAAAAGCACCACCTTCTGAGACTGAACCAGGAAGAAATAGAAAATATGAACAGACCAAACAGAAGCACTGAAATTGAGACTGTGATTAAAAATCTTCCAAAAAACAAAAGCCCAGGACCAGATGGCTTCACAGACAAATTCTATCAAACATTTAGAGAAGAGCTAACACGTATCCTTCTCAAACTCTTCCAAAATATAGCAGAGGGAGGAACACTCCCAAACTCATTCTACGAGGCCACCATCACCCTGATACCAAAACCAAACAAAGATGTCAAAAAGAAAGAAAACTACAGGCCATTATCACTGATGAACATAGATGAAAAAATCCTCAACAAGATACTAGCAGACAGAATCCAACAACACATTAAAAGGATCATACACCATGATCAAGTGGGGTTTATTCCAGGAATGCAAGGATTCTTCTATATATGCAAATCAATCAATATGATACACCACATTAACAAATTGAAGAATAAAAACCACATAATCATCTCAATAGATGCAGAAAAAACTTTCAACAGAATTCAACAGCAATTTATGGTAAAATCCCTCCAGAAAGTAGGCATAGAGGGAACTTTCCTCAACATAATAAAGGCCATATATGACAAAATCACAGCCAATATCATTCTCAATGGTGAAAAATTGAAACCATTTCCACTAAGATCAGGAGAAAGACAAGGTTGCCCAATCTCACTACTATTATTCAACATAGTTTTGGAAGTTTTAGCCACAGCAATCACAGAAGAAAAAGAAATAAAAAGAATCCAAAATGGAAAAGAAGAAGTAAAGCTGTCACTGTTTACAGATGACATGATACTATACATACATAGAGAATCCTAAAGACTCTACCAGAAAACTATTATAGCTAACCAATGAATTTGGTAAAATAGCAGGAAACAAAATTAATGCACAGAACCTCTTGCAGTCCTATACACTAATGATGAAAAATCTAAAAGAGAAATTAAGGAAACACTCCCATTTACCATTGCAACAAAATGAATAACATATCTAGGAATAAACATACCTAAGGAGACAGAAGAGCTGTATGCAGAAAACTATAAGACACGGATGAAAGAAATTAAAGATAATACAAACAGATGGAGAGATATACCATGTTCTTGGATGGGAAGAATCAACATTGTGAAAATGACAATACTACCCAAAGCAATCTACAGATTTGATGCAATCCTTATCAAACTACCACTGGCATTTTCCACAAAACTAGAACAAAATATTTCACAGTTGTGTGGAAACACAAAAGATCCTGAATAGCCAAAACAATCGGGAGAAAATAAACAGAACCGGAGCAATCAGGCTCCCGGACTTCAGACTATACTACAAAGCTACAGTAATCAAGACAGTATGGTACTCACACAAAAACAGAAATATAGATCAATGAACAGGTTAGAAAGCCCAGATATCAACCCACGCACATATGGTCACCTTATCTTTGCTAAAGGAGGCAAGAATATACAATGGAGAAAACACAGCCTCTTCAATAAGTGGTGCTGGGAAAACTGGACAGTTGCATGTAAAACAATGAAAGTAGAACACTCCTTAACACCATACAAAAAAATAAACTCAAAATGTATTAAAGACCTAAATGTAAGGCCAGACACCATCAAACTCTTAGAAGAAAACATAGGCAGAACACTGTATGATATAAATCACAGCAAGATCCTTTTTGATCCATCTCCTAGAGAAATGGAAATAAAAACCAAAAGAAAACAATGGGACCTAATGAAACTTAAAAGCGTTTGCACAGCAAAGGGAAGCATAAACAAGACGAAAAGATAACCCTAAGAATGGGAGAAAATATTTACAAATGAAGCAAATGACAAGGGATTCATCTCCAAAATTTACAAGCAGCTCATGCAGCTCAATATCAAAACAAAACAAAAAAAAATCCAAAAATTGGCAAAAGACCTAAGTAGACAGTTCTCTGAAGAAGATATACAGATTGCTAACAAATACAGGAAAGAATGCTCAACATCATTAATCATTAGAGAAATGCAAATCAGATCTACAATAAGGTATCACCTCACATCAGTCAGAATGGACATCACCAAAATATCTACAAACAACAAATTCTGTAGAGGGTGTGGAGAAAAGGGAACTCTCTAGCATGTTTTTGGGAATGTAAATTGTTACAGCCACTATGGAGAACAGTATGGAGGTTCCTTAAAAAAGTAAAAATAGAACTACCATACGACCCAGGAATCCCACTACTGGGCATATACCCTGAGAAAACCATAATTCAAAAAGAGTCATGTACCACAATATTCATTGCAGCTCTATTTACAATAGCCAGGACATGGAAGCAACCTAAGAGTACATCAACAAATGGATGGATAAACAAGATGTGGCACATATATACAATGGAGTATTACTCAGCCAAAAAAGAAAGAAATTGAGTTTTTTCTAGTGATGTGATGGACTTAGAGTCTGTCATACAAAGTGAAGTAAGTCAGAAATAGAAAAGCAAATACCGTATGCTAACACATATATATGGAATCTAAGAAAAAAATTTAAAAAAAAAAGTTTATGAAGGACCTAAGGGCAGGACAGGAATAAAGACATAGAGAATGGACTTGAGGATGTGGGGATGGGGAATGGTAAGCTGGGACAACGTGAGAGTGTGGCATGGACGTATACATACTACCGAATGTAAAATAGCTAGTGTGAAGCAGCTGCATAGCAGAGGGAGACCACCTCAGTGCAATGTGGCCACCAGAGGGGTGGGATAGGTAGGGTGGGAGGGAGACCCAAGAGGGTGGGGATATGTGGATATATGTAAATGTGTAACTGGTTCACTATGTTATAAAGCAGAAACTAACACACCATTGTAAAGCAAGTATACTCCCATAAATTTGTTAAAAAAACCAGAAAACAAAAAACATGCACCCATTGTGGACAGTGACAACAGCAACTACAACAACACAGCAATAACTGTTAAATATTTATTGAGTGTTTATTATAGGCTTACTATTATTTTAAATACTTTGCAAAGCTTATCTTAATGAATCTTCATAATGGCCTAATAAAGAAGTTGTATTACCTTTATTTTATAAATAAAGAAACTTGGAATGACAAAGCTTGGATAATTTGGCCAAGATCACAAAGCCCAAAGTCCTAACCCTACAGAAAACAATGACAAGGACAAGAGACGGGGAGAGCTTTCCTTAACCTTATAATAACTTCAAAACCAAGATTAAGTTCTTAAATAAGGTAGTTCTTACACTGGCAATTACAAGGAACTTGTGTCGAGAGATAAAAATACAGCATAACCATGTTTTATTGGCTAAGTAAAGGATTTCTTGAGCCTTGAAGATCATGACAGGAGGAAACTCCATAGTACAATGAAGAGTAGTGTGCAAAGGCAAATGCAATGAACATCCTTGTCAGTTTTCTGGACAATCTGTGGTGTCTTAAAGGCAATTGACAGGGATTTTTTTCCTTCATACACCTGAAAATTTAGCTTGTTTGTGATACCTTATGTCATGAGTACTTGCATGGAAAGACTTCTTGGGATTACTTTTAAATTTTAGGTAGTAAAATAAATCACTATTTACAGTAAACTGCCCTATGGTATTAACTTTTTGATTTCACATTTTCCTGTGACTTTTCTTTCTTCAGGACACTCCCATCTGGCTGCTTTTGAGTTTGATGGTTGGGTCCATAGTTGTGTCACCCATCTGCTCTTACAAAGGAAAAAGAAAAAGCATTCAGCGTTGCTAAGCAGTATTTTTATTTTGGATACATTTATCTTCTTATGCAGGATAAAGTTGGGTTTGCATTCATCATTTATATAAGGAATCACTCGTGGAAATTTGAGATAAATGGCACCATAGTCTTGACTTCTCCCCCATGGCAGTCTGAAAAATTGCCTAATCTATGTCTGTACTCAGCTCCTTGCTCTGTGGTTTCCTAACGAACACTGAAGCTTCATTTTATAGAAGTTTCATGTGCTCATCTTTGTACAACATACATGGAAGTGGTTGCTTGTTCACTCTTCAGGCAAGTTATTAATTTTGAATAGATGAAATTAAGAAAGTAACATGTCAATCATATGAAAATAGTCATGTGACTTAATAGAAAGTCAAGGAGTCATGTTGACTTACTGAATCATATTTAAAGATATTTTATTGACTTTAGTAAAATGGTTCCCATTCTTTCACTGTAATACTGTTAAAAACCTGGAATCTCTTAAGAAACAAATTTAAAAAGGTACATACATTTAACTACCATTTTATGTCACCTGTGACTCAAAATTTCTCAAATTTCCCAGTATTCATTGGAAATGTGACAATGTAAGCAAAGCAAATTTAATAGATAAAGCATTTTATTAGTTAAAAGTGTTTCCTAGAATCCAGGGCAGATGTAATTTTAGGTGTGAAATCAGAATGATGTTGCAGAAAGCATTCTTCCTTCTTAACCTTCTTCTGAAAACAGATTGCTTCAGGGATTTTGAAAAAGAAAATGTGAAAGAAAAAGTGATGTGTCAATTTCCATAAGAGAAGCAAGAATATTAAATGTAGCCTGATTTGAGTGATAAGTCATTTTTATACTCTTATCAAAATGTATCTTGCTTATTATAATTCTTAGTTTTTTTAGCCATTTCTTAAACCTACTTTTTATAATGTATGAATTGAGAATATTGAAATCTCCAAATAGACTATTGAAAAACATACATTTAAAATAAATAACTCTAAAATATTTGTATACTATGGTAAATTAAACTATTCCTTACATCTGCAAATTACTTTCAATAAAGGAAGATGGTATAATAGAATTTGATTATGGTGTATTGTTCCAACTCAGACATTGGAAAAATATACAAAAAGCAGTGACATAAAGAATTAACCCAACCCATATTTGCATGTTTGTACAAACACACTTTAATTTGCTAAATCATGGATATTAGCTCAAATTGAGTCAGAAACAAATATAGTCTAAGAATGATTCTATGATGCACAGAAAAAAACCTTTAAAAACTGTCAAGAATAAAGTTTTAAAATTTTGTTATTTACGCTGTTTCCTGTGAATTAAGATTCAAAGTGATATTGTTTCCAAATCTTACTCCCTTTTCCTTCAGATAACAATATGCAGGATTTGGGGAAAATAAATTAAAATATTAAAAATTCTTGGAAATTTCTGAAGTCATATTACTCTTAAAACAATCCCAACATTCTTCATACCCTTTATGAATTATTATGGATAGCTCTAAAAAATTTGTTCAATAAAAATGAAATTTTAAGTTTAGTTGTATTTACAAGGAATTGTAGTGTGCAGTGAATATTCAAATACCATAAATCACTAGTAATATCCTTACTGGACTGTATTTGAATAATGTGAAATAAGGATCACCTAGCAAAGTTAACAGCACTACAAAGAATCACATGTTGAAGTTGACATTTTAAGGATTTATTTTGTTTCCTAAACTTGATATTTTGTGGACATCTTACTTACAAGGATGACTCCTCTTTAGCCAAAGATAGGACTATAAATACATGTTTATAATATGGCTACAGCTATAGATAAGACTAACCATCGAGTTCATGATTGTTCCTCTCCTTCTTGTGAAATGGTAACTTTAACCTTGGACTTTTCAAGTCAGCTTTTCTTCTTTCAAACCAGTAATACCTCTATGTTGAGTTTTAAGTTTTAATTCTTGCAAAATAATCACTTTCCTGGTTTCTCAATTAATTTTTCCTTCCAATCCAAGATTCAGAAAAAATATGAATTTCCTAAAAAAATACTAGCAAGGAAATCTACAAGGAAACAGTATAAGTTAACACAAATGTACATTCTGTATATTAATATAATAATTTTATATAATATAAATAATTTAATATACTAGTTAAAGCCATTTAGTTAATTTTATCCATTTAGTGTTTGTTACATTGGAGGGACTAAGTGATTCATGGAAGGAGTTTTATGATTGTATGCCCACAGTATCAGTGAAACAATATTTTTTTCCTTTGATATATTTATTATCTGCCTTAAAACCATGGAATCTGCCTTAAGCTAAAGTAAAGTATATTTTTCTTTTTAACAATAAAGACCTTTAATTATATTTCTTCATACTACTTTGTTGACACACATAATATGTATGTCTCCTGAGGTGAGCATGAAAAAGAAACCCAGCAGGACTGAATTCTGGCATAATTAAAAAAAAACCAGAAAGGTCAGAAGATATAGATAGATGATAGATAGATAGATGATAGATAGATAGATAACTATTATGTAGTGAGCTCACGGGTTTTGTTACTATTTAATTTTAATTTGGTATTCCATCATCCAATAGTAAAAAATATCATTTTATTGAGATACTCTTAAAGACTACTAAAAAACTACCAGTAATGCTATGCATTTAAATAGTGAATTATAAATGTCAATATATACTACATGAAGTAAGGTTCAGAGCAAAATTTAAGTGAATGATTACAATACTTCAAGTATAGCTTGAGCTTTTTCACATTAAATATCTAGCTGATCAATCCTTCTAGCTCCTCTTGTCCTATAAAAATATAACCTTTCCTTTAGGAACTAGCTTAAAGTCCACATTTGTGAAGCCTTTTTTTTACTACCCCAACCTGAAGTGATTTGTCTATCCTGAATCCTATATCTCTTTGGGAATTATATCCTTAAACATTTTAAAAATCTTGTATTGTGCCAACCAAGATTTTACAAAATGGCAGGAACCTAAATTAATTTCTGGTATGTTTGCATCATTTACCATAAAACCTAATATAAGTTTAGAATAATAGCTCAAGAAAGATTAGTTGATAGAATTAGATCCTTCTTAATAGGCTATAGTTTCTTTGTAATTTGCATAAAGTCATTTTAATGTTTTTATATAATTTTGACAAAATCTTAGCAAAAGTTATATGCTCTAGCTATCAAATTAGAAAGAATTTCAATTCAATTGGCTGCCTATCCTCCTACTCTTCCTTCTTCTTTTTCTAATATAGAAACCATATCAACATTTTCTTGAATGTGTCTTCATTCCCTAAAATCTGTATGCCTCCATCTTTACTTTGGATACTTCAAAAATGTCCTCCACTCTCCATCCTTATAATTTTGTAAAAATTGCAGAGTATCTGAGTTGCCTTTATATTAAAATAAAATATAAATTTCATGATACAGGGCCATTCAAAAATGACAGCCATTTATTTGTTCATAAGCTGTCAGCTTACAAGGAATTGGCTCTCACTGTATCCCATGAGTCATGAAGGCTTCACTTTTATTATGTATGATTGAGTGTGGCATTTAATATTGAATAAAATAGCTGCCACAGCTGCTCAAAATTGGTATAAATCAAGAGTTTTCACTCTCAGTAACATGTAGTACTGTGAGAACCTAATTTACTCTGGAAGACAGTATGTCCTTGCAGAAAAAGATTCACCTCAGGTAAAAAGTGGGAAGGAACACAAATGGATCTGTAACACAGATCTATCCATAAGCATTTCTCTTTCTTTTTTGGCATCAGTGTTTAAAAATAAGTGAGTTGTCAATTTATGTTCTCTAAACCAATGCCTTACTCCTTCCAAAACACATATTCACTTTAAAAAATACCCAAAGGACATAATGACCAGGGTTTTTAAAAAATAGCTTTATTGATATATAATTTACATATATAAAATTCACCATTGTAAGTATACAACATAATTTTACAAAGAATTTTGGAACACCATTTTGGTGGAAGAGTGATCTTGGAGAAAAAATTCAAGTTAATGCTCCTCGAATGGCACCTCCAAGCATCTATCTCCCTGACTTAAACACAGAAGAAGATTTTTATTGCATGCTTTGCTCAACTTTATACATTCACATAGATTTTTTAAAACCTTTCTGTAAATGAACAGACACTACATTATTTATTTCACATTATTGTTAGAATTAAAATCACTTAATAAATATTAAGGTGCTTTAAGAATAAATAGTGCTATCCAAATATATTATTATAACAAATATTGCTTTTACATACTTTCTCCAAGACAGTAATAAATTAAAAACCTTTGCAAACACAGAAAATATACCATCTCATATAAAACTTTCGGGACTAATCAAAAATAAAATGTGATGAGAATGAAACAGAGCTAAACAAAACCAGTTTCAAAATATAGGCTCAAATACACAAAATCTCTATGAAACCACTTCAAAATCTGCCATGCGTTTCCCATCCAAATACAGCTAAATAAAGGAATTGTCACCAAATCTGTGATTATTTTGGAGCCATAAAATTATTCACTCTTTGCACATAGTATTAAATTGCTTCCCTGACTCACTAAAATTGAAACAGAAGTTAAAAAAGCAGAACTTACGATTCAATAATTTGAACTTCCTCTTTGACACCATCTCTTCATCAACATTATGGTAATGATTCGAAGGATGCTGTTCTCGAGCATTTTCAAACATACAAATACCTTAAGTTCTCAAAGCAAATGATTTTTAGAAACCATTGTATTATTTAAGCCAACACCATAACTTTTTATGAATCATTGTATACACCCCAGGAATACTTCAATAAAGGAATAACACATGAAGATCTGGGGGTAAGGACCAAATAACTGAAGTTTGAGAAAACTGATTTACTTAGCACAAATGATTCTCATTTGCTGATAATATGGCAAACAGAGCTTAGAAATTTTGATGTTATCATCTGGGAATTTACTCCCACATAATAAGTGGAAGACAAACACAAATGAAAGGAAGTTTCACTTTCTTTGAGTTACCTATGAGATGTTATATTCTGAAAACATGGTTCATTAATACTGGTACCATTATAACTTTTGCAATATTTTGAGAAAGTTGACATTTAGTAAAGGTATTAAGTAAGTTATGAAGAAGAGTAAAATGTTTGTTTCTTTATCCTATACAATAAAATGATTGATATAGAAATTAACCAGCACGATGGTGGAGTAGAAGGAAGTGATCTCACTCAGTCTTATAAAAACACCAAAATCACAATTAACTGCTGAACAACCATCATCAACAACAACAAAAATGCTGGAAACTATCAAAAAAGATACCCTACATTCAAATGCACAGAAGGAGCCACAAGAAAGTAGGAGGGGTGCAACTGTGATCAAATCCCATACCCACAAGGTGGGCAATCCACAAACTGGAAAATAGTTATATAGCAGAAGTTTTCCCACAGGAGTGAAAATCTTGGGCCCCATGTTAGGCTTCCCAGCCTAGGGGTCTGGCAAACAGGAGGAGGAACCCCCAGAGAAGCTGGCTTTGAAGGCCAGCAGGGTTTGACCTCAGTAATTGCACAGGACTGGAGGAAACAACAACTGAACCCTTGGAGAGTTCACACAAGGTCCAGTGTGAACCAGGACCCAGGGATAAAAGCAGTGACCTCATAAGAGACTGGGACAGACCTACCTCCTAATATTGGAGGGTCTCCTGTGGAAGCTGGGGGTGGCTGTGGCTCACTGTGGGGACAAAGACACAGACAGCAGCAGTTCTGGTGAGTACTCATTGGCATGGGCCTTCTTGAAGGCCACCATTTCCTCCCCAAGACCTAGCCCCACTCAACAGCCAGTAGGATACAGGCTGGGACATCTCAGGCCAAATAACCAACAGAGTGGGAAGACAGACCCACCCATTAAAAGACAGACTGGGGCTTCCCTGGTGGCACAGTGGTTGGGAGTCCACCTGCCAATGCAGGGGACGTGAGTTCATGCCCCGGTCCGGGAGGATCCCACATGCCATGGAGTGGCTGGGCCCGTGAGCTGTGGCCACTGGGCCTGAGCATCCAGAGCCTGTGTTCCACGGCGGGAGAGGCCACAACAGTGAGAGGCCTGTGTACTGTAAAAAAAAAAAAAAAAAAAAGACAGGTTGCTTAAAGTCTTTCTGAGCATGGCCTTGCCCACCAGAGGGACAAGACCCAGCTCCACATACCAGAGGGCAAGAACCATTCCCTCCCACCAGGAAGCCTGCACAAACCTCTTAGTCAGTCTCATCCACCAGAGGGCAGACAGCAGAAGCAAGAATAACTGCAATCCTGAAGCCTACAGAATGGATACCATAGTCACAGAAAATTAGACAAAATGAGATGGCAGAGAAATGTGTCCCAGATGAAAGAACAAGATAAAAACCCCAAAGAACAACTAAATGAAGTGGAATAGGCAATCTACTGGAAAAATAAATCAGAGTAAGGATAGTGAAGATCATCCAAGATCTCGGAAAAAGAATGGAGGCACAGATTGAGAAGATGCAAGAAATGTTTAAAAAAAGACTTAGAAGAACTAAAGCACAAACTGACAGAGATGATCAATACAATAACTGAAATAAAAAATAGACTAGAAAGAATCAATAGCAGAGTAACTGAGGCAGAAGAACAGATAAGTGAGCTGAAAGACAGTATAGTGGAAATCATTGCCATGAACAGAATAAAGAACAAAGAATGAAAAGAAATGAAGAGAGTCTAAGAGATCTCTGGGACAACATGAAATCCACCAACATTTGCATTATAGGGGTCCCAGAAGGAGAAGTGAGAGAGAAATGGCCTAAGAAAATATTTGAAGAGATAATAACTGAAAACTTCACTAACATGGGAAAGGAGTCACTCAAGTCCAGGAAGTGTAGGGAGTCCCAGGGAGTATAAACACAAGGAGGAACATGCAGAGACACATAGTAATAAAAATGACAAAGATTAAAGACAAAAAAAAATTACAAGCAACAAGGGAAAAGCAACAAATAATATACAAGGGAACTCCCATAAGGTTATCAGCTGATTTCTCAGCAGTAACTCTGCAGACCAGAAGGGAGTGGCACAATATATTTAAAGTGATGAAAGGGAAGAACTTACAACCAAGAATACTTTATTCAGCAAGGCTCTCATGTAGATTCAACATAGAAATCAAACACTTTACAGAGAAGCAAAAGCTAAGAGAATTCAGCAACACCAGAACAACCTTGTAACAAATGCTAAAGGAACTTCTCTAAGCAGAAAAGAAAAGACCACTACAGTAAGTTCTCTATATATGAACAAGTTCCATTCCGAGTGTGCATTCTTAAGTCCAATTTGTTCATAAGTCCAACAAAGTTAGCTTAGGTACCCAACTAACACAGTTGGCTATAGAGTACTGTACTGTAATAGGTTTACAAACACAAAAAATAAAGAAAACATTTTTAGTACTACAGTACAGTACCTTGAAAAGTACAGTAGTACAGTACAACAGCTGACATACAGGGGTTGGCATCAAGTGTACAGGCAAGAAGAGTTGCTGACTGGAGGAGGGAAAGGAGGTGGGAGATGGTAGAGCTGAAGGATCATCAGCAACAGGATATGGAGGGCAAGCTGAAATTTCACTCACACCTGATATTGATGGCACAGGTTCTTGTTCCTTGCTGGAAACAGATGCATGTTCCATCTTTGAAACTTGAAGAGTTACATGTAGGAGACTAACTGTACTAGAAACAAGAAAATTGAAAATGGAAAATCTCACTGGTAAAGGCAAACATAAAGTAAATTATAAGAAATTATCTGCATACAAATATGATATCAAAATCAGCAATTGTGAGAAGAGGGGAGCACAAATGCAAGATATTGGAAATGCATTTGAAAATGAAAGACCAGCAAATTAAAACAATCTTATTTATACACAGACTGCTGTATCAAAACCTCATGGTACCTGCAACATGAAAATGTACAATAGATACACACACAAAAAAGAAAAAGGAATCCAAACATAACATTAAAGTTAGTCTTCAAATCACAAGAGAAGAGAACAAAAGAGGAAGGGAAGAAAAAAACTTACAAAAACAAATCGAAAACAATTAAGAAAATAAGACCATAAATATCAATAAGTACCTTAAAAGTAAACTGATTGAATACTCCAACCAAAAGACATAGACTGGCTGAATGGATACAAAAACAAGACATATATATATATATATATATATATATATAGTGCCTACAAGACAGCCACTTCAGATCTAGGAAAACATACAGACTGAAAGGGAGGAGATGGAAAAAGATATTCCATGCAAATTGAAATCAAAAGAAACCTGGAGTAAGAATAGTCATATCAGGCAAAATAGACTTTAAAATAAAGACTGTTACAATAGATAAAGAGGACACTACATAATGATTAAGGGAGCAATCCAAGAAGAAGATAAAACAATTTTAAATGTATATGCACACAACATAGGAGTACCTCAATATATAAGGCAAATACTAACAGCCCTAAAAGGAGAAATTGACAGTAACAAAATAATAGTGGGGCACTTTAATATCACACTTTCATCAATGGACAGAACATCCAGACAGAAGATCAATAAGAAACACAGGGCTTAAATGACACGTTAGACCAGATGGACTTAATTGATATTTACAGAGAATTCCATCCAAAAGCAGCAGAATACACATTCTTCTAAAATGCACATGGAACATCTTCCAGGACTGATCACATGCTAGGCCACAAAGCAACCCTTGGTAGATTTAAGAAAATTAAAAGCATATCAAATGTCTTTAATGACCAAAACACTATGAGCTTAGAAATCAACTACAAGAAAAAAAAAAAACTTTAAAACACAAAACACAAGGAGGGTAAACAATATGCTGCTAAACAACCAAAGGATCACTGAAGAAATCAAAGAAGAAATCAAATTAAAAAACACCTAGAGACAAATGAAAATGAAAAGCACACCAATCCAAAACCTATTGGATGTGGCAAAAGAAATTCTAACAGAAGGAAAGAAAGCAGAAATAAATGAAATAGAAATGAAGAACACAATAGAAAATATCAATGAAGCTAAAGGCTGATTCTTTGAAAAGATAATCAAAATTTATAAACATTTAGCCAGACTCATCAAGAAAAAGAAAAAGGAGAGGGATCAAATCAATAAAATTAGAAATGGGAAAGGAAAAGTTACAAAGGACACCACAGAAATACAAAGGATTATAAGAGACTACTACAAGCAACTATATGCCAATAAAATGGACAACATGGAAAAAATGGACAAACTCTCAGAAAGGAGCAATCTCCCATGACTGGACCAGGAAGAAATAGAAAATATGAACAGACCAGTCACGTGTACTGAAATGGAAACTTTGACTTAAAAACTCCCAATAAGCAAAAGTCCAGGATCAGAGAGCTTCACAGGCAAATTCCATCAAACAATTAAAGAAGAGTTAACACCTATCTTTCTGAAACTATTCCAAAAATTTGCAGAGAAAGAAATACTCCTGACCACATTGTATGAGGCCACCATCACCCTGATACCAAAACCAGACAAAGATACCACAAAAAAAGAAAATTACAGGCCAATATAATTAATGAACATAGACACAATAATACTAGCAATCAGAATTCAGCAATACATTAAAAGAGTCCTATACCATAATCAAGTGAGATTTACCCCAGGGATGCAAGGAGTTTTTGATATCCACAAATCAATCAGTGTGATACACCACATCAACAAATTGAAGAATAAAAAACACATGATCATCTCAATAGATGCAGAAAAAGCTTTTGACAAAATTTGACACTCATTTATGATAAAAATTCTCCAGAAAGTAGGCATAGAGGGAACCTAACTCAACATAATAAAGGCCATATTAATTATTAATAAAGGCCAAACCTACAGCTAACATCATTTTAAATGGTGAAAAGCTGAATGCATTTCTCTAAGATTAGGAACAAGACAGAGATGTCCACTCTCACCACTACTATTCAACATAGTTTTGGAAGTCCTAGCCATGGAAGTCAGAAAAGAAATAGAAATAAAAGGAATCCAAATTGGAAAAGAAGAAGTAAAACTGTCACTGCTTGCAGATCACATGATACTATACATAGAAAATTCTAAAGGTGCTACCAGAAAAGTACTAGAGCTAATCAATGAATTTGGTAAATTGTAGGATATGAAATTAATAAACATAAATCTCTTGCATTCATATACACTAACAACAAAAGATAAGAAAGAAAAATTAAAGAAGCAATCACATTTAACATTGTAACAAAAGAATAAAATACCTATGAATAAATCTACATAAAGAGGCAAAAGACCTGTACTCAGAAAACTATAATATACTGATGAAAGAAATAAAAGATGACAAAAACAGATGGAGAGATATACCATGTTCTTGGATTGGAAGAATCAATATTGTGAAAATGAGTATACTACCCAAAGCAATCTACAGATTCCATGCTTTCCTTATCAAATTACCAATTGCATTTTTCACAGAACTAGATCAAAAAATCTTAAAATTTGTATGTAGACACAAAATAGCCTGAATAGCCAATGGAATCTTGAGAAAAAAGAAAAGGAGCTGGAGGAATCAGGCTCCCTGACTCTAGACTATACTACAAAGCTACAGTAATCAAAACAGTATGGTACTAGCACAAAATCAGAAATATAGGTCATGGAACAGGATAAAAAGCTCAGAAATCAACCTGTGCACCTGTGTTCAATTAATCAATGACAAAGGAGGCAATAGTATGCAAAGGAGGAAAGACAGTCTCTTCAGTAAATGGTGCTGGGAAAACTGGACAGCTACATATAAAAGAAAGGAACTAGACCATTCTGTAACATCATACAGCAAATAAACTCAAAACTGATTAAAAACCTAAATGTAAGGTCAGATACTATAAAACTCTTAGTGGCAAACATAGGCAGAACACTCTTTGACATAAATCACAACAATATCTTTTTTGAACCATCTACTAGAGTAATGGAAATAAAACCAAAAAATAAGCAAATGGGACCTAATTAAACTTAAAAGCTTTTGCTCAGCAAAGAAAACCATAAACAAAATAAAAAGACAACCCACACAATGGGAGAAAATATTTGCACACAATGTGAGTGACAAGGGATTAGTCTACAAAATTTAAAAACAGCTCATGTGTCTCAATACCAAAAAAACAAACAACCCAATCAAAAAATGGGCAGAAAACCTAAATAGACATTTCTCCAAAGAAGACATACAGATAGCCATGAGGCACATGAAAAGATGCTCAACATCTCTAATTATTAGAGAAATGCAAATCAAAACTACAGCAAGTAGTCACCTCACACAATTCAGAATGGCCATCATCAAAAATCTACAAACTATAAATGCTGGAGAGGGTGTAAAAGAAACAGAACCCTCCACCCTGATGGTGGGAATATAAATTCATACGGTCATTATGGATAACAGTATGGGATTTCCTTAAGAAACTAAAACTAGAGACACCGTATGACCCAGAAATCCCATTCCTGGGAACATATCCAGAGAAAAACATGGTTGAAAGGATACATGGACCCCAATATTAATTTCAGTGCTGTTTACAATATCCAAGACATGGAAACAACCTAAATGTCTATCGACAGATGAATGGATAAAGAAGATGTGGTACATACATGCAATGTAATATTACTCAGCCATAAAAAAGAATGAAATAATGCCATTTGCAGAAACATGGATGAACCTGGAAATTATCATATTAAGTGAAGTAATTCAGACAGAAAAAAACATAACATATGCTAACACATATGCAGAATCTTAAAACAATGATACAAATGAAATTATTTACAAAACAGAAACAGACTCCGATTTACAGAACTAAATTACAGCTACCAGGGGAAGGGTGGGGGGAGGGAGAAGTTGGGAGTTTGGGGTTGACATGTACACACTGCTATATCTAAAATAGATAACCAACAAGGACCTACTGTATAACACAGGGAAGGCTGCTCGATATTTTGTAATAACCTAAATGGGTAAAGAATTTGAGAAAGAATAGATACATATATATGTATAACTGAATTACTTTGCTGTACACCTGAAACCTACACAACATTTTTAATAAATTATGCTCCAATATTAAAAAAAAAAAGATTGTGTCAAGATGGGCTTTGGTGAATGGGCAAGATTCCAACAGGTAAAGAATGAGAAAAGTAAATATAGCAGTTCTATCAAGAGGAGTGGAGAAAATTGCAATTTGCAAACAAAAAGTAAAAGGTTTGACTGAGGACATTGGTGAAATTCGATTTTCTTTTTTGTTTTTTTTTTTCTTGGATAAATTTTACTTGTAACATTGGGTAAGTTTAATGCATACAACCTGTTACTCTGGTATATTTATATGTTGTAATCTGCTTGCCCATGTAGCAATATTTATCACATTATATATTTATAGTATGGTATTGTTAAAAATGATTGATATAAATGAGTATATGCAAACTTCTAATTCATATAGTAGTATAACTATTTAAAATCTTACTTGATACAGGTTCTTTAAGCATTTGAAAATTAGCATTTTTAAAATCATATTTAAAAACTTGGCAGATACAGAAAAGGACAGAGGAAAAATGTAAAATTCATTCATAATAACATCATTTATGGATAACCACAATTAACTTTGAGGATATAGCTTTCCAGTTTTTTCATCATATATGGTTTGTGTGTGTATGGGTTTACAATTTTACACTTATTTTTCCCTTAAAAACATTGAAACTTTCTCTGATGTTAAATATATTTCTAAAACCCAAATTTATACATTAACAGTATTAATTCTAATGAATTCTTAATTATTAGATTTATTTGGTTTTTATGTTTTTACTTAATGCTATAATGGATACAAGTCTAGTTTAATCTTTGACAATTTGCTGGTTATAATCTTAGAGTATAAATAATACAGAGTTATTTGATCAATAAAATCATTCTTTAAGACTTTTGATATATTTTCTTCTGATTGATCTCCAGAAAGTTTTTACCACTTTACAGTTTAACCTGTAGTTATATTTCTATATATCTTTGCCATATTTGGACACTATCACATCTCTATTCTTTGCTAATTCACCAGTTATAAGGTGACATATAACATCTACAAACAGTGGGTCAAAATTTTTAAAGGCATGCCATTGTTTTGCTAAATTGTATTTCTCTAGCAGAATGGTTAAGAACATTGTATATTGGAGACAGTCAGCCCTAGATTGGTGACCAAGCTCTACCACTAAATAACATTGAACAATTTAGTTGCTCCCAGTTTTATCACCTATAAAGCAGACTTTACAATAATACTTACATCCTACATCTGCTATGATGTTTAAATTGTATAACTTAGCATGGTAGCTGACATATATTAAGTACTTAAAAATGGTAGAACTTATTTTGTTGTTACTGCCACTCTAAAATCAATTTGAACTTCTCTGTACATTTACTGAAGATTTATTTATGTATGAATTTCGTGTCTAATTTTAAGATATTTTAAAATTGAGAATTTTCTTTTTTATTGATTTATAAAAGCTTTTTTTTCATGTTTGTGGTGTAATAAGCCTTTTCAATATCATATCTGGTACAATCATGTTATTCCTACTTGTCTTTATTCTTTTAATATGACATGGTATTTTCTGAAATTCAGAAATTTTTGATTTTCTGTAGCAATATAGAGTGAAATTTTTTATTGATTATTCCTTTGCTATACACTTAAAAATTTTTGCCACCTGAATAATGGATATTAAAATTGTTACCAAACTGAACTTGGGTCCTGTCACCTGCATGCAGTAAAGCCAATCTACAGACACCATGTTGTGGTGAAGGAAAGTGCAGCATATATTGCAGGTGCCAAAGAAGAAATGTAGGCAGCTAATGCTCAAAAGCTACAACTTTCTGATGGTTTTCAGGGAAGGAGTTTTAAAGGCGTGGTGAGGGAGAGTCACAGGGTCTCTGATCTGCTCATGCACAATTCTCTGATTCTTGATTATTACAGGGAAGTGTCACGGGGTTATCATCATCAATCCTCAGGCTCTGGCTGGTCTGGGGGCTATGTGCTTATGGTCAACATGTAGTTAATTTCCCCCATCTGGTGGGGGTTTTAGTATCTATAAAACAACTCAAGAATGTCCATTAGACTCCATTATCTATGTCCTTCAGGGAGTAACTACAGATTCTGTGACTGCTATTTGGCTGATTTACAGTTTAAATTGTTATCAGTTCTCCTGGTACAACTGCTATTTTTTGTTATTACATGTTCACATTCTTTCAATCATTAACTCTTTAGCCAGACGTTTGTGACTCAGGGGAGGCCAGGGAGACTAAAGCATTTCTACAAACAAGAGGCAGACAGAGGACATGGTGGGGGATTTGTCCTGGGAAAGCCCCATAGGGTCCTGCTTGGTTACAACATCAAACCAAAACTTCTAATTAAATGATTTTATGTGCTAAGAAGTCTAGGATCCAGCAAGATGTAATGACTTAGAATCTACATATTTACTATCAGAATTTCTGAAAGAAGTCCCCAAATATATTCAATTATATAATACAGTTGTGTGTGAAAATGATCAAAGTATTAATCAAAAAAGACACAAATAACGACCGAGTGAAAAAATTCAAGAACATTGGAATAGAAAAGGCTAATAGAGATTAGGCCAAATACCAAAGGACACAGTGCAAAATTTATAAATATTAAGGAAAAATGCACATTAAAATAAAACTATATTTAAGTTTCATACTTCTACATTAAACTACCCAAGATGATGTGATTACCTTTCATCTTTATAATTTGAAAATAATTTATACCCAACACATCTGTATAGCATTAAAATAGCTAATAAAACTTTGAGTGGGTGTTCTTTAGGTTAACATTCTAGTTCCTTTCTCTAAGAACATGTATTAAAAAGAGTTACTTTGTGATTTCTTTCTTGTTGATTAATTTTTACTTTAATGAACAGCAGTTCTAAAAAACAAAGTTATCCATGGTATATTTTAAATTGTTTTCTTTTGTGTGTATTGGACACATAGGAAACAAGTTTCTTTCAAGTTACTGGTAATAGAATCAGCAACTATTGAGAGACATTTCAGAAAATGCTGCAACAGACCTCAAGAGATTACTGGACTTTCATCATTTCTGAGTCACAGTGTTCTACCTAGACCTTCAAATATTTGCATTTTAGTTTGGCCTTGAAACACATAGCCCTAAGCAGAAGGACTCAAATACAATCTTTTTTTTTTATTTTTAGTAAATATACTGTAAAAATTGAAGAAAACAAAGTAATTTCTTCTTTTATAATTTCTGTAATTAAGTGATTTTTATGATTATTAGGTGACACCTTATGTGAATATTATTCCATAGATATTACTGCCTAAGGTGATAAAAGATGAGTGTATATTATTGGAAAGAACTAAGCTCCATCTCTGTTAATCACAAAACCTTCTTGGGATTTCTGTTGAATGGTTAATCATGTAATAAGTTTTCTCTATATAGATCCAGGGTAATTAGATAGTTAGCCAACTGAAATAATCACAGTAGCACTAAAGCACTAGAATTGTCTAGAAAAAATTAACTGCAGCTTACAAAATACTAATAGCCAGACATTTTTGTGTGCTTACTAAGTACTTTTCTAAGTGCTTTATATTTATTGAATCATTTAATCTTCACACCAATTCCATGAGATAGGGTAGTATTGTTATCTCCAATTTATAGATAAGAAAGTTGAAGTACACAGGGGTTAAATACCAGGTCTGAATGCACATAGCTAGTATAAAAGAGTCTAAATTTGAATTTAGGCAGAATGACTTCAAGATTTATGATTTGGACACTCATGATTCTGACTCTAAAAAGAAAAATCCTTTCATATACTTCACTGAAACCAGTTTCTCAAATTAATGTGAAATATAACATCTACAAACAGTGGATCAGCACCACCTCTCTTAGACTGCAGAGTGAATTCTAACTTTGAGCATGAGACTCAAATATGCAACCTAATAGATTCTTCTTCTAAAACTCCGAAGATGTTTTGTATTTCAAAATAAGGAGAAAATTAAGGCAACTGCTGAGAAATAGAATAAATAAGGAAATAAGATGAATGAATCAACTTCCAAAAATTTAGTTCCACATAAGTCCTTGACTAAGTCTCTGTATTCAGAAAAACTCAAATTAAGATAGTTATCATGCCAGAGTAATTTGTACAAGTTTTTTAAATGTTTCAATTTTTATCATTCCCATTTTTTCAATTGAATTGTTTCAAAAATATGTAAACCTAAAATTTATAATATTATGTAATTTTTTAAATTGTGAATTTATGATAAACTCCTAGTTTGCCTCATAATTGCCATCTCTCATTTTCAAATTCAGATTACAAAATTCCAAATGGCTTATATTTCTAAAAAGTGGTATATTTGAGTATACCTTAAAAGGGTTTTGATTGGCTCCTGATTCATTATGGCCATTGTGGAGTAAGAGAAATTGGATTTTTCCTTCTGCTCAAAACCAACAAAAGTAAAAACCACAGAAAAAGTATAAAACTATGATTTTCATGGTATTGCTTACCAGATAATGAAGGGCAGCTGTCTCTGAGAGATGAGACACAAACTAGGTGAATCCTATGATTGTCACATCTTTTTTTTTTTTTACATCTTTATTGGAGTATAATTGCTTTACAATGGTGTGTTAGTTTCTGCTTTATAACAAAGTGAATCAGTTATACATATACATATGTTCCCATATCTCTTCCCTCTTGCATCTCCCTCCCTCCCACCCTCCCTATCCCACTTCTCTAGGTGGTCACAAAGCAACGAGCTGATCTCCCTGTGCTATACAGCTGCTTCCCACTAGCTATCTATTTTACGTTTGGTAGTGTATATATGTCCATGCCACTCTCTCACTTTGTCACAGCTTACCCTTCCCCCTCCCCATATCCTCAAGTCCATTCTCTAGTAGGTCTGTGTCTTTATTCCTGTCTTACCCCTAGGTTCTTCATCACATTTTTTTTTCTTAAATTCCATATATATGTGTTAGCATACCGTATTTGTCTTTCTCTTTCTGACTTACTTCACTCTGTATGACAGACTCTAGGTCTATCCACCTCATTACAAATAGCTCAATTTCGTTTCTTTTTATGGCTGAGTAATATTCCATTGTATATACGTGCCACATCTTCTTTATCCACTCATTCGATGATGGGATTGTCCCATCTTATTGCCTAGAGAGAGATTCCAGCCTTTAGTGCAGTAAGGAAAAATCTGGGCAGAGTCTAGAGTTTACCCTGAGCTGAGGAGAAGAAGTTCGTCATATGGGGAGGAAAAGGTGGCTTGAATTTGAGGGGAGAGTACCAGAGAAGAGAGAGCTGCAGAAAGAGAGGAGAGAGGGGGAAAGGGAGAGACGGAGAGAGAGAAAGGGAGAGAGATTTTGAGATGTGCAGAAAGTTCCCTCAAGTCTCAGCTAAGTGCATTCATGTGAGGAACCAGAGACCATGGGAAAAAAACATCCAAAAGAAGTAGAGGAAACAGAGGAACTAACACTGGGCCAGAAATAGCACCTGTTCCCAACAGCAAGAATGGAAACCCTCATCACTCATGACATGTTGAGTATGTGGATACAGCACTAAGAAGGGACTTTTTCCATAAATGGGGTAAAATTAACTTTAAACTAAAAGCTCCTCCTCCCTAAAAAGTCTTAAAAACCAAACCAAAAGGATCAAATAATTTTCACATAAATTAACTGCTCATGAATATAGGTAGAAGTACAAAAATATTCAGCGCCCAAGAAGACAAAATTAACAGTGGCTGGCATCCAATACATAGTTACCAGCAAGAAAAGGAACAAGAAAATACAATACATAATAAGGAGAAAATTAATCAGTCAAAACGGCCCTGAAAAAATTACAGATGTTAGAATATATAGATAAAGACATCACAATAGTTATATAATTTATTATGTATTTAATGAAGCTAAATTGAACATGATAAGCAGAAAAGTGAAAGATATTGAAAAGACCTAATTCAAACTTCTAGAGTTGAAGTAACGTCTGAGATGAAAAAATAACCTGAGGGAACTCTACTTAATGATCTGTGGTGACCTAAGTGGGAAGGAAATCTAAAAAAAGTGTGGACATAGGTATACCTATAACTGATTCACTTTGCTGTACAGCAGAAACTAACACAACAAAGTAAAGCAACTATACTCCAATAAAAAATAATAATAATAACCTGGATGGAGAGAAGTTAAAACATTGCAGAAGCAAGGATTGGAGATATAGTGATAAAAACTGTCCAAAATTATGCACACATAGAAAAAGAAAGACTAAGGAAAACATTAACAGAGATTCAGTGAACAGTGGGACAATTGCAAGAAACCCAATATATATGTAATTTAAGTTCCTGAATAGGAGGAAACAGAGAGAGAAATAAAAAGTATACTTGCAAAATATAATGTCCAGTTTATTTTTCAAAATTGCTAAAACTGTAAACACAGAGATCCAAGAACCTCAGTGAACTTCAAGCACAAGGGAAATTAAGAAAATATATCAGGAAACATATAATCAACTTGCTTAAAGCCAGTGATGATAAATTCTTAAAATCAGCCAGAAAAAAAGGCACAGTACCACTGGTGGTAAAAAGATAAAAATGATAGCAGACTTCTTGTCAGAAAATTGTAAGCCAGAGACAGTGAAAGAATATGTTCAATATACTGAAATTTTAAAATGCTGTCTAACTAGAAATCTATATCAAGAAAAAAACTTTAAAAATGCAGGTGAAATAATAGTTGCACATATAGAAGCGGAAATCATTTATCAACAGCAGATCTACAAATAAGAAATGTTAAAGAGGAGAAAATAATGACACAAATGAATAAACACCAGTAATTGTAACTACATTGATAAAAATAAAAGACATCATTCTACTTAAAATTTTTAAGAGATAAATGACTGTTTAAGGAAAAATAATAACACTATGTTGTTGGGTTTATAACATGTAGAAATACATGTTTGACAACAATAATACAGAGGCTAGGAGAAAATAAATGAAAGTACACCATTATAAATAAAATGTTCTTATACCATTCATGATATGGTATACTATAAATTGGAGGCAAGCTGATAAGGTGGAGGTGTTTAGTATACATGTTAAATCAACAATTCCAGTAACAACACAGATAGTTATTGCTAATAAACCAACAAAGTTGATAAAAGGAAAACATATAAATATGTTATAATATAAATTATAAGCAAATAATCCAAAGGAGGAGAAAATGGAAAAATAAATTCAGGAACAGGATATACAGAAAAGAAATAGCAAGACACTATATTTAAACTCAACCATATCAATAATCATATTAAATGTAAATAATCAAAAATTTTCAATTATAAGGTGTTGTAAATGTTTAACTGATACTAAAGTGGGTAAGGGCTTTTTAAGTAGGAAAAAAAAATTCTTTTTCTTCCTGGGCAATTCAGTCTAACACCAAAAATCAGCTGGTGCTTACTAAGTAAGTGGTGTATCTGTGGTGAGAGTTGTTGAGCTTTGGCAACTTAATAAGGTATATCAGAACCTGAGTAGAGTGAGTGTTTGTGGGAGGTCAAACTCCAAGATGAGGAGAGAAGTGCAGGAGGGTAGTTGTGTGAAGGATGTTAGAGTCTAAGTAGAGTGAGTAAAATTTCCATGCATGAGTGACAGTAGTGCGCTGGCATAGCAAGGCCAAGGGTAAGTCCAGTGAAGAGGACATGGTGACTGGCTTAGTATATGGTGTTAAAGTTCAGGCAAGGTGATAAAGTCAATCAATGGGTAGAGCTATGGCATCCCATGTAAAGTGTCTTAGCTGGAGTGGGGTGAGGATTTTGTCTGTACAACAACAGGATTAGTTACTAACATATGAATTGATCAATTGAGTAAATATATTTAGGTTCATGGGAGGCAGATTTCTCATTGGGCTACCCAGTGTGGGAGTCCTCCTCTAGAAGATGAGCTACCAGAATGTGCAGCTTTGAAGGTGTGAGGGACTTGCTTTTCAGCAAAGCCAGAGAACTGTAGGAAAAAGAGACTCCATTCTTAAAGGCATATACAAAATCTCACATACTTCAAGACCCAGGGATGAAGCAGTAATTTAAAAGGAGCCTGTGTCAAACCCACATGTTAATCTTGGAGGACCTTTCAGAGAGACCAAAGGCAACGGAGACTCACTCTGAGGACGTAAACATTGGTAGTAGCCATTCTAGGGAGCTCATTCTACCATAGGGACACTGGTGCTGGTAAGCAAAATTTTGGAGTCCTCTCTATCTTAGTAGTGCCAGAACATAACTTCACCAACCAGCTGGTTAGTATCAGCCCTGGGGCACCCAAGGCCAAACAGCCAGCTATACAGTAATACACCTTCACCCACAAGAAGGCCAGAAGCAGCTGTAGGTACTCCTTAACTTCCCAGTAGCCCCAGGACCAGGGTCTGCCCACCAGAGGGCCCTGGATCTAGAACCACCCACCAGAGGACCCAGGACCCAGTCCTGTTCACCAGTGGGCTGGCACTAGTCCAAGGACTCACAGGACCCCACATCTAGCTGTGTCAAACCCCAGCTCAAACCACTAGCAAGCCAACACCAGATCCAAGACCCACAGTCAGAGACCCCAAGACCCAGCTCCATCCACCAGTGGGCTGACAGCAGCTCCAAGACACCTTGGCCCCTCAACCAGCAGCCCCAGGATCCAACCTCATGCACCAGTGGTCCAGCATTAGCCCCAGACACTGGTCCCCCCAGCACACTGACACCACCTCTGGGATCCTTGGTCCAATAGTCAGCCACACTGGGCCCAAGATCTACCTACCAGTGGGCTAACACTAGCCTGAGAACCCCCCCAGGGCTCCACAACCAGCCACCCTAGGGCCCAGCCCTGCACACCAGCAAGCTGACACCAACCCCAAGACCCCTGACCCAAAGCCAGACACCCAGGACTTAGCACTACCCACAATCAGCCAGTAGCCTCCACACTAGGCAAGGCATGGCAAGCAACCAGGCCAGGGATGACTCATGCCTACCAGTGTACCCACAGTAGATGATCCCACTACAACAGAAGGGCCCATGCATTTCACATAGGGAGTACTCCTAGAGCATATACCTCTGGTTAACAGAGGGAAATGTGCTGCTGGACCCCAGAGGACATCTTCCATATAAGGCCACTTCTCCAGGATAAGAAAATGTATCCATTTTACCTAATAAATAAGAATAAAAATAGGCCCTCAGGCAAAATAAGGTAACAAAGGAATGTTTTTACAAGAAGGAACAAGATAAAATCCCAGAAGAAGAGCTAAGATAAGCAATCTGCCCAATAAAGATTTCAAGGTAAAGATCATAAAGATGTTCAATGAACTTTGGAAAAGAATGAATGAAAATTTTGAGAAGTTTAACAGAATTAGGAAATATAAAGAAAAAACAAACAAACCTGAAAAATAAAATAATTAAATAAAAATACATTCGAAGGAAGCAACAGTAGATTAGATGATACAGATGAATGGATCAGTGAACTGGAAGACAGAGTAGTGGAAATCACTCAATCTGAACAGAAAAAAGAAAAAAAGAATTTAAAAAATGAGGACAGTTTAAGAGTCCTCTGAAGCAACATCAAGTGTCCTGACATTCACATTATAGAAGTCCCAGAAGGAGAAGAGAGAGAAAGGGACAGAGAATTTATTTGAAAGCATGATAGCTGAAATCTTCCCTAACCTGTGAACAGAAACAGACATCAAGAGGCAAGAATCACAGAGGATCTCAAACAAGATCAACACAAAGAAGTCCACAATGACACATTGTAATAAAAATGGCAAAAATTAAAGATAAAGATAATATTAAAAACAGCAAGGGAAAAGCAACAGGTTATGTACAAGGGAACTCCCATAAGGCTATAAGCTGACTTTTCAGTGGAAATTTTGCAGACCAGAGGGAGTGGCACTATATCTGTAAAACTATGAAAGAAAAAAACCTATCATTACAACAAAGAATACTCTAATAAAAGGGCTATTGTTCATATTTCAATGAAAGATGAAGAGTTTTACAGACAAGCAAAAGCCAAATGAGTTCAGCACCACTAAACTGACTGTACAAGAAATGTTAAAGAGACATCTCTAAGTGAAAAAGAAGAGACCACACTAGAAATATGAAAAGTATGAAAAGAGAAATTTCATTGATAATGACAAATATACACTAAACACTTATAAAGCTAGTAGGAAAGTTAAGTGACAAAAGTAGCAAAATCACATATATATCCACAATAAGTAGATAAGGAACAATAAAAGGTGTAAAATATGATGTCAAAAACATTAAACATGAGGGGAAGATTAAAAATGCAGGGATGTTAAAGTGTATTTGAAGTTAAGAGATCAACTTACAATAATCACGTAGATAGATAGATACATTGCTATAGATATTACCTCATGGTAATCACAAACCAAAAATCTATAAAAGATACACATGCAGAAAAGGGAAAAGAATCCAAACATAACACTGAACATAATCATCAAATCACAAAGGAAAAGGAGAGAAGAACAGAGAACAAAAAAGAATTACAAAAACAACAAAAAAGTAAACAAAGTGGCAAAAAAGTACATACCTCTCAATAATTACTTTAAGTGTAAATGAACAAAGTGGTCCAATCAAAAGACACAGAGTGGCTGAATGGGAAAAAAACAAAAGCAAAGAAATAAAACAAATAAGAGCTATCTATGTAATGCATACAAGAGCCTCACATCAGATCTAAAGACACACAGAGATCGAAAGTGAGGGGGTGGAAAAAGTTAATCCATGAAAATAGAAATTAAAAAAACAAACAAACAAACTGGTTGAGCAATACTTATATCATAAAAAAATAAACTTTAAAACAAAGACTGTAACAAGAGGTAAAGAAGGACAATATTTAATGATAAAGGGATTGATCCAACAAGAAGATATAACAATTGTAAATATATATGAAACCAACATAGCAACACCTCAATAAACAAAGGAAATATTAATAGACATAAACAGAGAAATTGACATTAACACAATAATGTAGGGGATTTTTTTTTTTTTTTTTTTTTTTGCGGTACGCAGGCCTCTCACTATTGTGGTCTCTCCCATTGCGGAGCACAGGCTCAGGACGTGCAGGCTCAGGGGCCATGGCTCATGGGCCCAGCCATTCCACGGCATGTGGGATCTTCCCGGACCAGGGCACGAACCCGTGTCCCCTGCATCGGCAGGCAGACTCTCAACCACTGTGCCACCAGGGAAGTCCTGTAGGGGATTTTAATATCTCACTTACATAAATAGATCTTCCAGACAGAAGAACAAATAAGGACACAGGTCTTAAATGACACATTAGATCCGGTGGACTTAAGAGATCTATATAGAGCATTCCATCCAAAAGCAGTAGAATGCACACTCATTTCAAAAAAAACCTATTAGAATACTTCAATGAATTCACTAAAGCTGCAGGATACAAAATTATTATAAAGAAATATGTTGTTTCTACACACTAACAATAAACTATCAGAAAGAGAATTTAAGAAAACAATCCCATTTACAACTTTATCAAAAAGAATACAATGCCTAGGAATAAATATAACTAAGGAGGTAAAAACCTGTACTCAGAAAACTATAAAACACTGTTGAAGTGAATTGAAGACAACACTACAAATGGAGAGACATACTGTGTTTTGGATTGGAAGAATTAATGTTGTTTAAATGGCCATGCTACCCAAGACAATCTACAGATTCAAAGCAACCTCTCAAAAAATCTCAAGGGCATTTTTCACAGAAATAGAATGAATAATTTTAAAATTTGTATGTAAACACAAAAGACCCAGAATAGCCAAAACAATCTTGAGTAAGAAGAAAAAGCTGAAGGTATCACATTCCCTGATTTCAAACTATACTACAAAGCTGCAGTATCAAAACAGTATGGTAATGGCCAAATACAGACACATAGATCAATAGAACAGAATAGAGAGCCTAGAAATGAACTCATGTTTATATGGTCAATTAATCTATGACAAAGGATGCAAGAATATACAATGGAGAAAAGACAGCCTCTTCAATAAATGGTGTTGGGAAAATTGGATAACTACAGGCAAAAGAATCAAACCAGACTGCTTTCTCAAAACATACACAAACATAAACACAGAATGGATTAAAAAGTTAAATGTAAGACCTGAAACCATAAAGCTTCTACCAAAAAATCATAGTTAGCATGCTCTTTGACATTGGTCTTAGCAATATTCTTTATATATATATATATATAATGTCCTCAGGCAGTGGAAACAAAAGCAAAAATAAATAGATGTGACTACATCAAAGTAAAAAGGTTTTGCACATTGAAGAAAACTGTCAAAAAAGGAAAAGACCACTGAATGCTAGAAGATATTTGTGAACGATATACCCTACAAGGGGTAATATCCAAAATATACAAGAAATCATACAGCTCAATATTAAAAAAATGAACAACCCAATTCAAAATTGGGCAGAGGACAGGAATAGACATTTCTCCAAAGAAGATACACAGATGATCAACAGACACATGAAAAGATGTTCAATATCACTAGTCCTCAAGGAAATGCAAATCAAAACTACAATGAGATATTACCCCACACCTGTCCATATGGCTATTATCAAAAAGACAACAAATAACGAGTGTTGGCAAGGATGTGGAGAAAAGAGAATGTCATGTACTATTGGTAGGAATGTATATTGGTACAGTCACTATTGAAAACAACATGGAAGTTCCTCAAAAAATTAAAAATAGAACTACCATATGATCCCTCAATTCAACTTCTAGGTATTTATCTGAAGAAAACAAAAGCACAAATTCAAAAAAGATATATGGGCCTCCCATGTTCATTCCAGTGTTATTTATAATAGCCAAAGTATGGAACTAACTTAAGTGCCCATTGATATATGAGTAGATAAAGACAAAGAGGTGTGTGTGTGTATGTGTGTGTGTGTGTATATATATATATATTTAGTCAGCCATAAAAAGTATAAAATCTTGCCAATTACAACAACATGGATGGACCTAGAAGGTATTATGGTAACTGAAATAAGTCAGAGAAATATAAATATCGTATGATTTCATTTATATGTGAATATTAAAAAATGAGCAGAAATGAGCAGAAATAACAAAACAGAAAAAGTGTCTTAGATACAGTTAACAAACAGGTGGTTGCCAGAGGTGATGGGGGTAAGGGAATGAGATAAATAGATGAGGGTAATTAAGAGGTACAAACTTAATCATGGGTATGAAATGTACCATGTGGGGAATATAGTCAATAATTATGTAATATCTTTGTATGGTGACAGATGGTGACTTGATTTATCCTGGTGATAATTTTGAAACATATAGACAAAGCAAATCACTATGTTGTGCATCAGGAACTAACATAGTGCTGTAGGTCAATTATACTTCAGAAATAAACAAACAAACAAAAAATCTCATAGAAAAAGAGATCAGATTTACAGAGATGGGGGTGTGGTGGGAGGAGGAATTGGAAGAAGTTAGCCAAAGGTACAAATTTCCACTTATAAAATGGATAAGTCCTAAGGATGAAATGTACAACATGATAAATATAATTAACACTACTTTATGTTATATGAAAAATGTGGAGTAAATCCTTAGAGTTCTCTATTCTCTTTCTTTTATTTGTATCTATATGAGATGACTGCTGTTCATTAAACTTACTATGGTAATCATTTCATGAGGTATATAAGTCAAATCATTATGCTGTGCACTTTAAACCTATGCAGTGCTATATGTCAATTATATCTCAATAAAAACTAGAAGAAAAAAACTAGAAATGAGCCATATGGTGGTGATTGAATTGGAGATACAGTGAAACTGTGGTTTTTGATGGATAAATGATATATGTACAGATATAGACATATAGATATATCCTAATTCTATCATATGGCAGGATCTGGAGCTACTACACCCTAATAGCAATGAGAAAACATAGTTTCCATATTTTTTTCTAAATGTCATTGCTACAATGAATCAGGACTCCTTGGAGAAATTACTGATTCCAGTCCTAGGGCAGAGAAAACACACAGGATAAACCCCAAATATTTTCTTATGCAGAACAACAAGATATTGCTCATAAAGCCATAGACACACTTTGGAGAAGCCTGGCCAACACCTCTTAATCAAGTGACCAAAGTTAATATCACCAGTAGTAAAACAAATAGAAATTATATGTCATCTTACATGCAATATAAGGATAATTTTATAAAGAACACATTAATAATACTTCTATGATATTCCTTGCAAAGATGGATAACGTTACCTATTCATAAGGAACCATCAGAAATACCCAAATTCAGGAACATTCTACAAAATAAATTTCTTCCAGTATTTAGAAGTATAAAAATCATGACAGCCAAAGAAAGATTAAGAAAGTATTCCAGATTTGAGTAGAATAAAGGGAAATCAAATAAGCGTAACATAGGATTCTGGACTGGAATCTTCTGCTGTAAAGGGCATTGTTGAGGTAATTGATGAAAATTATATGAAATCTAAGAATTACATAGCATCGTATAATGTATCAATGTTCATTTTCTGATTTTGATGGTCTTACTATGTATAAGGACATTAGGATAACGTCCTTGTTTAAAGGAAATATTCCAAAATGTTCAGTTGTAATAAGGCAACGGTTTAGCTAATGTATCTCAAAAGCTTCACCTCAAAACAATTACATCTGTACATTATGTGCAAAAATTTTGTATTTTAAAGAATTTTCTTAAAGAAGTTTTAATGAAAAAGATGTGCTAGGTTTTTACATATTTAAAAAATAAAACTTGAAATTATGAAAAAAATTTAAAAGATAAAAAGTAAACTAGGAATCATTTGAGGCAAATGATTAATATAAGAGTGAGACATATAAGAAAATATGAACATAAGATTTAATACAAGCAAGGTAGGATTTAGTATAAGAAATTTGAGGGGTTGGAGGATTGAAAGTCAGGACTAGCAATGTTTAGGAAACCAGAAAGTACTGGAAGTGTCAGATGCCACACTTTAAAATAACAGTTGCCTACGGAACCAAAGTGGGCACTTTGTAAATGAATGTTCAGAAACCTTTGGTAACATTTTATGCTGGTAGTCTATTGGAGACCACATGCCTACTGCAGCAAAAGCACCAATGACTTTTCTTTCTGATTCCAAATATGTGTGAATTTTTCACATTGCTATAATCTAACTAAATAGCAAGCAGACATTCTGGGAAATATAGTTCCCAGATTTCCAACCCCTAATATATAGAGAAGCACATAGAAGGGGGAAATGACACTTAGTTAGTGGTAGATAATCCAGCACATGATATTAGTATTACTATATAAAGACATTAATTAATTAATTAATTAATTAAAACACCAATTGAAATATGGTTGCAAGATATAAACAGAAAAACCACAGGAAAGATATAAATTATTAATAATATGACATGTATGTAGTATGTACTTTTTCATATTCATCAAGTAAAATTAAATTTATATCCAGTTTTTATAGGAAAGGATGTAGTGAGTTGGGTAATCTCATAAAGAAATAATAGCAGTATCCACTACAATTAAACTTAGGATAAGGGGCTTGGAAAATGCATTATGTGGTCTAAATCATATATAGTCTTGCTCAGTAATTGCTTTTATTGGAATACATCCTGTAAAAATCTCCAAGTAACAAATATTTATGTAACTGGATACCTGTTTCTTATTAAAGAATTTTAATCAGTATAAAAGTCCAATAATAGGGGAGTTCTTACACAAAATATGATAAATCCATAGAGTAAAATATCATGTAACCATTAAAAATCATGATTTTAAAAATAGTTAAAATAGAACAATTTAATATACACAGTTTTTAAAAGTATGTTAAAAAACAAAATATCATTACAAAATATTCATGTATGGAAGGAAAGACTGATGGACATTATTTTTCTTTCTTCCTTATTTTTTAAATTATTTTCCAGACACTCTACAATGGATTTATTATGAATAAAATCAGGAAAATAATACAAATATTCTATTTAAAGTAAACTAGGATAGCTCTTTTGTAAAAGTAAGCAGAATAAAATTCAGACTGAGCAGGTCAAGAGATATAGAAATTATTGGCCTGTAGGGAAATGGTAAAACCCTGGCGGGGTGTGAGTGAAAAGAAGAGGTGGAATATGAGACTGGAGAGAGAGCCTACATTATAGCCCTTGTCCTGTGGTAAATCTTTTCTGGATCCTAATATTTAATCAGTGATAAAATATATGTGCTGATATGTGGTTCTGTTTACTGTTGAATATCAAATCTGTAACTGTGTTCAATCTAATTGTAATTTATAAATACTATTAGTGTTTAATTATTTTATAACTTTTTTCTAATTATCTAAGAGCACAATTTATTTTAATTTCAGTGACAAGGTCAAGGGCAATGAGCTAGGCCATTTGACTGAAGCATTAGCTGTTAAATAAATGCACATACAGAGATTTTGAATGTCAAATATCAGGGGAAAAACATAGATTCAGTATTGAACATTTTAAGGCTTTGCTTTGATTTGTACCAACATTCTTACTTGAGATTTCACAATCAAAATTGTTTCATTATGGGCAGAAGACCTAAACAGACATTTCTCCAAAGAAGATATACAGATTGCCAACAAACACATGAAAGAATGCTCATTAATCATTAGAGAAATGCAAATCAAAACTACAATGAGATATCATCTCACACCGATCAGAATGGCCATCATCAAAAAATCTAGAAACAATGAATGCTGGAGAGGGTGTGGAGAAAAGGGAACCCTCTTGCACTGTTGGTGGGAATGTAAATTGATACAGTCACTATGGAGAACAGTATGGACGTTCCTTAAAAAACTAAAAATAGAACTACCATATGACCCAGCAATCCCACTACTGGGCATATACCCTGAGAAAACCATAATTCAAAAAGAGTCATGTACCAAAATTTTCATTGAAGCGCTATTTACAATAGCCAGGACATGGAAGCAACCTAAGTGTCCATCAACAGATGAATGGATAAAGAAGATGTGGCCCATATATACAATGGAATATTACTCAGCCATAAAAAGAAACGAAATTGAGTTATTTGTAGTGAGGTGGATGGACCTAGAGTCTGTCATACAGAGTGAAGTAAGTCAGAAAGAGAAAAACAAATATCGTATGCTAACATATATATATGGAATCTAAGAAAAAATAAAAAAGGTCATGAAAAACTTAGGGGCAAGATGGGAATAAAGACACAGACCTACTAGAGAATGGACTTGAGAATATGGGGAGGGGGAAGGGTAAGCTGTGACAAAGTGAGAGAGTGGCATGGACATATATGCACTACCAAATGTAAAATAGATAGCTAGTGGGAAGCAGCCACATAGCACAGGGAGATTAGCTCTGTGCTTTGTGTCCACCTAGAGGGGTGGGATAGGGAGAGTGGCAGCGAGATGCAAGAGGGAGGAGATATGGGGATATATGTATACGTATAGCTGAGTCACTTTGTTATACAGCAGCAACTAACACAACAATGTAAAGCAATTATACTCCAATAAAGATGTTAAAAAATAAATAAATAAAATAAAAATAAAATAAAATGGTGCAACTGCTGTAGGAAAGTATGTGTTATCATTTTCATCATGTGTGGCTAATACAGGAAAATAATGTGAGTTAGAAAAGATACACACAAAAGGGATCCTTAGTCCTTTGAGTTTGTTAGAGCAGTATTACTATTAGTATGTCCAAAGCAAGATATGGTTTGAATAGAAAGCATGGGTTTTTACAACTGTCAGCTCACTGCTTATCAGTCATGACTTGTGGTTGTGGAACATGACTGCAGAACTCCAATGGACTCACCACATGTGAGAATTCAGGAAGACTCAGAACAACACTGCACATGATTCATTGGATATTTCTAGGGAGGACCAGGAGGGGTCAAGTCTGACTCTTAGGTTGTTCTCTGCTGCAGATCTTATGATTCACTGACAGTGACTTATATTATAATTCTATGAAGGAAATATTTGAAACATTATGAGAAAATATTACTATTCTTAGAAGACAGTTGCATGAAATTTTGAGGAGTATATGTTTTGAGTAAGAAAGCTTGTATTATGTGTATAAAGTAGAAATAATGTGAGAGTGGATAAGATGTGAAAATATAAAAGATGTAATGCCTGCTGGGGAATGGTGATACTTCTACTATTATATTGATTGCGTATAGATGGCAAGAGTTTCTCTATTATCCACTAGGCAGAGTAAGTGTGCAGTTTATCTACTAGTAAAACAGGGTCATGAAAAATGAGAAAACTTCAGCTTGAATAAAAGTATTTTTAAAATAATAATCATAAAATTTATAGAAAAGCCATTTACTTTCTCCAAGCATAGGGTGCCATGTTTTAAATGTAATATTGTATTTTTAAAATTATTTTCCACTATAATTTATTACAAGAAATTAAATATAGTTCCCTGTGCTATACAGTAGGACCTGTTGTTCTATCAATTTTATACAGAGTAGTTTGCATCTTCCAATCCCAAACTCCTGATTTATCCCTCCCACTTTCCCCTTTGGTAATCATAAGTTTGTTTTCTATGTCTGTGAGTCTGTTTCTGTTTTGTAAATAAGTTCATTTGTATTATATTTTAGATTCCACATACAAGCGATATCATATGGTATTTGCCTTTCTCTGTCTGACTTACTTCACTTAGTATGATAATCTGTATGTCCATCCATGTTTCTGCAAATGGTATTATTTTATTCTTTTTATAGCTGAGTAATATTCCAGTGTGTGTGTGTGTGTGTGTGTGTGTGTGTGTGTGTGTGTGTATGTATATATATATACCACATCTTCTTTATCCATTCATCTGTCAATGGACATTTAGGTTGCTTCCATGTGTTGGCTATTGTAAACAGTGCTGCAATGAACAATGGGGCGCATGTATCCTTTTGGACCATGTTTTTCTCTGGATGTATTCCCAGGAGTGGGATTACTGGATCACATAGTAGCTCTAGTTTTAGTTTCTTAAAGAACTTCCATACTGTTCTCCATAGTGGCTGTACAAATTTACATTCCCACCAACAGTGTAGGAGGGTTCCCCTTCCTTTACACCTTCTCCAGCTTTTACTGAAGTATAGTTGATTTACAATATTATATTAGTTTCAGTTTCACACCATAGTGATTCAGTATTTTTACAGATTATACTCCATTAAAAGTTATTACAAGATAATAGATATAATCCCCTGTGCTGTATGATATATCCTTGTTGCTTATCTGTTTTTTACATAGTATTTGTACCTCCTAATTCCATACCCCTAATTTGCCCCTCCACTCTCCCTCTCCCATTTGATAATCATTAGTTTGTTTTCTGTATCTGTGAGTCTGTTTTTCTTTTTCATATACATTTGTTTGTCTTATTTTTTAGATTCTACATGTAAGAGATATCATACAGTATTTGTCTTTCTCTGTCTGACATTTCAATAAGCATAATAATCCCTAGGTCCATCCACATTGCTGTAACTGGCAGAATTTCATTATTTGGGTTCATTTCATTGTTAGGGTTTATCATGTTTCAGACCCTGTGTGCTCCCTGTATTCAGTGTCTGTTTTCTTCTTCAAGTTTGGGAAGTTTTCAGTCTTATTTCCTCAAATACATTTTCAATCCCTTTCTCTCTTTTTTCTTCTGGGACCCCTATAATGCAAATTTTGGAATGCTTAATGTTATTCCAGAGATCTCTTAAATTGCTTTCATTTTTTAAATGTGTTTTTCATTCTGCTGTTCTGACTGAGTGATTTCCATTATTCTATTTTCCAGATCACTAATGCATTCTTCTGTATCACTTAGACTCCTATTCATTCCTTCTAGTATGTTTTTCATTTTAGCTATTGAATCTTTAATAATATTTTCTTGTTAGAATAATCAGTGTTTAGATCAATTCTTTTCTCTAATTCAGTTAACATTTTTATTACCAATTTTTTTTTTTTTTTTCGGTACACTGACCTCTCACTGTTGTGGCCTCTCCCGTTGCGGAGCACAGGCTCCAGACGCGCAGGCTCAGTGGCCATGGCTCACGGGTCCAGCTGCTCCACGGCATGTGGGATCTTCCCAGACTGGGGCACGAACCCACATCCCCTGCATCGGCAGGCGGACTCTCAACCACTGTGACACCAGGGAAGCCCTTTTACCAATGTTTTGAATTATTTTCTGGTAAATCACTTATTTCTGTTCTTTTTATTTTTTCTGGGCTTTTTCTCTTGCTCTTTCAATTGAAAGTAGCTCCTCTGCCTTTTCATTTGCTTCATTTTCTTTGACTCTATGAATTTAGGTGAAAGAGTTACTTATTGTGGTTTTGAAGGGGTATTCTTATGTAGGAGCATCCCTATACAGATTGCGTAAGCCCAGTGCCTTTGATGGGAGGGTGGGGTTTGATGTGGATATCAGTCTCATCTTTCCTAAGAGTTCTGGCAGCTATCACCTTGGTAGTGGGTGGGACTGGAGATGGAGGGGCTAGAGCTGGCATCAGGTGTGGAGGTGAGACTTCCTCTGTACCCATTGTCCATTACTGCTCTGTTAGAAGCCCTTGTGGTCAGGCTCGAACTGGCTCTGTTCCCTTTAAGTGTGTTTTAAACTCTCCCCACACTGAGATCTTTGCTCCAAATAGGGCAAAGATCTGAAGAAGCAAGTGCTGAAGATCTGCTGAAGCAAGTGGGGCCCATGAACAGACAGAAGTCTGATACACTGGCTGTGTAGGCATCTGCGGATACTCTCAGATGAAGCCTCGGCTACAAGTCCCCTTTGTCCCTCACAGCCTAACATAGCCCTGCCTCCTCCCACCCCCACCCCACCCTGTTGTGGAGCTACTCTGCAGGGCAGGTGGGGCTTGTGTGGTTTCTCTGCATGTACTTGGGAGATGAGATGTGGTGGAGTGACTGCTCTCAGAAGTCTAGGCAGCTGCTGGAATGCCACTTGTGTAAGTGCCAACAATGGCCACCACTGCCCCACCTGGGCTCTGCCCTGGGACCAGGTCACCTCTGCATCCCAAGGTTGAGTATTTTCCTAACTTCCCCAGATCCAGTACCATGCTGAGGCATGGAGTTCACAGGGCCAGAGCGTTTGCTGGGCTTGAGCTGGGGTGCATGGTAAAGTAGTTGTTGAAAACCCGGCAGCCACTAAAGCACACCTCTCTCTGCCTTGTCTCAAGGGCTAGCCAGCATGCGCTCCTCACAAGTAAAGTCCAGGATTCTCTCAGCACTCAGCATTCCTCCAGCCTGCCAAGGGGTGTTATCCTCTCCATGTAGGACCCGAGACCTGGGATACCTAGTCTGTGGCTCAACCTGCTTACTCCCCAGGGTGAGGATCCACCATGTAATTGCCTTTTACCTCTGAGTCTCCTCCCATGGACACAGATCCTGACCTGATAAATTTTCTTTCCTTTATATCCAATTATGTGTATCTTGCTTACAGCCTTAGTTGTACAGGAGTATTTTTGCCAATTTCCTGTTAGTTTTCAGTAAGAATTTTTCCATATGTAGATGTATTTTTGATGTGTTTGTGGGGAGAGGTGAGTTCCACATCCTCTTACTCCACCATCTTGATCCCCCTCTCTGGTGTTCCCAAGTGTTTTAATCTAGTTCACAATCAAGTGAAAGAAAATATCAACTGGTGGGATTATAAGCAGACCATTTCTTTTTCAAGGCATGAAGAATTTATACTAGTCAGAGCTGTCCAGAGCCACCTCAGGAATTTTGACATTTATTTTTCCTAAATCCAAAGGTGATAAATGTGTGTGTGTATTTTATTTTATATATATATACACAATTAATAACTTCACAATATATATAACATATATGTACATATATATTATATATATATACATATATATTTCATACATATATATAAATTCAAGAAATGGATTGGAGGTTATATTAGATCCATGGCTCCAAATTTTTCTTCATTTTCATTCTGCAATTCCAAAGTCTCAGATGTGTAATAAATATGTAAATTTCCAAACCCATTTAATACTCACTGAGTATCTTGTGGTGTGGAATCCATAATTCTGCATTATTTAAAACACTAGAAGTGATTCTGATGTGCTCTGTCTATGGAGCTGGTGACCAAGATGACTTTAATATCCTTCCAAATCTGACATTTAATTTATTCAGTTTCTCTCAGTTCTTGATTTTCAGGGAATGAATCTCATGCCTTTCTTCATTTGCAAGGTCTTGTTCATAATTGCCATCAAATAAATGTTTCATGAATAAAAGAACAAATGAATGATTGAATAAAAGATAGGACATCTCATTTCCCCCCACCATCAGCTCTGTAAAATACTAAAAATCCTCTTAAAATGAGCATAGAAGTTAATGAAATAAGTATTAAAGTTAAAATAGAAATCAATGGCAAGAGAGAGAAAATATTGGTAAAACAAATTGAATTATGTAGTGCTTTTGGGCAGAGAAAGAGATTAGGGAGAAACTATTTAAACTAAGATAAGATAAGTTTGAGAAACTAGAACCTGTTGAAAAACTTGAAACCATAATAAAAGAAAAGAATACACCAATTTTGAGAGGCTGAGGAGTAAGAGACAGGGAAGAAGAAAGCTCTATCTCTGAAGCTGATATGATCATCATCGAGAATCTGCACAGAAAAAAAAGTTATATATATACATACATATATACACATATATATATATGTATATATATATTTCTTTTTGCTCAAGAAATAGCTTATTTACAGGGACTGTAATGTTATAAATATTTCACTGTCCATATTCAGGGCATGACACATGACCTTTTTCTTCTAGTCTGGCATGTTCTATAGGACAAAATGATTCAGTGGCTGTGGTTTTGACATCTACAAATATATCAGATTAAAGCTTAAGTCAGTGCACCCTAAGTTATTTTGGCAAAAGGTAGATTTTTTCTTTCTTTTTTTTTTTTTTGCTTTGTTTTTATTTTGGATCAAATCCATTAACCTGCATGTGTGTGAACATGTACATACTCACACACAAACACACTTGGTTTGCAGGCACTGGTAGGGTCTATAAAATAAAATAGCTTTCCTAAAAAGATTTATTAACTACTGTTTCTCAAGTTAATCAAGATTACTTGTTAGCAGCACTTTTGCATGAAATATTCAGGAGATGCTTCATTGGAAAATTGCCTATTACACTAATAAGTTATGGGGAAAATAACAAATGACAGTTTAAAACAGTAAATACATAGGTGAGAAGCTTAAAAACTGAAGTATGTAATATCAAGGAATCATAGTTTCTCCATGCAACTAATCTCTTCTATCAGTATCCTAACTCAAGATACAGTCTCATCATGGACTGACCAAAAAAAAAGTCAGATTAATAGTGCAAAACTGTGCATATTCCACTGTAGTTTAATAATTCCGGGCTGCATTAAATCCTTATATAAATTATATATTATATAAGTATATTATTATATAAATATAAATTTATAATTTGCATTATAAGTTAAAATTAAAACTTTGGGACAAAAATTATATTAATTTATTTATCATAAACTAATCACCTGATTCAGAGACATGTGCTAGTTGGTGAGCTCTCCCATGTGTAGACATTTGTCAAGTTTTTGTTTTAGCAAACCTGTGAAAGTTTCCTGCATCTAGCAATACAGTGGGTAAAAAAGCATGGTGTCTATAGCTATTGAAAGAATTTCTATGCATATTTATCAGAATAATTTTCTGAGACACTGATTTTTTTCCTTTGCATCTTCTATTTTATTCTTCAATTTTCTGCCTTTTCTTTCCCTTCTTTAAACAGGTAGCCATACTGTGCTTTCTTTCTCCAGGTGGGGTTTGTGTTTGGGTTTTTTGACTTTCATTTCCAAATGTCTAAACACATTGAAAAGAATATAATTTGAAGAGACATGGTTTATCTCTAAAATTAAAAAAAGATGCCTCCAAAAGAGAGGTGTGCACCTGTATGTGTGTGTACGTTCTGCCCTTTGAGAAGAGGGATTTGTCAGTATTCCTGAGGATGTGGCAGAACTTCAGAATTAATGGCACCAGGTTACATGGAGAAGACTAAAGACTCCAGTGCTTCTGAT
This sequence comes from Orcinus orca, assembly GCF_937001465.1. Taxonomy (NCBI): domain Eukaryota; kingdom Metazoa; phylum Chordata; class Mammalia; order Artiodactyla; family Delphinidae; genus Orcinus; species Orcinus orca. Next base: position 81,459,120 of record NC_064566.1, on the reverse strand, counting down.
CACTATAGTGATACCCACTTCTAAGGAAACCACTGAAGCAGCAGGTAATTAGACTTGTCAACTGAAGTAATGGAATTCTCAAAGGAAACAGATGATCGGTGACCAATCATTCTTCCCTAGTGTTTAATATGGTGTAAGATTATAGAAGTTTGAGGAGAACCACAAGCATAATTGAAGTTAAATTTTCCACTTGCTTGGAGAAATTATGAACTGACATTTGTATACAATACATAGAAGTCACTTTTAGAAAATATTCTGAACATGGACCTTAACAAGAATAATGACCATAACCCTGAATGTGTGCATACTATGTATGTGTGTTCTTATAGACGAGTGAAGCTCGTTGAAATCAGAAGTCTTATATGAGTCTTGTATGGGCATGGAATTCTCTTAGATATAGAAATATTTGAACTTTGAATACAGCTCCTAGAGAACTATTTACCAACTGCTTAATTGGGGATGCTGGAATTTTAAAAGAAAAAAAATGTCAAGATGCTAGGAATTCACTAGATCTGGATCCAACCTCTAATGCAAGTAGATGAAGATTACCTGTTAATTCTTATTCTGTCGTGACAGAGACACACTGGCACCATCTTGTGATGAAACCAGAGAATAAAACTTCAGGTAAAAATAATAGAACATCTCAGAAAATGAAGAAGAAAGACACAGGAGATCCATGAGATTGACCATTTCTAGGTAGTATATGAAGTGCTAACATCTGATTAAGTATGAGTAGCATTGGAATGCATTTCAATAACACAATGATGGCCATGCATGCTTTGTTGAAATCAGTGAATTATTAAATGGATATATCATACTGATACTTGTATTTTTACAATGAACATTTCATCCTAAATAATTTTCTCGCACTTCACATAATATATATTATTTGATTAGGAGTCAGGCCCGATTTAGAAATTATCTTTTCAGGTTTCTATTCCCTTATCTGTAAAAGGAAAGATGGATTATATCAATTGATCTATTAAGCTGCTTCTAGATTTATAAAATGCCATAAGTTAGTGCTGGTGATATTAGAGTAATGATTCAAATTATAGAAGCAAAAATTTTGCGGTTCAGTATTTCATTTATTCATCAAATATTTATTTGTTGTCCGTGGTTTACTAGCTATTATATTGTCTTGAAATTACAAATATGAATAAGATAAGGATCTTGCCCCAAAGAGGCTAAAGACTATAGGGAAAGGCATTCATGTAAATAATCACTTATGATATACTTATCTGCATCTAGAATGCAACAAAGAATGAGGCTCTGTAGCCCCAATCTTCTGTGTCATGCAAAAACAAAATTTCTCTGTTGTCATATATCAAGTCAAAATTATAACATTATCCACCAGAATCCTTCATTTCACAAGTACTCTTAATGAATAGAAGTGGGAGGGTAATTAGAGTCATGGTATTGGAAAGATAACTGAATATTTTCTCCCATCTCTTAAAGATCAGCCATTTGCTATGTCAGTCATTTCTTTTCCATCCTCTACCATCAATCTCTATTGCTAGCTGAAGCTAACAGGTTAACTAACTTAAAAGATTTCAGGGAAACTGGGAAAAGAGATGATATCTTAAAATGTCACTTCTCCTGTTACACTGCTCTTTAACAATCTTATAAATAGCAGTTTATTGTGAACTAATGGAGTCTTACTATAAATTAGATTTCTAGGATTTTTCTGTTATAAATTTCAAATCAGGTTTTTAGGTTTAGGAAGCATGGAGCAAAGCTAAAAAGATCTAGTGTAGTTTTGAACATCATGTTTTCTGGATTGAAGAGTGGCAAATTCCAGTTTCTGTAGAATTACTTTACCACTTCTGCCCTTTAATCCAAGTATTCGTGATATCTTACCCAGAATACTGCACTAGTATGACAGCTGGTTTCCTACACCATTCTCATCCTTATCCAACTTATTTCTTTTTCATGGCTTGTTCTGATATCTCCCCAGCCTCATCTGCTTCATTATTCCCTTACTTCCTCATCACCAACTCAGTTGTCTTTCAGTCAGTGACTGCATGTGCCATGCTCCCTACCTAACTGAACATTTGCTCATTTCATTATATTCTTTCTGCATGGAATACTCTTGTCTTTCTTCTCCTTCCTTTTCCATCTAGATTCATCATTCAGGAGTCTTACTCTGACTATGCAGATTAGATCTAATCTCCCTGGACTCTCATGCTACCTGTTTCTTTCACCTACAATAGTTGATTTTTAAAAATTTATTTGTATGATTCCTTGATTAGTAAATGATTTCCCAACTGGATTGTAATCTCCAAAAGAACAGGGCAACTACCCTTTACTCTTCATCTCCATTTACTATACAAGTATTATTTACCATAATGTTTGGAGTAGAGTTGGAACTCAATACATTTTTAATGAATGAATGAATATCTAAGATGGAAAGAATTAGAAAAAAGGAGTACTTGAACATGAATTTAAGTAGTAAGGAAGGTGAATAAATAGGATGAAAAAAACAAACCAGCATTTGTTGAGTATGTACCAGACACCATGCTAAGAACTGAACATTTTTGCCTAATTTTTACAAAATCTATGTATTATCAAATTGTATATTTGTGTATGAGGAGACTCACATCTCGATTTTGGCAGCACTTTTCTTACTTCAAGTGATAATTCTTGAAATCAGAATATGGCCTATTCCCTCAGCTATCAAACTTTCCTAGGTATGAAAATTTACTTTGGAGATGGATTCTTTTTCCTGTTGGTAAAAAGTCTTAAATAATGGCATAGTGTCCTGAGAAAATGGTAGAAATTCTACTGATTTTAGAGCATATTAAATTAAACAAAATAACACCATTCAACGTAATTCTGTTAAAATTGCAATAAAACTATAGCCTTATCCTTTACGTGACTCTGAAATCACTCATTTGGGAGGATCCCTGTTCTCATTGAAGACTGCTTCCTTTTTTCTGTTTGAGTGGAAGGACTGATTCTAAAGAAATATATTCCAGTTCATCCCATTAATAATGTATATTTTAAGGAACAATCTTGTGCTGGTAGGTGTATGGAACAGTTGAGCCAAGAGGTCATTTCAATCTCTCATATTTCTATAACTCTATGAACCTGCTCTGACAGTGTGAGTAATGGAACTTCCAATAATTTTAAGACCTCAATGGCTGTGAATAAGGAATTTGATATCTGGCTGCCAATATCAGTCAGCCTAAAACTGCTGGTAAGGAAGGGATCATTTACACTCCCTAGTAAGACTGAGGTAAACCTGGCAATGTTACTGGATGGTGCATTTGCTAATTAAACTACAGTCTCTTAACTTGAAAGGGGAAAACGGCCGGAGAGAGAGAGAAAATGAATAACACATTTGCACGTGTAAAACAAGAGATGTAACTATGTATATTGGTTGTAATATTATTTATAACATCAAAAGTTATAGATACTCTATATCTATAACAATAGAACAGTAATTTTTTTAACATCTTTATTGGGGTATAATTGCTTTACAATGGTGTGTTAATTTCTGCTTTATAACAAAGTGAATCAGTTATACATATACATATGTTCCCATATCTCTTCCCTCTTGCGTCTCCCTCCCTCCCACCCTCCCTATCCCACCCCTCCAGGCCGTCACAAAGCACCAGGCTGATATCTCTGTGCTATGCGGCTGCTTCCCACTAGCTATCTATCTTACGTTTGGTAGTGTATATATGTCCATGCCTCTCTCTCGCTTTGTCACAGCTCACCCTTCCCCCTCCCCATATCCTCAAGTCTGTTCTCCAGTAGGTCTGTGGTTTTATTACTGTCTTACTCCTAGGTTCTTCATGACATTTTTCTTTCTTAAATTCCATATATATGTGCTAGCATATGGTATTAGTCTTTCTCTTTCTGACTTACATCACTCTGCATGACAGACTCTAGGTCTATCCACCGCATTACAAATAGCTCAATTTCGTTTCTTTTTATGGCTGAGTAATATTCCATTGTTTATATGTGCCATATCTTCTTAATCCATTCATCCGATGATGGGCACTTAGGTTGTTTCCATCTTTGGGCCATTGTAAATAGAGCTGCAATGAACATTTTGGTACATGACTCTTTGAATTATGGTTTTCTCAGGGTATATGCCCAGTAGTGGGATTGCTGGGTCATATGGTAGTTCTATTTGTAGCTTTTTAAGGAACCTCCATACTGTTCTCCATAGTGGCTGAACCAATTCACATTCCCACCAGCAGTGCAAGAGTGTTCCCTATTCCCCACAACCTCTCCAGCATTTAATGTTTCTAGATTTTTTGATGATGGCCATTCTGACTGGTGTGAGATGATATCTCATTGCAGTTTTGATTTGCATTTCTCTAATGATTAATGATTTTGAGCATTCTTTCATATGTTTGTTGGCAGTCTGTTTATCTTCTTTGGAGAAATGTCTATTTAGGTCTTCTGCCCATTTTTGGATTGGGTTGTTTGTTTTTTTCTTATTGAGCTGCATGAGCTGCTTGTAAATTTTGGAGATTAATCCTTTGTCAGTTGCTTCATTTGTAAACATTTTCTCCCATTCTGAGGGTTGTCTTTTGGTCTTGTTTATGGTTTCCTTTGCTGTGCAAAAGCTTTGAAGCTTCATTAGGTCCCATTTGTTTACTTTTGTTTTTATTTCCATTTCTCTAGGAGGTGGGTCAAAAAGGATCTTGCTGTGATTTATGTCATAGAGTGTTCTGCCTATATTTTCCTCTAAGAGTTTTATAGTGTCTGGCCTAACATATAGGTCTTTAATCCACTTTGAGCTTATTTTTCTGTATGGTGTTAGGGAGTGATCTAATCTCATACTTTTACATGTACCTGTCCAGTTTTCCCAGCACCACTTATTGAAGAGGCTGCCCTTTCTCCACTGTATATTCCTGACTCCTTTATCAAAGATAAGGTGACCATATGTGCGTGGGTTTATCTCTGGACTTTCTATCCTGTTCCATTGATCTATCTTTCTGTTTCCATGTCACCACCATACTGTCTTGATTACTGAAGCTTTGTAGTATAGTCTGAAGTCAGGGAGCCTGATACCTCGAGGTCCATTTTTCGTACTCAAGATTGCTTTGGCTATTCGCGGTCTTTTATGTTACCATACAAATTGTGAAATTTTTTGTTCTAGTTCTGTGAAAAATGCCAGTGGTAGTTTGATAGGGATTGCATTGGATCTGTAGATTGCTTTGGGTAGTAGAGTCATTTTCACAATGTTGATTCTTCCAATCCAAGAACATGGTATATCTCTCCATCTATTTGTATCATCTTTAATTTCTTTCACCAGTGTCTTATAATTTTCTGCATACAGGTCTTTTGTCTCCTTAGGTTTATTCCTAGATATTTTATTCTTTTTGTTGCAATGATAAATGGGAGTGTTTTCTTGATTTCACTTTCAGACTTTTCATCATTAGTGTATAGGAATGCCAGAGATTTCTGTGCATTAATTTTGTATCCTGCTACTTTACCAAATTCATTGATTAGCTCTAGTAGTTTTCTGGTAGCATATTTAGGATTCTCAATGTATACTTTCATGTCATCTGCAAACAGTGACAGCTTTACTTCTTCTTTTCCCATTGGATTCCTTTTATTTCCGCTTCTTCTCTGATTGCTGTGGCTAAAACTTTCAAAACTATATTGAATAAGAGTGGTGAGAGTGGGCAACCTTGTCTTGTTCCTGATCTTCGTGGGAATGTTTTCAGTTTTTCACCATTGAGGATGATGTTGGCTGTGGGTTTGTCATATATGGCCTTTATTATGTCGAGGAAATTTCCCTCTATGCCTACTTTCTGCAGGGTTTTTATCATAAATGTGTGTTGAATTTTGTCAAAAGCTTTCTCTGCATCTATTGAGATGATCACATGGTTTTTCTCCTTCAATTTTTTAATATGGTTTATCACATTGATTGATTTGCATATATTGAAGAATCCTTGCATTCCTGGAATAAACCCCACTTGCTCATGGTGTATGATCCTTTTAATGTGCTGTTGGATTCTGTTTGCTAGTATTTTGTTGAGGGTTTTTGCATCTATGTTCATCAGTGATATTGGCCTGTAGTTTTCTTTCTTTGTTACATCATTGTCTGGTTTTGTTATCAAGGTGATGGTGGCCTCGTAGAATGAATTTGGGAGTGTTCTTCCCTCTGCTATATTTTGGAAGAGTTTGAGAAGGATAGGTGTTAGCTCTTCTCTAAATGTTTGATAGAATTCGCCTGTGAAGACATCTGGTCCTGGGCTGTTGTTTGTTGGAAGATTTTTAATCACAGTTTCTATTTCAGTGATTGTGATTGGTCTGTTCAAATTTTCTATTTCTTCCTGATTCAGTCTTGGCAGGTTGTGCATTTCTAAGAATTTGTCTGTTTCTTCCACGTTATCCATTTTATTGGCATAGAGTTGCTTGTAGTAGTCTCTCATGATCTTTTGTATTTCTGCTGTGTCAGTTGTTACTTCTCCTTTTTCATTTCTAATTCTATTGATTTGAGTCTTCTCCCTTTTTTTCTTGATGAGTCTGGCTAATTGTTTATCTATTTTGTTTATCTTCTCAAAGAACCAGCTTTTATTTTTATTGATCTTTGCTATTGTTTCCTTCATTTCTTTTTCATTTATTTCTAATCTGATTTTTATGATTTCTTTCCTTCTGCTAACTTTGGGGTTTTTTTGTTCTTCTTTCTCTAATTGCTTTAGGTGCAAGGTTAGATTGTTTATTCGACATGCTTCTTGTTTCTTAAGGTGGGCTTGTATTGCTATAAACTTCCCTCTTAGAACTGCTTTGGCTGCATCCCATGGGTTTTGGGTCATCGTGTCTCCATTGTCATTTGTTTCTAGGTATTTTTTAATTTTCTCTTTGATTTCTTCACTATCCCTTCATTATTAAGTAGTGTATTATTTAGCCTCCATATGTTTGTATTTTTTACAGATCTTTACATGTAATTGATATCTAGTCTCAAGGTGTTGTGGTCAGAAAAGATACTTGATATGATTTCAATTTTCTTAAATTTAGTGAGGCTTGATTTGTGACCCAAGATATGATATATCCTGGAGAATGTTCCATGAGCACTTGAGAAAAATGTGTATTCTGCTGTTTTTGGATGGAATGTACTGTAAATATCAATTAAGTCCATCTTTGTTAATGTATCATTTAAAGCTTGTGTTTCCTTATTTATTTTCATTTTGGATGATCTGTCCATTGGTGAGAGTGGGGTGTTAAAGTCCCCTACTATGAATGTGTTACTGTCAATTTCCCCTTTTACGGCTGTTAGTATTTGCCTTATGTATTGAGGTGCTCCTATGTTGGGTGCATAAATATTTACAATGGTTATATCTTCTTCTTGGATCAATCCCTTGATGATTATGTAGTGTCCTTCTTTGTCTCTTCTAATAGACTTTTTTTTAAAATCTATTTTGTCTGATATGAGAATTGCTACCCCAGCTTTCTTTTCGTTTCCATGTGCATGGAATATCTTTTTCCATTCCCTTAGTTTTAGTTTGTATGTGTCTCTAGGTCTGAAGTGGGTCTGTTGTAGACAGCATATATATGGGTCTTGTTTTTGTATCCATTCAGCCAATCTGTGTTTTTGGTGGGAGCATTTAGTCCATTTACATTTAAGGTAATTATCGACATGTATGTTCCTATTCCCATCTTCTAAATTGTTTTGGGTTCGTTATTGTAGGTCTCTTCTTGCTCTTGTGTTTCTTGCCTAGAGAAGTTCCTTTAGCATTTGTTGTAAAGCTGGTTTGGTGGTGCTGAACTCTCTCATCTTTTCCTTGTCTGTAAAGGTTTTAATTTCTCCATCAAATCCTTGCTGGGTAGATTAATCTTGGTTGCAGGTTTTTGTCCTTCATCACTTTAAATATTTCCTGTCAGTCCCTTCTGGCTTGCAGAGTTTCTGCTGAAAGATCAGCTGTTAACCTTATGGGGATTCCCTTGTGTGTTATTTGTTGTTTTTCCTTTGCTGCATTTAATATGCTTTCTTTGTATTTAATTTTTGACAGTTTGATTAATATGTATCTTGGCATATTTCTACTTGGATTTATCCAGTATGGGACTCTCTGTGCTTCCTGGACTTGATTATCTATTTCCTTTCCCTTATTAGGGAAGTTTTCAACTATAATCTCTTCAAATATTTTCTCAGTCCCTTTCTTTTTGTATTCTTCTTCTGGATCCCCTATAATTCGAATGTTTGTGCATTTAATGTTGTCCCAGAGGTCTCTGAGACTGTCCTCAGTTCTTTTCATTCTTTTTTCTTTATTCTGCTCTGCAGTAGTTATTTCCACTATTTTATCTTCCAGGTCACTTATCCGTTCTTCTGCCTCAGTTATTCTGCTATTGATCCCATCTAGAGTATTTTTCATTTCATTTATTGTGTTGTTTATCATTGTTTGTATCATCTTTAGTTCTTCTAAGTCCTTGTTAAATTTTTCTTGCATTTTCTCTATTCTATTTCCAAGATTTTGGATCATCTTTACTATCATTATTCTGAATTCTTTTTCAGGTAGACTGCCTATTTCCTCTTCATTTGTTAGGTCTGGTGCATTTTTATCTTGCTCCTTCATCTGCTGTGTGTTTTTCTGTCTTCTCATTTTGCTTATCTTACTGTGTTTGGGGTCTCCTTTTTGCAGGCTGCTGGTTCATAGTTCCCGTTTTTTTTGATGTCTGTCCCCAGTGGCTAAGGTTGGTTCAGTGTGTTGTGTAAGCTTCCTGGTGGAGGGGACTAGTGCCTGTGTTCTGGTGTTTGAGGCTGGATCTTGTCTCTCTGGTGGGCATTTCCACATCTGGTGGTGTATTTTGGGGTGTCTGTGGACTTATTATGATTTTAGACAGCCTCTCTGCTAATGGGTGGGGTTGTGTTCTTGTTTTGCTAGTTGTTTGGCATAGGATGTCCAGCACTGTAGCTTGCTAGTCGTTGAGTGAAGTTGGGTGCTGGTGTTGAGATGGAGATCTCTGGGAGATTTTTGCCATTTGATATTATGTGGAGCTGGGAGGTCTCTTGTGGACCAGTGTCCTGAAGTTGACTGTCCCACCGCAGAGGCACAGCACTGACTCCTGTCTGCAGCACCAAGAGCCTTTCATCCACATGGCTCAGAAAAAGTGGAAAAGTGAAAAAATTCATAAATCTTGTTCTCAAAGTCCACCTCCTCAATTTGGGAAGATTCATTGTCTATTCATGTATTCCACAGATGCAGCGTACATCAAGTTGGTTGTGGAGCTTTAACCTGCTGATTCTGAGGCTGCTGGGAGAGATTTCCCTTTCTCTTCTTTGTTCTCACAGCTCCCAGGGGCTCAGCTTTGGATTTGGCCCTGCCTCTGCGTGTAGGTTGCTAAAGGGCGTCTTTTTTCGCTCAGACAGTACGGGGTTAAAGGAGCCGCTGATTCGGGGACTCTGGCTCACTCAGGTTGGGGGGAGGGAGGGGCACAGAGTGTTGGGCGAGCCTGCGGCGGCAGAGGCCGGCGTGACGTTGCACCAGCCTGAGGCCCACTGTGCGTGGTAAATTATTAAAAATTAAGTGGTACCATACAATGGGATACCATGCAGCAGTTTTATTTGTTTTTTTGTTTTTGTTTTTGTTTTGTGGTACATGGGCCTCTCACTGTTGTGGCCTCTCCTGTTGTGGAGCACAGGCTCCAGACGCACAGGCTCAGTGGCCATGGCTCACGGGCCTAGCCGCTCCGCCACATGTGGTATCTTCCCGGCCCGGGGTACAAACCCGTGTCACCTGCATCGGCAGGCTGACTCTCAACCAGTGTGCCACCAGGGAAGCCCCATACAGCAGTTTAAAATGTCAGTATATTATGTTTGATGGAGGAAAAAAATGAAAGATTTAGTTTTAAATTATAAAAATAAGTTGAAGAATATAATAATACTATGTCATATAAAAGTTAACAAATTGTAAATTTGTTTATTTGAATATATTTCTATGTAGTACAAAACTCAAAATTATTAATATTGGTTACTCAGCAAAGAAAGATGAAGTTTAGAGATAATGACAGTTATATTTTTAAAATTACCACTTTTTTATTTTTTGAATTGCTTACAACTATTATATAAGAATGGAATCCTAGTAGTGTTTAAATAAAAGTATATAAAATAAAACAGTACAATCTCTGCCTGATTTTACATAGTTAATTTGCAAAAGAGAAGAATATAAGTGAAAGAGTTTTGAATTTGGAAAACTGAAAAAGTCTATGCACAGGTCTTTGTCTTTCTTGGCCTATATTTATTCATCTGTTAATTCAGAACAATAACAGCTACATCACAAGGCTATTGAATGAGACACTCTATACACAATCCCAAGTAGAGAGTCTGCCATAGAGTAAAAAGGCTCTCAATAGCTACTAGTTAGCTTTCTTGTTTCTCTTCCCAGCTCACAGACTTAGAGCTTAAAACAAAACAAAACAAAAAAACAAATAGTCCCTCACAGACTTCCATTATAGTTCTGAGAAATGAAACTGTTCAAAAGACGAGTGAAATGTAGGAAATGAATAAAACAACAACAACTAGCTGAAGTGTCTCACTATTTAAAATTATAGTGAAACATTTGTTTCAGGACTAATTATTGGCAACAGTTCCAAAAATGAAATATGTTGAACAGATAAACTTTAAAACATAGGCAGAGATGAGATCTGCATTTAGATGTGTGGCTATTTCAAAACATACATATTTCAAAGGGAAGAGCTAGTAGTTGTGAGGAAAATGTTAGTGAGTTACCGGTGTCTATTTTGGTTTTCCCTTTGCCTTGTGAAGGATTTGGCTGGAAGTTATATGGGAAATCCAATTAATAAATTAGATATATTCACTAGTCATTTATCTTCAGCCTATGGTCCATCAAACTGGTGCTGGGATGCTGAGACTGCTCCCTGCTCAGAATGTAATTCATCAACCTTGCTGCAAAGAGGATACTTTGCCAAGAATAGCATATGCAAAACAGGATGATGAGAAGGTCAATAAACTCATAATCACAGAAGCATTCTGTAATGCCATTGATGAGGTTCTGCACCCCCTGAAAAAACTTGGACACTTCTCTTTGGTTTATCAGTTTAAGAATTAGGGCTGAGACGTGGCAGCCTAAATTCTCACATGGTGGTTAAGATTCTTCTAAAAATAGAACAAAAGAACATACCAAGCCCTTGAATGATTTTTATTTCTGGATATCCTATGTTGTCTTTTTCTTCATCCTCCTACCACCTTGGCCATTATTTTTCTTCTAGAGGAAGGATCTTCTAATAAATGTCCTCTTCTTACTGCTCCAACTAAGAAAGAGAATAGGGAGCTTCCACTTTTGGACATGATGGAGTAAAAATGGATGGATTTACCCTTCTATTCAGAAAAACTACAAAACTAGACAAAATGTAGGAAATGCCAGTTTCACACATTCAGTAACCAGCAGTACAGGACAATGATCACTGAAAGGAGAGGGGACACAATATGCAGAAATAAATCATTGCTGCCAACTGGACAGTCTGGGCACTCAGGTAGATTCCCACAGTAAGTAAAGCCTGTTCTCTGAGGAAACTGACTATAATCAAGTTGCTGATGAAGCCAGCCCTACCCAGTCACTTCTATGTCTAATTGAATCCATCATCAAACCAGACATGGTAGCACATCCACCATCATGGGCTGGGAACACAGTTAAGATTATATATGATTCTAATGCAAAAACTACAACTGCATGTCAAACTTGTGACTTCTGCCAACAATGTTCCCATTTATCTCAGGGTGACAAAGGCCATATTGTATGAGGTGAGTCCCCGACTGATTCTGGCAAATTGACCATGTAGAATTTTTAGGCCTATCTTGGGGCAACTGTCAATGCTTCACTGCTATTCCAGTCTGACCAGCTGACTCTGGTATCATATTTGCCCTTGAAACAAAAATTGTGTCATGTTTTCAGCTTTTCAGATCATCTGTGTTCTGACAGTGGTGTGCATTCTGTCTTAAAGACCACTTAATAGATCAATTGTCATGGTATTCAATGGACACCTTATTATCCTCAGGTTACTGGAGTCGATATGAGGTGGAACGGATGTCTGAAAGGAAACTAAAAAAGATTTCTGATTTTTCAACTCTCAACTCTTCCTGTTCTACACATCTGAGTAAGGCAGTTTGGTCACTACAAACAGCTGTCCCCCAACAAGTGTTTCTTTCCTTTGGTAATTGCCAGGTTAATGAAGAGGGTGAGGGGTTACATAGGGGTAATTTAATAATTGATTTCTCCTTCTTTTTTTTTTTTTTTTTTTTGTGGTACGCAGGCCTCTCACTGTTGTGGCCTCTCCCGTTGTGGAGCACAGGATCCAGACGTGCTGGCTTAGCGGCCATGGCTCACAGGCTTAGCCGCTCCAAAGCATGTGGGATCGTCCCAGACCGGGGCACGAACCCACGTCCTCTGCATCAGCAGGTGGACTCTCAACCACTGTGCCACCAGGGAAACCCTCTCCTTCATTTTTGAAGGGTAATTTTTCAGGGTATAACATTTTGGGTTGACATTCATTTACATTCAGAATTTTAAATATATCATCCCATTGCCTTTGGCCTCCATGATTTTTAATGAGAGGTTAGCTATTAATCTTATTGAAAACCTCTTGTACGTGTTGAGTATCTTCTCTCTTGCTGTTTTCAATATTCAGTTTGTTTTTAGCTTTCAAAAGTTAGCCTATAATGTATTTCTGTGTGGATGTCTTTAAGTTCATCCTGTTTGAAGTGTGTTGATCATCATGAACTTGTAGTTTGTTTTTGTTTGATACCATCTAACTTGGGAAGTTTTTTGACCATGATTTATTCAAATATTCTTTCTGTCTTTTTCTCTTCTCTACTTCTGGAACTCCTATCATAAGTATATTTATAATGTCCCTAATTTTCCTGAAGATTGGTTTACTTTTTTTCATTCTTTTTCTTTTTTGTTCCTTAGACTACAAAATCTCAATTGACCGCTTTTAAAGTTTATTAATTTTTTTCTTTCTGCCACCCAATGCCTCTGCTGAGCCTCTCTACCGAATTTATTATTTAAGTTATTGTACTTTTCTACTCCAGAAATTCAATTTGGTTCTTCATAATTTCTATCATTTTACTGATACTCTCTATTGGTGGAATATTATTTTCATACTATTTTGTTTCTTTAGGTCTGGTTTTTGTCATTCTTTGAATGTATTTATAATAGCTGACTTTAAGTCTTTTCCCAATAAATCCATTTATTGGGAATTTCTTCAGGGACAGCTGTATTTCTTCAGGGACAGCTATTTTTTCCTCCCTGTGGAGCTTTTGTTTTTGCTTCTTACTTGTTTTCCTCCCTTAGTTTAATTTTTCTTCTTCTAAGTTTTTGTTGAAAAATTATATAAAATTTTACAAAAATTGGACATATTATATTATATAATATAGCAACTCTAGAAATCAGTCTTCCAACTCCCCAAATTTTTGGTGATTTTTCTGGTTATTGTTGTTATTCCTTTTTTTTAGTGATTTCTTTGGTCTAATTCTACAAAATCTGTATTCTTTGTTGTGTGTGGCCACACACACACTTTGTTGCGTGTGGTCTCTTTTCTGTAGTTTAGTGGTCAGCTTATGATTGGAATTCTTAAATGGGTAGAACGATTAATTCTCGCAGTCTTTGTTGAAGGAATCTGTGTGTATGTTGGGACACTCATTCAGCATCAGCCAGACAGTTAACAACTCTTCCTTAACTTCACTTTTGGCTTTTGTAGAACCTCAAAGTCAATGAAAGGTTATAGCTTAAGACTTTCTCTTGTGTTCCCTGAGCATATGTACACCTTTACAGATTCTATGGGTTTCTTATTTTCTAGCTTTTTCTTTTAAGTTTTTGGCTAGCCTGTTCTTTGCCTGTACTGTTATCCATAGCCTAGGCAGCTGCAAAATTAGTCAATTTTTTCTTGCTGTTTTACACAAATATCTCCAGCGAAAATGCTCTTTTTTTTTTTTTTTTTTGCATTGGGAAGTCATGAATCAGTTCATATTCATACTGCCTTGTAATTGAGGTCTTCCAAGAAATCATTAGAAAAGTCAATTCATGACAACTCTCTGAGAATGCGGCTTTGAAATAGCTCCAACCTTGATCTTCTGTCTCAGGTGACTACCATCCTTCTTGTTATCACCATTATAGCAGTCTGTTACTGGTTTTCAAGTCTACCATGAAACTGAAAAGGGGACATGAAAAGAAGGAAAAGTAAAACACCACAAAACTTACAGTTTTTACCAAGATTTAGCTATTAAAAAATACTTATAGGACTGCTGCAATCCTTTGGTTAATTTCCAGAGTTCTGAAACATTTTATTCTGACAATTTTTGTCAGTACACCCATTGCCTCTATGTAAGAGAGAATTTTCAGAAGGCTGTATTCCTTCACTCAGGAAGTGCCAGCCTCTACTACGATTTTAGAGTATTCTTTTAAACTAATTTTTTTTTCTTCCTCCCACAATCAATGTATAACCAAATCTTGTTAGCATTTTTCCAACAAATATGCAGAATGTAACTGCTTATCATGATTCTGTGCAATCATCTTGGGCTAAGCCACTATCATATCTCATCTTGATTAGTAGTATATTCTTTCAAAAGTTCTGAGTCAGCTATTGTGTCCCTAAAGAACCCAAATAAGAAGCTAGAGTGACTCCTTTGAAATGTACATCACCATGTCCTTTCCCTGCTTAAAATACCCTTTTTCCTGTCTCACTTAGAGTAGAATTTAAGATCTTAAAATGCCTAAAAATCCTTACATGATCTGACACCTAGCTTCCTTTCTGTTTTCTCAGTACTTATTGTTTTCTCACCTTACTTCAGCTGCACTGGCCCTTTGCTATTTCTCAACCATGCTATGTAGACTTGTGTGATTCTACCTCAGGACTTTTACATTCTTTTTCTTTATGCACAGGTCTTACTTAATCGTTTACAAACAAACTTCATTGGAGATATCTTCCTTGATTTTCTTATATAAACAATAAACCTCCTGCTCCATTGGTAGTCTTTTTCCTCTTAACCTGTGTTATTATTCTCCACAGCACTTACTATCTGGAATATTATTTTCCTTTATTTTTATTATTACTAGTTTTATTTATCTACCCTAGAATGTAAGTGACATGAGGATCTGAGATTATACATTTTATTTCTCACAGTATCTCTAGTCCTTAGAGAAGTGCCTGGAATAGTGAGTATGTTATAAATACTTTCTTAAATAAATGAATGGACCAGGGTTGCAGGCAGTAAACTAAGGGGAAGAAACCTAGAATTACAATGACATTAATAATTTTCTATTTCTGAAATAAAATAATAAAGTGTTTAAATATATTTTGTAATTTTTCAGCATTAACTGATTTATTTAGTGGGTTAGATTAATTGCAAATGTGTTCTCATTCAATAGAATCCAGATAAATAGAAGAGACAACAATTAATTCAGGATGATTCCCCCCTTCCTATTCAGAATCCATATATGAAAAGAGGAAGAAAAAGTAGCCCCATCTCTTTGTTTCTCTTCACAAACACAAAATTTGGGAGAACATCTTTGCCTGACTCAGCTTCTGTCTGAACAGTCTCCATCTGTTCAGCACCATGTGGTACTTGAGCATATGCCAAACAATCAGTCATTCTGCTGTTTGCAAGGAGAGACAATGAAAAGATTAATAAAATTCCTTTTACTCTGATGAGAAACACAACAGCTCAGTGATCTCACACACGCATTCTGGAAATTACTGTGCTACAGAAAACCGTTAAACTCATTTCTGGGCTGAGTGGAATATTAAAAAAACAATTTGACAGAGCAAGTATAATGAACAATGTACATGACAATCCCATCTAGTCTACATTTTCCTGCCCAGACTAATGAGATACATTGGGAAAAATCTACACAAGATCCTCAGAAGAAGATGTTTCTTTTGTGTTAAAACACAAAGGCAAGTTAAGGTCGAGTGGTTGCATGAGATCAGAGCAAGAGGCCATCCATATTGGAAATCAACATTGCCACAAAGTTTTCTGTCCCTAATATCTCCTCAAGTTTTCTGGAAGAAAAGAAAAGTTCAGGGAAACTCCAAGTTTATCAGCAGGATGATTTAAACCAGGTTTTCCCAGGCACCAGTTTGGAAGTTAGTAATTGATCTTAAAGCCTGGTGGGAACTTTATTCTCAGTTCCTGCTTCACTCATGGTCATCTTCTCTTAATTTCTGTTAATTTCTCAGGAAATAACTAATTATTATAATCACTAAGGTTGGAAATTCTGGGTTATAATTTCTTTATAACTTTTTTCCTTATTAAATATGTGGTACATATTCTTTGGCAGATGACTTGAAAAATATAAACAAAGAATACATCCAAATTCCTATAATCTAGTCATGCACTATTAATACTTGGTAGTATATTCTTCTTGAAAGATATATTTTAAAAATTTTATTTGTGTGTACAATATACATAGATACAATATATTTATACACATTTACATATGTTGATATATATACATATAGATAGATATATATGTATATTTATATATATGATATATATATATAAAGAGAGAGAGTAAATATAATATTTGGACAGGGAACTGAGGAATGCCCAATGTTGTTAACAATTATTTTACCTATTTCTCATATTCCAGGGAAATTATATAACCCAGAGGGCAAATATTTGATTACTAGTTGGAACTTTAATGTGGAAGCATGCTAAATTAGAAATGTGTGTACCAGGAAGGACATCTTTTGCTCAGGTTAGTTAAACCTCATTCTTGTCTCACCTTTTCTTACTAAGGGAGGATGGTCAATGAGACAACTTTTTCCAAGCAGGAAAAGATGGTAACTCCTGTCTTACCACCACCCTGTGCAAGGGAAAAATTAGAGAAGTGCCGTTTATCTTATTAAATGTGGCAGATTGAGACATATTGTACCTCAACTCCTTTCCAAAAACTACACTAACATGATAATACTTTTAAAATAACAAAAATCAAAGGAATAAAGAGAATGTGAAATATAGCAGAGCAAAAGATGTCTATACATACAATTTTGGAAGGTGAAAATTAAATAGGAAGTGACACCCAAGTTGACAAAGGAAAGTGAAACTTTAAACTGACTGAGAAGAAGCCAAGAAGAAGCTAACTGATTCATGCTTCACAGTTTTAGAAAAGCTTAGAAAGGAGAGCCAGTGAATATCTCAGTAGAGAAAGGTATGGATTTAGGCAAGATAAATGAGGACTGGCTGAAGTTTTTTTTTTTTCTTTACTTATTTGTTTGTTGTATAAAGATTTTTCAGTCCTCAGACTTTCCTTAAACCCAGCAGAAGATTGTAGTTTAAACTTTGGAGAGGTTGAATTAGAGGTGCTCTGTACTCAGAGATACTAGGCACAACTGAGAGTAGTAGTAATATACCTGAGAAATGAGATAAAGTAAAAATATTTGTACAATGAATTGGGAAACTTATATTCATTTGGCCTGTGTGATTCACATAAATTTGGCAGCTAAAAGTTCCCCCTAGACCAAGAGACTAGATGATTCCTCTCTGGAGCACATGTATTAGCCTAATACATAATACCCACTAACCCTGATTTGGAAGTCTTCCAACAAAATAGCTAGGTCTAATTACCCTACAAGGAATCCCAACAGTCAACATTTTTATCCATCTCCCTTCACAATTCACAAAAGGCTTCCAATAAAATTTTTGAAGCCCCACTTCCAAGAGAATAATCAGACATTTGGACAGAAAGACCTTAAAAGTGAAACAGACAAAATTAAAAATAATAGGAAGTTAGAAACTATAAACTATGATGTCATAGAGATTATGAGAAAAATGACAAGAAACTATAATTAATTTCTTAAAAGAGATATGAAAAAATATTGTATTTATAGAGAACGACAGGAGATTATAAGAAAGACTATTCAAAGAATTTGAAAAATAATCTCTTGAAAATATGATAGTAGAAATAGGAATTTTACCATAAGGAATAGAACATAAATTTGAGTTATTCTCCATGAAAGTAAAATAGAATTAATTGAAAAAAACTGAATAAAAATATAAGAAAGAGACTCAGTAGACTCAGACCACAGGGGCCAACAGTTCAGCAAAAATAAATAAATAAACAAAAAGAAGTAAGGATAAGAAAACTTCTCACAAATGAGGGGCTTATGTTTCCTGATTGAAAGCCTCCACAGAGTGCCTAGCATATTATAGGTAAAATGAGTAACACCAAAGTACCTCATGAGGAAATTTCAAAACACTAGATTAAAAGTATTTTTTAAAGTATCACAAAAAAAAAATCTTACACAAAGCTTAAGGCATAGCACAGCAGTACATTTTTCAAAAGCAATGCTGATGGTCAGAATTTAGTAAAATTTAGAATTTTCCTTCAAAAATATGAAAGTTATTTTCAACCTAGAATCTTATTCCCTATAATCAAGTAAACTTAAACTTTTTCACACAAACAACATCCAAAAGAAATTTATATCTCACACATTTTCCCAGAAAGCTACTCAAGTATATGCTTCAACAAAACAAGGGCTGAAGGCTGACAGGACTCAGTTGAGATTGGAACAAAGGACAAAGTATCATTAAAAGAAGCATTCATGAAAAGAAAGTGAAGAAAACAAGAAAAGTGAAACTTTTAAGATAGCTGCTCTGTACAAATATGATGAGTGGATATTTACACTTACATAGGAGTGTTTGGTGATGAGATAGTTATGGCTATGTAGAAAAATAAGCAAGCAAAAAAACAAAAAGACACAATTATGAACACCAGAGAAAAAATTTTACAGAAATATGAGTAGATATGAATTACGGTTCAACTGTGAATAATTATATACTTATAACAACATATATTAAATATTGGTTTAATCAAAAAAGTTTTACATAAATAAACTGAAAGGATGCTAAGGAAGGTAATGATTCCTTTGTGGGTAGCATGTAAAAAATTAAATTCTTATCAACCATATAAAAATTCAATAAATTGTGCCAATTCTCAAATAGCAGTATGAGTTATTACTGAGAAATATGACAGTAAATATCACAAGACAAAGTTAAACAATGTTAATAGATTTTCTCTCAGGGAAAAAGAAACCAGATTAGGGAAATGGGTTTTATATGCCTGCTGTTTTGAGGTAGAGGTGGTGGTGGTTGTAGCTGTGACAAGCCCAGTCTACAAAAGAGAGAAAGAAGGAGAGAGAGAGAGGTAAAGAAGAAAAGGGGAGAGAAGAAAAGGGGAGAAGCAAGGAAAAGTGAGCCAAAGAGATAGGGTAAGCTTTGTTCCAAGAGCGCAGTCCTGGTCCTACTTGCCTTCAAAGATTTGTGACTAAAAGTATGACAGGGGTACAGCCTACTCGCAAGAGGGAAAGTTATGAATCTTATTCACATCTTTTTTTTCCTTAAATAAGAACATCCCGGAAAATAAACAACCTGATATGTATTCAGAGTTTTGTCTTTGCTAAATCATTCATGATATTGTGTTCATAGAACAGAGTGTGACATGAATAAACATTAACAGCAAATACACAAAAATAAATTTATATCTGAATTGCAGATAATTGTTATATATGTATTCACCATGAATCTCAGTCTTGACTGAACATTAAAATCACTTAGGGTGTTTTTTTAAAATCCAAGCCTGGTCCCCAAAACACTCTCTGGGGACAAGGCCCGGGCATCAGTAGTTTTAAGACTCTCCAGGCTATTTTAATTTGCAGGCAAATTGAAATTATGACTGTTTCATGTGGTCCTCAGACTAGAAGTATTGGCATCATCTAGGTACTTTTATTAAATGTAAAAATCTCAGAACCTACCCCCAGACCTACAGAAGGAACAGTTTTGGGTGTAGGTAGCAGCAATCTGAGTTTTAATAAGACTTTCAGGTGATTCTGAAGCACACTATAGTTTGAAAAACTTTGCTTTAGGGTCTTACTTTATACAAGGTAGTTAATGGACCTATTGGGTTGAGCAAAAAGTGCCTTCTGTTTTTAAGTAAAAGTAAAAGACACATTTTTCATTTTCACCAAGAACTTTATTGAACAACGTATTCACCCTTTTGTTCCACTACCCTCTGCCATTTCTCAGGCAACTTCATAATTCCACCTTCCTAAAACTTTTTATCTTTTTGAGCAAAGAACTGTTCCAGGTGCCTTTTACAGTTTTCCAGGGAATTGAAATTTTTTCCATTAAGAGAATTTTGTAAAGACCTAAATAAATGGAAATCCAAGGGTGAAATGTCTGGTGAATACAGCAGATGAATCAGAACTTCCCAGCCAAGCTGTAACAGTTTTTGCCCGGTCATCAAAGAAACATTCGGTCTTGTGTTATCCTGGTGGAAGACGCGTTTTCTATTGACTAATTCCGGATGCTTTCTGTCGAGTGCTGCTTTTAGTTGGTCTAACTGGGAGCAGTGTTTGTTGGAATTAATCGTTTAGTCTTCCAGAAGGAGCTCATAATAGGGGACTCCCTTCCAGTCCCACCATATGCACAACATCACCTTCTTTGGATAAAGACCGGCCTTTGGTGTGGTTACTGGTGGTTCATTTTGCTTGCTCCACAATCTCTTCCATCCCACATTACTGTACAATATCCACTTTTTACTGCCTCTCACAATTTGCTTTAAAAATTGGACGTTTTCATTACGTTTAAATAGAGAATCACATGTGGAAACACGGTCAAGAAGGCTTTTTTCACTTAGCTTATGTGGAACCCAAACATCAAAGTGAGGAACATAACCAAGGTAGAGTAAATGATTTTCAATGCTTCATTTGGATCTTCTGAGTATGTGGGCTATATCCCACGTGGTATAACACTGATTGTTCTCAATTAATGTCTCAATTTGATCGCTATCAACTTCAACTGGTCTACCTGATGGTGGAGCATTGTTAGCGAGAAATCTTCAGCAGGAAACTTCACAAATTGCTTTTGAAATGTTTGATCAGTCACAGCACCTTCTCCATACACTGCACAAATCTATTTTTGTGTTTTGGTTGTGTTTTTACCTTTCTTGAAATAATAAAGCATAATATGCCAAAAATGTTGCTTTTTCTTCCATCTTCAGTATTAAAATGGCTACACAAAAATTCACCAACCTTGATAAGCCTTTTTTTTAAATGCTCGCTGATATGACAGCTGTCACATAAATTCTAACAAAATTATTTCAAATGAAGTTAAAGACAACTAAGTGCTACTAGAGCCATCTTACAGAAAAACCCAAAAGAAATTTTTTGACCAATCCAATACAACTAATCATACCAACTATCCCAGTTTATCAGGATAATCTTAGTTTGATATTTAAAGCCCCATATGCTAGATAAACCAGAATGATTGGCTACCCTCAGCAGCAGTATTACTTGAAATTTTGTTGTAAATAAAAAGTATCAGGCCCTCCTCTAGACAGCCTAAGTTCAAATTTGCATTTTAAGGAGAGATCTAGATGACTTGCATGTGCTTGACAACTTGAGAAGCACTGCCCTTAGACAGTAATGATTTTCATGCCTACTGCACATTAGAATCACCTGGGTGTCTTTTTAAAAACAATGGTACCCAGGCTTTACCCAAGATTGAATCAGAGTTTCTGAGCTTGAGCTCCAGGCCTCTATGAAACTATGATTGAGCACAACTACAAATTTCTTGTTTTGTTTTGTTTCTGTTTGTTTATAAACATTTGAAATTTTATTTAAAATAATTACAACCATGAACATTGTTACAGTTAGAGGCCTTCTTTGTTCTCTACAATGACACTGAGCACATTTGTAAGGGGTTCCCATTGTTTGGTCTTAAACAACCACCTTTCAAAGAAGGAAAAAAAAAACTTGGCACACTACCATTTACGTTGTTTGTTTCTTCACAAATGGTGAAAATACTAAAGAACAGACAAGGAATAATCATAATGTGTGACCAACATTATAAATATGGAATTATAAATTTAAACATTTGTGCAGGGAGCTCATCTTGGTGCTCTGTGGTGACCTAGATGGATGGGATAGGGGGGCATTAGGGACGTCCAAGAGGTAGGGGATATATGTATATATATAGCTGATTCACTTTGTTGTACAACAGAAACTAATACAACATTGTAAAGCAACTATACTCCAATAAAGAAAGAAAGAAAGAAAGTATAAAAAGTAAATAAATCTGGTAGTCAATGCAGCTCCGTGGGGTCTCTGCATCTAGTAGGGTCAGTCTCTGCATTCCTGATGATGCTCACTTTTATCCATTTTCCCATGTTCTTCACTCCTGCCTCTTATTCCTCCCATCTGTTCCATCAAAGGTCCAGGGTGTCCCCTAGGCCACCTTGTCTTCCTCCACAAAAGCCACCCTTTGTCCATGCCCTGGCCATCACAGAAGCCACCTCTGTCTCCACCACAGCCACCTCTGAACATTCCACTAGAACCACTATGGTCCATGAGGCCACCTCGTGCTCTCAGCATGCTACCAGGGCCACCTCTGCCATGGTCACTGCCCGGGGGTGGGAAAGGTGGTGGGAGAAAGCCTTCAGGCTTTGGGGCCTTACACTGGTTGCACTCTGTTCTACAGGTGAAGTTCTGCTTTACACACCCCTGATTGGGGCACTGCCAGTCTCCAGCTTGGTGCTGGACCTTTCTTCCTCCAGACAGGTTCCTTTGGGAACTGCAGGGCCCTCTTGGTGGGAAGCCTCCTCTGTCTCCTCCTCAGCCTCCCATGTAACCCATGGGTCCTCTAGGACCTCCCGGGTCCCTTGGACCTCCTCGGAGATGTGGCGCCATCCCTCTGCCCTCACGGGATGGCTGCATTCCTCCCTGCATGCTGTTCATTGGAGGCTTCTTCCAAGCCAGAGAAATTTTAAGTTTGCTCCCTTGAAAAATCCTTCCCATCAAACCACTCGACAGCAGTATTGGCAGTTGGTGGGTCTTCATAGGACACTGTAGCATCACCTTTGGCCTTTCCTGTTTCCTTGTCCAAGTATATATGAATCATGGGTTGTCCAGTCCTCTTGTTCACCTTAACAACTCCACACTCCTTAAAGAAGTCTGCCAGATCATCTAGAGTCACACTGTCATTTAATTCCTGCACATAAATTGCACTGTTGTCAGAGTCTTCATCTGGATCTGCAGGTGGGCCTAAATCAAGATCTGGTCCTTCATCTATGGGTCCATCAGGCTTATTGAAGCCACCTGGCTCTTCAGTGCCCATTCCACCATGTCCTCTTCCCCATCCACCTGTGTTCATGCTTCCAGGATCAAATCCTCCTCTTCCACTGCCTTGGTTATCAGGGCCACTCATGCTCTGGTTCTCTCCTGGATTTAGGTTTCAAAGAATTATCAGTGTTCTGTGGTTACAACAACTGAAAAATCTCAACAAAAATCATAGTGAAAAATCAAAATAGTTGTCCAGACTAGGATAAATATCTAAAGGTTCACCACGTCTTTAGGCTAAAATAGATCTTGAACAGTATTATGCTTTTACTTTTTAAGATATGAATTACTGTGCTTTACCTGCACTAAGTAACCACTTTGAAACACATTGCTTTGGGGGTATTATTGAGAAGTAAATATATAAGCAAAAATCTCCATGGAATATATTAAGCTTTAGCTGTAAATTAGCTGTTTTGAGCACTTAATTAAAATACTATCTCATTCTTTTCTTAAGTACAGTGATTTTCCTATAAGAAATAGAGTTTAAGATATCAAGAACATGAATTTGCAATCACCCAGCTTAATCAAGCCTGAGTATCCCCATTGCCTACTAATCTATCAGAAACTGATGTGGTCATACATTGTTCATTCAGGTGTGCTGCTGATATGACTCATACTGGCAGAAAGCTCAGGTTCATTAGATAAAAATCAAACTTGATCTTGCATTGTAATGCAGTCTTCTAACATGCATTTAAGAAACAATAATGTAGCTCTTTGTGGTTGCAACCACTTCTATTATTTTCTCCTAGGATATTGTACATATGCTCTTTTGATTTAATCAAATGTATTACAATCACACTTTATCTTACTAACACAACTTTTTTTGAGTACTAAAAAATTCCTCCTGACCCAGCTAAAGAAGAACATGTGATAGAATTTTATTCTTAGAGAATGGGAATGAATTTTTTAATTATCCATATGTTCCTACCCAAAATTCCAAGGACACAGATCTGCTTGACCACTGGCTAGAAGTAAGAGTATCTGGAAGTATGAAGTCAAAAAGCAGAGCAAAGCTGTGTTTACATGAGGTGAATTCTAAATTTCGGTTATGTTAGGTTAGGGTGCGAGCTTTCTTAGCTACCACTAACTGGAATGCAATTATGTATTACTGATCAGGTATTCAATAGTCAAAAATTAGTGGTACATAAAGTATTGCTTTGGCATTTAAGTAGTTACTATCCTCATGATCTATATACTGTCTTGTCATGTATGACAAGATCTGGGACCCAAGTGGTAGTCTGAGATACATACCATCTTGAACAACTTTATGTATGTGAGACAGAGTGGGCTAGATACTTGCACCACTCTGACTTGATCTGATCAGCTTGGAGCTTCAAGAAGCCAACTGTATAATAACTCTATTGGTTATTGGGATTCCTTTTCCTTGCTTGTCTTTTTTATAGGATCTCTGAAATGCAGCTCTGTTATGGTCAATACTTTTAGAGAATGAACTTATAATTACCAGGGGGAAGGGCAGGGAGAAAGGATAGACTGGGAATTCAGGACTAACATGTACACACAGCTATATTTAAAATAAAATGTCTTTCTATGAAAAAAAATTTTTTTGTTTTCTCAGATTTTTTTTTATGCCAGAAGACTGTTGTTTTTAATGTTTTTTCATGTCATATAGTTTTTTGAGTCATATAGCAAGTATTGTTGCCATGCAAGCTATAGGTGTAAAACAGAGAAATTAATGGTTATTCTTCCTTTCTTTTAACAACCATGTAATGAGCACCACCAGTTTTATGCAGGTCTAACTCTGTGATATGCAGAAAGATGAATAATGAAGCAGCCGTTGATCACAGGGTCTAACAAAAAGTACAGATGTATACAATAACTACAAAAAGTACAGATGTATACAAAAAGTACAGATGTATACAATAACTAAGCAAAAAGTACAGATGTATACAATAACTACAATTGTTAAAAGTGCATTTCATGAGTGGTGTGGAGAAATGCTGGGGCTATGAAAGGGAAAGATCAATTTGATTTTGGAGTATCAGGAAAGACTTCACGAAGTCAGTAGTTAAAGCAATGTTTGTAGATAAGCATTGCAGAAAACCAAAATTTAATCTCTTCTTTCATTTTCTATTTGATGTTTAAATCTCCATACGTCACTTGGCCTTTCTCATTTGTAACAGGAGATTTAAAGCTTTTGTCTTAAGGACAGATTGCATGTCTAAATATAAAAGGCAAAAACTAAAGGATTTACAAAAAAATCGTAGGAGAAAATCTTTATGATCTTGGAATAGGAAAAGCTCCCTTAAACAGTACATAAAGAGGTTAAGAACATATAAATCTTTTGTTTTGTCTTCATCAGCCAGTAATACAGTGGAAGATGGATGGACAAACTAGAAGAACATGTGAAGATATTGGTGATACTATGTCTGAAAAATGACTCATACCTTAAATATTTTTTAAAATCTCTCAGAATTAGGTAAGGCAAAGACATTTAAAAATAGGTGAGAGACTTGCCAGTCACATCACAAGATAGGATGTCCACTTGCCCCATAAACATGAAAAGTATTTGACTTCACTTATTATTGGAGAAATGCAAAATAGAATCACAGTACATATAATTTTACTAGAAGAGTGGAAATGACAAAAGAAAATTCCAAATGTTGAGGAAGATGTGGAGGAACTAGAATTCTCATGTACTCTTAGTAGAAGTATAAACTGATAAAACCACATAGGAAGATGTTTGACAGTTTTCAATCGAGTGTAAGTTTACCGTATGTCTCAGCAATTCCAGCCCTAGGAATATACCTGTATTGTATCCTATTGCTGCTGTAATAAACTACCTTAAACTTAGTGTCTTAAAACAACACAAATTTGTTATCTTACAATTCTTTAAATAAAAAGCCTCATCAGGTCTCAGTGAGCTAAAATAGAGGTGTCTTATGTTCCTTTCAGCACTTTCTAGGTTAGAGTCCGTTCTGAAGCCATTCCCAACTTCTAGAAGAGTCCTGCATTCCTCGAGTCATGGCCAAGCCCTCCATTAACGCCAGGAATGTTGGATTCTCTCACCCTTCTTCCTTCATTATTTCTCTCTCTCTCTCTCTCTCTCTCTCTCTCTCTCTCTTTCTCTCTTGGCCTGTCTCTCTCTCTTTGTGCCTTTCTGTCATCTCTCTGCCTCTCTTTGCCTGTATCTCTGTCCCTCTTTGTCTCTGTCTCTCCTTTTCTCTATCTCTCTGATTTTCTTTCTCTCTGTCTGTCTCTTTCTCCTTCTCTCTTTCTTTCACCCACTGTAGCCAGAAAAGTTTCTCTGCTTTTAAAGACCCATGTGATCAATTGAGCCCATCTGAATAACCTAGCTCACTAACTCCATCCATCTTAAAGTTCTTAAATTAGACACATGTGTAAAGTCCAATTGGTGATGTAACATACTGACAGATTTAAGGATTTAGAAAGTAGTTATCAAGTTCAAAAACAGGCAAAACTCACCACTATATTAGAAATCATGATGGGGGTACCCTTGTGGAGGATGTAATTTATGATTAGAAGAGGACATGGGTGGGGGACATTTCCAGGATGATAGAACTGTTCTGTTTCTTATCCTGGGTAAATTGTTTAGTGTGTGAAAATTATGTACGTTATGCTTAAATATTACATTCAAAAAATCTGTTGTACTAACTTCACAGAGCAGTAGATATAATAACCAGATGATATAACAATATTGGAAATTATTTTTATTGGACTATACTATTTGACAGATGTTGTACAGATTTTTTTTGTTCTGTTTCCACATATCCCATATGATAAGCATTATATCCCCATTTAACAAATGAAGGGGTTAAGAACCAGAAGTGTTAAGTAGCATAGCTAATAAAGATCACCTTGACTTAAAAAAAATTAGTTTTGTTTTTTACTTTTTGCTTCTATATAATGGAAATCACCTGGTACCTTACTTATATCAAACTTTATCCCTTTCTATATAATATTGGAAATTTTGACCACACTTCTTTACTAGATTCTATTTACTATTTTCTGGTCAGAGACAAATAATTATCTATAACTACATGCAGCATGTAACAAACTATTTAGGAAAAGAGTTTCAGTTGCTTCCATGCATTTTCTAGACAATAGCATTGAAACGTGAAATGACATTGCATTCCAGAGTATACAGCCAGGACTTCTGCTTTTCAAAAGGATATTGTTCTCATAAATCATGGGAGGAAATGAGGTCCTGGAAATGCTAAAGGAGTCTGTAGAGCTATGGGATTCCCTCAACCTTTACCAACAGGTTTCTAGAATACTCCAATTATCTCTGCAGGATCAGGTATGCTTAAGATGAACTCTTCAACACTATAGAGAATACATCCCTTGCCTAGTCTTTGAGGTAAGATTGTTTCATAGAACTTTAGGGTTGCTTCTCTACTCTAAGATTCTGAGTTTGGAAATGCTATTTGAGATGGGTCTCCCTAAATGGTAACTAAAATCGTTGGTTCTTATGTATTGGTCTGATGGTGGCTACTAGGATATTTGGTTAATCAGTTGCATACTAAAAAAAATATAATGAATTTTTAAATTTCTCATACTTTTGCCACTTCTTGGAATCAAGTTTACAGTTATATCCTGGTAAGACAAGATATATCAGAAACAAAGGAGATTAAGATTCAACCTAAATCCAAACTATGTACTTCTTTATCACATATTCTAGTTATATATTATCAGGATAGATCAGGTATAGGAAATAAATCTGATGTTTTAAACATATTTAACTCCAATATTTTTAGTTTTCTTATTTATATTGGGACTTCAGCATTATTTATTCCAGGCACCCGAAATAATGGGTAAGAATTATTCACATAATTAAACTTGTATACTAAATATGTTTACACATTTCTCTCACACATAAACTACAAATGTGAGCTCTAAAGAGTTTTTTCATTGAGTTCCAGACTTTTAAAATATATAATTCAAAATATTATTTTGAAAATATTTAAAATATCTATACAAAAGACACTTGAAAGTGCTAGAAAATCTTCATTTTGGAGAAAGAAAGAGAGTTGGGGGGTTGTCAATGTCATAAAAAATTAGATTTTGAAGACAAACAAGAGAAGAATAAAAATAAAGGAAAAGCTGCATTACTATAATCACCTGACAAATGACTTCTACATTTTTATGTTTTTTTAATTTTGGAGTAAGTAGAAAGTATTAAAAAGTGTGCCAAAATGAGATATGAGATATAGATTTTCCCCTTGTTTTCTCAACTTATAGAAAAAAAAAAGCAATATTGCTTTTTGTTTCTGCAACTAGGAAAAGTCAAAAAGAACTGGCTAAAATGCACATCCTCCCACAATTTATTTTTGGTGTGCCAGGTCAAACTGTTGCAGAAGGATACTTGTTGAACTTCAATCTGGCTTGCCGTCTATCGGCACTTCAGTGCACTTCCACCACCACTTTGCATGCAAGATTGGTAGACAGGTAAGGCTACAACAGGAAAACAAGGTAGTTTATCACATGGAGGCTGCAACCCAGAAGTTCTGGATTCAAATGCAAAAAGTTATGCCTCTCTATGCTCTGCTTTTTTTCATCCCTAAGATGAGAGTAACATTAATAGCACTTACCTCACAGTGTTGTTGTGAAAATTAACTGAGCTAATATTTAAAAATTGCTTAGAACAATGTCCAGAATATTAGAAATGTTGCATAAGTTTTAGCCACAGTATATAGGCTTTTCTTTAGCTCAAGTGAAAGCATGATATTTCTTGGAAATGTAGAGGGAACTGCCCTTGAAGGCCAGTAAACATATGTTTGAAAAATATTATCCTTATCCTGAAGGAGCAGCTAAAGTTATTGAAAGGACTGCCAGGACACATTCACTGGTTATCTGATTTTCAGAGTGGGCTCTGAGCCTAGAGCTGGATTTAGTCTCCTCTGTTTCTAGAGCTGTCTACTGGCCACACATTTAAATGAGCACTTTTATTGCCCAGAAACATACAGACATCAGGCTAAGCTTTCTATACGACAACAGAAGAATCTGCACCTGACTAAGCTAAGGCAGTGCCCCAATAGGACTGCATAAGTCCTAAGGAATGGCTGTCTGTACTACTACTGCTTGTGTAACTAGTTATGTTAGAAAGAGAACATGTCTCTGGTAAATGATTCTCGAACACATGAGTGAAGTAGCATGCATATGGATTTTGTTTTGTTTTGTTTTCTGTTTACATTCAACATGTAGAGAATAAACAACATGTACTACAATGTGTACCACATTGAAAGAAAACTCAAATGATATTGTTGAATTTATAAGGAAAAAGCATTAGAGTGTTACCACTAATTTTTACTTAAAGAGATTTACCAAATAATTCTTAAAATAAGCAATATCCCCTAGAACATTTCAAATGTTTTCAATATTCAACATGTATTTATTGAGCACTACTATGGGCCAAGTACCAATCTTACCCAATCTTAATTTAAGTGAGAGTAGATGTAGAAAAATACTGTATTGGGATTTAAACCATCTTTCTTAGCCTGTGTTATTTGACATTTATACAAGTATTTTTTGTATACTTGACATTACTAAGTATAATTTACACAGTTAATTTTCTGTCAATGGGTACTTTAGCCACAAAAACACTAAAATTACTTCCAGTTATAGTAATACATAACTTTACTGATTTTTCCAATCAAAAGTGACTAAAAACAATAATTTAAGAATATATGACATTATTGTCCCTTATATTAACTAATGTGGTCTTTAAATTAGTATATTGCTGAATGCTACTTAAAAAGAAAAGAATTGGAGGAGATAAACCACTGGGGAGCAAAGTTTAAACTTATATTCCTCTGTTTCTTGTAAACTGGTTATTATTTTCTTTAAATGTTATTAAACGGAACAGAGGCTCTCTGAGATAGTCAACTGTTCTAGTATTTATATCTATTTTTTAATCTCACAAGAGTGTAACATTTAACTGTGAGAACTGAGATGACCCTAGAGTTTTCTTTGTTAATAAGAAATTGAATTTGTCCATTTGACTAAAGCATAGATTTTGACTCCACTCTTTGGCAATGTGGATGCTGTCTGAATTATTTTTTCATATTCACAGCAGGATGGCAGTTTCATTTGCAAAGCTCCTAGTCCAATTTTTATATCTAGCAAAATTTAATCCATGTGATCTGAGATTTTACACTTTCTAGTCTCATTTTCTGAACTTCTTTTATCCTAAATAGATGCAACTCATGAGAAATAATGAGACTCTAACCTCCTACTTTTTTTTTTTTTTTTTTTTTTTTTTTTTGTGGTACGTGGGCCTCTCACTGCTGTGGCCTCTCCCGTTGTGGAGCACAGGCTCCAGACACGCAGGCCCAGTGGCTATGGCCCACGGGCCCAGCCGCTCTGCAGCATGTGGGATCCTCCCGGACCGGGGTACAAACCCGTGTCCCCTGCATTGGCAGGCGGACTCTCAACCGCTGTGCCACCAGGGAAACCCAAACCTCCTGCTCTTAAGGATGATTTTTACAGCTCCCAAGTTATAATTATCCACCAAAACTTCCTCTCTAAATCCATCCTGGCTTGTTTTCTCAGTCTCTGTCTCCTAATGAAAGTAAAAAGAAAAATATTGATGAAAGACTAAAAAATGATTAGTAAATCAAATATCTATAGGGCAGGATAGTTACTCAGTTTCAAAGCTTACCCAAAATTACATTTTCAACCAGTTGTTCAAATAATTGAAAAAAGATGAAGGGTATGTCTACCTATTTATGGGAGGGAAGGCAGTGGTGAGCCACTTCTGCTATTTTATACTTGGCTGAGCAACTGTGTATTTTTTTTAAATATAATACCTCTCTAATTTCAATTACTAGCTATTGTTCCTTAATTTTTGGCAACTGTTTGGCCTTCATTTATTGTTTTTATACTTTTCTCTGTGTTCATGTGTATTTTACTGGGAAAATAGAAGAAATTGAGGTTGCTGGACCAATGTCATTTTTTAAAAACAACTTTATTGAGATATAATTTATATGACATAAAATTAACTCATTTCAAGTATATAATTCAATGTTTTTTAGTATGTTCAGAGTTCTGCAAGCAGCATCCTAACCAATTTTAGGAAATTTTAATAAACATTAAAAAGAAACCTGATAGCCATTAGCTTTCTCTCCCCATTTCTTGCCCAAATCCTCCAGGCACAGGCAACTACTAATACATGTTCTCTTTATACATTTGCTTATTCTGGACATTTCATACAAATGACATAGAATACGTGGTCTTTAGTGACTGGCTTATTTCACCTAGTATAATGTTTTAAAGGTTTATCCATGTTTTGGCATATATCACTACTTTATTTCTTTTATGGCCAAATGATAGTCATTTGTATGTATATACTACATGTTGTTTATCTGTAAATTAGTTAATGCATTGGTTCAACTTTTTGGCCATTGTTAGAAATGCTGCTATGAACATTTATGTAATTTTTTTCCAAAACTTTTAGTGGAGTATAGTTGATTTACAATGTTGTGTTAGTTTCCAGTGTACAGCAAAGTGAATCAGTTATACATATACATATATCCACTCTTTTTTAGATTCTTTTCCCATATAGGCCATTGCAGAGTACTGAGTAGAGTTCCCTGTGCTATACTGTAAGTCCTTATTAGTTGTCTATTTTATATATAATAGTGTGTATATGTCAATCCCAATCTCCCCATTAATCCCTCTCCTCCTCTTATGCCCTGGTAACCATAATTTATTATGATTACTCTATTTCTGTTTTGTAGATAAGTTCATTTCTATGTTTTTCTTTAGATTCCACTTATAAGCATATTGTATGATATTTGTCTTTCTTTATCCAACTTACTTGATTCAGTATAACAATCTCTAGGTCCATCCATGTTGCTGCAAAAGGCATTCTTTAATTCTTTTTTATGGCTGAGTAATATTCAGTTGTATATACGTACCACCTTTTCATTATCCTTTCTTCTGTTGATGGATGTTTATGTTGCTCCCATGTTCTGGCTATTGAAAATAGTGCTTCAATGAGCATAAGGTGCATGTATCTTTTTGAATTATGATTTTCTCTCGATATATGCACAGGAGTGGGATTGTTGGATCCTATGGTAGCTCCATTTTTAGTTTTTAAGGAAACTCCATGCTGTTCTCCATAGTGGCTATACCAATTTACATTCTCACCAACAGTGCATGAGGGTTCCCTTTCTCCACACCTACTCTAGCATTTATTGTTTGTAGATTGTTTGGTGATGGCCATTCTGAGAGGTGTGAGGTGATATATCATTTAGTCTTGATTTGCATTTCCCTAATAATTAGTAATGTAGAGTATCTTTTCTGTACCTCTTGACCATCTGTATGTCTTCTTTGGAGAAATGTCTATTTAGATCTTCTGCCCATTTTTTGATTGGGTTGTTTGATTTTTTGATATTGAACCACTTGAGCTGTTTGTATATTTAGGAGATTAATCCCTTTTTTGTTACTTCATTTGAAAATATTTTCTCCAATTCTGAGGGTTGTCTTTTTGTTTTGTTTATGGTTTTCTTTACTGTACTGAAGCTTTTACATTTCATTAGGTCCCATTTGTTTCTTTTTCTTTTTCTTTTCATTACTCTAGGAGGTGGATCAAAAAAGATCTTGCTGTAATTTATGTCAGAGTGTTCTGCCTATTTTATCCTCTAAGAGTTTTATAGTATCTGGCCTTATATTTAGGTCTTTAATCCATTTTGAGTTTACTTTTGTGAATGGTGTTAGGGAGTATTCTAATTTCATTTTTTTACATGTAGCTGTCCAGTTTTCCCAGCACCACTTATTGAAGAGACTGTTGTTTCTCCATTGTACATTCTTATCTCCTTTGCCATAGATTAGCTGACCATAGGTGCATGGGTTTATCTCTGGACTTTCTATCAAGTTCCATTGATCTATATTTCTGCTTTTGTGCCAGTACTATACTATTTTGATGACTGTTTCTTTGTAGTATAGTCCGAAGTCAGGGAGCCTGATTCCTCCAAATCCATTTTACTTTCTCAAGATTGCATCGACTATTCGGGGTCTTTTGTGTTTCCATACAAATTGTAAATTTTTCTCTAATTCTGTGAAAAATGCCATTGGTAATTTGATAAGAATTGCATTGAATCTGTAGATTATTTTGGGTAATACAGTCATTGTGACAATATTGATTGTTCCAATCCATGGACCTAGTATATGTCTTCATCATTTGTTTGTGTCATTTTTATTTCTTTCATCAGTATCTTATAGTTTACTGAGTATAGATCTTTTGCCTCCTTAGGTAGGTTTATTCCTAGGTATTTTATTGCTTTTGTTGCAATGGTAAATGGGATTGTCTCCTTAATTTCTCTTTCTGATATTTCATTGTTAGTGTGTACGAATGCAAGAGATTTCTGTGTATTAATTTTTTTTTTTTTTTTTTTTTTGTGTGTGTGTTTTTTTGAGGTACGCGGGCCTCTCACTGCTATGCCCTCGCCCACTGCGGAGCACAGGCTCCAGATGGGCAGACTCAGCAGCCATGGCTCACAGGCCCAGCCACTCCACGGCATGTGGGATCTTCCCGGACTGGGGCACGAACCCATGTCCCCTGCATCGGCAGGCGGACTCTCAACCACTGCGCCACCAGGGAAACCCTGTGTATTAATTTTGTATCCTGCAACTTTACCAAATTCTTTGATGAGCTCTAGTAGTTTTCTGGTAACATCTTTAGGATTTTCTATGTATAGTATCATGTCATCTGCAAATAGTGACAGTTTTACTTTTTATCCAAGTTGGATTCCTTTTATTTCTTTTTCTTCTCTGATTTCTGTGGCTAGGATTTCCAAACTATGTTGAATAATAGTGACAAAAGTGGATAGCCTTGTCTTGTTCCTGATCTTAGAGGAAATGTTTTTAGTCTGAAAGCAGCAAAATACACTTTCTCCTCAGGTGCATATGGAACATTCTCCAGGATAGATCACATCTTGGGTCACAAATCAAACCTCAGTAAATTTAAGAAAGTTGGAATCATATCAAGCATCTTTTCCAACCACAACACTATGATATTAGAAATCAATTACAGGAAAAAAAAAAACATTTAAAAACACAAACACGAGAGCTTAAAGATGGTGGAAGAGTAAGATGTGGAGATCACCTTCCTCCCCACAAATACATCGGAAATACATCTACATGTGGAACTGCTCCTATAGAACACCTACTGAATGCTGGCAAAAGACCTCAGACCTCCCCAAAGGCAAGAAACTCCCCACGTACTTGGGTAGGGCAAAAGAAAAAACAGAGATAAAGGAATAAGGATGGGACCTGCACCAGTGGGAGGGAGCTGTGAAGGAGGAAAGTTTTCCACACACTAGGAAGCCCCTTCGTGGATGGAGACTCTGGGTGGTGGAGGGGGGAAGCTTCGGAGCCATGGAGGAGAGCGCAGCAGCAGGGGTGCAGAGGTCAAAGTGGAGAGATTCCCGCACAGAGGATCGGTGCCGAGCAGCACTCACCAGCCCGAGAGGCTTGTCTGCTCACCCGGCAGGACTGGTGGGGGCTGGGAGCTGAGGCTCGGGCTTCCCTTGGATCCCAGGGAGAGGACTGGGTTTGATGGCGTGAACACAGCCTGAAGGGGGCTAGTGCACACAGCTAGCCAGTAAGGAGTCCAAGAAAATGTCTGGAGCTGCCTAAAAGGCAAGAGACTTTTTCTTCCCCCTTTGTTTCCTGGTGCGCAAGGAGAGGGGATTAACAGCACAGCTTAAAAGAACTCCAGAGAGGGCCGTGAGCCATGGCTATCAGAAAGGACACCAGACACAAGCATGGCACGCTAAGGCTGCTCCTGCCACCAACAAGAAGCCTGTGAGCAAACACAGGTCACTATCCACACCACCCCTCCTGATAGCCTGTGCAGCCCGCCACTGCCAGAGTCCCCTGATACAGGGACAACTTCCCCAGGAGATCTCATGGTGCGCCTCAGGCTGTTGCAACATCACGTTGGCCTCTGACACCGCAGGCTCGCCCCACATCTGTACCACACCCTCCGCCTTGCCTGAGTGAACCAGAGCCCCCCGAATCAGCTGCTCCTTTAGCCCAGTCCTGTCTGAACGAAGAACAGACACCCTCAGGCAACATACATGCAGAAGCAGGTCCAAAACCAAAGCTGAACCCCAAGAGCTGTGAAAACAAAGAAGAGAAGGGGATAACTCTCCCAGCAACCTCAGGAGCAATGGATTAAAGCTCCACAATCAACTTGATATACCCTGCATCTGTGGAATACCTGAATAGACAACAAATCATCCCAAATTGAGGAGGTGGACTTTGGGAGCAAATGTATAGTTCTTTTTTTCCTGTTTTCCTCTTTTTCCGAGTGTGTATATGTATGCTTCTCTGTGTGATTTTGCCTTTTACCATTAGTCCTAGGGTTCTGTCTGCCCTTTTTTTTTTTTATTAAAATTTTTTTTCTTAATAATTATTTTTACTTTAAAAACTTTATTTTATTTTACTTTATTTTGTTTTATTCTCTTTTTTTCTTACTTTCTATTTTTTCTCCCTTTTATTCTGAGCTGTGTGGATGAAAGGCTCTTGGTGCTCCAGCCAGGGGTCAGTGCTGTGCCTCTGAGGTGCGAGAGACAACTTCAGGACACTGCTCCACAAGAGACCTCCCAGCTCCATGTAATAACAAATGGCAAAAATCACTAAGAGATCTCCAGCTCAACGCCAAGACCCACCTCCACTCAATGACCAGCAAGCTACACTGCTATACACACTGGCCAAAAAAACTAGCAAGACAGGAGCACAAACACATCTGTTAGCAGAGAGGCTTCCTGAAAATCATAATAAGGCCACAGACATACCAAAACACACCACCAGACGTGGACCTGCCCACCAGAAAGACAAGATCCAGCCCCATCCCCCATAACACAGGCACTAGTCCCCTCTACCAGGAAACCTACACAACCCACTAAACCAACCCACTGGGGACAGACATCAAAAACAACAGGAACTACGAACTTGCAGCCTGCAAAAAGGAGACCCAAAACACAGTAAGTTAAGCAAAATGAGAAGACAGAAAAACACACAGCAGATTAAGGAGCAAGGTAAAAACCCATGAGACCTAACAAATGAAGAGGAAATAGGCAGTCTACCTGAAAAAAAATTCAGAATAATGATAGTAAAGATGATCCAAAATCTTGGAAATAGAATAGAGAAAATATAAGAAATGTTTAGCAAGGACTTAGAATAATGAAACAGCAAACAAAAAATGATGAACAACAAAATAAATGAAATTAAAAATTCTCTAGAGGGGATCAATAGCAGAATAACTGAGGCAGAAGAACAGATAAGTGACCTGGAAGATAAAATAGTGGAAATAAATACTGCAGGGCATAATAAAGGAAAAAGAATGAAAAGAACTGAGGACACTCTTAGAGACAACTGGGACAACATTAAATGCATCAACATTCAAATTATAGGGTTCCTAGAAGAAGAAGAGGAAAAGAAAGGGACTGAGAAAATATTTGAAAAGATTATAGTTGAGAACTTCCCTAACATGGGAAAGGAAATAGTTAATCAAGTCCAGGAAGCACAGAGAGTCCCATACAGGATAAATCCAAGGAGAAACACGCCAAGAAACATAGTAATCAAACTATCAAAAATTGAATACAAAGAAAACATATTAAAAACAGCAAAGGAAAAACAACAAATAAAACACAAGGGAATTCCCATAAGGTTAACAGCTGATCTTTCAGCATAAACTCTGCAAGCTAGAAGGGGGTGGCAGGACATATTTAAAATGATGAAGGAGAAAAACCTACACCCAAGATTACTCTACCCACCAAGGATCTCATTCAGATTTGATGGAGAAATTAAAGGCTTTACAGACAAGCAAAAGCTAAGAGAATTCAGCACCACCAAACCAGCTTTACAACAAATGCTAAAGGATTTTCTCTAGGCAGTAAACACAAGAGAAGGAAAACACCTACAATAACAAACCCAAAACAATTAAGAAAATGGGAATAGGAACATACATATCGATAATTACCTTAAATGTAAGTGGATTAAATACTCCAACCAAAAGACTTAGACTGGATAAATTGATACAGAAACAGGACCCATATATATGCTGTCTACAAGAGACCCACTTCAGACTTAGGGACACATACAGACTGAAAGTGAGGGGATGGAAAAAGATATTCCATGGAAATGGAAATCAAAAGAAAGCTGGAGTATCAATTCTCATATCAGACAAAATAGACTTAAAAATAAAGACTATTACAAGAGACAAAGTAGGACACTAGATAATGATCAAGGGATTGATGCAAGAAGAAGATATAAAAATTGTAAATATTTATGCACCCAACATAGAAGCACCTCAATACATAAGGCAAATACTAACAGCCATAAAAGGAGAAATCAACAGTAACACAATCATAGCAGGGGAATTTAACACCCCACTTTCACCAATGGACAGATCATCCAAAATGAAAATAAATAAGGAAACACAAGCTTTAAATGATACATTAAACAAGATGGACTTAATTGATATTTATAAGACATTCCATCCAAAAACAACAGAAAACACTTTCTTCTCAAGTGCTCATGGAACATTCTCCATGATAGATCATATCTTGGGTCACAAATCAAGCCTTGGTAAATTTAAGAAAATTGAAATCATATCAAGTATCTTTTCCGACCACCATGCTATGAGACTAGATATCAATTACAGGAAAAAATCTATAAAAAATACAAACACATGGAGGCTAAACAATACACTACTTAATAATGAAGAGATCACTGAAGAAATCAAAGGGGAAATCAAAAAATACATAGAAATAAATGACAATGAATAAACAATGACCCAAAACATATGGGAGGTCTTCCCTGCTGGGGCAGTGGTTGAGAGACCGCCTGCTGATGCGGGGGACATAGGTTCGTTCCCCAGTCCGGGAAGATCCCACATGCCGTGGAGTGGCTAGGCCTGTGAGCCATGGCCGCTGAGCCTGTGTGTCCGGAACCTGTGCTCCACAACGGGAGAGGCCACAACAGTGAGAGGCCTGCGTACCAAAAAACAACAACAACAACAACAACAAAAACCTATGGGTTGCAGCAAAAGCAGTTCTAAGAGGGAATCTTATACCAATACAATCCTACCTTAAGAAACAAGAAACATCTCAAGTAAACAACCTAACCTTACACCTGAAGCAATTAGAGAAAGAAGAACAAAAAAACCCCCAAAGTTTGCAGAAGGAAAGAAACCATAAAGGTCAGATCAGAAATAAGTGAAAAAGAAATGAAGGAAACAATAGCAAAGATCAATAAAACTAAAAGCTGGTTCTTTAAGAAGATAAACAAAATTGATAAACTATTACCCAGACTCGTCAAGAAAATATGGGAGAAGACTCAAATCAATACAATTAGAAATGTAAAAGGAGAGGTAACAACTGACACTGCAGAAATACAAAGGATCGTGAGAGATTACTACAAGCAACTCTATGCCATTAAAATGGAAAACCTGGAAGAAATGGACAAATTCTTAGAAATGTACAACCTTCTGAGACTGAACCAGGAAGAAATAGAAAATATGAACAGACCAATCACAAGCACTGAAATTGAAACTGTGATTAAAAATCTTCCAACAAACAAAAGCCCAGGACCAGATGGCTTCACAGGCAAATTCTATCAAACATTTAGAGAAGGGATAACACCTATCCTTCTCAAACTCTTCCAAAATATAGCAGAGGGAGGAACACTCCCAAACTCATTCTACGAGGTCACCATCACCCTGATACCAAAACCAGACAGAGATGTCACAAAGAAAGAAAACTACAGGCCAATATCACTGATGAACATAGATGCAAAAATCCTCGACAAAATACTAGCAAACAGAATTCAACAGCACATAAAAGGAACATACACCATGATCAAGTAGGGTTTATCCCAGGAATGCAAGGATTCTTCAATATACGCAAATCAATCAATGTGATACACCATATTGAAGGAGAAAAATCATATGCTAATCTCAATGAATGCAGAAAAAGCTTTTGACAAAATTCAACACCCATTTATGATAAAAACCCTGCAGAAAGTAGGCATATAGGGACTTTCCCCAACATAATAAAGGCCATATATGACAAAATTACAGCCAATATCATTCTCAATGGTGAAGAATTGAAACCATTTCCCCTAAGATCATGAACAAGACAAGGTTGCCCACTCTCACCACTATTATTCAACATAGTTTTGGAAGTTTAAGCCACAGCAATCAAAGAAGAAAAAGAAATAAAAGGAATCCAAATAAGAAAAGAAGTAAAGCTGTCACTGTTTGCAGATGACATGATATTATACAAAGAGAATCCTAAAGATGCTACCAGAAAACTACTAGAGCAAATCAATGAATTTGGTAAAGTAGCAGGATACAAAATTAATGCACAGAAATCTCTGGCATTCCTGTACACTAATGATGAAAAATCTGAATGTGAAATTAAGAAAAAACTCCCATTTACCACTGCAACAAAAGGAATAAAATATCTAGAAATAAACCTATGTAAGGAGACAAAAGGCCTGTATGTAGAAAATTATAAGACACTGATGAAAAAAATTAAGATGGTACAACTGATGGAGAGATATACCATGTTCTTGGATTGGAAGAATCAACATTGTGAAAATGACTCTACTACCCAAAGCAATCTACAGATTCAATGCAATCCCTATCAAACTACCACTGGCATTTTTCACAGAACTAGAACAAAAAATTTCACAATTTGAATGGAAACACAAAAGACCCCGAATAGCCACAGCAATATTGAGAATGAAAAACGGATCTGAAGGAATCAGGCTCCCTGACTTCAGACTGTACTACAAAGCTACAGTAATCAAGACAGTAAGGTACAGGCACAAAAACTGAAATATAGATCAATGGAACAGGATAGAAAGCCCAGAGATAAACCCTCACACATATGGTCACCTTATCTTTGATAAAGGAGGCAAGAATATACAGTAGAGAAAAGACTGCCACTTCAATAAGTGGTGCTTGGAAAACTGGACAGGTACATGTAGAAGTATGAAATTAGAACACTCCCTAACACCATACACAAAAATAAACTCAAAATGGATTAAGGACCTAAACATAAGGCCTGACACTATCAAACTCTTAGAGGAAAACAAAGGCAGGACACTCTATGACATAAATCACAGCAAGATCCTTTTTGACCCACCTCCTAGAGAAATGGAAATAAAAACAAAAATAAACAAATGGAACCTAATGAAACTTAAAAACCTTTGCACAGCAAAGGATACCATAAACAAGACCAAAAGACAACCCTCAGAATGGGAGAAAATATTTGCAAATGAAGCCACTGACAAAGGATTAATCTCCAAAATTGATAAGGCACTCATGCAGCTGAATATTGAAGAAACAAACAACCCAATCCAAAAATGGCAGAAGACCTAAATAGACATTTCTCCAAAGAAGACATACAGACTTCCAACAAACACATGAAAGGATGCTCAACATCAATAATCATTAGAGAAATGCAAGTCAAAACTACCATGAGCTATCATCTCACACCAGTCAGAATGGCCATCCTCAAAAAATCTATAAACAATAAATCCTGGAGAGCGTATGGAGAAAAGGGAACACTCTTGCACTGCTGGTAGGAATGTAAATTGATACAGCCACTATAAGAACAGCATGGAAGTTCCTTAAAAAACTAAAAATAAAACTACCATATGACCCAGCCATCCCACTACTTGACATATACCCTGAGAAAACCATAATTCAAAAAGAGACATGTACAACAATGTTCGTTGAAGCACTATTTACAATAGCCAGGACATGGAAACAACCTAAGTGTCCAGCAACAGATGAATGGATAAAGAAGATGCGGCCCATATGTACAATGGAATATTACTCATCCATAAAAAGAAATGAAATTGAGTTATTTGTAGTGAGGTGGATGGACCTAGAGTCTGTCGTACAGAGTGAAGTAAGCCAGAAAGAGAAAAACAAATACCATATGCTAACACATATATATGGAATCTAAGAAAAAAAAAAGGGGTCATGAAAACCCTAGGGGCAAGATGGTAATAAAGACACAGACCTACTAGAGAATGGACTTGAGGATATGGGGACTGGGAAGGGTAAGCTGTGACAAAGCGAGAGAGTGGCATGGACATATAGACACTACCAAACGTAAAATAGATAGCTAGTGGGAAGTAGCCGCATAGCACAGGGAGATCAGCTAGGTGGTTTTTGACCACCTAGAAGGGTGGGATAGGGAGCATGGGAGGGAGGGAGTCAGAAGAGGGAAGAGATATGGGAACATATGTATATGTATAACTGATTCACTTTGTCATCAGGCAGAAACTAACACACCATTGTAAAGCAATTATACTCCAATAAAGATGTTAAAAAAAAAAACAACAGAAACACATGGATGCTAAGCAATATGTTACTAAATAACCAGTGGTTCTCTGAAGACATCAAAGAGGACAGCAAAAAATACCTAGAGAAAAATGACAATGAATACACGATGATCTAAAACATATAGGATGAAGCAAAAGCAGTACTAAGAGGGAAGTTTATAAAAATACAAACTTACCTCAAAAAAGAAGAAAAATCTCAAACAACGTAGCCTTACACCTAAAACAGTTACAGCGAAAAGAACAAACAAAGCCCAATGTTAGAAGTAGGTAAGAAATCATAAAGATCAGATCAGAAATAAATGAAATAGAGACAATGAAATCAATAGCAAAGATCAATGAAACTAAAAGCTGGTTCTTTGAGAAGGTAAACAAAATGGATAAACCTTTAGTCTGACTCATCAAGAAAAAAGGGAGATGGCTCAAATCAAGAAAATTAGACATGAAATAGGAGAAGTTACAATGGACACCACAGAAATAAAAGATCATAAGACACTACTACGCCAATAAAATGGACACCTAGAAGAAATGGACACATTCTTAGAAAAGTACAACCTTCCAAGATTGAACCAGGAAGAAATAAATAATATGAACTGACCCATCACAGATACTGAAATGAAACTGTGATTAAAAATCTTCCAGGGGGACTTCCCTGGCAGTCCAGTGGTTAAGATGCCGTGCTTTCAGTTCACAGGACACGGGTTCAAACCCTGGGCAGGGAACTAAGATCCCAAATGCCTTGTGGGAAATAAATAAATAAATATACAAACAAGCAAATAAATAAATACATACATAAAAAATAGCAAAATTTTAAAAAATCTTCCAAGATTAGATGGCTTTACAGTTGAATTCTATTAAACATGTAGAGAAGAGTTAACACCTACCCTCCTCAAGCTCTTCAAAAAATTTCAGAGGAAGAAACACTCCCAAGCTCATTCTATGAGGCCACCATCACCCTGATACCAAACCCAGACAAAGGTATAACAAAAAAAGAAAATTACAGGTCATGTACATAGATGCAAAAATCATCAAAATAGTAGAAACTGAATTCAACAACACATTAAAAGGATCATACACCATGATCAAATGGAAATTATCCCAGGGATGCAAGAATTTTTCAATATACACAAATCAATCAGTGTGAAACACCACATGAACTGAAGAATAAAAACCATCTGATTATCCCAATAGATGCAGAAAATGTTTTTGACAAAATTCAACACCCATTTATGTTAAAAACCAGAAAGTGGGCATAGAGGGAACATACCTCAACATCATAAAGGCCATATATGACTAACCCACAGTAAACATCATTCTCGTGCAAATTTTTGTGTGATGTATTTTCATTTCACTTTCATTTATGTTGGGTATATATCTTTCTAAAGAATTCTGAGTCATATGGAAACTTTATGTTTATATTTAACTTTTTGAGGAAGTGGCAACATGTTTTCCAAAGTGGCTGAACCATTTTACATTACTACCAGAAATACAGGATTGTCTCAAATTTAGCAACTTCTCACCATTTCTTTTTACTATCTATTAGATTATAGCTACCCCTGCAGGCCTGAAGTGCTATCTCATTGTGGTTTTGTTTTAAAATTTCTCTTATGGCTAATGATGTTAAGCATCTATTAATGTGCTTATTGACCATTTGTAAGTCTTCTGTGGAGAAAAATCTATTCAGATCTTTTGCATACTTTTTAATTGAATCATTTATATTTTTGGTTTTGAGTTGTAAGTGTTCTTTATATATTCTAGATAAACTCCCTTACCAGACGTATGATTTTTTTAATATTTTATCGCATTCTTTAAGTTGTCTTTTCACTTTCTTGAAGGTATCATTTCTAGAACAGAAGTTTTAATTTTAATGTAATACAGATTTTCTATTTTTTCTACCATCACTTGTGCTTTTAGTATCGTTGGTGCCTAACCCAAGTTCACAAAGATTTACTCCTATGCTTTTCTTTAAGTGTTTTATAATTTCAGCTCCTACATTTAAGTCTGTAATTCAATGTGAGTTAATTTTTGGGTATGGTGTGAGATAGAGGTCCAACCCCCTTCTTTTACAT
Organism: Orcinus orca; assembly: GCF_937001465.1. Taxonomy (NCBI): domain Eukaryota; kingdom Metazoa; phylum Chordata; class Mammalia; order Artiodactyla; family Delphinidae; genus Orcinus; species Orcinus orca. The sequence continues at coordinate 81,415,609 of NC_064566.1, read as the reverse complement.
GTAGACATCCAGTTGTTCTGCTACCATTTATTAAAGACTATTTTTCTGCATTGAACTCTCTGGGATCCTTATTGAAATGAGGATTATTGATCATAAATGTAAAGATTTACTTCTGGATTCATAATTCTATTCCATCAATCTACATATCTATCTTTATGCCAGTACCACCCAGTATTATTTTAGTTATAAGTTTAAAAATCAGGAAGTGTGTGCTCTCCAACTTTGTTTTTTTAAGATTGTTTTGACTATTTCAGAACCCTTAAATTTGCATATTAAGTTAAGATCACCTTGCCCATTCCTGAAAAGAACTGTCAGCTGGAGGTTTGATAGGGAATCTAACAATATTAAGTCTTCTGATCAATAATCTTTAGATGTCTTTTTATTTATTTAGATATTCTTTCATTTCTTCCAATAATATTATGTAGTTTTCAGTGTATATGTAGTCTTGTGCTATTTTTCCTTAAATTCTTACCAAATTATTTTGTTCTATTTTATGCTATTGTAAGTAGAATTGTTAGTTTCTTTTTCAGAATGGTCATTGCTAGTGTATAGAAATATAATTGAATTTTTGTATATTGATCTTGAATTTTTTAATCTTGCTAAACTCATTTGTTATTTCTAATAGATTTTTGTTGGAGCCCTCAAGTTTTTCTAAATATATAAGATATGTGTATTTCCAAAAAATATTAGTTTTATTTCTTCGTTTTCCTAAAGTGGATGCCTTTTATTTGTTTTTCTTGCCTATTTGCCCTGACTAGAACTTTCAGTACAGTGTTAAATAGAAGTGGAAAGAGCAAAGATCCTTATTTTTTTCCTTGTCTTATAGAGAAAACATTCAGTATTTCAACATTAAGTGAGACAGTAGCTTTGATTTTTCAATTAAATCCTTTATCAGATTGAAGGAGTTCCCTTCTATTCCTAGCTTATTGAGTGTTTTTATCATAAAAGAGTTTTAGATGTGACAAATACATCTTCTGTATCTACTGACACAATCAAGTGTTTTTTGTACTATAATCTATTATTATGCTGCATTACATTAATTGAATTTCATATGCTGAAACAATCTGGCATTCCTGGGATAAATCATACTTGGTTATTTTATATAATTATATATATGTATATGTGTGTGTGTGTGTGTGTGTGTGTGTATTGCTGGGCACACAATGCTAGTATTTTGTTAAGATTTTTGTGTCTTTATTTTAAAAAAAAGATACTGGTCTATAGTTTTGTTGTGATACTTTTCTGTGGTTTTAATAAAAAGTGTATTCTTAGCCTCATTGAATGGAAAGTGTTATCTTAATTTTTGGAAGAGTTTGTGAAGGATTGGTATTAATTCTTTTTTGAATGTTTGCTATAATTCACCAGTAGAGCCATCTGTGCCTGGAATTTTCTTTGTAGGAAGTTTTTATTTGTTTGTTTAATTGAAGTACAATTGACTTACAATATTGTGTTAGTTTCAGATGTACCAATAGTGATTAGATATTTTTATACATTAAAAGGGGAAGGTGGGGCAAATTAAGAGATTAGGATTGACATATATATACTACCATGTGTAAAATAGATAGCTAGTGAGAACCTGCTGTATAGCACAGGTAGCTCAGCTTGGTGTTCTGTGATAACCTAGATGGGTGGGATGGCAGGGTGGGAGGGAGGTCCAAGAGGAAGGGGATATATGTATATGCATAGCTGATTCACTTCATTGCACAGCAGAAACTAACACAACATTGTAAAGTAACTATAATTCAATAATAAAAAAGATCATCTTACTAAGCCTAGTTACCATCTGTCACCATACAAAGTTATTGCAATGCCATTAACCACATTCGCTATGCTGTAGGAAGTATTTAGATTACTGATTCAATCTCCTATGTTATAGCTCTAGAGGTCAAAAGTCTGAAATGGATATCACAGACTGTGTTCCTTCTTAAACCTCTAGAGAAAAATCAGGTTCCTTGCTTTCTCCAGGTTCTAGGTGCTGTCTGAATTCTATGTCCAATGGCCCCTTCCACTAACTTCAGAATCTATCACTCCAACTTTTGCTTCTGCCGTCACACACCTTCTCTCACTCTAACCCTCCTGCATTCCTTTTATAAGGACCTTTCAGATTACATTGAGAACACCCAGATAATACAGGATAATCTTTCCGTTTTAAGGTCTTTAATTTACTCATATCTCAAAGTCTGTTTGCCATTTAAGATAACATATTTTCAAGTTCTGGGGATTAGGACTTAGACATCATTGGGGGTTATTATTCTGTCTACTGCAACCCTTATGTAATTCTCTCTTCCTCTTTTTTTATTCACTATTGTTGTTATACCTGTTATATCTACATACATTATAAACTCAACAATACATTGTTGTAATAATTAATTTAGTTCATCTTAAGTTTTTAGAAATCTGGAATGCAAAAGGAGAACAAGTATGTATTTATGGATTTTGTTATATTCACCTTTTTATTTATCATTTTTGTTGTCTTCATTGTTTCCTGTGGAATCTCAAAACTATTTGACGTTATTTCCTTCTTCCAATATATTTTTGCCCTCACCTACCTTCTTTATCAAGTTATTGTTAAATGTATTACATTCCTATATGATACAGAACCATTAATGTAATTAAATATATGTTGTCATGTAATTGCTTATTAAATAAAGACAATAAAGGAGATGAAATATGCAATTATACTGTTTTTTATATGTCCCTACATAATTAACTTTATTTTTTGTGTGAAGTTAAACTACTCTCTGATGTCAATTGATTTCAATCAGAACTTCATTTAATATTTCTTACTATGTATTTTCCAGGAAAATACGCACCTTATTTGGCCTATCGTTTTTTTCTATCTCTTTGAATATGTCATCTTACTGCCTTATGGTTTCCACTGTTTCTGATAGGAAGCTAGCTGTTATTATTATTGGGTTTTTCTTGTATATAAGTGTTTTCCCCCTACCTTGATGCTATTAATATTTATTTTTCTTTCAGCATTGTTACTGTGATGTGTTGTTTGTGTATCACTTTGAATTCATCCTAGTTGGAGTTCTTTGAATTTCTGGGCTGTATAGTTTAATATTTTTTCATCAAATATGAGAAGTTTTGCCATTATTTTTTCAAGTATTTTTTTCATGTTTCTCCTTTCTTTCTGGCACTTCCATTAAGGGTATGTTGCTTAATGATATCTCATATTTCGCTGAGGCCCTTTCAGTTTTCTTCTTTTTTCTTTTTTCTCTTTGTTCTTTAGATTTAGATTCAGATAATCATTTGTCTTCAAGTTTGCTAATGCACTCTTCTGCCAACACAAATTTACTGTTGGGCCTCTCTGAATATTTTTTACTGTCTTTTAAAACTCCAATGTTTCCATTTTTTAATAATTTCTATTTCTTTAATACTATTTTTAACTTAATGAGATATGGATATCATACCTCCTTTACATCTGTAATCATAGTTTCCTTTCATTATTTGATAATATTTATAATAGATGATTTGAATTTTTTCCCACTAAATCTAATATCTGGTTTCTGTCAAAGGCCATGTGTGTTGCCTGCCTTTATTGTTGTATATGGGTCATGCTTTTATGTTTCATTGTATGTGTCATAATTTTGTAAGATATTTTAGATACTAATTTGTAGCAACTCTGAATATTAATAACCACCACCACTATATATCCAATCCACAAGGGTTGTTTTTGTGGTTTATAGCCAGCTTGTTTTCTTGTTTATTTGCCTTGATACTTTGCTGGACTATTTTAGTGGAATGTATTTACCCCACAGTGTGCAGCCTTTGATGTTGTTCCTCAGAAGTTTTAACCTTGGGCATGTATTCAGACACCTTTTCCCTTCCCTTTCCAAGGATGTTAGCTGTTTTAGCTGGACTTTGGATGTTTTTTTCTTTGATGTCTCTAATACATTGCTAACTGATCTGCCTTTTTTTCAGCTTTATTTAGATATTGTTGACATATAACAGAGTGTAAGGTAAAGGGGAACAAAGTGTTGGTTTGACACACTTACATACTGCAAAATGATGACCACCATAGTGTTAGCTAACAACTCCAATACTTCACATAATTACATTTCTTTTTTGCGGTAAGAACACTTAAGATTTACTTTCTCAGCAACTTTCAAGTATATCATAAAGTGCTAGTAACAATAATCACCATACTATAAATTAGATGCCCAGAACTTATTCATCATAGCATAGAAATTTGTAGGCTTTGACCAGCATCTCCCCATTTCCCCCACCCCTCAGCCCCTGGTAACCATGATTCTACCACCATTCTACACTCTATTGCTATGAGGTTAGGTTTTTTAGATTCCATGTATGTGATAACATAGGATATTTGTCTTTACCTTACATATTTTACTTAATATAATACCTTCAAGATTCATCAACATTTTCCCAAATGACAGGATTTCCCTCTTTCTCATGGCTGAATAATATTCCATTACATATATGTGTATATATATATATATATATAATATATACATACACATATATATCATCCATTTATCTATTCACAGACATTTAGGTTGTTTTCATATCATGGCTATTGTGAATAATGCTGCAACAAGTATGAGATTGCCGATAACCCTCTTATACTGTTGGTGGGAATGTAAATTGTTAGAGTCACTATGGAGAAGAGTATGGAGGCTCCTTAAACACTAAAAATAGAATTACCATATAACACAGCAATCCCACTATTGTGCATATACCCAGAGAAAGCCATACTTCAAAAAGACACATGCACCCCAATGTTCATTGCAGCACTATTTTCAATAGTCAGGTCATGGAAGCAACCTGAATGCCCATCGACCAATGAATGGATAAAGAAGTTGTGGTACATATATACAATGGAATATTACTCAACCATAAAAAGGAATGAAACAAGGTCATTTGTAGAGATATCGGTGGACTTAGAGACTGTCATACAGAGTGAAGTAAGTCAGAAAGAAAAACAAATATCGTATATTAACACTTATATGTGGAATCTAGAAAAATGGAACAGATGAACCATTTTGCAAGGCAGAAATAGAGACTCAGATGTAGAGAACAAACATATGGACACCAAGGAAGGTGGGAGGGTGGGATGAATTGGGAGATTGGGATTGACATATATACACTAATATGTATAAAATAGATAACTAATGAGAACTTGCTGTATAGCACAGGGAACTCCACTTCGCTGTACAGTAGACACTAACACAACATTGTAAAAAGACTATACCCCAATTAAAGAAAAAGATTCATCAATGTTTTGCCAAATGGCAGGATAACCCTCTTCCTCAGGGCTGAATAATGTTCTATTACATATATGAATATATGTATATTATATATATATATGTATATGTATATGTGTGTGTGTGTGTATATATATATATATATATATATATATATATATATATATACACATATACATATATGTCATCCATTTATCTATTGACAGACATTTAGGTCATTTCCAGACCATAGCTATTGTGAATAATGCTGCAACAGATATGAGATTGCAGATATCTCTTCAAGATCCTGCTTTCATTTGCTTTGGGTATATATATATATATGCATATATTTATTTATTTATAAAGTGGGATTACTGTATCATATGGTAGTTCATTTTTTTTTGATTGGGATATAGTTGCTCTACAATGTTGTGTCAGTTTCTGCTGTACAATGCAGAGAGCCAGCTTTATGTATAAATATATCCCCTTCCACTTGGACCTCCCTCCCACCCGCACCTATTCCACCCATCTAGGTGCTCACAGAGTACTGAGTTGAGCTTCCTGCACTACATTGCATGTTCCCACTAGCTATCTGTTTTACACACAGTAGTATATATATATATCAGTCACAATCTCCCAGTTCATTCCATCTGCCTTCACCCCCCCATGTCAACATGTATGTTCTCTATGTCTGTATCTCTATTCCTGCCCTGCAAATAGGTTCAGATGTACCATTTTTCTACATTCCACATATATGTGTTAATGTACAATATTTGTTTTTCTCTTTCTGACTTACTTCACTCTGTATGACAGACTCTAGGTCAACCCACGTCTATACAAATGACCCAGTTCCATTCCATTTAATGGTTGAGTAATAGTCTGTTGTATATATGTATCACATTTTCTTTATCCATTCATCTGTCAATGGACATTTAGGTTGCTTCTATGTCCTAGCTATTGTAAATAGTGCTGCTATGAATATTGGGGTGCATGTGTTGTTTTGAAGTATGGTTTTCTCAGGGTATATACTCAGTAGTGGGATTGCTGGGTTATATGGTAGTTCTATTTTTAGCTTTCTAAGCAACCTCTATACTGTTCTCCATAGTGGCTGTATCATTTTACATTCCCACCAACAGTGCAAGAGGGTTCCCTTTTCTCCACACCCTCTCCAGCATTTATTTTTGGTAGATTTCTTGATGATGGCCATTCTGAACAGTGTGAGGAAATAACTCATTGTAGTTTTGATTTTCATGTCTCTAATATTTAGTGATATTGAGGATTTTTTCATGTGCTCCTTAGCCATCTGTATATCTTCTTGGAGAAATGTCTATTTAGGACTTCCACCCATTTTTTTATTGTTTTTTTTTTCTTTTAATATTGAGCTACATGAGCTGTTTGTATATTTTGAGGATGAATCCCTTGTCAGTTTCTTTGTTTGCAAATATTTTCTCCCATTCTGAGGATTGTATGGTTTTCTTTGCTGTGCAAAATGTGTTAAGTTTAATTAGGTCCCAATTTTTTATTTTTGTTTTTATTTTCACTACGCTAGGAGGTGGGTCAAAAAAGATTTTGCTGAGATTTATGTCAAAGTGCTTTCTTCCTATGTTTTCCTCTAAGAGGTTTATAGTGTCTGGTCTTACATTTGGGTCTTTAATCCATTTTGAGTTTATTTTTGTGTATGGTGTTAATGAGTGTTCTAATTTCATTTTTTTTTATTACATATAGCTGTCCAGTTTTCACGTGACCACTTACTAAAGAGACTGTCTCTTCTCCATTGTATGTTCTTGCCTCTTTTGTCATAGGTTAGGTGACCATAGGTTTGTGGGTTTATGGCTGGGCTTTGGATCCTGTTCCATTGATCTATATTTTTGCTTTTGTGCCAGTACCATATTGTCTTGTAGCTTTGTAATATTGTCTGAAGTCAGAAAACATGATTCCTCTTGTTCTGTATTTCTTTCTCAAGACTGCCTTGGCTATTCAGGGTCTTTTGTGTTTCCACACAAATTCTAAAAAGTTTTGTTCTAATTCTGTGAAGAACACCATTGGTAATTTGATAGAGATTGCATTGAATCTTTAGATTGCTTTGGATAGTATAGTCATTTTCACAATATTTATGCTTCCAATCCAAGAACATAGTATATCTCTTCATCTGTTTGTGTCATCTTTGATTTCTTTCATCAGTGTCTCATAGTTTTCTAAGTATAGGTCTTTTACATCCTTATGTAGGTTTATACTTAGGGATTTTATTCTTTTCTTTGCAATGGTAAATGAGATTGTTTCCTAAATTTCCCTTTCTGATATTTTGTTGTTAGTATATAGGAATGCAAGAGATTTCTGTGCATTAATTTTGTATCCTGCAACTTTACCAAATTCATTTATTACCTCTAGTATTTTTCTGATGGCATCTTTAGCATTTTCTATGTATAGTATCGTGTCATCTGAAAACAGTGACAGTTTTACTTCTTCTCTTTCAATTTGGATTCCTTTTATTTCTTTTTCTTCTCTGATTGCAGTGGCTAGGACTTCCAAAACTAAGTTGAATAATAGTGGCAAGTGTGGATATCCTTGCCTTGTTCCTGATCTTAGAAGAAATGCTTTCAGTTTTTCACCATTAAGAATGAAGTTTGCTATGGGTTTGTCATATATGGCCGTTATTTTGTTGAGTTAGGTTCCCTCTATGCCAACTTCCGGGAGAGTTTTTTTTTTTTTTTATCATAATTAGGTATTGAATTTTGTCAAAAGCTTTTTCTGCATCTATTGAGATTATCATATGGCTTTTATTCTTTAATTGCTAATATGGTGTACTGCATTGATTGAGTTGCATATAGTGAATAATCCTTTCATCCCTGGGATAAATCCCACTTGATCACGGTTTATGATACTTTTAATGTGTTGTTGGATTCCGTTTGCTAGTATTTTGTTGAGTATTTTGGTGTCTATGTTCATCAGTGATATTGGCCTGTAATTTTCTTTTTTTGTTATATCATTGTCTGATATTGGTATCAGGGTGATGGTGGTCTCATAGAATGAGCTTGGGAGTGTTCCTTTGTCTGCATTTTTGGAAGAGTTTGAGAAGGATGGGTGTTAGCTTTCCTGGACTTTAGCCCCCCCTCTCCCCCCACCCAACCAAAGCCTCTTCTGGAACATGGGTAGTTCAATTTTAATTTTTGGAGAAAACACCATACTATTTGACACAGTAACTGCAGCAATTTACATTCCCACCAATTGTGCACATGGGTTCTTTTTTCTCCACATGCCTGCAAGCATTTTTTATTTCTTGTCTTTTTTGATAATAGGTTCTCTAATGGGTGTAAGGTGATATCTCACTGTGGTTTTGATTTGCATTGCCCTGATGATTAGTAATGTCGACCACCTTTTCATGTACCTGTTGGTCACTTGTATGTCTTCTTTGAAAAACCACCTATGCAGTTACTCTTCCCATTTTTTAATCTTGTACTTTGTTTTGTTGCTATTGAGTTGAAAAAGTTTTTAATACAGTTTCAATATTTAACCCTTACAAGATTTGCAAATATTTTCTCCCATTTCATAGGCTATTTTTTCGTTTGTTGATGATTTCTCTTGCTGTGAAGAAACTTTTTAGTTTGATGTAATCCCACTTGTCTATTTTTGCTTTTGCTGCTTGTGCTTTTTGTGTCATATCCAAAAAGTCATTGCCAAGACCAATGTTTCCCTATGTTTTTTTCCAGGAGTTTTATGTTTTCAGTTCTTATATTTAAGCATTTAATGCATTTCTAGTTATTTTTGTGAGAAGTGTAATATAAGGGTCCAATTTCTTTCTTCTGCACATGGTTATTCAATTTTCCCAAGACCATTTATAGAAGAGATTATCTTTTTTCCTTTGAGTATTCTTGGCTTCCTTGTCAAATATTAGTTGACTACATATGCAAGGATCTATTTCTGGACTCTCTCTTTTGTTCCATTGGTCTAAGTTTCTATTTTTATGACAGTACTGTACTCTTTTGAATACTGTAGCTTTGTAGTATTGTTTGAAATCAGGATGTGTGATGCCTCCAGCTTTGTTCTTCTTTCTCAGTATTGCTTTGACTACCTGGGGTCTTTTGTGATACCATACAAATTTCAAGATTATTTTTTCTTTTTCTGTGAAAAATGCCACCGGAATTTTGACAGAAATTATATTGAATCTGTAGATCACTTTGGGTAGTATGGGCATTTAAGCAGTATTAATTGTTCCCATCCATGAACATAAGATATCTTTTCATTTGTTCATGTCTTCTTCAATCCATCACTGTCATGTAGTTTTCATTGTACAGATATTTCACTCTCTTCATTACATTTCTAAGATTTTATTGTTTTTGATATTGTGAATGGGAGTGTTTTCATTTATTTTTTGTGTGGTTTGTTGTTATTGTATGAAAATGCAACTGATTTCTGTATTTTGTATCCTGCATCTTTATGAATTTATTTATAGTTCTAGGAGTTTTTGATGGTTCTTACAGTTTTCTACATATGGGATCCTATATTTGCAAACAAAGATAATTTTACTTTTTCCTTTCTAATTTGGATTCCTTCTATTTTTTATTTTTTCTAGCCTAATTCCTCTAGCTAGATCTTCCTCTATTATGTTGAATAGAAGTGGTGAGAGTGAGTACTCTTGTCTTTTTCCTATTCATAGAGGAAAATCTTTTAACCTTCACCACTAAATATGCTGTTTGCTGAGGGGTTTTATTATAATTGATGTTGTATTTTGTCAAAATTTTTATTCTGCATCTACTCAGATGATCCTATGGTTTTTATTTCATTCTATAAATGTGTCCATAACATTAACTGACTTGTGTATACTGAAACATCTCTGTATCCCAGGGGTAAATCCTACCTGACTGTGTGGTATGATCCTTTTAATACGCTTCTAATTCAATTTGTTAATATTTTGCTGAGAATTTTTGCATTTCTATTATCAAAAGGAAATAATAGTGTACTTTTTTGTGGTGTCCTTATATGGCTTTGGCATCAGGTTTCATAAAATGGATTTGGGAGTGTTCCCTTCTCTTTAATTTTTGGACAAATTTAGGATTGGTGTTAATTATTCTTTAAATGTTAGTAGAATTCACCAATGAAACCATCTAGTCCTGGGATTTTCTGTGTTGGGGAGTTTTGATTACTGACTCAATATCTTTAGTCATAATTGATCTTTTCAGATTTTCTATTTCTTCATGATTCAACCTTGGTAGATGGTATGTGCCTAGGAATTTACTAATTTCTTTTAAGTTATCCAATTTGTTGGTGTATAGTTGTTTATAGTAGTCTCATAATAATCCCTTTGATTTTTGTAGTTACAGTTGTAAGGTCTCCTCTTTCTCTTCTGATTTTATTTCTCTTCTCTTTTTTCTTAGTCTAGCTTAACTTATGCTGATTTTGTTTATATTTTCAAAAAATTGTCTCTTCATTTTATTAATATTTTCATTTTCTTTTCCTATTCTCTATTTCTTTTATTTCTGTTCTGATTTTTGTCATTACCTTTCTTCTGTTTACTTGGACTTAGTTTGTTCCTATTTTTCTAGTTCCTTGTGGTATAAAGTTAGATGGTTTATTTGATATCTTTTTTTCTTAATGTAGGCATTTATTTCTATAAACTTCTCTCTTAGAACTGCTTTTGCAAGATCACAGAGGTTTTGAGATATTGTGTTTCCATTGTCAGTTGTTACAAGATATTTTTTGTTTTCCCTTTGGATTTCTTCTTTGAAATTGTTTGTTCAGGAATATGTTGTTTAATTTCCACATAATTGTGAATTATTTACCTTTCCTCCTGTTATTGATTTCTAGTCCCTACCATCGTGTTTGGAAAAAAATACTTGGTATGATTTTAATCTTCTTAAATGCAAAGACTTGTTTGGTGACCTCTCATATGCTCTGTCCTGGGGAATGTTCATGTGAGCTTGAGAAAAATGCCTATTCTTCTGCCATTGGATGGAATGTTCTGTACATGTCTGTTAGATATATTTGGTCTAAAATATGGTGCAAGACAAACATTTTCTTGTTGATTTCTGTCATTATTTAAAGTAGGGCATTGAAGTCCACTACTGCCATAATATTGCTATCTATTTTGCCCTTCAGATATGTTAGTATTTTCTTAATATAAATATGTGCTTCAATATTGGTTGCATATCAATTTAAGAGTGTTATATCTTCTTGATGAATTGACCCCATTATCATTATAAGGGGGTCATCATATAATGAACTTCTTTGTCTCTTATTACCATTTTTGGCTTAAAGTCTACTTTATTTTATGTACATATAGCTACCTCTGCTGTCTTTTCATTTTCACTTTTATGGAATACTAACTGATCTGCATTTATTGGTATTGCACCCAGCTGTTCACCTCCTCTAATTGCTAGCTGATTTGTCTTGTTATTAATGATGCTCCAGTGCATAAATTGTTAGACGATCATAGAATTAAATTGGAGCTCCTTTTCTAGGTGGTTTTTGACTTTAGTGTTTGAGGCTTGCTCTGACTCCAGAAGGACTCTTTTTAGCTGCCTTTACCTCTAGTTTGTATGTTAAACTTCTGGCTGGTGTATCTTGTTGCTTTCATGGAGCTAATAGTATTAATTGTACACTGCTAAAATGTCCATTGTTTCTGGAAGTGCCCTTAGACTTGAAATTCTTCATTCTCAGTTCCAAATAAAGTCAGTCTCCTTGTAGAGCTAGTTACTCTTAAGGCTTGAATCTCTGCTGGGCCTAAATAGTGCACTAATGTTCTGAACCTGGAAAGGGGGAATATTGTCTTCTGCTCTTAGATTGACTACCTGCTCTATGAGTGACTATCAGGCAATAGTAGTAGTTGTGGTCTTCTTTTATTTTGGAGGTGGGGTGGGGATGTGTGGTCAGCATACATTTATTGAGGTTTTTTTTTAACATCTTTATTGGAGTATAATTGCTTTACAATGGTGTGTTAGTGTCTGCTTTATAACAAAGTGAATCAGTTATACAAATACATATGTTCCCACATCTCTTCCCTCTTGCATCTGCCTCCCTCCCACCCTTCCTATCCCACCCCATAGGTGGTCACAAAGCACCAAGCTGATCTCCCTGTGCTATGTGGCTTCTTCCGACTAGCTATCTATTTTACCTTTGGTAGTGTATATATGTCCATGCCACTCTCTCACTTTATCCCAGCTTACCCTTCCCCCTCCCCATAACCACAAGTCCATTCTCTAGTAGGTCTGTGTCTTTATTCCTGTCTTGTCCCTAGGTTCTTCATGACTTTTTTTTTTTTATTCCATATATATGTGTTAGCATATGGTATTTGTTTTTCTCTTTCTGACTTACTTCACTTTGTATGACAGATTCTAGGTCCATCCACCTCACTACAAATAACTCAGTTTCATTTCTTTTTATGGCTGAGTAATATTCCATTGTATATATGTGTCAAATCTTCTTTATCCATTCATCTGTTACTAGACACTTAGGTTGCTTCCATATCCTGGCTATTGTAAATAGAGCTGCAATGAACATTTTGGTACATGACTCTTTGAATTATGGTTTTCTCAGGGTATATGCCCAGTAGTGGCATTCCTGGGTCATATGGTAGTTCTATTTGTAGTTTTTTAAGGAATCTCCATATTGTTCTCCATAGTGGTTGTATCAATTTACATTCCCACCAACAGTGCAAGCGGGTTCCCTTTCTGCACACCCTCTCCAGCATTTATTGTTTGTATATTTTTTTGCTGATGGCCATTCTTACCGGTGTGAGATGATATCTCATTGTAGTTTTGATTTGCATTTCTCTAATGATTAATGATGTTGAGCATTCTTTCATGTGTTTGTTGGCAATCTGTATATCTTCTTTGGAGAAATGTTTATTTAGGCCTTCTGGCCATTTTTGGATTGGGTTTTTTGTTTTTTTGATATTGAGCTGCATGTGCTTCTTGTAAATTTTGGAGATTAATCCTTTGTCAGTTTCTTCATTTGCAAATATTTTCTCCCAATGGGGTCTTCTTGAATTGCCTTTCTCAGTGTAAAACCTCTGCCATTTCAGCAAGCTGGGGTGAAGGTAATCAGGGCTCAGTGTTCTTGGATTGTGCACCTGGAATAGAGCTTTTTCCTTATGAGTTTGTAGCTGGATAGAAAAAAAATGCCCAGATCTCTCAGTCACTCTTGCTTAGAGTAGAGCTTCTCCAATACAAAACTGAGAGGAATGAGAAATACTGGGATTCTGACCTTCTTGAAGGAAGAATCTATAGTCCCTTACTGGAAACTGAGGGGACAGGGAGTCCCATTCTCTTTTCTTTCTTATTTTCTGCCTATAGTGGGGCTTCTAACATGCTGAGCTACAGATGGGCCAAGAGTGAGTTATGCCTCCCCAAATTTAGAGTTTATCCCGGTTTTTACCAAAATTTAATGGATTTTCTTCATTAAATATTTCTCAATTTTCTGTATGCTATTACAGTAAATTCCAGAGATTTTAAATAGCTGTTTACTTTATAATTTGGTTTTTGCTGAGGAGTGGGTTTGTGATCCTCTTCATGCTATCATTCTGCAATTGTCTTTTCCTAAACAATGTAATTTTAAATAAAAATCATATGTTATAATACCAAATCCTTCAAAATTGCTTTAAAAAAACAATTATTTTTATTAACTTGCCCCTGGATAATATAGACATTTTTCTGATTAGTACGTAGTTTCTTGGGAAAAAATTTAAATGTGGTAATTTAATGAGTGTATTGCAAAGTTCTCATAATTCATTTCAAAAAGTAAATTGATTATTATTCAAGGTGTACTCTGTTGCTCACCAGCTTTCATTTGACTTCTGTGTTTAGCCATGGGAGAACCCAACAACCGATTGGACGCCTGTGGTTTTAAGGTCAGAATATTTCTTCCCTGATCCCCTCCCCTCTACCTGTCTTGGTTCAATGGTTGTGGCTGTGGTTCTGTCCTTTTGTAACTATAGCTCCTTTCAGACTCCTAGTGCCAGTTCTTACATGACTCTGGTAATAGTTTTTCTACTTACCTTGAGAGAGGTTTTCACCATTGGTGGTCTGTAGCTTCTCATCATCCCTTGTTGGTTCAACTATAAATTGTCCCTTATTTAAACTTACTTCAAAATGTCAGCTAAGTATGGCATTTATTCCTGGTGGGACAGTGACTTGTTTTCTTGGTTCTGGGTCAGAGAAAAGAATGTTAACTTCAAGAAAAGAACATGTGAATACAGATCAGGCTCCTATTTTAAATAATTTCCTGACAGTGTACATTTACTGTCTATTCATAGTCTGCTGGCTACTTTGCAGGACCCAGGATCAGTCATTGTTCTTAGTTGCTGCTACAGACATTGATATAGACATAATTAAACAGAAAAAAATGAATTTATCCAAAGGGTGTTACATAACTCATTGAAACTCCAGGAAGCCTAGAGAACTGGGACTGGAAAATTGAGGAGGAACAAGGGATATGGTCAAAATCAGAAACACTAGTACAGTGAGAAAACTGTTGCAATTGCCACAGAGAATAGGCACCCTGGGATACAGTGCCTCCATTGTTGATGCTGAAAACTGGGCACTGTCCTTTGCTGCCTCCTGACCTCGAGGGTTTTCCCCTGCTACTAATGATGTACACTGGCATAATGGGTTCTTTCTTTGTCCTTTCCTCTCAATTCCAAGTCCAGAGTTGGTGAGTTGGATTGACAGAAACAATATTCCATCCCATGCCCTGAGAAAACTATCTGGCATTTTCAGCTTCCACTAATACTCACCAGGTAAGGAATTGTCCATCCATAAAAAGGGGACTGAATGTTTGTCATAGAGAATATGCTAAATACCCATCACTGTGTACCTATTTTTCTGACAGGCGGTTGTTACTTTTGGTTGTCCAGTTCATGTAGTTATACTTCAAAAACAAAAACAGAATGAAACAACTCCACCTTAATGTACTACACCATCCTTCGTGAAAATAAAATGTATTTTCACCTTCCTCCAAAGAAGAGGAACTCAACATTTCATCGATTACTGCATCCAGACAGAGCACCAATATCTCTGGAGAAATGCATACTACTCCTTTTCTTCTGACTTCGACATGCCTTGATATTTTGTAACTACAGAATTCTCACCACAAATATGTCCTATAGAAAATAGTAAGAGGAATGAAACTGAAAGAAAATGAAAGAAGGAATAAAACAATGGACTTTTTTTTCATCTCTTTGGGATTCTTTACTTACTGAAGTGGCTGTAGTGACTAAAACTTCTCTTCAATTCATGAAAATTGTGCTCCACCTGTCTATTGCCCAAGTCTGTGGATTTCTCCCTTTAGTTTAAACAAAGATGCTTCTGTCATCTGAATATCCATCAATTGTGCCATTGGATCTAGTTTCAGTTAACTAAGCAAACAATCACAAAAGATCCAGGCAGCTTCAATTATTGTACCAATGAATAATCTTTGATAACCTTGTTAAACTTTGTGATGAATGCAGAGTTTATGCTGCTGCTTTCTGGAGCTTTGTGTGCTGGTAAAGGAGAGTTTGAAATAACCTGAAGAGTGTTCAAGATCAAATCCAAGTGATTGGATTCTCTTATGACACCTGAAATTATAGAATTAGGATAGCTGGAATAAAAAAAAAAAAAAACAACTAAAAATGATCATCAGTTTGCATTATCTCTGCTTGAGATCAATTATACAGTTACCTAAATTTATAATTGCTCTTTGGAAAGTGAAATGTTTGAAGTGCTCATGTCATGGTCTGGCTTGCTTTCAACAGCAATTAACTAGTATGCATAATGTAAAGATACTTTTAAAGATATGGCATATAGTATCCATGTGTTCTCTTTTCTTTTTTTCTCAGGCTAGCAATGAGAATCAAGTAGAGTATCTTTCTCCGTAGTAATTTCTTATGTGTTGATAACAGTTTATCAGCAGATCCCTCCTTGACTCAGTAAAATTGGGCTTACATATTAAGTCATGATTTTTTGCTTTGTGTCATCATTTCCCCAGAGGTTTGAAGTCAGCAACAATAGAATTTTGCAGTTCAGAGCAGAAGACTCCTGATTATCAGCAGAAGCTCCATGATCTGTCTTGAATTCTCTGTTTCTCAGCTCCTTCACTAAATCATCTTACTCCTCCATTGTGACCTTATTCAGATCTTCCAATATATTCAACACTTTCTTCTGTGTCAACATAGTGCTTAGTGGTACCACATGCTTGTTGTGATTAACAATGCACTGAAAAAAGTTAATTTTCTGATTTTTTTCAAAATTATTATACCATATATAAATAACATGTTGAAAATTTCCAGCACCAACCACATTTTATAATTATTATTTATTTTCTCATGGAGAGAAGCAACTCACATGCACAATAGATGAGAATATGTACATAGTCATGGTTATGTCTTTTATGTAGTCACACTTTGCTACTTCTAAATTTTCTTCTAATGTATGATTATTTCCTGCCTCTTAGGCGCACCTACTTTCTTCACAGGTGTTTATACTTCCTTAGAATGCCTTTAAAATTTACTTAGGGTAAAATGATAGGAAAAATACACAATGTATTTTTAAAAATGCAAGCATAAGACAAAAACCTATAGAAAAAATTGCTTAGATAAGACTACATCATATTCTACATCTTTTCACATTGATACTCATGTAACTCAAATGTTTTTACTGACACCTACATGTAGGTTTGTCTACCAAGTTTTCAATTTAGATAGTGAATATTGTTTAGATTTACTTGAAAGATATTCCAACATATATTCAGATGAATACAATTCAGAATATCAAGTAATATTTTTGTTTATTCCATTGCATGCTAAACATAGACAGAATTATTTCCCCAAATACCAGTTGAGTTTTTCATTTCAGCCCTGTCTAGAAAATTAACTGATCACTTAATTAATTAAGTGATCATTCCCCATACCAGTTAAGATTCCTTGTTTCATGCAGAAGAACAAAACTGGGTAATTTAAGCAGAATATTTGTGAAGAGGATAACGTGTAGTACACAAAAAATTAAGAAGTCTAGAGAATCAGGTCAGAAAAATGGCCAGGAAGTGGCGAAACTATGTAGCTGCTAGCAACAGTCTAAGTGTCACATCAAATATCAGCTCTGTGATAACAGTCCTACTGCTGCTGCAGCTGTTGAACACCATACAGACCAGCTTGTACTCCTGCCACTGTTGCCACCAAACACGATACTCTGTATACACTGTGCTGCTTCCACTGTTGCTGCTTCTATCCCTGGAACCTGGATAATGTTGCTACTATTGCTGTAATTGATGTTCCTTGACCTCTACCCTAAATTTACTAAATCCCAATTCAAAGTCCAAGATGGTGCAAGCTGATTGAAGGAGCAAGGTCACATACTGTCAATCTAGCTGCAAGAGAGGCTGAAGCTATCATACTTCTCTCAGAGAAAATAGGCTTTGTCTCTACTGATACTCAGAGGGCAAGAAGAAGTCAAATATGAGAAGAGTGATCGTATTCTGGACAGCCAAAGATCAACTCATATTGATTACATGACTTATGAATTTTCTATTGTTTCAATGAGTTGAAGGAATTGACCTGTCAGTAAAAAGGAAATCAGCAACCCTAAAGATAAATTAATAGATCAGTGGGATAATAATGCTTATAATACCATTAGTGTTTGTTGAACTTGAGGTTGAAACTACCAATTCAGCATTTTATGGGAGTACTTTAAATCCTCCTTTTAGTTATGGAGTTAGAAATTCCAAAATTCACCCTTATGAGTGAATCCAAGCAAGCATTTATGAAAATACTAACCTGGGTTAAATATATACTCTCTGGACATGAAAATAATGAGTCCATACGAGGCATGAGGTCTTGACCTTGCATTGGTCAAGTTCTCACCTGCTGAGTTAGCCATCTGTATAAGCACTATTATTCTCCTTTTCTTGCAAGATTATATAAAATTCCAATTGAAAACAGAATGGTGTTTTTTTTCAGGCTGAAGCTAGATTTTATCAAAAGACACAAAGTTTCTATTTCTTAGCTCTATTGTTTTGCTATCTCAAACTCCTTATCACCCCTCTCTGATCCCATAGAACCTCACAAAAAACTAGCAATTTAAGATCCATTCACCCAGGAAAGGGCATGCAAACATGGCAGATGGGGCTTGAAGTATGGAAATTTCAATGGAAACAATCCAGTGTACTAGGACATATACTCCATGGTAAAAACAAAAACAAAAACACTCCTTTTTTTCCTCAGAAATTCTGGAGTTTGTGTAAAATATGAATGTATATATATAATTGCCATATATTAGTTCCTAGATCAGTTACACAATGTTTTGACTCCAAACAAATTTTATATATCTTCCCACAGCTGAACAAACTTTTCCATTTCTGTTTAAGTGCTGAGTCACTAATGCATGTTCTTCTTCTTTTCATAGTGAAGATATCCATAAAGTGACATCCATAAGTCTAAAATGACCACTTTCCTCCACTTGGCAGCTGGGTAAACATTAATTCAATAAGACTACACTTCCAAAATTGTATTTGCCTTAAAAACCAAGATTCTCTGTTTTCTCCTACTTCACCTGTCCATATGACTTCTAAAAAATATGTAACTGGGTTCTTTATGTGTGAATATTGGATCTGGTAGATTTAACAAAAAGTAATGATGATAATGGACAGAGTTCCTCTAGTGTGCAAGAAAGGCTGCTGTGCACTTTATACACATTACATCTGCTGACCTGAAACAAATAGACTGCCAGATATTTTTCCGGCAAAGATAGCTTATATAGGATCAGTAGAGAATTGTAATTTGGGATCTGTCACTATGGCAAGCCATGTGGTAGTTTCTTCAGAGCAAGAGAAGGAGGATGCTTTTTTTTTTTTAACATCTTTATTGGGGTATAATTGCTTTACAAAGGTGTGTTAGTTTCTGCTTTATAACAAAGTGAATCAGTTATACATATACATATGTTCCCATATCTCTTCCCTCTTGCGTCTCCCTCCCTCCCACCCTCCCTATCCCACCCCTCCAGACTGTCACAAAGCACCAAGCCAATATCCCTGTGCCATGCGGCTGCTTCCAACTAGCTATCTACCTTACTACGTTTGTTAGTGTGTATATGTCCATGACTCTCTCTCGCCCTGTCACAGCTCACCCTTCCACCTCCCCATAACCTCAAGTCCGTTCTCTAGGAGGTCTGCGTCTTTATTCCTGCCTTACCCCTAGGTTCTTCATGACATTTTTTTTTCTTAAATTCCATATATATGTGTTAGCATATGGTATTTGTCTTTTTCTTTCTGACTTACTTCACTCTGTATGACAGACTCTAGGTCTATCCACCTCATTACAAATAGCTCAATTTCGTTTCCTTTTATGGCTGAGTAATATTCCATTGTATATATGTGCCACATCTTCTTTATCCATTCATCCAATGATGGACACTTAGGTTGTTTCCATCTCCGGGCTATTGTAAATAGAGCTGCAATGAACATTTTGGTACATGACTCTTTTTGAATTTCGGTTTTCTCAGGGTATATGCCCAGTAGTGGGATTGCTGGGTCATATGGTAGTTCTATTTGTAGCTTTTTAAGGAACCTCCATACTGTTCTCCATAGTGGCTGAACCAATTCACATTCCCACCAGCAGTGCAAGAGTGTTCCCTTTTCTCCACACCCTCTCCAACATTTATTGTTTCTAGATTTTTTGATGATGGCCATTCTGACTGGTGTGAGATGATATCTCATTGTAGTTTTGATTTGCATTTCTCTAATGATTAATGATGTTGAGCATTCTTTCATGTGTTTGTTGGCAGTCTGTATATCTTCTTTGGAGAAATGTCTATTTAGGTCTTCTGCCCATTTTTGGATTGGGTTTTTTGTTTTTTTGTTATTGAGCTGCATGAGCTGCTTGTAAATTTTGGAGATTAATCCTTTGTCAGTTACTTCATTTGCAAATATTTTCTCCCATTCTGAGGGTTGTCTTTTGGTCTTGTTTATGGTTTCCTTTGCTGTGCAAAAGCTTTGAAGTTTCATTAGGTCCCATTTGTTTACTTTTGTTTTTATTTCCATTACTCTAGGAGGTGGGTCAGAAAGGATCTTGCTGTGATTTATTTCATAGAGTGTTCTGCCTATGTTTTCCTCTAAGAGTTTGATAGTTTCTGGCCTTATATTTAGGTCTTTAATCCATTTTTAGCTTATTTTTGTGTATGGTGTTAGGGAGTGATCTAATCTCATACTTTTACATGTACCTGTCCAGTTTTCCCAGCACCACTTATTGAAGAGGCTGTCCTTTCTCCACTGTACATTCCTGCCACCTTTATCAAAGATAAGGTGTCCATATGTGCATGGGTTTATCTCTGGGCTTTCTATCCTGTTCCATTGATCTATCTTTCTGTTTTTGTGCCAGTACCATACCGTCTTGATAACTGTAGCTTTGTAGTATAGTCTGAAGTCAGGGAGCCTGATTCCTCCAGTTCCTTTTTTCGTTCTCAAGATTGCTTTGGCTATTCGGGGTCTTTTGTGTTTCCATACAAATTGTGAAATTTTTTGTTCTAGTTCTGTGAAAAATGCCAGTGGTAGTTTGATAGGGATTGAATTGAATCTATAGATTGCTTTTGGTAGTAGAGTCATTTTCACAATGTTGATTCTTCCAATCCAAGAACATGGTATATCTCTCCATCTATTTGTATCATCTTTAATTTCTTTCATCAGTGTCTTATAATTTTCTGCATACAGGTCTTTTGTCTCCTTAGGTAGGTTTATTCCTAGATATTTTATTCTTTTTGTTGCAATGGTAAATGGGAGTGTTTTCTTGATTTCACTTTCAGATTTTTCATCATTAGTATATAGGAATGCCAGAGATTTCTGTGCATTAATTTTGTATCCTGCCACTCTACCAAATTCATTGATTAGCTCTAGTAGTTTTCTGGTAGCATCATTAGGATTCTCTATGTATAGGATCATGTCATCTGCAAACAGTGACAGCTTTACTGCTTCTTTTCCGATTTGGATTCCTTTTATTTCCTTTTCTTCTCTGATTGCTGTGGCTAAAATTCCAAAACTATGTTGAATAAGACTGGTGAGAGTGGGCAACCTTGTCTTGTTCCTGATCTTAGTGGAAATGCTTTCAGTTTTTCACCTTTGAGGATGATGTTTGCTGTGGGCTTGTCATATATCGCCTTTATTATGTTGAGGAAAGTTCCCTCTATGCCTACTTTCTGCAGGGTTTTTATCATAAATGGGTGTTGAATTTTGTCAAAAGCTTTCTCTGCAACTATTGAGATGATCATATGGTTTTTCTTCTTCAATTTGTTAATATGGTTTATCACATTGATAGATTTGCGTATATTGAAGAATCCTTGCATTCCTGGAATAAACCCCACTTGCTCATGGTGTATGATCCTTTTAATGTGCTGTTGGATTCTGTTTGCTAGTATTTTGTTGAGGATTTTTGCATCTATGTTCATCAGTGATATTGGCCTGTAGTTTTCTTTCTTTGTGACATCCTTGTCTGGTTTTGGTATCAAGGTGATGGTGGCCTCGTAGAAGGAGTTTGGGAGTGTTCCTCCCTCTGCTATACTTTGGAAGAGTTTGAGAAGGATAGGTGTTAGCTCTTCTCTAAATGTTTGATAGAATTCGCCTGTGAAGACATCTGGTCCTGGGCTTTTCTTTGTTGGAAGATTTTTAATCACAGTTTCAATTTCAGTGCTTGTGATCGGTCTGTTCATATTTTCTATTTCTTCCTGATTCAGTCTCGGCAGGTTGTGCATTTCTAAGAATTTGTCCAGTTCTTCCAGATTGTCCATTTTAATGGCATAGAGTTGCTTGTAGTAATCTCTCACGATCCTTTGTATTTCTGCAGTGTCAGTTGTTACCTCTCCTTTTTCATTTCTAATTCTATTGATTTGAGTCTTCTCCCTTTTTTTCTTGATGAGTCTGGCTAGTGGTTTATCTATTTTGTTTATCTTCTCAAAGAACCAGCTTTTAGTTTTATTGATCTTTGCTATTGTTTCCTTCATTTCTTTTTCATTTATTTCTGATCTGATCTTTCTGATTTCTTTCCTTCTGCTAGCTTTGGGGTTTTTTTGTTCTTCTTTCTCTAATTGCTTGAGGTGCAAGGTTAGGTTGTTTATTCTAGATGTTTCCTGCTTCTTAAGGTGGGCTTGTATTGCTATAAACTTCCCCCTTAGAACTGCTTTTGCTGCATCCCACAAGTTTTGGGTCTTTGTGTCTCCATTGTCATTTGTTTCTAGGTATTTTTTGATTTCCTCTTTGATTACTTCAGTGATCACTTCATTATTAAGTAGTGTATTGTTTAGCCTCCATGTGTTTGTATTTTTTACAGATCTTTTCCTGGAATTGATATCTAGTCTCATGGCATTGTGGTCAGAAAAGATACTTGATACAATTTCAATTTTCTTAAATTTACCAAGGCTTGATTTGTGACCCAAGATATGATCTATCCTGGAGAATGTTCCATGAGCACTTGAGAAAAATGTGTATTCTGTTGTTTTTGGATGGAGTGTCCTATAAATATCAATTAAGTCCATCTTATTTAATGTATCATTTAAAGCTTGTGTTTCCTTATTTATTTTCATTTTGGATGATCTGTCCATGGGTGAAAGTGGAGTATTTAAGTCCCCTACTATGAATGTGTTACTGTCGATTTCCCCTTTTATGGCTGTTAGTATTTGCCTTATGTATTGAGGTGCTCCTATTTTGGGTGCATAAATATTTACAATTGTTATATCTTCTTCTTGGATCAATCCCTTGATAATTATGTAGTGTCCTTCGTTGTCTCTTTTAATAGTCTTTATTTTAAAGTCTATTTTGTCTGATATGAGAATTGCTATTCCAGCTTTCTTTTGGTTTCCATTTGCATGGAATATCTTTTTCCATCCCCTTACTTTCAGTCTGTATGTGTCTCTAGGTCTGAAGTGGGTCTCTTGTAGACAGCATATATAAGGGTCTTGTTTTTGTATCCATTCAGCTAATCTGTGTCTTTTGGTGGGAGCATTTAGTCCATTTACATTTAAGGTAATTATCGATATGTATGTTCCTATTCCCATTTTCTAAATTGTTTTGGGTTCGTTATTATAGGTCTTCTCCTTCTCTCGTGTTTCTTGCCTAGAGAAGATCTTTTAGCATTTGTTGTAAAGCTGGTTTGGTGGTGCTGAACTCTCTCAGTTTTTGCTTGTCTGTAAAGGTTTTAATTTCTCCATCAAATCTGAATGAGATCCTTGCTGGGTAGAGTAGTCTTGGCTGCAGGTTTTTCTCCTTCATCACTTTCAGTATGTCCTGCCACTCCCTTCTGGCTTGTAGGGTTTCTGCTGAAAGATCAGCTGTTAACCTTATGGGGATTCCCTTGTGTGTTATTTGTTGTTTTTCCCTTGCTGCTTTTAATATGTTTTCTTTGTATTTAATTTTTGACAGTTTGATTAATATGTGTCTTGGCATATTTCTCCTTGTATTTATCCTGTATGGGACTCTCTGTGCTTCCTGGACTTGATTAACTATTTCCTTTCCCATATTAGGGAAGTTTTCAACTATAATCTCTTCAAATATCTTCTCAGTCCCTTTCTTTTTCTCTTCTTCTTCTGGAACCCCTATAATTCAAATGTTGGTGCGTTAATGTTGTCCCAGAGGTCTGTGAGACTGTCCTCAGTTCTTTTCATTCTTTTTTCTTTATTCTGCTCTGCAGTAGTTATTTCCACTATTTTATCTTCCAGGTCACTTATCCGTTCTTCTGCCTCAGTTATTCTGCGATTGATCCCATCTAGAGTACTTTTAATTTCATTTATTGTGTTGTTCATCATTGCTTGTTTCATCTTTAGTTCTTCTAGGTCCTTGTTAACTGATTCTTGCATTTTGTCCATTCTATTGTCTATTCTATCTCCAAGATTTCGGATCATCCTTACTATCATTATTCTGAATTCTTTTTCAGGTAAGCTGCCTATTTCCTCTTCATTTGTTAGGTCTGGTGCATTTTTATCTTGCTCCTTTATCTGCTGTGTGTTTTTCTGTCTTCTCATTTTGCTTATCTTACTGTGTTTGGGGTCTCCTTTTTGCAGGCTGCAGGTTCGTAGTTCCTGCTGTTTTTGATGTCTGTCCCCAGTGGCTACGGTTGGTTCAGTGGGTTGTGTAGGTTTCCTGGTGGAGGGGACTAGTGCCTGTGTTGTGGTGGATGAGGCTGGATCTTGTCTCTCTAGTGGGCAGGTTCACGTCTGGTGGTGTGTTTGGGGTGTCTGTGGCCTTATTATTATTTTAGGCAGCCTCTCTGCTAATGGGTGGGGTTGTGTTCCTGTCTTGCTAGTTGTTTGGCATAGGTTGTCCAGCACTGTGGCTTGCTGGTCGTTGAGTGAAGCTGGGTGCTGGTGTTAGGATGGAGGTCTCTGGGAGATTTTCGCCGTTTGATATTATGTGGAGCTGGGAGGTCTCTTGTTGACCAGTGTCCTGAAGTTGGCTCTCCTACCTCAGAGGCAGAGCCCTGACTCCTGGCTGGAGCACCAAGAGCTTTTCATCCACACGGCTCAGAATAAAAGGGAGAAAAAGTAGAGGGAATTAGTAGAAGTATGAGGAAAGAAAGAAGGAAAGGAGGGAAGGAAGGAAGGAAGAAAGAAAGAAAGAAGCAAAGAAGGAAAGAAGGAAAGAAAGGAGGGAGGGAGGGAGGAAGGAAGGAAGGAGGGAAAGAAGGAAAAAGACAGAAAGAAAGAAGATACAGTAAAAATAAAATAAAGTATAATAAAATTATTGAATTAAAAAATTCTTATTTAGAAAAAAAAAAAAAAAAGGACGGATAGAACCTTAGGACAAATGTTGGAAGCAAAGCTATACAGACAAAATCTTACACAGAAGCATACACATACACCCTCACTAAAAGAGGTAAAGGGGGAAAAATCATAAATCTTGCTGTCAGAGACCACCTCCTCAATTTGGGATGATTCGTTGTCTAAAGGAGGGAAGGAAGGAAGGAAAGAAAGAAAGAAAGAAAGAAAGAACGAAGGTAAAGTATAATAACGTTATTAAAATTAAAATTGATTATTAAGAAAAAAGTTTTTAAAAAAAACCATGGACGGATAGAACCCTAGGACAAATGGTGGAAGCAAGACTATACAGACAAGATCTCACACAGAAGCATACACATATACATTCCTCATTCACAAAAAGAGGAAAAGGGAAAAAAATCATAGATCTTGCTCCTAAAGTCCACTTCCTTAATTTGGGATGATTGGTTGTCTATTCAGGTATGCCACAGATGTAGGGTATATCAAGTTGATTGTGGAGCTTTAATCCGCTGCTTCTGAGGCTGCTGGGAGAGATTTCCCTTTCTCTTCTTTGTTCTCACAGCTCACAGGGGCTCAGCTTTGGATTTGGCCCTGCCACTGCGTGTAGGTCGCTGGAGGGCGTCTGTTTTTTGCTCAGACAGGGCGGGGTTAAAAGAGCCGCTGATTCGGGGGCTCTGGCGCACTCAGGCCAGCGGGGAGGGAGGGGCACGGAGTGCGGGGCGGGCCTGCGGCGGCAGAAGCCGGCGTGACTTTGCACCAGCCTGAGGCCCGCTGTGCGTTCTCCCGGGGAAGTTGTCCCTGGATCCCGGGAACCTGGCAGTGGTGGGCTACACAGGCTCCGCGGAAGAGGGGTGTGGAGAGTGACCTGTGCTCGCACACAGGCCCCTCGGTGGCGGCAGCAGCAGCCTTATCGTCTCCCGCCCGTCTCTGGGGTCCGCGCTTTTAGCCGCGGCTCGCGCCCGTCTCTGGCGTTCGTGCTTTTAGCCGCGGCTCGCGCCCGTCTCTGGAGCTCCTTTAAGCAGCGTTCTTAAACCCCTCTCCTCACGCACCAGGAAACAAAGAGGGAAGAAAAAGTCTCTTGCCTCTTCGGCAGGTGCAGACTTTTCCCCGGACTCCCTCCAGGCTAGCCGTGGTGCACTAACCCCTTCAGGCTATGTTCAAGCCGCCAACCCCAGTCCTCTCCCTGCGCTCCAGCCTCAGCTCGCAGCCCCGCCCGCCCCGGCGGGTGAGCAGACAAGCCTCTCGGGCTGGTGAGTGCCGGTCGGCACCGATCCTCTGTGCGGGAATCTCCCCGCTTTGCCCTCCGCACCCGTTGCTGTGCACTCCTCCGCGGCACCGAAGCTCCCCCCTCCGCCCCCCGCAGTCTCCGCCCGCGAAGGGGCTTCCTAGTGTATGGAAACTTTTCCTCCTTCACAGCTCCCTCCCACTGGTGCAGGTGCCGTCCCTATTCTTTTGTCTCTGTTTTTTCTTTTGCCCTACCCAGGTACGTGGGGAGTTTCTTGCCTTTTGGGAGGTCTGAGGTCTTCTGCCAGGGTTCAGTAGGTGTTCTGTAGGAGTTGTTCCACGTGTAGATGTATTTCTGGTGTATCTGTGGGGAGGAAGGTGATCTCCGCGTCTTACTCTTCCGCCATCTTCAAGGTCCCCCCCCAGGAGGATGCTTTTATAGGTAGAAAAAGAAAGTGAGGAGGGCTATAGTAAACAAAGACTCAATGGCTTTTGATTGGTGAGTCCTTGCCAGGAAAGAAAAAAACTCTTTCTTCCTCATGTTGGGCTCTCATGCCCCAACTCTATTCAACTGTTCCTATTTATTAGTTTTTTACATGTATAATGCCCCAAATCGTTACCAGATTCACATATATACAGGGAGGAAAAGTGATTTTCTCAGTGTTACACAGTTTTTAAGTGGAAGAGCTAGAATTGAGTGCACTTTAGCCACATTTGAGGATCTAGAGGAATTATTTGAAAACTGATACATAAAGAGAAAAAAACAAGTGTGTATCCAGCTTTTCCAATGTGAACTGTACTTAAGTGTAACTAAATAATTGAGTACCAGAATTTCTCTTTAAGGAAGTACTAAAAACTGTAAATGAAAAATAGTAGAGTCAGAACATCACCATTTTTAAATCCAAGAGAAACAGAGACGCAGGAAACGGTTACCAATAACAGCTAAAAACCACAAAAAGGAGAGAAAGCTAGACTATATGTGTTTCCTGCTGGAATACACAGTACCACATTCCAGAATGTGATCAAGCTTCTAAGTCTAACAATAACAAGGGACAGAAGAGCATGTTAAATAACACCCCAGGGATGAAAACAGCCAAAACCATATTGTGGAAAACCACCTGAGTCAACAATAAATAAATTGTAAGAAATTGAGAAAAAGTGAGAACAAGAGTTAGAGACGGTGAGAGGGTGGTGCGGGGAGAGAGAGAAAATCAAATCTATAGATTAAAAGAAACTTAAGTAACTTACCAACCAATTGTAATGTGTAGAACTTATCAGAACATTATTAAAAATCCTTTAACAGTTATGAAATGGATATATTTATTTGAACTCTGTCTAAATATTTGGTGTTATTGAGATATTGTTTTCATGCATATTTTAGGCATAATAAAAAAGAATATTGCAGTTATGTTTTAAAAGTGTTATATTTTATGTATACATAATAAATATCCTTTAATAAAAGTATGTAATATTTTAGATTTGTTTGAACAATCCATGAGGAAAGGATAGATGGAGGTAGGGTCATAGATGAAAGAAGATTGAAATTGGGAGATTAAATAATGGGTTTCATCATACTATTCTTTCAAAATTTGTAAATACTGAATTTCTATAATTAAAAAAACCTACAAGTATAGATTTTTTAAATATAAAATAAAATGAGGAACTCATGAGTCTTTTTTGACTCCATGCAATTAATATCAAGCACCCAATTTTCTTTCTTTCAAATTCTTGGTTCCCTGTGAGTGTCAATGAAACATTAAATTATGTTTGTGCAATGAAGATGGTTTCTTTAGATTTTAGAAGACTCTTACAAGTTGTACCAGTTGTGTTTGTTGATAGTACCACATCTGCTCTTCTAAGCCTGTCATTCAAGTACAATGGTATAGAGCCCAACAATGCCATTTACCAGATGCCCTTGCCAGCATTTTTCTATTTCAATTTTGTATTAGGAGGCACTCAAGTAAAATGTGATAGATTGAAGAGAAGAAAAAAATCATATTACTTGTAGCATAAAATCATATTCTCATGTACTGAAAGCACATACAAGCATATGCATGACCATTGATTGGCAGAGAGAAGCAGTAGGTTTTGCCTACTTTCAGGCTTCCTCTTAAGGAACATCAAGTTTGATATGGAAGCAACTGAGACCTTTTGTGGCAGCTTCCCTGAAATTCCTTCGCGGACAGTGATAACACCAAGTTGGGATTCCGGTATGGTCTATTTTTTTATCTATGTGTTGGTTACATAAGCGTTTGTGAAAATCATTGAACTGTATACTACGATACTTACCCTTTTCTATGTATATGGTACTGTACTTCAGTAAGATGTTAAAACAAAAACAAAACAAAACAAGAATAGCCAAGAAGTGTTGAAAAACCTCTACCTTTTCACATGTGTTTCAATTGAGCAATAAAAGTCATTGTGATACTGAAAGACAACAAAGACTGATCACAGATAAATTCAGATGTACATTATTTATAGATATCCAAATAGCAACTCAACTGATTAAGACCTCAGGTTTAAATTAACCCCCATGCCAAATGCAGGGTAGTGATAGATATTTCCAATGTGAATAGAAGCATTCCATGGCTCATATTCAATCTGAACTTTGATGGCAATTTTGGGGATTCTATTAGGGCCTGTACCGGCATCGGGAATTGTGAAATATTCTGAGAAACACATTTCCTGGTTCATTTCAATTTGGTATATAATAACTCAGCTTCACTTATAATGGCATCTGAAGGTGGAAACGATAAACTGGGTGCATGAAAGAATTACAGCAAAGGAAATATGAGCCTCACTTACTGACCTGAAGTTCAAAAAGTGGACTTGTAGAGAAAAATCTCAGGGAGACTTCTACTTTAAGGGAAATTAATAGAGTATAATGTGTGTGGGGGAAAGGAATTAAGCTTGTTCTAGATGACATATTTTAACCCATTCTAGACCCATCAAAGTAAAACATCTGCAGAATCTAAAAACATATTTTGATAAAACATTCTTAAATACATTAAGATGCTGGTGCATAAGATAATTATTTATCATTAGATTAATTAGTCATAAAAATGTCCCAAAGATTCCATAAATTAATTCTTAACTAAACAACCATAAGTATATTGTACACTAATCAAAACTAACACTGTTATAGCAGGTTCTATTTCACAGAGTATTTTGACATGCCCCATTTGAATTTGTTCCTTTAGCAATGGCATATTATCTGTACCAAACATTATGCATGTACACTGCACACAGACCTACAATTCCTAGGAAATCTCACTCTAAAGAATCTGTTCATAACTTTGACTGCCCAGTGTGTTTTTAATTTTTTTTAAAAAAATTGTAATATAAGCTTACATTTCTTTGTAAAGATTCAAATGTTAAGAAACTCTTAGAACAACTTTTGGGAAGGTCTTATTGATCTCCTTTCCTTTTTATCCCACTCCAGACCTCAAGAAAAACCATATTCACAAATGGTATGTATCCTCCCAATACCTTTTCCATACTTTTGAGGTAGATATGCACTTATCTAGGCATAGGGTTTTTAAACACATCATTGTGTTCTGTAACATTTTCCCCACTTAGTAACATATTCTGAAATAGTTTTCCATGTTAATACACTTAGTCCTACTTCATTTTGTTTAGTCACTACCTAGTCTTCCAAATTATGGGTGCTTCATAATTGAGTCAACACCTGATACAAAGGTTTACAATTTCAAATAATATACAGGTTAAAAACTTAGGAGCTGTGGTCTGATTACTCTGCTGTTTAACTAGTATGGACACTTGAGCAAAGTATTTAACTATACTGAGGTGCATTTTCTTAATCTATTAAAATGAGATGAATGCCTACCTCACAGGAATACTGTGAGGATTAAGTGATATAAGTAACAAGCACTAAGCATAGAGCCTGGCACATAGTAAATAATAAATGTTAAATAACACACACACACACACACACACACACACACACACACACACGATGTATGTAAAGTACCTGACATACTGCCCAAGATGTTAAATGCTCAATATATGATATTATTATATAGATATATTTCATGTCTTCTTCTCTGTTTTCAATAATCATTAAATATTTATCTACAAAGGTTTTATTTATATGAAAAGTATCTATTATTTGTTAATTATGTAATTTGTTAATATTTTTAGCCAGTTGAGATTTTTTAACTCTGTACAATCATTCTATAT
This sequence comes from Orcinus orca, assembly GCF_937001465.1. Lineage (NCBI taxonomy): Eukaryota > Metazoa > Chordata > Mammalia > Artiodactyla > Delphinidae > Orcinus > Orcinus orca. The sequence goes on along the minus strand of NC_064566.1, from coordinate 81,385,260 downwards.
GAAATTTTTTCAATTTTATGAATGCAAATTACTCATACAAATTACTTATAGCTCTTAATATTTGTCAAGCTTAGAAAGGCCTATGTCACAAAAAATGTAAAAATATTCTCCTATACTGTATTATAATTTATATTTTTTCTGGAATTTTTTCCTAACTTCTTCTGGCATGCACCTTTTTATATGATGTGAGGTAGGCATCTGTTTTTAATTTTTTTCCAATGCATCACCAATTATCTCCAAGTCATTTTTCAATTTTTCCCCATGGATTTAAACTGCTACATTTAGTCATAAAATACATGAATACTCATGCATGGCTCTCCTTCAGGACTCTCTATTTATTGGTCATTTAGATTAGAGGATATTTTTCTTATTTTGTGATATACTTGGTTGCTTTGGGTATAAGTATTAACCTTGTCATATAGAAATAGTTGTAAAGATTTCCAGATCCCTTTAACCAGAATCGCATGCTCTTTTCTCAGTCCATTCATGGTTACACAACATTGGTTGAATCTAGGAGAAATTGAGGAAAACTTCTTCTGCTCAGCTCCAAAAGTAACTATTCTTTCTTCTCCACTAGACCTGATCCTGCCTTCAATCACTATAAATGGAATTCTGAAGAGCTACAGGTTGTGTAGTAACTACTTTCTGTCTATCCTCTACTTTAATCACCACAAGTTTTCCCCTATCATTAGGGGATTTGCAATTGTAATTACTTTTCCTGACATTAGCCAAGTTGACTAATTCTTGTGCCTTCAAATTCTCCTTTTGTGCCACAAACATCACTTTTCATACTTTTTGAGTCCTGTAAGAATCTCTTTCCACCCCATTTTCTATCCAAATCCCACCTTTGTGTGGTAATTTCTACTATCTCTGTTTCACAAAGTAGAAGGTTGCCTGAGAACTCACAAGATGACCTTATGCATCATAGCAATGCCTTAATAGTTCACTGTGACAAAACTGATGCTCCATTATTCCCTTTTCATGTTGACATATATATGTATGGTTCATGTTAGATTATTAGATTATTAAATAAATGTAATGAGGTATCGGTAGTGGTAGATAAGGATGCTTTCTGAAATGATTTGATGACTTGGCAGCATCTTAAGACCCAAATTACCTATCTCTGAGGTACTTGTAGTAGTGTGGGAAGAATGCAGTGACCAGCTCCATTCTAGCATAATTCACTGGTTTGTGAAGTGATGCACATCATCTGTTACATTGGGCATCAACTTAAAATACTGTTATGGCTACTCAAGTTAAATCATGGTGAAAAGGGTTATTGAAACAGTGTTAAAAAGTAGGACCCTGGGCTTCCCTGGTGGCGCAGTGTTTGAGAGTCTGCCTGCCGATGCAGGGGACACGGGTTCGTGCCCTGGTCCGGGAAGATCCCACATGCCTCGGAGTGGCTGGGTCCGTGAGTCATGGCTGCTGAGACTGCACGTCCGGAGCCTGTGCTCCGCAACGGGAGAGGCCACAACAGTGAGAGGCCCACGTACCAGAAAAAAAAAAAAAAAAGTAGGACCCTCACCTAGAAAGACCTAGAAAGACTGGGCACTTGCTTCATATGGGAAGCATGGCTTAATAATCTGTGATATAACTCTTTAGTTCTACATTGCCTCTTTAATTTACTGTGAAATTTTAATGAGATTGGAATCAGTTTAGATGAAAAATAAGTGTTTTCAATTATTTTCATGGCAAATAAGTAAGACTTTAAATGGTAATTTTTCATAAATTTATTATTTGAATATGAGGAAATTGTTTTTCTTTCACTTATTTTAAAGACGTTGTTTATTTTTAATGTCATTAACAAGTTCAAGCCAGAGAAATCAGCTGAGCTTCTGAAATGCCACTAAATTTAGGCATATAAAATAGTTTATATTATGGTTTTAAATTTAAAAAGTAAGCATTTTAATTGAAAGGGTAAATTTTAGGAATTAAAATTTAAATTAGAAATGGACTGCTATTCTTCTTTGTTACTGCACTTAATTTCATCCTAGGATGGCCCTAAAACAAAAAATAGATATATTTTGGAGTTCAAATTCATATTTTTAAAAGCCAGTCTAGTTAAGTGGTCTCATAGACATACTGTGTCAACAAAATAAGACATAGGGAGGTGAAATAGTTTGAACAGTAAAATTAAAAAGAAAATGAGCTACAGCATTTATCAGTGTAGTAGAAAATGCCCAGAACTAGAAGCCAGAAAACTAGAGGTTTAGACAGAAATCTAACAGTAGCTCATTCTGTGATGTGAAATAACCAGCTGACCACTCCAGGGCTTACATAAGAGGAGAAGTTTTGTGTCAAAGGTCTTGAAGTTTCCTTTCTGACATAAAGTATGTGTAAAAGTCCATGATTTTCCCAATGCACTCTCAATGTGATAGTCCAGCTGCTATCACACATCTTTTGTTAGTTTAATATTGAAACTACTATAAACTGCCTCACTTGAAAGAGAGAAATTCAGTTTTTTGCAATGGCACATAGGGTTAATAGAAAATATACTTGTAAGGTCGGATCTTAACAAACCGCGAAACACAGGAAAGCTTCAAGTGAGCTTTATTAGGGAGCGCTCCCGGGCGAGGTTCACTGGTCCGAGAGAAAGGGGCCAGAGAAGTCGCACCCGGGCGAGGGTTGGGCAAGACTTTATAGGGGAAGAAGGGAAAGGGGTGTGGTGAATCTGGGAGGGCGCAGGGTATTCCTTATTTGGTGGTCTTTTCAGGTATCCTGGGGGACCGTTAGTCCCGCCCCTCGAAAGGCGGGAAGACTGGGCTGCATTCAAAGTCCCCAGGTCAGTTCCTGGAACTGGGTGGTCCGGGATGTCTCCAGAGCAGTTTCTGGAACTGGGTGGTCCGGAATGTCTCCAGGGCAGTTTCTGGAACTGGGTGGTCCGGAGAATTTCGGTCTGATGCAACCTGTGAAACTGATTGTATTCCCCTGCCTCAGGCCAGTTGGCCTTACAATACTAATACAGAAATATAGATCAAAGGAACAGGATAGAAAGCCCAGAAATAAACCCATACACCTATGGTCAATTAATCTATGACAATGGAGACAAGAATATACAATGGAGAAAAGTCAGTCTCTTCAATAAGTGGTGCTGGGAAAACTGGACAGCTACATATAAAAGAATAAAATTAGAATGTTCTCTAATACCATACACAAAAATAAACTCAAAATGGATAAAATTAACCTTTCTTATGTTTGTCCATTTGACAGAGTTTTGATATGTCATGACCTGGCACATAAGCTATAAATATCCTCAGATGGAGCCATTCATTGATGTTTTTCTTAATAAGCAACAAATAAGCTAAGTATTTTTGAGAATCCATAACTTGGGAAAGACTATAATGATTATTGAAATTAAAAATATTTTTTATAATTAGTTATTAAGCAAAATATATAATATGTATAAAATGGCATTATTAAACTTACAGCTTAAATGCCCAAAACATAGAGGCATTAATGGAGAAAGTATTTCAGTTGATTTTTTTCACTTATCATTGAGATATAAACTAACATTAATAGAACAGGCTCATTAAATGTTCCATACGGTCAAAGTAAGTCTCTGTTTTATGTTTATTACTATAGCACTGGAACAATTAATAACAATTTTTTTGTAAACAAAATTTATATCCCTTTTTTTCATTTGTTGAGTCCTTAAAGTTGCTTTGGTATAGTGTACAAAATTTCACTTAATACTGTTTGTGAGACTTTCATGTTAAAACTTAAAAATTCGGGCTTCTCTGGTGGTGCAGTGGTTGAGAGTACGCCTGCCGATGCAGGGGACGTGGGTTCGTGCCCCGGTCCAGGAAGATCCCACATGCTGCGGAGCGGCTGGGCGCGTGAGCCATGGCTGCTGAGCCTGCGCGTCCGGAGCCTGTGCTCCGCAACAGGAGAGACCACAACAGTGAGAGGCCCACGTACCGCAAAAAAAAAAAAAAAAAGAAAAAAAAAAAAACTTAAAAATTCTATTCCAAAAATTATAGAGTTTTGTCAAAAAGAAGTCTTTATTGAAACCAAATTTTAAATATACAGTGTCTGATTATATCATCAATCATTAGTAATTATAATTTTAATCCTTGCTTTGAAAATAATATTAATACAGTAAGGAAATTTAAACATGACTATTATTTTTTAAAATGCTTTTCTTGAAGATCACAGTGACTCACTTGAATAAGGTCTTTTTTAAGTCTCATCTAGAGTAGAAGAATACACAACAGCAAGTGATTTAGGGTGCTTAACATAAACTCTTTTTCTCATTTGTTCATGTAAAGACTACCCAGAGCATAGCACTAAGGAATATGACAAGTAAGGTAGTAGTAATGTGGTGTGTTCATAAGAATACATGGTTTTTAAGAAGGTTTTATAGATAAATATATGTAGGTTATTTCATATAATCTACAAAAGAGAAACAATAAAAAATACAATTAAACTCAACACTACCTTGAACTTATTTATGGCAGTTCAAAGAAAAAAAAAGAAAACTAAAGGGCTTTGAAATTCATCAAATATCCTAAAAATAGTGCAAGTATGAAGTTCCAAAATTGATTTCCAAATTTTGATTTGCTCTCCAGTATGACATGAAGTTAAATTACTCCAAATCAGTGGCAGATGATATTACTTAGATGAAAGCAACATTGATGGAAATGAAGATAGATTTATCAGGGAGGAGTGCAGGGGAAGCTGCAATGGCATTCTCCCAAATCTTTGAAACAGTCCGAACAAAACTAGGAAGTGTTCTTTTCATTCTAGAATATCAAAATATTTAAATATTTTCTTTTATTCACTAATGGAGAAAAATGGAATCCCTGGAGCTGCTCACTCACCAGTGCTAGAGATTGCTTAAGCTTCTGCGGCAACCTCATATTATTCTCTCTGACAAACGTACCCTATTACTCTATGTGTGGCACATGGTTCTAAGAGGCAACTCCTCTTGGGAAATATTTTTTAAGATAATAGACAAATTCATTTTCCTTAGTTACACTTATCTGGACAATTTGTTCTCAATCTGTACATGTATTCATTTATGCACTTATATATGAGATGTACATACAAATGTCTGTATATTTGTATGAATTTAGTGCTTAAACTATAATATCAAAGTGTTATGTTTTGTTTTGTTTTTAATTTATGATTATAGTCAGATAAGTGCCAGTTTGGGGAAACTGAAGATTTTAGCATACCCATCTCAGACAGACAAATTCCTTTACCTTAATAACCTTTGTTCACCTCTAATTATGTGAATTCTTCAAGATGTCTTTTCTCTCCCTAATACCAGACACCTAACTTGAGGTCCCTCAGTATGGGATAAAAAATATAGTCTATTGGTAAGAACTCGTTCCAGAGCATCCAAAGGATGTACTTCACATTGCTAAAATAACTCTCCATTTGTAGTAGTAAAGCCTCCCAGGAGTGGAGAGATGGTAATTTAATATGTGGTGTCAGTGTCACAATTATTTTTCTATATTTAAGGTAAGAATCTGATGATGTTTTTACCTTAACCACACTAGTTAGTATTTTCTTATAACTCACTACTTCCTAACATTTAAAATTTCAGTGAAGTTTTATTGATGTTTCTTTGCAGATTGAACTGAAATTGTCTTTTATTTAAGACTTTAACTATCATCTTGGAATAAGGGTGGAATTTTTGCCCCTCTTTTGTATCTGCTGTAGACTGATAAGCTGAGTATCAGAGTTACGACTGGTAATAGTGAGAAGAATGTCCTTTTGCTTCTTCCCCATGCATATTATCAAGAATGCCCTAAGGTTGACGAAATTGTCTGGATCATATTCTTACTTGTGCATAACTATCATTAAAAAATCATCTATCTATGTATCTATGTATCTATGTACCTATGTATCTATCTATCTATCATCTATCTATCATTTACCTACCTAATCTATTTATCCTACTTACCTATCTAATCTATCCACTCCCTATTCTGGAATTTGGAAAAGTTTCATCATAAATCTTCAAAGTACAGAAATAGATATTTGAAATGTCTTAATACTGGAGCAATTTAGCATTCATCTGAGACAGTGTTTCAAGCTACCAGTTATCTCACATGTGGAGAGTTTGCATATACAAATAAACATAAGCAAGTGACTTGTAGAAGCCTCAACAACCACTTATCAGGTCTCAGAAAGATCTGAATACAGAACAGGACTCACCTCTATTATCTATCAAAGATTCTAGTGATGCAGTAGTAACACTTAAAGGCATCTTTTGTATCTTATAAGACCTGAGACAATATTTGTTAAGTGCTCTCTTACCTCTCTTCTGCTGGTTCTTTCATTTCTCTCTCTTTCTCATTCTCTCTCTCTCTTTCACACACAAACACACACACACACACACACACACACACACACACACACACACACACACACACCCCTCCCCAAATCCCTCAGAAGCCATCACTAGTAAGCCATTTCCATTTGATACAGAAGCCCCCTAATTGGGCAGTACTCTCATGCCAGGCCACATCATAGGCTCTTGGCAGATCTATACATAACAGTCTTTACATGAGAAGCCCACCACTGATCTAAGCTGCAATGACCCTTGGGGGTGGAAGAAAACGTTGTTTAAAATTTGGTGCAGAGATTTTTCAAAAAGGGTGGTGGCCAAGGAAGGCTTTCAGAGAATTACAGTTTTCTCTCTAACACTTTGCTACACAGAGTATGGTCTATGCAGCAGCAGCATAGACATTACCTGGGAGCTAGTTAGAAATGCAGATTCACAGGCTCTTTTTTCATTGACTGAACCCAAATCTGCATTTTCAATTGACTGTATTTTTAACAAAACTTGAATCATTCACATGCATATTAAAGTGTGAGAAACACAGCATCTGACAAGCTCTCCCTGAGCTACAATTTGACTCTTAACAGAATCTGTGGTGTCAACGCATCTATCTCATTATACTGAAATTTCAGATGTAAAAAAGGTGCATTGAAGGACTCTGTTACTTTTCTAAACAAAGATAAGCAAATAAGAAGTATCTCTGTCTGAGCTGCATATTACAGCTCTTAACAACTTTTGATATGTATGTATGTGATGTGTGATCCATGCACTTCTAAAAGAGGGGAGAGCACTGCTAAGCATGGAGATCTAAGGGTGAACTTAAATGTACAAAACACTTGGGTGTTTTTCTTAGTGACTAATTAATGCTTTAGTTAAATATCACCTCATTGAATAAAAAATGGATTTGCTCCAAGAAATAATTTTATCAGTCAAGTTTCAATTTTAGGAAATTATTAATTAGAACTTATTAAAAATTTAAATGTGCTTTAAAAGAAAAAAGTATAAAATATTTTTTATTTTCTTCAGAAGTGGTACCTAACATTCTACCAAATCCATTAAATTTGTCACACCCCTTCCTTTTTTCATCCTAAATACTTGTATTCATTAATCAATATTTAGAAATCCAATTTCTAGAATCATTCAATATTTAAAACAATTAAGAAGCAATATTTGCAGCTGTTTTATCTATATCATAAATAGTCCCCCAAAAGGAAATGTTAATTGTTTGCCAATTTTTTTTCCTAAACCAGAGATTCTCTAACATCGTGTTTTGATCCTCTTCTGTGTCTTGATCAAGGAGACATGCACCAAAGCAACCATACTCCAATAAAAGTTAATTTAAAAAATGAGACATGCAATATAAGTAATTTAAGAACAACACTGAAAAACCAAAGTTTCCAAACAAGGTTTTTTCTGAATAAAACAGTAATAAAACTTAATGTTATTTTTATTTTATTTTATTTTA